>NC_091455.1:64285237-65655237 GCF_027789765.1 Dendropsophus ebraccatus | reverse complement strand
GGATATAGTTAAGTACAGAGCTTGACATCTACATCAGTTCTATAGACAATGAATGAAGTGACGGTGCACAAGAGGGAGTTGCTGCTTCATTTATCTAAATGAGTCAGGACCCTGTTCTGGAGATCGCAAGGGCTCCCAGCAGTCGAACCCCACCCCCATGATCTGACACTTAACTCCTATCCTGTGGATCAGGGGTAAGTTATTTTAAGCAACTTGTACCCACAATCAGACCACCAAACCACTTGTACCGGATAGTTGTTTTTTATCCAAGATCTGTCCTGGGGTCCGTTCGGCAGGTGATGCAGTTATTGTCCTAAAAAACAACTTTTAAACCTGCAGCCCTGTGTCAAATGGGCGGGGCCTAGAGTGTGTGTGCCCAAGCCTTACACCACCTCTCCGTCCCTCTTCCCCACCCCCTCCTCATCCTTAGGAATGCCTTGGGCAGGATTTTCCCTATTCATCACCTGTCTGAACACTGCACATGAGTTGGATCGTTAAGGCCCATGTTCAGTGTTCACACAAGTGATGAATAGGAAATATACCGCCCAGGGCATTCCTAAGGATGAGGAGGGGGTGGGGAGGAGGGACGGAGAGGTGGTGCAAGGCTTGGGCGCACACACTCTAGGCCATGCCAATTTGACATAGGGCTGCAAGTTTAAAAGTTGTTCTTTAGGACAATAACTTCATCACTTGCCAAACGGACCCCAGGACTGATCTTGGATTAAAAGCAGCTATCCGACGGTACAAGCTGTTTGGGGGGGTCACATTGTGGGTACAGAGTTGCTTTAACTTGGCATAACCCCCTTCCCGACCATTGATGTGGCAGTGCCTGCACATTTTAAACGTCAGGCCCCAGTGTATGAAGCATACTCAGAAGCAGAGATGAGCAAACTTTACAGTATGCTTGGGTTTGCACAAAGCCAATCGCTTTTGAGTTTGTGCGAACCTGAATTTAGGCTTCTTTCACACGTCGGTATATTTTTACGGATCCGCATTTTTTTGTTACTAAGGTAATGTCTGCAAAAAAATTCAGAATCTATAGACTTTTCTTGGCCACGCAGTTGTGTCATTACAATGGCACGATCATTCAAACAGATTCCCTGCTCCAGGCATGATATATTAATTACATCATTAATACATCATGCCATGCAAGGAGACACTCCAGTCCAGGGATTCCCTGTCCGTGCTGCACGGAGCGAACACGGCAGCCTAAAGTTGTCCACAATTGCGAATAAGCAATTGTGGACAAGTTTTGCAGACATGTAAATATCTGTATTGTTTGTGTAATAAGAACAGTTTTTATCCTCTTCCATGTAAAGTTGTTACCTATAATAGTATTCATTTTTAGTTTTGGCAAATCATGTTTGTAACCTCTTTTCTTTTGATTTTAACTTTATGTAAGTGAATTATTCTATATATAATCTGCACTGTAGACATTTTAGATGCTTATAAGAAAGGCAAAGAGATAGGGTGCGTTTGGGTAGTTGTGTGAAGTTTGAAGCTTTATAGATGAATTCTGACAGATTTTGTTTTTAACCCCTTCAAGATCGAGCCAGCCTCCGTGTCATAATGACAGTGTATGGGAGGCTCGCACGCCTCCTCTTTTATGTTCATTCTTCAGTGTGGAGAGAGAAGGCGCGTGAGCCTCCCATAGACTCCCTTTATGACACAGAATTATGCTACTTTTGCTCCGTGTGAACGGAGCCTTAAGGATAGAAAAGGGGAAATTCCACAATAATTGAATTTAAAGGCGCCTGGGATAAACGTATATCTGTCCAGCGCCGGGTCCCGGATCGCGCTGCCCCGTTCTCCAGTCCTGGTCTGAGCTGCGGAGTGACGTCTCAAGGCAGCTCAGCCATTCAGCGGTCGAAGCGGAGTCCCGCCTCGGCCGTTGAGTAGCTAAGCTGCCTTGAGACGTCACATCTGAAGCCACAGCTCAGACCAGGAAGCGGCGGCCAGGCGGGAGAGTAGGGCGGCGCAATCCGGGACCCAGCACTGGAACCTGGGGAAGTAAGTTACTGACGGCTTCTATTTCCACCCCTTCCCCGGCCATACCCTAAAAATAACCCCCGCCCGGAGTACCCCTTTAAGTATTGGGTGCCTCCGTTCTTTGCGGCTCTCCACTGAAAGAATTGACGTGTCGATTCTTTCAGCAGAGGGCTGCGGAGGTGCCCTCTATTTAACAGTAAGGTAAGCAGAGTCCACAGTGGGTATTCCGCTTAGAATTTCTGCAGTGTGAACAGGCCCCTAGGGTTCTTTTACACAGAGAGAATAATCTTACAGATTTTTGAAGCCAAAACCTGAAACAGACTATAAAACAGAAAACAGGTCATATAGGAAAGATCAAGATTTCTCCTCTTTTCAGATCCATTCCTGGTTTTGGCTTAAAAAATCTGTCATATAAATTTCTCTGTGTAAAGGCACCCTTTGTGTCTTCGTAAGTTTCATGATGAAAGAGGAGAGAGAATATCATGAAAAGGTATGATTCAGTATGTGTATGAGACTGCATGATAGGAAGACTGAAGGGGATCAGCAAAGGTTATACATCTTGGCTTAGAGGCAGGGGCGTAGCTAGGGGTTCAGCCTAGGGGGGGGCGAGTGAGTCTGAGTGGGCCCCTAACCGATTATGTTACCCATAGGGAACATTGGCAGACGACAATGTTTTCTGAATAAAAAAGGCTATATTCTACTACATTAGTGAATAAGGATTGAGAGAAGTTATAGTAGCTTCTACATTTCACATATAGAACCATCTAAAAATTAAAAGGGTTATTTAAGGTTAGAAAAACATAGCTGCTTTCTTCCAGAAATGGCACCACTACCTATCTATCTATCTATCTATCTATCTATCTATCTAATATCTTTCTATCTATCTATCTATCTATCTATCTATCTATCTATCTAAAATAGTGGGTGGCAAAATCCAGCACACCCAACCCTTATCTCTACCTACTTTATCTGCTGTTGGACAGTTAAGAGGCTGCCATATACCCGGCTGGGACACGGAACGGACGGTCTCCCGGATGATCTTTAGCGCTGCAGAGTTCTGATTTGGGCGCATCAGTGCGTGCCCGCATCAGAACTCCCCACAGCACACTATGAAGCGTGCGGCCAGAGCCGCTCGCTGCCTAGTGTGCACTGACAGGGTTTTCTGCAGCCGCTATTTAGTGAATAGTGGCTGCGGAAAACTGACATGTCAGTTTTTTTTATGGTGCCGCGAGAGATCCCGACCGGAGTGTATATGATGTGTATACACTCTGGCCGGGATCCCTTCAGCCTGCAGCTCTACATAAGTTCAGTGGAAATCACGGCCGTTGTAACAATGGCTGTTATTTCCATGGAACTCACGTAGTGTGAACATAGCCTAAGGGGAGGTAAAAGAGGGAGATAACATAGTGGAGGTGGCACTGTTGGGGCACAGATAGGACACATTGTATGTTGCTGTTCAGGGGGTAGATGAATAAAAGTTGCAACCATGCTGGACTGAGCTCTGCACAGGGGAGGAGGGCAAAGTTATTGGCAGAAATTAATAAACTTAAAACGAGTTGAGTGAAGCTGCTGCCTGTACAGAGATGTCTCCAGCATCAGGACAGGGGCTCTCTGTACTACCCCTCACTCAGTCTGCCCTCTACCACCTACAGCACACAGCAGCAGCCTGAGAGACACACAGATGATGATGATCACTCACTGTCAGCTGCTGCTGCTCCTCTTCACAATCCCTGGCAGCCATCCAGTAGCAGGATCCCTCGGCTCCTGTCATCACATGGCTGCCCCTCCTCCCACACAGCACTATTCAGAGCAGTGTGTAGCTGAGGGGGAGGAGCTACAGCATGCCGTGCAACATGTGAGGAAACAGGAAGAGAGGAGAGAGCAGAACATCCCCGGCCAGGGGCAGCATCAGATGACTGAGTGGGGCCCCCAGGAGTAGGGGGCCCGCACCTGCCGGGTGCTGATGCCATCTGGGGGACCCTACAGACGTGTTAAGGCTGTCTGCAAAAGCAATAGCTTCTGCAGACAGCATTAACCGTCTGGGACCTCAGTGGGCCCCTGCCAGTGTGGGCCCAGGGGCCACAGTCCCCCTTGCCCCCCCCCCCCTAATTTCGCTTCTTTGAGGCAAAGCACAACTCACCTCAGTATCAGCCTGACCACGTAAAGAGAGACACTACTAGTTATAAAATCTATGGTCAACTGTAATGTAAGACATTTTGTATGTTGTAATGTAAGATGTTAACAAATAGGTCATTAAAAGTTTAACCAGTGCTCAGCCATTTCGGCCACAACCATAATCTGAGTTGCAAGGCTTTAGCCAAAATCTTATTAGTTGTGGTCTTGTAACTGGGGGGAATGGGAGGTAAGGAACCTCTGTTGTGGTGAAAGATGAGGGTTCTAGCGGACACATCACCAACAATCTGGTATTTATCATTTTTTGAATAGTTGATAAATCCTTCTGGCTGGACTATCACTTTAAAGTGTAGTAGATTTTTGTTATTGATTACAGCCAAGGAACATGTTCTTCTTTTCTAATCTGTTTCTACTTTCTGATTATAATTATTTTCAAATTTCACTTTAGTACATTATTATGAGCCGTCTTGGCTGAACTGATTTTAAGAATATTTAGAAGTATGCTCCTAAGCAAGCCCATGGACATAGACACACTGTACTGGAGCTGACTCTATTGACTTCTGTGGGTTTTGTAGGCATGCGCAGAGGTCATAATGGGGGGGGGGGGGGGGGGGGGGCGGAAGGGAGTCCTAAACATAAAATAGTCAGTAATGAATTGTGTTTTATCTACAAGTTGGTGTAATTTTTCACTATAATCCTGTATGTCATAATAAGGAACAGACTGCTAAAAAGTGTTTATTTTAGAAGTGGAAGTATTGGCTTCTTATTAATGGTCAGAATGAGAACTGCAAGATTTCATGATTATTTCATAATATAGAGTAGGTATGAATGATGTTATAGTACTAGCAAAGCAAAGCACTTCACAAAGCTCGGTGGTCAGTTTGTCAGCCAGCTGCCTTTGAACTCCTCATTGTACCACTCTGCTCCAGGTGCCTTCTGGAAACTTTTCCCAGGACTGCATCCACTTTTTCCAGGTACCTGAAGCACAGTTTAAAGGCAGTGAGCTGAAAAGCTGTCCACTAAGCCTAGCGAAGTGCTTCCCTGTGTAAAGTCGATCATCCCTAATATATATACATACGGAAAACTCTCTTTAAAGTGTCACTGTTGTGAACTTTTTTTTTGCAGAAATCAATAGTCCAGGCGATTTTAAGAAACTTTGTAATTGGGTTTATTATCCGAAAAATGCATTTTTATCATGAAAAAGCAGTTTGAAGCTCTCCCCCCTGTCTTCATTGTTCTCCTATGGAGAGAGCTAAAGAAAAGACCAAAACAGGACAACAAAAGAGTTAATCTACAAATCCCTCACCGTTATCTCTTCTGACCATCACCAGTGACCTGTCTGAGCTCGGATTACAGCTGTCACCCAGCTCTGTGCCTGTAATCCTCTGTTATCTGCTTTCTGCTGCCGGCTAACTCCCTCCTTCCTCCTCCCCCCTCCCCTCTCCCTAGAGCAGACAGGGTACGACTCCTGCAACAAGTCACAATTTTCAGATTTTTTGGAGTGGATGAAAAAGAGGAAGGAGGGGGGGACCTGGGAAAAGGCTTTTTACATGCAGATAATGGCAGATTTGGCTAATAAACCCAATTACAAAGTTTCTTAAAATCGCCTGGACTTGATTTCTGCAAAAAAAAAAATAAAAAATACGACAGTGACTCTTTAACCCCTTCATGACCAAAGGTCATTGATTCCCGGATGTCCAGGTTACATTGAAGCAATGTTCTTCCTCGTCTCCACCTATGGGTCTGGTTTGGGGCTTATTTTTTGTGCCATGATCTATAGTTTTTATTGATGTCATATTAGTGTAAAATTTTTAATCACTGTTTACTAATTTTTTTTCTTATATATAACAAAAAAATTAATCAGCAATCCAGTTTTTTTCTCCCTTTTTTTTGTTTATGCTGCTTACTGCATGGGAACACTATTAATATATGTTAATAGATCTGGAAATTCCACATGCTACAATACCCCTTTTTTTTCTTCATATTTTTATTAGTATAATGGGAAAGAGGATGGCTTTAACATTTATTGGGGGAGGGTTTTTTAAATATTTTTTTAAAACTTTCTTTTTTTACACATTATAAGTCCCCCTAGACAGACTCTGTGAGAAGATCACCGATCTGATGGCACAGAGGTACGTTTTATTTCTCCACATCAGAGAAATTGGGACCCCCCCACAGTCACAATGATCAGTACCAGTTAGTGGTATGGCAGGTATTTCTTCTGATGCCCTTAAATGCTGCGATTGCTATAGATAACAGCGTTTAAGAGGTTAAAGCGACTCTTTATCCACAATCTGACCCCCCCAAAACCACTTGTACCTTTGGATAGCTGCTTTTAATTCAAGATCTTTCCTGCAGTCCTTTCGGCAGGTGATGCAGTTATTGTCCTAAAAAAAATACTTTTAAACTCCCTCCTCCCCACCCTCTTCTTCAATGCTCCGGGCAGATTGCTTCCTATTCCCACCTGTGGCAGTTAAGGACCTGTACAATGTTCACCGTGGAGAAAATGTTTCAGTGGTATTCCTAATGATGAAGAGGGTGGGGAGGAGGGACAGAGGGGTGGTGAAAAGTTAGGGCACAGATACTCCTGTTTGGCACGGGCTTCAAGTTTTAGGGTACGTTCACACATATCGGATCCGCAGTGGATTTTCTGCTGCGGATCCGCAGCAGATCCACAGCAGATGTCATCTAAATTACAACACAGCATCAAATCTGTTGCGGATCCTGTACGTGTGAACGCACCCTTAAAGACAATAACTGCATCAGCTGCCGAACGGACCACAGGACAGAGCTTGGATTAAAAGCAGCTATCTGACGATACAAGTGGTTTGGGGGGGTCAGATTGTGGGTACAGAGTCGCTTTAATGGCAGGCAGCTGCATATCATTATGCTGGTTCTTGGGACACTAATGTGTGGGGAAGCTCACTTTGAAGCAGTCCCACACACATAAACCCCTTCATGTCACTTCATTCCTGTTAGTAAACTCACTTGTTCCTCAAGTCAGTACGATTACAACCATAGGCAGTGTATATAACTTTTGTTTTATGTAACTGTTTTTAAAATATTTAAACTTTTAAAAATACATACATTTATTTTAAATTGCTCTATTATGATTCTTATAGCCTTTTAATTTTCTGGTCTATGGGGTTATTTTGCACCATGATCTGTACTTTTTATCTGTATCTTGATTGCGATAATTTAATAGTTTGGGCAATTTTACACATGGCAATAGCATACATGTTAATTTTTTTGCTAAATTTTTAAAACAAGAAAAGGGGATGATTTGAATTTTGGATTTTTGGATTATGGATATTTTTAACACATTTTTGTAGCCCCCCTAGGGGACTCCTATAAGCAGTACCATGATTACTCATAGGGATCAATGCAGTTCATATTGTATTGATCCATGAAATCGCTGAAGCAATCGCTGAACCAGGGACCACACTGGGATGAAGAGGCCCCATGCGGTAAGTATATTGAAAAAATACACCAGCTGTGTCGGGTATTTTCCCCCCGAGTCATGATGACATTGGAACTTGTGGGGAAGATGAGTTCCGGTAGGGTCCGGGAGCCTGTGATGTAAGGCTTTGGGGGCATGGGGAGAGGTAAGTAATGCTTGTTTATCATATTATGTTCCCCCCTGCCTGCTGGAAAATTTTCATTTTCCCCCAGACTTCTCAATGTAGTCAGCCTTGAGAGACAAGTGGCATGTAAGTACAAAAATCCAGAGATGGTCTTCATGGAAGAGTCGTCTTAATGGAAAGAAAAAACACAAAAACATGTAGTGGAGTTCAGAACAACTGAAAAGAGATGCATTAATTGTTTGGGGAAGAAATTCTAAAAATTAAGCTGATGATCTAGTCAGTTTTAATGGAATTCTCTCAGTCTTAAAATAATCAACTGTATCCTCTTCCATCACAAAATATGTAATCAGATGACAATGACCCCCAAGGATATGACTAAGGTCACATAACTCTCTTTGGCAAATCTGGAAGTTATGCAACAGATGGTATGGCCTCAACGGAGCTCTGATTATCAAGGCCGCCTGGGATTACAAGCTGAGACAAAAAATACTCAAGTTATCCAAAATCTGCAGAAGAAAAGTGGCAAGTTCTTTAAAATGCTTGAAAAAAAGCATGACAGTGTAGCCAAAAGAATAGTTCTCATTTTAAAGGCAAATGGTCAAGCTAAATATAGTTTTTATTTATTTTATATTTTTATATTGTACTGCTTTTATAGTATTTTAGGTTTAGAAATCTTTGTCATTTTTAAAAAGCATACATATATTAGTTTGCTATGTACTGTGTGAGCTAAAGAGATCATCAAGAGGGAAACTGGTCCAAGTCCTGTTGGGCCAGCCTCCTTTTGTCAGATGGCTCAGGTTGCTCAGTTCTACAGAGTCAGTTAGACATTAATGGTGCGTTCACACCTACAGGATCTGCAGCTGATTTTCTGCAGCAGATTTCATTTAAATAACTGAACACCGCATCAAATCTGCTGCAGATCTGCTGCAGATCCTGTAGGTGTGAACGCACCCTAGAGGAGACAAAGTGCATCATGGGAAAGCCAAAACCAGGAAGTGAATTAAAAATGAAGAGACCAACTGGAGCTTTAGTTCAGTATTTATTATGAGGACAGTGGCTAAAGCCTTTTGCTCACCGGCGCTCACTACCTAAGATTATATGTTTCGGAATTAAGCCTCCCGAGATGTGGGGGATGGGGCTAATTCGCCATAGTCTTGGGCGGGCAAAACTGTGATTTCAAATAGCTGCACGGTTATATTGTGGAGACAGTGTGCAGCTATTAGACATCATGTATGGGGGTGTTTTACTCACACGTTATTATCATGACCCCCCCCCCATGTTTCGTAAGGAAGGGGGGGGGTGAAATTTTTAAGTTCCAGGGAACAGAACATTTTAGCTGTCTTCTGCATCCCAGACAACCCCTTTAATTGAAGGATTTTACAAAGTCTAATATGCGATTTATTAGAAAAAAATTATATTTTTCGTTTAATGATACATTGTTCTATATCCCATAAGAAAATAAAATGTAAAACAGACTGGTAGAAAAAAACCCCACAACAACTGTGTTCTCATTACTGCAGTACTGGCTGAATAATAATAATATTGTTTACGTTCAAAATTCTGACAAGTTCTGTTTATCTCGAATTATCAACCCACATGTGATGTAAATACAGAATGTTTGTGATTAGTATCTTTCAAAAAGTAGTACTTTTTTCTATAAAGTGCTTACTGATTTTTTATTAATGTTCACATTTTTAATGGGTTTTAAATTTGCAAAGAAAACAAGAAAGCGAAATGCGGTGGTGGTGGGGACTTGGGTAATAATAATACAAAGAACAATACAAAGGGGTATATTAGCATGGTTGCATAAATTTAATGATAATAATACAGTATATACTGAATTAGTATTCTATGATTGGGATACTGTAAAAGTAACCTGTCACGGTGAACATGTCATTTTCAGGAATCAAGTTGAAGAGTCGGTGAAGCTAATGAAATTTATACACTCACTGAAAAGAAATTAAATTAAAAAAAAGGCACCAAGAAGAAGTTGTTGATATTGAATGTGTGTATGTAACCATGACATTGGTTTGTGGGTGAAATTTATGGAAAATGTAAAAATGTTTATGCTACAGTGGTATTATACCATGAAATTGTGGCATTTGAGTAGAAGCATGGATCGTGGAGATTTTCTCATGTCAGAAAATGAGAAACAAAAGCCAACACCAGTGGTGGGTAAACCCCAACAATAACTTGTCATATGACCTTGAGCATCAATTACAGCTTGACAACAATGTCTCATGCTGTTCACAAATTGACATATTGTCTGCTGCGGGTTTGTATCCCACTCTTCTTGAAGGGGGGCCCTCAGGTCACTGAGGTTCTGAGTTATGAGCCTCTAAAGAGTGACTCATCATTCCCATAGGTTTTCTATGGCATTTAGGTCAGGTCACTCCATTTGAGGTACCCAAGATTTCCTCTTTATTCCTCTTATTTTAACCCCTTGCTGCGATCCCGGGTGCTATCTGCAGCCCGGGACCACGGCTATTAGCGGGCATGGTCCAATCGCCATGCCCGCTAATTAGCCTTTTAAAAGCAGCTGTCAAAGTTGACAGCTGCATTTAAAATGCTGCTTTTCCCCATCCCTGGTGTCTAGTGGGGTACGCGATTCTTTACCGGCCGGGGTCTGCGCCGTAAAGGTGCTGATGTCGGCTCAGCATTCTATTGCTTTCGGCTGCATCTCATGAATCTATGCAGTATATCTATACTGCATAGATCTCAATGAGAGATCACACATACTAGAAGTCCCCCTGGGGGACTTCTAGTATGTGTGTAAAAAAAAAAAAAAAAAGAAAGTTTTTTTTTAATTAAAAATTCCCTCCCCTAATAAATGTTTGAATCATCTCGCTTTCTCCATTTTATAAATAAATAAAAAAAAAACATGTTTGCTTAATCGCCCAAACTATTAATTTATTTCATTCCTGATCTCTCACAATAAATGGCGTAAGCGTCAAAAAATTCCAAAAGGCAAAATTGTGCACTTTTGGTGACATCAAATCCAGAAAGATACAAAGTACAGATCATGGCGCAAAAAGTGACACCTCACACAGCCCCATAGACCAAAGGATAAAAGCGCTATAAGCATGGGAATAGAGCAATTTCAAGGAACATTTATTTTTTAAAAAAGGTTTTAATTTTTTAAAAGCCGTCAAATAAAATAAAAGTTACAGAAGTTACATATAGTTACATTGTAATCATAACAACTTGAGGAACATGTGTAACAAGACAGTTTTACCCCAGGACAAACAACATAAACACAAAACCTCCCCAAATTAAAAAAATGTGTTGTGTTTTTTTTTTTCAATTTTACCACACATTTATATTTTTTCTTGTTTCGCAGTGTACTTTATGCAAAAATTAAGCCTGCCATTGCAAAGTACAATTAGTGGTGCAAAAAATAAGGGCTCATGTGGGTCTGTAGGTGAAAAAATGCAAGCGCTATGGCCTTTTAAACACGAGGAGGAAAATAAAATTAGCCTGGTCCTGAAGGGGTTAGACATGTAACAGAAGATCAACGCTCCAGGTTTCTCTCTTCCTCATACTCACCACCTGCACTAGTGACCCTATTCCGTTACATCTCGTCCTCTCTCTCTCACCTGCTGTCACTACCTACCTAACTAAAATATTCAACCTTCCTTATTCATCTGGGATGTTTTCCTCCACCTTCAAAAATTCTGTCATAACTCCATTACTAAAAATAAAACTTCTCTGGACATCCTGTGCGGCTACCTATTATCCTGTCCCTAATTTCACCTTCATCTCTAAACTCCTCAAACATCTGGTCTACGCTTGTCTGACCAGCCAACTATCTGATAAGTCTTCTCGACCTCTTACAATCTGGTTTCTGCACTGTACATTCCACAGAAACCACTCTTAGGCTATGATCACACAACATCAAAAGTATTAAAAAGACGGCTGATTTTCATATTTAAAAAAACGTCATTTTTAGCCACTTTTTAACTGACTGCAATGGCAATGCATTGAAGTCAATGGGAAGAAGGACGTCCAATGCACACAGTGTATTGAAACGGACGTTTTTGCAAACAGCGGATTTTTTTTTTATTAGTTCACACACAGTTTTCCTTCTGTCTCTGTTTTTACTATTACATTCAATGAACTTTTCAATTAAGCCACACCCAGTCTAATTCGTAACCCCAAACTAGAATAATGTACACACACCCGTCTCTGCACTAAGGGGAGGCCAGGCTGCTAAATGACGTCCATTATTTTAGACCCAAAATGACGGATGCCATTTTAAATGGAGCTAAAAAAAAGGTAGTGTGAACATACTGTAGCCTTACTAAGGTGTCAAGTGACCTGACAGCCAAATCCCAAAGCAGCTACTATATGCTGATCCTCTTGGATCTTTCTGCAGTTTTGGCTTTCAATACCATCTCAGTGCTGATGAGCCAGCGTCAAAATGCTGTGGGGTCACTCTGCTGACGGGGTGTCCCGGAAACCCAGGACAACTATTCCTAGGTGAACTTACCATTCAACTGTCCAGTTGAGCACACGGCATCCTGGCTGTCAGGTTCTCTTTAAGTATGTCCATGCAGCCCTTGCCTTATATAGAGAATGATGAACATGTATACTTCGCTGTCCTGCTGCCTTTTCCCTGCTGATGAGAGCTTTCGCGGACACTTCCTAACTCGTCTCTTTAGTGACAGATCGCTCAGCCAATCACTGAGTACCCCTCTCATCAATGCGTGCTTGATGGCCAATGATTTTAAAGTGTGTTAAAAGACAATGATCAGCTGATGATTGCCTCCTCGTCTGATCATTGCCTTTACTACATAAGGCGATATCTGCCCAAATACGCCGGACTTGGCAGATAATTGCCACATGTCATAGGGCCTGGCGTGACTGACTGTTTTAGGGGATGGCTTTCCATATCACTATGTCAGAAGTTGGTCCACAGCAAAGGATTGAAGCATTGTCAAATTCCAAACAGAACCTGGATTTGTCACTTAAAACAAAATTGTAATATCACTGCAAACAAAGCCTGTACATAACGTATGCGTGGCCTATTGTAACCACTGTTCCCAACATCTAACAGCTTATATCTATAACAGCCTATAACGAGACCTGGATACAAGTAGGTATAACTCAGTTAAGACAATATGGTACGACAGGTACTCTTTTAGGGTACATTCACACTTACCCGATCCGCAGATCTGCAGCAGATTTCATTTAACCCTTTCCAGCACGAGGACATAACTGTACGTCCTCGCGCGGGTGCGGGCGTTCAGAACGGGGCCGCGCTGCGACCCCGCTCTGAACCGCGGCGGTCCCGGGTGCCGCTTGTAGCCCAGGACCGCCGGTATTAGCGGAAACACGGTCCGATCGCCGTGCCCGCTAATACAGTAATCAGATGCAGCTATCAAACATGACAGCTGCATCCGATTACCGGCTGAAGCACTTCCCTGGTGTCTAGTGGGGGAGATCACTCCTCTGGGACGTTGCCCCGGAGGAGCGATCTCCCTGTCTGATGCCGGCCAGGGACTCGTCCAAGATGGCGCCGTCCCCGGCTCGGCACTCATTTGTATTCGGCTGCAGCAGCCGAAAGCAAATGAGTGCCGATCTCATTGATCTTTGCTGTATATCTATACAGCAAAGATCTCAATGAGAGATTAAAGTGTATATACTAGCGTCAGCGCAAAAAAATCCCAAAGTGCAAAATTGTGCATTTTTGGTCGCATCAAATCCAGAAAAAATGTAATAAAAAGCAATCAAAAAGTCGTATATGCGCAATCAAGGTATCAATAGAAAGTTAACATCATGGCGCAAAAAATGACACCTGACACAGCCCCATAGACCAAAGGATAAAAGCGTTATAAGCATGGGAATAGAGCGATTTTAAGGAACGTATATTTGTTAACAATGGTTTGAATTTTTTACAGGCCATCAGATACAATATAAGTTATACATGTTATGTATCGTTTTAATTGTAACGACTTGCGGAACATGCATAATAAGTCAGTTTTACCCCAGGGCGAATGGCGTAAAAACACATTCCCCCCAAATAAAAGAAATGCGTTTTTTTTTTTTCAATTTCACCACATTTTGAATTTTTTTCTGGTTTCGTAGTATACTTTATGCAAAAATTCAGCCTGTCATTGCAAAGTACAATTAGTGACGCAAAAAATAAGGGCTCATGTGGGTCTGTAGGTGTAAAAATGCAAGTGCTATGGCCTTTTAAGCACAAGGAGGAAAAAACGAAAACGCAAAATGAAAATTAGCCTGGTCCCGAAGGGGGTAAATAACTGAACACAGCATCAAATCTGCACCATCAAATCTGCTGTGGATCCTGTAGGTGTGAACGCACCCTTAATCTTTTCAGAAGTTCTTCATATATGACTTTCTATAACAAGTGTACAATATGGAGTACTAGAATTTTTGATTACCTGATTGCTTGTGCCAAACCTGCAGACCGCTTATTAAAAAGCCGCTCACCTGGACCATGATGAAGCTGAGATAAAAGAATTGCTTTAAATTACAGTGTGGAGCAACTATGATGAAATGGTTGATTGAAAAAATATGTGAACAACAGACTAGGACCAACTTGAAGGCTCAGCTCCCTTTGAGCTTATATGCATGATTAAGGAGACGTATGCGAATCTAAATGATGTTACATTCTTATTCACTCAGCAAAGTCATGAATTATAAATATAGAAGGTGAATTTCACCCAACTAATGAGCTTATTATTCTATATGGAAATGGTGGGTGCGCTGATGGTGATAACGTACATGTAATATTTACATCTGCCATTGTTTCAGTGCATTAAAGTGGGTGGCTAAATATAAGGCTTATTTAGCCGTACATGTTACTTGTTTATGCAAAACAAGTGTATATTTAAATACGTTTTCTTCCTATTTTATTGTTGAAAAGCAAAGAGAAAACTAAGGAAGACTTGTCATGAAAATTATGGCTTCCAATACATCTAAAATAAAACAAATTAAGGCTATGTTCACACAACGTATGGGGACCGGCCATTCCGTGACGTATTTGGGGTGGTTTCGTATTTGGGGTGGTTTCGTGATTACGCCATGTGCCCTAGGGTAAAACTGACTTGTTATGCATGTTCCACAAGTTGTTACGAGTACAACGATATGTAACTTGTGTAACTTTTATTTTATTTGATGGCTTTTAAAAAATTAAAACCTTTTTTTTTAATTAAATGTTTCTTAAAATTGCTCTATTACCATGCTTATAGCGCTTTTTGATCGCTTTTTATTACAATTTTTCTGGATTTGATGCGACCAAAAATGCGCAATTTTGTACTTTGGAATTTTTTTGCGCTTACGCCATTTATCATGCGAGATCAGGAAGGAAATAAATTAATCGTATAGGTGATTACACACACAGTGATACCAAATGTGTTTATTTATCTATTTTTATTTATAAAATGGTGAAAGGGGATGATTCAAACTTTTATTAGGGTAGATTTGTGTTCTATTGCTCTCAGCTGCTGCAATAGAACAATAGAGCAATAGAATGCTGAGCCAGGATCAGCACCATTACGGTGCAGACCCTGGCCCGGTAGAGATCATGTTGCGCGGGGGGGTCGTGAACCCCCCCACTAGACACCAGGAAAGGGGAAAATACGCATTTAAAATGCAGCTGTCAACTTTGACATGTAGCTGTGGCATTTGATCGCAGGACTCTATCACTACAAAGCAACATGACTAACCTCTGTGCCACCCACAATATGGCTAACCTTTGTGCCACCTACAACAGGGCTAACCTCTGTGCCACCCACAACAGGGCTAACCTCTGTGCCACCCACATTATGGCTAACCTCTGTGCCACCCACAACAGGGCTAACCTCTGTGCCACCCACAACAGGGCTAACCTCTGTGCCACCCACAGCATGGCTAACCTCTGTGCCACCCACAACAGGGCTAACCTCTGTGCCACCCACAGCATGGCTAACCTCTGTGCCACCCACAACAGGGCTAACCTCTGTGCCCAGGCCCGGATTGGTAATCTGGCAGGCCGGGCAAATGCCCGCTGGGCTGCCTGATTACCAATCAGAGGGGCCGCTGGTCCCCCTGCACACTTACATCGGCTGGGAGAACAGCTGCTGCCGGCCTCTGCGCTGTTCACTCGGCCTTTGCTGGTGGGCTGGGCCGGCACATTCCTCCCTCCCTCCCCGCTCTGCCCCTTTAATCTTTCCTTGTGTGTAGCGGAGGTGCTGCACCGGCACCTCTGCTACAACTTGCTCTGAGGAGGGCCGGCTGACATCATTTCCTGGAGCCGCAGAGGATCAGCTTCCAGGAGGAGAGAGGAGAAGAAGCTGCTGCCCCCTGCAGCACAGAGTGGCTGCTGCCTGAGGTGACTGAGAGGGGGCCGTTACTGCTATTAACAGAGAGCACTGCCTGGTGAGGAGAAAGGACTTCCCACCAAGCTACAGCCCAGGCCTGCCCTCTCCCCCTGCTGTGTAACCAGTGACTTCCTGCAGTCGGAGAGGCAGGGGAGCTCCCTGCTGGCTGTGAGGAAGAGAAGGCCTGTCAGCAGCTGGGATGTAAGGAGCTTATTTATGAACAGTAATGGTTGCTTCTTGTCTTTATGTGTGTGTGCATATGTGCACAGTGATAGTGTGTACCTATATAGTGTGTCCTAGTATGTAATGTGCACTGTATGTGTCGTGTGTGTGTAAAGGATTTCTGTGTGTGTGTATATATATGATACATGTACAGTATATATGTGTGTGTATATATAATATATGTATGTACAGTATGTGTATATAGTGTATGCATGCCTCTGTAGTAGGTTTATGATATATCATATATAAACACGTAGGGGGAGATGTATCAAACACGGTGTAAAGTGAAACTGGCTCAGTTGCCCCTAGCAACCAATCAGATTCCACCTTTTCATTCCTCACAGACTCTTTGGAAAATGAAAGGTGGAATCTGATTGGTTGCTAGGGGCGACTGAGACAGTTTCACGTTACACCATGTTTGATAAATCTCCCCCATATAGTCCATGTTCATACGCTGTTAGAGACCGTCCGTTCTTAGAGAGTGGCCGGTCTCAGAAAAGATCCTACCGCCCAGTACTACAGTACCAACCGGAAGATCTTTAGCGCTGCTAAGTTCTTATGCGGGTGTATCTGTGTGCGCCCGCATCAGATCTCCCTGCACGCTCCATTGTGTGAACTGACAGGGTTTTCTGCGGCCGCTATTCATTGACATGTCAGTTTCTCACAACGCCACTAGGGATCCTGGCCAGAGTGTATACTATGTGTATACACTCCGGCCGGGATTCCCTCAGCCTGCAGCACTACGTAAGTACCGCAGAAATCACTGCTGTTGTAACAACGGCCATGATTTCTGCGGAACTTACATAGTGTGAACATAGCCATATACTGTACATACATACAGTACATGCATATATCATAAACCTACTACAGAGGCATGCATACACTATATACACATACTGTACATACATATATTATATATACACACATATATACTGTACATACATGCATGTATGCAACAATATGTGTGTACAGTATATAGTGTATGCATGCCTCTGTATTATGTTTATGATGTATGTATGTGCAGTAGGCATATGTGTATATAATGTATGTTTGTACATATATATTATGCATGTATTAAACAAAATCCAGAGGACAGCATCTACTTCATGCAAAAACTTCATGTGTCTTCTTATTCTGACAGATAGCACATACAATATTATGTACATTTTGTATATGCAATATGGCAGAATATGAAACCACATTTTTTGCATGAAGGAGATGCTGTCCTAGCTTATAGTCTCCATTGTGTGACAGGGATGCCATGGTTGGTTGTAGTGCACCCAGCCCAGGGAATCTGCAATAAACAGCGCTATGCAAAGTGTATACTGCCAGTGTTAGACAAGTCATGCTGAGAGGTCACGATACATGAACTGTAGTGTCAGCACAATCTGTTTAATGCTAAATGTGTATGTATGTATGATATATGTATATATGCACAGTGTGTGTATGTATGTATGTATGTATGCACAGTGTGTGTGTATGTATGTATGTATGTATGTATGCACAGTGTGAGTGTGTGTGTGTGTATATGTATGTATGTATGTATGCTCAGTGTGTGTATGTATGTATGTATGCACAGTGTGTGTGTGTGTGTATGTCTGTATGTATGTATGCACAGTGGGTGTGTATATATGATATATGTATGCATGCAGTGTGTGTATATATGATGTCTCTATGTAGGCACAGTGTGTGTGTATATATTATATATGTATGCATGCAGTGTGTGTATATATGATGTCTGTATGTATGCACAGTGTGTGTGTATATATGATATATGTATGCATGCAGTGTGTGTGTATATATGATGTATGTATGTATGTATGCACAGTGTGTGTGTATTCATGATATATGGATGTATCTATGCATGCACCGTGTGTGTGGGTATATATGATATATGTATGCACCATGTGTGTGTGTATATATGATATATGTATGTATGCACAGTGTGTGTTTATGTATGCACCGTGTGTGTGTATATGATATATGTATACAGTATATGCACAGTGTGTGTGTATATATAATATATGTAGGTATGCACAGTGTGTGTGTATATGTATGCACCGTGTGTGTGTGTGTATATGATATATGTATGTATGCACAGTGTGTGTGTGTGTGTATATGATATATGTATGTATGCACAGTGTGTGTTGTGTGTTTATGATGTATTTATAGCATGCATGATGTGTGGATGCAGGTGACCAGCACATCCTACAGCACTTACACCACTGGAATAATCTGTATTTTAATGTGACTAAATGTACATAGGATTCCATAGACAAAAGTCCAGCACTTTCTTCCAGTGAAATAATATTCACAACTTTATAGCAAATCCCTGATACAAGACTCCATCACCATCACGTGCCGCATTTGTTGAAAACAATGGTGTCTTGCATTATGGATCTCTTATAAGGCTGTGAATTCAAATACACAAGAAAGAAGTGCTGGACTTCTTTCTGTCAGGCTATGTTCACACTCACTTTTTTGAGCCATACAGTAGCTGCTCAAAAAGTCCTAAATGGTCCTTTACGGTTTATTGTGCTAATTTAAACTTGATATTAAAATGGCTTTTGTGCACACATTTAGTGACTTTAAGGTCATAATTAGAGATGAGTGAGCCTGGCCGAGGTTTGGCGTCATATGAACCTGAACAATTGGCCTTTTAATCCCGCTGTATTCCCGCTCCGTAGGGAAGGTGGAGATAGCACGAGTCCCATCTTTAAACAGCAATACAGCCTAGGTCATAGGCTGTATCTCTGTTTTCCAGGGGGGACTTGTGACATAAGTGTCATCAGGAGGGGGGCAAATGACATTAGCGTCATCAGGAGGAGGGGGCAAATGACATAAGCGTCATCAGGAGGGGGGCAAATGACATTAGCATCATCAGGAGGAGGTGGGGCAAATGACATAAGCGTCATCAGGAGGGGGGCAAGTGACATTAGCATCATCAGGAAGAGGTGGGGCAAATGACATTAGCGTCAACAGGAGGAGGTGGGGCAAATGACATAAGCGTCATCAGGAGGAGGGGCAAATGACATAAGCGTCATCAGGAGGGGGGCAAGTGACATTAGCGCCATCAGGAGGAGGTGGGGCAAATGACATAAGCGTCATCAGGAGGGGGGCAAATGACATAAGCATCATCAGGAGGGGGCAAATGACATAAGTGTGATCAGGAGGAGGGGGCAAATGAAATATGCCCTCCTCCTGATGATGCTCTTTGCAAAAAGAAACTAGTTGAGGGGCCATGCAGCTTTTAATATATCATTAAAAGCCTTGGCTATACTATAAGAAGGCTTAGAGAGGACCAATACAGTGGGGCCTATGTTTCATGCAGCCAAAGAGGGTGGTCCAATACTATGTTGGGATAGAGAGGAGGCCTATAATCTATTGAAGCACAGAGAGGGCATTTGGGGCATAGAAGGGGCCTTACTACTATAGGGGAAAATGTTTTATTACTATACGGAGACACAGCACAGAAGACTCCTATTACTATATGGGGTACAGAGTGAACTTTATACTATAATACTATATGGGGTGCAGAAGGGCTGGACTATTGTTTAGAGGCACAGACTGGGCCTAACTGCTTATAAGGGGGTCAAAAAAGGAGCAAGGTTACTATGTGAAGAAATACACTTGGGGATGATGCTGGAGCAAGGATCCTAAATTATTTGTCTGGTAGATCTTGCAGAGAGGAGTCACGGCCGGAGAAGTCTTCCTGATGGCCGAGCAAGAAAAAGAGAACAAGTTTAAAAACGTCACTTGCAATTCATGCAGAGAAGACAACTCCTGTAAGTCACTGGACGTAATTGCACTATAATCACTCATTTCATAATCATTCTTTTCATTACTAGCTAAAGTGTCACAGCGACATCCGCAGCATCGCCGTGTATGTAAATCAGTCAGAGCTGGAAGGGGCAGTGGGAGGTGCAGCTGTGGCTTGTCTCCGCCTCTGTGACACTTCAGCTGGTAATGGAAAGGTTGATTATAAAAGTTTAGACTAGACTAAAGGTCCTGTCGCTTATATCTTCCCTCACCTGTATTCCAGGATCTATTTCTTTGTACCTGGTATGGACCACACAGATCCATTGTGGATTTGGTGCAGCTGAAATACATAAATATGCAACAACAAATCCACAGCAGATTATGTTGTTTTTTATGTGTTGATGGTAGGGTTCATATATTTAATGAAGTAGTGAGCAGAATTTGCTACAGCATGTATAGCACACCGCTATCTATCATATATTGGGGAGGATATATTATGTGGGCTGCTGAGGTTTGAGTGCCAGGGCTGATTTTAAGTCCCAGTCCGGCCCTGTCTGTGCCACCCACAGCATGGTTAACCTCTGTGCCACCCACAGCATGGCTAACCTCTGTGCCACCCACAACAGGGCTAACCTCTGTGCCACCCACAACAGGGCTATCAGCTCCTGCCTTCCTCGCCTTACTGCTGCAGATTCTGTTGGGGTCAGATGTTAGCTCCTCCTAGGGGGCGGGGATAAATCACTGTGGATTGATGCCCCACCCATTGATGACTCACTGTTCCCTCACTAGAAGGAACAGGAAACAGAAAGGGAACATGACATCACAGGAAGTGAAGAAAACACAGAGTGCTCATGTGACTGAGCCTGAGAACTCAATAAGCTCTAAATAAAAAATGTAAGTGTTTAAAGAACATACAGCACCCACAGAAGCCAATGCAATGCTAGTTTATTGGAAAATCCCAGACAATCCCTTTAAGCAGTACTTCCTTTTGTCATGTGTCGGCAGTGTTGTCCCTCCTCAGTCACTGATCGGCTGAGCAGGCAGGTCCTTGTGCTAATAAAAAACGGAATATAGTACTATGCAGCAGGGGCATAGTGACATTGGTGGTGGTGGGGGGGCTGAGACGGTGAGTATACTGTTTTTTTCTTGCAGCGCTGCATGTGAACTATATACACAAACATGTTATTTTTTATGTTACATGCATTAAGGAAATAAACACATTGATTGTAAAGGTGGAGATGCTATTACATTCATCCTTACCTCTAAACTCATTGCCTATTTTACACAGTTATTTTATGTTGCTATTTCAGAGCGTGAATCCATTTCAGTAAAATGTTCTGTATGAGCAAACAAGATAACATAGGGCTGTAATTGCCTCAGAATAGCAATTAATATTAACACCTCTTAGTGTTCTCAACCTTAAAAAAATATGTTTTTTAAGTGTGTAAAGTTAAGGAATGTGTATACAGACAAATGAATCCACCTTGCAAATACTTTCACAGATTAGTTTTTTCTTTGTACATTTTTGCACACTGTCCTCCAGTTCGGTGTGAAATGTGCACATTTCTTAATAGAGCAACAATGAGGAATAATCAAAGTTCTCATGCTGGCCTGTTTGCTAGGAGGGTAGGACACTGCAGCTGTTTCTGGCTCAAGTCTACTTCTTCATCTGAATCTGCATCTCCAAGGTAACAACATGAAACAAATCAATAATGGTGAATGTTAGCTTCTAATTAGGCTGTTCTTAGGTTACTAGTAGGGTAAAAACCATGGTCAAACCAGCAATGCTTTCCTTACAGCTACAGAGAGTGTCATACAGTATATATTATAATAATGATAAATGTTTAGGAATGTATGTAATAAGCTGCATAAAATACATTATAATCTTCTTAAGTCTAACTATATTTTTATATGAACACATCTCCATTAAATATGTGAAATTTGCAACTGCGGAGCCACTGACACAGATGTGAACATAACCTTAGCTATCCAATAAATGTAAAAAAAAAATCTTGCTGTGATTATACAAATATAAAACTTTGGAATAGTTTCATGGAAAAATTGTGACTTTAATTTATTAGCATCCTGTTGTTTAGGATATTGCCAAGCAGTAAGCTGAACATGTTATGTCTGAATGAACTATTTTAGTTTTAGGTAGATTGCAAGCTTTTCTGCATGTGGCACGCAGTTTCTCCCTTCTATAATGTTTTCATTCTCATGACAGCTCTTCTTATCTCTGTTTTTCCTTCTATATTTGCCTCAGGCCATGTAACATATGGGGATTCATGGTTGCCCCCCCAGGCCCTAACAGTTTCTGTCGCTGCGATTCCTTGGCTAAATCAGTGGAACAATCATTTATTTCATGTGCCAGAATTCAAACAAACAAGATGTTCCTCTTGCCTGAGAAAACACACAGCAGAATAAGCAGCGAAGTGAGCACACTAAAGGAGCCAGCCCATTATATTCAATATGAAAAAGATATTGATTTGAATTTAGACATTGTCCCAGAATTATATACCTCAAGCTGGCAAACTAACCAATTTGATGAATGATAACTTTGGCAAAGTTGATATTTGGTAAAGTAGTTATATTTTGTAGTCATCCAAACAAAATAAAATGAATGCACAGGTACTGCTCTGGCTGCAACACAAAAGCAAGCATGTACAATAAAAAAATACAGGAGAACATTGCAAGCGCTAAGAGATAAGTAGGCATAAATTATTTCAAATTGCATTACTCATATATACTATAAAGATGTGTTTCTCTTATCAAATCTTTATTTTTATATTTAAAAAAAGTAAGAAAAAAGGTTGGAAGCAAACAGATACAAAAACACCCAAGTGCCATTTGTCAGTTTGTAAAAGGTAAGAGTATAACTATGAGTTCATGCCTAAGGCTATGTTCTCAATATGGGAACAGGCCATCATTTAACAGTA
This sequence comes from Dendropsophus ebraccatus, assembly GCF_027789765.1. Taxonomy (NCBI): domain Eukaryota; kingdom Metazoa; phylum Chordata; class Amphibia; order Anura; family Hylidae; genus Dendropsophus; species Dendropsophus ebraccatus. The sequence goes on along the minus strand of NC_091455.1, from coordinate 65,632,290 downwards.
AAAGGCGGCCATCTATTGATAATGATGACTGCAAATAATGATCATGACCATGGCGGCCTTTTGCTGATAAATGACAGCCTAAAGCTTGAGGAAAAGGGGAGAAAGGAAAAAGGGGGACGAGTATGAATGAGAACAAGGCAAAAAATAAGAGCGCAGGTTGGGGTATCTAAATAAAGTACAGCAATACTTTGAGTTGCAGTGAACGCATGGCAGATGCCGTGCCGTTTGACGTTAAGGCAGGCAGGATTCCACCGCGGAGAGCTCTGCAGTGGAATTCTGCAAAATTTAGGGAATAACCTAATGAACCAGAATGCCACCAGGGAGACTATAGACATAACTATTTATCATGTGTGGTGAGCCACTTTGTCTACTTTAGTCCTCCATTCCTGTAAAGCAGGAGATGTACTAGAAAGCCAATGAGCTTGTTTAACCCCTTAAGGACAGAGACAAATTTTATGAATATGACCAGTGTCACTTTATTCATTAATAACTTTGGGATGCTTTTACATATCCAGCCGATTCTGAGATTGTTTTCTCGTGACATATGGTACTTTACATTTCTGGTAAAATGTAGTCGATACTCATAACAAATCTTTATGAAAAACACCAAAATAATGTGAAAAATTGTGAAAAATGCATTTTTCCAACTTTGAAACCTTTCTGCTTATACAGAAAATGGTTATGCCACATAAATTATATATTAAATAGCATTAGCAACATGTCTACTTTATGTTGGCGGCATTTATTAAACTATATTTCATTTTTTTTAGACAATAGAAAGCTTAAAACATTAGCAGCAGTTTTCCAAATTTTCAGTAAAATTTCAAAATCAGATATTTTTAGGGACCTGTTCAGGTTAAAGTGTATTTGAGGGGACTTTATGCCCCACAAAGCAACCCATTTCAGAAACGGCACCCCCCAAACTCTGCAAAAGCACATCCAGAAAGTTTTTTAACCCTTTAGGGGAGTCACAGAAATAAAAGCTAAGTGTGTAAGAAATTTGAAAATTTTTATTTTCTGTGCAGAGATTTTATTGTAATCCAATATCTTTCATAATGATAAACCTATTAGCAGAGAAATGCACCCCAATATTGATTGCACCGTTTTTGCAGTTTATAGATATACCCCATATGTGGCCCTATTGCGCTATTTGACGCAACCACAAGCCTCAGATATAAGGGAGCGCCTAGTAAATTTCAACGCCTCAGTTATATTTGGTCATTTTTGACTGTACCACTTCAGGTTGGCAGAGGCTCTGGGGTGCCAAAACCTAAAAAACACCCCTAAAGGGACACCATTTAGAAAACTACACCCCTCAAGGAATGTAACAAGGGGTGCGGTGAGCATTTGGACCCCACAGGTGCTTCACAGATTTTCAGAACAATGTGGTGTAAAAAAGGAAAAATTCTATTTTTTACACTAAAATGTTGTTCTAGCCTTCATTTTTCATTTTTACAAGGGGAGAAAAGAAAAAAAAAACACCAAACGTGTAGCACAGTTTCTCCCGAGTACAGAAATACCCCACATGTGGACATAAAGTGCCAAGCGGGCGCAGCACGAGCCTCCAAAGGGAGGCTGGATTTTACTGGAATGGATTTCAAGGGTCATGTCGCATTTACAGAGCCCTCGTGCTGCCAAAACACTGGAAACCCACCACAAGTGACCCCATTCTTGAAACTACACCCCTCAAGGAATCTAACAAGGGGTGCAATGAGGATATGGACCCCACTGGTGATGGGCACAAATGTGGAATAATGTGACGTGAAAGTGAAAATTTTCATTTTTTCACTTTCACCCGTCATCAAGGGGTCCATATCCTCACTGCACCCCTTGTTAGATTCCTTGAGGGGTGTAGTTTCCAGAATGGGGTCACTTGTGGGGGGTTTCCAGTGTTTTGGCAGCACGAGGGCTCTGTAAATTCGACATGGCGTGCATCATCCATTCTGGTCAAATCCAACCTCCAAAATCCAAATGGCGCCCCTTCCCTTCGGAGGCTTGCCCTGTGCCCACATGGCGTTTTATGTCCACATGTGGGGTATTTACGGACTCGGGGGAAATTTCTCTACACATTTTGTGTGTTTTTTTCTCTTTTAACCTCTTGTGAAAATGAAAAATGTAAGGCTAAACCAACATTAAAGTGTAAAAAATGTAATATTTCATTTTCACGCCATATTGTTCCACATTTGTGCCCGTCACCAGTGGGGTCCATATGCTCACTACACCCCTTGTTACATTCCCTGAGGGGTGTAGTTTCCATAATGGGGTCACATGTGGGGGTTTTAACTGTCTTGGCAACACAGGGGCCTTTTAAATGCAACATGGCCCCTCAAAATCCATTCCAGCCAAATCCAGCCTCCAAAAGCCAATTGGCGCTCCTTCCTTTTGGAGGCTTACCCTGCACCCGCATGGCGCTTTATGTCCACATGTGGGGTAATCAGATCCATTAACTCTCGCATTACTAGTCCATACTCCAAACCGCAGCACATAATATTTGAATGTGAACAGACTCTATAACAAATACAAAACACCACATTTAAGAACAATATATATACAATTTAGCTATAGATACTCGTCAATAGTACTAAGGGCTATAAATAGATATAAGAACACTAATCAATAAATAGTAGAGCTCCTAGTAGGATATTACAAAATTACAAAGTTACCAGTAATAGATATACAAAAGTACAAAACTATACTAAATATTAGTTTATATCCATATATACACACAAAAGACCTATATACATATACTAGAAAATGTACCCGGCGCTGCCCGGGTATAAAGTGTCAGTGTGTTAATTAGATTTGTTCTAAGGTGCCCAGGAGGCCAAGCTAAAGGTATTGTTTCATCTGAGTTAATCAGTGGAATTAGTGTATACCTGTAGTGCATAGTTGGAGGGGTTCTGTATACCCACAATGTATAGTTTTTAGGGGTCTCGCATATCTGTAGTGTATAGTTGGGGGGGCTGTATACCTATAGTGTATAGTTGAGGGAGGTCCTGTATACCTGCAGTGTACAGTTGGGGAAGGTCCTGTATACCTGTACTGTATAGTTCTGGGGTCCTGTATACCTGTAGTATATAGTTGGTGCTGTATACCTGTAATGTATAGTTGGTGGAGGTCTTGTATACCTGTAGTTTATAGTTTGAGGGTCCTGGATACCTGTAGTGTATAATTGGTGGAGGTCTTGTATACCTGTAGTATATAGTTCCGGGGTTCTGTATACCTGTAGTAAATAGTTTGAGGGTCCTGTATAACTATAGTATAGAGTTGGTGGAGGTCCTGTATACCTGTAGGGTATAGTTTGGCGTCCTATATACCTGTAGTATAGGTGGAGTTCCTGTATACCTGTAGTATGTTTGGGGTCCTGTATACTTCTAGTATAGAGTTGGTGAAGGTGCTGTATACCTGTATTATAGAGTTGGTGTAGGTCCTGTATACCTGTAGTGTATGGTTTTGAGGTCCTGTATACCTGTAGTGTATAATTTGGGGTCCTATATACCTGTAGTATATAGTTGGTGGAGTTCCTGTATACCTGTAGTGTATAGTTTTGGGGTCCTGTATACCTGTAGTGTATAGTTTGGGGTCCTGTATACCTGTAGTATATAGTTGGTGGAGGTCCTGTATACCTGAAGTATATAGTTGGTGGAGGTCCTGTATACCTGTAGTATATAGTTTTGGGGTCCTGTATACCTGTAGTGTAAAGTTTGGGGTCCTGTATACCTGTAGTATATAGTTTTGTGGAGGTCCCGTGCACCTGTAGTGTATAGTTTTGGGGTCCTGTATACCTGTAGTGTCCTGTATACCTGCAGGGTTGTATTTACCCGTATGGCAGTGTTATTCAGTCACAGTGTGTCGGTATTGGTCATGTCTGGTATGGGGGTGTTATCTAGTCACAGTATGGCAGTATTGGTCAGGTCTGGTGTGGCGGTGTTATCCAGTCACGGTATGGTGGTATTGGTCAGGTTTGGTATAGCGGTGTTATCCAGTCACAGTATGGCAGTATTGGTCAGGTCTGATATGATGGTGTTATCCAGTCACAGTATGGCTGTATTGGTCAGGTCTGGTGTGGCGGTGTTACCCAGTCACAGTTTGCCGGTATTGGTCAGGTCTGGCAGTGTTATCCAGTCACAGTATGGCGGTATTGGTCAGGTCTGGTATGACAGTGTTATCCAGCACAGTATGGCGGTATTGGTCAGGTCTGGTATGGCAGTGTTATCCAGTCACAGTATGGCGGTATTGGTCAGGTCTGGTATGACAGTGTTATCCAATCACAGTATGGCGGTATTGGTCAGGTCTGGTGTGGTAGTGTTATCCAGTCACAGTATGGCGGTATTGGTCAGGTCTGGTGTGGCAGTGTTATCCAGTCACAGTATGGCGGTATTGGTCAGGTCTGGTGTGGCGGTGTTACCCAGTCACAGTATGGCGGTATTGGTCAGTTCTGGTATGGAGGTGTTATCCAGTCACAGTATGGCGGTATTGGTCAGGTCTGGTATGGAGGTGTTATCCAGTCACAGTATGGCGGTATTGGTCAGGTCTGGCAGTGTTATCCAGTCACAGTATGGCCGTATTGGTCAGGTCTGGTATGACAGTGTTATCCAGTCACAGTATGGCGGTATTGGTCAGGTGTGGTATGGCAGTGTTATCCAGTCACAGTATGGCGGTATTGGTCAGGTCTGGTATGGAGGTGTTATCCAGTCACAGTATGGCGGTATTGGTCAGGTCTGGTATGGAGGTGTTATCCAGTCACAGTATGGCGGTATTGGTCAGGTCTGGCAGTGTTATCCAGTCACAGTATGGCGGTATTGGTCAGGTCTGGTATGACAGTGTTATCCAGCACAGTATGGCGGTATTGGTCAGGTCTGGTGTAGCAGTGTTACCCAGTCACAGTTTGGTATACCTGTTGTGCCCTGTATATACATGTACTGTATAGATGGAGTAGGGGGTCCTGTATATACATGTACTGTATAGATGAGTAGGGGGCCCTGTATATACATGTACTGTATAGATGGAGTAGGGGGTCCTGTATATACATGTACTGTATGGAAGGAGTAGGGGGTCCTGTATATACATGTACTGTATAGATGGAGTAGGGGGTCCTGTATATACATGTACTGTATGAATGGAGTAGGGGGTCCTGTATATACATGTACTGTATAGATGGAGTAGGGGGTCCTGTATATACATGTACTGTATAGATGGAGTAGGGGGTCCTGTATATACATGTACTGTATGGATGGAGTAGGGGGCCCTGTATATACATGTAATGTATAGATAGAGTAGGGGGTCCTGTATATACATGTACTGTATAGCTGGAGTAGGGGGCCCTGTATATATATGTACTGTATGGATGGAGTAGGGGGTCCTGTATACCTGTACTGTATAGATGGAGTAGGGGGTCTACCAGTTATTACTGTGGATGTTGTGAGGCAGCTTCCATAGCAACCATTGCTCCCTGTGAAAGCAGTAATCCTATTGGTTGCTAAGGCTCCAACTGCCGTGTCTGCTGCAGCTAATTATATCACCTGTGTTTGCAGTGAGGAGATTTTCCCATTCATCTCTATGGGGCGCCTCTCTTTCCCCTCCCCCTCCCCTCCTGTACATCTGGCGGGGACGGGACCTTCGCAATAACCTTCCCGGGCACCCAATGTATCTGTGTGCCAAATTTGGGGTCAAACGGTTCAGGCGTTTGGAAGTCTATAGAGGACAGACAGACTTTGATTTTTATGATATAGATACATACATGTGACCAGAAAAGGGGAACAAGCCTACCTTAACCTTCTTATCTCGGGCTCCAGCCGGAGTCCGGTGGGTTAACGGGTTTGGGAGGACTAAAAAATGTATAGAATAAAAACAGGGATTAGAATGAATTTGTAAAGAAAATATCATAAAAGTTTTTTTATTATAAAAAACTACCCAATTCATAATCGCGATTAAGACCCCTAGGATGTAACGTTTGGAGGGTATGTATCCAATAAGCTTCAGTAGACTACATTTTTTGTACCACAGGTATAATAACCCTTTATATTATACGGTCTACCTGTCTGTGGATGGAATACTTGATGTCCCTTAGATACGTTACTACATTGAGAACACTGTAGGCAAGGAAAGGTCCCTTTCCTCGGAGTGCTCAATGTCTGTTGTCGTGTCACACAGGTATCAGTTCTACATTCTGCTCTCACTAAGGAATTATATAAATTAGGCGGTTTTTTATTGCAAATCAGTGGAGGATTTTTGAATTCTACTATATTTGGATATGCTCTAGCCAGAACATACCAATGTTTCCTGATCACCTTATCAATTTTATATGATAACGGGTGATATTGTCTAACAAAAGCAATTCTCTTGTCCATTCCTGTTCTTCTATTCTGCTGTCCCTGTTGTCGGACTTCATCCCTGGCTTTAGTCAAAATTCTTTCAGGATATCCACGTTCTCTGAACCTACCCACCATCTCTTCTAGCCTTTTTTCTTTAACCTGGGGATCACTCACTATCCGATCTACCCTCTGTAACTGGGATTTGGGAATAGCTTTTTTAGTGCTAAGAGGATGTGCACTCATAAAATATAATAAACTGTTCCTATCTGTTTTTTTCCAAAATAAATCGGTAAGGAGGGAACCGTCACCACTTTTTTCTACCCTAGTGTCCAAAAAATCCACTGTGTGTTGGTTGCATACCATGGTGATCTTTAACTCTGTCCATACCGAGTTAAGATGCTCCAGAAACATCTTCAACATGTCACGTGGCCCCTCCCATACGCAAAATATATCATCAATAAAACGCTTCCATATTTTAACGTATTTGAAAAGATCATGGTTATATATATGATGTTCTTCAAACCAAGCCATGTAGGCATTTGCGTATGGGGGGGCCACGTTCGCCCCCATCGCCGAACCTTGTTTCTGGAGATAGTACTGTCCCTGGAACATAAAATGATTTTCATACAACACCACCTCAAGTAAATCAATAAAGAATTCTCGTTGTTTTACTGTATACTCACTTTTTTGTAAAATCCACTTCACAGCTGTAATACCTTTAGTGTGAGCAATAGAAGTATACAGGCTGACTACATCAATAGTCAGTAGCCATGTTTCACTGGTGATGTTGGTTAGACCTCTGATCTCCTTAAGGAAATGGGAAGTGTCTAACAGAAAAAACGGTGTCTGTCTGATGAGTGGGGTAAGGGCTTTTTCCAACAATATAGACAATGGGCTAAGGACTGAATCGATTGAAGCCACAATTGGTCTGCCAGGTGGATTAACTAAGGTTTTATGAACTTTAGGTAAAACATATATTACAGGGGTAATTGGGTTTTGCTTTTGCAAGAATTTTACCATTTTATGGTCTATAGCCCCCACATCAACATGCTTCTTCAAAACCTCTGTAATCCTACCTGTGATCTTATTTGTTGGATTGCCTCTCAGCAACTCATATGTTGAAGAATCTGCGAGCTGACGTTTAATCTCAGATATATAGGCATGGGTGTCCATTATAACAATGGAACCACCCTGGTCGGCTGGTTTTATTGTCAGCTCGCTATCTTCCATGAGTTGTCTGAGGGCTTGTCTTTCCTCCCCACTCAGGTTATTTTTGACCTGTAAGTTGGACCAATTACCTGGGTGTAGGAAACGTTCCGTTTTGAACCAAATAAAATTATGAGATGAATATGGTGAGTGCCGGGATTTCCATTTGATACACTGGAAAATGGTGTCCTTCCTGATCCCCCTGTTACGCCACACTCTGCACTTCTTCTGGGGTCTCCTGTTTTCCAGTGTGGGGGACGTCACCTGGAATATCCAGAAGCGCTGGGTCCGCTCCATGGCTGCTAAATATTAGGGCTTTATTACGGCTTCTGATATTTTGGGATCGTGCCGCAAGCTACAGTAGCTCGGGCAGCGAGGGACCGGAAGAAGGGGATGCTGGTATAAAAGTTATCCCCGTACGGGTGGTAACCTTTATCCAGCAGTGGGAAGATCAGTTCCCAAACGATCTTCCCACTAACTCCGAGGATGGGGAGGGGCATCTGGGGCTGGATTCGGGTGTCCCTTCCTTCATACACTCTAAGGCTATGTTCACACTACGTATATTTAAGGCTGTATGTTTGAGGCTGTATAGCAACCAAAACAAGGAGTGGATTGAAAACACAGAAAGGCTCTGTTCACATAATGTTGTAATTGAGTGGATGGCCGTCATTTAATGGCAAATATGTGATGTTATTTTAAAACAACAGCTGTTGTATTGAAATAATGGAAGTTATTTACCGTTATATGGCGGCCATCCACTCAATTACAACATTATGTGAACAGAGCCTTTCTGTGTTTTCAATCCACTCCTGGTTTTGGTTGCCATGAGGACCTGACATGAGGACCAAATACAGCCTCAAATATACATAGTGTAAACCCAGCCTAAAGCTGGGTTCACACTACGTATATTTCAGTCAGTATATGTATATTTCAGTCAGTATATTTCAGTCAGTATTGCAACCAAAACCAGGATTGGATTAAAAACACAGAAAGGATCTGTTCACACAATGTTGAAATTGAGTGGATGGCTGCCATTTAATGGCAAATATTTGCCATTACTGATGGAGGCGCGCGTCTCCGCCCGTGTCATAGATTCCATTCTATGCACGGGCGGATTCCGCCCTCTGTCCAAAGAATGAACGTGTTCATTCTTTGAACGGACAACGGAATCCGCCCGTGCATAGAATGGAATCTATGACACGGGCGGAGACGCGCGCCTCCATCAGTCCGCCGGTGGGTGCCAGCGGCGGAATGCACAAAGGGTTATCCTTCTCCATTCCGCAGTGTGCACGTACCCTAAATCTGTAAGTGTACCCTGAGGTACTCTCACAGAGTTTGTAGAATTTCACGCCATACCGTGATCTCTTATTGGGACGGTTCTGGCGGAAAAGACGTGTCTGGGGGGCAGCATACGCTACGCTACACCCAGACACGTCACTGGATGATGAGGACGATGAGGATGAATGGAGGAACGAAGGATCCCTCCATTTATCCTCACTGGCTGTTTCGGTGTCGGAGGCAATAATAACGTATGCCTCTGACGCAGAGAACACCTTGGGGGCCATCTTTATACGGGGATTGGTATATGGGGTATGTAAATGTGTAATGTAGTGTAGTGTAAAACTTTATTCCATGTAGTGTGGTGTAGTGTAGTGTTTTTTTGACAGTAAGAAAAAATATCCCTAAGCCAAGAAAGGAGCTGCTGATAAGTGCCGCACTTATGTGCGGCACTTATCAGCAGACAGTGGCGGTAGGATATAGGGGGGGAAAAACGCCCCTACGCCAAACGGGAGGAGTTGCTGATCAGCGGCGCACTTTTTTTTTTTTTTTTTTTAATAAACTTTATTAAATTTTCATAGTACAAAATCATGTTAAAACCTCAATGATCCACATCCTACCCCATACTATCTCCATCAGCTAAATATACCCGGTCTAGTTCATCCATTATAAACCATAACCAAACAGCAATATGATCCGGAGGGGATTTCACCAGGGGGCTCAATCCATCCCTTTACCATGAACTATCTAAAATCTTCCCCTTACCAACAATATATCCCAGTTTACTAACACCACCACTATATCTTACCACTATACTAACCGCAGAATCCAGACACCGTCAGGAGAGCACAACTAACTAACTTAATTGAAAAATTATAAAGTCAACACTTAGCCAGCAGACTCGGTTGTCCCTCAACAGAGCTCCGCTCCCCTTGCCTACATTTCACCCCCCAAAGAAGAGCAAAGAGAAAGGGGGGAAAAAAACACAGAAGGGAAAGAAAACAGACAAAAAAATAAATAAATAAATAAACTAAAAATAAACGAGACTGCTAGATTACAGAGATATACTTCTGTTCTTTATCCACCTGGTAATTCCATCCATTCAGGGTACCCTCTCTGGCTGAACCGCCCCATCTCTGGAGCCGTTCTGCCCAGCAGAGCCCTTCCCACCAACCATTCCTTCCTGGAACACAGGAAAGCCCACTCAGGTAGACCACCAGTGCTCCATACACTCAACTAAACTCCCGGAAGGGCCTCATCCACCATTTATCATGATAAATTATGGTCCCCCCGTCAGCTTCCATTCCAAATCATCCCTCCACACCTCAGGTGTTATAAAAATAAATAAATAAGTGAAATCAAATAAAAAGTAAAACTTAAATAATAATAATAATAATCGTAAAGAATACTGAGGGAAAAAAAAACAACTAAATGAATAAAAATATATATAATAAATAAAAATTAATTAAATAAATATTTATAATTTTACTACTGAGACTTAAAGAAGAGCAGAGCCGGCCTTAAAAACAACCGAGGCAATCCCTCAAATCTTATAATCAGTCGTTTACCTTTACCTCTCTCCTGATTGTGTCCAGATCCACGGCCCCACCTACAACCCATCCTTTCACCCATTATCAACATAAGGTTAACAAGCCACCCTGGTTCTTCCTTTTCCGGTTACAAATATAACATATAATCATCCATTATCTTAGTTCAATAACATTTACTCCTTTCCTAGCCCTAGACATGAATCTTTTCTTATGTGCGATGCTGATCAGCACTCAGCGGCGTTAGGGCGCAAAAAAATAAAAAAAATAAAAATTGGAAAAAAAAAAATCTTTTTAACCCAAAGCAACTGATCAGTGAATGATATTCACTGATCAGCCGCTAGGGGGCAGTAGAGCGACGCTGCCGGAGATTGCGGAGGCCCGCCGAACCCGAGGACCCGAGCGTTTCTGAAGATTTCCGACGCTGGACGACCGAACCCCGAAGTGACCCGAAGAAGACGCGAGGACGGCGCGGTGACAGATCAGATCAGGTGAGTATGGTACACCTGCACCACACACACCTGTTCTGCACCCCTCAGCTACTTAGCTGAGGGGTGCAGAACCCGGCAAAACTGTTTTTTTACGGTATGATCGCCGTGATGGGCCAGCCGGTACTGGCCGGCCTATCACGGCGATCGTGGGGGTGGCATCGGTGCAATCTTTCCCCAGGACACTAATGGCCATTGGTGCTATCTCGGACAGCACCAATCGCCATTGCTTTCCGGGTCGCCGGGTCACCGATGACCCAAAAAGCTGAATTTAGCTGCTATATGCTGATCTGTATTGATCAGCATATAGCAGCGATCGTCGGCACGGGAGGGGTTAATCACCCCCCGTGCCGACGAGCAGAGATGGCCTGCTATACATTATAGCAGGCCATCTTTCCCGACCGCTGTGTGTGAACACACAGCGATCGGGGAAACATTGGGCGTAAGTATACGCCCGTTTGCGTTAAAGCCCACCCTGCGGGGGCGTATACTTACGCCCGATGTTGTTAAGGGGTTAATCAGCTTTCTTTGTTTAAAAATGTCAATAAAAAAAATTGAAATATATGCTTCTTTCTAAGTTTTAAATTCTCTGCGTGTAACAAAGATAGTCATGTAATTTATATATGTGTACTCTACGTTGGCACTATTTGGTAAAGGTCTTGTTATAGGGCTTAAAGGTTTAGCAGGAAACAGCAGCGACAATCCGATACAGTAACAGAAGCAACAATCAGGTACAATAACTGGAGCGACAATCATGTACACTTACAACAATTATGTACAGTAACAGGAGCAACAACTTGGTGCAGTAACCAGGGCCGTATTTTCCAATGGGCACCCTGGCAGCACCTTGCAGGGAAAAAAGAAGGAAGGAAACAACTTCCCACCTCCCATTCAGACTTGTCAGTAAATCTGGTGTCTTTTTGAGGGGAGGGGGGTATGGCGGTATTATTCAGTTACGGTATGGCAGCCTTGGTCACATCTGGTATGGCAGTGTTATCCAGTCAAAGTATGGTGGTATTGGTTGGCTCTGGTGTTGCTGTGTTATCCAGTCACAGTATGGCGGTATTGGTCAGGTCTGCTGTCTGCAGTCACAGTATAGTGGTATTGGTCAGGTCTGATATGGCGATGTTATCCAGTCACAGTATGGCGGTGTTGTTTAGGTCTGGTGTGGTAGTGTTAAATGTGATGCCTGGAGCTACCAATCCTGTGGTGAGAATTCCTTCAGACAATATGCAGACTGCTCAAATCATTGATTTATTGTGATCTTTTTTTAATGTTTTAAGGAGTTAAAAACCCTGAAAAACATGATTCAGACAATGTTTCTACATGTAGAGAAATGCATGTGGCTGAAACCAGGCTCCTAGTTCTTCCTCAGTTGTCATGGGCTGTTACCAGAATTATTGGCCAAACACCTATTGGTTGCTGCATGAGTATCTGGTTTTGGTTGCATGTGGTGACAAGCAGTAAATGTGGGAACGTGGCCTAAGACTGATCAGATATTAATATGTTGTTTAGAAACTAATAAATCTTGATGCAAATTGGTGAGTGAAAATGGGGCGGCTTCAGGTTGAGTGCCTAGGGCAGCTGTTAATATGGCCCTGGCAGTAACATAAGCAAAGATTAAGTACAGCAACAGAAGACAGGGATGACTATCAGGTACAGTAACAGAGGTGACTATAGGTATTGTAATGGGGGATACAGGTACAGCAAAAGGGAACAGGCTAGACTATTAGGTACAGCAACAGGGGACAGGGATAACTCTTAGGTACAGCAACAGGGGAAAGGAATAACTATTAGGTACAGAAACAGGGGTCAGGGAAAATAATTTGATACAAAAACAGAGGACAGGGGTGACAATCAGAATAGGAAGAGATTAATTTGCATCTGTGTGTTAGTGCTTTCTGTGTGTCAGGGTTCTTCTTCCCTCTGGCTCTGAACTCCACGCACACACAACAGAGAAGATCAGAGGTGGGAGAGTTCAAATGCCAGTCCCTCCTGTCATTTCTCACTTTGATTGGTCCATCTTTAATGACTGACCAATCAAAGAAATCTCTGGCCAACCCTGTCAGGTTCTTGGGACCTTTCACCACTCGCTGATGTCTCTCAGAGTTAAACTGTCACTGAGCAGCACCGAACTAAAGGCTACAAAGCACTGATAGAAGTTTTTGCTCCTGTGTATATTTTCCTTGGTGCCATTTTCCCATAGTAGAGGATGTCATGTAAAGCAAGTACAGGAACAAGGACTCATAGAAGCACAGAAGATTGTCAACAGAAAAAGACCACCTGGTCCAACCAGTCTCCCTGATATGACTACAGTGAAATACACTAAGGGGGAGATTTTTCAAAGGGTGTAAAATTTAGACTGTTGCAAACTGGCCAAAGCAACCAATCACAGCTCAGCTTTCCTTTCACCAGAGCTAAAAGCTGAGCTGTAATTGGTTGCTGTGGGCAGTTTGCACCAGTCTACATTTTACACCCTTTGATAAATCTCCCCCTATATGCTTTACCACATTTGCTGCATTTGTGCTTCCCAAATACAAACTGTGCTGCTGTTTTCCAAATGAAGGGACCCGAGACTGCGATGCCTGTGAGTTGGAGAACAGCTTGGAAAGTATACCTTGGACTAGATAGAGCCTGGCTGGAATTTTGTTTTTGCTCTATAGTCCCTTGGATGGGAAACAATTTTGGGTAACTGTGTTGCATTGAGAAGGTTGTCTAATACAGGATTTTGTATCACAAAAATAACTCAGTCCCAACTAACAGAAGATAGCGGGAAAGTGTAAAGCCTTCTGAAGGGAAAAAGGCAATAAGCACAGCCATGCTTCAATAATAATGAGCATTAGAGTTTGCTACATAACATTTGCAAGGCTAGGAAAAATAGCATACACTATTACAATCTGCATATGCATATCCCAGCTACAATTTTTGGAAGATGTGTTTTATGTGTGTTAAGAGTCAAAAAAGTAGAAAATTGTGTTTGCAATTTCTTTAAACACATCCAGTATTTTGATATAAGGTATCTAATTCAAGGATTTTCCCCAGTATAATTTATTCAACATACTTGTTATATGAAGCAAATAGAAGTCTGTATGATCTATTTCAGCAGGCAAGGGGTTAAGTCTAGAAGAATAAATGGATCACAGTTTATTTTGACCTCTGGTGTAATTTGCCAGATATAAAACCTTTGAGAACAAAGGTAGAGAGGCAACAAATCAATTAGATCATTAAATCATGCAGAACAAGGCCAGAAATTCAGCTGGTATCACACAGTGCACAAGACATCATATTGAGATGTATATACACAATGATCAGTGAGAAAGCAAATGAAAAATATAGATGATATAATAGTGTTACTTAAGAAGAAAGTCTTTTGCAGTAAAATAGCTTGAAAACCTCAGGATTGAAAACAAAGATATCAACTTACATTGCTACAAGATGTATAACATGTATCATATGGACCTTATACTAGAGATGAGCGGACTGTTGGACTTTTAGTCCGACGGTATCGGCACTCTCTCATCATGCCTTTGATCCCGGCCGCATACTTGCGCACCCGCGAATATGCGGCCAGGATATTCCAAGGAATTAAACAGGGATTCCCTGGAATATCCTGGCCGCATATTCCCGTGAGCGCAAGTATGCGGCCGGGATCAAAGGTATGATGAGAGAGCGAATTGCTTTCGGACCAAAAGTCCAAGCAGTTTGCTCATCTCTACCTTATACATATGTATGTTACGTTATTACAGGGATTATACATGTATTGCACAATTGTTAGTTTCTCAGTATACTCTTGCATACAAATTGATCATCGGATCTGTTGTGATCTGTATCATGTATCCTTTATTACTCATTTATTTCCCCATTGACTTATAGTCAGTCTGTTAGGCTCCCTTTTTGTACTCCATACAACTGCGCAACATTAACTAATGATCTGAGTGTTGAAAAACAGCAGAAACCTCATAGAAAACAACTAACACAAGTGGAGAAAGAGTGTCACAGAAATACAATTTAGAAAAAAACATTCCAACAAAATCATTTTAGGCTATGATCACACATAGGGGGAGATTTATCAAACATGATGTAAAGTGAAACTGGCTCAGTTGCCCCTAGCAACCAATCAGATTCCACCTTTCATTCCTCACAGACTCTTTGGAAAATGAAAGGTGGAATCTGATTGGTTGCTAGGGGCAACTGAGCCAGTTTCACTTTACACCATGTTTGATAAATCTCCCCCATAGTGTTTCCGTCAGTATTTTGGTCAGTCTTTTTTCAACCAAAACCAGGAGTGGGTAGAAACCAAAGAAACTGTGCAAATCTTTTCATTTTAATTTTGCCCTGTCAGTTCCAGATTTAGGCGGAAAAAAGACCGACCCAAAAAAGATTTACAGAATTACCATGTGTGAACATAGCCTTAGTGTAAATTCACACGGGCAGATCCGCTGCGAGTTTCCCGCAAAAAATCGAATTCAATCCGCAATGACCAAACCAAACATTACAAACACGCTGGGAGTTGAGTTTGCCATTGACTTACATGACAAAGATTCTCGCAGCGTTTTAATCTGCGGATATATCGCAATCGTTAAACTCGCGGCAGATCCGCCCGTGTGAATTTACCCTTAGGGTAGCTTCACACGTAATGGATCCGTAGCGGATTTTACGCTGCAAATTTGCTACAAAATCTACTGTATGTATGTAAGTATGTAAGTATCAGTCCCATTAACTCCACGCCGCCTGGAGCATACTCTACCTGCTCCACGCTCCGGATTGCTTTGGGGGCTCCCGGCGTCCGTAAAATCCACTGCGTTATGTGTGAAGCTACCCTTATAGTAAATAACAAAGGGTAATTGTTTAGTATTAAGATGAATAACAAGAATGTTTTTTTCTTAAACAAGAAATATATGAAGACAATGTGAAGATGTGGGATAATTTGGGGAATGCATTGCATGAGAGACACCAAACAGATAAAGAAAAGTAATTGGGAAAAATCCTAACTCAGGATTTTGGTGATAAGGAAAAAAAACAGAAAAAAATCACTGCAATGTGGTCAGGGCATGAAACCTTTTGGATATATGCCCTGGGAGGATTCACTTACCTCCTAGGGCACAAAAGATGTTGTGTGAACATAGCTGTATGATGCTTAGGTCCTTGCTGTGCAGCCACTTCCAGGTTTGGGAATGGGATGTAACAGGCTTGCTCAGGGCAGGATACTGCTGCAAATAGCCCATGGCTCTAAGTGCAGGTATACAGTGGCAGCTTATTTTGGCAGATTGCCGACACATACATGTGTCAGAAGGCTAAGTTGGAGCGTTAACTCTCCCTTAGTTACCTACAGTCACTAGAATGGCCATGATGCGACTAATGACAGATAAAACTCAGCTCCCATGCATTGTATTGTAACGTGTAGCAGATATTTATTGTGGACTGTGCACTGACAACAATTATGCAAAATCTAAATCTAAACCTCATTCCTTTTGTTATTAAATATTAAAGTGATACCGTCACAAACTCCTAACTGCAACCAGAGGGGAGAGATGCAGCACGGAGCTTCACCAGCAGAGCACATCACTTTTCAGTTTTTGCCGTTTTGCATGTTTACGGACTCACCTGAATGTACAGAATATGGAAGCACCTAATATAAACCATATTCATTTATAGCTTTTTTTTAGGTTGTTCCCAAAATGTCTTATTACCATTATTCATATATTCTTACCAGTCCTAATTTTTAGGGACCTGCATTAACATGTGAGTATGTTTAGCCCCCAAATATATGGCTTAATATTGAGAAAAAAAATAATACTAATGACTGTACTGCTTAGTGATTGCATATGGAAATCATTTTTACACATACTAGAGCTTTTACAGAGTAATAGGTCATACACAAATAAATGCATTAATACATTTATGGCAACACCTGAATCTATTTATTTCAATATACATTTATCAGGGAAAATACATTGAGATGTGCAATCTCATCTTCAAGTATGTCCTGGGATTGTAGAGACTGTAAATACTGAGGCGCTGAGATGCACTTGTGGCGATGAGAGCTTGCTAATTATCATAAACTTAATTTTGTCTCTTAATTTCTAGAGCCTTTCCCTGTTGAAATATGTTTGCATCTTGCCAACAAGAATACTTAACCCCATATGTGATAGCTTATGTTTATGTGCTTCTTTCTTAACTCTATGTCAAGAAATAATACTGTTTATAATTAAAGCCTGCAAATCACTTAGCTTTGTATGTTGTACTTGTGACGTTTATATAGTAGTTATACACACTGTCTAGCACATTAAATGCCCATGTGCAGGGGTGTATCTAGTGGGGTACAGAAGTAGCAGTCACACCTAGTGCCTGAGGGGACTTTAAAGCCCCTCAATGACATAAAAGACTTCAGCATTGTAGACAGTACACTGAAGGTGGAGGGCTCTGTAATATTATTTGCACTGTAAGGCCGGGTTCACACAGCGTGAGACACCGGCCGGGTCACAGAGCAACTGGTGTCAGTGAAGATCATCCCAGTTGGTACTGCAGTACCGTCTGGATGAAATTCATTTGTGCTGAATTGCTCATTGTGTGCTATGGTGAATCCCAATTCAGCACAAATGACGTTCATTCGGCTGGTACTGCTTAAATAGCGGCCGCACAAAACGGACATGTCAATTTTTCCTGCGACAGATAGGGATCCCGGCCAGAGTGTATTCTATGCGTATACATTCTGGACGGAATTCCACTGACTGCAGTGCAATGTAAATTTTCTATTAATCACAGCCGTTGATACAAATCGACAAACAACGCTCGTGAAAATTTACGTTGTGTGAACTTAGCCTAATCCTAAGGTTTTAAAGTTTACCTCTGCCCACATGCATGCTCAGTTTTTATATTAAGGTGTGTAACATGAAACTTTACAATATATCTGATCCTTGATCACCAAAAACACTAAGGGGGAGATTTATCAAACATGGTGTAAAACTGGCTCAGTTGCCCCTAGCAACCAATCAGATTCCACCTTTCATTCTTCACAGACTCTTTGAAAAAATGATAGGTGGTATCTGATTGGTTGCTAGGGGCAACTGAGCCAGTTTCACTTTACACCGTGTTTGATAAATCTCCCCCTAAGGCTAGGTTTACACTCCGTCTTTTTCATCCGTTTTTACGGACACAAAGACATAGCTTACAATATTTTTGAGTCCGTAAAAAAAAAAAAAACGGATCCGTTTTGATCAGTTTTTTTTTTTTTACAATGGAAGTCAATGAAAAAAAACGGATGAAAACGGATGCACACAAATGCATCCTTTTTTTTATCCGTTTTTCATAGATTTTTTGCAAAAAACTGATGAAAAAAAAGGATTGCAAAAATGCAGCGTGAACCTAGCCTAAGTAACTGAAGAACAGAGAGGAGGAGGATGCAGCTTTAGGATCTCTCAGTATGAAATCACAAATGGATGACATGTGGTTCTCATAGCAAGAAACCACCCATTAAGCACAATTATATAGAAAAATGGATATTTACAGGAAATAAAAACAACCCCAAAATATTCAGGTTAGCTGCAATACATCTTTATATATATCTAATGAAGGATTGTGATTTCATCAACTCCACGTGACAATTTTTTCATACCTTTTAGTACTGGATTACTAATTCCAGCCTTTCACCTGCAGGCCTATCTTCCTTGTCAATATAGTGAGAGCTCATATAAAGCTTACAGCTCTGTTGTGAAAAATTAGCAGCTGTCATGGGCGTATGTAGCAATCACATGTAGGTGACGGTGTCATTTATAAAGGGCTCTAGCTGTCACTTATGGAGGACAGCATATGTCGTGTATAAGTGCCTGTGATTGCTGTTTGTGGGTGTCAGTAGCTGTCACTTAGAAGTAAAACAGAATAACTGTAAAGCCAAATTAACATCATACATTAATTTCATACTGAATAATGATGGGTTCCAAATTTTGTTTTCTCAACACACACTATAGGGTGTCAATGTTTTAATGTTGGGGTTTTTTGTGACAGTGCTGGCAACTGGCGACTTTGAGTACGGCCAAGAAGCATTTTTTTTCCTTGTGTAGTATACTGAAGCTGAGTTCCCCTGAGGTTGGGCAGAGAGTTGTACTTGTATAGGTTTTTTAATATGTAATTGTTTGACTATGCATTATAGAGAGGAGCTATGGTGGAGATGGGTCATCACTTCCAAAAAAAAAAAAAAGGACACACCCTAGTGCGGATTTTCATTGCGGTACAGATTACCAATAGAAGTCTATGGGATCTGTATTTTTTACAGACATCACAGATGTCACAGCCAGTCAGCATCCTGTTCTGTACTAACAAGGGGCATCAATTCTGAAACAGGGATGCATAGCTTCTCCTTCTGGAGAGTTTTTGTGGCTTGGTTTAAATCCACATTCATCTTCCAATCAGAGTCAAAGAATTCTTTGAAGGGAAAGGTTCCTCCTCAAGGTGGCATCAGAGAGCTGCTTTTCATATATCCTTCTTAAAAGTACACAGGTAAAACAAATAAATCCCTGGTGTTAGGGTGGTCTTCAGGTAAGACCTTCAGGTATATTGAATGGTAGCCAGATTGGAGGGGCAACTCGCGAGAAGGATGCAGACAACTCGAGATGGTTCTGAGTAGCAGCATGTTTATTGCAACAAAGTCATCATCTTTTATACCCCTTGCGGGGTGTACACCTCATTAAACATTAACCAAGAATCTTTAGGTATTTTCCATAGATGAAGTCATGTGATTATATCCGGTCATGCGCAGTGTGATCAATATGAGTAAATATCTTATTTGCAGCGTAAGGGAAATTAATAAGAATAACATCCAATCGTGGTTGGTTAAAGGTTGGTATCGATCGATTTCCCGCTAATCAGTTTGTTACTATTTATTCAATCAAGTTATCTTCAATTATGATGTCTCTGTAGCTCCCTATCTGTGCTCTGTAGACCAGAACACAGATAAGTGTCCTGAGGATGGGTCAGAGTGACCCACCCTGATAAGCAACATCAGCATTTTGTAAATCATGTGTTATTGAGAATTATATTAACACTATCCTCTCTGTGTCCCAGAATTAAACCAAAGCCCCTCATCCCTGACAGCTCCCCCTTTTGTGATTAAGTGATGATGTCCTCCATCCCTCCTTCAGGTATCTCACATGCCCTAGCGGCACATGCAAGACTTTCCTAACCTCTTCACTTGATTCCCTTCAGGGGGCGTTAGACATCAGCACTTTATTCACAATTTCATGAATTATTGTATGCATGATTTAACATTAGTATTCCCTCTTAAACAAGTTCGTAGTTCTCGTCGTTGTAGGGGGTGATTGTCATATACATGGTCTTGTTGATTAAAGCATCAATCAGCCGTTGGATGAGGCCTCGAATGCAGGGGATACAGCAACATCCGCAAGTTACCAAAATCGCAGCCACGATTGCCACAGAGATGAATAGGCTGGATATGAGGTGGCTCCATTTTCCGAACCATGATTCCAGCCATTCGGTGAAGGGATTATCGATCCCAGAATTCTCTGCTAGTTCTTCCGATAGGGTTGTAAGACCGGCAATCGCTTTTGTGACACTTCCGTCAGGGGCTGTATTATTGGGAATAAAAGTACAACAGTAAGTTCCGAACATTTTACAAACACCTCCCTTTTCTGCAAGTATCATATCTAGGGCCATTCTGTTCTGCCAAGTCATCAATGAGGTTGGCCCTATTTGCTCAGCCAGTCCTTTAAGTGCGTCTCGTGTGAAATTTATGAATCTCTGTTGGTTATAGTATATATAGTTTATCCAATCCACATTTTTGTTAACTGTGGACCACCAGAAGAAAACAGATTCAAATCCAGCGGCTATCTGATTTCTAGCCTTAAACTCATCTGGCACCCCTCTAGGAACCCCAATGCTATCTATATAGACCCTTGAATCAAAGGATCCTGCTGGGGACTCCTCACGCTTTCTTATAGATAAGAAGTAACGTCTGCGTCTGGCCCGTCTACTACGTCGTCTAGGGGTTCCGTCAAGGTTGGTTGTACCCAGGCTGTCAATTCTAAACCCGTTTTGCTTCCCTCCCCCGGCCCCTATTGAGGAGATTATTTGGAATGGCATCAGTACTTGAGTTAAAGTACAGCTGCCCGTCCAGGCTGAAGGAAGTCTTTGCCTTAGCTTCATGTCGCCACATAACCACCACACGTCAGTTCTGGCTGTCCCTTGATTCACAAACCATTTAGCCTCATATCCATCTGTATTCTCGTCTATCAGGATGGTTCTTGCACAAAAATCTGAGGTCAAGTTCCCTACTAACTTTCCACTCCCTGTTAGTTGGAAGCAGGTATAGTTCCCTGGATATGCTACCACCCGGGGGGGAATCTCATCTATCTTGACTGGTGGGTATTTGACAGACACAGCCTTACAGGGATCCTGTTCAGATGGTTCATATGAACTATTGAACAAAGCTAAGATACACTGCAAGTCCTTGTCATCCTGTCCCTCAGGCTGGAACGGGATGGTTCCCAGGTGAGGCCTGGCCGTGGCACATGCAATACAGTTAGTCTTGTTATTTTGTGCGGTTGTATACCTCATCCAGTTAAGCCACTCATTTCTGTCTGTATACCCTGTTTCTATAGCTATCTTGTCCTCATAAGTAGTTTCTTCTATCTGTTTAACTCCAGGGTCTGTCACAGGGGTTACTGGAGGACTTCCTGTGGCTTCGGGCTCTGGGAGGGCCTTTAGCCAAAAGTGTCCTTGTATAACCTGATATTTTGGTCTATACAGTCCTAACACATACAGACCCTCATCCATTAAAGATGGTTCATGGATGTTTATGATATGGGGGTTGCATGAGTTCCCCCACTCCAGGGTCTGTGAATCACAGGTCCACCTAGGGTTAACCTTCAGTATAGTCATTCTTTCAAGTAAGGGCCTCCCCGTCTTGCTAACTCGGGTCTCCGCTTCCTTTGGAGTATATCCCCATGGGCCCCCTGTGTTCCAAGCTGCATCTGACCATGACTTACAGTCTTCGTCCCCTGGTCTAGTCACACAAATGTACGTCACTGCCCCTGGAGTCCCTGTAATGAACCTGTAGGTCCCCTCTCCGTCATCCTCTTCCCTGTGTATACTACACTCTGCAATTCTACAGAAGTCAAAATGGAAAGTTGCTACTGAATGTGAAGTGTTGAACCACAGTATCACTCCTTTTTCCACATCATTGGTGATCAGAGAGGTTTTGCTTCTTTGGATCAGGATCACCAACATCATCAGATGGACGATCATCCTTCCGCTCCACCACCTTGCAGTGGCTGGCATGGATCCAGTTCGGTTTTCCCTCGACCTTTACTGAAGTAGCCGTAGTCAAAAGGACCTGGAATGGACCGTCAAATCTAGGTTCCAGTGGTTTCCTAGTGTGCCGCTTCACGACCACCCAATCACCTGGTTGGAGGGAATGAGCTCCTTCTCGACTGTCAGGATCTGGAATAGAATCATAGACTTGTTTATGCACAACCGAGAGTCTTTTCTGGAGACTCTGGACATAACTGGTGATACTGTCGCACTGTAACTGTAGTGTTTGGGGGAAGTACAGTCCAAGTCTTGGTGCTGAGCCAAACAGTATTTCAAAGGGGGACAGTTTGGTCTTTCTATTTGGTGTATACCTAATGGAATACAGTGCTACTGGCAAACATTCTGTCCAGGGTTTCCCTAATTCTTCACAGGCCTTCTGGATCTTTAACTTAAGTGTACCATTTAGTCTTTCAACTTTCCCACTGGCTTGTGGGTGATAGGGCGTGTGGAATGCTTGTGTTACCCCTAGCATCTGCATTGCATTTTGCATTACCTCTCCTGTGAAGTGGGTACCTCTATCGGACTCTATGGTTTCTGGTAGTCCGAACCTGCTGAAGATCTCACTCATCAGTTTTCTAGCAGTCTGTTTCGCATTTGCTCTTGCCATCGGAAAGGCTTCGACCCAACCTGAGAAGAGATCAACACACACAAGGACATATTCATACGTGCCTACCTTTGGTAGTTGTATGAAGTCAATCTGCAGTCGTTGAAACGGGTAGAGGGCTTTTGGTGTGTGTTTTTGTGGTACCTTCACTACACTACCGGGGTTGTGTTGTGCACAGGTGAGGCAGGACTGGGCAAATCTAGCGGCAACAGTTGTAAAACCGGGGGCAAACCACTGTTTATCTATCAGAGCACACATAGCGTTCTTTGAGAGATGAGTTGGACCGTGAGCAGCTTGTGCCATCATGGGGTATAGGGACCTTGGCAGACACAACCGCGTCTTTATTCTCCACAGACCATCAGCTTCCCGAGCTCCAGCTTTAGACCAGCTCCTTTTCTCTTCCCCGGTGGTTTGCCGGGTCAGAGCCTGCAAGACACTTAAGTCCATCTGGTTATTCTCGGTACTCACCATGGCTAGCAGAGGCGACGGGGTTTCCCTTTCCCTCGGTTTCCTCGCTGCCTCTTTAGCTGCTCTGTCCGCTTTATCATTCCCTCGCGCTTCTTCGGTGTCAAGTTTTGTGTGTGCTCTGACCTTTATTATGGCCACCTCGTCTGGGAGCATTAAGGCCTCCATTAGTTCTTTAATGAGGTGTCCATGTTTTATGGGGGTACCTGCTGATGTAAGAAAATCTCTTGCCTTCCATATGGGGCCATAGTCATGAGCCACCCCAAAAGCATACCTAAAATCAGTGTATATGTTGCCGCGTTTTCCTTCTGCCTCTCTAAGCGCTTCAATGAGTGCCCTCAGCTCCGCCTCTTGTGCAGACACATGAGGGGGAAGTGGTTCCGCTTTTACTACCTCATGCTGTGTGACCACCGCATACCCAGTGTAGAATCGTCCGTCCTCTCCGATGCTCCTTGAGCCATCTACAAAAAACTGAACATCTGGGTTAGTAATGGGCACATCGGAAACATGTGAGAACCCTGATGTTTCTTGGGCCATGAGGGCTATGCAGTCATGTTCGTGGTGTATGTCATAAAGCTCATCTTCCGTCATACCTTGTAGGAACATTGGCTTTTTGGCTGCTGTCCCTTCCTCTTCCCCCTTTGAATCCTCCACGTCAATGGGAATTAGAGTGGCTGGATTCAGAGTCATACAGCGCTTTAGGGTCACACTTGGGGGCATGAGAAGGGCACACTGAAGTCTCAGCTGTCTGGCAACAGAGATGTGTTTCACCTGTACTTGGCTTAAAATGCTGTGCAAGTCATGTGGGGTGTAGATTGTAACTGGGTAGGTAAGCACAATCTCTGAAGCTTTATCTAGAAGCAGGGAGACAGCCGCTACCGCCCGTACACATGAAGGGGCGCCTCGTGCAACTGGGTCCAGTCGTGCTGAATAGTAGGCAATGGGCCTATTCTGTTGACCGTGTTTCTGGACTAGGACCGCAGTAGCGTGTCCTGACATTTCAGTGCAGTACAAGGAGAATGGTTTGTCATAGTCAGGGGTGCCTAGTGCGGGGGCTGTCATGATAGCCAGTTTCAAGGAGTAGAAACTTTCTATCGCTTGGTCTGTGAGGTGGAAGGGTTGTGTGTCCAGACAATCATAGAGCGGTTGCATGAGCATGGATGCTGAGCGGATCCATGACCTGCAGTATGACACCAGACCCAGGAAAGTTCTGAGTTGTCGGATCCCCCTCGGTGGATCCAGCAAGTCAATCGCCTTCTTCCTGTCTTCAGTCAAGTGTCTCACCCCCGCAGATATGCAATGTCCTAGGAACACAACCTTCTCCTCACAGAACTGCAATTTTTCCCTGGACGCCTTACATCCTTTGGAGGCAAGGTGTGTCAGTAGTGAAATGGTACATTCCCTACACACTTGTTTGTTGGGGGCGCAAAGAAGGAGGTCATCAACATACTGCAATAGCACTACCTCTGGGTGTTGGATGACCCAATCCTGCAGCACTTGTTGTAATGCTGCAGTGTACAGAGTTGGTGAGTTGTGTGCCCCCTGTGGTAGTACTGCCCATGTGTACTGTTGCCCCTTGAATGTGAAAGCGTAAAGATATCTGCACCTTGGATCCAAGCCAACTGAAAAAAAATGGCTACCAGAGGGTTGTGCGTATTATGGGGTTCTATGGGATCCTTCTAGTTCTCTCAGGCTTTCCTGAACCAGTTGCTAACAGCTAGTTCAGGAAACTGTGGAGAAGTTCACCTGAATTCAGTGGTAAATGCATCCTTAGGCTAAGTTCACACTACGCATAAATTTATTAAACAATGACTGTAGTTGCAGGTTTTCAACCACAACCGTTACTTAATGAATTTACCTATCACATTCAAACTATGGAATCCCGTCCAGAATGTATCCAGCGGCCTGGATTCCTTGTAGCCGCACCGAAAACTGACATGTCAGTTTTGTGCGGCCGCTATTTATTGTATAGCGGCCGCACAAGACTGACAGAGCAGACAATGTAAAGTACAGCTCCGGCCGTACTTTATATTGTCAGGTATGGTTAATTGGACTGTGGGCACACCCAAATGTGCCCACATCCCAGTTAAAAAGAAATAAAGTTCATCTGGCCAGTACTAAAGTAACGGTCAGGATGAACTTCACTAACACTGCACGGTGTCATACATAGTGTGAACCCAGCCTTAAGATGCAGATACACTTGAAAATTCAAGACATATGTGTGCAAATGAGCCCTTTTCTGCCTGTATCACTATTTGTTTATTCCTGGGAGATACATGCAGCTTGATTACATGCACTGGCATTCTGTCCCAGAAGCCGGGCCTATCAAGAAGAGGCCAGGATGACCACTCTGCATGGCAGACTGACTTTTGCTTTGGCTAGAGGTTGAGGATTCGCTACAAAAGTAATAAGCCAAAGATGCAAAGGTGGCAAATGATACATGGACAGGTAGGCTGGGTTCAGACTGTATTTGTGTTTTTTATATGCACATTTTATGTTTTTATAGTTCAAAATGATAAAAATGCTGTACATGCATACATTATTGTAGCAGAAAAACTTAAACATAAAACCCATTGCGGATTTATCTGTTAACCATGGGTTAATATGACTTGAAATTGGAATATTTCAATATTAGAGAAGAAATAATTTTGCCAGTTGCTCTACACAGATATCTCTATTATTACCATTTAATCCAATCCTTGCTTATATCTGTCTACTACACAACTGTTCCCCTACAGTTGTAAACATTATTTGGGTTGGGAGCTCACTTGGACCTTGTGTTGCCCCCTCCTCCCGTTCTCATCAAATGCACATTTGAGTCCCTGAGATTAGTATGCAGACCTTCTAATGACTATGAATATTCCCTTCCATGTCTTAAAACCTAATCAAATAGTACTGCATCTATTCCACATATGTTCAAAATATTTGAGTATTCAAGAATAAGGTAGATATTCATATGTTGTAATACACAATAGACCCTAGCACATCACATAAAATGCTTTCTGTATTTGATAAAAGAAAAATTTATATTAGAAGAATAAGAGCCAGGGATAATGTAAACTTTAAGTAACTGCTCTCATGGCTTTTATGAAAGTTGATTTAAAATGGAAAAGTGAAGACTCCGTACATTAAGACATCGTGAAGCAACCACCAAACCCCAGAGAGTCCAGTCAAACCAAAATAGCAGGAAATAAAATGTTGCACTCTGCATAAGAAGTCAGTTGGCTTCAATGTATCAAGTCCACAAACAGATACAGGACTTGTAATTTTGTGGTATACTTCAAGTTTATTAGGCCAAAAGTACATTACATTTTCTTATTATTTCTTATATTCATTAATATACTGCATATTACTATATTTATTTATACCTCTCTTATATAGGTTAGTGTGGGAGCCACATATTTATTGCGAAGAATGTTTTCCTGCATTGCTATTATTGGATCTCAGTTTTTTGCAATAAAAAAATCAAATCATATATTGTTCCCTCCCCTCTGTGATCCATGTATTGCCTCCTTGTGTCAAAAGGAGCCCTGGGCTTTCATACTGGTGAGTGCAGGTCACAGTGCCCTCTACAGTCTAAACTATATTCCCCTCTATTGGGCAATGCTTGCCCTCATTTTTTTTTGTTTTTGGGGAAAGTTCTAGTGTCCCATTATACCTCAATAGTTTCACAGTGTATATTTAATTTTTATCCGCCTAAATACCCTGCAGTGAATGGAGGGCTAAGTTCTATACAGAATGAAGAGAGCGACAACCACAGTGCCCGTCAGGGCACTTTTCACTGCCAGGTATTAAGGGGAATAAAAATGGGGGGGGGGGGGGAAAACAGTGTGTAACCGCTGAGGTATATTGGGAAGCTAGCAATTTGGTCATAAATTAAAAATGAGGGCATGGATTGGCCTACTGGGCACCTTTGGAACACATCTTAGTTTAGTTGGATGGCCAGCTCTAGAATAAGTCCAAATTGTTTCAATCCTCTTCCATGTAGGAATTATGGAGGCCACAACGCTCATGGGGACTTTCAGTGGAGTAGAAATGTTTTTGTATTTGTTTCCAGATCTGTGCCTCCTGTCTCTAAGCTCTACAGGCTATTCTTTCTCCTTCACGGCCTGTTTATTGCTCTGATATGCGTTGTCAGCGAATGTTCAAGTATCAACATTGGTGAAGAAATACCCCGCAACCATTGCTACATGAACTCGTGGCAGCTTTATGGTCTGGGGAATAGTTTTGTGTCATTCTATGGGCCACTCATCCATGTGGAAGGTACTCTCAACTGATCTGGAACCTATCAAGTGTACCCATACATGCTGATTGTCTTCCCTGTGGCAAATGGAATCATCCAGCAAGGCAATACAACATATGATATGGCTAGAAATGTCTAAGGCTGCATTCCCACGTTCCACGGTAGTGGAATGCATGTACTGAAGCCCCCCCCCCCCCCGCGCCCGGACAGCATCTGTAATTAGATGCTGGGAACGGGGGAGACTGTATTCATAAGCGCCACGCTGTAATGATGCAGCTGCGCAGTGCTGTTACTACAGCGCTGCGCTTATGAATACAGTCTCCCCCGCTCCCAGCATCTAATTACAGATGCTGTCCGGGCGCGGGGGGGCTCCAGTACATGCATTCCACGTCCGTGATCCGTCAGGATCACGGAACGTGGGAATGCAGCCTAACACTGAAATACTACCCTTGCCCCCTAATTCCCCAGACAGGAACCCAACTGAACATCTGTTTGACCACCTTTATCATCATGTTAACTCTATGCATCATTCCCTACAAAAACTTCAACAGTCAGCATAGCTCAAAGTACCTGTGACAACTAGAGACGAGTGAACCGGGTTCGGGTTCGAGTCGATCCGAACCCGAACGTTCGGTATTTGATTAGCGGTGGCTGCGGAACTTGGATAAAGCTCTAAGGTTGTCTGGAAAACATGGATACAGCCAATGACTATAGCCATGATTTCCACATAGCCTTAGGGCTTTATCAAAGTTCAGCAGCCCCCGCTAATCAAATGCCGAATGTTCAGGTTCGGATCGACTCGAGCATGCTCGAGGTTCGCTCATCTCTAGTGACAACCTACCAAGATCTTATTAAGTCACACCCAGCCTGTCCGTACTGCTCATGGCGATTACTCTGGATTTAGCCTGTGGTCACAATAATGTGATTTTAATAAAATTTGAATTCTTAGATACTGCTGCTAAATATTTTTCATTGTGCCTCTTGGTGTTATTGTGTTCTCCCCCAGGCTGTTACCTAATGTGTTCAGTGACAGTAAATTTTAGTTTGGGGACTAATACTAAGTGTAAATGCTACTCACTAGTACCACAGATTGTAGCAAGTTTTGATGGATTTAGGCTTCATTCATATTTATATCAGTGATTCCGTTAAAAGCCTACATCCCAGATCCTGTCAAAACTCCCAGTCAATTTTTTTGTCATTGTTATTTTCTTAAGATTGGTCAGAATAATTAAAAAGAAAAAAAATGCACTCATCACGGATCCCCCAGTGAGGTCTTCCAATCTTCCATTGAGAATTCTGTCCGATATGTCCAAGGCAGACTCATCTCATCAGCGATGGTCTGTTTAGCCAATCACTGACTAAGGCAAAGTACTGATAGCAAAGTACAATACTCAGCTACCATCGGTCATCCTCTTAAAGAATAAATGGAGTACTCATGTCAACTTGCCACTCCATTTGACACAAAAATGTCAGGGCCCTATTTTGGAGGTTGTGAGGGGGCAGCAGATAGATCCCCACAATTTCACACTTAAAGGGGAACTCTGGATAAAAAAACTTGTTTTCTATTAAAAGTACATTAAAAATATAGAGATGTCTATACAATGTATTACCGTATCTGTGCGGTTCTGCCACACTGGTAGCTGATAGCAATCCAGGAAGTGAAAAAAATGGCCCCTGTGCCAATTCACATTGTCTCCTGCTCCTGCTGCTATCCCCCTTAGGAGACAAATATTCCATGCCTCTGTCTCACATTGTGTGTGTTTGTTGAGCACAGGCTGATGATACAGACAGGGGGCAAGGTGTGATGTCGCAGGAGGCTTGGCTGGATAACCCAATCCCCTAAGTGATCCACCATCTATGACCAATTATTACTGATTGTGATGGGTGAAGATCAGCTGAGAGAAAGCATTGCATTCTGGGAACTGCTCAACCAGAAAGGACATAAACACAATACAAAACAACCCCCCCCAAACAAATGGATTTTTTGTAGTTTCAAAACTGGGATAGACAGGTAAGTAATGCTATTTGCTTCTGCAGAAGTTTCATTTTTTTTTTTAACCTCTACCTGGAGTTCCCCTTCAATTTCTATGCTGTGGACAGTTAATCTTTAGAGTGTACCTGTCGTTATAACTTTCAAAATCTAAATCAACAGTAGATGTGAAATAAAGCAAGTTTGCAATTTACATTCATTATTATTTTTATTTTTTTAGTTATGGAAAACACGGCACTTCCTGTTTTCTGTTTTTTCTCAAAGAGTCAGAAAACAGGAAGTCCTGTCTATCCCAGGCCATCAAAGTGCTCACAGAGAGAAGGCTGTCATGCGATTGACTGACACACTGAGCTGTGACTCTCTGTACTGGCCGGAATTCCTGTGTTTAGCACTGTCCGGGCAAGAAGGTACGGACACAACAAGACAGTGGGCCCTAGGTCTGTTCCCGCCCACTGTCCCTACCTACTTGCCTCAGTCGGCCCTGGGCGGCCGCAGACAACCACAAAGGCGTTCCCTACGCTGGATATGTGAAACACTAAACAAGACAGACAAACACAATAGAGCAGGGTAAAAAAAGCCAAGTCAAAACCACACGGGCAATGCAGTTCAAAATCGGAAAACAATCGGACAGTCAAGGGACAGGCCAGAAGTCAGATACAAGTCGAGCAGTCAGAGGGAATTAGGAAACGGGGATCGCAGGAAAAGACACGGTAAGCTGGGACCAGGAGTGAACCTAATAGCCAGCGATCAGTAAATGACCGCTGGCTCTTTAAAGGACAACTCCGGCGGGACCCCCCCCCCCCAAAAAAAAAAACACAGACACACACAGACACCATACTCACCATCCCTCCGGTGACGATCGCCACTCCATTCGCCCGCCGTCCGCCTCACCGTCACCGCCGTCCAGCGATGTCTCTGACTTCTGGGTCCTGGGGATGGAAA
The DNA here is from genome assembly GCF_027789765.1 of Dendropsophus ebraccatus. Lineage (NCBI taxonomy): Eukaryota > Metazoa > Chordata > Amphibia > Anura > Hylidae > Dendropsophus > Dendropsophus ebraccatus. The sequence continues at coordinate 65,601,888 of NC_091455.1, read as the reverse complement.
AGGCTGCCAGTGCGCTTGCGCACCGGCAGCCTTTTCATTGGCTGGAGCGCATCACATGGCTTCCAGCAACCTCAGCCAATCAGGGCTGAGCAAGCTGGAAGCCATGTGATGCGCTCCAGCCAATGAAAAGGCTGCTGGTGCGCATGTGCACCAGCAGCCTTTTCCGTCCCATTCACTCTCCATGAAGACGCCGAGGAGGAAGAAGACCCGGACCGCCCCCCGGCTCTGACGTCGTCGTCACCAGATGCCGCCCGGGAGAAGAGGACCGTGACAACCATAATAGGTAATGTATACATTCTTTTACTTCCGGGCGGGGGGTCGGGGGTCAGACCGGGTATTTAACCACATTACAAAGTTATATAACTTTGTAATGTGTGTTAAATAAGCTAAAAAAAAATTTCAGAGTTGTCCTTTAAATACAGGACCAGGAGCCCAGACCAGAATGTGATTGGTCCGGACTCCTGAGTCCTGACCACAGTCAGCTGCAGTGCTGCAGAATGAGTGGCAGAGACGTCTGCCACTTACCCTGAGCACTGATACCGCTCAGCTGGGCAGCCGTACGTCACTGGAGCCCACAGCGCACCTGGTAATCAGGTACGCTGCTGGGTCTCTGTGACGTCACGTGGCCCCGGCCGGGGAGGTGGTGATGCGCCCCGGCCGGAGGTCCAGCTGGAGCGCTGTCAGGTAAGTTCCTGACAAGCACAAGTCAGAAAATCTGCCTTCTGGAGACTGGACCTGGATTTCTGGTAAGTTCAGCTTTGTTTTACAGCATGATAACAACAACAAAATAATGAATGTATATTTCAAACTTGCTTAACCCCTTAAGGTCAAAGCCAATTTTCATTTTTGCGCTTTTGCTTTTTCCACTTTATGTTTAAAAGACCATAGCACTTGCATTTTTTCACCTAGAGACCCAAATGAGCACTTATTTTTTGCAACACTAATTGTACTTTGCAATGACAGACTTTATTTTCTCATAAAATATGCTGCGAAACCAGAAAAAAAATCATTTGCACTGTCAAATTGAAAAAAAAGGAATTTGTTTTCATTTCAGGGAGTTTCGTGTTTACGTCGTTCACCCTGGGGTAAAACTGACTTGTTATGCATGTTCCGCAAGTCGTTATGATGAAAACAATATGTAACATGTATAACTTCTTTTTTATGTGATGGCTTTTAAAAAATTCAAACTATTGTTAACAAATATATGTTCCTTAAAATCGCTCTATTCCCAGGCTTATAGCCTTATATATTTGTCTATGGGGCTGATTGAGGTGTCATTTTTTGCGCCATGATGTGTTCTTTCTATCGGTACCTTGATTGCGCATATGTGACTTTTTGATCGCTTTTTATTAAATTGTTTCTTGATTTGATGCAACCAAAAATGCGCAATTTTGCACTGTGGAATTTTTTGGCGCTGACGCAGTTTACCGTGCGAGATCAGGAATGTGATAATAATTCAGGACATTACACGCGCGGCGATACCAAATATGTTTATTTATTTGTTTATTTATTTATAAAATGGGAAAAGGGGGTGATTTGGACTTTTATTAGGGGAGGGGATTAATAAAAAAACATTTTTACTTTTTTTTTACATTAACTAGAAGTCCCCCTGGGGGACTTTTATATACACAGCACTGATCTCTCATAGAGATCAATGCTGTGTATATACACGGCAAAGATCCATTCGACCGGCGATAGATTGCTTTGGCCTGCTGCAGGCCACAGCAATCTATTGCCGAACCGGGATCAGCGTCATTGCGACTCTGAGGCCCTGCAGAAGGACGGATCTCCCCCCTGCGATCGCATCGCGGGGGGAGATCCAAACCCACTAGACACCAGGGACATGCGGTCCCTGGTGTTGCCATGCCGGCTAATAGAGCCACTCACTGGCTAAAGATTACAGCTGGGAGCAGCGCCGCTGCCGGGTGCCGCTCTCCCTGCGGCACCATGACGTATCAGATACGTCATTGGTCGCTAAGGGGCTAATATCAAATCTACTGTTGGTTTAGATTTTGAAAGTTATAAAGACAGGTACACTTTAACCTAAAAATGCTAATTAACACAAATAAACAGAAAATAAATAGGAACTGAATTACTTTATGTAGTAATATAGTTGAACAGTAATGTTGCTTTTAAGCTGCTGAAGTGCTAGATTACCTTTATGACATGTTGGTCCTGATACCAATAAAGCTAGATCCATACTACTCCAAGCAAATCCCTGTTTTACGGCATGTGACTTCAGTGAGCTGACTTTCTTCTTATTTTACACATATTTAAAACCTGGGACTTAACCAGTATTTATGTTAGGTAAAGGGTAGCTCTTTACTGCCTGGTGTGTACATACACTGTAAGAGCTCAGAATTCCAATGTAAAGCGAACTGCTGCGGATCCTGTAAGTGTGAACGCACTCTTAAGAGTGTTTTTGTGAAATTCACTAGTATATAACATTTTGTTAGGCATTGTTTTAGTGAAAACATGTTTATTCAGTGTACTGAATTAAGATAAATGGTTTCCATGAAAATAGTGCCAAAAAATAGTGAACTGCGTTTGTTTATGCCCTCGATAAATTTTTTGTGCATGAAGCAATGACCTTTTCGTGAACACGTCTGGTTTATAGGGGAAATTATTTCACTGATGGAAACTTTTCATTTATATGCTGGAAATGAAACTCTGTTATTTCCTAGCGTTTTTCATCAGGTTTCATAAGTCAAACTTCACCCCCCTTCCATATGTCTCCTTTCATATTAAAAAAAGTTTTTAAAAAATCGTGCTCAGGCATTTTTTGGAATTAATTTGTTGATGAAAACTGCAGATTCAAATGTGAAAAATCAATAAAGCACTTGGCTCCCATTTTCTTGCATCCTCATGTTTGACAGCTTTCAGTCTGAGGGTGCTTTTCAGTTTCTCACATGTAAGCTGCAGAAATGCTGTATAAAGTACATTCAACAGTTACAATGTTAAAGGGAACCAATCACCCCGAAAATCAATGTAAAGAGAAGGATATGTGCTGATAGATCACCCAGCACACTTCCCAAATATGCCCCTGTAACCTCTGTGCCCCCCTCAATGAGACAGTAATCTTACTTTGTTCTTGTCACGCGCTGTATGTAAATTTTTGCTAACTAGTCCGGGTGGGCGTATGTAGTCCTGGTGGGCGTATGTAGTCACGGTCCGTGGGCGTATCTACTCACGGTCCGGGGGCGTATGTAGTCGCGGTCTTCGGCTGTAATCACGCCCAGAGGGGCGTGATTCGGCAGCTTGCGGTCCAGTGACGTCATCCGGCGGCTTGCGTTCCGCGTCGCGGCCGCGCCGACGTGTTCGGGAACCCGCGCATGCGCAGTACGTCAGCGTCGTCTCCCGCCGTACTGCGCATGCGCGGGTTCCCGAACACGTCGGTGCGGCCGCGACGCGGAACGCAAGCCGCCGGATGACGTCACTGGACCGCAAGCCGCCGAATCACACCCCTCTGGGCGTGATTACAGCCGAAGACCGCGACTACATACGCCCCCGGACCGTGAGTAGATACGCCCACGGACCGTGACTACATACGCCCACCAGGACTACATACGCCCACCCGGACTAGTTAGCAAAAATTTACATACAGCGCGTGACAAGAACAAAGTAAGATTACTGTCTCATTGAGGGGGGCACAGAGGTTACAGGGGCATATTTGGGAAGTGTGCTGGGTGATCTATCAGCACATATCCTTGTCTTTACATTGATTTTCGGGGTGATTGGTTCCCTTTAAGTGATCTAAAAGTATGGAGATACCTAAATAAATCACATACGATGGAAATCCATCCTGTGTGTGACACTGTTACTAAGGGGAAAATCTGTGAGGGGCAGTCTTGGAGGGTGAATAATGTATTTGTTTGTCTGTGTCTTTCTCTGCTGGCCAGCAAAACCTCTTTCTATCCACTGTTGTTTCTACACACAGAAAGTGCAGCATTTCCCACCAACACACACACATCTACCAGCATACAGACAGTCTCACAACTTACCAGGAGGAACCAGAGGGGAGGGGGTGCTGGGTTTATATGGAGCACTGCCCTGATTACTGCCAGGTGAGGCTGAGCTGGAGCTATGCAGCTATAGTGGATTTTGTATTTCTGATTATTTTTTGTATTTCTATGCTAGTTATTTTGACAATATTAGACATGAGCGAACCTCGAGCATGCTCAAGTTCATCCGAACCCGTTCAGCATTTGATTAGCGGTGGCTGCTGAAGTTGGATAAAGCCCTAAGGCTATGTGGAAATCATGGATATAGTCATTGGCTGTATCCATGTTTTCCAGACAACCCTAGAGCTTTATCCAACTTCAGCAGCCCCCGCTAATCAAATGCCGAACGTTCGGGTTCTAATGAACCTCGGAAGCATGCTCGAGGTTCGCTGATCTCTAGACAATATGTATTAGGATTGTATGCTTTTGTTTAAATGTAAACCCATGTGTATATTGCTTTAAGAGTGTTGCATTTTGGGTAAAATTTTGTATATAAAGACACTTGGAACCCCTAGGTTTGGAGAGAGTCTGGCTCAGAGTATGTGAGCTGGGAAAGCAGGGTGCTGCCTGATACTAATGCTGCGTTTACACAGACAGATTTATCTGACAGATCTTTGAAGCCAAAACCAGGAACAGACTATAAACAAGGATCAGGTCATAAAGGAAAGCCTGAGATTTCTCCTCTTTTCAAATCCATTCCTAGCTTTGGCTTCAAATCTTTGGCAGATAATCTGTCCGACAATCTTTCTGTGTAAATGGACCCTTATGCTACGTTTACACGAGACGATTATTGGGTGAATTTTCTCGATAACGATCGAATTCGAACGATAATCGTACGTGTAAACGTGGTGAACGATCGAAAAATCGTTCATTTTGATCTTTTAACATGTTCATAAATCGTCGTTCGCCGGTCCCAAAAAAAATCGCTGATCGTTCCGTGTAAACAGTCGCCGCGCGATAGTCCGGCCGTGCGCAGCCCCGCCCGCCGCCCGCCCCCCTGCTCGCAGCCCGGCCCCCCGTTCATCCGCAGCCCCCTGCGGCGGCTCCGATCGCCCCCCCCCACCGCCGCCGCTCAGATGGCCCCCCGCGCGGCCGCCTCTCCGATCGCCCCCCCCCCACCGCGACCATACGTTACCTGCTCCGCGTCGCAGGTCTTCGACATCCCCGACTCCGCTCTTCAGTGCACTGATTGGCTGAAGAGGGGAGCCGGGAATTTCAAACGGCTCCTCTTCAGCCAATCAATGCTGCCTTGCATTGATTGGCTGAAGAAGGGAGCCGGGAATTTTAAACGGCTCCTCTTCAGCCAATCAGTGCTGAAGAGGAGCCTTTTGAAATTCCCGACTCCGCTCTTCAGCCAATCAGTGCACTGAAGAGCTGAGTCGGGGATGTCGAAGACCTGTGACGCGGAGCAGGTAACGTATGCTCGCGGCGGGGGCGATCGGAGCGGCGCAGGGTGCTGCGGTTGACCATAGGGCCGGGCTGCGGATGAGCAGGGGGCCGGGCTGCGAGTGGGGGGGCGGGCCGGGCTGTGGGCGTGCCATCGCGAAACGATCGCAAAACGATTTTTCCGTACGATATATCGTACCGTCTAAACGCTAATTGTTATAAAAAAAAATTGTTACTTCGAAATCGTTAATCGTGCGATCGGGCCAATTATCGCTCTGTGTAAACTTAGCATTATGCTGGGTTTACACGGAGTGATAATTCGCCCAATCGTACGATTAACGATTTCGAAGTAACAATTTTTTTTTTAGTAACAATTTTTTTTTATAACGCTCAGCGTTTAGCAGGAACGATATATTGTACAGAAAATTTGTTTTCCGATCGTTATGCGATTGCTAAAGCCTATCTCGCACATAGGTAAAATCAGTGAACGACTGTTTACACGGAACGATCAGCGAATTTTTTGCGACGATTTAAGAACAAGTTAAAAGATCAAAATGAACGATTTCTCGCTCGTCGTTCGATTGTTCACTGCGTTTACACGTACGATTATCGTTCAAATTCAATTGTTATCGTGCAAATTTGCACGATAATCGTTCCGTGTAAACCCAGCATAAGGCAGCTGCAACTATCCCCTAATCTGCTGATTATTATTTGTTTTGTTATTGAAATAAAGAAGAGCATTTTTTTTGCTATCACTGAGTGACATCGCTTCTTTTTGTGACCTCAAGAAATCGCACATCTTAACATATGGTGGCAGCGGTGGGATGGTCACTTGTACTGGGCTAAGTACAATTATCAACTTAAAGGGGAACTCCGGATAAGAAAAACTTGTTTTCTATTAAAAGTACATTAAAAGTTATATCGATGTGTCTATACAATGTATGGCTGGGTTCACACTACGTATATTTCAGTCAGTATTGTGGTCCTCATGTTGCAACCAAAACCAGGAGTGGATTAAAAACACAGAAAGGATTTGTTCACACAATGTTGAAATTGAGTGGATGGCCGCCATATAACATTAAATAACGGCCATTATTTCAATATAACAGCCGTTGTTCTAAAATAACAGCAAATATTTGCCATTAAATGGCGGCCATCCACTCAATTTCACCAATGTGTGAACAGATCCTTTCTGTGTTTTTAATACACTCCTTGTTTTGGTTGCAATACTGACTGAAATATACATATACTGACTGAAATATACGTAGTGTGAACATAGTCTATTACTGTATCTGTGCGGTTCTGCCACACTGGTAGCTGATAGAAATCCAGGAAGTGAAAAAAAATGGCCTCTGTGCGGATCCACATTGTCTCCTGCTCCTTCTGCTATCCTCCCTTAGGAGACAAATATTCCATGCCTCTGTCTCACATTGTGTGTGTTTGCTAGACACAGGCTGATGATGCAGAGAGGGGGCAGGGCATGGTTCACCATCTAATGGTCCTTTTATACGGATGGATTATCGTTCGAATTTGCACGATAACGATCGCATCTGAGCGATAATCGTTCCGTGTAAACACAACGATCAAGCGACGAGCGAGAAATATTTCATTTTGATCTTTCAACATGTTCTCAAATCGTCGATCGTTTGCAAAAAAATTCGCAGATCATTCCGTGTAAACAGTCTTTCAACGATTTCACCTATGTGCGAGATAGGCTTAAGCGATCACAAAACGATCGCAAAGCGATTTTTCCGTACGATGTATCGTTCCGAATTCGGGCGAATTATCGCTCTGTCTAAAAGGATCTTCAGACTGGCCAAAAGCAGGTGTTTCAGCTTCGCTGATTGCGCATAAGTCTACAGAGAAATGAGGGCTGTATTCACACATGTTGGAGTGTCATTGCAGTACTGCAGTATCTGCACAAAAATGATGCAGTAACACAAATAGATAATGCTATATAAGAGCAGAAAGGATAAGAGCCAACACTGCCAATCCCACCTGCACAAAAAACAAGGCATAAACAGTATATCCCATGTAAGATAATATCGGATAATTTCTTTATTGTGGGAATCAACTTCAAAGATAAAAGATGCTTGATCATAATATATGCGTGGAAAAAAAAATTAATTAAAAAAGTTCATTGCTTTATTCTAATATCAGCATTACAGGTAGAGAATACAGCTTGCTGTGTTGTTGGGACCACAATGAAATGATAAAGTACTGCAAATAATTCAGTAACACAATGAAACTGCAATGTGTGAACACAGCCTAGATGTTCTGCAACAGCTTTGGGCGAGGAATAGGCAGGGTGGAGGACTGTGATGAACAGCTGAGGGGAAGCATTGCATTCTGGAACCTGTAAAACTAAGTACATCTGCTCAACCAGGAAATACAGAAACACAAAACAGAACGACCCCCCCCCCCCCCAAACAAATGGATTTTTGGTAGTTTCAAAACTGGGATAGATAGGTAAGTATTGTTATATGCTTCTGCAGTTCATTTTTTTTTTTTACCTCTACCCGGAGTTCCCCTTTAATTCATGGCAGGAAGAGGATGTGCCAGGAGATTTATATGGAATCATTCTCCTAGATTGGTGGAAAAGAGTCTCCCAGCGGAACCTAAATCCAAGATAGAAGCCACCCAGACTGAAGTTGGTGAATTTGTGATTCCAGAGGAGGGCACTGCAGCTGCAAGGGATACTATTCCACCTGTGAGTGCAACTACTGCTCCAAAGACCATGGAAGAGCTTCTTGTATGGTTGGTTCACCGCCAAGAATTAAGTGACCAATGTAGAATGGAGGAGCAAAAATACTTGAACAAGAGTTGAACATGATGAACATTTTGAATGCCACCATCTTTGAACAACATAGATATTTTCAAAATTGGAAGGGGAAACTACACCCAATCTACTATCCCAGAAACTGCAGATCCAGAAACTCAGACTGTCTGTGCACCAACCATTTTAGAGTGATCTGTCCATGTTTTATTAGATCACATCCCTGCTTAGAAGTTTGTCTTTATCACTGATTATCTTTGTGAAATGTTGGCTAAATTGCAACTGACATCCATTACACAAAGTCAACAAAGCATCCTTATTGAGATTATGTGCAGGGATCTGATCTGCACCAATGACCCTCTGCACTATGGTAGCAGTAATGGTGCCATTAAAAAAAACTAGCCCACATACAGCTACCTAGGTGGAAAAATAAGTAAAATATTACAGTCAGCACGGTCAATTTTAAGCATATTAACTAAATTAACTACAAACATAACTATATAGCAAAATTCACAATATATTTATGGAAAAAAGAAAAGAGCAGCATTATAGAGTACAACGGGTTCCATAAGAATCAAGCCATCGCATGGCCTCGTTGATGGAAAAATTATGGCTTTTAGAAGGTGAGGAGGAAAAAAAGAAAGCCAAAAATGAAAATTGGCATTGTTCTTCAAGCGACTCTGTACCCACAATCTTGTACCATCAGATAGATGCTTTTAATTCAAGATCTGTCCTGGGGTTTGTTCGGCAGGTGATGCAGTTGTTGTCCTAAAAAACAACTTTTAAACTTGCAGCCCTGTGTCAAATTGGTGTGGCCTAAAGTGTTTATGCCCTAGGATTGCACCGCCTCTCTGTCCCTCCTCCGTGCCCTCTTCACCATAAGGAATGCCCCAGGCAGAATTTCTCCTATTCATCACCTGTGTAAACATTGCACATGTGTTGGATCGTTAAGGCACCAGTGCAGCATTCAGTCAGGTGATGAATAGGAAAAATGTGATATTCCTAATGATGAGGAGGGCAGGGAGTAGGAACGGAGAGGTGGTGCAAGCCTCAGGCATAGACACTCTAGGCCACGCCAATTTGACACAGGGCTGCAAGTTTAAAAGTTTTTTTTTAGGACAATAACTGCATCACCTGTAGAATGGACCCCAGGAAAGATCTTGAATTAAGAGCAACTATCCAAAGGTACAAATTGTTTAAGGGGGAAAGATTGTGGGTACAGAGTCGCTTTAAGGGATGGATTTGTTTTGGATGAATTTATCCTGGGGATTTTACTGCAGATGATATCTACAGCATGTCCGCCACATTTATCCCTAAAAAGTGTATCTTGTCTGAAAAGCATACATATCTAAATGCTGACTCTCTGATAACTTATCAGTACTATAATTGATGGAACTCATAAAATATTTAAAATATTAAAGAAGAATGCCCATTTTCCTTATACAGAATAATAAAGCAAAATTGACATCCCATTCAAAGTCTAAACAAAGAATTGCTGCAGCTCTCAGACACGGCATGGAACAATCCATTCAAATTACCAGGAGAAGCTCAGAGTGTCTGTCCTGTGTCTGTTATTCTCAGATTAGTTCATAGTAATTGCCTATGGGGTCGCACTAAATCATACTTGCTCAAAGCAAATTCAATCCCGCACTTCTCTCCATGCTGTGAATGTACAGTCTTTGTGCATCTATATCTCATTTATGTGACACCAGTGCAACCTGAATGAGGATATGTCACTAGCGTCTAACAAGCAGTCACTATTTGCTTCTCCCATTGCTTCTGTGTCAGAATGTACATGTATTGTGGGAAACTGTTACATATGATACGGCCGGGAAAAGAGACACTAAACAACATATTTATGGGTAATTTATTGAGCATCTGTTTTTGAAAAATCTAATTATTGTAGTATTGTTTGTCAAGGTCTAATGGTTGATACTAGCGATATTTCATGCAGAAGTCATGCAATTGATCTAATATTTCAGCATATATTCACATTTAAACATACACCATGTCAGATGCCATTACCTGTAAATTTAAAACATTAAAATTTACCTCCAGAATGACATGAGTTCGGCATGGACAGATGCTTTCCATGCTGGGCGATAAAGTTGCTGAAGCAACCCAATGCTCTCCAGCAAGCTCTGTGCACAACCCTTTTTCTTATTAGTAGGACTTGTGCATGGAACTACTTATTAACCCATTGTATGCCTATGTATGTGTCCATTGTAATAAATGTATCTGTTTGACATTTATATGACAATACCTTTGAGGATTGGTCACCTTTTCTTTCTATATTTTACATCTGCCATTATCCCTAAGGTACAGGGGATGACCATTTACCTTGGGTACAGTACAGCTGAGTGAGCCTCACTAACATTTTATTCCTCTTTTGTGCATGGAACTTGCTGGGCCCAACGTGAGCCATGTTTTACCACACCGAGCAGTGCAGAACACACAAGTCAGCATTTTTTCACCTACTGACCCACATAGGCCCCTTTTTTTTGTGTCACTAATTGTAGTTTGCAATGACAGACTTGATTGTTGCATAAAATATGCTGTGTAACCGGAAATAATGTATATGTGTGGTGAAAATGAAAATAAAATGCTATGTTCCTTAAAATTGCTCTATTACCATCCTTATAATGCTGTTATTTTTTGGTCTATGGGGCTGTGTGAGGTATCATTTTTTGCGCCATGATGTGTTCTTTCTATCGGTACCTTGCTTGCGTATATGCAACTTTTTGATCGCTTTTTATTACAATATTTCCTGTTTTGATGTGACAATAAATGTGCAATTTTGCACTTTGGCTGTTTTTTGCGCTTACGCCATTTACCGTGCAAGATCAGGAATGTGATAATTTAATAGTTTGGGCGATTACGCTTGCTGTGATACCAAATATGTTTGTTTGTTTATTTTGTTAGTTTTATTTATAAAATGGGAAAAGTGGAAGTTCAAATTTTTATTAAGGGAGGTTTTTTTTTTTAATTAATAAACACTTTTTTTTTTTACTTTATATTTTAACTTTGATTCCCCCTGCTGGACTTTCAGTATTACTGCAGTGATCTCCCATAGAGATCACTGATCGAGTAGATAATGATCGATTACATCATTGCTGTATTACTCTGGTCTGCAGCAGATCAGATACATCGATTGCAGAGCCAGGGTCAGCATCAGTGCGACGCTGAGCCCTGTCTCGGTAAGGAGAAGGGATCTCCCCTCCACGATCACATCGCGGGGGGAGATTTCCCCACTGGACAACAGGGATAGGGGGAAATCATACATTTAAATGCAGCTGTCAGGGCTACAAACAGCACCCGGGATCATGGCGATCCCGCTCTGAACTGCCATGATCCCGTTTGCTGTTTGTAGCCCAGGACCGTGGCTATTAGCGGGCGCAGTCGGATCGCCTCACTGAACGCCCCCACATCAGGACGTACAGTTACGTGCTGATATGGGAAGGGGTTAAGTAAATGTGAGTTATGTTATACAAGAAAAAAAAAGGGCTTCCCAGTTGTCATAAAACTTCCTAGTATTCATTATGCAGTTCCTTTCTAGTTTTATGATATCTGTTGGGTTTTTATAAAAGGAAACATTATTTGGCATAGTATTAGAGCATTTTGTTCTTGTATATTTTTTCACATGAGCCAGTTAGAGTAATGAAATGTATTGATGCAGCAAAGTTGTTAGACTTAAAAAGGTTATACAAAGAACAAAAAAGGTCCCACCTCTTCTGTTCTCCGGCGCTCCACTTTCTCCCTCTGACCAATTCTTGTGAGACAAGAAGGGGGGCAGGAGCACGTTGTAGGGATTGTCTGCAATGTCCAATAGCTGCCCAATGTAACTGCAACAGCTGTTGATCATTGCTCTCAACATGCTCCCACCCCCTCTTCTCTCAGGAGTTATCACCAGAGATGGTTAGAGGGAGGAAGTAGAGCACCAGATAGTAGAAGAGGTAGGACCTTCTCTGCCCTTCGGATAGCCCCTTCAACACACATCTCAGCTCATACATTCTTAGAAAGACACTAGTGTTCTGACTCTCTCTTGGTGAATGAGCGGCAGCTGGACTGTGACCAATGAACAGCATTGCTGCTACAAATATATATGTATACATGCTCAAGCTTAACATCACATACATTGTACAACAGACCAAAAAAATTAAGCTTCATTTTTTTTTTTATTTGACTGTATAGATTATGCAGTGAACTGAGAACTTACATTTTTAATTTCTCCATTTATTAGGCTTCAGGAAATGATTTCTAGCATCATAAAGTCTCGACCATAAAAATATGGCCAAAATACACCCCAGGGATGAAGACCCAATTCGACTTATATCGCCAACTGGCGTACATTCCTGACAGTTAAAGGGTTAACATTTTCTATATTTGCACTTTATTAATCAAACAAAAGTGACTGTATCTAAATGTTCCCTGACTAATATCTTAAAACTGGTTGTACAATATGTCCTCAATTATAGCTGATTAGTTACACTTGCAGTTAGAAGTGTTATGCCTATGTCTATAACACCTTTTCATAAATTCATGTGCTAACTTTCAAAAAATTTACCAGGAATAGACCACTTGGAATATATTTCAAAGATATTACATTGTGACTCATAGTTCATGAGCCAAAGGGAATACTTTTGTGTTTTTACATCAGCTTTCTGTATCAAGAAGACAACAACTGCCAAACCACATAAGTATAACTGTTCATTTCCACGCACCTGCATAACTACTCTAAATCAGAGTTATAACTCATCATTAACATGTATCAGTTCTCAAAGTTCACTGTGCGCTTCTTTGCCAATATGAAGATGATGAATGCTACATATGTTTTTATTATTTGCCATTAACGTTCACACTTTACATTTGATGTGGTATTTGTTCTACATAGGATGAGAACACGACATAGATTATCAGTTTGAGGGTGTGTTCACACGTAACGGATCCGCTGCGGATCCTGGCCTGTACATTCAATGGCAGACAAACTCGGAGCGGGATGATATTCCCTCTGGGAGTATGTCCCCAGTCCGCCCTGTTAACCCCCCGGCCACTGGAGCGTATGCATTACTGGTCGGCAGCGCACTGATTGGCAGAGCGAGACGTGTCAGGAACCCCTGAAGCAAGCCAGAGCGGGGACCAAGTGATGTATACGCTCCGATGGCCGGGGGTTTAACGGGGCATACTGCGGGCATACTCCCAGCAGAATGTGCATCCCGCTGCGAGTTTGCCATTGAATGTTCAGCGCAGGATCCGCAGCGGATCCTGCCCTGTACATCCGCTGCGGATCCATTACGTGTGAACGCACCCTGTCAAAGTGTTATGTTTGTTAAAGTTATTTGTTATAATTTCATCCATTTTCTCGATTAATAAATAATTATAAAACAGAATAAGATATAAGCTATAGCCAGTCCTCCAAAAACGACTACTTGTTTATTAAATTATAATAATAAATTCATTGCTTTCTATTTATTTACATTGTCACCATCTACCAAATAACCTTTACCACTCATTCACTTTAGATCTCCACTCCAGTCTTCAACAGGTCTGTTTGAGATCGTGATAGGTAATAGAAGCTCTTTTAAAAATAGCAAATATAGGGAATTTGAGTTTTTTTTATGTGTAATATATACAGTATATTTATCTGTACTTTTATGTATTTATTTATGGTATTGTGTACTTGTGGATTTATTATGAACTTTCATCTATGCCGCTCACCTGGGCTGAGTCACCCGGAAATTAACTGTCTATATAGAATCCGTTACATTTAAAAGTCACACATTGCTTTGTATGTTTATGCTTGAGAAAGGCCTGCTCCTTTACTGGCAGGTATATGCAGCTCGAGGACTGCCTGGAAAACATGGAAACAGACCTAAGCAGGCCCAAGACAGTCCTCCACCTTTTCCAGGCAGCATACTATAAAAGAGGAGAAACAGGGGCCCCTTCTGGTGTAGTAGTTAATCAAAGGAATAGGAAAGGGGGAAAAATGAGTAGATGCACTCACCTAGACAGGTTGCGCTAAAGTGGCATTGGCATGACTCTGCAGAGTGAGAAGCATACAGAGGATATCCCAGCTCCGAAACTAGGGCCCTTTTAGTGGATTTAGTGCAGGTGTATAGGTGCAGAGCAACCAGTCATCTATTATGTCGCTAGCCGAACCATAATCAGCCATAGCAACAGTAAGACAGGACTGGACTCGGTAGTGCTCCAAAACAATAAAAACTGTAGTGTGTACTTAATGCATGAGGAAGGTGCTCTTGTAACATAGCGCCGAAACGCGTTGCGACAATTAAAGTTTTTATTGTTTTGGAGTACTACTGAGTCCAGTCCTCTTTTACTGTTGCTATGGCTGATTACGGTTCGGCTAGCGACATGACAGATGACTGCTTGCTCTGCACCTATACATCTGTGCTAAATCTGCTAGAAGGGCCATAGTCCCGGATGGTCTGAGCCAGGATAACTTCTGTATTTTCCAGACAATGGGAGTCAAATGCTGATCATTCCAATCTCTAATCCCTAATATTTAAAAAATGTCAAATAGCTGTCAATAAAGAGTTCTACCTTCTCTGTCATAAACAACACGTATATAAGATAGCTATTTTTTTTAACCATTTAGAGACACTTTTAATAAGTCCAGTCTTCAATGTCACATGACAGGGGCTTTGTAGGTCATTCTCTTACTCTTGTGTGTAAGAAAGTTGTTCGAAATTTCCAATTTAGGAGCGGATATACATTTTAGATCTTTGTTAACCCCATTGTGATATACAACGTAGCGTATGGGATTTAGCTATGTCTAGAACGTATACATTTCATGATAATTTTACCGTACATTATCACAACAATTGAATATGGCCATACTAATCTCCATAGTTCACACAACTCATTTTTTTAACAATGCAATTTCGATTTGACCCCTAGAGTATCCTTAATGCTTTTAAACTTAAAGCATTTTTAACAGTTTTATGTTTTTCCCCTTCTTATAGCTGCAGGCAGTGAAATTTGAACATGTGTGGAATTTTGTATTTTACACTCCTGTGGGAGCATCAGAGACACTGCTGTCAGGGACCATGAATCATGTTAATACATAGCAACCTCTACAGCTGTTTAAATGTCTACCATAATATGAGGATTTGAAACTCACATTAGAGTGTGTTACATATACTTTACATCAGAAATTCTGTACAAAATCGATTAAAGGTAAGAGCTAGAAAACCTGACAGCTATTAAATGTGCAGTGTGTTATAGCGCACCTTTTTACCCTTAAAACAAGCTGTTTCTTTGTTTGCACAATTTAGTTATATATGAATTAACAATATATGTACAGACAACTCCAATGTCTTTTTATTACATTACATTCTATGCTGTTATAACTCTCAATGAAAGCATAGACGATCATATAAGTGATTTTTAAAATATCTTTTGTGATCCTTTTTTCTGTTTTTTTTTCTATGTAAAAATCCATTTAAAAATGTTTAAAAGGAAACTGTCGGAAGGTTTCTACGTACAGACCTGCTGATATGAACCTTTAGCAGCAGAGTTGCTGATTCCAGCACAGGTCTTCTTATTTCCATTTGTAGCGCTGTTTTTGAGTAGTTAGATCCAAAGCCAATATCTAAAAAAAATTTGGTGCACTAGGGGGCGCTCTCTGGCGCCTCAGTGCACCGTCCTCTCCTACTTATGCAATTTTGCTATGCATAACTACCCATGCCTCCCTCCTCGGAGAACGTAGGAGGAGACATTTGAGCTGGCAGACGGGCCAGACAGTGCACCAAACAGACTAATTTATATATTTACTTTGGATCTTACTGCTCAAAAATATGTCACAGAGGGAAATAGGAAGACATGCTCTGGAATCAGCAGCTCTGCCACGACAGGTACATATCAGCAGGTTCGTATGTCTGCCCCTTAAATTTTTAACATTTGTTATGTGTCAGCACTAGGTATACTCCAGACTTTCTTGTTATGTGTTGTTTTATAGTGTACAGTGAAATAGTTGTTATCAATTCATTACTATTGGTAGGAATAGGGAATAATACAAAAAGACATTTATTGTGCTACATTAATCAAGATAAGCAGCTTTTACACTAACAAATAGAGAACTAGTGAATAGAATACTAAAGAAATATGCCACTGACTGGGTGAGTTAAATGGTTTTATGTGCCTATCTCTAGTTACAAGCTCTGTTTTCAGCAAAGTACAAACACCATGTCCAGAGAAGGTGAGACGTATTATTCATTACTGACTGCTTCTCTGATTTCTCTCTATAGGAGAGGCTTTCTATGGGAATCCCTATAGAAAACCTCTCCTACTCTGGACAGTTCCTGTCTCGGCCAGAGATGTCAGCAGAGAGCAATGTGTCAGACTGAAAATAAAACAACACTTCCTGCATGACATATAGGAGCTAATAAGTATGGGAAGACTTGAGGTTTTTTAATATAAGTAAATTAAAATTCTATATAACTTTCTGACAATAGTTTATTTGATAGAAAAGTATTCCATGAGTAATTGTGCTCAGGGTCCTAAACAAACCCATTACCCTTCTTCCTTGCTTCCCTACCTCTGCTGTTCTTACAGAACTCCAGTGACTTTGGGTGTAGGGTCAGTACAGAAAATTGTTCACTCAGTAAGGGTACATGCACACTGCGGAATGGCGACAAATAACCTGTCGCGCATTCTGCAGCTTGCACCCGCCGGCGGACTGATGCGGGTGCGCGCATCTCCGTCCGTGTCATAGACTCCATTCTATGCACTGGCGGATTCCATCGTTCGTTCAAAGAATGAACATGTTCATTCATTGGACGGAGGGCTGAATCCGCCCGTGCATCAGTCCGCCGGCAGGTGAGAGCTGCGGAATGCGCAACGGGTTATCAGTCGCGATTCTGCATTGTGCACGTACCCTTAATCAGTGTCTGAGGTTTGACAATGCTGCATCTACTGAATGACTAGGTGGACAATTCTATGTCCCCTAAAACACATTGGTTGCAGGGAGCGGAGGAAGGCAATCATAGGGTTTTATTCTATTCTGTTGTTCTGGTTAACAGGACCCTGAATACAATTATATATAAAAGTTATGTCCGGAATACCCCTTTATAAAATATAATACAAAATAGACAACTGTAAAATTAAATAAATAAAACAGTGTTAAGAAATACACACATGCTTTATTGATACATAGTTCTATTAACTGGTTTGTCTCCTATATAATTTGGTTGTTTTGTTATACATATTTCCTACAGATTCCTAGAGATTTTCAATGTTTGCACTAGTAGACTACTACAAAGTGATGGTGAACATATAAGCAACATGTGTTTAGAAGATCTCCTTAAAAAAGGCGACCCCACACTGCTTCTGACGGACAATTAGAAGTAACATTGCATTCCTTGCAGCGTCAGGAGTAATGTTCGTACTATTGCCATCATTTGACTTTTTATATTTTTTACCATAGTCCCTTTTGTTTTTTTCTTTTAGTTCCTTTTTTTTCCCCCTCATGTTTAAGGCAATGTTCATGCACAGTAAAATAAAGGCTAAATACCACCACGATTTTAAGCGAAAGTAAAACAATATGTGAATGTATGAAAAATTTAAAATGGACGTATTTCAAAAGCAGGTGGTAAATAATGAGCATGTTTATTATTTGGACAGTTGTAATCGGTTAGGCTACGTTCACATTAGCGTTTGACCATCCGGCACCATTCCGTCTACCTTTTCCGTTTTAGAGTAAGCAAAATGGAAACTGTCGGATCCGTTAAAATCCCCATAGATTCCCATGCTATTTTAGTGTGCTCCGTTTGCCCTAATTGTGCTCCGTTTGCATGCAATCCGTTCAAGATCCGTTTTTTTGAACGGAAGAAAAAATTGTGTTTGCAGTATTTTTCTTTCCGCTTAAAAAAACGGATTACGAACGGAACGTGCACTTCTGGGTTTTTTTTTATTTACATTTTATTTACATTGTAGTCAATGAGGACGGATCTAAAACGGAAGGTATTTCCGTTCACATCCGTTTTTTTCATCCGTTTTTGCACTGAGCATGCGCAGAAGCAGAGAGAAACCAAAGGAGAAAAATAAACGGATAGAAAAACGGATGCTGACTGATGCAAACGGATGCAAACTGATGGACAAAAGTCAGTTTTTTTCAAGCCAAAATACAAACGAACCATTAAAAAAAAAGGAACATTTTGCAATCAGTTTGCATCAGTCTGCTCATCAGTTTATGCTCATCCGTTTAATTAATATAGACGGATCCGTTAGAAACAAAGAAAAACGCTAGTGTGGCTGAGCCCTTACACATGTTGTTCTATATGGTGTGTACACTGCCAGCCAATTTCCCATTGACTTCAATGGAGCAAATTGTTATATTGAAAAGATGGCTGTATTTTTACCTCAAAATTACGGCCGCTTTTTACCTTTTATTTTACGACGTACATAGCCTAAAACTATACTGTACTGTATAATTAAATTAAATTTGTGTTATATTTGGGCTATGTTCCCACAATGTCTTTTTTAGGCAAAATGGAGGCATGTGTTTGATAATGACGGACGTAAATAATGATCATAATCATAATGGCGGTGGTCATTAAAAAAACAGCCATTATTTAAAAAACAGTGGCTGTTATTTTGCATAAAAAGACGTTGTGGGAACAAAGCCTCGATGATATAACATTAATAATGGTACCAAAAATTTGGCATGTTGGGTTACCTGCATTTCAAGTATAAATACATGTCTACAATCTTGAGTTTTTATAACAAAAATTAGATACAGATTAGACTTGACACACCTGTAGTCCTTGTAAATCGGATTTCATTACTGTGTATGGTGATATTCTATTGGAAAGTGAGATGATAGAGTAATACATCTGTCAGATTTATGCATGTGGGTTTTAGAAAAATTGAATTACCATGCTGCAGAATATATTTTTAAGTGAAAGCTTCACGAAAATTTAATTGAGACATTATGAAATCAGCAGAATGTAGAGTCTTCAGATCCCAGATTGACCATGATGCTAATACGTTTTGAAACCAAATTCAAATATGGATATTGAAATTCTTTTTTCAGATGTGTATAAATTATCTACCATGTCACTCTGACATAATTTACATCATAACTTGATTTGTAATAATACAAAAGTTATACATTTTATTGGCACTCCAAGTGCTTATGCTCTTTATACAGACAGGCTATGTTCACACTGCGTACAAGTCCGGCCACATTTCGTACGCCGCCATACATGTGCGGCTGAAACTACGGGCGTGGGATAAATAGACATGTGGCCGGATGCGTACGAACCGCGAACATACGCCCGTAGTACAGTTATGCTTCCCTAGCTTGTTTCGAAGCGATCTGAAACAGGTCATTTACTTGGAAATTTTCGCCCAGCCCCGTAAACCACACAGAACCTTCTGGATCGAAAAATCAAGTTCAATTTGGCTGAAATAAGTACTTCGTATGGGACCGCATGGAAATCCACGGCCGTGAGTTTTAACATTTTCGTCCTCAAACAATGGTTGTGTTCATTTTTCATGGCGCCGCATACGATCCTGCCGTAAGCTCATACGTAGTGTGCACTGTGCGGGCGTATATCGTATGCTTTCAAGCGAACGCATCAACCTCAAAACTACGTGCGTATATTCGCGGTTCGCACTACGGCCGGAATCATACGCAGTGTGAACATAGCCTAAAGATATACTAAAGCAGAGATCGAGATTGAGTACCCAAACTGCAACCCAGTACCCCAAGCTCACTAATTTTTTGCAACATGGAAATTTATGTCAACAGGGCAATTTAAAATGTACCTGTCCTTATAACTTATTATATAAAATAAAATATAAATCAACAGTAGATATGATATAAAGCAAGTTTGCAATTTACATTCATTATTTTTCCTTTATCGTGCTGTAAAACAAAGCTGAACTTACCAGAAATCCAGGTCCAGTCTCCTGAAGGCAGGCTTTTTAGTCTTGTGCTAGTTGAAAAAAGAGACTAAACACAGGAATTCCGGCCAGTACAGAGAGTCACGGCTCAATGTGTCCATCAATCACATGACTGCCTTCTTTCTGTGAGCCCTCAGGTGACCTGGTAAACACAACTTTCTGTTTTTAGACTCTTAAAAAAGAAAAAAAGAGTAAGAACACAAGAAGTCGTCCCATGACTTCCATGATAACTAAAAAAAAAAAAATCAATGTAAATTGTAGACTTTCTATTTTTCATATCTACTGTTGATTTAGGTTTCAAAAGTTATAAGGACAGTCACACTTTAAGGCTATATTCACATAACGTTATATTTCAGTAAAGAACGGACACTGATTGCAATGCAATCAGCATCTGTTCTTTACTGCAAGGGCAGCTTTGCATTGAAGTCAATGCTGCCTGCTGTGTTCATGCATCATTATTTTAAAGCCCATTCTTTACGTTTCCCACAAGTCAGGTGTAGAAAACGAGCATTCCTGCAGCTGATACAGAAGTATCTGCTGCAGAAATGTGCTGAATGCAGCCCAGTGGCCGTCAGTTTAACAGCATCCATTGCTATTCAACGCTGGACGCTGTTTAAACGTAGTGTGAACATAGCCTAACCCCAATAATGTAGAGAGCAGGGACTCTCATCATTTTGACGGGAACTGTTGTGAACTGTACTGCCAATTGGTACAAAGCATATCGTACCAATTAGGGAATGATTACAAAATACACTGGACATTAGTAAAAAAATCAATCTCCTCGAGTTGATTTCCCTCCAATTTATAACTAGTTTTTAAATATGTGACAAATACATTTTGGATATCTTATTAATTTCTGTAAATTTTCTTCTGAAGGAGACTTTTAGAGGTTTCTGGTTAAACTTTCTAAACTAAAGTCCTTATCTCTTCTCCCTTATGTCTAGAATTTCTTTTAGCGCATCCATACTACCCTTATGTCCGCGGTACCTGTAGTAATGGACAAAAATACTCAATTACGTTTTGATATAATCAAATTATTAATAAGAGCATTCTAAGTAGGAATAATCTAGATATGGTAGGGACCACCTCTGTTCATTTACTTATACAGTTAATCTTGTGTACCATAGGAGAATGGGGTGATAGTAACCTAGGCTGTTTAACTGAGGTAATTGCCAACGAATTACAAAAATGCCATATCAATCCTAGATACAGAATTATGGGGGGCACTAATGCATGAATAGACATTTGCCTTACCATATAACTCTCTCCATATATCCCTCCATCCCATCTCCCTGCTGAATTTGAGTAACGGAGATTACCAATTATCTGGCTGCCTCCTACCGCTCAATATATTCTTCTGAGCATTAAATTAAAGTCATCATTTAAATATAGATGATGATATATTTTTATCGTTTATGAATTAAGCCAATCAACAGAGCACTTCTATAGAAAAATAAGTGGGGGATATAGATGCAAGGTAGAACCACTCTCATATCGTCAAGAAATCAGAGTAAAAAAAATCTATCATCATCTTTTTATCTGTCCATCTTTTTTTTAATTAGATAAGTTATTTCTATTGTCGAATGGGTTTCAAGGAAACAAGAGGTGACAATTAATATAATTAAACATTGGGCTTTTTTTAACCTTATCTCTCAAGCCTCTAAAGTTCCAGAAAGGAGAAGGATAAAAAAACTGACTGACTTTTTTTTTACTTAAAATATACCCGTGAACACTGAGATTACTTAGAATAATCAGCATAGAGGGAGATTTTAGAACTATTTTAGTAGTGTAATGCTCATGCCTTTCCAGACCTTGGTGCATTCCTTGGCTCATGGTATATGGCCGAGACTACACTGTTAGTCATGATTTTATATTTGTATTATATGTTTTATTTGCACTTCTCTGAACACTGAAAACAGCTCTACTCTTTCTGCTCTGCTGATTGATTTATCTACCACACCCGTCTTTTTCCTGCTGAGTTCCCTCTGGCCATTTAACAGTTAACTTCTGTTTTGCTTAGGTGATTGACATCTGGTTGTTCCACTTACCCTTTCTGTGTCTGTTTGTATGTGTGTGTGTGTGTGTGTGTGTCTGGCCCAATCATTTCCTGGATCGGGTCCCAGATCTCCTATAAAGTGTATCAGTGATGCAAACACTGTAGTCCACAAGGTACATTTTTATGTAACTCCAGGAGACATTTGTACTTATAATTATGAATATTGTTAATAATTTTTATGGTATTATTAAAGTTGTATTTTGCTGCTTCAACTCAATTTAGTGTTTTTTTTTTCCATTTTGGGCTAAGTGGTCAAGTGAGCAGCATTACTCAGTGATTGACAGTTGTCTATGAGTAAGCATGCATATAGGGGAGAGCTGACAATCACCGAGCCCCATCGCCCAATTAGCTACTAAGGGTCCATTTACACAGAAAGATTATTTGACAGATTTGAAAGATTTGAAGCCAAAGCCAGGAATGGATTTGAAAAGAGGAGAAATCTCAGGCTTTCCTTTATGACCTGATCTCTGTTTATAGTCTGTTTCTGGCTTTGGCTTCAAATCTTTAACAGATAATCTGTCAGATAATCTTTCTGTGTACATGGACCCTAAGAATGAATAGAGATTTACATGAATAGGTGACAAAATCCTGAAAGTTTCCTAAATTTATCTATCTATTGGTATCAGTATGCTGCAAAAAGCTCCTCCTGCTCTTTTATATAATGCATGTATAACTGTATTATGTATGTTGAACTGAATTATCAATGTGACAAGTGCCATTTAGATATACACATTATTGGTGCCTAAATTCATAACTTTATATCTAGCCGCACTGAATCCTGTTTGTTGAGTGTTTAGGCCAACAAAAAGGATACAATAGCTACAATACAGACTAAAAGACATTGTTTTGGGTAAATATATTTAAAAAATTATATCTATGTACTGTATATGTATTAAATATATTTTATCTATTGGTAGTTATTATATTTCTTATCTGTATGTATATCTGTATGTATATTATTTACTGTATATCAGGTGAGTTCTTTTACCTTCTTTACAGCATGAATCTAAGGGACTGGAAGATAAAAATAAAATGAAACATATTTTTCCACCAATTGCTTTGTAAGTTATTCTTCAAAGAAGAAAGAAAGAAAAGGTAGCAGGGTTTTATTAGTCAGACATCTGTGTTAGGAAGTACGGTATAATCAGTTTCATAGCCGGATCATTTAGGTTTCTTCTCTATGTACAGTTTGTTTAATCCTCTTTCTGCATTGTACATGCTTTTTGTTCACACTTGTTCAGTTTTGTTGCTTTTACAACAATCACTCTTATTTGCTGGAGAGCGCATGGTGCTCTTTGAAACATAAAAGCGAAAAAAGGAGACATGATAGACTTTTAGTGTCATCTTTTTTCATTTTGTGCTTTGGTCCAATATGTCATAAGCCGATTTTCAATAGGACATATACTGAAAAGCACATTTATTCTTTTATAGCCTTTCGATTTGTACACAATATTATTCAAAGGACTGTGTTCTTTAGATTATTTTTTCACTGTAAAATGGTGATAAAAGAGCAACATCTTTATTTTTTCCATTCTATTATATTGTATTTCAAGTGAAAATTCATTCAACCTCCACTTATTCAATACTGTTACTAAAGCAAGATCGTTTGCTGTAAACAGAACCTGGCTAAAGCATGAATTGCCCAGTGTGTCTGGGGCTGTTTGGCCACCTAAGCATTATTTCTGCTGGAGAAGGTAAGATTTAACTTAAAGGCTATGTTCACTTTGTTTTTAAGCTCTTTTTAAAATGATGTCTCTTATTTTGAGTCTAAAATAACGGACGTTATTTAGCTGTCTGGCCTACCCTTAGTGCAATGACTGGTGTTTGCACATTATTCTAGTTTGGGATTACTAATTGGCCTTTGGGTGTGGCCTAATTGAAAAAAAAAGAAAAACTGTGTGTGAACAACTGATTAAAAACGTCCGCTGTTTGCAAAAGACGTCCGAAAATAATGATGTTTATTATTTTGACGTCCACAGTAAAAATGTCCGTTATTCAATACAGTGTGTGCATTGGACGTCCGTCTCGCCACTGACTTCAATGCATTGCCATTGCAGCCAGTTAAATCGCAGCAAAAATGGCAGTTTTTTTTTTTTTTTAAATCTAAATCGGACGCCTTTTCTTTATTTTTGATGTTGTGTGAACATAGCCAGTTTAATCGCGGCAAAACCAGATGTTTTTTAAAATAACAAAATTGTCTACCTCTATTTTTGACATTGTGTAAACATAGCCAAATAGTGACCAAAACTTTTAGTCTATGTTAACACAGAGCCTTTTTTTTGGCTGTTTTGCGTCCGTTATTTTGGCACCAAAATGCTGCTGGTTTTTGAAAATTAACTATTGTATTTTGCATAAATGTTCCTGTTTTGGCGACAAAATTACAACCATACAAAACAAGCAGAGTAGCAGACATAGAAGCTGCAATTGGATCCAACAACTAGTAAGTAATGAGTTCCATGATTACTTCTGCTTTGTATATTATCACTTCTCAGTATCATTAGTTATTGGATCATTCACATAGTATGACATCACTTTATTATTTTAATCCTGTGATATCATATGTTTCATGTAATCTGTTTATTTTAGTTTTTTTTTTTATGGGCAAGGAGGTATTTTAAACTTTTAATTTGGGGGTTTATAAGGTTTTTTTAATACTTTCAAAAACTTTTTTTTTTTTACACTCATATTCTACTGCAAAACCTGCAATCGTTAGATTGCATATACTGTCCTATGCTGTGCCATCTGCGATCTGTGCATAGAGCCTGCCTGAGAGCAGAATCTATACACAAATCCAACAGAATAGAGGTAAGTGACTTACTGTAACGCCTGGAGTCGTGGATCCACTGAACTGTCACTAGCGATGGCGGTAACCGCACCAGGGAGCGGAGTCTAAGGTGCCGCTGGTTTTCGCCAGAGCCCGCCGCAAGGCGGGATGGACTTGCTGCGGCAGGCGACCCCCAGGTCGCTACCCCTGGCTTGGTTGCTAGTGACAGCAGGCGAGGCGTGGCAGGAGCAGTAGGCAGATGGTAACGCAGGCAGAGGTCTGTAGGCTTAACCGCAGGTGGCAGGCAGAGCTCAGGAACAATGGTTAAGCAGTGGACAGAGACCAGGACCGGGACAGAGGACAGGGACTGGAAACAAGGACTGAGGTCAGGAACAACAGGGAGCTGTGCCAAACGCTATGGGAAGCATGTAGAGGCTCCAACACCTGGGAGGGGGCAGGGCTGGAACTTATAGGGGAGTGATAGACACTAAACCAATTAGGAGCGCACTGCCCCTTTAAATCTGAGACAGCCGGCGCACGTCCTAGGAGGCGGGGACGCGCGCGCCGGCCGGCAGAGTGACAGGCAGGAACGAGGTACAGTGAGGCGCCCCCCTGGGCTGAAGTAGCCGCAGCGCCGGGTCCCTGCCTGTGGACCCCGGCTGCTGCGAAACTGGGTGAGGAGTCACGCCGCCGCCGTGGCCCTAATAGTACCCCCCCCTTTGGCCTCCCCCTCTTTCTAGTCTGCAAGAATCCCTTGATGAGATCCCGATCCAAGATATTAAATTCGGGTTCCCAGGATCTCTCTTCAGGACCAAAACCTCTCCAGTCCACTAGGAAGAAACGTCTTCCTCTGACAGTTTTCATCGCTAAGATGTCTTCAACAATGTATACGTCGTCAGAGACGGCTTGTGGAGTGGAGGACGAAGCTTTACTGGAGAATCGGTTGAGGACCACCGGCTTCAAGAGGGAGACATGGAAGGAGTTCGGGATTCGCATAGTAGGGGGTAGACGGAGTTTGTAGGTTACTGGGTTAATGCGTTTAAGCAATGAGAAAGGACCAAGAAATCGAGGACCCAACTTGTAGCTGGGAATCTTGAGACGGACATACTTGGCCGAGAGCCAGACTTTGTCACCTGGGAGAAAGTTTGTGGCAGGTCTCATCTTCTTATCTGCCTGATCCTTCATGCGGTCAGAGGTTTTGAGTAAGGACTGTCGAGTCTGTTCCCAGATCGACTGAAGGTCAGAGATCAATTCTTCCACGGCAGGAACCTCAGATGATGGAGAGAGAGGCAGAGGAGGATGAGGGTGATGCCCGTAGACCACATAGAAAGGAGACTTGCCCGTGGAACTCAAGTCCAGATGGTTATAAGAGAACGCCGCCCATGGAAGTAGATTGGACCAGTTGTCTTGGCGGCTGGAAACAAAATGACGTAGGTAGTTGCCCAGGATCTGATTGACTCTCTCCACTTGCCTGTTCGTCTGGGGATGATAGGCAGATGAGAAGTCCAGCTTCACTTGAAGCTGCGAGCAGAGGGCACGCCAAAACTTGGCGACAAATTGAGAGCCTCGGTCGGACACAATGTGAAGAGGAAGTCCATGTAGGCGGAAAATGTGTCGGAAGAATAACTGGGCCAGACGGGGAGCAGAGGGTAGTCCAGGAAGAGCCACAAAGTGAGACATTTTAGAGAAGCGGTCAGTTACCACCCAAATGACTGTATTGCCCGCAGATGGAGGTAGGTCTGTGATGAAGTCCATCCCTATGTGGTGCCAGGGACGGTCTGGGACTGGCAAGGGCAAAAGTAGGCCGGCAGGTCTTTGACGGGGTGACTTGTTCTTGGCACAGACTGCGCAGGAAGCCACAAAGTCCTTAACATCCTGAAGGAGATTGGGCCACCAGTAGTGACGGGAGATCAATTGCCCGGTCTTTTGAGCTCCCGGATGCCCGGCCACCAAAGAGGAATGACACCACTTCAAGATGCGTTTTCGGAGTGCGGGGCGCACATAAGGCTTACCGGGAGGCAGTCTCTGCAGAGTAGAAGTGGCAACTGGTACTAGGCGATCGGGAGGTATTATGTGACGGGGGGATTCCTCTTGCCTCATGACATCGGATGCTCGGGATAATGCATCGGCTTTTACATTCTTCTGGGCTGGACGGAAATTAATAGTAAAGTTGAAACGTGAGAAGAAGAGAGACCACCTGGCCTGCCGGAGATTGAGACGTTGAGCCGATTGGAGGTAGAGGAGGTTCTTGTGGTCCATGTAGATGTTAACAGGATGTCTAGCTCCCTCTAGGAGATGACGCCACTCCTCAAGTGCCAACTTAATTGCCAGGAGTTCACGGCCTCCAATCGTATAGTTCCTCTCGGCCGGGGAGAAAGTCTTAGAAAAGAACCCGCAGGTTCTGGTCTTGCCTGATATGTCCCTTTGCGAGAGGATGGCTCCTGCGCCCACAGAAGACGCATCGACTTCAAGAGAAAACAGCTTGGTGACATCTGGACGGACTAGAGCAGGAGCAGAGGCAAAGGCAGACTTTAGGCTATTGAAGGCTTGTTCGGCCTCTGGAGGCCAACGTCTGGGATCCGCCTTCTTCTTGGTGAGAGCCACTATGGGTGCGACCAGGGTAGAGAAGTAAGGGATGAACTGCCAATAGTAGTTGGCAAATCCAAGGAAACGTTGGATAGCTCTAAGTCCCACAGGACGTGGCCACTGGAGAACAGCTGAGAGCTTGGCTGGATCCATCTGTAGGCCCTGGTCGGAGACAATGTATCCAAGACACGGCAGGCTGCGCTGATGGAAAACGCACTTCTCCAGCTTGGCATACAAATGGTTGGCCCGTAGTCTTCGTAGAACCTTCCGTACATGGGACACGTGGGTCTGCTGGTCGTGGGAGAAGACCAGGATGTCGTCAAGAAAGACAATGACGCAGACATAGAGGAGGTCGCGGAATATATCATTCACGAATTCCTGGAAGACCGCTGGGGCGTTGCATAGGCCGAATGGCATGACCAGATATTCGTAGTGCCCATCTCTGGTGTTGAAAGCGGTCTTCCATTCGTCTCCTTCACGAATACGGATTAAATTATACGTTCCCCTGAGATCCAGCTTGGAGAAGATCCTGGCTCCACGGAGACGGTCGAATAGTTCGGGATTAGCGGAAGAGGATAGCGGTTCTTGACAGTAACCTTATTTAAGCCCTGGTAGTCTATGCATGGGCGGAGGGAACCGTCCTTCTTCTGCACAAAAAAAATCCAGCGCCAGTGGGAGACGTGGATTTACGGATAAAGCCCTTCTGTAAGTTCTCCCGGATGTAGGAGGACATGGCTTCAGTCTCGGGCACAGAGAGAGGGTATACTCGACCACGTGGAGGAGAAGTTCCTGGAAGAAGGTCTATAGGGCAATCATAGGGCCGATGAGGTGGTAGAGAGTCCGCCTCCTTTGCCGAGAAGACATCAACGAAGTCTTGGTGTTCCGCCGGTAGACCGGATAGAGGCTTGGCGTAAGCAGGTGACCTCGTAGAGCGCTTGGGTTGAGGAGACTTCAGACACCGATTTGGACAGTCCGAACCCCAACTGAGAACCTCCCCAGTTCTCCAGTCTAGCCTAGGGGTATGTAATTGCAGCCAAGGTAGACCAGGCTAGATGTCGGAAGAAGAATGGCGCAAGACGTAGAAGGATATCTTCTCCTGATGCAAGGCGCCTACCTGAAGGACTAGTGGTGCCATCTGGTAGTGTACAGCTTCAGTAAGAGTCTCGCCCGTGACCGAGGAGATGGTCAGGGGTCGGGCTAGCTGGATCACGGGTAGCCGCCATCTTTGGACCAATGTGGCTGCAATGAAACTGCCTGCAGACCCAGAGTCGATGAAGGCAGTAGTCTGGTGTGTTTGTTCTGAGGGTGTCTGGATGGAGACTGGCAGAGACAACCTTGCAGAGGTAGCATTCACACCTAGGGAGGCCTCTCCTACCGGACCTAGGTGCGAGCGTTTCCCGGACGCTGAGGACGTTGGGGACATCTTTGCCGGAAGTGATCAGTGCCACCGCAATAGAGACAGAGATTCAGCTCTAGTCGGCGAGCTCTCTCATCAGAGGTCAGGCAAGCTCGTTCTACCTGCATCGGAACTTCAGGAGTTAACTGGGGTACTGGCGTGACTGGATTCTGGAAAACAGGTGCCAGCCGGTGATGGCGATGAAGCAGTCGCCGTTCTTGCCGGACCTCCTCCTCTCTCTCGGTAAACCGGTTGTCGACACTTGTAGCCAGTAGGATAAGATCGTTCAAGGAGGTAGGAAGATCTCGGGCGGAGAGCACGTCCTTTACCCGACTGGACAGGCCCTTCTTGAAGGTGGCTATTAGAGCGGCCTCATTCCAGTCCAATTCCGCTGCCAGGGTGCGGAACTGGATGGCGTAGTCGCCAATGGTGGAACTCCCCTGAGAGAGATTGAGGAGAGCTGTCTCAGCCGAAGACGCAGGTTCCTCAAAGACGGAGCGGAACTCGGCCAGAAAGGTTCGGAGATTAGCAGCAGCAGGGTCATCTCGGTCCCAGAGAGGCGTGGCCCAAGCCAGAGCTCTACCTTCCAGTAGGCTGATGATGAAAGCCACTTTAGAGCGCTCGGTGGAAAACTGACTACTTAAAAGTTCAATGTGCATGGTGCATTGAGTCAGGAATCCTCTGCACAACTTGGGATCACCTCTGTATTTACTCGGGAGAGCCAGTCGAAGTCTCGAAGGAACTGCAGGAGGTGGAGAGCGCTGGGCTGTAGTATGCTGCTGTAAGGTGGCGGTTAGTTGCTGAATCTGCTGCTCCTGTTGGGCGACCACTCGGGCTATGTCACGGATATCAGGCACCTCGGGGGGATTCATGGTTGGAGCCTACTGTAACGCCTGGAGTCGTGGATCCACTGAACTGTCACTAGCGATGGTGGTAACCGCACCAGGGAGCGGAGTCTAAGGGGCCGCTGGTTTTTACCAGAGCCCGCCGCAAGGCGGGATGGACTTGCTGCGGCAGGCGACCCCCAGGTCGCTACCCCTGGCTTGGTTGCTAGTGACAGCAGGCGAGGCGTGGCAGGAGCAGTAGGCAGATGGTAACGTAGGCAGAGGTCTGTAGGCTTAACCGCAGGTGGCAGGCAGAGCTCAGGAACAATGGTTAAGCAGCGGACAGGGACCAGGACCGGGACAGAGGACAGGGACTGGGAACAAGGACTGAGGTCAGGAACAACCGGGAGCTGGGCCAATCGCTATGGGAAGCATGTAGAGGCTCCAACACCTGGGAGGGGGCAGGGCTGGAACTTATAGGGGAGTGATAGACACTAAACCAATTAGGAGCGCACTGCCCCTTTAAATCTGAGACAGCCGGCGCGCACGCGCCCTAGGAGGCGGGGACGCGCGCGCCGGCCGGCACAATGACGGGCAGGAACGAGGCAAGGTGAGGCGCCCCCCTGGGCTGAAGTAGCCGCAGCGCCGGGTCCCTGCCTGTGGACCCCGGCTGCTGCGGAACTGGGTGAGGAGTCACAGCGGCGGTCCGGAGCGCGGGACACCACCGTGGCCCTAACACTTACCCCCTCCCGGTTGGTGCAAGCGATTGGGACCCCAGCAGCATGGCTGCAGGGGTCCTGATCAGTCAGTGACAGGTGCTTAACCTATCAATGACTTCCTAAAATTAAGGGCTTAATGACTTCTTCAAAATAAGGGGTTGATTACAGGCTGTTGCAGGATCGTAGCTACCTGTCATTATCCTCGGCCTGTCATTATCCTCTCAATGAAGCAGTCCCGCACACATAAAAATTCCCTGAAAGGGGGGCGGAGCGAGCCAGCTATGTGAGCAGACGTGTGGTGCTGGAGCTCCGTCCGTGCAGCACAGAACTTTGCCCAAATTAAGCACCCCAGCAACTCAATTGCACCCCACTCACATGGGGAAGACCCATAAAGGACACCCGCAGCGCCCTGATTCGGAGGTCTCCCGGAGGACCCGCACGCAGACGCTGGACTGGTTTCTGGCGCCAGGGCCCAGCAGCACTCACCGTTCCCAGCCTGATCGCCGGACGGAACAGCCGGACGACCATCGCGGTGAGGAGACCTCCTCCATCCCGGCACCATCTGTATCTGGCCCTCCGGTTCCCCCCTCGCTCACTCCCCCCGAGCGGACGGGAGAGGGGCCGCGGACGCGCTCGGAGCTGAGGGAGCAGAAAGGACGGGCACCATCTTGCCCGCGAGTCCGCAGCAAACCTCGCGAGACCCGGTCTGGTATACCCCGGCTGACTCCTCGATCCGGACCGCAGCTGCAATCCTCCTCCCCAGGTGTTCCCTCGGAGATGCCGAGGTCCCAGGTCGGTGTGGGGAGCGAAGGAAGGGGGACACACACAGAGACTTCCCTGTCAGAGTCTCCCAGTGGTGAGAGGCCGCCATATTGCCTCCAGACTCTCTCACCTGACAGGAACAGCACGGAGGCGCCATCACTCTCATCCTCTTCTCCCAGGAGGTCAGCAGGTGCCCCCTCTCATACCCCGGTAAGAGACTTACCCCTTGCAGGCCTGGGGATTCCTGTCCTGGGGACCTCAGAGGCCACAACCGCAAATAGAGCCTCAACACCTGCAGGTGTGTCTTCCTCTGCCTCTCTTCCTCTCATGCTGCAGGCGGACATGTCAGCTTCCCCCAAACCACCCAGGGGGGGTACGATCCCCACTAAGGAAAAAAAAGCCCCTAGGCAGCATCCATCCCAGGCAGATACCTTAAATATACCTGCTAATGACTGCCAAAATAACCCTGACTGGCATGCTAACCGGGACTCTGATTCTGATTCATCTTTTTTTGGTGCACAATCTCAAAGGGACATGCGCACTCTTCTGTCCCAATTACCAACTAAGAACGATTTCCAGTTATTGCTTTCTGAAGTCAAAGAGGCTTTTAAAACTGAAATCTCAGAAATCCGCAAGGATATCCAGCACGTGGCCAGCCGTATAGATGATGTGGAGGGGAGCCACGACGCCACCCGCGCCTATATCACCCAACTACATACCACTGTGGCTGCCCAGTCGTCTATGCTAAATGACATGCAACGTCACCTCGAGGATCTAGACAATAGGGGGCGCCGAAACAATATCAGAGTTAGAGGGCTGCCCGAAGCTACACAAACTGAGGATCTTGTGGAAACCTTAGAAGCAATTTTTAATACCATTCTGGGGGAACCTGCCTCTCATAGAATTAAACTTGACAGAGCACACCGGGCACTGCGGCCCAAATCCACTACCGGCAGCCCACGAGATGTTGTTTGCTGTGTTCACGACTTTGTGCTGAAGGAGCGCATTATGACCAAAGCTCGCTCACTCAAGGACTTTGACTTTGATGGTGCCCCTATCCAACTCTACCCGGACCTTTTTTGGGTCACATTACAAAAGCGGAGGTACCTACGCCCCCTGTTGCAGACCTTACGGGAATTTAAAGTTGACATTGACATAATTTTTTAAAAACTTTTAGTCATATTTTTCTATTTACTTGAAAAACTAAAAATACATTAAATACTGTCAATGCAGAGTATTATGAACATTAATATACTGCACTGTATATGCATTAATATTTAGCTCACCTAATACATGCATTAATCATGACTCATCCTATCTGACCGCAGCCCTATGATAAAAGAAAAACTAAAAACAAAGTGAATGTCTTTTGTGAGCTATTAAAAATTGATGTATGAACAGATAGTGACAATCCTTTTCAGAGAAACATCTCACTGTAGGTGAAATTGTTAGAAAATATTATAAACTAAAATGTAGGGCCAACGAATTTTGGGACCCCATTATAAAAACTGCAATGGGGTCTCACTTATGTACTTCCAGAAAAGCTAATGATTAAAGGCAACTGTTTATTTTTTTGTATTATTGCCCCCCCCCCCTCATTAGGTCAATAATATAACTACTCAAAAACTAGTTAAAAATGTCATCCTCCTCACATTCTAGCAGACTATGGGGGAGGGGGGAATGCAGCTGCACTTACACTCTTTGTCTCTGCATGCTGTAACACAGAAAGTAGAAAGTCCCTCTGTGTCTCCTTCAGCATCCAGTCATCTTCCAACTGGAGTTCACTTCCTGTCATTAACAATGCTCTTCTAGAAGTTGGGGTGTGTGCCCTTAATTGCTACGTTTCCTACCCTAAGAACTCAAACATCCTTGTTTTAACCCTTCCCTGACCCACATCGGTCAGGTGAGCATACACAGTGCAGGCTCAGCAGTGGCAGTGTGTCATGCCTGTGCCTGGTGGGACTAAAGCTTGTGGTATACAGCTAAGACTGTACTCTTAACCTTAATTTAGTATTTGAATTCTATGTTTAATTTGCACCAGTCTGAACACTGCCTGAACACAGCTCAATTTCTTCTGCTCTGGTAATTGATTCTTCACCACACCCATCTCCTCTGGTCATTTAACTGCTCTCCTTCGATTTGCTATGTGATTCTGCCTTACCACTTTTCCTCTGCTTCGACAGTCTGTGTTATGTGTGCCTGGTGCAATCACATGCTGGTTTGGGTCCCTGACCTGCTATAAATTGTTTGTCAGTAATTTTTCCAGTAATGTTTGCGCGCTATTAGTCTCACTTGAGCATGATAAGTGTACCCTGTACCTTTATCTTTGTATCTGTATGTCTGGTTCCCTGATCTTGGCTCTTCTGCCTGTGCAGCAGGAACACATCCTGGTGAACTTAATTCTAGTCAATTTCTGATGGATCAAGAGAGAATAGAAGATAAAGAGACAGAGACAAAGTTTGTGGGGACAAATTGTACAGGAGCCCAATAGCTATTCTGGGACCTTTCATGGCTTCAGGGTAGGCCTAGAGACATTAAGGCTGCCAAGCTACAGATTTTCCAAAGGGACTGCACATAGCATTGGGCATTTTAATTCAGCTGGGTGAGTAGTACTAATTTATTCTAAACTTACTGGGAGTCGACCAACAGGCACCCTTCATAAGACAAATCAGTGGACTAGTGGACCCTGAAAAAATCTTCGACCTCACCTTATTTGTCGAACTATTGTAATTATAAGAGAATGCCTCCATTTTACTATAAGATTTGATTTGTAAGAAAAAGACTGAGGTGAGGTGAGAAACTCAATAAAAATTGCAGTCTAAATAAGACCTTGTAGAGGTCAAGTAATCTGGTATTTATTGTTATACCTATCTAGCACTCGGCCTCTTGCAGCAGATATCAATTCAGATACCAACAAATAAGTGTTCTAGTAACATCCAATATCTACAATAAGCCACCCCTAAGTAATTATTGTCGTTCCAAAGCATACTCATAAACATGCCAATGGGACTTTACGCTGCATGACATCACAGGTTAAAATGCTTTTTTTCCTTAACACCTGGAACAAGTCTTTTTTAAGATGACAGATTGCAGGACGCCTTACTTACAACCCAATCATATGACAAGAAATAATTGGCACATGTTTTTTTTTTTCCCGGCAACAAAAAGATTTAGCAAACAGGCAGTTAGGCTGAGTTCAAGTCACGTAAATCAAATTGGATTCCAGCCGCGCTAAAACAAAACTCACATGATGTCCTTGCAGAGAGAATCTGAGTTTGACTTTATAGAAATGATTTTACAGTTCAGACCTGTCATTTCTAAAGAGGTGTTTATTATGCTAGTTACAGCTGTCAATGAAAAGGACTAAATCTGAATTACTTTAATACAGTGACCTATAAGACTTCTTGTGTTATGTCATAATGTTCTGTTGAAGTGGCATTCATTGTGTGTTGTAGATGGTAATGAATTGATTTTGACGAGCTGCTGGCTGCGGAGAATGCCGTATATTTATATGACACAGTTGGGGACTTTTTCCTTTACATTTTACAGAATAACTATGCACTTGTAGACTTGATCATCATTAACACTAGTTTTTTTCTTCAACAAAACATTAAAATGAACTGTTGTCATTAACAAAGACTGGGAAGAAGCATTACTCCTCACCACTCATGTCCTTTATCATGGAAAAAATGAAAAGATCCTCATAACTAGCATAACTATTAAAATAGTGCACCTTTTACAGTGTGCACCACAAATATACTGTACATCTATTGTGGAAGATGTATCAAAAGTAGTGCACAGAAAAAGTGGGAAATTTCTCCATAGCAAGTAACTAGGCTTGATCAAACAGCAGAAAAAGCTAGGTTCGATCGAGCTCGAACCTAGCCAGACCATTTGCATTTGATTCCTGATGCCTTCCCGGTCCGTGCGGAAGGAGGAGACATCCCGGGGACCGCCAGGAATTCCGGGATTCAGCCTAGGTAATAGGCCAGGACCTGGAAGGCATCAGGAATAGAGATGAGCGAACCTCGACCATGCTTGAGTCCATCCGAACCCGAACTTTCGGCATTTGATTAGCGGTGGCTGCTGAAGTTGGATAAAGCCCTAAGGCTATGTGGAAAACATGGATATAGTCATTGGCTGTATCCAGGTTTTCCAGACAACCTTAGAGCTTTATCCAACTTCAGCAGCCACCGCTAATCAAATGCCAATCGTTTGGGTTCGGATGGACTCGAACCAGAACCCGGTATGCTCATCTCTAATCAGGAATCAAATGTGGAAGGTCTGGCTAGGTTCGAGTTCGATCAAACCTAGCTTTTTCCATTGTTCGATCAAGCCTACAAGTAACCAAAATGAACACAAATATGGTCTGCTTATTCTTTTGTTGGTTTTCGTATGGACATTTTGTTAAGACAAAGGGTTGTCTGGAAACAGTTTTTTATGCAGATGTAATTATGCTTGTTATTCAAAACTATAGTAGCAATTTCTACCATTTATTGTTTATTTTTAGAGTATCCAAGGCTTTGTACATTTGTTTTTTTTAAATGCTTTTTGATGAGCCTAGGCCCAGTTGACCAAGAACTAATTATTTGAAAATAATTTTTGAACCCAATCACCTTGAGATTCTCTCTGTCTTATAAATTTAATCCCTAATGTTCTCAATTGTGTTAGAGATAGAGATGAGCGAACATGCTCGTCCAAGCTTGGTACTCTTTACAGTATTAGGGTACTCGATGGTACTTGTTACTCGGACTAGCATCTTGCGATAATCGAGAAAATCTCATCATCCGTTTCCTGTAAGTTTCGGCGCAATTTCTCAGCCAATAGACATGCAGGAGACTCTTTGGTACATCCTGCGATCACGTGGGACCTATACATGTCGAAAGCAGCGATTGGTTGGCCAGATCAGATGACCCTGCCATATAAAAATCTTGGCCGCGGACGCTCGGCTCACATGCATGCTGGAAGAGAAGAGGGACAGAGCTGCTGCTTGTCAGGGAGAGCGTCAGTGTAGGATTTAGCGTTCCAGTAGGCAGGGAATACTAGCAAAAGAACCAAACAGCTCTTTTAAGGGCTTCAAATTGTTTTTTATTTGTATTACTACAGACTGCTGGCTGGGAGTTGCAGTGCTGCTACCACGATTTCAGCAGCACACTGTGGTGATCGGCTGCTGGCAGAAAGGCAACATTAGGTGTTGCCTACAGACCCCAAAGAAGTGCTCAGTACTATTATATTATTTTGTGGCTGGTGGTGCTGTTGCTGTCGTAGATTGTATTGCTGCGATTTGTAGTATAGCTGCATAGAACCTCACTGCTCCTTGTCCTGTGTAACAGGTTCCATAGACCACAGACCACCACTTACACACAGACTCTATACGACAGCCTCCAAATACTAGTGTGACACTGACCACCAGGATATTTACTTATTTCTGTATTTCTTACTGAAGCCATACCCAAGCTCACTGCAAATTGCCCTGTGTTAAGGGGTGTCACACAGTGTATAGGTGCAGCCACCAACAGATTGTATACCACAGCCTCCAAAAAACTAGTGGGACCACTAGTATATTTTCTGATTTCTTTATTTCTTAGTCAAGGCAAATCTAAGCTCACTACTGATTGCCCAGTGTAAGAGGGTGTCACACAGTGTATACAGTAGGTGCAGCCACCGATACATTGTATACCACAGCCTGCAAAGAACTAGTGGGACCACTAGTATATTTTTTGATTTCTGTATTTCTTAGTCAAGGCATATCTAAGCTCACTACTGATTGCCTAGTGTAAGGGGGTGTCACACAGTGTATAGGTGTCAGGCTAAATTTTGGGGTGCTTCATATGCTAACTCTGTTTTAATGGTTCCCTGTCTTCTCACCGTCATGCTGTGTCAGGCTAAGTTTTTTGGGTGCTTCATTTGCTACCTCTGTTTTAATAGTTCCCTGTGTTCTCAACGCCATACTGTGTCAGGCTTAATTTTGGGGTGCTTCGTATGCTAACTCTGTTTTAATGGTTCCCTGTGTTCTCACCGCCATGCTGTGTCAGGCTAAATTTTGGGGTGCTTCATATGCTAACTCTGTTTTAATGATTCCCTGTGTTCTCACTGCCATGCTGTGACAGGCTAAGTTTTTGGGTGGTTCATATGCCTACCTCTGTTTTAACCAGACTGTTGCCCTTAATTTGGCAAAATGGTGCGATTAGGCAGCCTCAGAGGCATGCATACATGCTGCCCCTGCTGTTTCCTGTCCATTTCCGTTGTGTTTCCATCATTTTCTGAGGTTGACAGGTTTTCACACGACCTTCCCTCTACCGAACAAAAATGCTCGAGTTTCCCATTGACTTCAATGGGGTTCATTACTCGAAACGAGTACTCGAGTATCAGGAAATATTTGCCTCGAGTAATGAACATTTTAATACTCGCTCGTCACTACTGCTAAACCATAGAAACATAGAAGACTGACGGCAGAAAAAGACCACTGGGTGCATCCAGTCTGCCCTTTTAGTATTTCCATTCTTATTACCTTATCTTAGGATAGATATATGTTTATTCCAGGCGTGTTTAAATTCTGTTATTGTAGATTTACCAACCACATCTGCTGGAAGTTTGTTCCAAGTATCCACTAATCTTTCAGTAAAGTAATATTTTCTCATGTTGCTTCTGATCTTTCCTCCAGATAACCTCTCACTGTGTCCTCTTGTTCTTGAGTTCAGTTTTTTTACTAAAAACACTTCCCACCTGAACCTTATTTAGTCCTTTAACATACTTAAAGGTTTCAATGATGTCCCCCCCTTTAACCTTCTTTTCTCCAGGCTATACTGATTTAAATCCTTAAAGTGACACTGTCACCCTCTTTTTCCATTATGACTTCTCTACCCAGGTGTAAAGGGTAAATTTAGCAGTTTTCATAACTTATTTTATATCGTACGTCATGGTGGTTGTTCCAGTAAAAGTTATTTCTTACCATCTACAGATTGTGCTATCTGGGCAGGGCTTCACGGACAAAGTGCCACTTAGCCCCGCCTCTGTGATGGCATAGTTTCATAGACCACGCCCCCTCAGTGGCCGACCTAGAGGGGGTGAGGCCTAGACCCAATGGCCATCGAGGGGCGGGGCCTATGCATCAAGGACGTCATATGGGCGGGGCCAGCAGTGACGTTGTGGGCGTGATTAAGTGGTGCTTTGGCCATGAAGCCCAGCCCAGATAGCACAATCTGCAGGTGATAAAAGACCACTTTTACTGGAACAAGCACCACGACGTATGATATAAAATAAGGTATGAAAACTGCTAAATTTACCCATTACACCTCAGTAGAGAAGTCATAATGCAATAATGTCCTTTTTTAGGTGAGGTCTCCAGAACTAGACACAGTATTCCAGATGTGGTTTCACCAGAGCTCTATACAGCGGGATCACAATCTCCCTTTTCCTACTAGGTATACCTCTAGCTATACATCCCAGCATACGATTTGCTTTCCCCACTCCCTGGCTGCACTAGTGACTCATTTTAAGGCTGTTAGAAATCACTACCCCTAAATCCTTCTCTTCTGAAGTCTTTTCCAACACAGTACTGTCGATTTGATACTCCCATAGAGGATTCCTCCTCCACAAGGGTGTTATTTTACATTTGGAAACATTGAACTTCAATTTACACTGTTTGAACCACTTACCTAGCAAAGCTAAATCATTTTCCATATTACTGACACCTCAAGGAATATCAACCCTGTTGCACGCTTTTGTGTCGTCAGCAAACAGACAAACTTTACCTACCGAAACCTCTCCTATGTCACTTACAAATATATTAAAAAGAATAGAACCCAGAACAGACCCTTGTGGCACACCACTTGTAACCAGTCTCTGCTTGGAATATACACCATTAACAACAACCCTCTGATATTTATCCTTCAGCCAACCACAAATCCACGCTGGTTATCTTAGGTAATCCATTATCTTCTTTTTTTTTAAGAGTTTCCATCATTTTTACTACTACAGATGTTAAACTCACTGGCCTGTAGTTACTGGGTTCTTCTCTACTCCCCTTCTTGTGGATGGGTATAACATTGGCTGTTCTCCAATCATCGGGGACATCTCCTGTTAGCAGGGATTGGTTAAACAGATCTGTCATGGGGGGCAGCAATCACAGATCCAAGTTCTTTAAGAACCCTGGGGTGAACACCATCTGGACCTATTGCCTTATTCAACTCTAAGGGCCAGTTCACACTGAGCAAGATTGTCAGAAACCCGCCGTGCTCAGTGTACTGCTTTGAGCGAATGGTAGAGCGCACTCTCGTCCGCTTCCTCTCCGCTCAAAAATGAACATTGTGCGGAATTACGCCGTGTTTCCTCAGTGTGAACTGGCCCTAAGTGGGCAATTTCCTCTGCAACTTTAGCCTCTGAAAATACTGGAGCTGAACCCATATAACTGGAGCCAATGCTGTTTCCAACCAGGATGTGATTGTGAAGGCCTCCTTCTGAAAACAATGAGCAAAAGTAACTATTCATATAGTCAGCGACCGCCGTATCTCGTCAATATAAGTATTTTCCTCATTACTTATTTTACTGCAGCTGTTCTTCTTCTTCTTGTCACTTATATATCTAAAGAAGGTTTTATTCCCCTCCTTAACAGATTTTGCTATTCCTTCTTCTTTTAAAGCTTTAGCAGCATTTATAATCTGCTTTGCCTCTTTCTGTATAATTTTATACGTCTCTCTGTCAGCTACACCCCCAGTCTCTTTATACCTCCTATAGGTTGCCTTTTTTCCATTTACAATGGCCTTAACCTCCCTAGTAAACCATACTGGATTCTTCTTCCTTTTACTTTTGATAACTTCTCATACATGTAGTCTAGTTGCCTTTAATATGGCATTTTTTAATACTGCCCACTGAATGCTCGTGCCCCATGTTTTATCCCACCCTTTTAATTCTTTATCTAAATAATCCCCCATTTTAATAAAATCCGTCTTCCTAAATTCCAATACTCTTGGTTCTAGTAAGGGATTGCACGCAGTCACTTTGTATGTCAAACTATAGACACTGGTGGTCACTGGAACCTAAATTTTCTTCAACTCTAACTTCAGACATCCGATCCCCATTAGTAAATACTAAATTTAAATCATAATAATAACAATAATAATATTATATAGGTGACATTTATGTATAGATATGTAAGGATTTATCTTTTACAATAGACGATATTCAAATTCACTGAATTCTGGCCGCAGAAAGCTGATATGTCAGTTGTTTGCGGCGGCATATGGGATCCCGGCCAGGGCGCACACAATGTTTGTACGCTCCGGCCGGGATCCCATAGAACAACAGGTGTTGTTCCACCGCGGTAAAAGTACGTCCATTGTTGCCATCAGCAACAACGGCCGTACTTTTACGTAGTGTGAACATAGCCTAAGCCTGGGAATGGAGCAATTTTTAGGAACATATATTTGTTAACAATGGTTTGAATTTTTTACAGGCCATCAGATATAATGAAAGCTATACATGTTACATATCTTTGTAATCGTAACGACTTGAGGAGCATATACAATGAGTCAGTTTTACCCCAGGGTGAACGGCGTAAAAATGAAAAAAAAAAATAAAATAAAAGAAATGCTTTTTTTTTTTCAATTTCACCACACTTTGAATTTTTTTCTGGTTTCGCAGTGTACTTTATGAAGAAATTTAGTCTGTCATTGCAAAGTACAAGTAGTGGCACAAAAAATAAGGGCTCATGTGGGTTTCTAGGTGAAAAAATGCAAGTGCTATGGCCTTTTAAGCACAAGGAGGAAAAAACGAAAACGCAAAAATTTAAATTGGCCTGGTCCTCTAAGGGTTAAAGAGGTTGTCAAACATTTTTTTCTTATTGAAAAAGGGAATAATTTGTAATCTCTTCCTTTCCCTTAGTTGTTTTCTCTAACCTTTCTTCGCCTCTGTGTCCCTGGGCATCTTCCTCTTTTGCTGCTTTTTAGATTTGTGTTTATGTAAACAAGCAAAGAACTTCCAGGTCCCAGGGGTTAGCAGTGACATCACAGCTCTGCAAGCCTATAGCTCCACCCCCTCCTCCCTGAATATAGCTCCACCCACTCTACCCAAAGAAAGAAATGTCTGTCTTCCTACAAGAGGTTTCAATGAGCATCTCTTTATAGTATAAGTATCATCTCTCCTCTCCATATTACAGACAGCGGCAACACTGCCCTAACACTGTACAATAATAACAAAATAGGGGGAGATTTATCAAAGCCTGTGTAGAGAAACAGGGGAGCTGTTGCCCATAGCAACCAATCAGAGTTTTTTTTTTTTTTTTCATTTTTAAATGAAAAAAATAAATAAAAAAATGAAACCTAGAATCTATGGGCAACTGTTTCCCTGTTTATCTGCACAAGTCTTGATAAATCAACCCCTATAGTTCCTTTATTTAGCTCCAACTTAAACTGCAGTGCTGTACAGAGATTGTAGTCACTCATATTTGTTCCTGTCCCCAATAAATCTGTCAATGTTTTGGAGAGTGTGATAAAATCCATGCAAACATGGGGGGGGGTGGGACATACAGAAGCTTTTACCCCGATCACTACAAAACAAAATGGCTAACCTCTGTGCCATCCACATCATGGCTAACCTCTGTGCCATCCACATCATGGCAAACCTCTGTGCCATCCACATCATGGCAAACCTCTGTGCCACCCACATCATGGCTAACCTCTGTTCCACCCACAGCATGGCTGCAAAAAGATCAGAGCGGCACTCCGTGACAGATGGGTGGTGCACGAGGAAGGGAACACAATCCCAACAAAGTCCAAGAGAGTAGAAATCCCGGCAACTCACCACTAGATCATCATGTAGTATAGCTTTATTTCCATAAACCAAGTGTGAACATATTAACAGCAGGACGCGTTTCGGCGATGTGCCTTTATCAACTGTCTAATACATACCCCAGGTTGCCTGTAACCGCCCCAGGTTGTCCGTAATCACGCCAGATTGCACGTAACCGCCCCAGATTGCACGCAACCACCGCACGTTGCCCGTAACCACCACACGTTGACCGTAACCACCGCACACTGCCTCTAACCACCCCACGTCGCCTCTAACCACCGCACACTGCCTCTAACCACCGCACGTTGCCTCTAACCACCGCACGTTGCCTCTAACCACCGCACCTTGCCTCTAACCACCCCACGTCGCCTCTAACCACCGCACACTGCCTCTAACCACCGCACGTCGCCTCTAACCACCGCATGTCGCCTCTAACCACCGCACACTGCCTCTAACCACCGCACGTCGCCTCAAACCACCGCACGTCGCCTCTAACCACCGCACGCCGCCTCTAACCACCGCACGTCGCCTCTGACGACAGCACGTTGCCTCTAACCACCGCACGTCGCCTCTGACGACAGCACGTTGCCTCTAACCACCGCACGTCGCCTCTGACCACCGCACGTCGCCTCTAACCACCGCACGTCGCCTCTAACCACCGCACGTCGCCTCTGACCACCTCAGGTTGCCTCTGACCACCGCACGTCGCCTCTGACGACAGCACGTCGCCTCTAACCACCTCAGGTTGCCTCTAACCACCGCACGTCGCCTCTGACCACCGCACGTCGACTCTGACCACCGCACGTCGCCTCTGACCACCGCACCTTGCCTATGACCACCGCACCTTGCCTCTGACCACCGCACCTTGCCTCTGACCACCACAACTTGCCTCTGACCACCGCACGCTGCCTCTGACCACCGCACGCTGCCTCTGACCACCGCACGCTGCCTCTGACCACCGCACATTGCCCCTGACCACCGCACGTTGCCCCTGACCACCCCACGTTGCTCGTAACCACCGCACGTTGCCCGTAACCACCGCTTGTTGCCCCTAACCACCGCACGTTGCCTCTAACCACCGCACGTTGCCTCTAACCACCCCAAATTGCCAATGACCCACTCCAGATTGCCCGTAACCACACCAGATTGCCGTAACCAACCCAAATTACATATAAGTACTTTAGTTTATCCGTAACCAACCCAGATTGTCCGTAACCACCTCACGTTGGCCGTAACCACAGCAGGTTGCCTGTAATCACCTCAAGATTACCCGTAACCACAGCAGGTTGCCCATCACCACCCCAGGTTGCCCGTGACCACCCCAGGTTGCCCGTAAACCACCCCGCATTACCTGTAATCTCATTTTTTTATTGTATTTTAGTAACTGCGCTGTTCTAATAACCATTACTAGCTGCGGTTTTGCTCCAGCAAATTGGCGCTCCCTTACTTCTGAGCCCTGCTGTGTGCCCATACAGTGGTTTATGCCCACATATGGGGTACTGTTCTACTCAGGAGAACCTGCGTTACAGATTTTGTGGTGAATTTTTTCTCTTATTCCTCGTGAAATTTAGAAATTTTAAACTAAACCAACATATTATTGGAAAAATTCGAGTTTTTCATTTTTAATGGCCAATTTTGAATACTTTCCTCTAATACCTGTGGGGTCAAAATGCTCACCACACCCCAAGATGAATTCTCTGAAGGGTGCACTTTCTAAAATGGGGGGACTTATGGCTTTTTTTTACTCCGCTTGCGCTACAGGGACGCTGCAAACGCACCTGGCGCTCAGAAACTTCTTCAGCAAAATCTGCACTGAAAATGCTAATTGGCGCTCCCTTCCTTCTGAGTCCCGCTGTGTGCCCATAGAGTGGATTATGCCCACATATGGGGTACCGTTCTACTCAGGAGAACCTGCGTTACAGATTTTGGGGTGAATTTTCTCCCCTGTTCCTCGTGAAATTGAGAAATTTCAAACTAAAGGAACATATTATTGGAAAAATTCGAGTTTTTCATTTTTACTGTCTACTTTTGAATACTTTCCTCTAAACTAGTTTCCTCTGAACTATGATTACTGTGATAGAAAATATCACAGTAATCATAGTAATACAGTGAAACAAATGTGTAAAAGTACAAAAAGTGACAAACACACAAAAAAATAAAACACACACTTTTTTTTATTATAGTAATAACTGCAGTTTACTCCCAGATTACCCCTAACCCCCCAGATTACCCATAACCGCCCCAGGTTGCCTGTAACCGCCCCAGGTTGTCCGTAATCACGCCAGATTGCACGTAACCGCCCCAGATTGCACGCAACCACCGGACGTTGCCCGTAACCCCCACACGTTGACCGTAACCACCGCACACTGCCTCTAACCACCCCACGTCGCCTCTAACCACCGCACACTGCCTCTAACCACCGCACATTGCCTCTAACCACCGCATGTTGCCTCTAACCACCGCACCTTGCCTCTAACCACCCCACGTCGCCTATAACCACCGCACACTGCCTCTAACCACCGCACGTCGCCTCTAACCACCGCATGTCGCCTCTAACCACCGCACACTGCCTCTAACCACCGCACGTCGCCTCAAACCACCGCACGTCGCCTCTAACCACCGCACGTCGCCTCTAACCACCGCACATCGCCTCTGACGACAGCACGTTGCCTCTAACCACCGCACGTCGCCTCTGACGA
This sequence comes from Dendropsophus ebraccatus, assembly GCF_027789765.1. Lineage (NCBI taxonomy): Eukaryota > Metazoa > Chordata > Amphibia > Anura > Hylidae > Dendropsophus > Dendropsophus ebraccatus. The sequence goes on along the minus strand of NC_091455.1, from coordinate 65,557,206 downwards.
CAGCACGTTGCCTCTAACCACCGCACGTCGCCTCTGACCACCGCACGTCGCCTCTAACCACCGCACGTTGCCTCTAACCACCGCACGTCGCCTCTGACCACCTCAGGTTGCCTCTGACCACCGCACGTCGCCTCTGACGACAGCACGTCGCCTCTAACCACCTCAGGATGCCTCTAACCACCGCACGTCGCCTCTGACCACCGCACGTCGACTCTGACCACCGCACGTCGCCTCTGACCACCGCACCTTGCCTATGACCACCGCACCTTGCCTCTGACCACCACACCTTGCCTCTGACCACCACACCTTGCCTCTGACCACCGCACGCTGCCTCTGACCACCGCACGCTGCCTCTGACCACCGCACATTGCCCCTGACCACCGCACGTTGCCCCTGACCACCCCACGTTGCCCGTAACCACCGCACGTTGCCCGTAACCACCGCTTGTTGCCCCTAACCACCGCACGTTGCCTCTAACCACCGCACGTTGCCTCTAACCACCCCAAATTGCCAATGACCCACTCCAGATTGCCTGTAACCACACCAGATTGCCGTAACCAACCCAAATTACATATAAGTACTTTAGTTTATCCGTAACCAACCCAGATTGTCCGTAACCACCTCACGTTGGCCGTAACCACAGCAGGTTGCCTGTAATCACCTCAAGATTACCCGTAACCACAGCAGGTTGCCCATCACCACCCCAGGTTGCCCGTGACCACCCCAGGTTGCCCGTAAACCACCCCGCATTACCTGTAATCTCATTTTTTTATTGTATTTTAGTAACTGCGCTGTTCTAATAACCATTACTAGCTGCGGTTTTGCTCCAGCAAATTGGCGCTCCCTTACTTCTGAGCCCTGCTGTGTGCCCATACAGTGGTTTATGCCCACATATGGGGTACTGTTCTACTCAGGAGAACCTGCGTTACAGATTTTGTGGTGAATTTTTTCTCTTATTCCTCGTGAAATTTAGAAATTTTAAACTAAACCAACTTATTATTGGAAAAATTCGAGTTTTTCATTTTTAATGGCCATTTTGAATACTTTCCTCTAATACCTGTGGGGTCAAAATGCTCACCACACCCCAAGATGAATTCTCTGAAGGGTGCACTTTCTAAAATGGGGGGACTTATGGCTTTTTTTTTTACTCCGCTTGCGCTACAGGGACGCTGCAAACGCACCTGGCGCTCAGAAACTTCTTCAGCAAAATCTGCACTGAAAATGCTAATTGGCGCTCCCTTCCTTCTGAGTCCCGCTGTGTGCCCATAGAGTGGATTATGCCCACATATGGGGTACCGTTCTACTCAGGAGAACCTGCGTTACAGATTTTGGGGTGAATTTTCTCCCCTGTTCCTCGTGAAATTGAGAAATTTCAAACTAAAGGAACATATTATTGGAAAAATTCGAGTTTTTCATTTTTACTGTCTACTTTTGAATACTTTCCTCTAATACCTGTGGGGTCAAAATGCTCACCACACCCCAAGATGAATTCTCTAAGGGGTGCACTTTCCAAAATGGGGTGACTTATGGTGAGATTTTACTCCGCTGGCACTACAGGGGCTCTGCAAATGCACCTGGTGCTCAGAAACTTCTTCAGCAAAATCTGCACTGAAAATGCTAATTGGCGCTCCCTTCCTTCTGAGCCCTCCTGTGTGCCCATACAATGGTTTATGCCCACATATGGGGTACCATTCTACTCAGGAGAACCTGCGTTACAGATTGTGGGGTGAATGTTCTCTCCTGTTCCTCGTGAAATTTAGAAATTTCTGACTAAGCAAACATATTATTGGAAAAATTTGAGTTTTTAATTTTTACTCTCTACTTTTGAATACTTTCCTCTAATACCTGTGAGGTCAAAATGCTCACCACACCCCAAAATGAATTCTTTGAGGGGTGTACTTTCCAAAATGGAGTGACTTATGGTGAGATTTTACTCCGCTGGCACTACAGGGGCTCTGCAAACGCACCTGGCGCTCAGAAACTTCTTCAGCAAAATCTGCACTGAAAATGCTAATTGGCGCTCCTTCCCTTCTGAGCCCGGCTGTGTGCCCATACAGAGGTTTATGCCCACGTATGGGGTACCGTTCTACTCAGGAGAACCTGCGTTACAGATTTTGGGGTACTTTTTTTCTCCGGTTCCTTGTGAAATTGAGAAATTTCAAACTAAACTAACATATTATTGGAAAAATTCAGGTTTTTCATATTAACTGTCTAATTCTGAATACTTTCCTCTAATACCTGTGGGGTCAAAATGGTCACCACACACCAAGATGTATTCTTCGAGGGGTGTACTTTCGAAAACGGGGTGACTTATGGGGGGGTTTCTCTCTGCTGACACTACAGGGGCACTGCAAACACACCTGGCACTCGGAAACTTCTTCAGCAAAATCTGCATTAAAAAAGCTAATTGGCGCTCCCTTCCTTCTGAGCCCCGCTGTGTGCCCATACGGTGGTTTACGCCCACATATGGGGTACTGTTGTACTCAAGAGAACCTGCGTTACAAATTTTGGGGTGGTTTTTTTCTCATGTTCCTTTTGAAAATTAGAAACTTTAATCTAAACGTATATATTATTGGAAAATTTAAATTTTCCATTTTTTTACGGCCTAATGGTGAACACTTTCCTCCAGCCCCTGTAGGGTTAAAATGCTCATTATACCCCTAGATTAATTCTTTAAGGTGTCTAGTTTCCAAAATGGGGTCACTTATGGGGATTTCCAGTATACAAGCCTCCTAAATCCATTTAAAAAAAGAACTGGTCCCTAAAAAAAATCCATTTTGGAAATTTCATGAAAATTTGATATATTGCTAATAAATTTCTAAGCCCCGTAACACCTTAAAAAAGTAAAATATGTTTACCAAATTATGCCAGAATAAAGAAGACATATTGATACTGTGATTTAGTAACTAATTTATGTGCTATGACTTCCTTTTTTAAGAAGCAGAGAATTTCACAGTTCATAAAATGCAAATTTTTCAAATTTTTCATGATATTTTGATGTTTTTCACAAAAAAAACACAAAGTAGTGACCAAATTTTGCCACTAACATAAAGTGACGAAAAAACAATCTCAGAATCGCTAGCATACGTTAAGGCATCACTGAGCTATAAGAGCATAAAGTGAGACAGGTCAGATTTTAAAAAATTAGCTTGGTCATTAAGGCCAAAACAGGCTTTAGAGGCAAGGGGTTAAAGAGGTTGTCCAACATTTTTTTCTTATTGGAAATGTGAATAATATGTAATCTGTCCCTTTCCCTGAGTGGTTTCCTCTAACCTCGGGCCTCCTCCTCTGTTGCTGCTTTTTGGATTTGTGTTTGTTTACATAAAGAACTTCCAGGTCACAGGGGTCAGCAGTGACATCACAGCTCTGCAAACCTGTAGCTCCACCCACTCTACCCATAGGCAACTAATGTCTGTATTACTACAAGTGTCCTTTTGAGCAGCATGGTGGCTCTGTGTCTGCCAATTACTTATGTTATCAAATCAACTAGTTTTTTTCACACTTTTATCTGTTGTAGGACTACAAACCCCAGCCCACATGTACATGATAGGAGTTGTAGTCCTGGATTACATATACACTACAGTAGCCATCCTACTGGTGGGCGGGTTCTCAAAGAGGCAGGACTCTGTTACCTCAGCAAGACATAGATATAATGGTGACTGCCATGAAGTCTACTCTCTCCTCTCCCTATTACACATAGCAGCAGCACTGCCCTAACACTGTACATCTTTACATTACAATAGTAACTATATAGGGGAAGATTTAGCAAAGCTTGTGCAGGGGAGCAGTTACCCATAGCGACCAATCAGATCGCTTCTTTCATTTTTAAAAAGGCCATGGAAAATGAAACCTAGAATCTGACTGGTTGCTATGGGCAACTGCTTCCCTGTTCCTCTGCACAAGTTTTGATAAATCACCCCTATAGTTCCTTTATTTACTGTTTATAGCTCCAACCTATGCTGTAGTGCTGTACAGTGATTGTAGTCTGTCATGCTGGCCTTACTGCTGCAGTGTCTTCTGGCCTCAGATGTTGGTTAGATGTTAGGGGTGTGGCTAAAGAAATATATGCATAACCCCGCCCACCTGATGACTCACTGTTCCCTCCCTGTCAGAAACAGGAAACAGAAAGGGAACAGAATTTCACAGGAAGTAAAGAAAACACAGGCAGAGTGGTCATGTGACTGAGCCTGAGAACACAGTAAGCGCTCTAAATAAAAAATAGAAGTATATGTAGAATATGCAACACCCACAGAGGTCAATGCAATGCTAGTTTATTGAAAAATCCTGGACAACCCCTTTAAGAAGCTCTCTTTATTTCCAGGCACCATGCTTCCTTCTATGACCCCATTAAGTTCAAACCTCCTTGTTGGGGCCTGATGAAGAACAGTGGGATCCTTTAGACTCAGCTCCTCTTGTCAATCAGCAGTGAACTGGTTACAGAGTAAGATTTATTATTATATCAGCCTTACAGCTGTTTTATTACATCTTCACTATCAGTATTTTATAGCATGAATAATTGACAATGATTCATTTTACACTTAATATGTCAAGTGCATTTGACATCAAGATAATTGCTTAAATTAGGCAAAAAAACTTAAAATTATTAATTAGAAATATGATGTGGTACAAAGTACAGATAGTTTGTTTTGAAAGGGTAACTAACAGCATCAAATTAACACTTTTCCTAGTTGTTAAAGGGATAGTGCTAGCTTGTGAAGATATTCTTGATCACATAGTTAAAGGAGAAGTCTGTCGATTTATAAAATTAGGTAGTCGGTAAGGGCAGGCGGAAATTGATTACAAGTACGGACTCACCTCTCCCCGTGAGTGGCGGGCCAAGCCTTGGGACCCTGGCCAGGTTCCAGGATCTCCGACACTGACACGTCACCACCCAGCTGATGGACTGGCAGTGACTGGGCAGAAAATGGCTCCAGTCACTCATTGGCTGAGCGGCAAGTCCATCTGCCATGACAGACAGAGGTCCTGAGGCCATTCCCCACGGGCACGGAGTGGAGTAAGTCCGTACTTGTAATCAGTTTCTCCCCTGCCCATGCCGGCTGCCTGATTTTATAAATTGCCGGACTTCTCCTTTAATATATATCTTCAAATATGTTCCATAAATATATACTTTTGTTTTGTTCACACCACACTTGCAGTGTATGCCTGCTGCATATACAGGAAAATGTTTAATATCTGTTCTGCTTATGCTTCAGAATTTCACTTTGAGATGGTGAGTGGTCCTTTTTTTTTTTTTTAAAGGGTGCTTTCACACGTACAGGATCTGCAGCAGATTTGATGGCGCAGATTTGAAGTAGCAGATTCAAAGTAGATCTGCAGCTTTAAATCTGTGCCATTAAATCTGCTGCAGATTCAAATCTGAACCATCAAATCTGCTGCATATCCTGTCTGTGTGAACGCACGCTCAATGGCATTTGATTTAGGTCAGAAGAGGCAGTCATTTAACCCAGCTGAAGCAGTGCACAGGGGCATGTACAGGGGCAGGCACTGTTGCTGGCCAATCAGCATTCATCTTCATTCATTTATTCCAGTCTGTGCAGAGCAGAGGGGCAATTGACATAATTTCCTGCATTTACTCTCTTTTCTGTTGTTACTTAAAGTGAATGTACCATCAGTCCCGGGCTGAAGCACTGGAGGCGGGCCTACCCACCCCCAGTGCGAGGAAACCCCCACCCCTCTGTGATACAGCTGTATTGATTCTAATATAGCCGTGTCATAGAGGGGCGTGGATTTCCTCGCACTGGGGTGGGTCGGTCCACCTCCAGTGCTTCAGCCCGAGACTGATGGTACATTCACTTTAAGACCAAATGGCCTTGTCATGCAGCCTTGACTAAAGTGAACACCTTTACAGGCAGCAAAATAAATTAGGTAAATTGCAAATATTTAGTATATTAACCCCCCTGCTATTAGTAGTGACAGAGCCCATTTAAAGGAACTTGTCAGGTCTCTTAAGCCATATGAGCTACATACTGTGGGGAGCTTAGTATTCTTGTTATTTTATCGAAAATGGCGCAACAAAAATTTAAATGAAATGGGGCATCTATGTCACCTGGGCTAACCCACCATACAGATAGGTTCATAGGGGCTACTCTGGTGATACATCTCCTAACCTTTAACAAATGACTGATCATTTGCTAACATATCCTGCTCCTTGACGGGTGTGATAATCAGCATTATTTACGTCACTTAATATAATAATTTCAGATCAAACACTCTGCAATATCTGATTTATGTGATAATTGGACAAATGAGTCACTTCTATCCACAGATATGATTCCAGACCAAGGAACAAGCTTACATTTTGGGAATCAAAATCGTTCAAGGGGAGCAGATGAAAAGGTATTTGCAGTAATGGGAAAATGGAACCACAAGGCTTCAACTAGATACCTTCACAGAGAAAGAAAAAGTAGCAAAATGCCTTCCGAACCCCTGTAGCCTTCAAAGGGATCTGCAACGCAGGGCATCTGGGTGCCCACAACTGATTTCATCTTTAATGTATTTGCATCTCTGATGTGGCGAGTGAATTAGAATTCATTTTACAAGTAGAAAATTGTAGCTTGCGCTGTTGCGTGTCAGCGTTGCAGAGGTCTTGCGTCCAGCTTTGTATAGAGCCACATGGAGTCAAGATGAATCACGTTTTTTTTGTTACTCTTCCAAAAGGAAAAAAAAAAAAAATCTCTTGACAGACCAGAGCTGAATACATACATTTTCTGTTCTATTGTGTTCAATCAGATTATTCCCTGTCTTCTGTGGCATCATTTTGTTTTCCCAGACGATTCCTGTGCAATAGAAATATTAGAGATCACCCGGAAAAACTAATTGAAGTGGTAAAGCTACAATCTGTATTTCTTAAATAGTCAGTGTTCCTGATGTTCATTTTATACTCAGATCAGACACCGCATGTTACATTGTTAGATGAGTTGGCTCAAAATACATGAGGGATTTAATGTCTGCCAAAATTACCTTTCATGGAATCACTTATTATATCCCGTTTTATTTATTCCTCGTTTTCCCTATCTGCTAATACATTCCCTCTTTTAATGATATTCTATAACACCCTCCTTATATATTTGTTGTCACTCTGCTCTTTTTCTTCAGTCGTCCTTATTAATAATACATTCATTTTATGCCACTTCTGCTCATTATTATATAATCCTTGTAATTCTGCTGAAGCTTTTACTGATGCAAATGATATTCTTTTAAGGACATAAGTTTGATTTCATTTATGGTACATTAAAACATACAGAAGACAGGTTTGTGTATAAGCTTCAACGAAGAATTTCTAACGCAGAGCATCTTGCCAGGATCTAATAAGGCACATTTAATAAAGTGTCACTGGTGAAAATAAAAACTGAGTTCAATATATAAGCAAGCAAATAATAGTAACAATAAATTACCATGTCATAAATATATGTGCTCTAATTATTGGTGTAGGCCAGTGATGGGGAACTTATAGCTTCCCAGCTGTTGCACAACTACAATGTCCATCATGTCTGGACAACCAAAGTTAAGGTGATCCCCATCATCTCCATCAGGGATGATAGGAATTGTAGTTTTGCAACAGCTGGAGGATTGACAGTTTGTCATCAATGTAGTGATGAGCGAATAGTGAAATATTTGAATATTTGATATTCGTTCGAATATCTCCCTGATATTCGAATATTCGATCGAATATTCGATGTCATTAACCCCTTAACGACATCGGGCGTAAGTATACGCCCCCGCAGGGTGGGCTTTAACGCAAACGGGCGTATACTTACGCCCTATGTTTCCCCGATCGCTGTGTGTTCACACACAGCGGTCGGGGAAGATGGTATAGCGGTGAAGATAATGTATAGCAGGCCATCTCTGCTCGTCGGCACGGGGGATGATTAACCCCTCCCATGCCGACGATCGCTGCTATATGCTGATCTATACAGATCAGCATATAGCAGCTGAAAACAGCTTTCCAGGTCATCGGTGACCCGGTGACCCGGAAAGCAATGGCGATTGGTGCTGTCTGAGCGACGGCAGCGTCGCTCTACCGCCCCCTAGCGGCTGATCAGTGAATATCATTCACTGATCAGTTGCTTTGGGTTAAAAAGATTTATTTATTTTTTTTTTCAATTTTTTTTTTCTTTTTTTGCACCCTAACGCTGCTGAGTGCTGATCAGCATCGCCCGTAAGTGCGCCGCTGATTAGCAACTCCTCCTTTTTGGCGTAGGGGCGTTTTTCCCCCCTATATCCTACCGCCACTGGCTGCTGATAAGTGCCGCACATAAGTGCGGCATTTAGCAGCAGCTCCTTTCTTGGCAAAGGGATATTTTTTCTTACACTACACCACTACACATTTACATACCCTATATACCAATCCCCGTATAAAGATGGCCCCCAAGGTGTTTTCGGTGTCGGACGCATACATTATTATTGCCTCCGACACCGAAACAGCCAGTGAGGATGAATGGGGGGGGGGGGATCCTTCTTTCCTCCATTCATCCTCATCATCCTCATCATCCAGTGACGTGTCTGGGGGTAGCGTAGCGTACGCTGCCCCCCAGACACGTCTTTTCCACCAGTACCGTCCCAATAAGAGATGACGGTATGGCGTGAAATTCTACAAACTCTGTGAGAGTACCTCAGGGTACACTTACAGATCCAGGGTACGTGCACACTGCGGAATGGCGAAGGATAACCCTTTGTGCATTCCACAGCTGGCACCCGCCGGTGGACTGATGGAGGCGAGCGTCTCCACCCGTGTCATAGACTCCATTCTATGCACGGGCGGATTCTGTCGTCCGTCCAAAGAATGAACACATTGGACAGAGGGCAGAATCCGCCCGTGCATATAATGGAGTGTGACACGAGCGGAGACGCGCCTCCATCAGTCCGCCGGCGGGTGCCAGCTGCGGAATGCACAAAGGGTTATCCTTCGCCATTCCGCAGTGTGCACGTACCCTTAGAGTGTATGAAGGAAGGGACACCCAAATCCAGCCCCCAGATGCCACCCCCCCCATCTTCGGAGTTAGTGGGGAGATCATTCGGGAACTGATCTTCCCACTGCTGGATAAAAGTTACCACCTGTACGGGGATAACTTTTATACCAGCCCCCCCTCTTCCGGTCCCTCGCTGCCTGAGCTACTGTAGCTTGCTGCACGATCCGTAAATATCAGAAGCAGTAATAAAGCCCTAATATTTAGCAGCCATGGAGCGGACCCAGCGCTTCTGAATATGAAGGACCCCGAATCGCACCAGGACAACATTTTCCAGGTGACATCCCCCACACTGGAAAACAGGAGACCCCAGAAGAAGTGCAGAGTGTGGTGTAACAGGGGGATCAGGAAGGACACCATTTTCCAGTGTGACACCTGTCCTGATCCCCCCGGCCTCTGCATATTTCATCGCTTCAAGGCGTACCACACGTCATTGGGGTTCTACATTTTCTAAATTCTGTCCCTTATTCCTATTTCAGGGGTCACGTTGATCCAGGGATTATTCTGATCACCATTATGGAGTCGGAAGGAATTTTTCCCCTTTGATGAGGCTACTGTCGTCGGCCTTACGAGGGTTTTTTTTTGCCTTCCTCTGGATCAACACAGGTTGAATTTGATGGACACCTGTCACTTTCAACCTTATAAACTAATAATTGGCCTAATACCCCCAAATAAATTAGAATGGTCCCTTTTCCCCAGCTAAATAGGTATGGCCGCCATTCCCATTAGAGGATGTCATGATGCAATTACAAAGCCTCTGTGTGGCCAGGACAGTAGAAACACCCCACAAGTGACCCCATTCTGGAAACTACACCCCATAAGCAATCTAACGAGGGGGGCAGTGGGGATATGGCCCCCTAGTGACGGCCACATTTGGGCCGTGAAAATGAAAACATTTTATTTTTTATTTTCATGGCACATGTTCCACTTATGTGCCCATCACCAGTGGGGTCCATATGCTCACTGTACCCCTTGTTGGATTCCTTATGGGGTGTAGTTTCCAGAATGGGGTCACTTGTGGGGGGTTTCTACTGTCCTGGCAGCACAGGAGCTTTGTAATTGCGACATGGCCTCCATCCTCCATTCGTGCCTCTAAATGGCGCTCTGTCCCTTTGGTGGCTTGCCCTCTGCCCATATGGCACATTATATCCACATGTGGGGTATTTTCTTACTCAGGGGAAATTACCCTACACGTTTTGTGTTCACATTCTTTTTTAACCCCTTGTGAAAAAGGAAAAAATCAACATTTAGTGTATAAAATGTTTAATTTTTACACTAAATCATTGATCTTGTCTTGATTTTTTCATTTTCACAAGGGGTTAAAAGAGAAAAAAAAAACTAAATGTGTAGAGCAATTTCCCCTGAGTATGGAAATACCCGACATGTGAACATAAAGCGCCATGCGGGTGCAGAGTAAGCCTCCAAAGGGAAGGAGCACCATTTGGCTTTTTGAGGCTGGATTTGGCTGGAATGGATTTCGAGGGGCCATGTTGCATTTAAAAGGCCCCTGTGTTGCCAAGACAGTTGAAACCCCCACAAGTGACCCCAATATGGAAACTACACCCCTTAGGGAATGTAACAAGGGGTGTAGTGAGCATATGGACCCCACTGGTGACGGGCACAAATGTGGAACAATATGGCGTGAAAATGAAATATTACATTTTTTACACTATAATGTTGGTTTAGCCTTAAATTTTTCATTTTCACAAGGGGTTAAAAGAGAAAAAAACACACAAAATGTGTAAAGCAATTTCCCCTGATCCGTAAATACCCCACATGTGGACATAAAGCGCCATGTGGGCGCAGGGCAAGCCTCCGAAGGGAAGGAGCGCCATTTGGATTTTGAAGGCTGGATTTGGCCAGAATGGATGATGAACGCCATGTCGCATTTACAGAGCCCTCGTGCTGCCAAAACACTGGAAACCCCCCACAAGTGACCCCCATTCTGGAAACCACACCCCTCAAGGAATCTAACAAGGGGTGCAGTGAGGATATGGACCCCTTGATGACGGCCACATTTGTGCCGTGAAAGTGAAAAAATGAAATTTTTCCCTTTCACGTCACATTGTTCCACATTTGTGCCCGTCACCAGTGGGGTCCATATGCTCACTGAACCCCTTGTTAGATTCCTTGAGGGGTGTAGTTTCCAGAATGGGGTTACTTGTGGGGAGTTTCCAGTGTTTTGGCAGCACGAGGGCTCTGTGAATACGACGTGGCCCTTGAAATCCATTCCAGTAAAATCCAGCTTGCAAAGGCCAATTGGCGCTCCTTCCCTTTGGAGGCTCATCCTGCGCCCGCTTGACACTTTATGTCCACATGTGGGGTATTTCTGTACTCGGGAGAAACTGCGCTACATGTTTGGTGTTTTTTTTTCTTCTTTTATCCCCTTGTAAAAATGAAAAATGAATGCTAGAACAACATTTTAGTGTAAAAAATAGATTTGTTCCTTTTTTACACCACATTGTACTGAAAATCTGCGAAGCACCTGTGGGGTCCAAATGCTCACCGCACCCCTTGTTACATTCCTTGAGGGGTACAGTTTTCTAATTGATCTCCCTTTAGGGGTGTTTTTTAGGTTTTGGCACCCCAGAGCCTCTGCCAACCTGAAGTGGTACAGTCAGAAATGACCAAATATAACGGAGCCATTGAAATGCACTAGGCACTCCTTTATATCTGAGGCTTGTGGTTGCGTCAAATAGCGCAATAGGGCCACATATGGGGTATTTCTATAAACTGCAGAAATGGGGCAATCAATATTGGGGTGCATTTCTCTGCTAATATGTTTATCATTATGAAAGATATTGGATTACAATAAAATCTCTGCACAGAAAATAAAAATTTTCAAATTTCTTACACACTTCGCTTTTTTTTCTGTGACTCCCCTAAAGGGTTAAAAAACTTTCTGGATATGCTTTTGCAGAGTTTGGGGGGGGGGGGTGCAGTTTCTGAAATGGGGTGCTTTGTGGGGCTTTCTAACATACAGGCCCCGCAAATACACTTTGAAATTGCATTTTTGGTTGCATCAGATCCAGAAAAATTGTAATAAAAAGTGATCAAAAAGTTGCATTTATGCAAACAAGGTACCGATAGAAAGTACAGATCATGGCACAAATAATGACACCTCACACAGCCATATAAGCATGGTGATAGAGCAATTTTAAGGAACATTAAAAAAAAAAGTTTACATTTTGTAAAAAACAGCAATTAAAATAAAAGTTATAGAAGTTACATATCGTTGTAATGGTACCAACTTGAAGAACATGTATAACATGTCAGTTTTACCCTAGGGCGAATGGCGTAAACACAACTCAATCCCCCCCCCCCCCAAAAAAAAAAAAACAGTTTTATTTTAAATTTCATTGCACATACTCTATTCGCAGCATACTTTATTCAAAAACTAAGCTTGTCATTGCAAAGTACAGTTAGTGGCACAAAAAATAAGGGCTCGTGTGGGTCTTTAGGTGAAAACATGCAAGCACTATGGCCTTTTAAGCAGGAAAAAAATGAAAGCGCAAAAATAAAAATTGACTGTCTTTAAAGGGTTAATGCTACTTTGTTTCAGGTTACTTCAGTGTGGTTAATTGTTGCATAAAATAACCCATAACCTATGTTCCCACAACTTTTTTCTTGTCCGTTTACAAATAACGTCCGGTATTTTGAGGATTGCCCGCCCCTCCCCCCTCCATCAGTGCAATAACAGCTGCTAGTACATTATTCTAGTTTAGGTGGACTCATTGTCCATGGTTGTGTCTTTAATTGAAAAGTCCATTGAATTTAATAGTAAAAACGGAGAAAGGAAGGTGAAAAAAGAAAAACTTTGCGTGAACAACAAAAAATAACGTCCGCTGTTTGCAAAAGACATCCGAAAATAATTGACATGATCATTATTTTGACGTCCGTGCAGGTAACGTCCCTAATCCTTCATTTTATACAGTGTGCTTTAGGCGTCCATCATTCCATTGACTTCAATGCATAGCATTGCAGTCAGTTAAATCACTGCAATAACGGAGGTATTTTTAAATCGAAGAAGCGGGCGCCTTTTCTCTTTTTTGATGTTGTTGAATACGCCATAAACACTACAGACCTACAGATTTTATATGCAGAACTGGAATGTGGTTTTGCATGGTTGCAGCTAGAATAATTTGGCTCTCTTTTGTATCATTATGCAGTATGTGCAAGTAAGTTTATTTACAGGTAACATTCATACATCTAGCCAGAGTCCTTCCTAAATATTCATGTGTTTTTTTCAGGGTTCATCTAGATAAACAATGTAAACAGCAAGCAACAAAAAAACAACACATTAGGTTGTAGAAAACATTTCCTATCTTAAGAGGAATAAAAAAAAAATCATCCCATTGTAGCATGGTAATTACTGGATCTACTCCTTATCTCCTGCAGCCTTGAACTCAAAACTTTTAATTCTACCTCTTTAAGAGTCAACCATTCCAACATCTTGTAACAAAGATCTCCAAAGTCTAACTTGGCTTGCAGTACTCTAGACGCAGTCTCTAGACGCAGCAGATGCCTGTATATAAATAAATCATTACACAGATATGTATTGACCTTTGATACATTTACACTTATTGATTAGGTCACCTATAAGTCAACAGACAATATTTAAAAAGAAAACAAAACATTTGCTAAAAGGAAAGAGAAAAGGAAGAGAATTCTTGTGTAGGATCTTAATGGTTATCGTGCCTCTTGGTAAAAAGCAACACATTCATCTGTGATTGTTGTGCTTGGAAAAATAACATCCTGTAGTGCCTTAGATTAGCCATGGAATTGGCCAGAGAATGTTGTCTGCTGCTTGCGTTCTCATGTGTAATATTCCTGGAGGCCTCAGGTAGTGAAATCAATTCAAATGTATTTATGGAGAATAAGGTCTAAATGGAGCAAATGCTTCATAGTCCCTTTTTTTATCTTCTTTATTAAAGCACAACACAGAGTACAAGGCTTTGCAGGTAGGAAAGAGAATCTTCATCAGGTAAATGCATATTAAATTAAGGAATAAAACATATCCCGTACTTACACATATGTAGCTACACTATCTTTATGTATTCCTATTGGTCAATGGTAATAAAGAAATAAAGTCTCTGACATAACCATAGGTATCATATAGCCTAAGAAGGGTTAGGGAAAGACACAGAGAGTGAGTCCTAATCTGATCCCCCAGCTGACCCTGCCTACTTTCCTCAACTGTCCTAGGGGACTGCGGACAACCAAGGAGATGGTTCCTTCTTGCAATGAGGTGATACATGGAACAAGGACAAGACAAACTTACCTACAAGGGGAAATGAGCAGGCAGGAATCATACCAAATGGGCAATAAGGTACAAAAACAGAATCCAAGAGAATAGTCAGGTAACAAAGCCAAAGTCAAGGAAAGCCAGGTAACAAAACTAGAAAAACTAGTCCAATAGCCAGTATGGAGTACAGTGCACTGGTACACTATATAGGAAGTCAGTGATCCGGTCCAGGATTTGATTGGACCACAGATACCTGCACACAAACACTAACTCTCACACACACTCACACAAACAAAGTAAGTGCAAATTGAGAAACCAGATGTCAATCACCTAAGCAAAACAGAGAATAACTGTGAAGTAACCAGAGGGAAGTCAGAGGAAGACACGGGTGTGCCAGATAATTCAATACTATGGCAGAGGAATAAGAGGAGTGTTTAGAATGGAGCAGATGAAACAGAGAATACAAGCACTAATTCATGGCCAAAAGTGCAGTCTCGGTTGTACTTCATGAGCTGAGGACTGTGCTGAGGTCTGACTAGGTATGTACTTGAAAGTCTCAGTAAGTATGTGGAAACTTCATAACCAATTAAACAACACCAGCAGTAGTGATAGGAATAAATAAAGATTATTTGGTTATATGTGTTATCTTCAGCCCCTTTATAGTTCTCTTTTCCTTCATTTTTTAAATTCAATTTGAAACAGCAAACAAGTTGGTTGGGTTTACAATTGATTCAATGAGTATTTTGTGGTATATTTCTGCTAGTTAGGAGAAAAGCATTCTGATGTATGGAACAGCCCCCCCCCCCCCCCAGATTTATTGCCTCCAATGGATTGAATGTAGTCTAAAAGTGACTATGTACAATCTTTTTTAAGTGTATGCTGTTTTTTTTTCCAGGACTCAAAAGTGTGGCACTGCCCTAGGTGGTAAGACCTGTAACAATAATGAGAGCCGATTGTGACCCCTGATCTTCTATGTAGGTCAGTGCTTTAATAAAAGAAAATTTAAAAAAGAATCAGTAAAACAGTGGTTTAGCTATTGTAGCTCTGATACATCACATTTAAAATATTTTATTGAAGAGCATATTAATATAGATATAGTACAGTATAGTAAATACATGGAACAAACAAATTACCAAAATTAAATATCTCATTGTTTTTGAAGACTGACATGCTGCTGAATCTTTGGGATCATTTGACCAACACAGGAAACGATCCAGTCTCCATAAAAATCTATTCTATAGCTATCTGTCACGTCTGGAGTCATGGATCCGCTGTACCACCACTAGAGTTGATCAGGGAGTGTAGTCTAAGGGTCTGCTAGTTGACACCAGAGCCCGCCGTGACGCAGGATGGACTTGCTGTGGCAGGTGACCACCAACCCCTAGTTTGGCTTGCTAGTGGCGGTGGGCAAGGTGTAGCAGGAGACACGTAGGCAGGCGAGCTGGAACTCAGCAGGCTGACCACGCTGTCCAGGACAGACAGAGGCAGGAACGCGGCGAGGTGAGGCGCTCACTGGAGCCGAAGAGACAGCAGCACCGGACTCCGCTGTCACCAGAGAAGAGGGGCAGCGGCGGCGGCCCGGAGCACGAGACACCGCTGCGGCCCTGACACTATCTTACTCCCCTCCCACAGCTGCACAGTAAGCTGTGGCTGCTGCGACGTTAATTTAAGATTCTTGGATGACAAAGGCACAGAAGCTGCGCCTATGTAATCTGCGGCACGTCCCGGCTGTCAGTAATACCAGCGACCCACCGCAACTGTCAGCACTGGAGCTGCGCTTCCAGCAGCTGTACTCCGGTGCTGACAGTTAACCCTATAGATATTGTGGTCAGCTGTGATTGCAGAGCCCTGATGGCAGCCATGGACACCGGAATCCTCAGGCTTCTGGTGTCCTGGCTACGGAGGTCGGCAGGGAAGGGAAGGAAGGTCGGCGCACGGATGCTAGCTCTGCTCCCTCCCCTTTCTCCCCTGCTGCACAGGCTTCTAACAGCGGCATTGGACAGAAGAGAGGGGGAAGAGCTACAGACTTCAGCTTATGGGATCATTAGATTCCCATAAGCTGAAGTCCAAAAGGGACATGGTCATGAAAGGGTTACGTTACAATTCTGCTATATTACAAGATCAGAAAAGACTGAAATATTTGAATCTGTACAGTCTGGGGGAAATAAGGGAAAGGGGGGGGGGCATGACTAAAACTAAATAGGCTAGATAAGATTCAGGAGGGAAGTGTTTTAATAAAACAAAGATGAACACAAGGGGGTTAGGTGGGAGAAAGATCAGAAACAACATAAGAAAATTACTTTACTGAAAGAGTAGTAAATGCTTGGAACAAACTTCCAGCAGTTGTGGTAGGTAAATCTACAATAACTTCATGTAAACTTGCCTGGGATAAACATAGTGTATAGCATAAGTTAAGAAAAGAGGTACTAAAAGGACAGAATATGTTTCTTTATGATTATTAGATCTCTGTTGTCCTATGTATTTGTTCATAATAATGAAAAGTTAATATGAAGAAAACAAAACAACAACAAGAGTAATTACATATAGCCTACACAAAACTAGCCTTGTAATGTTAGACTTTCTTATACATATAATCATAATCCTACAGAAATGGAGTTGCCCTTTCAGAAAGACAATTGGGATTCATGAGTATCCATGTATAGTTGTGAAAATGCACAATAAAATGCTAGGTTGTGATATGCAATGCATTTAGGTATGACTAGCGACCAGAGCATCCTACTAGATTGCATTGTAATTCTTAGGAAATAGTGCTCTAAACCTGTATTAGTCCTTAAACTTCTCTCCATTCTCTAAGATACTGTAGAACAAAGAAAATGTATTTTATTTTCACTTTGTCTGCAAAGACGGTATTCATCTTAGGAACACTTTTAGTGCTTTAAACACATAAATAAAAAATAAGCTCATGGAAATGGAATGATACTGATAGAATGAGGGCATTTCGAGTGCATGAGTGTATCATTTATAAACATTGGTATTTCTGTACAAATTAATTTTTTTCTGTTCTTAAAATGCTTCCCACCATCGGAATTTTCTAAATGGAAATCTCAACTTCCCTTTCTTTTATGTTATTTTAGGATAAATCAAACTTATAACGGCTGCATTTCAATGTTTACAAGTAAAGGTAAAAAGTTATCGGCCCAAAAAGCTTTTAGATTGGCCAGACAATATACAGGTATTTATACTAAATGACCTCTTTAACCCCTTCCCGTCAGTAAAGTGTATATATACGTTTCTACTGCATATACCCCGTGCAGTAGGAATGTATATATATGTTCCTGACTGAGGGGCTTACTGATATGTGCCGGACCGCTACAGTAAGAGCGGTTCCACACACATCAGTGTGTCCAGGAGCCAGAGGTAATGAGAGGCAGCAGCAATCCCGCAGCTGCGTCTCATTAACCCCTTAAATGCCTTGATCTATGACGATTGTTGAGTTTAAGGTACCCAGTGACAGAACAAGCTTCTGTTATTGAGTGATCAGGACCCCTGCAGCCGTGCCGAATCGCTTGTGTCAACCGGCGGGAGTAATCCACTTACCTCCATCCTGTCGGATCGGCGATCCATGTATAGAGTCTGCTCTCAGGCAGGGTCTATGCATAGATCGCCGATAACACTGATCCATGCTATGGCATAGCATAGATCAGTACATGTTTTACAGTGAAAAAAAGTGTAAGAATAATAAAGTGTAATAAAAAAAGTTTTTAAAAGTATTAAAATAACCCTTGTAAACCCCCCTCCCAATAAAAATAGATAATCATATTACATATCTTAGCATGCGAAATTGTCTGATCTATTAAAATATAATGAAATATAAACGGAAAAAAAAAACATCAGGATGGCTGATTTTAATAAATTATATATGAGAACAAAAATTAATAATAAGGAATCAAAATGTTTCTGTTAGACCAATATGATATTAATAAAAAATAGAGATCATGGTGCAAAAAATGACACCCCAACCAGCCCTGTAGGTGACATCTGTGCATCAAAGGGCTTTGTCTTGAAGGGGTTAATAAAGCCGAAATAAGCAATATGTTACAAATACTTTTCACTGATGTGAAAATATCTGAAGCACAAAATGTATCTGCTTCTTTTCTGCTGCTCCTATAGTATTAGCAAGCTTAATTTATTTCTTATTGCCACGTATATGGGTACTGTGTCGGGCTTGTAGCCACCCATATTGTGAAAGCTGAACTAGTCATTGACTGCCATTTTACATGCCTCATTAGCTGTCATACTGCAAATCTTTTTTTAGATTATATGTTTTTAATCAAGGTCTTTCTTGCTATCCAGTTGCAGATGGGAATAATGTAGATAAATAGATCGTATTTGGCCAACTTTTAAGTGCCTTTGGATATCAGAAACATTTATCATTACACCAATTGTATAATATGTAAAATCTACTTGAAATGTCTAGATTCTTCCATTAACTCACAAAGCTGTTGCCTAGCTCTAAAACTAACAGCCTTTTTCATATAAGTTTTTTTTAGAAGCAAAGAACAAATTCTAGAAATCTGTCTGTCTTTTAGAGCAAATAAGTCAGTCAAATCAGTGTTGTTTTTATTAAATTAAAATCGAAGATTAAATTAAGATCAAAGACAGCCGACTTAGACACCAACTAGATGTATCCTAAGACTTTTACTGTTGTCAACAAAGAAAGACAAAGTAACCTTTACTATTTATTTGTACTTCATTTGCAGTAACTTTTGACATGTCATTTAAAGAAGTTCGTGAAACTTTTTATTCCCCAATATACACTTATTACTAGAAATGCTTATAAAGTGCTTTTTCCCTTCACTTACTACAGCAAGCAGGCTTGACTTCCTGGATAAAGTGGTGACGACCCGACTCCCAGAGCAGGGGGGGGGGGGGGCCGGTTGGGAGTGGCAACCTAGGTGAGAGCAGGGGGGTCCTGGTGGGGAGCAGCACACTGGGGGAAAGCAGAGTGGGTCCCAGTGGGAAGCTGCACACTGAGGGAGAACAGGGGGTCCCATGGGGAGCGGCACACTGGGGGAGAGCTGCGGCAGGGACCCAAGGGGGACAAAGCTGACACTGAGCATCCCCCTATCATCTCCAGCAGCCATAGCCCGCACAGCTCTGGGAGTCGGGTCGTGACATCACCATTTTATCCAGGAAGTGAAGCCTTGATGCAGTAGTAAGAGCAGGGAAAAAGGCACTTTACATTTCCTGTAATAGGTGTATATTGGTGATCTGTATATCTTTTGGGGGATTACTCCTTTAAGATGTGTCACTGTTATTATTGCCTTAACACTGACATAATTATTCATCATGGCAAGGAGTGACCTAGCACTTCATGATGTACAGTTACATCATGGTAATTTCATGGGCTTAGAAGCATAGCCAACAGAATGGGTGGCAATAGCCAGCTGTCAATCTCAATTATGCACCCGCCACAGCTGCTGAGACGCATTCTTTCTGAGCGCTTCTCCTTGCTAGTTCTAGACATTGAAGGGGGGGTTTCAGCACACAGATGAAAATTATGTAGTATATTGCAAACTTATTGCATATTATAGGGAATCAATACTACACTTTTTTTTTTCTTGAGAAGTATCTGATGTATTTTTGACTGCATCAAAACTGCAATTTAACCCCAATGCGAGAACACAGTCTGAGGGTGCCATTTGATGTATGTTTTTGTAATGTATTTAAAAATGCTTGAAAAATACATGTATGACAAAAAACCTAAGGGAAAAGGGAATGTGTTTTGGAAATGCATGCATTTTGTATTTTTGAGTAATTATGAATTAATTATTTTCTTAAGGTACTGTATGTTCAAAAGGCTGGGTTCACACTGCGCTTTTGTAATAGTTTTTTTTTCATCCGTTTTATGCAAAAAAATGGATTAAAAATGGGTGCATTTGTGTGCATCTGTTTTGCTCTGTTTTTCCATTGACTTCCATAATAAAAAACGGATCAAAACATATGCTTTTTTTTTATCGTACACAAAGAACGTGGCCGACCACATTTTGACATTAGTTTTTTCATCCGTTTATTGCATAGAACAGATTAAAAAACAGATTGCTAAAACGCAGTGTGAACCCAACCTAATAAGCACAAATAGCATATTTTAAATATTTTTAATCAATTACAGGATGCAGGGTGTGGAGTCCTCCAGTCCCTTAGCTTAGAGGAAACAATGTCTAACGCTGCAAAGAATTATTTTGTGGAACAAGTTGTTTTTTTTGTTTTGTTCCATTTTAATACTCATACAACTTGGTGTCAATAGTTGATATCAAAGTTTTGTTAAAGGAAGGGCAAACATTCTGCTTCTGATACTATTTTGTATAATTTTTTTCCAGATGATCATAAAAAAAATAAAGATTTTGCTTACCTTTGCTTGCGCAAACTGTGTAGTCTGCTGTATGAATTCAATTTTCTTTCTGTACCTTTACACAGCCTATAATAGTCTCTTCTACAAACTGCTATGTATATGCTGTCCTCTCTTTCTCCAGTGTAACATGACTTCCAGGTTTCTCTCCCCTTTGTCTACTATCTGAACTAGGGTGTAAACTAGAGATGAGCGAGCATGTTTGAGTCCATCCGAACCCGATCATTCTGCATTTTATTAGCAGGGGCTGCTGAAGTTGGATAAAACTCCAAGGTTGTCTGGAAAACATGGATATAGACAATGACTATATCCATGTTTTCCAGATGGCCTTAGGGCTTCATGCAACTTCTGCAGCCACCGCTAACAATGTCGTTTCCGCACGGTGAACCACGTAAATGAAAAGTGGAAAAAAAAACACCAGAATTGCTGATTTTTCAAAATAATATATTTATAAAAATAAAACACACATATATATATATATATATATATATATATATACTTTATTAAAAAAACATTCAAAATTTATTTCTTACACCAATATAATAACAATAAGAACTGGAAGTCATGGCGAAAAAAATTACACCCCAACCAGCCCTGTAGTTGGAAAATTGCAGCCATGTAGCTCCTAGAGGGCAGGGAAGAACATTGCATTAATTTGACCCAGACATGCGGGTTTCATGAAGGGGTTTAAATGTTTTTTTTTTAAAAACACACACAAAAATATACATGCTTGCCACATCTTTAATAAACAAAGCTATACAATTATATCATTATATGCATGGTGCACCCTGTAAAAAAATACATTTTCATTTTGATTTTGGCCTGTTAGTTCCATTCCTGATTTTGGTTGAAAAAAGACCGACCAAAAGACTGATGGAAACACTATGTGCAAACATAGCCTTAAAAAGATCAAAAATTTATATATATTTTAAAAGTGAAATAATTAAAAACTTTACATCTTCCTGCAAAATACGAGCCAAAAACCAGCTCTGTCACGCAAAAGATAAGAACGCTATGGATCTTGCAATGTGGCAACAGTTTTTGTCGTTTTTTTTCAGGAAAATACAGTAGTTTCTATTGTGCCAAAGTGCTAAGAGTTTTTTTTTTTTAAACTAAACAAATCTGGGTTTACTGCAGTCGTAGCGAAAAAAAAAAATTGTGGAATGCTCCATGTTTAAAATATTACAATTTCCCAAGCTCCATGCTCTTGGGCTCTGTATTCATGGTACTGCCATCAGCATAACGTCATGTCATACATTGATAACCAGATAAAAAGCTGTAACCGGATCCCAGAATATTCTGATTAACACTACACATTCCTTCATCTCTGGATAGATGTAAAATGGCTGTAAAAATCAAAATGATATTCAGACATGCAGCAGCCATTTATTATTGAAATTATGATTTTCACTGGGAGAATGTAAATCACGAATTAAACTGCAGTAAGAGCTGCATTAATTGGATGTGAATGTGAACACAGATTTCAGAATGTTTATAAGACCAATAGGTTTATGGCTGATCAAAGTGTCTAATAATCTTTTACTGACTTTTATGTTCTTTTCAAAGTCAAAGCGTTTTAGAAGCTGCTCAGCTGTCTGGTCCTGCTTGTCAGGATAAAAAATCGTGGCATGTGAGAACCAATGTGGAATTATTTTAAGGAATAATGAGGTAAAGGTTTATTTTATTGTTTGCCTAATATGTATCACACCTTATTATGGGAAGTAATAGCTTTCATTGATCGGTTGTGCATAGTTATTTTTGCATACAATGTTTTGTATCTATTTTACTATTTATTTTATTGCATAAATATAAATAATTCTTGTCATGTCCTTGTGTGTTAATGGCCTGAAAATTTTGGAAGACTGGCTACCTTGGAACTTTTAAGGTGGATTGAAATTAAAAAAAGACTGGTGGGAAAAAGAGGTGTGAGAAAAAGACGCTCCCTCTATATACAGTGAAAAATTAAACTGGGAATTGGCATTGTGCTTGTTGGCACAACCACTGACCATGGTAGTTGGGATTAAAGGGGTAGTGCGACGCTAAGAAATTATTCACAAAATAACACACATTACAAAGTTATACAACTTTGTAATGTATGTTATGTATGTGAATCGCCCCCTTCCCTGTGTTCCCCCACCCCTGCACGTGGACCCGGAAATGTAGTGTACCATACATACAACGTAATCTTCGGGAGGCTGGCCGAATCGCTGCAGCCGTCCCTGATGCCGGCCTCCCTCTGCCGTGTCATAACTATGCTCAGCCGCGATTGGCTGAGCACAGTTATGCTCAGCCAATTGCGGCTGAGCAGCCGATGACGCGGCAGAAGGGGGTCGGCATCAGGGACGGCTGCAGTGATTCGGCCGGCCTCCCGAAAATTACGTTGTTGACAGAAGATCGGGGACAGGGACAACGCGCGTCAGGTGTGTATGGTACACTACACTCCCGGGTCCACGTGCGGGGGTGGGGGAACATGGGGAAGGGGGTGATTCACATACATAACATACATTACAAAGTTGTATAACTTTGTAATGTGTGTTATTTTGTGAATAATTTCTTAGCGCCGCACTACCCCTTTAAAGCTATGGTGGAAAATATTTAGTAGCAAGGACCTCTATAGGTGCTGGGCCTTCCAATACGAAGTGGCTGAAGCAACCAAAAATATGTGGGGCATGCTCAATATAGATAGTAGACATGATGAGATTTCATAGAAGTAATGATCAATGTGTGAAAGCAGACAGCTAGACCAGGCATAAGACAACTCATGGTCCATGGACCTAGTGAAGAACTACTGCTCAAGAATGCTTACTATGCTTACTATGTTCTTTGGCCATTTGGCCTGATTCTACCCTGTCTCCTGCTGTGGTCACTGTGTGGTCCATGGTGGTGGGTGCTTACTCTCTCCCCCGACCCATGTTCTGTGCTTCTGCCTGCTGCTGTACTTCCTCTGCTGTCCTCTAGAGTTCATACATGTCTGCTCTTCAAGGCTCTTAAAAGGCTAGTTTCTCCTTATTTTTGATTCCTATTTCCATATTTACCATATGCTTCACATGCCCAGGAGCTCAGGGCCCCGGGCTGCCGCCCAAAACGCCCCTATTATAATCCACTACTGCTCCTAGGGAATGCGCGCGCTGGCTCTGCTTAAACTTTAAGGAACAGTGCATCCCTAATTGGCTGTCCCTATAAAGCTGCACCTTTCCTCACATTCCCTGTTGGAGCCTCTGCATGCTTTCCATAGTGTATGGTCCCAGCTCACCGTGTTTCCTGCCCTTTGGTTCCAGCCATTCCTGATTCCAGCTACCTGCTGTTCCTGGTTCCTGCCAAGAGTTCCTGCTGAGCCCCAGCCTGCCTGTCTCCTGCTGCACCTCGCCCGCCGCCACTAGCAGCCAAGCCAGGGGTAGCGCCTGCTGCAGCAAGTCCATTCCGCCTTGCGGCGGGTCCTGGTGGAGACCAGCGGCCCCTTAGACTCCGCTCCCTGGTGCGGCTTATGTCATTGCTAGTGGTGGTACAGTGGATTCAATCATTACATCCAGGTTGTTAATGTTGTGCTATCCAATTCTATCAGAAAAAAAATAATTCTGTTAAATGAAAGGCTTGATGTTAATAGGAACAAGCCCTTAATTGTGTTCTTTTATCAGGATTGGTAGGTATTTTCTTTGCTGTCATATGGCAAGAGTGCTTAAATTTTATAAAATAAAAAATGTATGTGTTTTTTCAATGTAGTTCTTGACATGTTTTTAATTGCATCACAACTTCAGTTTACTGCAATGTGAGAACATTGCCTGGAGGTGCCATGACACATAGGGTATTTGTGATGTGTTTAAATTGAAAATAAAGCATGTAAAATTGCATTGGAAAATGCATTTGCGAGAAATCATTAATTGAATATTATCAGGTTTGTTCAATAATACAGTTACTACTCAAAAACATAAAACTACCGTGGTTTAACATGTATGTTATTTGCCTTTGCCATCCAGCATTGCTCATTCCTATCATGGAAGAGAGTAAGGAGGTCTGGGTAGCTGCAGGCAATGCAGACATGGTATATTCAAATAACTACCGCAACATGCTTGTAATGAGCACTCAGCCATGTGGCATGTCCTGAACTTGGCCTATCCAAAGGAAATGTCATAAATTTTTATAATATATTTATGGCATATCCTGGGGATAGACTATATATATGTTGGGGACAGTTATACCCCTTTAATAACTACATTGGCGGGACAAATATGGAAAAAAATATAAGATGAGAAAAAGTCACACTCTGAGGATCAATGCAATAAATAAGTATATACTGTATCAGCAGTATTTAAAAAGAGGTCAGTTTATAATGATGCCATCCCACTAATACCATTCATGTATGTTAAAGTGTGCTTGTTCTTTAACCCCTTCACATCAGTAATATGTAGATATACGTTCCTACTGCACATACCCCGTGCAGTAAGCATATATATATATATATATATATATATATATATATATATAAAACTTCCACAATGGAGAGCAATCTGCTCACAAGGTGTTCTGGGTGCCAGCGGCTGGAGACCGAATCCACGTCTCACTTATACACAGTCCAAGAATCCCGCGGCACAACCAAATGTGATAAAAAATCCAAAAGTGTTTATTCCATATCAGGTAGAAAAAT
Source organism: Dendropsophus ebraccatus (assembly GCF_027789765.1). Lineage (NCBI taxonomy): Eukaryota > Metazoa > Chordata > Amphibia > Anura > Hylidae > Dendropsophus > Dendropsophus ebraccatus. The sequence goes on along the minus strand of NC_091455.1, from coordinate 65,531,962 downwards.
ACATGCAACGTTTCAATCTCATCGCGAGATCTTTCTCAAGCATAGTTTCTGTGAGTATCACATCCATTATATACACACGTGTAGACATTACAAATTAAGTGCAGATTATACTAAATAATTGGTAAAAACAGTGAAACAATAGTGTAAAACTGAGTGATATCAAGTAAGGTCCCATCGGGACGCCGTGCTAATATTTCTGATGAAAATTCAATTTCATAAAGCGATTTTTCAGTGTATAGTGTCCTTAATCATAAAAAGTGCTTGATTGCTGGGCGTAGACATCCACCACTCGCCACTGCTGTATTCATTCATAAAAAGTATTTCAGCTCAGGATATAGGCTATGTAGTAGTTAGTACGGATCCAAGTGCGTACGGGCTCTCCTTCAAGGTCCGTCTCCTTGGGTGGATACTTGATGACGTAATCAGTGGGCAGATACTCTGGAGCGTCATCTGTTGTTATGGGAGTTGCTACCTCTAAGTCATACTCGGTGCAGTGAACCAGTTTTCATACCTATACCTAGGTGTTAACTATACCGACAAGGAACAACATAACCATCTGCTACACATCAGGTCTACCAGGATCTCCATCCTATTCAACTTGGGGTAATCTGGCCTGACGTCCTACCGCCGTGTTCACACACTGCGGCAAGACGAAAGTGTACTAGGGTGCCTTTCATACCCAGCAACGCCAGGTTGGTGGCTCCCATACCTGCCCAAACCCATAACTAAGTTGTAGTACCTCTTTCTACGTGTAGTTAGATTTACAGTTCCAAGACTCGAGGTGTCCCCCATTGTATCCCTTCTTGCCTTATTCCTGAGCCCATGAGTTTCAGCAGTGGTTTGTGGTGGGTTTCCTCGCTCAGTCACAACAAATTCTATAGAGAAAAAAAGAAGAGAAAAAGATGTAATAACTCAATCATTACAGAGCAATAACACAAATATACTTCAGTTCATTGCTAGGACACATCACCTAATACTTACTTAACCAAACCAATAATTGACATCATATACTTCATCTATACATTCTTGCATTCATCTTAAACTCCACATTTAGTCCTTTTGGTTGCAGAGTATCTAAACGAAAGATCCATAAAAGTTCCCTCTTTTTTAGTTCTGTAATCCGATCTCCCCCTCTAGAGAGTGGAGGAATGTGATCCAGAATCATGAATCTTAATTCTCTCTCACCATGTCCCTTTTCCAAAAAGTGTTTGGAAACTGGCCGATCCTCCTTCTTTTGCCTAATAGAGTAACGATGTTGATTCAGTCTGGTGCGCATGTCACAAGTAGTTTCTCCTACATAGAGGAGTTGTGCGGGACCGCTGCAGTGAGAGCGGTCCCGGACACATCAGTGTCCCAGGAGCTGAGAATAATAAGAAGCAACTGCAATCCTCTCATTACCTCCAGCTGCCTCTCATTAACCCCCTAAATGCTGCAATCTATAGCGATCGCAGCGTTTAAGGTACTCAGTGACAGGACAAGTCATTTGTACCAACGGGAGTAATCCACTTACCTCCGTCCTGTCGGATCGGCCATCTATGGATAAAGTCTGCTCTCAGGCAGGCTCTATGCATAGATCGCCGACAACACTGATCTATGCTATGTTATGGCATAGCATAGATCAGTATATGCAATCTAATTATTTCATGTTTTACTATGAAAAAAAGTGTTTAAAAAAGTGTAATTTTAAAAAACCCTTATAACCCCCCCTCTCAATAAAAGTTTAAAATACCTACTTGTCCATTATAAAACTAAAAATATGTTAAATAAATATATTGTATATCGTAGCGTGCGGAATTGTCCGATCTATTAAAATATAACATTATTGTTCCCGCACAGTGAACGGCGTAAACGGAAAAATACAACCACCAAGATTGCTGATTTTTTTTTTAATTATATACAGGTCCTTCTCAAAAAATTAGCATATAGTGCTAAAGTTCATTATTTTCCATAATGTAATGATAAAAATTAAACTTTCACATATTTTAGAATCATTGCACACCAACTGAAATATTTCAGGTCTTTTATTGTTTTAATCCTGATGATTTTGACATACAGCTCATGAAAACCCAAAAATCCTATGTCAAAAATTTAGCATATCATGAAAAGGTTCCCTAAACGAGCTATTAACCTAATCATCTGAATCAACTAATTAACTCTAAACACCTGCAAAAGATACCTGAGGCTTTTAAAAACTACCAGCCTGGTTCATTACTCCAAACAGCCATCATGGGTAAGACTGCCGACCTGACTGCTGTCCAGAAGGCCATCATTGACACCCTCAAGCAAGAGGGTAAGACCCAGAAAGAAATGTTCCCAGAGTGCTGTATCAAGGCACCTCAATGGGAGTCTGTGGGAGGGAAAAAATGTGGCAGAAAACGCTGCACAACGAGAAGAGGTGACCGGACCCTGAGGAAGATTGTGGAGAAGGACCGATTCCAGACCTTGATGGACCTGCGGAAGCAGTGGACTGAGTCTGGAGTAGAAACATCCAGAGCCACTGTGCACAGGTGTGTGCAGGAAATGGGCTACAGGTGCCGCATTCCCCAGGTCAAGCCACTTTTGAACCAGAAACAGCAGCAGAAGCGCCTGACCTGGGCTACAGAGAAGCAGCACTGGACTGTTGCTCAGTGGTCCCAAGTACTTTTTTCTGTTGGAAGCAAATTTTGCATGTCATTCGGAAATCAAGGTGCCAGAGTCTGGAGGAAGACTGGGGAGAAGGAAATGCCAAAACGCCTGAAGTCCAGTGTCAAGTACCCACAGTTAGTGATGGTCTGGGGTGCCATGTCAGCTGCAGGTGTTGGTCCACTGTGTTTTATCAAGGGCAGGGTCAATGGAGCTAGCTATCAGGAGATTTTGGAGCACTTCATGCTTCCATCGGCTGAAAAACTTTATGGAGATGAAGATTTCATTTTTCAGCATGACCTAGCACCTGCTCACAGAGCCAAAACCACTGGTAAATGGTTTACTGACCATGGTGTTAGTGTGCTCAATTGGCCTGCCAACTCTCCTGACCTGAACCCCATAGAGAATCTGTGGGATATTGTGAAGAGAAAGTTGAGAGACGCAAGACCCAACACTCTGGATGAGCTTAAGGCCGCTATCAAAGCATCCTGGGCCTCCATAACACCTGAGCAGTGTCACAGGCTGATTGCCTCCATGCCACGCCGCATTGAAGCAGTCATTTCTGCAAAAGGATTCCCGACCAAGTATTGAGTGCATAACTGAACATAATTATTTGAAGGTTGACTTTTTTTTTTTTTTATTAAAAACACTTTTTTTTTATTGGTCGGATGAAATATGCTAATTTTTTGAGATAGGATTTTTTGAGTTTTCATGAGCTGTATGCCAAAATCATCAGTATTAAAACAATAAAAGAATGATTCTAAACTATATGTAAGTTTAATTTTCATCATTATATTATGGAAAATAATGAACTTTAGCACTATATGCTAATTTTTTGAGAAGGACCTGTATATATATATATATATATATATATATATATATATATATATATATATATATATATATATATATATATTATAGAAAAATAATAAAAAGCAATACAAATTTTTCTGTTACACCAATATGATACTAATAAAAACTACAGATCATGGCGCAAAAAATCACACCTCAAACAGCCCTGTAGGGGGAAGAATAAAAGCGCCGTGGCTCTTCGGAGGCAGGCAGGAACATTGTAATAATTTGACCCGGCTATCCGTGCATCAATGGGCTCGGTCTTGAAGGGGTTAAAAAAAAATCACATAACCTAGCAATAAACTTTTTATCAGTGAGATCTGAGTGTTCAAATCCCAATAATTCCACAGAATGAGAGGTAAAAGAAGGCAGCATTGTGAGTCCATCCTGGTCACATGCCAAGAACACACTTCATTCATTTCATTCTTGTGATCATTTGACTTGTTAACACCTCAACTGATAAAAACCTTTAATATGGTATATAAAAAGTTAACAAAATGATAGTGCCCTTTGAAATGTACTGTATATGCTCTTCTAGCTAGTAATTAATAGTCACCAAGGAATGGATTATTAATGTGTTCTCAAATATTAGTTTGAATGTGTTTATGTGAATACAGTATTAATATGGTAAAAATACACAGGGACCCAGGACAGCGGAGAGGCCTTTCAGGCTTTGCTGTACTTGGCTCCTGGGAGGACTGGGCCCTTCCCTTCCTGGGTGCTGCAAGTGGCTTTTTAACCTTGAGTGTTCCCTTCTAACTACTAAGGTAGGCCTAACAAGGAGGGGGGGCTAACTAACATTCCTTACATTGGCGATGTCTGGTGTGTGTGGTGGGGGGAGGTAATTACCAGAAAGACTATCTACTGGGCCTACAGGGAGGTTTAACTACTACTATATAGATGCACAGAGTGGAGCCTGACTATATAGATCCACAGAAGGCTGTAACTAATATATGGGAGCATAGAGAGGCCTAACTACTGTATGAAGCGGCCTGACTACTATATGGGGCCACAGTGCAGGTCTATCGTCTATATTGAAGCACAGATCAGGCTTATCTACTATATTATTCCATGGGGGCAGAAAGTGGACGCTGTTACAGTTTGAAGCAATACAGATGGAGATTTTGCATAGAGGTGTGGTTGGTGCTGGAGCAAAAAGCCTAAATTTTATGAGTGGCAGATTCTGTAGCATTTTAATGATGGCCAGGCCAGATGGAGAAGAAAAGAAAAAGTGAGTGACTCCAATCAGGGAAGACAACTTCTTTGGCCCAGGGTAATGTGTGGTGGTAGTACAGCAAGGTGGGCTTGGGTTTATTTGGGCCATTGTTATGGAGGGCAGGAGTGGTGATAGAACCCACCCCCAGACACATGGGCACTGTACTGGAAAAAGGGGTAGCCCAAGTGTAAGTGTAGGTGCAGGTGCGGCAACAGAAAAATAGGACAAAGTCCAGCACTTAACCAGAGGGACTTTTACTTGAAAGAGACTTCAGTGCAATACAAGATAACAGTAGCAAACTCAGCAGGTGCAAGGGACAGATGTGAAGAGTATAAAATAAGGTAGAAGTACTTAAGTGCAGGTGTAGGGACCTCCTCCAATTATTACTGTACTCAGCCAGGATTTGTAGTGAAGAAGAATGTAGAAGAATACTAGTACTCATGTTGAGATACTTTGCTATGTGACTGCCCTGTGTCTAACCAGTTCAGCGAGTTCCAGGTTAGGTAGTACGAGCCCTAGGCCTTTACTACTGGGCACAGCAGACTTCCCGAGACCTCACAGGAGAGCGTTGCCTCATTCAGTAAGATACTTCAGCTTGCTGCTCTTTGTCATACTGGGGATCAGTTCCTTGCTGTGGTAACTGTTCTGAGAATACTTGAGAAGGATCCCCGGTGTGGACAAGGTGTGCTCTAGATTACGGTTATTACTCCTGAGGGTTTAGCCCTGCATACTGGGGAAAGTCTTTCAGCAGAAGAATCTCTCTCTCTCTAGTTGTCTTAGTCCCTCCAAATGACTACTGAGAAAAGACCTCCAAGGCCTTTGGCCTAAGCCAGGCCTGACTGGAAACTGCTGCAAAAAAACTCTCTCTTGTTCCCCTCACAGCAGACTGACTAGTAGACCTCCCTCCAGGAACTAACTATCCTTTTATAGGGGAAAATAAAGCTATCTTCCATTGGTTGGGCTTTGTGGGGAAAGGAGAAGGAAGAAGTGTAGTTGGTGGAAAGCTGTGTGAGGGGACCTGCACCTGTGATTGGATAGAACTGTGACAAAGTTAACTTATTCCCTTCAGCTGTGCTCAAAGACAACACAGAGGAACAGTGAGATACCTAGTGGGGAAATACACTAACAGCACCTTTATCCCCTTTGTGCGATACCTGACAAAGGTACTTTGCCCAATTGGAATAAAACTTAGTGGACCACTCGTGCCGGGACACTACTCAACCCCTGTGAGTCATCAGATTGAACTGTACTGCAATCACTTACATGGTGTGCAGTGCCTGTGTATGTTTCATATCTACCTCTTTTTGGGTCAGTCTATGGGGGATACTGGTCTTTGTTGTGGATTTTATTTAGTAATGGCATGGGGGTATTAGTTACTATGTAATGTAATAGTGGTGGTTGAGATGTGCCATTGATATTTGTTTCTTATATGCCACTATTGATCTGTGCTGTCCTGTAGGGTGCACATGGGAATCCAGGGCACATGCTCTGAATACTCAGATGAACATATTATTTATCTGCCTGTTTGATCAAATTGTATGTTTAAAAACCTAAGTTTATCTATTGTTTTCTATTGCATCTTTGCAATGCTATATTTCTATATTATATAAACATCTTTATTTTAACATGCTATAACTCTATACTATGCTATTTACAGAGAAATATATTAGTGCATGTTTAGCAGTGAAAAAAAGCTATTTAAAATTGTAATGTTTTCCGTTTTATTGGCGCTAATGTTTTCTGTCTAGTTCAAATAGATGTTTTAAAAAATAAAAGTTGCTTTCTATATATACCTTATGTATTGAGTATAAAATAGCAGGAGCATTTTACTTGGGTTTAAAGCCCTTTTTGTGTTGTATTGCTGCTATTAGCAGGGGATTCTGATGAAACTCCCCCCTGTGCCATCTCGTACTTTGCCTTGTATGCAGAATAAAAGTGGCTTCATTTTTAAGAACAGTCTCCAGTAGTTTTTTGCATCATGGATCCACATACCCCATTACCGTGTGTCAGCTTATGCCTAACTTGTTTCTACCTCCTCCACATGTGCGCTGTGCAATTACACAATGGCACTGGCAGAACAAAAGGCACTTTATAATGTTACACTTTTACAAACAGATCTGCACACTGCTGTGAACACTGGACAAGCAGCTCTTTATTTAAGAGTAGGAAGAATGTATGTGATGAAACAGAAGTAAAAAGCAACCAGGCCATATTATTAATCTTCACATTTCATAACGGAAATTGAAGAAAAGATAAAATGCAGACAAGTACCATTGATGGAGGTGAGAACTGGCTCAGTTGTGTGCAGTATAAGAACTACAGGCAACTGTAGAGACCCAAAAATAAAAGAAGTGTCCAATGTAGACCAATTGATAGAGATTATATTAGTCATTCCATTAAAATAGTCATATTACTAGTAGCAGTATTAGATCTGAATCACACTAAATGTGATGCATAGATAAAGAGGCTGTGCAGGAAATGAAAACATAGTTGCTTTCTTTCATAAACAGCACCAAATGTGTCCATGGGTTGTCTTTGATAGTGCAGCTCCCCTCCATTGAATGTAAAACTTCAATACAACACACATACAGTATTTTCTAATTCTTGACTTCTCCCTTAATTGTAATTGAAGTTTTATTCACACAGGATGACAATGGTGCAACAAAGGGCTACTCCATATTACTCCAAAAACACCTATTTGCATGCCATCTAGCCATGTACTGTACAATTATTGCAACTATTCATACATAGTTTTTATTTGAGTAAGGCCTTATTCACACACTCATTATTAAGATCTGTGGATTAAGTCTGCCAACTAGTCATCCGTTATTGCATCAATGTTGTTTTTTTTTTTTTTTGTGGATCCGCTAAAATTGTACAGCACTAGTCATAATAAAGTTGCAGTTTTGCAGCATATTTTATGGAAAAATTAATTGGTGTTGCATATGGGTCTGTAGGTGAGAAAAACAAGGGCTGTGGCTTTTTAAACATGAGGAAGAAAAAAAACTAAAGTGCATCAGTGCCGGCTGAGTGGCTGATGGCGCGGCCACGTCATCAGCTGCGATTGGCTGAGCACAGTTATGCTCAGCCAATCGCGGCTGAGCTTCGGATGACGCTGCAGAGGGCGGCCATCACTCGGGAAGATCCGCCGGCCGCCCGAAGAAGACGTCACTGCTGAGGATCGGAGACCGTGGTCGGCACGTGACAGGTGAGTATAGCGCACCACACTTCCGGGTACACGGGTGGGGGTGGTGGGACACGGGGAAGGGGGCCATTCACAGACATAACATACATTACAAAGTTGTATAACTTTGTAATGTGTGTTATTCTGTGAATAATTTTTTAGCGTCGGACAACCCCTTTAAGGTAGGCCATCCTGCTGTTTTTCAAAAACATTTATGCTTTACAGCAGGCACATGGACTGTAGGAGCTCGTAGTCTGGTGAGGACTCTATTAAAGAGTGTTTTATGTTACATTTTCTTACGTTATGTAACATTTTATGTTACATTTTCTTACATGTCACTGCTTACACAGGGAAAGGTGGTATATATGATTAACATCTATTGTGAATGGTGTGATCTTGTGTTATCAATATACAAGGGAGACCTACCTAAGAGGTTTGCACTGCAGAACAATTATTAGGCTTGCAATTAGGATTAGAGATGAAAAGTTCTGTTTAGTGGGTTCACCAGAACGGACCTTTAAGCAAAGTGCACTAATACAGCTAAATAATTGCAGGCATGTTTTACTGTGGTTCCAAAAGTTCGCTCATCATACTTATCCTGTGTTGCTCCACTGATGTTCATCTTCTCTGGTCCTGTCCTGTCTTCTCCAATGACAACCCACTCAGCCAATCACTGCCCGGGGTGCTGTCCCGTCCCAGTCAGCCTGTGTTTGGCTAAGTGGGCTGTCACTCCTGGGACAAGAGTGACAGCCCACTCAGCCAACTAATGTCCGCGGTGCTGTCCCGTTCCATTCAGCCTGTGATTGGCTGAGCAGGTTGTCACTCTTGGCTCAGGAGTGACAGCCTGTTCAGCCAGTCACTGGCCATAGTACTTTCCCGTCCCAGTAAGCAAGTGATTGGCTGAGCGGGCTGTGACTCTTATCTCAGCACCACGGCCAGTGACTGGCTGAACAGGCTGTTACTCTGAAGACAGGAGTAACAGCTCGCTTAGCCAATCACAGCTTGTGGATGTGTGCCGCTGCTCTATTCATTCTCCATCGGTGCTGCCAAAAACAGCTAAACACTGTATTTAGCATTATATTCAGTTTCTGCAGCTCCCATTAAGCATAAATAGAGGGTTTGAGCAAAGGTGTGACCCACCACTCCATTCTAAAGGGAGATTGGGGGTCCCCATTCTCAAGATTGTGGTGGGGGGCTCAATGGTTGGTTGGATCCAGCTGTTTCTGCTATCCTGTGGATAGAAGATAATTTTGTAAGGTTGGAATGCCCTAAAATACTTAATACTGTGGCCCCTGATGCTCTTTTGATCCCCTTTCCAAACATTCACCTAATAGTGTATTGTTATGAGGGGCTACAGAGTTTCAGGAATCATCCCCATGGAATACAAGAGGATCTCAATGGTGGGACTGAGCTTCTTTTTAAGTCCCTCAGGATCAGGGGCGTAGCTAGGATTCATGGGGCCCCATAGCAAAAAACTTTATGTCTGCCCCCCTCCCATATATATATACTCAATGATGTTGCAAAAAAAAATTCTCTTGTGGCCAGAGGCAGAATCCTGCGTGCAGCCACAACAGTGACTGGCAGAGGAGAAAGCCAATGTCTGCTTGTTCTGTCCATCCACTGTATTTAACTATAACAGCGTATTAGGAGCCTCATGGTTATATAGGTAGGTTCAGGAGCAGACTACCCTTTGCTTAACCCCTTATTTACTTCAGTGTGTAAGTGACCCAGTGTTCTCTTACATGCTGCAACACAAACAAAGGGTTAATGCAGGAGACAATTAGCTCTCTCCTTTGATACTCCTGCACTGATAACCCCTGACTTTTGCAGGAGCTCAGAGGTCAGAGGTTATCAGAGAGCTAATTGTCTTGAGCTTATAATAACCCTTTTTTGTGTTGCAGCATGTAAGAGAACACTGGGTCACTTACACACTGCAGTACATAAGGGGTTAAGAAAAAGGATACAGGAGGCTCTTATCTTCCCCGGGCCCCCTCCCTCCACGGGCACCATAGCAACCGCCTTCCCTGCCTCTATGGTATCTAAGCTACTGCTCAGGACTATGATAAGCAATCATCAGAATCTTTATGCTGACCAGTGCTATGCTATATCAGTGAGACCAACACTTTGCTAGTAGGGCCTGCATGAGACACACTTTATTGAAGCCAACCAGTCAGTGACAGGTGTCACTATCATCTTTGTAACACTATTAATCAAGACATTTAAAGGGTTGTTTTTTGACATCAATGTGATTGTACTCGCCATCTATGAAGCATGATTAGCTCTTAAGCCTACTTGACAGAATGATAATAAAATGGATGCCACAACTCCCTAAAGCCCAGGCAGCCGAACCATACATGTGCGGCACAACTTATCAAAGAGTGTAAAATATTAAGCCAAACACAGGTATTGTGGATTAGTGGTTATCACACTAAATGCTCAAGTGCTCGTTACTCAAGTCGAACATTTTTTACTGCTCAAGTAATGAACCCCATTGAAATCAATGGGAAACTAGAGCATTTAATCAGGTGCCCCCTGCTGAAATCTAAATTTTGAAAATCTCTGTACAGTACTGCAAAATATATTGAATACAAATATACAAGACTGAAATTGTGTATATATAATGTGTGACAGAGTACCAACCATGCAAATCTAGTTAATAAGATACTACTATTTTACAGTGCTAGTGAATACAAACTCTCTGAAATGGTTACAAATAATGTTTATGACAGCACATAGACCAGGGCATTCTCAATATTTTTGTTCTCAGGCCTCACACGGTGATCCAAGTTGATGATGGGGCCTCACCCAAAAACACATACACAGTGCCAGATACCACCATTTAATGAACATAATATTCCAAAGCAACACCAAATCAGCACCGAAGTGCAGAAATGAATACTGCCCCACCTGTATATTCCAACACCACACTGCACCAATACAAACTGCTCCCTCCGTATAACCCAACACCATGCTGCTACAATAAATAATGCTCCACCTGTAGTAACACCACATTGAAGCAATAAATGCTGCCTCCTGTAGTTACTCAATAACACAGTACAGACATCACATCAACATCACACTGCACTAATACATACTGCTCCACCTACAGTAACCCAACATTACATATACTGTCAGCGCTGTGCACAATGATAAATAAGTATAGGATAGGAACATAGAAGGCAAGGTGAAGAAACATTTAGGAAAAAAGCATTCAATGCTACATGTACCGCCCATGAGACACCCCCAATAATATTGCCCCATAAAGTAGTTGCCCCCACGCAGTGGTTACCCCATTATTTCCCCTCAGTAGGTAATCCTAGAAAAGTGCTCCATATAGTAGTTAATTTCCCCAACAGTTCCCCTCGAATAGTTAATTTCCCCAACAGTGCCCCACAAACAATTAATTTCCACAATGGTGCCCCACAAATAGTTAATTACGCCAATAGTACCCCACAAATAACACATTTTCCTAACAGTGCCCCACAAATAGTTAATTTTCTTAACAGTGCCCATAAATAATTTCCCCAATGGCACTCTACAAATAGTTAATTTTCATAACAGTGGCCCACAAATAATTCATTTCCCCAATAGTGCCCCACAAATAGTTACTTCCCCCAACACAAATGGTTAATTTCTCTAAAAGTGCCACACAGTTCCACAATGACCCCCCCCCCCAAAGAATACGCACATCATACGTTTGAATCAGACATTGAAAGCCTTTTAAGGTTGCTACCCCCCTACCCCAGGACGTGTGGATGTGTGATGATGTCACCATGCTTCTTGCAATGGGGCGCGACTACGCAAAATGTGTCTTGTTGCCAGAGGAGCCTGTCAGTCGGTGACTTTAAAAGGGGGGTGGGCGACCTTTAAGGATTATAATATGGGTGCCTTGGAATGCTGCTCGGAACTTCCATATTATAATCTGCTGCAATGTCCTTAAGTCCACGCTGTGTAAGGGTGGGTTCACACTGAGGAATTCTCATGAAAAAATTCCCCCGAATTCCGTCACTAGAACGCGCTCATGGCCGTGCGCCTTTCCGCTGGCTCCATAGACACCATTCTATGGGCCGGCTGATTCTGCATTCCACCAAAAGAATTAACGTGTCAATTCTTTCAGCGGAATGCGTAATCTGCCGGCCCATAGAATGGTGTCTATGGAGCCGTCGGAAAGGCGCGCGGCCGTGAGCGCGTTCTAGCGACGGAATTCGGATGAATTTATCAGCGAGAATTCCTCAGTGTGAACCCACCCTAATGGCAGAAACAGGGACTCCACTCCTTAACAGACTGCGAACTGCACCTCACCCGTGAGGGGCGCTTCACAGTTTGAGAAGTGCTGACTTAGACAATTAATATTATTTTTAAAAAGACATAGTAACATAGTAACATAGTTAATAAGGTTGAAGACAAGAGTCCATCAGGTTCAACCATACTGCAGACGTGTCAAACCCAGGCCCCCCAGCCGCCCCAAAACCACAACTCCCACCACAGCCCCTGACAGCCAACGCTAAGCCCCGGTCGTCCAGGCATGACGGGACCTGCAACTCCACAACAGCTGGAGGGCCCGAGCTCCACACCCCGCCCCAGGGGGAAGTCAAAAACCACCACGAGGCAGATGACTCTCCCTACCACACAGAGAACCCCCCCAACCCCAATGTGAACCGGAATAATCCCTAGATCAACGTATCACCAAAAATCTTAAGCCCATAACTTGTAATATATTGTTCAAGAAAAGCATCCAGGCCTCCCTTGAACTTATTTAATGAATCGGCCATGACAACATCATGTGGCAGAGAGTTCCACAGTCTTACCGCTCGTACAGTAAAGAACCCGCGTCGATGCTGATGATAAAATCTTCTTTCCTCTAGACCAGGGGTCTCAAACTTGCGGCCCTCCAGCTGTTGCAAAACTACAATTCCCATCATGCCTGGGACAGCCAAAGCTTGCTATGGCTGTCCCTGGCATGATGGGAATTGTAGTTTTGCAACAGCTGGAGGGCCGCGAGTTTGAGACCCATGCTCTAGACGTAGAGGATGCCCCCTTGTCATGGTTACAGACCTAGGAGTAAAAAGACCACTACAAAGATCTCTGTACTGTCCATTCATATATTTGTACATTGTGATCAGATCGCCCCTAAGACGTCTTTTTCTAGCGTAAATAACCCCAAGCTTGATAACCTGTCCTGGTACTGTAACCCTTTCCATTCCCTTAATGACCTTTGTTGCCCTCCTCTGCACCCGCTCCAGTTCAGCTGTGTCCTACTGTACACAATATTCCATATGTGGTCTGACCAGTTTAGAAAGAGGCAAAACTATGTTCTCATCTTTAGCATCTATGCCTCTTTTGATGCATCCCATTATTTTATTAGCTTGGCAGCTGCTGTCTGGCACTGATCACTAAAGTTGAATTTACTGTCCACCAATACCCCCAGGTCCTTTTCGAAAGCAGTTTTACCCAGTGTTTTATTATTTAGCACATAGCTGTACTTATTATTTTTACAGCCCAAATGCATAACCTTACATTTATCCACATTAAACTTCATTTTCCATTTCACCGCCCAAGCCTCCAGCTTCTCCAAATCCCTCTGTAATATGATATTATTATCCTCTGTGCTGATTACTTTACCCAGTTTTATATAATCTGTAAAAATGGAGATTCTGCTCTGTGGAACCATGCTAGTAACTAAAACCCAATCTGAATATGTTCCATCAATGACCACCCTCTGTTTTCTATCACACAACCAGTTACTTACCCATTTGCATATGTTTCCCCCTAGCCCCAGCATCCTCATTTTGTAGACCAACCTTTCATGTGGCACAGTATCAAATGCCTTTGAAAAGTCCAGATACACAACATCCACAGCCTCCCCCAAGTCCAGTCTATGGCTATGTTCACACGTCAAAAATATTAAAAAGGCGGCCGATTTTCATATTTAAAATAACGTCGAGATTTAACTGACAGCAATGCAAGGCATTGAAGTCAATGGGAAGACAGACGTCCAATGCACACAGCCTATTGAATAACGGACGTTTTTGCTGCGGGGGTCAAAATAATGAACATGATCATTATTTTCGGACGTCTTTTGCAAACAGCGGACATTTTTTATTTGTAGTTCACACACAGTTTTCCTTCTGTCTCCGTTTTTACTATTAAATTCAATGGACTTTTCAATTAAGCCACAGCCAAAGTCCAATTAGTAATTCCAAACTAGAATAATGTACAAACACCCATCAGTGCACTAAGGGGAAGTCAGGCTGCTAAATAACGTCGGATATTATAGACTCAAAATGACGGACGTAATTTTAAACGGAGATGAAAAGACGTTGTGTGAACATAGCCTATAACTGACCTTTTCGTAGAAGCCGATCAGATTAGTCTGACAGGATCGATCCCTCATAAATCCCTGCTGGTGCTGTGTTATAAGATTATTTTCATTAATATACTCCAGTATAGCATCTCTTACAAATCCCTCAAATACTTTACCCACTATAGATAAAAACACTGATTTCCCTCTCTTCTCATACAGAAGACCAGAAATGGATTTCTTCTAGTGGTGAGTCATAGTTACTATTATTTTTATAAGTGCAAAACCCAGACACTGAAAGGTTTCTTCAACATTCATCTTGAAGAAGCAAGAAATACGTCTGAACATATCAGCCAATCTGTGTTTATGCACAGAATTTCCATATAGCATATTCATGATAAAACTATGTAATGCGCTCCCACAGGAACTGATATTGGCAGACACCATAGAAAATTTAAAAAGGGTTGGACATTTTCCTACAGCAACAAATATACAGCGCTTCTGGCATTAATAATGCAATATGGAATACTGATATACAGATCCCAGATTGCCAAAGTAGAGTTAGAAAGAAATTCCTTTCTGTGCGCTTTAGAAATATTGGAATGTTTTAAGTCAAGGATTTTTAGTTCATCAGGACTAGTTTTTAGGATGAAAAAGTTCACTCCACAAATTTTTTCAGACATCTTTTTTTTTTTTTTGTAGCAATCTTCCAACCTTATATTATTAATGTTGGTGCCGAGTTAGCAGACTTCCTGGACTTTTATCATATAATAGATGAGGATGCACTAATAAAATACAGTACTTTGTTATTTCTCCATGTGTTTATTACTTATATTCTGTGTATAGTGGAGGGGAAAACTGGCAGGTGTAGTAATATGTAACTATGTAATGTGAAAAAAAATGTTCTTTCTTCCACAGGCTCGATCTATCCACACCCCTGCACCTCCCCCTCCCCCCCCCCCCCCCCCAAATTTTCACAAGGCAAGATGCAGCCTAAGGCCATGTTTACACAACGTATGTTGAGCATAAATCACGGCCGTTGTTGCAATTTGCATCAACGGCTGTGATTTATGCTAAACATGCATTGTATTTGATTGAATGGAATCCCGGCCAGAGCATATACACAGAGGGGGACATTTATTAAGTCTAGCGTTTTCTGAGCCGGACTTAAAAATGTCCCCGCAGCTCCGACAGAGCGGAAATCTATGTAGAGGCGGACTGTCTCTACATAAATCCCGTGTGCGCGCCAGGAAACCTACGCCACCTCAAAGCTGTAGGTTTCCTGAGAGTTTCCTAAGAGTAGGTTTCCTGAGTATTTTATTACGAACCAAATGATGAATTGAGCGGGCTCTGAGTCTGCGCTCCCCCCGTTCCGCACCCTCCACACCCCCTCCCCGACCCTGGCGTACTGGACGGAAAATAGCCAGATGAGAATATTTATTTGCAAAACAGCCATTTGCAAATACATTTATTCGCATCTGGCCATTTTCCGACAAAAAATACACATTTTTTTCATTGATAAATGTCCCCCATAGTATACGCTCCGGCCGGGATTCCATCTGGCCGCACGAAAAACTGACATTCATGTTTTCTGTGGCTGCTATTCAGTTCACACAATGGAGAGTGTGGCTCCAGCCACATGCTTCATTGTATGCAGCGGTGAACTGGGATGCGGGTGCACCCGAATGCAACAGAAATGAAGATCATCTGGCCGGGTCTGCAGTACCGGCCGGGATGATCTTCAGTAACACCGCCCATTCTGTGACCCGGTGTTATACGCAGTGGGAACATGGCTACCAGGTGATCTTGCTACCACAGAAATGATATTTAGGCTGCAAACACACAGCTTTTTTTGTGAAAACTGCCACTGCATAAAAACATAAAAAGGAAGTACAAGTCCTCCCTTTATATTGTCCATCCCATTTGAATCCACTTCTGGTTTTGGCACAAAAACTGCAGTGGCACTTCTCCTAAAATAACCTGTGTGTGTTTGCAGCCTTAGGCTATGTTCACACAACATTTTTTCATCTCCGTTTAAAATGACGTCCGTCATTTTGAGTCTAAAATAATGGACGTTATTTAGCAGCCTGACCTCCCCTTAGTGCACTGACGGGTGTTTGTACATTATTCTAGTTTGGAATTACTAATTGGCCTTTGGGTGCGGCTTAATTAAAAAGTCCATTGAATTTAAAAGTAAAAACGGAGACAGAATGGTGATAAAAGAAAAACTGTGTGTGAACTACAAATAAAAAACGTCCGCTGTTTGCAAAAGACGTCCGAAAATAATGATCATGTTCATTATTTTGACACCCACGGCAAAAACATCTGTTATTCAATACGCTGTGTACATTGGACGTCTGTCTTCCCCTTGACTTCAATGCATTGCAGTTAAATTCTCGGCAAAAACGGACGGATATTTTAAATATGAAAATCGGCCGCCTTTTTAATATTTTTGACGTTGTGTGAACATAGCCTTAGGCTAAGTTCACACAACGCCCAAAAAACAGCCATTTTTTATGTTTATAAAAAAAAAGTCAATTTTTTCAAAAATGGACGTTTTTTAACGGCCGTTGTTTGACGTTGTGTGATCCTAGCCTAAGTGGTTTTCTTATCTTATATTCCTGGTAGATTTTTGTTTTGTTTTTTCCTCACAAAAAAAAAATTCCTTCAAGTCAACTTGAAAAAAAATCTTTAGGATGCTTTACAAATCAGAAAAACATATTACCCAATAAAATACATACTGTATATGGTACTAAAATATCCTGGAAATACATAAAACGGCAAAGTCCATATAGCATATTATATAAAAAATTTGTTTCTATTTCCCCTGATACTATTTTATCGGTAACACTTTTGTCAAATCAGACACTTTGTATAAAGCTTAGTCCTTTTTACATTTACAGTAATAAATCTATGTTCAACTAATTTGTGAATAAGTCATAGTAATGACCTCTAGCTGTAAGATGGTAAAAAATAGGCCCCTTGTTACAATTTTCCTGTTTTATTACCTTAACTGTCACTGAATAGATACTGTAGTCGATTGTGCAGCATATGTAGAATAGGAAACATTTCTCAGATATCAATTTTATACAGTATATTCCTTAGAATAACACATGAAGGTGTCATCTCATCTCTTTGCAATTTAAGATGAATTCCACTTAGGAAAATTATGAAGGAATTGTTATTCACCACCACAAATCAGTGATTTCCAGCTGTCTCTGCCATTAGATCTTCAAGAACTGAGCTTCTTTTCACCACCATCTACTAACCTACCTAAACCCAGATGACCCAGATTTATCAAAGTGTCTGAAATATGCACTGGCATAAACTGCCCACAGCAACCAATCACAGCTCCTCTTTCCTTTACCAGAGCTGAAAGCTGAGCTGTGATTGGTTGCTATGGGTAGTTTACACCAGTCTATATTTTACACCCTTTGATAAATCTACTCCGATATTTCCATTTCAGTGTGTAGTAGTAACTCCCATAACTCCTAGTCAGCAGCCCACTCTCTTAAAGGGGTTGGCCACTTTTTAGTAAAATAGTTCTGTAAACAGTATTACTAACTGTACTCACTGTATATACTGACAGCAGCTCCCTGTGTACCTCATAGAGTTATTATAAGACTTCCCTCCTCCAGGTTGTGCTGTCCTGCTCTGTGGTAAATCTGTCCATAAGATGGCCGACATGGAGGAGCAGGGGACCCTGCTCCACCCCCCAGTGTCCACCACTGATGCCTATAGAGGACACTGGAGGGGGGCGAGACATGGTCACATGCTCCTTCATGTCAGCCATATTATGGACAGAAACACCACAGAGCAGAGTAGCCCAGCCTGGAGGAGGGGAGTCTGATTTTAGCTCTATGAGGTACTCGGGGAACTACTGTCAGTAAGTGCAGTGAGTACACTTACTTAGGCTGGGTTCACACTACGTATATTTCAGTCAGTATTGTGGTCCTCATATTGCAACCAAAACCAGGAGTGGATTTAATACACAGATGGCCGTCATTTAATTTAAACTGCTGAAACTGATGGGAGACAGGACACCTCAACATGTTTTGGAGGACCGCCCCCCTTTCTCAAACCCGACCAGACAGTCAGAAGTTTATCATTTAACATTAGGCTTATATATATATATATATATATATATATATATATAAAAAAGGTAACTAACCAGAAAAGAACGTAAGGCCCACTTTAAGATTAAGAATATAAAATGCTGTTTAAGAGGGACATTTACTTGAACCTGAGAAATTGTCATCTGCCTCATAAGGGCTTTTGCCTTCCTCTGGATCAACACAGTAGGGTTTCTGCAGGTTGAACTTGGACTCTTGTCTTTTTTCAAGCTTATAGACTATGTAACCATGTTACTATGTAAGGGTTTAGTATCTGTAAGTTACTTTATAAATTCCTGCGTGTGGTGATTTCACCGGTTTAATCATTTGACTTCCTGCGTGATTGTTCCTTGCTGATTTCTAATAAAGATACCCTCACAATTAATACTAAGCACAACAAGTATTTCAAACAAATCAATTAGATCCCCAAATAACTAGCATTTTACATTTGCATAATCTTCTTAAAGTGATGTTTGAATTCCCTTTATGAGCGGTCACAGTATGAGGCTTTCCTGTGAACTTGTTACTATATTGTGGAATGAATAACCAGTACACTGTGCTGCAAATTACTATGTTTTTCAGGTTTACTCATTGAATGCTGTATAGTGTAACAATAAGAAAACAATTCAAAAAATAATTTCCTTTTTCCACTCAGTTCAATTATTTCCTCCTAAATTAATAATACAAAAATATTTCCAAGAACACCAAGCTCAGCAGGCATGTTCCCAGGAACAGTTTATAAACACAATGTAACTATCCTTAAAATCAAGTAAACAACACTATCTGCAATCAGCTAGCACGCCACTAAGAATAATGTATTACTTATAACAGGGCTTGGGTTGACATTTTATTATCCCCATGTGCCTTTCTATGTGTCCCCAATGCCATTATAACTCTCCATGGTTCTACACCCCACTGCATTTTAACTGTATGAAATAAATAGAATAAATACACACAAGAATTTATTCATCTCTACGTGATACAATTCTAACATGTTTAAATATGCAAATTTGAACATAAGCATTAAAACAATACTTTTCAGAGTGGTTTCCTACAACCCAAAAAGTATGAAACTGTGCTGGGTCAGATGTGGTTATTCAACAAACCTAACATAGATCAGGATTATATTTATGACACTGAGAAAACTTGAGTTTATGGAGAGCCAATGCAAAAAGAGTAGCTCAAGCTGTGAGAAAGAAAGAATGTTCACCTTAGAGTATTTTTCATTGAATTTCCATCCAATGAGACTCAACTTCAGCAAATCCACTTGGAAATCAATTTGTTGTAGTTATTATGTCTTTATTAACCCCTTAAGGACCGGGCCTAAAATGACCTTAAGGGCCAAGGAAAATTTTATGAATATGACCTGTCAGGAACCGGTGACACCAAACACACAGAGACAGTGAGCCCTGAGCTCAGCCCCACCCACTGACTCTACCTACTTGCCCCCCTAGGCTAAACCCTAGGGCAGCAACTGGGCGGTGGTCCCTGTACTGGCTTGGTGGGACAAAAAGACAAGACAGACAGACATAACACAATAAAGAATGGTCAGCAATCCAGGTCACAACAGTCTGGCAGCAAAGGCACAAAATCAGGATCCAAAAGAGTAGTCAAATAACAGGCAATATGGTCGGGGGCAGGCAGCAAGCAAGCGAGGTCAAAAGATACTAAGCAGGAGTCAGGAGAAGCAAAGAAACAGAACCACAAGCAGGCAGAGACTAAGTCAATAACCGGCAAGGCACAGGCAGAAGCTGAAATCTTAAATAGGAGACCAGGAACCAAGCCCAGAAGATGATAGGAGGGACCAGCTGTCAATCACTGAGGCAAGGCAGGTTAACTGTTACATGACCAGAGGAAACTTAGAAGAACAGACATGGGTGGGGCAGGGAAAACAATTAGCAGACCAGAAGGAATAAGACACAGTTCAGACAGGGCAAAAACAAGGCAAACAAAACACAGAATAAATGGAAGATTATGGCCAAAATCGCAGTCTTTGGCGCAGAGGTCGAATCTTCGCAGCAGAGGGTGGCACTGATGCCTTTTGAGGCGCGATCATGACAGACCTGTGTCACTTTATTCATTAACAACTTGGGAATTCTTTTACCTATCCGGCTGATTCTGAGATTGTTTTCTCGTGACATATTGTACTTCAAATTTCTGGTAAAATGGAGTCGATACTGAAAACGAATCTTTATGAAAAAATCGAAAATAACGTGAAAAATTGTGAAAAATTGCATTTTTCCAACTTTGAAACTTTTCTGCTTATACATAAAATGGTTATGCCCCATAAATTATATATTAAATAGCATTAGCAAAATGTCTACTTTATGTAGGCGGCATTTATTAAACTATCTTTCTTTTTTTTAGACAATAGGAAGCTTAAAACATTAGCAGCAAATTTCCAAATTTTCAGTAAAATTTCAAAATCAGATTTTTTTAGGGACATGTTCAGGTTTAAAGTGTCTTTGAGGGGACTGTATGTTATAAAGGCCCACAAAGCACCCCATTTAAGAAACTGCACCCCCCAAACTCTGCAAAAGCATATCCAGAAAGTTTTTTTAACCCTTTAGGAGAGTCACAGAAATAAAAGCTAAGTGTGTAAGAAATTTGAAAATTTTAATTTTCTGTGCATAGATTTTATTGTAATCCAATATCTTTCATAATTATAAACCTATTACCAGAGAAATGTACCCCAATATTGATTTCCCCGTTTCTGCAGTTTATAGAAATACCCCATATAAGGCCCTAATGTGCTATTTGACGCAACCACAAGCCTCAGATAAAAAGGAGCGCCTAGTGAATTTCAATGCCTCCGTTATATTTGGTCATTTTTGACCGTACCACTTCAGGTTGGCAGAGGCTCTGGAGTACCAAAACATAAAAAACACCCCTAAAGGGACACCATTTAGAAAACTAAACCCCTCAAGGAATGTAACAAGGGGTGCGGTGAGCATCTGGACCCCACAGGTTCTTTACAGATTTTCAAAACAATGTGGCGTGAAAAAGAAAAAAATATTTTTTTTACACTAAAACGTTATAGCCTTCAATTTTTCATTTTAACAAAGGGATAAAAGGAATAACAACCCCTAAAACGTGTAGAGCAAATACCCCATATGTGGACATAAAGTGCCAAGCGGGCGCAGGACGAGCCTCCAAAGGGAAGGAGCGCCAATTGGCTTTTGGAAGCTGGATTTCAAGGGCCATGGATTTCAAGGGCCATGCCGCATTTACAGAGCCCTCGTGCTGCCAAGACACTGGAAACCCCCCACAAGTGACCCCATTCTGGAAACTTCACCCCTCAAGGAATCTAACAAGGGGTGCAGCGAGCATATGGACCCCACTGGTGATGGGCACAAATGTGGAACAATGTGACGTGAAAGTGAAAATTTTCATTTTTTCACTTTCACGGCACAAATGTGCCCGTCATCAAGGGGTCCATATCCTCATTGCACCCCTTGTTAGGTTCCTTGAGGGGTGTAGTTTCCAGAATGGGGTCACTTGTGGGGGGTTTCCAGTGTTTTGGCAGCACGACGGCTCTGTAAATGCGACATGGCGTTCATCATCCATTCTGGCCAAATCCAGCCTCCAAAATCCAAATGGCGCTCCTTCCCTTCGGAGGCTTGCCCTGCGCCCACATGGCGCTTTATGTCCACATGTGGGGTATTTACGATCTCGGGAGAAATTACTCTACACATTTTGTGTGTTTTCTTAATCTTTTAACCCCTTGTGAAAATGAAAAAAGCTAGACCAACATTATAGTGTAAAAAATGTAATATTTCATTTTCACGCCGCATTGTTCCACATTTGTGCCCGTCACCAGTGGGGTCCATATGCTCATTACACCCATTGTTACATTCCCTGAGGGGTGTAGTTTCCATAATGGGGTCACTTGTGGGGGGTTTCAACTGTCTTAGCAACAGAGAGGCCTTTTACATGCAACATGGCCCTCGAAATCCATTCCAGCCTCCAAAAGTTAAATGGTGCTCCTTCCCTTTGGAGGCTTACCCTGCACTCGCATGCCGCTTTATGTCCACATGTGGGGTATTTCTGAACTCAGGGGAAATTGCTCTACACATTTTGTGTTTTTTTTTTTTATCTTTTAACACCTTGTGAAAATGAAAAAATCAAGACAAGATCAATCATTTAGTGTAAAAATTAATAATTTTTTACATTAAATGTTGGCCTAGCCTTGATTTTTTCCATTTCCACAAGGGGTTAAAAAAGAAAATGAACACAAAACGTGTAGGGTAATTTCCCCTGAGTACGAAAATACCCCACATGTGGACATAATGTGCCATATGGGCACATTATGACAGAGCACAATTTAGAGGCTTGAATGGAGGATGGAGGCCATGTCGCATTTACAAAGCTCCTGTGCTGCCAGGACAGTAGAAACCCCCCACAAATGAGCCCATTCTGGAAACTTCACCCCTCAAGGAATCTAAAAAGGGGTGCAGTGAGCATATGGACCCCACTGGTGACGGGCACATATGTAAAACATGTGGTGTAAAAATAAAAAATATATATTTTTTTCATTTTCATGGCCCAAATGTGTCCGTCACCAGGGGGCCATATCCCGGATGCCCCCCTTGTTAGATTCCTTATGGGGTGTAGTTTCCAGAATGGGGTCACTTGGGGGGGGGGGGTTCTACTGTTCTGGCTGCACAGAGGCTTTGTAATTGCATCATGGCATCCTCTAATGGGAATGGCAGCCATGCCTATTTAGTTGGGGAAAAGGGACAATTTTAATTTATTTGGGGGTATTAGGCCAATTATTAGTTTAAAAGGTTGAAAATGACAGGTGTCCATCAAATTCAACCTGTGTTGATCCAGAGGAAGGCAAAAAAAACCCTCGTGAGGCAGACGACAGTAGCCTCATTACAGGGGGAAAATTCCTTCCTGACTCCATAATGGCAATCAGAATAATCCCTGGATCAACGTGACCCCTGAAATAGGAATAAGGGACAGAATTTAGATAATGTGGAACTCCAATGACATGTGGTATGCCTTGAAGCGATCCAGTATGCAGAGGTCGGGGGGATCAGGACAGGTGTCACACTGGAAAATGGTGTCCTTTCTGATCCCCCTGTTACGCCACACTCTGCACTTCTTCTGGGGTCTCCTGTTTTCCAGTGTGGGGGACGTCACCTGGAAAATGGTGCCCTGGTGCGTTACGAGGTCCTTCATATCCAGAAGCGCTGGGGCCGCTCCATGGCTGCTAAATATTAGGGCTTTATTACTGCTTCTGATATTTTTGGATCGTGCCGCAAGCTACAGTAGCTCGGGCAGCTAGGGACCAGAAGAGGGGGTGCTGGTGTAAAAGTCATCCCCGTACAGGTGGTAACCTTTATCCAGCAGTTCCCGAACGATCTTCCTACTAACTCGAGGATGAGGGGGGGGGGCATCTGGGGACTGGATTCGGGTGTCCCTTCCTTCATACACTCTAAGGGTACGTGCACACTGCAGAATGGAGAAGGATAACCCTTTGTGCATTCCACAGCTGGCACCCGCCGGCGGACTGATGCAGGGGCGCGTCTCCACCCGTGTCACACTCCATTCTATGCACGGGTGGATTCCGCCCTCTGTCCAAAGAATGAACGTGTTCATTCTTTGGACGGACGACGGATTCCGCTCATGCATAGAATGGAGTCTGTGACATGGGTGGAGACACGCGCCCGCATCAGTCCGCCGGCAGGTGCCAGCTGCGGAATGCACAAAGGGTTATCCTGCACAATTCCGCAGTGTGCACGTACCCTAAATCTGTGAGTGTACCCTGAGGTACTCTCACAGAGTTTGTAGAATTTCATGCCATACCGTCATCTCTTATTGGGACGGTACTGGCGGAAAAGACATGTCTGGGGGGCAGCGTACGCTACGCTACCCCCAGACATGTCACTGGATGATGAGGATGAATGGAGGAAAGAAGGATCCCACCATTCATCCTCACTGGCGGTTTTGGTGTCCGAGGCAATAATAACGTATGCGTCCGACGCTGAAAACACCCTGGGGGGCATCTTTATACGGGGACTAGTATATGGGGTATGTAAATGTGTACTGGTGTAGTGTCAAACTTTATTCAATGTAGTATAAAGTATAAAAAAAACCTACGCCAAGAAAGGAGTTGCTGATAAATGCCGCAGTTATGTGCGGCACTTTTCAGCAGACCGTGGCTGTAGGATATAGAAAAAAAAACCTATGCCAAATAGGAGGAGTTGCTGATCAGCGGTGCACTTACGTGCGATGCTGATCAGCACTCAGCGGCGATAGGGTGAGGAAAATAAAAAAAAAAATGGAAAAAAGAATTGGGAAAAAAACCCACACCTTTCTACAGCCCTATAGTTACTGATAAGTGTATTATATACACTTATCAGCCGCTAGGGGACAGTAGAATGAAAATTCCGAAAAAAGATGAAGTTTGAAGCTGAGGGGAGCCGAAGATCTCCGAACCGGAACAACGGAAAAAGCCGAAGACGCCAGAGGAAGAGATTACGCAGCGGACCCGGAAGAAGCGATCAAGACCTGAAAGACGTGATCGGGACGCTGGATCAGGTGAGTATGGGTCAATACCTGCTGGGAACACGTCAGCTACCTAGCTGAGGTGTCCCCAGCAGGTATTTAACCTTTTCTTTGGGCACTTATATCACCGCGAGCGGCCAGTCGGTCCCGGACAGCCGATCACGGCGATCAGGACGTGGCACCGTGGCCACCATTACTTTCAACAGTAATGGTGGTCGGTGCCGTCCTCGGACAGCACCGACCGCCATTGCTGTCCGGGTCACCAATGACCCGGAAAGCTGAAGACCGCTGCTAATGGCTGATCTGAATTGATCAGCCAATAGCAGCGATCGTCAGCACGAGGGGGGTTAATCACCCCCCGTGCCGACAAGCTATGATGGCCTGCTATACACTCAGCGATCGGGGAAACCGCGGGCGTAAATGTACGCCCTTTTGCGTTAAGGCACGGGTTTTGGGGGCGTATATTTACGCCCACGGTCGTTAAGGGGTTAAAGGCATATTCCTTTTTCAACTTAGGCTGGGTTCACACTGGGTTTTTGCAATCTGTTTATTTTCATCCATTTTATGCAAAAAACATGTAAAAAGGATGACAAACTGGATGCATTTGTGTGCATCTGTTTTGATCTGTTTGTTCATTGACTTTTATCATAAAAAAGGGATCAAAAATGGATCAAAGTGCATGAGTTTTTTTAGCGTCCACAAAAACGTGGTCGCTAAAAGAATCTTTTGATCAGTTTCCGACTCATTTTTCTGTTGACTTCTATTATAACGGATCGAAAATGCAATGCATCCATTTTTTGCATAAAACAGGTGAAGAAATAGATTGCAAAAACGCAGTGTGAACTCAGCCTTTCATAGTTATACTTGCATGGCTTGTCAACAATATTTTTCTACATTCGTTTAGCAAGCTTGCCTCCTTCTGCTTCTCCTGCTTTGCTTCTCTTTACAGGCTTTTACATACCATGGCTTATGGTCTAAGGGTTTACTGATGTCTCAATTGATGATGTGTATTTCCTGCCACTGACTGATAATTTTACTAACCAATCCCTAAGTTAGCTACCTCAGGAGCTAATATCCTATCACAGAGGGTTATCCTATGTCTATTAACCAATCAGATTCCCCTCTGTTAGCCTTATATATAGTGGGGTGGGACTAGAGGGTTCAGTTGTTCTAGTCACCAGTCTTATCATTGTATGAGAGGCAGTGTATATACACAATACTCTGTTTTGGCCCTTGTGCATGACTGCTTCTTATTTCTTCTAACTACAGACACCCTAGCCATGTCTGGTTAAAGCATCGCATGGAGGGACTTTGATGAAGGACGGGACCAAACATATCTGAAGGAAATACAAGTGTTTTGAGCTATTGTACAAGTCAGTAGCTAAACTAAGTGCAAAGGCTTAGTTTTCTACTGCAAGTTGCTAGCATGTCCCTTGAGGGTCTTTTGGACAACTAGCTCTCCCACTAGGTGGGCCTGTAATCCCTGATCGTCTGTCACTCCGTGCCCACATAGTAGCAAAAGCGAAAGTATTTTCCTGTGGATTCAGAAACTCTCTCACAGCCACAGCTGAACCACTGTCTCTGAATAGGCCCCAGTCTGTATATCCTTCAAGATCCCAAGTAAACCACGTTGTACTACGGAGAGTTTATTCCTACCAACAAACATATATTCAACTCAACAGCTATCTTCCAAATACATTTCAAGCAGCTTTAGTATCTCAAGGGTTTTTCAGTATTTCAAGTAACTATTGTCTTTAAAGACTGTTCAGGTCTATTTGTCTAAGCATGAGAGAACACTACTAGTATTTACCTCCTAAAAGAGTGATTGCAACCATGAACAATTGCCTATTGTGCCTAGAGATTGTGTTATTTTGTACTGTCATTCAAAGCCATTAAGTAAATTAGTTCATGGTTAAGTTTAGCAATGCCTCTGTCATCCCTCCTGCACAACACCTGAAGCTACAACACTCACTACTTTACTCAGCAACTACACCTCCCAGTACTGTGGTAATGACGAGCCAGTGTATCCAGGGGTAGCTAGCTGGTGGCACTCCTGGCTCACTGTGACAAGTGCCCGTGTGGTGCTACTCCCCAACATCTGCTTACCTGGGCCGCTGCACCCCTCAGCCTGCCGCAGAGAGATAAACTCTATGGCCATCTTGGAGGCATAAGTGGGTAGACTTTTTTTTCTAAGAAAGAGAAGGGTTTAGCTTCACAAGTTATAACCCCTTTCACTAACTTCCCCTTCAAAACACTATTTACTGTGTTAACACATTTTTGCCTGAATTGAAAGCCACAACCATTGTTTAAAAGTCAACACCCAATACCTTTTTGTTGTCTGGGGACATGTGTATATCAATATCCCCATTCACATCTGAACACAGGTAGTATGTCACATTCTGCTCTGTGCTGTACTGTACTGTTTTTATACACTTACCTATTGCTACTGTGACAACACTGTATTGTCAGACCTATACCTTCCATCAATAATCTATCAGCTGTATCTATCGTCTATACTTGAAATAAGCATGTTTGCCTTAATATTAATTTTAAGTGCAGGCAAAAATTCATTGCTCACTTTTTCATTTAGGTTTTTTTTTTCAACTAGAGGTGAGTTGTTCAAAGCTTGTCAAAGAAATGCAGAAAACTGAAGATGTTTTTTCCCTGCCTGTTTCCATTTTTGAAGGTCAATTACACAGCATGTAGACACACTAAATACCCTGAGATGTAAATCAGCTTTAAGAGTGGTTGAATAGATCCTTAGGACGTTCAGAAACTACAGGAAGGAAATGTGGCTTATAGCAATTATTGCAAGAAAAGGCAAAATTACAAAGAAGGACAAGTGGCTGCAGTCTTTTCACCATGTACATAAAGTCAGAGTAAGAACCTGGCAGCAATAAAAAGGATATATACAATATACTGACTTATGAAGTGATTAGGACTAAGACAAAGTAAAGGTACTGTGCATAATACCTTCAAGTATACTTATATGCTGAATGTCCCACTCTTATGTAGTATGCATAAAGAAGCACAATTAAATCTGTAGTGGTCCATGGCAATTATTTTTGGTTTACAAAGTCATTACATTAAATTAATTATGTTTTTTTTTATTATTATAAATACAGAGTGGGTGGTGACCTGCTGTTCTGCATGGCCATAGAGTATTTAGGTTGTATATAAAAGTCTGGTCTGTAAGCCTCCATGCTATACCCCTTACAAGGTTATTATGTTATGTTGTGTGATAATGTACTGTTAGGCTATGTTCACACTACGTATATGTACGGCCGTAGTGCGAGCAGCGAATATTCGCCCGTAGTTTTGAGGTTGATGCGTACGCTGGAAAGTATACGATATACGGCTGCACAGTGCACACTACGTATAAGCCTACAGCCCAATCGTAAACGGACCCGTAACAAATGAACAAGACCATTGTTTGCGGCCGGAAATGTACGGAGTACGGAGTACTTAAAAAATAGCCGGCAATAATGCCGAATGCCGATGCCTCTAATAGTTAATATATTAAATTAATAAAACACATTTTCTTTGTAATAAAGTCCCTTTCGTTGTTCAATAATTAAATTCTAAGGAATCCATCATTGTACAGTTAAATATACTGTTAAAATAAATATATATATAAAAATAAATGTATATTTATATATATATTTATTTTTTTTACAATATATTTAATTGCACAATGATGGATTCGTTTAAATTAAATTATTGAACAACGAAACTGATTTTATAGCGAAAATGTGTTTTATTAATTAAATATTAATTAGTACAGGAAGCTCCATTAAGCCGTAAATTCATATTCCCGGTAAATAGAGCATTCTGTACTAATCAATACTTTGCTTTAATTAAAACATCAAATGTTTCTTCTAATTATGCTATCACAATAGCAATAGCAATTTAGAAGAAACATTTTGAATCATATGTGCGATCAGCTGATCAGCTGATTGCACATATAAAAGAGCCATCCACAGCACAGTGACTTCATTGTGCCGGCGGACGGCGAAGAGACAAGATGGAAGAGAGAAGAGAGAAGAGCAAGACATCGGAGAGTGAGTATAAAGCTCTCCTCACCCCCTCCCCAGCACTGCACCCATCCCAGCAAGGAAGGGGGGTCACTTAACCCCTTTCTTGCTGGTATGGGTGCAGTCTGACATCAATCTGGCCCCCAAGGGGTTAAGGGGGGGTACAATACATCCTCCTTTAACCCCTTGGGGGCCAGACTGTAAGCAGCGATCTGTAAAGATGCTGCATACTGTAAGGTGCACAACACCGCTCATAATGATGGGTGTTGTGCTCCTGTTTGTGTGTTTTGTGTGTGTTTCTCCCTTATTGTTTTTCAGATATTGGTATCCAGTGGATTACGTCGGATTCGATAGACTACGACGATGACGAGCGGTTGTTTTTTTTTTTTTTTTTTAAATAAAATGATCAATGAGGGGTGTGGGTTTTTTTTTTTATTTGAATAAAAAAAATTTTTTCACTTGTGTATGGTCTTTATTTCTTTACTTTATAGACTAAGTAGTGGAAGCCGTCTAATAGACGGAATCCATTACTAAGTTGGGGCCTAACCTCCCATTATTACCCCAGTACCCAATGCCACCAGGGGTACTGGGAAGAGCCGGGTGCCAGTGGTCCCTGAGCGTCAAAATTGGCGCTCCTGGACTGGGGCGGCAGCAGGCTGGTAAGATTTAGGCTGGGGAGGGCCTAAACCAATGGCTCTTCCCACCCTGGTGTTACCAGGCTGCTGTTGCTTGGTTTTTAACCCGGCTGGTTATAAAAATAGGGGGGACCCTATGCGTTGTTTTTTTTTAAAATGTATAAATAAATTTAAAAAAAAACAACGTCTGGTCATCGTCGTAGTCCATCGAATCCGATGTAATCCACTGGATACCGATATCTGAAAAACAAAAAGGGAGAAACACACTCAAAACACACAAACAGGGGCACAACACCCATCATTGTGAGCGGTGTTGTGCACCTTACAGTATGCAGCATCTTTACAGATCGCTGCTTACAGTCTGGCCCCCAAGGGGTTAAGGGAGGATGTATTGCACCCCCCTTAACCCCTTGGGGGCCAGACTAATGTCAGACTGCACCCATACCAGCAAGAAAGGGGTTAAGTGACCCCCCTTCCTTGCTGGGATGGGTGCAGTGCTGGGGAGGGGGTGGGGAGAGCTTTATACTTACTCTCCGATGTCTTGCTCTTCTCTCTCCTCTCTTCCATCTTGTCTCTTCGCCATTCCCCGGCACAATGAAGTCACTGTGCTGCGGACGGCTCTTTTATATGTGCGATCAGCTAATCAGCTGATCGCACATATGATTCAAAATGTTTCTTCTAATAATGCTATTGTGATAGCATAATAAGAAGAAACATTTGATGTTTTAATTAAAGCAAAGTATTGATTAGTACAGAATGCTCTATTTACTGGGAATATGAATTAACGGCTTAATGGAGCTTCCTGTACTAATTAATATTTAATTAATAAAACACATTTTCGTTGTAATAAAATCAGTTTCGTTGTTCAATAATTTAATTTAAACGAATCCATTATTGTGCAATTAAATATACTGTAAAAAATAAATATATATATATATATATATATATATATATATATATATATATACAGTATATATATATAAATATACATTTATTTATTTATATATATATTTATTTTAACAGTATATTTAATTGCACAATGATGGATTTGTTTAAACTTTATTATTGAACAGCGAAAGGGACTTTATTACAACGAAAATGTGTTTTATTAATTAAATATATTAACCATGAGAGGCATCAGCATTACTGCAGAGGATCGCAAACCCCGGTAATAGCGATTCTTGTAAACAGTTTCCCTGCTTTCCCAGATGCATCCAGAGGTGTTTGCATCACTTTCTAAAGATTTTATTTTTAATTTTTATTTGAACCAGATTTCCAAGGAAATGACCGTATGTTTTCAGCCGCATGTCTATTTTTTCCCACGGCTGTAGTTTCAGCCGCACATTTCAGGCCGCGTAAAAACTACGGCCGGAAATATACGTAGTGTGAACATAGCCTTAGGGTGCGTTCAGACCTACAGGATCCGCAGCAGATCTGCAGCAGATCCAGATTCAGTTATTTAAGGGAAACCTGCTGCTGATCTGCTGCTGATCTGCTGCGGATCCGCAGCAGAAAATCAGCTGCGGATCCGGTAAGTGTGAACGTACCCTTAAAAAGCATGTTACTTGCCTCTAATTGTCATATGCAGTATCTCGCACCCTCTGACAGATATAGTAGGAGCTGATAGGCCATGATTTCAATGGTGTTGCCATTCCTGTGTTAGTGAATGAAATTGTCAGTGCCATCTTGCAGGAGAAAGAATTATTAGACAGAGGGCACATCGCTTGTGTCCTTTATCTAACTTGGCATGTGAACTTGTTGCCTGAGAACCATTGAATTGCACTGTGTATAGATGAGGTTGAGGCAATTCCATAGAAACTTGGGGGATTTATCAATGCTTACACAAGAAAGCTAGTGTGAAAAATTGTTATAATGTAAATTGTGTTGTGGCTGTTTGTTATGTCTGTAACTGTGGGTTTCCCTTCTCATTTATTCATTTGGAGCATGAGCTGGTAAAATTGTGGCAATTCTTGAAAGAGTGGTGCAATGCACTGAACTTGTGTGCTGTCCAGCTATTCAGCTGCACAGGGGCCCAGGCCAGTAGAGGGGCCCGCCAGGCTCATACTCTAAAGTGTCAGCTCAGCATGGTACATGTCTGTAGTGGGTCCCTCAGGCGCTATCAGCATCCGGGAAGCGTGGGCCTCCTGCATCTGTAGGGCCTACCTAGTAACTGGATGCTGTGCCCAGCTGGAGCTGGTTCTCCTCTCTCCTCCTTTCCTCCTGCACACTGCTGCTGACACCCCCTTCTGTACTCCAATGTCTGGCAGGGCCGTTTCTAGTGGCGTGTGGGCCAGGCAACCGCACAGGGCACCAACAGCTAGGGGGCGCTGTTGGCATCCCTGGCACCTTACTTAGCTACCCCCCGGCGCTCACCTTACCGGCCCGCCGCCACAATATCACCCCCTTCCCCCTCGGCGCTCACCTGACCGCCTACATAGCACCTCCCAGCGCTCACCCGACCGGCCCGCCGCTGCCTGCATAACACCCCCCCTCCCAGCGCTCACCTGACTGGCCTGCCACCATAGCACCCCATCCCCCCCCCCATGCTCAGCTGAGCGCTCAGCAGCTCTACAAGTCACTGCCCGCATCTTCTCCCTTTTGAGCCTGGCCATGCACACTCAATCCAGCAGATGCAGTGATATGACGACACTGTGCCTGCTGGAGGATGTGTCCTGCTCCGCACAGGCTGAACAGAGGAGATCTGAAAATAGAGGCACCCACTCCATCAAAGGATTGGGTATAAAAGGATTGGGTATTGATTATAATGTTTTTTTTTTTGTGTGTGTTTTTTTGTGTGTGTGTGTTGAGCAATACAGGGGGGATTACTATGTGGCAGAGCACAGGGGGGATTACTATGTGGCAGAGCACAGGGGGGATTACTGTGGGGCAGAGCACAGGGGGGATTACTATGGGGCAAACACAGGGGGGATTACTATGGGGCAGAGCACAAAGGGAATTACTATGGGGCAGAGCACAGGGGGGGTTACTATGGGGCAGAGCACAGGGGGGTTACTATGGGGCAGAGCACAGGGGGATTACAATGGGGCAGAGTACAGGGGGATTACTATGAGGTAGGGCACAGGGGAAATTAATATGGGGACAGCACAGGGGGGATTACTATGGGGACAGCACAGGGGGGATTAATACTATAGGGGTAAAGCACAGGGGGATTATATATATAGGGCAGAGCACAGGGGGATTATTATTTTGGGGCAGAGCACAGGGGCATTATTACTTTATGTGGGGGCACAGCAGGGCAGGGGACATTATTACTATATGGGGGTACAGCAGGGCATCCTACTGTATATTCAGGGGGCAACCCAAATACCTACTGACTTTACTGCCCATAACACAAAAAAGTGGAAGGAAGTTGCTGGAAAAATGCGGAGCCTAAGATGTTTGTCTGGCAGGTTCAGAAGAGATGAATTGTTGCTGCAAGAAGTCTTCCTGGAGGTCCGGGGAGGATGGAAAGGAACGTGACACCTCAGGTCCAAGAAGACATCACATGTGAGTGACTTAATGACTTTTTTAGTTTAAAAAGGTTAGGTAGCACAACTTTATGCCATAATACACACTTCTTCCTAGCAACAACTCGCCCCCCCCCCCCCCCAAACAGCGCTTTTATCAAGATTCGCTCTGTAGTCTAAATTACCTAGAAATGGCCCTGATGTCCGGCATACCTTGTGTGAGGCGGAGGGAGATCATGTGATAACAGGGGATGGAGGGATCCTGCAGGGTTATGACTGCCAGGGATGGGACTGTGAAGAAGAGCAACAGCTGCAGCTCTGGCAGTGAGTGATTATTGTCAGTGTGTCTGTCGGGCAGCTGGAAGTTGTCAGATAGAGGGTTTACTGTGTAAAAGAAAGCAGAGCCCCCCACCTACTAATGCTGATGTTTGATTGTAAGTTTATGCCTTTTTTGCCAATAACTGTGCCCCCCTCCCCCTTGCAGCATGGTTGTTTTTCTCTTTTATCTGCCCCCTAAGCAGCCACATACAGTACATGTACCCCACCTTTGCAGCCACATACAGTACATGTACCCCACCTGTGCAGCCACATACAGTACTTGTATCTTACCTGTGCCCCAACAGTGATTAAGGGCCCATTTGTTCTATCCCTTATTAGCGCTGTTCTGGGATCACTTCCACACTCTGACCTATATACTCTCATCCCCCACACAGCATCCAGTGTATAATATACCCAGGACCCTCTATGTACAAGAGCTGCAAACACTGCAACTCCCAGCATTCACTGCAGTCGGTAGCCCTCAGGATGTGAGAGTTTTATAAGTGTAAGGCATGGGGGCCCAAACACATTTTTTGCACAGGGGCCCTTTGCAGTCTGTGTCCGCCCCTGGTGCTGTCAACTGACTCAGTTTTCTCTCAGAACACAGGAGAGCAACCACAGGACAGTTATAGAGATACTCAATTACAGAGAGTCTCAAAATTCAGTCAGGGACAGAAAAGAAAAAACATTTTGCCCAAGATGATAAACCAAGGTCAAACTGTATATCGTGGACACAAATAGATACGTACAATCTACACAAACTGTAACTTACTATTAATTGTATAATACAATGATACTATTCCTGAAGTTAAAAATACTGACAAATGAATGGTAAAATTATTTAATCATAATAGACAAAGTGCAAATATAAATCAGAAGATAACCTATTACTATATTTCAAAAGCTTTTGCTGTCCAGGCATCATGGGAAATGTAGTTTTGCAACAGCTCGAGGGGGGAAGGTTCTCCATCCCTACTTTGTTTTAGACAAAGAAATCCCAACAACTACAAAACTTGTTTGTTTTTTTGTTGTGGTCTAATTTATTCTTAAACAGCCAAAACATAGAGATTTAGTCATTAGATCCAATGGGTTCTGGCTGCAACCTATTGACATGCCCACCTTTTGGGTTTGAGATGCAAAATGAAGGGTGTCAGGTTTACAAGTTAATTCTGGAGCAAGCTGTAGCAGAACCGACCCAAAATAGTTAGTTTCTTAATAATAAATTTCTCCAATATATTACATTTGATAAGTGATGATCGAACAGTAAAATGTTCGAGACGAACCTCGAACAGTAGTGAAGTTCTGTTCGATGCTTGACTCGAACTTGAACCCCATTAAAGTCAATGGGAGATGCTCAGGTTAATTTTTATACCTATACAGGTGAGGGAAAGCTAAAATTACCATCTAGAAGAGGAAACTGGATAAATGGAAAATTTAGCTCTAAGAATGACAGCAAAAAAATTAAGAGGGTAAAATACTTTAGTGATGAGCGAATAGTATTCGATCAACTAGTACGCTCTTCGAGCTAGACCGAAACGTATGCTTCTACTTTATGTTCATCACTAGTGTTAGATGCATCCAGGCACGCTTCCCCTGCAAACAGCACCCACTGCTAACTGTCATTGTGTGTGTGTTATTTGGTCAGACACATTTTACAGTGGTGTGGTTGTCATAGAAACCATGTAAGAGACCCTGTAATTTGAATGCTCACACTTTAAATCCTTTAGAGATTATCTAAGAGAAGGCAAATTTAAATTGAATTAGATGGAAAAACCACCCACTACCAACCTGATTGATCCTGCTTGCTAAACAGGGACTTTTTCGACCTAAAAACAAAAATGGATTTTGTGGCCCTTGGGAGTATTCAATTTGCAAAATACAGCAATCTCTGAGCTCAAGGAGATCAGTGAAAAAACTCCAATGAAATGCTCAATCAAGAGTCTCCACTGATGAACCCAAAATTTAAACATGCAAAAAAGGAGTCTGTGGAGCCTCAGTTGCGAGTCTCAAAACACGGAAATAGCCAGATATCCCTAGCCTGTTGCCACAGGGTGCCTGCAGATGGGGAGAGCACCACACCACCCTGATAGATGACCCACATGGTTGCGAGTATTGGAACATTAATAGGGAAACAACTGAGTGGTCCCTTTTTGTGTCAAAGTCTATCTCAAGGTGCGAGTATTGCGACATGACAAGGGCTTGCCAAGGCAGGCATTCATCCTCAGACAGCTGTTTCAGGGTATCTGCCCCTTGTCAGTGTGGAGCAGGATTCTGGATAGTTGGGGAAATGACAAATCAACCAACAGAACACAGAAATCACTGAGCTCAAGGAGATCAGAGAGAAAATTCCAATGAAATACTCAGTCTAGAGTCTCCACTGATGCCCCCAAAATTTAAATATGCAAAAAAGGAGTCCGTGGAAGCTAGATTGCGAGTCTCAAAACACGGGATAGCCAGATATCTCTAGCCTGTTGCCAAGGGGGCCAAGTATTCAATTTGATTCAATTAAAAAAATAAATAAATAAAAAAAATAAATGAAAGATCGAATTGAATTTGATGAGTCATCAACCACACTAGAGAATCATTATACTCAACTCTCTGACTTTCTACAGAAGATTAATGAAATGGATAGCTGCTACTATGTGTACCTGAAATACAGAAGAGAGCTGCAAGAATGTGAAGATGTTCTAAAGCATCACTATGACCATGCTGCATTTTCACGGTCTGTTCTTTTGATTTGATTTGAAATCGAAGATTTAAAAACTGCCGATATAGTGGCCTTTACGGAGCTGCTGGCTTCTGTCTTTGAAACAGCTACAAAATGGAAGGAAGACAGAGGACACCCCTCAATGCGAGATGTTCGGGTTAATTTTGAAACCTATATGTAGGAGAAACTGTAATTGTCCTCCAGAAGAGTAAACTGAAAACATGGAAGAACTCATAGCCTAAAATTTGGCTTTCAGAACATACATCTAACAGATGAGATTATTAAAAAAAAAAAGTTGTTCTGCAATGCAGACTGTCAAAAATGGGCTCTGTACCCACTCAGCATAACTTTAACCACCAACTCCACTGTTCGAAACATCGATTCATCTAATAGATAAAGAGTTTATTTTACAAAAAAATTATTCTGCAATGCAGACTGTAAAAAAAATTGGCTTTTTACCAATTGAAGATAAATTGGTACCATTTGTGGCAGTGAGAAGAGCCCTGCGGGGTACATGGAGGTTGTGGTTCAACTAAATTAGGTAGCAGAACATGACAGGAGAGAAAGAGGCATTTAAAAAAAAAAAAACATCTTGAGGCCTACAAAGAGAATGCGGAGAAAGAGGATGTATGTAGTGCACATCAAGTTAGCTGTGGGCAGCTGTGGGGATCCTGGCTGTGCACCATCCCAGCAGTTTTGGAGACTGTCAACGGAGACCCAGAGGCAGTGTCAGCCACCAAATTCACCCAGTGAGCAATCAGGGATATGTAACGATCTTGATCGGGCTTACAGGTCCATGTGTCTGTAATCAGATTGACCTTGGTGGACACAGATGCAGCCAATGTGCTTGAGATATTTTCTGCAACGTCTTGGGCCAGGGCAGGGACAGCTTTTCTTGCACAAAAATGCATGCTAGGCATCTGATACTGGGGACATGCCAGGGCCAGAACGTGGCGGAAGCACTACCTTGTGCACTACCTCTATCTCCCTATCCTACACCTGATATTGCTCGCTTACCACCTCTGGTTCTCATCATGTTCACAAGATAGATATAAAATCTTAGATAAAAGATACAACAACAAAAAAAATCAACAGATCTACCAACTCTCGATAAGTCCACGTACACAAATCAGATGTATGATTAATTACTGGGTATAACAGATAAAAAAATACAGAATACTTGACAATGGACAAAGACGTTTTTCAGCTGATAGGAATACGCCTGTAATCACTGAACAAATGCTCGTACCCAAATGAGATGTGCGTTTAATCACTGTATAACAGATGTCTACTATTTTGTATTTTTTCTGACGGACAGAGGACGTTTTTAAGCTTATACGAATAGAGCTGTAACCACTAAACAAATGCACGTACACAAATGAGATGTACGTTTAATTACTGTATAACAGATCTGAGCAGACCGAAATACACTTTTGGGCACTATGTATAAATTGGCAAAGCCAATATGCAGCCTGATATACCAAAGTTAAGTATTGCTATAACTGCAATGCTGTCTATGGACAGGAAAATGCTTGTTGCAAATATGCTAGTGTAACCTTGATAAACAACCCACTAATCTCTCTAATCTCAATACCAATCTCAGTAATCTCACTAATCTCACTACCTGTCTAGTCGAAATGGCTGCATGCAGAGAGACCATGATACGAGATAGCAGTGTGTACAACACAGTGAGTGAGGAGACAATGGCGTCCAGAATGCAGCACAGTGACTAATTGAAATGGCTGCATGCAGAGACATGATGATACACTGAGATAGCAGTGTGTACAGCACAGTGAGTTAGGTGACAATGGTGTCCAGAACGCAGCACAGTGACTAATCGAAATGGCAGCATGCAGGGCCAGGGAGATGATGATACTCTAAGACAGCAGTCTGTACAGCACAGTGAATGATTTGAGATGGTCATGTGATTTTAGCAGTCAATGAGACCCCTACACCTCAGCAATGACGTTTCTGACACTTCTATGTGCTCTGCACGGATTGGCTGGCAAAAAGGCGCTCGAACGTTAACTCAAACGAACAGTAAAGTTCTGTTCAGTTCGAGTTCGAGAAAATCGAGATGTTCGACTTGAACCTTACTTTTCTCGAACAGTTCGTTTAACGCTACATTTAATGATTGGTATTATAGTCAGATATAAAGGCGCAGCTCTGAGGAAATTGAATTGTAGACACTCCGCCAAATTGGTGATCATTTTAAAAACACTGGCTATATGACTATATGAGAAAGAACTTATGGCAGTACTTAGGTCACTGGTGTTTAATTTGGAGTAAAACATTAAAGAAACTTAAGACTATAGGAAATCATAAGGTTAAACTCTATAGCAAATGATAAAATTGTCCACTTATGGTGTTTGTATCCATTAGTGGGGTACAATCACTGAGGGAAGATAAATAACTTTCCTCTAGATGCTCATACAGTAGCTCTCTATGCTTCACTCATCAATCTATTGTTGTGAAAAATGAGGTAAAACACTAAGTCCAACAACAATGACAAAAAATCTAAACGGGGGGAAAAACATTTTTCTACTGCCCAGGGCAGCTGGTTAAGTTTATCTATATAATACTTAAAGTCTGGCCTTCTATAAAGTATCTCAGCTCACTCTCACAATAAAATGGAATATTACATAGTTTTATTATATAAAATTTCTTAATAGAAGAACAGAAGGAATAAAATGCATAAAACATTCCAGAATAAAATATGAGTAAAATATCCCTGGGTAACATATGAGTAGATGTCACAGTTTATTGCAATGTCTTATGGAACATATATGTCAAGATAGGCTATTCTTCTCTAGGCGAACCATTCCTTCCTATTGTTATATGTTCTTCTGCGCTCCTATATATTTCCGAGCAGAAGATCATTTTATTCTATAATATTCCCGCCAATTTATTATTCTTCTGTTACATTCCCAAAGTAATAACTCACTAGCCTGGTGCCTCCACTCATGTTTTCTTAACAGTTCCCTGTCCTCTTCGGCTTACAGAAAAGAAATACAGCTTCTACAAATGCACTCCAACATTCTCTTTTTTTTTTTTAATTAGCTCCCAAGAAAATCTAACCAACAGCGTAATATATATGACAACTATGGCAATTAATTCCTTCACAGCTTCCATTAGTGACCACGCATTGTGGGAGTCGTTATATGCATTTTAATTAATCAAGGAAACTCTTCCATAGGTTCACATGGGAAAAGTTCAGATAAATCTAGTCCTGAAGTTTTATTTCCCCACAAACTTAGAAGTGGAAATATCCTTAATGAGTGATGATGGACATATTAACTATTTCATTGTCAGTGACTTTATGTGACATTGTGTGTCCCATCCTGCACATGCACATTCAATATTGTATGTCATGAACATATTATACAAAAGAAAATGTGATTGAAGATCACTGTTCTGCTGGATATGAAATGCCCAGCTAAACATTACAGGCCACTTCAAAAGAAGAATAATCCTTTTATATATATAAATATATATATATATATATATATATATATATATATATATATATATATATATATATATATATTAGCTGTATAAAAACTGTAAATGTATTTTTTTTTTTTAGCATTGACATATTCTGAAGCACCTTTTCATCACCACACTGGTCCCTGTGAATTCTCGGACTCACAATCTAAATTCCAGATTAATCCAATCCATTCTTGTGGAGCACATGAAGAAACCGGAGTACCTAGAGATACTCATAGAGAACACAAAAAAAACGTCCTTGGTTAGATTCGGTCAGATTTAAAACTAGGACCCCAACATTTCAAGGGACTGATGAGATTATAATGTTATTGCCATCTGCCATCAAAGTTTTCTGAGGAATCGTGGGATATATGAATGCAAAGCTATAAGAAACTATAATTCAGGTGTCCAAAGTTGCTGATAAAATTTAGGTTTAACAAAATTATACTTGTCTTTACTAAAATAACGCATCATTCCTTTCAACTGTAACAGATCTGCAAGACGTGTTTGTGACTACCGTCATATAGAGCTCAGCTGTCTGGAGCACATACATTCTTTGTCTTCAAGCTGTTAGTATAAAACTGTGGCACATGTGAGCTCATCTAACAAAAGCTATAAAAGACAAGCAGAATGAATGTGTTTATATGTCCAAATGTAGGATAATTTTATTTATCCTAAATCAGGTCTAAATTTTAGACTCTACTCCTATATATATATACAGTACTGTGTGAAACAGTTAGGTAGGTGCGGATAAAATGCTGCAAAGTAAGATGCCTCTTGTAAGGGAGATGCCTGGCTCCAGATTTTTATTCTACGGCAGGACGTTCAGCCAAAGATATTAGAGAACTATCTTCTGCATAACAAAGAGCAAGGAGTCCTTGGCCTTTTTCTATGTCTCCCACAAATCTCAAAATCAGTGAGTCTGTCTGGGATTACAGGAAGAAACAGAGGGACTTCAGCAGACCTACCTCCACAGAACCATAGTCTGATCTCCAAAATGTTTGGAACAACCTCTCTAAAAACTTTGCGCAATTTACCTTGAAGAACTGTTGCAAAGGGAGATCACACCAATTATTGATTTGTAGGATAAGGGGGAATAACTTGTAAGGGAACTGAGCTGAACCTACAATCTTATCTCACATGTTTCTGCTATTGGCTCTGAGTAGATCCAATTTCAATTTAGTAGGGGATCTGAGTGTTGATGAATACAGTTGCTGAGGCTCCATGCTGACTCCATTTCAGCCTTTGGTTGATAGAAAACCCCAACAAATGTCACTATATAGGCATACAGTGGAAGACCTCTATTTGAAGAGATATTTGAAATTAAATCTCCAGATCGGCCTCCGGCTCCTTTGTTTTGAGTAGAGCCAAGGGTTGGCATGTGACCCTTGGCTCTATTTTTTCTCTGTGGAGCTACCAGAGAGAGCTGAGTACAGCACTTGGCTCTTTCCGGTGGTTTCAGCACGTGACCCACGGCTGTATTCAAAACAAAGGAGCAGGAGCACTGAGGTTGAACCTCCCACGACCTCTTACTTGTCCCCTATCCTGTGGAAAACCCCTTTAAAGGGAAACTGTCAGCACAGATATGCATATATCCATGTTGCCAGTTTCCAGATGCCGATCACACGAGCATCACATATATACCTTTAGCCATGCTGAGTGATCCTGCATTTTGTAAGAAGGATCTTTATTTCAGGCTTATGGTGTCACAGAGGCAGGTTTGTGACACTGTTTGCATCTGCCATGCTCTCTGGCCACTGCTGTATCTTCAGGCCATCCCCACTTCCTCCAGAATGATTGATAGCAGGGGGCAACTTGAAGACACAGCCGTGGCTGGAGAGTGGGGCGTCACATCTGTGAGCCCAAAATAATCATTCATTTTACCAAAGATGCAGGATCACACAGCATTGCTAGGTATATTTGCAATGCTCATGTGATTGGCATCTGGAAACTGTCAGCACGGATATATGCATATCCGTGCTGTCAGTTTCACTTTATTATTGACGACATACATAAGAAAATATATGACTTAAGGTATGCTAGTGGTGCTGCCTTTGGACATTTCCAGAAGTGTAATGTGCTGTTTTATTGAGTTTAAGTCAATACACTTATGTGTTTGGGAAGTTAACTAGTCACAGGAATTAACAGAGAAGTTTGGCAAAATTTTTATTATTGTATTGCCCCCTAAAAGTTATACAAATCACCTATATGCACTTATTATGGGAAATGCTTACAAAGTGCTTTTTTTCCTGCACCTACTACTGAATCAAGGCTTCACTTTCTGGATAAAATGGTGATGTCACTTCCTGGATAAAATAGTGATGTCACAACCTGACTCCCAGAGCTGTGCGGGCTGTGGCTGCTGGAGAGGATAATGGCAGGGGGACACTGAGGGACACAGGGCACTGGAGGGACACTGAGCATCCCTCTGCCATCCTCCTCTCCAGCAGCCAAAGCCAGCACAGCTTTGGGAGTCGGGTCGTGACATCACCACGTTATCCAGGAAGTGAAGCCTTGATGCAGTAGTAAGTGCAGGGAAAAAAGCACTTTATAAGCATTTCCTGTAATAAGTATATATTGGTAATTTGTATAACTTTTGAAGGGCAATACAATACTTTAATAAAAAATTTTCACCGGACTTCTCCTTTAACTAGTTGACTATGTTGAGCCATTAAAGTTAATAGCCTGTGCCTGTTTGTGACAGTTTGCCGACATATATGTTTTATGGATGGTGCCCAAGTGTAAAAATAAAACTATGAGACGTCACACAACGAAAGTTACGTTTCCCCTCCATAGAACCCAATCAGGTTTGTTTTTACCATTTTCTTATAACTAGAAAAAGGAACTGGAATCTCATTGGTTGCTATGATTTACAACTCCACTTTTCTGCTATGTTTATTGATCTTCAAAAGAGAAACATCAAGGCTTCTACACACCTGTACATTTTTATTACTTTTTTGTTTTTTATGATCCCCACTTTTGGTGCTGTATCTGAGCAGTCTAAAGCGATTTAGAGATTTTTCATTGCAGCTAGTCATTTCTAGCCATGCCCATGTTTGTTATTGCTGCATATTATGTTTTACAGTAACTTATCTCTTTTTATTGCAGGCTAAAACTTGCTTCCTTCCTACCTTTATAAAGAGAAAAATAACACAGCGGGGAGCAGCATCAATTCAGCAACAGAGTAAGACAGATTAGAACATTTTACTGGTTTGGAGATGATACATTTATTGGCAAAGACATCATTACAAGAAGTGAGCAGATGAGATAAGGTGATCTGCATAAATTGAGGATGCTTTCCTATTGTGGGTGTCAGCCTACAGCTAATGTGTAAGTATGAGCGAGCGTATTAATTAGTAACAATTTATGTCTGAATGGACTTAATAACTGGAATCAGGTCTGTGTGATTAGTTTTACTTCAGCTTATTTACATTCGATTGCTTTATATCCCAGATATAACATTCCAGGGTTTGCCAATATGACCCCTCTCCCCCCATTAACTTTAGTCTAATAACAATTTTTATTACATGAAATGGAAACCCATCACATTTAAAAAGCAGTCCAAATTGCAGGCATCATGTTTCAAAGCAGAAAGAGCTGAGCTGACGGGTATATAGTTTTGTGGGAAAAGTTCCATGATGACTTATAATTTATTCATGTAAATCTATGCTTGTACTGGGGCAAGTAGTCAAGTGGGTGGTCCTACACAGTGATTGACAGCTCTATCTATATCCATACAAATAATAAAAAAACTTGAATACAATAAGTCATCAATAGAGGGTGCCATAGCAGTAACTATTTATTTGCATAAATTAACCCCTTCCCACAAAATGATGTCCAAGGATGTCATGAAAAGCAAAGCCATCCTGCATGATGAAGTCCCTGGATGTCATGCTCTCCCTGCCTCCTCCCTCTGTCCCTAGGTAAGATCCAGTGGTGGGAGGAGGCTGTCACACATTGCCTCCTCCACCGCCACTGGCCAGAGAGGAGCCATGCTCCCTCTGGGCAGTTAACCCATAGATGCCACGGACATTGCAACCGCAGTGTCTATGGGGAGATCCTCTTCCTCCCACTGATCGGGCGGTGGGAGGAGGCTGCGCACATTGCCTCCTCCCGCTGCCACTGCCATGCCCCCCCCCCCCCCGGAAATACAATATGCAAGACACAAACAGTATTTAACCCCTTAAGGTCAAAGCCTATTTTCGTTTTTGCGCTTTTGCTTATTCCATTTTAAGTTTAAAA
This sequence comes from Dendropsophus ebraccatus, assembly GCF_027789765.1. Lineage (NCBI taxonomy): Eukaryota > Metazoa > Chordata > Amphibia > Anura > Hylidae > Dendropsophus > Dendropsophus ebraccatus. Next base: position 65,488,270 of record NC_091455.1, on the reverse strand, counting down.
GTCCATAGCGCTTGCATTTTTTCACCTAGAGACGTATATGAGCGCTTATTTTTTGCAAAACCAATTGTACTTTGCAATGACAGGCATTATTTTTCCATAACATATGCTGCGAAACCGGAAAAAAATCATTTGCGCTGTCAAATTGAAAAAAAAAACGAATTTGTTTTGATTTCGGGGAGTTTTGCATTTACGCCATCCGTCCTATGGTAAAACTGACTTGTTATGCATGTTCCTCAAGTCGTTACGATTACTATGATATATAACATGTATAACTTATATTGTATCTGATGGCCTGTAAAAAATTCAAACCATTGTTAACAAATATACGTTCCTTAAAATAGCTCCATTCCCAGGCTTATAGCGCTTTTATCCTTTGGTCTATGGGGCTGTGTGAGGTGTCAGTTTTTGCGCCATGATGTGTTCTTTCTATCGGTACCTTGATTGCGCATATACGACTTTTTGATCGTTTTTTATTACATTTTTTCTGGATTTGATGCGACCAAAAATGCGCAATTTTGCACTTTGGATTTTTTTTTGCGCTGACGCCGTTTACCGTGCGAGATCAGGAATGTGATTAATAGTTCGGGCGATTACGCGCGCGGCGATACTAAATATGTTTGTTTATTTATTTATTAATTTATATTTATAAAATGGGAAAAGGGGGGTGATTTGGACTTTTATTAGGGGAGGGGATTTTTTATTAATAAAAACACTTTTTTACTTTTTTTTTTACTGTAACTAGAAGCCCCCCTGGGGGACTTGTATATAGACAGCACTGATCTCTCATAGAGATCAATGCTGTGTATATACACAGCAAAGATCGATTAGATCGGTCATAGATTACTATGGCCTGCTGCAGGCCATAGCAATCTATTGCCGAGCCGGGATCAGCGTCATTCCGACGCTGAGGCCCGGCACGGGCAGAAGAACGGATCTCCCCCCCGCAATCGCATCGCGGGGGGGAGATCCGTCCCACTAGACACCAGGGACGTGCGGCGCAGTGCCTCTAAGTGCAGCTGTCAGGTTTGACAGCTGCACTTAGAGGCTTAATTAGCCGGCGCGGCAACGGGACCCGCGCCGGCTAATAGAGGCACTGCCCGGCTGCACGTGTCAGCCGGGATCAGCGCCGTTCAGAGCGTGGTCCCGGCGGGACCCCGCTCTGAACACCCCGAGCGGCACCATGACGTATCAGATACGTCATGGGTCGCTAAGGGGTTAAAGTATAAATGCCATAAACTATAATAAAAGCTATATAAAATGGATATCACTGTAATCGTACAATAATCGTAACATGTCATATGTAACGTATAGTAAACAATGTACAAAAAAAGATACAAAATGCTGCTAAATTGTGTTTTTTATTCATACCACCTCATAAAAAATTAAATAAGAAATGACCAGGGAGTCGAATGTCCCCCCGAATGGTACCGATGGAAATGCCAATGGTACCGATGGAAACGCCTCTGTCATGTCTGAGAACTGTGGTTTAGTCAGGAGAAGCACTGTGGTCACATATGGGCAATATCTAGAAACATTGAAATAAGCGGAATAAATAGTGAGTGGTATTTCGCAGTTAGTATTTGCTGTGTAAAAAGAAAAAAACGGATTAAAATAGAATATCTGCAAAAAAAATTATTTTTTTCCCCTTCAACTTGCTTAAATTACTGCGAAACACCTAAAGGGTTAATAAACTTATGAACTGTTACTTTGATAGTGGAGAGATCTATGGGGTAACTAACATATAGGCCCCACAAATCCGCTTCAGAACTGAACTGGTCCCTAATAAAATCAGAATTTGAAATTTTCCTGAAAATTTTAAAAATTGCTGCAAAATTTTTAAGCCCTCTAACACCCTTAAAAGTAAAAGGATGTTCACTAAATGACGTCACCATAAAGTAGACATGTTGTAAATGTTGCTGTACTAATAAGTTTATGTGGCATGACACATATTTTTCTCAGAAAAAGAGAATTTTAAATATAAAGAAAGTAATTTATATTCATTTTTTTCAAATTCTTGCGCAAATGTGTACTAATGAGTGTATCAACAAAAGTATACCACAAACATAAAAAGGAATATGTCATGAAAAAAAATCTCAGAATAACCGCAATAGTTTTGCAGAGTTATAACTACATAAAAAGTCTTTTCAGATTTGAAAAATAGGCCCTGGGCATTAAGGCCAAAACAGGCTGTGGAGACAAGGGGTTAAAGGGCTTATGTCACAAAGAAAACTGATCTATACTCATGCCTTACACAGTTCCTGTTATGGACAGAGTTGGCAGCAGAGAGCATGGTGTCACACTAGAAAAAATATACCACTGCCTAATGTGTGACAATTAAGATGGAAAGGCTGCCTTTACCAGGGATAAAGATCAGCCATGAGTGCCATAAGTGCTAAATGTGTGCATAGGATTCAATAGCTAGAAGAAGGCCAAAATTTTGTCAATATGCTACAAAAATAAAGCAGATAAGGTAACAACACACTGCAGTGTCCTTTACCCCCTACCTACTCTAGGTTACACTGCACTGTGATCATCTCCCATTCTCCCAGCCTGCATGTTCTCTGGCATGTTCTCTCTCTCTCTGAGCTGCCTCTTTCAGGATTGGGCTCCCTCCAGGGCCGGGACAAAGAGTAGGCAGGGGTAGGCGATGGCCTAGGGCGCCAAACAGCAGGGGGCGCCACCAGGCCGAACCCGGAAGCAGCATACAGGAGCTGATTACATCAGCCCCCTGCCGGGAGATTCACAGCCTGTGTGAGTCTGCAGCTGCTGCTGTACATAGGAGGGGGGAGGGGCGGCCTCCTGCTGAGGACACTGCTGTGGCTGAGCGCCCACTCCCAGGGGGCGTCTGACCTGGTGCAGGACGGCAGTATGGGGGAATGTGCAGTATTACTCATCCCCTGCTGCACATCCGCCTGCCTGTGGGAGCTGCTCAGCTGTCGGGCCAGAGAGGAGGAGGTGAAGAATGGCAGCCTGCAGAGACCACACAGCACATGGGGACCAGGAAGTGTCTGCAGCTCTGTCTGTCCTGGGCCTCTCATCTGCATTGTTGTCTTCATCACCAGCAGACCCCTCCATGACAGTCCCAGAATGGAAAGAACACACCTAGATGAGAGGTAGCTGTTTTGTGTGTGTATGTGTATGTATAATATATATATATATATATATATATATATATATATATATATATATATATATATATTGTACATAAATGTGTGTGTGTGTGTGTGTGTGTGTGTGTGTATATTGTGTATATATATATATATATATATATATATATATATATATATATATATAAATATCTTGTACATAAATGTGTGTCTGTGTGTATATATACATAAACATGTCTGTATACAGTATGTAGTTTTTTGTCTATGTATATTACTGGAAGGTATGTATAAGCTCAGGTTCACACTGCATTTTGTGTTCAATGTTTCACAGTTTGAATAGAAAAGCGTAGGTGACTATGCTAGTGTATATACAGTAATATAGGTGACTATGCTAGTGTATATACAGTAATATAGGTGACTATGCTATTGTATATACAGTAATAAGTGACTATGCTAGTGTATATACAGTAATATAGGTGACTATGCTATTGTATATACAGTAATATATGTGACTGCTAGTGTATATACAGTAATATAGGTGACTATGCTATTGTATATACAGTAATAGAGGTGACTGCTATTGTATATACAGTAATATAGGTGACTTTGCTATTGTATATACAGTAATATAGGTGACTGCTATTGTATATACAGTAATATAGGTGACTATGCTAGTGTATATACAGTAGCATAGGTGACTATGCTATTGTATATACACTTTATTTACAATAGCATAGTCACCTATGTTACTATATATACAGTAGCATAGTCACCTATATTACTCTATATACAATAGCATAGTCTCCTATATTACTGTATATAAAATAGCATAGTCACCTATATTACTGTATATACAATAGCATAGTCACTTATTACTGTATATACAATAGTAGCACAGTCACCTATATTACTGTATATACAATAGCATAGTCACCTATGTTACCGTATATACAATAGCATAGTCACCTATATTACTGTATATACAATACCATAGTCACCTATGTAACTGTATATACAATAGCATAGTCACCTATATTACTGTATATACAATACCATAGTCACCTATGTAACTGTATATAGAATAGCATAGTCACCTATATTACTGTATATACAATAGCATAGTCACCTAATATAGGTGACTGTGCTACTATTCTATATACAGTAATAAGTGACTATGCTATTGTATATACAGTAATATAGGTGACTGCTATTGTATATACAGTAATATAGGTGACTATGCTATTGTATATACAGTAATATAGGTGACTATGCTCTTGTATATAGAGTAACACCTTGGTATTCGAAACACATTTCCCTCTGAAGTTTTGTTCGGTACTGGAACATTGCTTTCAGAAAATCGGGGGGAGAACTGTCAGGTTGTATTAAGGTGTTCAGACACCAAGGTTACAGGTTCTGGATACCCACTGCAAATACTACTGTATGTATTGGGGCTCATAATACAGTGTGGGGGCACTTTCAGGGCATTATACTGTCTGTGGCACACCAATTCTGATAACACTGGGATGGGGGGGGGGCGCCATTTGCCTTCTCTGCCTAGGGCACCAAAACCTCTTGTCCCGGCCCTGGCTCCCTCTACTGGCCTATCCACCTGTACTGTATTTATAAGCTCAGCCCACAGGCTTTGGAGTCTTCTTGTATGTTCTCCTGGGGCTATATATAGTCTCTACCTCCTCACCTCTTTGCTCATTTGTTGTTTCTCAGGCAGCAACCATGTCTGTACTCCCTGGTTTCCCACCACTTCCTAGTGATCTTCTTGCTATTTGGATCTCTCACCATTCCTAGTTCCAGCTCAGCTCCAGTCTGAATTATGTCCTAATGCTGCATCCCGCACTTCTACCACAGAAGAAGAGCACCTAGTTCCGGACTCCAGCACTCCTTCAGTTCTTCAGTTGGTAGTCACTGAGGTCCTTCTCTGAGGGTATTGACCTGGAAGTTTCCCACAGCGAAGTCCATCCTGTCTTGCAGTGGGCACTGGTGAAAACCGGGAGCTCATTAGACTCTTTGGGGAAGGAAAGCCTGCACTCCTCGGTGATACAGGAGATCTACCTCCTTGTGCTCGGGCAATCCTTTACAATTGAATAGCATAGCAAACTAAGTTACTCCATTACCAATGTTTTCAAATGTAAAATAATGCACTTGGGGCGAATGATTCTTCTATCTGTTAACAGATTGTGTAAGTGAAGACTTCAGAAAAGAAGGATTTAGGGTGCCTTCACACGTACCGGATCCGCAGTGGATTTCATGCTGCGAGTTTGCAGCGAAATGGCAATGCTTGTCATGTGACGGCAAATCGCATCCCAGTTGCATGACCAAAGTGTATTGCGCAACCTGTCTGCAGCTTACAGTCATAAGACTTTATTTCAGTTGCATCACATGAAGGCTACAGTGGTAAGTGACATACATTGAAGTCAATGCTGGCATTCACATGCGACCTGTGACCAAAAATCCATCAGAGATTTTAAGCAACTGTCAAGTTACACCAGCTGCACCATTACCACATCAATGATCATTAGATGCAATGTTGCACTGTGGCATTACGATCTTCATGCCACAAGGCCAAAGCTTTAGCCTTAAAGCGACTCTGTATCCACAATCTGACCCATCCAAACCACTTGTACCATCAGATAGCTGCTAGGTCATTCCATCCAAACTAAACCTTTCGGAACACCCGTAACACCTAGTTAAACCTAGTAAAACTGCAATTTAAACACTAAAGTTATAAATATACAATAAGAGTCTTAATGTATATTTATAACTTTTATGGTTAAATAGCATTTTTTTAAAATTAGCTGCTAAAAAAAATGTTTAACTAGGTGTTACGAAAGGTTCAGTTTGGATGGAATGGCCCTGCTTTTAATCCAAGATCTGTCCTGGGGTCCATTCGGCAGTTAATGCAGTTATTGTCCTAAAAAACAACTTTTAAACTTGCAGCCCTGTGTCAAACGGCCGTGGCTTGGATAATCTGTGCCCTAACTTTGCACCACCCATCCGTCCCTCCTCCCCACCCTCTTCATCATTAGGAATGCCCCTAGAACATTTTCTCCTGTCTGAACATTGCACAGGTGCCTTAACGATCCAGCCCATGTGCCGTGCTGACATAGCTGATGAATAGGAGACAATCTGCCTGGAGCATTCCTAATGATGAGGAGGGCGAGGAGGAGGGACAGAGAGGTTGTCCCAGTCTAATGCATACACAATCTAGGCCACGGCCATTGGGCACAGGGCTGCAAGATTAAAAGTTGTTTTTTAGGACAATAACTGCCTCACCTGCCGAACAGACCCCAGGACAGATCTTGAATTAAAAGCAGCTATCTGATGGTACAAGCGGTTTGGGGGGTCAGACTGTGGGTACAGAGTCGCTTTAAAGGGCACCATATGTGGAACAATGGATGCAGCATGCATCTTTCTCTAACTACATCAGCTGATTAGTAGAGAACCCATGTTGCCAGTTTACGTGAAGCTCTGTAATATTAAGTAAGCCCTTCAAGATCCATAAAATATTAATGAGAAAACTGGTAATATAAAAAATAGGTTCTAGAGGCAAAGGATAAAAAATGTATTTGGCTCGGAGGTTACAGATAATTTTTCTAGTATGGATTACATGATTTAGTGATCGTATTTTAGTATTTTTGTACGTAGAACATAGAATTCTATTTCTTAACATTTGTTATGCTTAAAAGGATTCTGGGGCTCAAATTTGATAAACTTCTGAATGGGGAAAGCCAAATATATTAATTGATAAAAAGAATTGAATATAGGAACAATAAAAATATATAGAACATGAAAAAGTAACCAAACTATTATAATTTTCCAAAACAGAATAGTTTAATTTTCCAAAGAATGAGAAATAGGCAGATTTTTGTCTTTATTTAACATAAAGATATAGAGTACCAAACTGGAGGTGCTGTGCACTGAGCAAGTGATTTATATGCCTGAAGGGTGAATTTCACAGCAACTTTATGGGTTTTCCTCTGTTCATGAATTAAACAATTTTGTATCTTGTGGGATGAATAAAGAACATACACATAACCCATTTCCAGAGTATTTTTTTCATGCACATGGCTTTATTCCTCAATATATAAACTCCCTGCCATCACATCAGAGAGCATTGCAGTCCAGGAACATAAATACATATAGTGTGATTTGCAATGTTGTTATTGTCTGTCGGGGAGTTCAGTATAGAAGCGTTGTCAATACCTTGCATTTTATGGAATGGCATTTTGAATAAAATAGAATTATTGAAATTTCAAGGGTTCTATCGGTGACCAAGATTAGAATCCTGTTGTTAAAAAAAAAGGATTGGCAGTTCTGTCAATGACAATAGTATGGATAAAAGGGATAGTGCTTGTTCTCTAACCTAATATAAAGGAAGCTGCAGTACATATGAGTAGTCCATTAATGAAGAGGGTGTTCCTGGATGAAATACTGGTGCAGTAAAGGTGATTCCTTCTTTTTCCCATACTGTGTGGTATTCTCTCCGTCAAGTAATAAGGCAAAGTAAAGGTGATATTCACCTTTCCCATAAATTTAGATTGTCTGACATGAATATCCAGGTATCCACCAACAGACAGCTGTTTAGGGGTGTTGCCCCTCATCAGTGTAGAGCAGGATTCTGGCTAGGTGGGAGCAATGCCTAGTAGAGCCATACAGGAAACAGATCACTGATGTCTGGAAGAACAACCAAAGATAACACTGCTGGCTGCCAGTTAAAGTGCTCCCTGGGAAACATGAATATTCTAAATAAGAGCCAGTGGAGCCTCATTTAAGAGTCTTGAAACATAGGACTAGCCAGATATCCCTCTGGGAAGGACACAGCCAAGGAGTGGCTCCTGTAGGGAAACCACCACAACCACCATATTAAGTGGCCCTATAAGTCAATGTAATAGGTCTTTCACAGAGTTTTGAGAGTCTTAAATGAGGATCCATGGGCTCTTTTTTTGCATATTCATGTTTCCCAGCGAGCAATGCACCTAGGATTGCACTGTATTGAGTGCTTTCGCCGGCAGCCGGCAGTGTTATCTTTGGTTGTTCTCCCTGAGATCAGTGATCTGTTTCCTGTATGGCTCTACTAGGCATTGCTCCCACCTAGCCAGAATCCTGCACTACACTGATGAGGGGCAACACTCTAAAACAGCATTCTGCGGATGGATACCTGGCCTTTTTCCCTTGTCATTACATTGACTTATAGGACTCTTACTATGGTGGTTTTGGTGGTTTCCCTACAGGAGCCACCCCTTTGCTGGGTCCTTCTCGGAGGGATATCTGTCTAGTCCTGTGTTTCAAGACTCTTAAATGAGGCTCCAGAGGCTCTTTTTTTGCATACTAAATTAATTATGTCATCATATTCCTTGGTTACACCGAGTCATGGAAAATAGCAAACTGCAGCATGAACAGTAACCTAGATGGCTATTGTTAGGCAAGGATTGGCCAAAGAACTGATTAAAAAAGTGATGATTAAATGCAGATCTCTAGTGAGAATGGAGAGTTCTAGTGAGATCATATCTGGATTACTGTGTCCAGTTCCGAAGACCTCAACTACATAAAGATATTGATAAAATAGAACGAGTCCAAATAAAGTGGAAGTCTTAGGGACAAAACCAGGAAACACTTAAGGATCTAAATCTGTATAGTCTAGAACAGTGCTTCTCAAACTGTGAGGCGGGCCTCACCAGTGAGGCGCCCCTTAGTTGTTGGTGAGGCCCAGCTGAAGAGACAGTTTTCACAAAGTAACTATGATCTGCACAGTCCATTTGCTTTTTGCAGAAATCTGCATTTTAGCAACATTAGTCATTTATTTTGTACTTTATTTATTAGTATATAGAGCTTGGAAGATGGGTTAAAGGTAGCCCTAGCATTATTTTCAGCTTTTAAATGGACTTTTGACACAGATAGTGGGGCCCAGGCACCCTTTTAGTCAGTCTGGTGAGGCCCAGGCATTGCCTTGGTCTGTTGGGTGAGGCTCCAGTAGAAAAAGTTTGAGAAGCGCTGGTCTAGAAGAAAGAAGGAAAAGGGGGGATATCATCTAAACCTTTAAATATGTTATTGGGCACAATTTAAGGTTAGAGGGGGAAAAAAATCAGATTCCACTTTTCATTCCTCACAGATTCTTTGAAAAATGAAAGGTGGAATCTGATTGGTTGCTAGGGGCAACTAAGACAATTATACTTTACACCATTTTGATAAATCTCCCCCTATGTTTCTATCTGCATTATCTAGTGTTAAACATATAATTTTTGTTCAATAGGTGATGAATGTCTATATATGATGTCCATCCGTGGCATCCATTAAGCAGACACTTTAGCAGTTTTTAGCAGCCAGAAGACATTAAAGAGGTTATCAGGTGGGAGAAAAGTTTTTATATATTGTTGCAAACATGTAGAAAACAATAAAGAAGTTATGCTTACCTCTCCATGCTTCCCTGGTGTCCCCTGCTGAACGATCCTTCCTCCACTTTGAGACAGACTCATCTCAGCAGTGACAGCCTGCTCAGTCAATCATTGGCCGCAGTGATGTTCCATCTCAGTCATTGATTGGCTGAGCAAGCTCACACTGCTCAGACGAGTTTGTCTCTGAAGTGGAGACAGGATTGTTCAGGGACATGGAGATCCATAGGAGGACACCGGGGGAGCATGGGGAGGTAAGCATAGCTTCTGTATTATTCTCCTTGCCTAATAACCCCTTTAACAAGTCATTTTGTGTAAATGTTTTCTTCAAATAATGTATTCCATTGTTGTCAATGGTAAATCATAGATTAGTGCACACATAAAGAGAAAACCTTGTTGTTTCAACTGCCATTAAATAATAATAATAATATTTTTTTTTATTTATGGCTGAATTTCCAGTTAAAAAAATGTCTCTAAAGTGGTAAAAATCTAAAGTGGTAAAAAAAAATATGTTAACTTATTTTTAACCAGATTTATTAACCAGTTTATATGAAATAAGTCTATTTTTTTATATAAAACCCGATTATTTTTCCCCCCCACAAGTACAAAAAATGGCCAAAAAACAATGTGTGAACATAGCCTTAAAGGCTACACACATACTGAGTACAAGAGTACCGCTGTTTCTGTGAGAAAGCAACTAACTGTATTTTCCTAATCCTGGATGACCCCTTAAATGCACCTAAAAAGTCTACTCATTGCTATATTTGGTGTATTTAATGTTGGTATATGTTATATAGGATGATGGGGCAGATATGCAGTGTCACCATCATCTCCTTATCAGCAATAAGCAAGACCAGTCAGCCATTGGATTAGTTAGTGATATAGACAGATGATGTAGTTGCCTCCCAATGAAGACAATGGATTCTGCTCCCAGTTTTGCTGGTAGGCATCTAGAAAGTACTTGAAGGAACTGGTATTGGCCCCAGGTGGTGGAGGCCCATGAGTCAGTTGCTTCTGTAATTTGGTCCTTGTAACCACTACATCATTATATATTAGTCTATTGTCCTTAGAATAAGGTGATAATGTCATTTGTCTCACATTTCTTTGCTTGAGGGATAAGTGATATTTAAAGTATAACATTTTGGCGTCTACATCATTTACAATATCTGTGTCTTTCCACCCTCATAGTTTTTCCTGACTGCATTGTCTTTCCATTTTTTATTGGCATTAACACTTGTAGCAGTCTTTTGTCTGAGCACATGCTTTATTATTATGATGGGAAGGGGTATTATCAGCAGCGAACGGAAAGGTGACAGCAGCATTGAGTAGCATTAGGTGACACCGTTCCTAGCTATTTACTCTCAGCGGGCGGCGTTGTTGTCATGACAACCCCACAAAACATGCTGTTATCCCCTCAGATCCATGGTGAGGGAAGGTAACTGCCTTTTGACTTCAGACATCTGATCATTCCTAAAGCCAAATATCTTTCTCTCATTTTCTCGCAACACAACAAGACAAACACGATAACAAACATTATCCGTAACATGACCAAACTCTACCTGGGAAAATAACTGTACATTTGTGAAGAGTGCAGAATGGATTCTAAGGCTCGGAATATTATTTCCTAATAAAAGTACAAACCATTGCAATTATCCAAATAACAACTCTCCAGTATGCACAGTCAGCATCTGCTGGAACCCCATATCTTATTAGGATGAAGAAAGTCAGTTTATTTCAGAGCAGAGACTGCCAAATATAATACAGCAATGAGCTGCGGATCTGATAACTGAAGGTGAAACGAGATAATGTTTAATCCTTTCATTAAAATTGATTAAATCATTGTGCAAAGAGCTCACTGTTGGTTACATGGTTAGCCGACTGTATGGAGCCGTAATATGGAATTTATCATCACTGGTGCGATTGGAATCTGTAACAGGGACCGTAACATATCACACATCTTTAAAGGGTTATTTTCATCTCAACTAACATAACTAAACTTGTAGGACATGTCAAATTAAATATTTAGCAAAAATCGATATGTTCAATAGCAGATATATGTAACAGAAAAAAGCGAACATAACATAAATGATTTTGCACACAGTACCACCAAATGATAGGAAAAATGTACAAATAATCTTTATTGCAAATCCCACCAACACAAAGTTAAAAACATCTAAAATAGGACCGCAAATGGTCCAAACACACTAGAAAAACAACTACAATACTCAGGGCCAAACCATGACACCTGGAAGAATGCAAATGAGGAGACTCATATGGCACCAGGAAGAATGCAAATGAAGAGACTCACATGGAAATTCTCAAGGTAATGTGGTTGGCTTGTTGGCACCAGGATGAGTTGACTCACTGTTTTACATGTTGCATATAACTTGTGTGATTTGCTGTCTTATCCATATATTAGTTTGGCAACTGTATTACTATTTTTGTATTGTTGTCTTACAAACACATTCTCTATCTTGAGATTAGATTGTGACAGGACATGTTTGTTCTATGTGTTTATTTGGTCCTGTTCACATTAGCTTGAGGATTTTCATGCGAGCATTTGTTCCTGGTGTCATGTTTTGGCCCTGAGTATTGTAGTTTTTTTTCCCAGTGTGTATGGACCATCTGCGGTCCTATTTTAGATGTTTTTAACTTTCTGTTGGTGGTATTTGTAATAAACATTATTTGTATTTTTTTTTCTATCATTTGGTGGTACTGTGTGCATAATCATTTATGTTATGTTTGCTTTTTTCTGCTAAATATTTTAATGTATATAATGAACCAATCGTCTTCAGAAAATAAAAAAGTTTAATTAACACAAAAAAAAACATTAGTTGTACCAAAAAAAAATTAAAAAAATGCTTGCAATCATGGTGAATCACATAACAAATTATCATGTTTTTTTTTTATTTATGGGTAGCATGTTGCATGATCTGCCATAGTATTAAAACAACTGACTGGTGAAGTAAATAACACTGATGTATTAGAAGAAGGGAATTTGTTTAGAAGCATGAGGGCTACTTTGACAAATTCCAATGGCTAGACAACTTGGTCAGCATCTCCAAAATGGGGTGTTTTTGGTAAGTATTGTTGGTATCCAAAATTGTTCCAAGAAAGGACAACCCAGAGGGGTCATCATGGGGACCCAAGGTGCATTGTTGTGTGGGGTAAGTGAAGCTTAGTCTGTCTAGTTTGATTAAGAAAAAAAAAGCTTGAAAGGAATTGCTGAAAAATTTGGAAGCTATGATAGGAAGGCATCAGAATGTAAAGTACTTATTTGGTTTGCTGTGAACCGCATGAAGCTTTGGAAATACAAACCTGTCAACATGCCCATGGCGATCACTAACTACTGCTGTAAGTACAGACCTTGTACACCTTTTCATGACAATTGTATTCTTTAATAGATATGGCCTCCTTAAGTATGGTACTGCGACCTATGACATTGCAAAAATTGTGCAGAAGGATTGAGGAACACCGAGGACAGGAGTTCTAATTGTTCATTTCTGATCCACAGAAGCCCTACATCACATCACAGTATTTAAAGGATCTGCCAGATACTACAGAACACCTTCAGAGGGTTTGTGTTTTTTATTACCAACTTACAACCTATTTTTATTTTATGAACCAAAATATTTTTTATATAGAAAAAAAAAAAATGGAATCCTGATAAAATTGTCAGGCTTCATTGAGTATCCAAATGTTTATAAGAGAAGGAACTCTTCAGGTTTGGGACAAATTGTATCTTCAAATTTAGAAGAGTGCCAAAACAATATAAGCTTTACAAGCCGAGACATAAAATAATATAATATTTATACAAGAAAAATTGAGCATGTAAAATGTCTCATATAATAAAGGGAAATGCATGTTATATTATATATTATCTTTTAATATTCTGGAGTAAAAAAGATAAATCTAGTCTGATCATTTCTTTACAAATCTATGAAATAAATATAATTTTGTAAATTTTCCAGTGATGGCATGTTTATGGTAACCTATTTATATTGTGAAATTCCCTTGTTTGTTAAATAATTCTTCTTCGTGCTGTTTTTTTCCTTAGTTTGATACTAGTAGCTGATATTCCTCACAGCTTTTTTCTTTCTATTTCCCCTTTCCTTTCTTGTCCATATCTAACAAAGAAATAGTTACATTAACAGGACCCAGTGGGCTTTTTCACTTCAGGCTCCTGGCAAAGAAATTCGAACAGAGCGCCAATCACTCAACTTTCTCTCCTGCTAGACAATCTATCACAAAGAATGTATGAGAAGAGTGTGGTTTTAGCTTCCCTTCTTGGATTTTTGCCGCTTAAAGGAACTTCTATCATCATTTTCCAGGGTGGCAGCCTTCTTATGAAAACCACAATGGAGACTTTTTCTGTAGCACTATGTTATTCCATCATGACACTTTTGTTCAGAAAGTAGATTCTTTTGTCTTTTTCTGAACAGAGTATACCAGTTGTGTATTTTAGACATTTTCTGCTACTTTCAAATGACCCTATACATTAATGATTAGTTGGGAAGTTAAAATATTGCATTTTGATTGGTAAATTATACAAAATAAAATAGCTAAGAGCTAAAACAAAGGAAACAGGATCTTTTTATTTACACAGTTAGGGCCAGTTCACACGGAGTAAAAAGAGGCAGGAATCCCGCCAGCCTCAGTGTCATACAAGCTGTCTATGGGAGGGCTTGCGCGCCTCTGCTCTCTGCACCTCTCTGCTCAAAGAATTGACATTCTCTTGCCTCTTTTACTCTGTATGAACTGGCCCTACAAGGGGTGTTATGTGATTTGAATAGAATGACAATTTCTTTCAAAAACAATACCACTAGAGTTGAGCAAACTTTGAGCCCGCTCGGGTTCGTCTAAAGCCAAGCCTTGGGAATTTGATTAACAATGGAAGCTGAAGTCTGATGCAGCCCTAGGGTACAGTGTATGGTTTGGAGTTTGTCAACTCTAAATACCACTCGTAGGTTTCTCTATGAGAGTATGTTCACACAATGTTTTTTTTTTTTAGGTAAAAAGACAACAGTATTTTGATAAAATATAGCCATTTTTTTCACCTCAGAAATGTTGTGTGAACATACCTTTAGGCCTTAGTCATATGTTCCTGTAAATTTATCCATAATTGTGGATCCACAATTATGAACAAATTTAGGGCACATTGATTTCCATTGGGGTATTCTCACTGTCCACAATGGATCCACAATCTGTTCCGCAAAAGAATAGGACATGTCCTAGCATGGGTCATAATTAAGGCACAGATTTACCCTTAGAAGTCTGTGGGACTGTCCGGGATTTTTGCAATTCTGTAATTTTTGCGGAATAAACATCCATAACAACCGCAAATAATACGGATTACCTTAATTCAACTATCACCTTCCCATTTCTTGTGGATCTGCAAAAAATATTGATTGCTAATGCACTATGGACACATTTTTGGGGGGATTGCGGTTTTGGACATAATAAATGGTCCTGAAAAACTACTGAACATGTGAATGTTTTATTTTTCTGTACAACCTAATCTAATAAACATGAAACTTATCTTTCATAGTCTAATTTAAAAATGGTTCCATAAGTATTATTACCCACAATAACATTTTGTGAGTTATTTCCTCGATTGCTTAAAAATATCAGAGAACAAATATCTGGGGATCATGGGTCACTCACTTTTAAAGTTTACTAACATGCCTCTACAAACAATATGAGGCTCAAAATGTAACTTTTGGAGTTGTTTTTTTTATACTTTTCAGCATTTTGGGGGAGATTTATCATGCTGCGCCTCAGGTGTAGGCCACAGAAAAGGGGGACAAATGTCTTTAATGTCTTTCCAAGTGTTTTAAAGGGGTTGTCCGGTGATAAAAAATTATTTACAGAATAACACACATTACAAAGTTATACAACTTTGTAATGTTTGATATGTCTGTGAATGGCCCCCTTCCCCATGTTTCCCCCCACCCACGCTAGACCCGGAAGTGTGGTGCATTATACTCACCGCATCTCGTGTCGTCCACGGTCTCCGATCCTTAGCAGTGACGTCTTCTTCGGGAGGCCGGCGGATCTTCCCGAGTGCCGGCCGCCCTCTGCAGCGTCATCCGAAGCTCAGCCGCGATTGGCTGAGCATAACTGTGCTCAGCCAATCGCGGCTGAGCGGCTGATGACGTGGCCGCGTCATCAGCCGCTCAGCCACGATTGGCTGAGCACAGTTATGCTCAGCCAATCGCGGCTGAGCTTCGGATGACGCTGCAGAGGGCGGCCGGCACTCGGGAAGATCCGCCGGCCTCCCGAAGAAGACGTCACTGCTGAGGATCGGAGACCGTGGTCGGCACGTGACAGGTAATGTATAGCGCACCACACTTCCGGGTACACGGGTGGGGGTGGTGGGACACGGGGAAGGGGGCCATTCACAGACATAACATACATTACAAAGTTGTATAACTTTGTAATGTGTGTTATTCTGTGAATAATTTTTTATCGCCGGACAACCCCTTTAATGGATTTGTACAAAAAGTATGTAAATTTTTATTTTCAGACATAAAAAAGTCTCAAACAAGTACAATGCAACTGTCAAGTGTTTTCCCATTGACAAACTATGTGTGAATCAAGATGGCCAATGTACAGTAGTTGCTAGTGGAAGTAATCTAGCTTTCTGTCACTACTTCTTTCTTTATGAAGGGACTATCTAGTGCACTTAAAAAATACCTCTCACTCAGGTTTACAGTCCTCGTCTGACACGAGCCATTGTACAAAACTCCTGGAAATGCCATAGATTGCATTCTAATACACTCATAATGTGTATTAGTATCAAACTGCTGTTACAAAGTGAGATGTATCCTTTGAGGATGATTTACATGGGCTGATGATGATGCCACAGATTTTCAGGATTTGGTATATCATAGCATTCAATTTGAAATTTCACTGTCAGACAGGAAAAGTAAGATTTTATCTGGGCTTGTATTGTAAAATCAACTATTCCTTATCTGACCCAGTCTGTTATTTTTAAAGTGATATTGTCAACCCGATTGATTTCTATATGTGTTGTTTTCAGCACCATCCAAAAGCTTAGGTGCTGCATGTGTAAATCATGTCTTGGTCTTAGAAAAAAATTGCTTTTGGTTAAGCCTAGGCCCAGTTGACCAAGAAACTAATTATTTGAAAATAATTATGGAACCCAATCACCTTGAGGTTCTCTCTGTCTTATAAATTCTATCCCCACAGTTCTCAATTATGTTAGAGATGTTGTGGTTGCAAGCTCAGAAGTTCACATTGGACGGGAAAACTATAGAAATATGGTTTCCCCTTGATGTCCAATTCCCACAACAAAATGTTGTAGGAGATTGTAACAGACAGTGAGGGTGGACCCACTGTGCTACTCAACCAGTTTGGCTTTGGGCCACACCACGGAGCAGAGTCTAAGCGCCCTATAGGTCTTCACCTTTTATCCCACTGCAATATGTGAAAGCTGGACTTCTGCTGCTTGAGGACACCATGTCACTCCACAGGTGTGGTGCCGGAGTGAGCCAAGGCTATTTTCCAAAAAACAGACAGTCGGTGCATAGCACCAGGGAACAGGCCGAGACATCAGCGGAAGAGCCAATATTAAATATATTATGGTGGCTCTGCATTGGCAAACGGCAGAAGCAGGTGGAGACAAGCTGCTCCTTTAAATCCAGAGCAGGTGGCTGCATGCACACCCTAGTGGCCAGAGGTATAATTTCAGCAGAAGGAGGAAGTAGATCCCGGAAAACACAAGCAGCCTGAGGAGCAGACAGGACGATGGGGGCGAACAGGTGTGAGATCTGCTGGTGAGTATGGTCCAGCAGCATTACAAAAATCTGGGAACATCTTTAATATTGCAATCTTCATATGAAAAATTTACTCATGTATGTCAAAAGAGAAATTCTGACAATTTCCCCTACTATCAAGCTTTTGACTGTTCAATTGAATTGATGCTTGAAGCAGCTGCCCAATTTGAATGTATATACGTATTGCAGAGAGCAGTAAAGCTCTTAAAGTATACATCAAATAAAATTTAGCTTTAGGTTTTATTTGTCTATCCTCAACACCAGAAAGATGCAAAGGAAGATGGCTCCCTGAGACCTTGCATTGATTACAGAGAATTAGACAAAGACACAATTAAAAACCATTACCCTCTGCTATCGATTCCTGAGTTTCTGTATAGGGTTTGTCAGGAACAGATTTTAACTAAATGGTGCTTTTAATTGGTTCACATTAGGATAGGTGATGCATAGAAAATAGAGTGTACATAAAGTTATGGACATTATGAATCTTTAGTCATGTCTTTTGGACTTTATTCCATGGTTATACACCTTAAAGGGTTAGTATAGAGCAAAAAAATATTCTTTCAAATCATCTGGTGCCATAAAGTGTCAGAGATTTGTAATTTACTTCTATTTAAAAATCTCAAGTACTTATCAGCTGCTGTGTGTACTACAGGAAGTGATATTCTTTTCAGTCTGGAGAGCAGGCCCCAGATGATTTAAAATGTTTATTTTGCTGAACAACCTCTTTAATTTACAGTACACTTATTGTTCATTTGGGCAACAGCTACATTATCCAATCCCCCCATACGCATGGACAAATTTTTGATGTGAACAACTGATCATGTGTTCTGAATAGGAAGAAGAGAGGTAAGCTGCTGACAGACAGCTCTGGCGGTGGCTTCAACAAAATATGAGAAAGGTCAATGCTCTGGTATTGTAAATTGCTTCATCATGTGCCCAGTCTATACTAGAGTATTCATATTCCTTTGCAGAAATTACTTTTAGTACACACCCTTCCTTTGAGTTGTTCTTCTGAGGACCTTTTACCAGTTCTCCAGTGTGCTTTTCTCATTTCCTTTAGTTTGCAGCAGTGTTTGACCATTGTAGTGGTATGGTAATGCTCAAATTAAATTCTCTACTGGTGTAAAATCTGGAAAATTAGATGGTCGTTGCAAAATTAAAGGTTTGTTTTCTAAATAATATCCATATAGATTCTGGTTCCATTTTCAGTTTTCTGGTGGAGGCAGACAGTATTGACCTACTCACAGATTGCTAAAAACAAAGTAGACACCATCTTATTGTTTAGTTGGTATGAAGTGTTTTTTTCCCCTTCTTTGTCTGAATGAAACAGCGGTGTGCATGACAACAAATTTCTCTGAAATCTAATAACATTTCAAATTATTTAAGTGACTATTTTTCTGACTTGCTGTCAGGAAAAAAGATTCCAAGACCTTGCTTCTGGATGTGGACATTTGCAGATTTAAATAAAACTGTTCAGTTCTCAGTAATTTTTGGGTTGGTCTTTACTAGAGATGAGTGAGCATACTCATCCAAGCTTGGTACTCGTTCGAGTATTAGGGTACTCAATGGTACTCGTTACTTGGATGAGCATCTTGCGATACTCGACACTATGGCATCTTCCTCTTCCTGCATGTTTGACGGCTTTTTCTCAGCCAATCATCATGCAGAAGAGGCTTTGGGAGCTTGTAGCATCCTACATGTCCCTACCCTACATGACCCTACATGTCGATAGCAGCGATTGGCTGTCCAGGTCAGATGACCTGGTCATATAAGTATCAGGTACCGCGATGCTCGATTCAGACGCAGGCTGGATGAGCTTAGGGAGAGAGCTACTGGCTGTCAGGAAGAGTGTTAGGGTGGGAATAATAGTGTCTGTTAGGCAGGGATCATCCACAAAGAACCCAACAGTCCTTCAAAGGGCTACAACTACATTTTTTTTTTGCTACTCTTGGCTGCTGGCTGGGACTTGTATTGCAGCTACCACCATCTTGGCTGTACACTGTGCAGAGTGACTGGTGCCAGAAAGGGGACAGCACGTGGTCCACAAAGACCCCAAAGAAATTGCCCAAATTCCTCTCAGTATTCATTTTTGCTGCTGCTGTACCTTAGCTTGCTATCCTGGCTGTGCAGTGTGCAGTTTAACGGGTGATCTAAAATCACCTGGTACCTGGTACACAGAGACTTCATAGACTACACCAAAAGTCCTCCCAGTTGCACCTAGTTGTGTGCTGTCCTAACATGTGCTAGAACATGTGCCTTGCCCATCTTGGTCTGGGTCAGCAAAATTGTAGTGAGGGCCACCACCGGCTGTTGCCCATAATTTGGCGTAATGTTGTGATTAGCCAGCCCCAGAGGCATCCATGCATGCTGCCCCTGCTGTTTCCTGTCCATTTCCATGTTGTTTCCATCATTTTCTGAGGTTTCCAGGTTTTCAGGCAACCTTCCCTGTGCAGAGCTTTGGTCCCCTGCAAAAATGCTAGAGTGTCCCATTGACTTCAATGGGGCTTGTTACTCGAAACGAGCACCCGAGCATCAGAAAATATCCATCTCGAGTATCGAGCACCCGAGCATTTTAGTAATCACTCATCTCTAGTCTTTACCTCTCTTACTAACAATATGCGCATTTTTGGCAAAAGTGCCCCCACGGTGGAGTACCCCTTTAAGCATATAAAGGAAGACCTGCAGACATCTCCATGTAGCTGCACACCTCATTTTTCTGCCACTGGTCTTTTTTCCTTAGTCCTTTTTAATAGCTTCAATCAAAGCTCATTAGGAGGACTGGGGGCATTCCTCAACCCCCCTACCACCACAGACCACCATTTGGCACACCCGCCATCTCCATTAGTCACGCTTTCTATGCATATTCAATTATGCATAAGCAGGCTGGACTTTATTAGGGATGAGCGAACGTCTGACTTTTAGTCTGGCGGCATCTTTGCTCAATTACTATGCCTGCGATGTCTGTGATCCCGGGTGCATAGTTGCGATCCCAGGAATCTGCGGGCAGGATCTTCCAGATAATTCAAGATAAATTCCCTGGATTTCCAGGGAATGTATCTTGAATTCCCTGGAAGATCCCGGCCGCAGATTCCTGGGAGCGCAACTATGCACCCTGGATCACAGGCATCGCACTGGGGTGAGCGGCTTTTGGACCGAAAGTCCGAAAGTTCCGCTCATCTTTAGTCTTTATGTAGGCTTGACTGAAGGGACGAAAAAATGAGGTACCTGGCTGCAGGGAGCTGTCAGAAGGTTCATTTGCACAATCCTGCTCATAGTTTCCCTTAAATATTTTTTGTTTACATTTTTTAAAAGTAGTAAAATAAAACAAAGATCATATAAATGAAGTATCGCTGTAGTCATACCGACTCACAGAATACAGATAATGTGGCAGTTATGTCATGCAAAATGAAATGTCAATACAAAGTACAATTGGTCCCACAAAAAAAGTCCTCATATAGCTCTGTTTATGAAAAACTTGGTTTATGAAAAAAAAAGAAAAAAAGTGTTATGGCTTTTAGAACCCAAGGGGCGAAAAACAAAAGTTCAAAAAATTCACTTGTCTGGCAATAGAACACTGTGGACACATTTAGAGGATACATTGGAGCTTTCACGGCATACGCTAAATGTAATTTAAAAAAAAAAAAAAAAAGAGGTAATGTAAACAGTCATTTAAGTCTGGCCACTAAAAGGAACCTTCGATTTACAGCAGAAAAATATGCATGATAATATTATATGCTTATCTGGAAAAATGTCCCTCCAATGCATCTATGTGCACTCTGAATTATTATCAGCCATGTAATCCAATCACAGTTGATCACAATGATGGGCTGGCCCAATCTCAAAATGTGTAATCCTAATTCTAAATATTGGGAATTTTATTCATTTACATTAATTTATGAATTTTGGGAACATATATTTTTTTTTTTTTATTGCCAGAATACCCCCTTTTAATGTTTTTAATGGTCACCAATTTACAGCTAACCATGGTGTAATAAAACATCTTATTGAAATGATTATCAAGTAGAATAAATTGAGTCCATTACAAGAGTTATAAAGGTTGGGAATCTCTATCCGACTCTGTTCCAGTAATGAGGTAAGATAAATAGCTCATGTAGGTGAACAAAATATGATTCTCCATAGAACAGAATGGAAAGGAATATCATGACCAGCCCGGGCAGAAAATGGCACTTATTCATACTATACAATCCATTAAATTAGGTCAATGTGCTTTAAAACTGAAGTGTAGCTCAGAATTATTTCTATACCACTGACAATGACATCAGTATAAGGCAGAAAAAGAACTTTATTTGTCTTACTTAAAATGATATATGGAGCACTTGTCTGTTTATTCCACAGCAAACAGCTCTGCAAAAACACCATCAATACCCCAGAGAGCTGCCAGTGATAGCAATAAGTTTCTTAAGTAGATCTCTCAAGTGAGTTAATGCCTACCAGGTATCCATTATTCTAAATTCAAAGAGCTTTCTTTAAATAATGTTACACAGAGTACGGCTCATTCTAACATAAATTGTGTCACAATAATGGCATTTTTTGAAATAGGTAAGCATGTATTTCTAATACAAAGGGAAACTTTCCGAAAAAGAAAAGCGATCAGTAAATTGGCTTCATAATCAAATGGGACCCCAGTTAGGATGAACTTTGATGGATTCAGCAGAGATCAGGCAAATCCCAGTTAACAGTATCCTGGATAATAATGCTAGACTGGAATCAGCATCCCTAAAGTAGCAATTACCTTGGTTTCTTAGATAAGTTCAGCTTATGTGTTGTCAACCTATGTATTACAGTGTGCTGTCCTCTAAAACCAGTTATTTTATCATATGGAGACTTTTATGTCTTGTGGTCTCTGGTTTCTGTAGAAGAAAATATCCCTTCCTTTGCTATTGGTATGAAATAAATAACACAAGCCGGATCGTTTGAGTCCTTGGGACACCGTGCGCCTGATTAAAGTCACAAAGAGGATACACTGATTTATGAATGGATTCTTATAAGGTGGATAACAATAGCCTTTTCTCAGTGTTATTATTTTCTAGGCTATGATATTTCACCACTACTTAGATAGATTTTCTGTGTTTTAGCATTCAATTTTTTCGTAGGTTTTCTTAGTATTTAACTCTCCTCAATATCTCTAAGAAAGTTGTAATATTGGGTTCAATTGTATCCATTAAAGTGCCCTTTAGGGTTAATGTAATTTCAGTTACAGGGTGCCATTTGGCTTTTATTAAAGGATATTACAAATCCCCTTATTTTATGTTAAAGTAGCGATCTGCAATGTAGTCTAGTGCTTCTCAATTCCAGTCCTCTTGGCCATCAGGAGGTGATGTTATCAGGATATCCCATACAAAGATCACCTGTGGTAACACCTGATGCACTGAGTATAATTATATCACCTGTAAAATACTAAGGAGATCCTCCAAACATGACCTGTTGGTGGCCATGGGGACTAAAGCTGAGAAGCACGGATGTAGTCCATGCATCTCGATATGCACTCATAATTCTTAAAATTTCCTAAAAGTCTATTTAGGTTTGGGGTACTTCATTACTTTCTTTAGCCAAATACAGGTATATAATCTAAGTCCTCAAGCACACAACAGGCACATGCAGAGACACATAGGAAGTCCTGTAGATCAATTGGCCCTGTGTACCATCATATACTAGTGCCTCACTATGCATCCCTGTAGAATATAAGTATTGGTTGTCAGACATGTACCTGTATTACTGACATGAACATTCTAGCTTATGGGTGGTGCCTACTCTAGGCCGCTTTCACACGTTCTGTTTTCCACATGGAGCATGGACGTTGAACGCCCACCACCCGGGCAGCATCTGTGATAAGATTCTGGGATCGGGGGAACTGTATGCATATGCACTGCGCTGAAATGAAGCAGCCGCGCGGCGCTGTCATTACAGCACGATGCATATTCATACAGTTCCCCCGCTCCTAGCACCTTATCACGGATGCTGCCTGGGCGGAGGAAGTTGGGGGCATTCCGTTTTTATATTCAGAGTGGAACAAGGAACATGTAAATGTGGCCTTAGGAGCAGCATACCCTTGAGAGAGGTTGTCTGAGTATGTACTTTGATGTTTTTGCAGCCTCTTCACACAGGGGAGAACCCCCCTGGTCAGGTCTGTATGCTATGTAATGCAGGTGGAGCTAAGTGCACAGGTCTGCATTTCACAGAAGTGCCAAATGGCAGGACAGGGGGCACAAGCTCGCTGCTTCCTGCCATCACTTAGCTATTCAATTATGTCAGCAACAGAGGTGTAACTAGAATTGTATGGGTGCCATAGCAAGCTTTTGGTTGTCCCCCCTTCCCGATTGACCACTAAGCTTTAATTGTAGTCATAACTGCAAACGCTGGTCAGGGGTGCTTTCAGTTAAAGGGATGTTTGCAGATCCCGCGAGGCCTGCTCGGCCACCTGGTGCTGCAAAGGATGACAGCTCAGGAGCAAGCCACAGGGCCCCCTGATGCAGGGGGCTGCTACAGTGGTAGTTACGCCCCTGGTGCTGATCCAGTTGAATAGAGAGAGTTGCTCATGGCAGTTCTTCAGTAGCTGCTGTTATTTTCGCAGCCAATTCAGGAGAACTGCATAATGACAGCAAGTGCCAGGGGACCTGGTCGTAACAGCAACCACTATTGCCAGTAGAGATGAGCGAACCGGGTTCGGGTTCGAGTCAATCCGAACCCGAACGTTCGGTATTTGATAAGCTGGGGCTGCTGAGCTTGGATAAAGCTCTAAGGTTGTCTGGAAAACATGGATACAGCCAATGACTATATCCATGTATTTCACATAGCCTTAGGGCTTTATCCAAGTTCAGCAGCCACCGCTAATCAAATGACGAAAGTTCGGGTTCGGATCGACTCGAGCATGCTCCAGGTTCGCTCATCTCTAATTGCCAGGCCACTTTATACCCATCTGCAGGCAGCTGTTAGGGGGTATTACCCCACATCAGTACAGAACAGGGTGGTGGCACGCTATTGAGAGTCCGATTGTTGTGGGACTAAAGGGACACTAATTTTGCTTGAGGAGAGCATCATAAAGATATGTTAAAAGATAAAGGGCATTCCTGCTCCACTGAGAATTTTGGGAGGAAAGATATGCAAAATAGCTCTCACTACCTTGAGATCTATTTTGCATATCCTTTCTTCCCAGAATTCCCAGTGGAACAAGAATGGCCTTTAAGTCTCCACATGTCCTTATGATGCTCTCATCAAGGAGAATTAGTGTTCCTTTAGTAACAGGATGTTAGAAAACTTTGCTCATTTATTGGAAAGGAAAAACGAAAATATTGCATTGACATATCCATTCAGACTCTTTACTCAGTACCTAGTTGAAGCACCGTTGTCAGTGATTTTAGCCTCCAGTCTTCTTAGGTATGATAGAACAGGGTTTACACATCTGGATTTGGAAATTTTTGCCATTTATTTCTGCAAATTCTCTCAAGCTCTGCCAGGTTGGGTGGCACCAACAGTGTACAACAATCTAGCTCTGGCTGGGTGGCTCAAAGACATTCACAGAGATTTACCTAAGCCCCTTCTGTGTTGTTGTTATTGTGTGCTTAGGGTCATTGTGTTACTGGAAGGTGAATGTTTGCGTATGAGGTACAGAGCACACTGGATCAAGTTTTTCTTAACCCCCTTCAGGACAGGGTTAATTTAAATTTTTGCACTTTCGTCTTTTCCTCTTCGTGTTTAAAAGGCCATAGCGCTTGCATTTTTTCACCTACAGACCCATATGAGCCCTTATTTTTTCGACACCAATTGTACTTTCTAATGGAAGACTTAATTTTTCCATAAAATATGCTGTGAAACTAGAAAAAATTATTTGTACAGTGAAGTTGAAACACTTTTTCTTTTCATTTTGGGGGGTTTTGTGTTTATGCCGTTCGTCCTATAGTAAAACTGACATGTTATATATGTTCCTCAAGTTGGTATGATTACAACAATACGTAATTTATATAACTTTTATTTTACCTGACTGCTTTTTAAAAAATTAAAACTTAAAAAAATAACTAAATGTGTTTAAAATCGCTCTATTACCATGCTTATAATGCTTTTATCCTTTGGGCTATGGGGCTGTGTGAGGTGTCATAATCTGTACTTACTATCGATACCTTGCTTGCATATATGCGACTTTTTCATTGCTTTTTATTAAATTTTTTCTGGATTTGATGTGACAAATCGTGTTTTTGCGCTTACGGCATTTACCGTGCAAGGACTGTGATGATTTAATACTTCGGCGATTGCGCATGTTTGTTTATTAATTTATATAAACTTTTATTAGGGGAAGGGGCTTTTGATTAATAAAAACACTTTAAACAAAAAAATACATTATTAGAAGTCCCCCTGAGGGACTTCTAATACAACTACACTGATCTCTCATAGAGATCAGTGTACTATACTTTATACAGCACTGATCAATTAGATCAGTGCTGTATTGCCGGGATCAGTGTTTTGTGCGACAGTGAGGTCCAGGCGGGTAAGAAGAAGGGATCTTTCTATCACGATCGCATTGCGGGGGGGGGGGGGGGGGGGGGACACACGGAACGGCTGGTGTCAGATAAGATCATCCTGGCCAGTACTGCAGTACCAGCAGGATGATCTTTAGCGCCGCTGAGTTCTGATGCAGGCGCATCCGTGCGCGTCTGCATCAGAACTCCCCACTGCACACAATGGAACATGCGGCTGGAGTGACAGGGTTTTTCTGCGGGCGCTATTCAATGGATAGTTTCTTGCGGCCGCTAGGGATCCCAGCCGGAGTGTATACTATGGGGGAGATTTATCAAACATGGTGTAAAGTGAAACTGGCTCAGTTGCCCCTAGCAACCAATCGAATTCCACTTTTCATTCCTCACAGACTCTTTGGAAAATGAAAGGTGGAATCTGATTGGTTGCTAGGGGCAACTGAGCCACTTTCACTTTACAAAATGTTTGATAAATCTCCCCCTATGTGTATATACTCAGGCTGGGATCCCTCAGAAG
Source organism: Dendropsophus ebraccatus (assembly GCF_027789765.1). Lineage (NCBI taxonomy): Eukaryota > Metazoa > Chordata > Amphibia > Anura > Hylidae > Dendropsophus > Dendropsophus ebraccatus. The sequence continues at coordinate 65,461,957 of NC_091455.1, read as the reverse complement.
GCAGCACAATGTAAGGTTCATATAAATCACGGCCGTTGTTCAAATTGTCAAAACCGTCCATGATTAATATGAACCTTACGTTGTGTGAACAAGCTGCAACCACTATACTTTACTGTAGGGATAGTATTGAGAAGATAATGAAAAGGATCTGGTTTTCTTCTGGCATGATTCATATAATTAATGCCATTGACCATTGTGTGTTTGTTCACCCACTTTACCAGGGTCCTTCTTCCCTGATTACTTGATTTGGTAGGGCACCCAGCTCTAAGAAGAGTCCTGGTTGTTCCAAACATTTCCCATTAAAGAAATATGGCGGCCACTGTGCTCTTGGGAACTTTTAGTACAGACGAAATGGTTTGTGTCCTTCTCTAGACCTGTGCCTCCACACAATCCTGTTTCTTCTGAGCTCTTTTACTGCCCTGGCTTGGTTTTTGCTTTGTCAGCTTTGGGACCTTACATTGACAGCCCGGGAATCAAGGGCATTTTAAAAATAAAATAATAGACACATGTGTCTCTCTACATCACATCAAATGAACTCAATTTACCACATGTAACTCCAATCAAGGTGTAGAAACATTTCAAAGATGCCAGAGCTAAATTTATAGTGTCATGTGTGTGATGGACCATGATAAGTAAAAAGTGTGAAGCTATGGTTGCAGAAACATCTTGTTATGAACCATCAGGACAAACAGGAATACAAACAAGTGACCCCTGGCTGGCGCCCCACCCCTGTCGCCACCTGCTTACCTCAGTATGCCCTAGATAGCAGTGGGTAACTAGGCGACGGTCCCTACACTGAGTAGGTAATACAGAAGACGCTGCAAGACAGACCAAACACAATAAAGCAGTTCATCAGTCTGAGTCATAAACTGACAAGTAGCAGAGGTACTGAATCACATAACCAAAAGCAGAGTCAAAGAGAATTGCAAAAGGTCAAGGTAGGCGGCAAACAGGAAAGGTCCAATAAACACAGCAGAAAAAAAGGTATAGCAGAAGGCAGGAGACTAACAAGGTAGCTTAATAACCAACAATAGAGTGAGCCTCAGCCAAACACTTATAGGGAACCAGGAGACTGTCCCAGCCCCTAATGGACCGGGCTCCTGGTTCTAAACTGAATCACTTGTGGGCCAGAACTGGCAGTAAAATAGGCCAGTGTCTTCTCGGCAGCACAGCATGAGCTGAGGGGTACACCAAGCTCCTGACACAACCTCTTATCTGGGAAACTGCTGTTTGAGCTGTGGAAAGAAATGTGCTACTCAATGTCCATTGGCTCCTGGAAGGTATTCCACCATGTTTGATAAATCTCCCCCTATGTGTATACACTCGGCACAATGTAAGTTCAGTAGTAATCATGACCATTGTTGAAAATTGGCAACAACGGCCGTGATTACTACTGAACTTATGTCGTGTGAACATATCCTTAAAGGGAATCTGTCAGGACTAGAGATGAGCGAACCTCGAGCATGCTCAAGTTCATCCGAACCCGAACGTTCGGCATTTGATTAGCGGGAGCTGCTGAAGTTGGATAAAGCCCTAAGGCTATGTGGAAAACATGGATATAGTCATTGGCTGTATCCATGTTTTCCAGACAACCTTAGAGCTTTATCCAACTTCAGCAGCCCCCCGCTAATCAAATGCAGATCGTTCGGGTTCGGATGGACTCGAACCTGAACCCGATTCGCTCATCTCTAGTCAGCACCTATTCTGGTTCTGAGGTGCTGACAGTGTGATGAAGGTCTGTGTCTGCGGCTTGATTTGCGCATGCGCCGCAGTGCGTCAGAGCGGCACACATCGAAGGCCGGAGGACGGGCGCAATGAATATTCAAGAGAAGCTGGAAGGAGGTAGTGGTGAGGCGGCCCGAAGTGCGTCACGAAAGCATCACCACTCCCCCTCTTTGACAGTTGTGGAGAAAGTTACGGCACAGATTAGGGACAAAGTACAGCACCGATCTGAAAAAAAAGGTAACACAACGCACTAAAACACACAGACCTTCATCACACTGTCAGCACCTCAGAAGCAGAATAGGTGCTGACAGATTACCTTTAAGGTTAATTTGCCCCAACAAACAGAACATTCTGTCATGCACTCATGTTTGTAAGGTGTGAAAATTCACCCCAGTAAAACCAGATCACACATTAAACATCATTATGTAAAGTTCCCCCAATGCGACTTTATAAGTCTGCCTAATCCAGGTAACTGCCATGATATCACAAGCACATTTTGGCACATCTAGGTCACACTACCTTTCAGCAAAGATGGGAGCTGCTAGCCAACTAATTGGCAACATCTTGCTGGGATCAATAGTATTGAGCAAACTTACTAAACGGTACGTACCAGCTGCTGTATGTCCTGCAAGAAGGGGTTTATTTTTCCCAGTCTGACACAGTGCTAGCTGCTGCCACCTATGTCTGTGACAGGGACCATCCAAGCATTAGCAAATCCCCAAAGAAAACTTCTCCAGACTGGAAAGACTATATCAATCCCTGCAGGACATACAGAAGTTAATAAGTACTTGAAGACTTTGAAAAAGATTTGAAAGATTTTTTTTTTTTTTTTGCTGGAGTACCCCTTTAAGTTTTTGTGTTATTGTCATTTTCTTTTAAGTTGTAATTGTGACTTTTATAAGTATGTCAATAGGAGGTGCAGCCATATTTCCAGCATTCCATTTACTATTGTATGGCTATTTTTGAATGTTTCTAACTACTTTCACTTTTTCTGAGTTTTTCGGCCAGTAAATAGTTTTTTAATGCCTTTAACAAGCAGAAATACTTCGAAGAAGTGACATGACTTCAATATCCATAGAAATAACAAAAACGACACTCGCTGGTAACAGATAATTGTGATGCTTTATTACAGGAAATAACGGACATAACAGCAGGTACATTCCACAAATACAGCAAGGAATGTTTCATGCTTTTGCGCTTCTTCCGACTCTTATAAGTGACATGCCTTCTCTTTCAGCGCGACTTTAAAACTTGCATTTTTGCTGCTTCTCCCATTGAAATCATTGGGACATTAAAAAGTTTTTTCATGCCTCTATAGTCCTAATATTGTAGCTGCAAGCTGTTTTAGTGCTGTTCGTCTAAGGTTTAGTTTGGACCAACCCTAAGTTTTCAGCAAAGTTTGGTGAACTTTTGAAAAGTTTGCTCATCTCTAATTATATTGCATTGATCTATATAACTTTCTTACAACTAAAGTGTATTTACCACCAGGAAAATCTGAGTAATGTTATTACTAGAATAAAATTTAGAAGAATGTTGTCATTTTTCAGATGTAAACAACAACAATAATAATAATAATAATAATAATAATAATTATTATTATTATTAATCTTCATGATAATAACAATGATAATGCTGTTTATACTGTATTCACTATTCGTCAAAAGAATACATGCTGGACACCATTCTTGAACCATTTGACAATACATTATGGTTAAAGTCTTTATTTGACTGCTTATCATGGATGCCTTCCACTTATTAAATCTGTAAATCAAACAGAATTACACAAGCTAATTTCATTAGAAATACCTCAAATAGACATGGAGAAAAGTTAGATTGGGTCGATAATAGTCTTCAAGATTCAAATCAAAAGGACAGGTGAATTTAAAGGGTTAATTAGAATAATCCATAAGTGGCTCCCAACAGCAGGATTTATTTCTCCATCTATTGTATTTTATTCTCTGAAGTGTTGTTCTCTTTCTCTTTTTGTTAACCTAACCTCTTATTGTCAAAGGATTCTTATTGAACACCATCCTTTGTGCAATACAAGACAGAGATTACCAAAAGAGCAAGAAAATCCTTTTCAACAACAGTGTAACAGCAAAGAATAGCTTCACAGAAACCATTTGTTTTGCTGTAAATATATTACATGCATAAAAGAAGGAACTATTGATCTAATGGCGTAACATGACAGTCTAGACAGCCACATTTTGAGAGGACAGAATCTATATATACAATGCAGTATATACAATACAATACGTACTGCCTCCCCCCCCCCATTATTCTACAGTATATTGTTTTTTGATCAAAACAAACACAATGCAGATACTGTACAAATAATATCTATTATTACATATGTATCACTCTTAATAGGTTCTATTATCCAAGTAAAAGTCAATATTTGCGAAGCATTAATTTATATTAATCTTTTCTCTCTTATTCCTAACAGCAGAACTTATGGGGCACCTCTGCTCCTTTGAACTGGTAGGGGAGATGGAAATTTAATGAATAATGCTTTGGCTGGGAACCCTTTTTGATAATATCCCGGGAGGTGGTGAGTAAAAAAAAAAATAACATCCACTTACTTCTCCAGCTCTTATGCTTAAACTGCTCAGGTTCCCCCAGTATGTAGTCGCTTCCTGGTCTTAAGACGTGACATAGCAGGCCCACTCAGCCAATTACTGGCACATGCAGAATACCATTATAGCTGCTGAATGGCTGAGTGGGCCTGCTACAGTACATCACACCTCAAGACGCTGGAAGCGTCAGAATGTGAGTGCCAGTGTGAGAGCCGGGGGACTTCTTAGGGGTCCACTCAACACACACTAAGCCGTCAATGTGGACTTGTCACACAATCCAGCAATGCTGTATCGATCGTTAATGCGCTTTACACACTATACATACTGTTTGGCGGGAAACCGTTCCATTCCAAGCAAGGATGGTCAATCAGTTACATGGTATCATTGCTACTGAACCCAAACCACACAGTAGACTCCCCATGGGTGAAAAAATTGCAGCAAAAATACAAATTAAACATACCTTTTATATTTCAACCACATGGGTGCATGCACACTACGGAATTCCTGCGTATAACCCGAAGCAGATTCCGTCGCTCGTACCCGCACACGGCAGTGCGCATCTCGGCCCGTGCCATAGACACTATTCTCTGCACGGGCAGATTCCGCATTCTGCTGAAAAAAGTGACATGTCAATTCTTTCGGCGTAATGCGGAATCTGCTCGTGCATAGAATAGTGTCTATGGCACGGGTGGCGAAATACGCAGTAAGTCATACGCGGGGTTTCTGTAGGGTGCACGCACCCATAGGATGACACATTTGTCTGCAGACATGAAGCTGCCTGCTGCATAAAAAAGAAGTTGTTAGAACCTTTGGGGAGCTGGGAGAAAGTACTGCAAAGACTGGCTGTGGCTGGAAGAAATCATCATGGCATCATGACCCCTATGAGACATGGCATCAATACTGTGTGCACTCAGTTTTCCAGGAAAAGCTCAGCAGAAACAAATTAAAATCAAATTATGTTTTACATATTGCTTTGGGAAAGGAACAGGGAAGGGGTGTCCAGACACTTCAGCCACATGGGGCTCCAATATTCCTGATAGCGGCCCTGTTTCAAGCATATAAAAAGTTTTCACAGAAAATCATTTTCCAGACAAAAGCTACTTGTACACAATAAAGGATGTGGCTTCAAGCATGAAAACTAGCTGGGCATGAACTCAGTCCACTGTTTTTTGGTGCAAATGTTTGAGCATGCCTATTCATTTTTTTATAGACCAGCAATTTTTCGTTTCTTGTATGCCCCAGACAAAGCCATTTTGTCAGATGACTTGTCGTGTTGTGACTTTTTTGGTGGTATCACAGTTATAGGCAGATTCTTCATGTATTATATAGTACAACCTGTAGGTTGCCGTTGTAGTTTCTGTTTTTTGTTTTTTTTTATTATATAGTACATGTATAGAGTGAACCAAATGTATTCCTGATATTGTTGATTCCTGATATTTTGTGATGAGCGAACTCGCCTAATGTATGCGTATGTCCAATTTAGTTATCAAAGTGGAACACACTGTATAAGAGATTTGAATTTGAAAAGATTGTCTAATGTGTACGATGATTGCTTTTAATGGTTTACAAATGCATTGGCTTCTTAGTATGCTCCTGGCTGCTCAACTTTTAAAAAAGTTGCATGTCATACTGTAAATATTGCTGGGCATGCTAAGATGTATTTCAAAGTGATGAGCATTCATGAGGAGATTGTTGATGACAAAAGTATTTTGTCTATAACCAAGTTGTGTGGGCTATGCACCACTGTGCATAAAAGTGTACTTGTCATCATAAAAAACTTTTGACATGTCATAGAGACATACCATGAATAGAAGAGTCCAACAGGACTCCATAGGAGCCCATTATAAGTGCAACTCTTTTTTTAAATTCAGAGCAAAAAGTGGACGTGATGCAGCACATCTTCTCTCTGTTCTATCTCCCGATCGGTACGGGTCTGAACACTCAGACCCAGACAGATGAAAACTTTTGCCATGTCTCTATGACATGTCCAAAGTTTATTTATAAGGACAGTGACATTTTAACGGGGTGCTCAGTGAAATGACAAGAAAACTTTTTTTTTCTTTTATATTCCAAGGATCGCCTGGTTATTTGTGTCTTTTAGATGTTTTAACTGTTTATGTATCAATGTTTTTCTGCCATTTTCTGTTAAATAAAGATAAATATTTGATAGTTATTTGGTTGTCATTGACCTTATACTACAGGCTCTTTTCTTCTTTGTTGGCAAAAGTATTTTGCCATATGTACTTTTTTACGTATGAAACCAGATGTTCTGGTTTCATAAATCCCCCCCCCCCCCATTATATACAGGAGTGCAGGGGTCTTTTGTACATAGGTGCAATGCAAGTTTAAAATGCATTAATAATAAATATAATAAATAATTTAGCTTTGCAATAGCTCTTAGTAGATAATCTCATTTAAACATATTTTCTTTATAAGAGAACCTGTTTCAGGTCAAAGCTATTTAGGTGTATGTTGCTATGATGAAGTACCACTTAGCAAAGGCAATAAGCACTCATCGTGCGGGTTTGGTATGAAGACAATTTGTCTCATGTGGAAATATATTTCTGAAAAGGAATTGCACTACAATTACAATTTGATTTGAAAAAGCATTCTGAACTTATTTCTTCATAGGGCTCTAAAGCCTCTTGTAGTAACATATAGCGATTTCATAAGAATCCCTGGTCTTATAATTACGAGTGTTGAGATTGTGCCTTATCAATTATATAGCTACAGTATTTGTTCCCTTTTATTCCTTAACCTCTTGATGACCACCAAATTTTACAGCAGTAATTAAGGGTACCTACCATGTTTTCATAATGGGGCTAAAATAAGTTGCCACTGGTCTGCCATGCTGCCATCACCAAAGATCCTTTCTCTTCCCTGCAGGTTAAGCTTTGTAAGTACCATGGAGAAAGATGGATATGATGGCCACTTTCTGCCTTGCACCGATCACAAACATCAGTTTCTGGCAGTTGAGGGAAGATGACTCTGTGTCTATGAGTCACTGCTAAGTTCTCTGTGTGATCAGCACAATGCTGAAATGTAGTGACCAAGGGGTCTGCAAGATGTTATCAGCAGGGTTAGCTGGTGTTGTGGAACCACTGTGGGACCTGTCACAGGACCTGAATGGTGGCTTGCTTCCTAGATACCCAACCCACACTAAAAAAAAATTGTTCCTATTACCCCTTTCTACTTGGTGTTAATGCAAGACACAATCATGAGGAATCTAGGGATAACATTCAGAACGTCACTGAGGGAAGTCGTTAAAAGTGCAAATACAGGATAATAGTCACAGTTCAATAGAATACAGTCCTTGTTCACAAGGCAAAGTTAGCTTTGGAGCAGGTCTTTTGGGTAGTTCCAATTTAAGAGAGTTTTGATTACTGCATTGCGCAGGGGTGGCGAGACTTTTGGATGACTTTAGACTTAAGGAAAGACAGTCTCTGACTTGGGTTACTTTAGAGAGCTTTAGGCAGTGGTGACAGGGTGAACTACTAGAGGGGCACTGTCCAAATAGTACTGTACTCTGCTGTAGAGGGTCTTGACAACTTTGGCTAGATTGCAGCTACCTCAGTAGATGAAGAGGCAACCAATGCTCGTGTTAAAGATCTGACCCTGCTGTGATGGGACCCATGGAGCCGCACATCCAGGAGCACTAGGTAACAAAAAGTTAGGAGTTTACCTTAGCATTAACCGGAACAGGAAACAGTGAAAGCAGGGAGGCACTTCATCAAGAAGACGCGGCTTCTCCAACCCCTGGCTAGACTTTGTAGTCCAGAAGTACCTCTTCAGGACTTAACTGAAGACTTAAAGATGATGACCCTTACAGTGTGGACAGGAAGGTTACCTCAGTTTTGCAATCCATGCTTAAAGGAGAAGTCCAGCAAAATTTTTTATTAAAGTATTGTATTGCTCACCCTGTCCAGCCGCTATACAAATGCCTCCCCCTGTGCAAGTCACTACATTGGCTCCCTATTAAACACAGGATACAATACAAACTCCTCCTGGTGGTCTACAGTGTCAAAAGCTGCAGATAGATCCAGGAGAATGAGCAGAGAATGGTCGCTTTTAGATTTGTCGGTGAGGATATCATTAGAGACTTTAGTAAAGGCAGTTTCTGTAGAATGGAGAGGACGGAAACCCAACTGGAGGGGGTCAAGAAGAGAGTTTTCAGAGAGGTAGCGGGTTAGGCGAGAATAGACCAAACATTCCAAGAGTTTAGAGATAAAAGGGAGATTGGAGACAGGTCGATAGTTGGCAGCACAGGATGGGTCTAGAGAGGGTTTTTTCAGTAATGGAGTGATGATGGAGTGAGAGGTGAGAGGGAAATGAGAAAATTTTTCCATTCCCCCCCCCCCCCCCCCCCCCAAAAAAAAAGGGTTAATAAAAATTAAACAATAAGGTTTATAATCCCTAAAAGTGAACAACTTGTCCTACAAATAAGCCATATGTCAATTGAAGAACATTTCCGCTCTTAGAAGGCAACAATGGAAAAAAGAGAAGAACTGTATGGGCATCAAGGCTCATAATATACAGTGAGAGAAGACCTGAGCTGTACATACAGTAATTACTTGACATAAGTTAATGCATATGTTTCTGCAATAATTATCAATAAATTTCCTTACAAAAAATACATGCTTTTTCAACTACTGCATACAACCAGAGTGCAAATTTATAATTTTGGAGACTAAATCATTGTTAAACTTTTCATTTTAATTTTTTTTCTATAGCAGGTAATATTAACCACCTCTCGTCCCTGCAGCATATGCCTGATGCTGCAGTGATGTTAATCATTGTGTAAGAGCGTACCATTTGTCACTGATAGCTATGAACCCACCGCAACTGTTGTGATTGGAACAGTGGCAGTTAACCCTCTAGATGCTACAATCAGTGCAACCGCAGCATCTAGCAGAGTTAGCAGAGGGAGAAATCTCACTCTGTTCACGATCGGGGCTCTGCAAAGCAATTTCAGAGTCCCGATGGTAGCCATGACAACCAAAGGCCTCACTGAGGCCTCCGATGTCCTGGCTATGGAAGATGATCAGGCTCTGAAGTCCCAATACTAACAACTGGGAAGAAGCTGTTTATTGTGCAAAGCTTTTCATCTCTATGAACTGGACCATTGAATGACTTGTTACAACATTTTTTTTTATCACACCCCACCATTCAAAATGTGGAGAAATCTTTACAATACATTAATCAGCTGCCCTCTATTGACATTTGGAGAATCAAATAGAAGACAGCACAAAATAAGATGTGAATGCAAAATATGCCACTATAAATTTGCTATTTAGTAAGAGAACTATCTTAAAGGGTTCTCTACGATCAGAAAAGGGGTCACCAGAAACTTTACCAGTCTTCTTCATGGCTAAGTTTGGTATTGCAGATCATACTTGTGCTTAAAGGGAATCTGTCAGCTAAAATTTATATTCAAAACTGCTGACACTTTTAGATAGGTGTTACATCAAGGAGACATATGGTACCTTTCGTATATCTGTCTGTGCTTCCAGAATGTAGAAAAATGTTTTTATTCTCTGGTAGAAGAAATCAGTGAGGCTTTTTAAGATCCTCAACAGCTGCAATGCTGGAATTCTTCTTCTCTGTCTCCTCCCTGCTTGATTGACACCTGGAAGCAGAGTCCCAGGTTTGGGGCATACAAGCATTTTTCGAGTTCTGGAAGTACAGACGGATATATGAAAGATACCATGTGTCTCCCTGATCTAACAACTATCTAACAGTATCAGCAGTTTGGAATATGAATCTCAGCAGACAGGTTCCCTTTAGATGGGATACGCTGTAATTTCCAGAAAGAACTAGTGGACAAGAATGGGGGAAAGGTAAAACTTTTTAACACTGTTGGATTAAAAGAATTTTACTGTGCTATACAGAGAGATAACTCCTTTACTTACAGTTTACAAAGCCTCAAAAAGTAGGGGTGACGTCAGCTCCAGAATCATGTTAGCTTGTAATGTGGTAACATACATATGACAATACAGCTGACTGCCTTCAAGATATAGAAATCACACTCCAGCAGTTGCAGCAGCTGTTAAAAATCACACCAAACTTATTTTCTAATATATGCAAATATTTCCCAACAAGTACAACATATTGCCACTCTCAGGATCTTTATTGCATAACACTAATCTAATGGAAATGTATTTTACTCTACTTGCTTTAATGAATGTGAGAAGTGTCACAGTGAAATTGCACCATTAATTTGATAAATAGGACTTGGAGGTATAATTTTTTCCAGTATTGCAGACTAATGAAGCTAAAAACATATATAATAACAAGTGTAAATAATAAATTATTCTTAGGAGTCAAAAATGTAATTAGATTATGCCACTGATTACTTCTCTGTGTCAGCGCCGCCATGCTACTCACACGTTTGACTTTCAAACTTGATAAAAGGATCTTAGAGTGGAACTGTCATTACAAACAACTTTGCATAAATCACTAGTACAATAGAATAGAAAAAACTCTGTAATATATCCTATGAAAGAAGAATGCTTCTTCCTCCACTAATCAGCATGTTCTTTCTACCCCTTGCCTTCTTATCTGCCCACACACGATTAAAGGGAACGTGACAGCACTTATATGCATATATATATATATGGGCTGGCAGTTATGAGTGATTTATTATACAAGCAGTCGGTCTATACCTGTATACTGATCCTTCGTTGAATAACTTTTGTAAACATCATGGTTTTTTTTTCGGGGGCACAGAGGTGTATTAGTTACACTGCTGGCACCCCTCCCAAATACTGCTCCGTTTCCTGTTTCATTGTTCCACTGATAATCATCAGAAGGGGACGGGCCAGCTGGAAGTCTCCATTGCTCCTAAGGGCCTTACCAGACACAGGATTACACTACAAACTGCATGGGAATGGGAATAGCTCAGAGGATGAAGGTAAAACACATACCTTCATCCTCAGTACCCTGTGCACACTAGGGAGCTAACAGCAGGTTAGATTAAGCTAACCTGCTGATAGTTCCCCTTTAAAGTGTCACTGTCGTTATTACTTTCAAAATGTAAATCAACAGTAGATGTGATATAAAGCAAGTTTGCAATTCACATTCATTTTTTTTTTAGTTATCATGGAGAACACAGCACTTCCTGTTTTCTGAGTCCTTTTTTCTCAAAAAAACAGGAAACAGTCAGAAAACAGGAAGTCCTGTGTTTCCCTGGCCATCTGAGCGCTCACAGAGAGAAGGCGGTCATGTGATTGATGAACACATTTAGCCATGACTCTCTGTACTGACTGGAATTCCTGTGTTTAGTCTGTTTTTTTTCAACCAGCACAAGTCAAAAAATCTGCCTTCAGGAGACTGGACCTGGATTTCTGGTAAGTACAGCTTTGTTTTATAACATGATAACAACAAAAATAAAATAATGAAAGTATATGGCAAACTTTCTTTATATCACATCTATTGTTGATTTTGACTTTGAAAGATATAATGACAGGTACACTTTAAGGTGTATATCACCCAATGTTACACTTTTTTATTTTATGTCTATAGGTCCAAAGTTATATACTGATTTCTTTGTTTATGTTCATGTTGATGAAAGCTTTGTTTCTGTGATCCAAATACCCTGCATAGTCTTAGGGGGACATTTATTAAAGCAGGTGTTTTTGCGCCTTGCTTAAAAATGTCCTCACTTTGCTGATGCTTAGCTGATGTAGAGGTGCAATGCCTCTATATTTAAACCTGCGCGCACCAGTGTGTGCATGGAATGAAACCTACAGCAGCTCAGAGCTGGCGTAGGTTTCCTTATCATTTTTCTGTGAAAAAAAATTATAAATTCAGCACACCCAGAGTCCGCCCCCTCCCCCCCTGCTCCCCCCCAGCTCTGCAGCTGGTGTTGATTTCTGAGATTGCCGCGTGCCAACCTAAGACTCGCCGGGTTTACTAATAAATCCAACATGGGGCATAGAGCAGGGATTTTAGCTAAGACCGGTGTACAGATATGCTGATCTTGATAAATCTTCCCTATATCTCTATTCATCTGCATTATAGCTATATATACGCAGCCAGACCACTGCTTTTAGAGCAGAGTGGTGGTCGATAACCTAGACAACAAGCTGTCAATAATTGGAGGGAAAGAGCAGCATATCAGAAAGAGTAGGCAAGTTTGCTAAATGATTGTATGTACCAGAATACTTAACATACATGTCATACAAGTTAAACTGTTTTAGTTCAGATGAGAATACCCCTTTAAGATGTATCACAAAGTGCCCAAATAGTACAATCATAACGTGTACAAATAACACAGCCAGATAGCGGGTTATATAGCGCTGCTCAATAAATAACATGGGAATAAAGCTGCATTATGTACAGCTGCATATCCATCTGTACAGGCACTAAGTATGAAACCAGCTGTGTAAACTCAGGGTGCCCATGCCATCATGCCAGAGGTGCCCACTTTACTAATGACAGGTGGCACACACCCATAAGCGCCAGCTCTATAAATTGAAAACTGTTTAGTAAAGTGCAATACAACAACCATATCTTCAAGACTATTGCTGAACTGAAATTATTTCTAAGGGAGCCATACAATGATTTCCTAGCATCATGGGCTCGTCCTAGTTATCTGGGAATAGACAAGCACATTGAACTGAGATTGCATCTATGCTGATTTCAACTCTTTCTTTTTTTCTTTTCTCATCCCAGTGGGCAATTTCATACAACGGTTGTGTTTGAGTAGTTTGGTTCCCAGCCAAGGTTCCAATGTGAGATGCGATTTTGGTTGCCAGGTAATGCATTAACCCTGACTGAGGGGTAAAACTTAATGACCTTCATTAAACTCTGTAAATGAACCCACCTCCTGCTTCTGCAGGTAGAGCGAAGCATTAAGATGGAATTCTGTGCAAAGTCTCACAGCTTTTCCCTCTCCGTGTCAGAAGGAGGGAGAGCTGAATGGCAGCTTTTTAAAAAATACTCGCAAGGCGTACAGTAAGAGGCATTCGAAGATTTTCCTGTCTAATGGCAGTCTTTTATAGCAATAAATAACAATTCGGTGAATGCCATTAGTTTTGGGGCATTCTATCCCCTCATTACGGCGCATAAACAATTATATTTATGAAGGTAATGTGCTGTGTAGTGCATTATAACCACACTCATTAACATATGTAATCATCGTCTGAATAGGCTTTACTACATTGTAACCTGATAATGGCATGATTACCCACTGTGCTATTAGCTTTTCAGGGCTCAAATAATACAGATGGGGATTCAGAAACTATATAAAAAGCATATGTATGTTTCTGTAAGCAAGTGAATCAGCATGCCGTGCTCAATCCTGCATTGCTACTTGTCTGAGTTCATTGGTTATTATGTGGGACAATAATATATTGGGCTTACCGAGACCATTCGAAAACAAATAGCGTCCACCTGTAACCAGTTCTCTGTCTAATGACTGCATCCAGGTGACCACTTTGATTTCTATGCGGGCCACTTATGACAATTCGTCACAGCAGCGTAGCCGTAACAACAATGTATATAAAGCGCACTAAAAGAAAGTCAAGCCAAGAGCGGTGTATACCTGTCAATTACATGCAAAGGAGACAGCTATTCATGGCACAGAAGCAACATTCAGCCGAGCGAACCATTGTCAAGACAGACGTACCTTATACATTAGTAGTGTTTCTAGTAAGTGATGGCAAGTCTATCACCCATGTACTGTATATTAGGGCTGCCTGCAAAGACGCATACATTTGTTGTTTTTATATGAACACAGTAGGAGTGCACCACTGGTACCATTGCCTAGGCACTGGAATCACTGATCTGACAGATATTGTAGGGCTTCAGGACTTTCTGTGTTGGAGAGCAGCCTATAGGCACCAGCATGCTGGGATATCATATCCTAAAGACCTACAACAGTCGTAAAAGTAAATGGCTTGACACACATAGAACCAGCATCTGAGCATAATGATAATGCTGCCAAGTGTGCTGCAACATTGATTTTAATAACAGCTCTGGTGTACTATGCCTGGCCATAGACTAATTTCTCATTGAAAAGGTTTTAGGATGAAAACTCTTATTATGTGTAATCAATGTGTAGATTTTCATCAAAATGTAAATACGAAGGCCGAGCTTTATCACACTGCCTAGAAGCTACATGTAAATACTACAGTCGGGATGTGGTGGAGTAAGTGATGGGCGTTGCATGAAGTATTATGACGTACTCTGTACTCTGACATGATTTGTAGGATACTTAATATATTCTTTATATTTTGTGCATGGATGTTCTTAGTATTGCTGGGATGCCACCATAGTGTTTGTATGTTATCTACACATAAACCATTTACTATTACATTATGGATGCTGCTTTTCAGTAGCTAAAAGAGGTCTTAGGATGAAGTCACCCAGTTGCACAACAAAGACGTACACATACAGTACTGCAAAGGGGGGGCATATGCATAACTAATATGTCGTAGAAAACATTCACCGGGTTAATAGTCAAAATGACTGATTTAAATTAGATTTTCTCATCTTTAGCAGTAACTGGCTGTTATACCCATTGCAGTCTTTGTATTTTTAAGGGTGGGTTCACACATAACAGAATCACTGCGGCGGGGCAGAGTACTGATTGGCTGAGCGGGACGTCCAGACGCCAGGAGCCCCCGAAGCAAGCCGGATAGCTGACCCGGTGATGCATGCATGGGGCCGCGGGGGTTAAGGGGGCTGACTTTTTATCATCCTGCTGTGAGTATGTAATCCTATTAAAAGTGACAGAAGGGCAATTGCAGCGGATTTTGCAGCAAAATTGCAGCGTGAAATCTTATGCGATTCAGTTACGTGTGAATCTACCCTAAGGCATTGTATCACCCAAATAATTTGCCATTACAATGGAAGCAAAGTTCCCAAAATAGTGATGAGCGAATAGTGAAATATTTGAATATTCGTACAAATATCTCCCAGATATTCAAACATTCAATCGAATATTCGATCCCATTAAAGTCTATGGGAACAAGTATTCGATTATTGAAAAACATCTACTCGACCACTTGGAGGTTCACCAAGTCCACAATGACACCTAAGTAAAAGAGGGATTTGAACGCTTATCGAATATTTATAGAATATTCGGCGTACTATTCGATAATATTCGATACTATCGAATACCTTACTATTCGATCGAATATCTATTCGATCGAACAGTATTCGCTCCTCACTATCCCAAAATACTACTTCAATGCTGACCATCTGTCCATTTCTTTATTTGTCTTATATAACTATCATTTATAAATCTTATACACTAGTTTCCCATGTTTTTGTACTTTTTTAAGTACTTACTTTTGTTATTAGCACCATATCTGAAAAAGGAGTTATTTAATAGTTGGTTGTACCTGATACCAAGGAAGAAAGCATATGAATGAAACAAAATTCATTAGTAAGGCATCAAATTATGGGCCAATGCATACATGATGGGGGACATTTAGGAAAAGTCCGCCTGAGGCATACTCCAGTGAGAATGTGCAGATTCACCCCTTCTCCATGGCGTATGCCTGCCATATGCCCCGCTCGGCCGATGGCGGGCTGGGGGAGCTTGGGAAGTGGGAGCGTATTTCACTATCTACAACTTTTTAACTTCAATATTGCAATGTTATTTTAGAACACAATGCATATATGAAATGGAGTAATATCAGTGGATACTACCTGATACTGTTTTATGTAACAACTATTAGACTCTAGGAGGCAGTTATAAGTATTATATACATCATTTTGATGGCTATATGTGACCCATCTATCACAAGGGAGAGAAAAAGAAGAAAGCGGGCACCGGCGCCTCGTGTGATACCTCAATACACCAAGGATAAGGATTATGTGAGAAGGTGCTCACCTGGATGCCACTTGGGCTTTGTGCATATCACCCCTCAACAGGGTACAACTCCAAATCCAGGGTCTTGTTAGGTGACAGTCCACTGTATAGGGGCCTACTACCTCTAGGGACTGCTAAGCTGACTGTACCAAAAACACAGGATACTCTCAAAATAATGGGGCCGTGGAGAGAATAAGTGAATAAAATAAAAAGGAATTAAGGTACTCACGGTCAGCGCTGTCCACATAGAGAAGTGTCTGAAAGCTTAAATAAATGTATTTAATATAGTGAAAAATATATTTATTATAGCACAAATATGATGCGTTTCGAAGACATACGTCCTCTTTATCAGATAAAACAAAGAGCACTTTGTTTTATCTGATGAAGAGGATGTATGTCTTCGAAACGCGTCATATTTGTGCTATCTTCCCTATCACAAGACACTGGTTTGCCTGGACAACATCTTCCTTTTGAGTTTTGGGCATTATTATTCCTCCTTTCGATGGATTCACAAAATATTTTGCAACTATAACAAATATATCAAGAGCTGCAACTTGTAGTTCCTCCTTGGTTTTTGACTTATTCTTCCTGTTTGCAAACATGGCTTCCATAGGCTTTGGCATGTATTCTGAACACTTAGTAGCGACCCTGTCTCATTTGTTTCTTACTTACCTGTCTGCTTCACCAATCATCAGCTGCTCTGTAGATGCAACCTTCTCTTGTAGAGAGAAGCACAGATGGCTGGTGGTCGTGATACAAACAAGTAGCCATCTTTTCTTCAGTTTTTACATATAAAACTTTCTCTTCAGGAATGTGGAGGGGCATGATAGGCTTCACCTCAAACTCTTTTTAAGGAAAGTTTGCTTCGGAAGCAAAAAGCTTCAGCAATGGCCCTTTCTAAGCCCCATGGACAATGCAGGCAATACGGGTTCCAGTCCCTGACTAAGCGAATATGGGCACCATAGTCTGTAGGCTAAGCCTAGGCCCAGCAGTTGTTAGTTCTCATTCATACAAAAGGGAAGTATCCTGCACCGATAAACTCCAACAAATCTTTCAAGCAGGTAGGATTGACAGTTCTCTTTTTTTCAGTTCTTCCATGATATTTTGACTCGTCTTAGTATTCACCAGTCCGTCACAACAGTGACACATTGTGATTCTTTCCTGCAAATGGCTCTTGCGCCCAGCAGTTATGTTCACACTGTGATATCTTTAGGGTAGGGGCACCTCTCACACTTTGTTCTCTCTTGCTGCTAGGACTCAAGCTGCCCAAACGGAAATTCTCCCTTTCTAAAGATGACCCAGCTTACACACCCAAACTTTTTCAGACAGTCCCAGACTCTTTCACTATTCTGTTCCTCTATATGTTTAGGCTTTGTAGGGTAGCAAATGTTGCTGCTCTGCCTCTGTAGCTTTTCTGCATGTCTCACACCATCCGCCTATTGGTGCCACAAAGGAGGCCTCTATTAGTGACTGGTGTACTGCCCAGCTCTAACACTGCAATGCTACCAACGTGAAAAGGACGGGACTCATGTGCAACTCTTTTTACCCCATATAGAAGGTAGAACCCAAAATAGCTACTAGGAACAGTGTTCCCACTACCACTAAAATGCAGGAAACAGCAGCACTGCCCAACATCACAGTCCACTTTCCCTGTGGCTTGCGGATTCAGGTCATGTTCACAGAACAAATATTTCGTAAAAGTATGTCCGTTGTTGCCTATTGCAACAACAGCCGTGATTAATACGAAAATATACGTTACGTTGCCGTCTATGGAATCTCTAGCGACGGCGCAAAAACTGACATGTCAGTTTTCTGCGGCCGCTATTCAATAAACCTGTCAGCGCACACAATGAAGTGTGCGGATCTGGACGCACGCTCCATTGTGGGCAATGGGGAGTTCTGATGTGGGTGCGCACGGAGGTGTCCGCATCACAACTCAGCTGCGCTAAAGATTATCTGGCCGGTACAGCAGTACCGTCCGGGATGATCTTACCTGACACCGGCTGTCCCGTGACCTAGCCGGGTCACGGAATGGCCAGTGTCATACAATGTGTGAACATAGCCTCAGGCTATGTTCACACTACGTATATGTCCGGCCGTAGTTTTTACGCGGCCGGACATGTGCGGCTGAAACTACGGCCGTGTGAAAATAGACATGCAGCCGAATTAGACATGCGGTCAAATCTTTAGAAAGTGAGACAAACACCTCTTGAATGCATCTGGGAAAGCAGAGCAACAGTATTACAGGAATCGGCATTACGGGGTTAGCGATCCTCTGCAATGCCGATGCCTCTAATGGTTAATATATTAAATTAATAAAACATATTTTCGTTGTAATAAAGTCACTTTTGTTGTTCAATAATTTAATTCTAACGAATCCATCATTGTGCAATTAAATATACAGTTAAAATATATATATATATAAATAAATGTATATTTCTATATTTATTTTTTGACAGTATATTTAATTGCACAAGTATGGATTTGTTTAAATTAAAATATTCAACAACGAAACTGATTTTATTACAACAAAAATGTGTTTTATTAATTAAATATTAATTAGTACAGGAAGCTCCATTAAGCCGTTAATTCATATTCCCGGTAAATAGAGCATTCTGTACTAATCAATACTTTACTTTAATTAAAACATCAAATGTTTCTTCTAATTATGCTATCACAATAGCATTATTAGAAGAAACATTTTGAATCATATGTGCGATCAGCTGATCAGCTGATCTCACATATAAAAGAGCCGTCCGCAGTACAGTGACTTCATTGTGCCGGCGGACGACGAAGAGACAAGATGGAAGAGAGAAGAGAGAAGAGCAAGACATCGGAGAGTGAGTATAAAGCTCTCCCTACCCCCTCCCCAGCACTGCACCCATCCCAGCAAGGAAGGGGGATCACTTAACCCCTTCCTTGCTGGTATGGGTGCAGTCTGACATCAGTCTGGCCCCCAAGGGGTTAAGGGGGATGCAATGCATCCTCCCTTAACCCCTTGGGGGCCAGACTGTAAGCAGCAATCTGTAAAGATGCTGCATACTGTAAGGTGCACAACACCGCTCACAATGATGGGTGTTGTGCTCCTGTTTGTGTGGTTTTTGTGTGTTTCTCCCTTTTTGTTTTTCAGATATCGGTATCCAGTGGATTACGTCAGATTCCATGGACTACGACGATGACCAGCGGTTGTTGTTTTAATTTTTTTTTAATAAAATGGTCAATGAGGGGTGTGGGGGTGTTTTTATTTGAATTAAAAAAAAAATTCACTTGTGTCTTGTCTTTATTTCATTACTTTTATAGACGGAATCCATTACTAAGTTGGGGCCTAGTGTTAGCCGGTATAAAATGGCTAACACTAACCCCCCCGTCTATTAGACGGCTTCCACTACTAAGTCTATAAAGTAAAGAAATAAAGACAAGACACAATTGAAATTTTTTTTTTTATTCAAATAAAAACACCCCCACACCCCTCATTGACCATTTTACAAAAAAAAAAAAAAAAAAACAACCGCTGGTCATCGACGTAGTCCATGGAATCTGACATAATCCACTGGATACCGATATCTGAAAAACAAAAAGGGAGAAACACACAAAAACCACTGTGGCATGGTGGGACTGTAAGAGGCAGTTCTATGCCTCTGGAGTGGAAAATGGAGTTCAGGTGGAGCTCCTGGTCCAGATACTCCACTCCAGCCCAAGAGCTAATGAGGCTCTGAAACCACCTGGTGGAGCTCTATTAGAGACTCCAGAGATTCCCAGGTGATGGCTCCCAAGTGAAGACTCCCAGGGTGGGAGAACACAGGCAGTGCTAGGCCTCTGGGAGCTGCAGACAAGTCTGGGTGAGACCAGTGGAACTGGTAATTCTGAGCAGTAGGCTCAGAAGTGACGGCTAGGGAAGCAGCAATGTGTAGTCTCAGGCCCAGGAGATGGCAATCCCAGCGAGTGAGTAACCCCCAGATTGTCACATCACACAAACAGGAGCACAACACCCATCATTGTGAGCGGTGTTGTGCACCTTACAGTATGCAGCATCTTTACAGATCGCTGCTTACAGTCTGGCCCCCAAGGGGTTAAGGGAGGATGCATTGCATCCCCCTTAACCCCTTGGGGGCCAGACTGATGTCAGACTGCACGCATACCAGCAAGGAAGGGGTTAAGTGACCCCCCTTCCTTGCTGGGATGGGTGCAGTGCTGGGGAGGGGGTGGGGAGAGCTTTATACTCACTCTCCGATGTCTTGCTCTTCTCTCTTCTCTCTTCCATCTTATCTCTTCGTCGTCCGCCGGCACAATGAAGTCACTGTGCTGCGGACGGCTCTTTTTTTTTTTTCAATTTACTCTTTATTAATTTTACAAAACAGCCAACATATCCCATAAAATCACAAACGATAATACTATTAGATAAATACCCCTACCCACCCTCAAATAGAACCATTATTAAAGTAGGCCCATGAACCAATACAGAACCTGTTTCTCCCGTGGAGTCACCTCGCAGGGCACCGAATAACATTTTTCAGTTGCATAAGGCAACACCTGTCTACCTCTCACTTCCACCTCCCACTATCTGTTCAGTCTCTATTTTACTCTATCTGTATGGGGTCCTCGCCCCCGCCCGCCCGCACGAGGGCCACACCCGCGGCCGGGCCAAACCGGACAACACCAAACAATACTACTAACCAAACTAACTAAAAAAAAAAAAAAATTATAAATTTAAATAAAACATAATCAATAAATAATAAATAAATAAATAACCTACCAAGATTAGCATTCCTCTATGTCCCCAGCCCCCTTCCGCAGACCAAGCCACTGCAGCCCTCCTCATCCACTAGCCCACGCACACCCAGCGAATCCGCGATCGCCAGACCCCCACCTTCTTCAGATGGACGGTCGACCACCAACAGAACCATCACTGGTGTTATTAGACTTGCGCTGAGAGCTCTACAATATCCCTATAGAGATGTCGCACTTCTTCCGTACTCCCCTGATAACCAGTCAACCATTTATTATGCTCAACAATGGCACCCAGGGAGGACATATTCTTAACATACTCATCACAAAAGACTGCACCAAGGCATGGTCCGCCCAAGGTCATGGAAACAGAGGATGCCACCTACCATTACCTAGAACTATATTTCACAAAAACCATTACATTTCTGTCCGGCTCAGCCCGGAACCCGAGCACAGCCCCCGCCTGGGCAATCACAAGCGGCTCCCCCACACGACCACCCCCTTAAACTTACCCCATATTTTAACACTAGAATTCCGGTGCCCTGCGTGTACTCCACCGGTCACAATCCTTCATAAATAGAATTACACCAATAGTTCCTACTATACCATCTCCTTGGACTATAAGACAGTGATGTAAAAAAAAATTTTTTTATTATTAATTAATTAAATTTATTAATTTTTTTTAATTTGTTTAATTTCTAACATCTTTATTGCTATAACCCAATAAAATTACAGCAGTTTAGTTATATATTTTTAACCCTAACCTATTCCCTATCCCCCCCCCCTTACCCACCCACCGAGGAAGAGGAGGAAAAAAAAGATTAAATGAATAATTATAATAATTAAAATAATTGAAATAATAATAATAAAAAAATAAAAAAAAAACTCAAGTGAATACCAACTTATAAAACTCTCTATTTAATTTTAGGGCCTTTGGGAGACATGCCCATTACCTTAAACCCGGCAGTAATCTAATCTTTTCATTCAATGACATGGACATCAACCAAGGGTTCCAGATGGCAAAGAATTTCTTTGGGTTCCCACCCTTATATGATACCGCATATTCATAATTTATGATCTTACAGAGTTTGGGGAGATATTCTTCCACCACCGGACTCTCTTTTGCCATCCATTTTCTTGCAATCATTATTCTTATCAGGAGGAATAATTTATTTAGCAATCTTTTCCTTTTGTCAACTATATCCTCCCAGTGACCCAACATCCACACCTTAGGATTTCCCAATTCTACCAGTTGTAAACGTACTTTAACCATCTTCATTATTTTATACCAGAACTCACAAATTGGTTTACACTCATAAAACAAATGGAAAAAAAACAACATCACTCTCCCCACACTTTGGACACTTGTTATCCCCCCTACCTTTAAATTTTGCCAACATCTTCGGTGTATAATAAAGCCTATAGTAAATAAACCACTGTGACAATCTGTGATCATGACTATATGTTGCTTGTCTCCACCATTTCCATATATTAGACCATTCTTCAGCACTTATTGGTGCAATATCATTATCCCACAACTTAATACCTTTATGTGAATTCCCCTTTTCTTGATACCCCCTTAAAAATGTGTATATACCCGACACCTTTAATCTAGAACTATTCCTTTCCAATAAATATTGCCACAAATTATTTTCTGTGATCTGTAAATAATTACTTTCCTTTGTGTACCTGACTGCGTGCTTTACTTGCATATACTTAAATAGTGCATTCTCCGGCAACCCAAACCTCCCTCTTAACTGATCCCATGACAAAAATTCACCGTGGTCTTAAAAAAATTGTGCTATACATCGCAATCCATACAAGTGCCAAAATTTCCATTCCTTAATTTTCACCAACTCTGGCAAATGGAGATTATTATAGAAGCAAAAAAAGTTATTATGGCTAAGGGTGTATCCCAGTTTATCCCCATGTTTAATAATCTCCATTTGCCAGAGTTGGCGGACGGCTCTTTTATATGTGCGATCAGCTGATCAGCTGATCGCACATATGATTCAAAATGTTTCTTCTAATAATGCTATTGTGATAGCATAGTTAGAAGAAACATTTGATGTTTTAATTAAAGTAAAGTGATGATTAGTACAGAATGCTCTATTAACCGGGAATATGAATTAACGGCTTAATGGAGCTTCCTGTACTAATTAATATTTAATTAATAAAACACATTTTTGTTGTAATAAAATCAGTTTCGTTGTTCAATAATTTAATTTAAATGAATCCATTTATTTATATATATTTATTTTACCAGTATATTTAATTGCACAATGATGGATTCGTTAGAATTAAATTATTGAACAATGAAAGGGACTTTATTACAAAGAAAATGTGTTTTATTAATTTAATATATTAACTATTAGAAGCATTCGGCATTATTGCCGGCTATTTTTTAAGTACTCCGTACGGGACCGCCTGTAAATCCACGGCCGTGAATTTGCACAGTTCCGTCCGCAAACAATGGTCTTTACGGGTCCGTTTACGATCGGGCCATAGGCTCATACGTAGTGTGCACTGTGCAGCCGTACCACGTATGCATCAACCTCAAAACTACGGGCGAATATTCACGGCTCACACTACGGCCGTACATATACGTAGTGTGAACATAGCCTCAAAGTGTAAACACGCAACCTTAAGGAAATAAATGTGTCTGAAACACCTAAACACACCTAACATTTTCCATAAAAATAAATGTTAAGGCTATGTGCACACTAAGTAAAACAAAATGAAAAATAGAAAAGTGTCCGCTAAAATAACCTCCGACATTACCGATTTTTAATTGAGATTAATGGAATGAATTGAAGTCAATGGAATGACGTCCGCCCAATGTACACAATGTATTAAATATTGGAAGTTTTTTGCACGGACGTCAAAATAATGATCATGGCAATTATTCATGGACGTCTTTGCTAACAATGAACGTTATTCTTTAGTTGTTCACACACATTTTCTCTTTTTTCCATCCTTTGGCTACGTTCACACAACGTCAAAAATTGAGAAAAGGCGCCCGATTTTGATATTTTTTTTTTTAAAAAGCCTGGTTTTGCCGCAATTTAACTGACTGCAATGGCAATGCATTTAAGTCAATGGAAAGACGGACATCCAATGCACACAATGCACTGAATAATGGACGTTTTTACCGCGGACGTCAAAATAATGAACATGATCATAATTTCGGACGTCTTTTTGCTAACAGCGGACGTTTATTAGTTGTTCTCACAGAGTATTTCTTTTGTCACCGTTCTTTCTCATTTTTTACTATTAAATTCAATGGAATTTTCAATTAAGCCACACCCAAAGGCCAATTAGTAACCCCAAACTAGAATAATGTACCAGCGGCCGTCATTGCACTAAGGGGAGGCCAGGATGCTAAATGATGTCCGTTATTTTAGACACAAAATGATGGACGTCATTTTAAACGGAGCTGAAAAAACGTTGCATGAACATAGCCTTTCACTGTCTTTACTATTAAATTTACACCGTGTTTACTATTTAAATTTGGACATTGCACTGATGGCTGCTGAAACATGCTAAACCGCAGATGTTAGTTGATACTCAAAACAATGGCCGTTGTTTTAAGTATCAAACAACGGCCATAAAAAACATCATGTGAACATAGCCCAAGCCTGATATCACATCTCAGCTTCAGTTGGGAGTCACTTCACCCGTTACACATTCTCTTAATACAAAAAAAATCTAATCAGAAAACCATTTACTTTTTACTGTAGCTCTGCTTAGAGGGAACACATTCATGTGTCCCAGGTGAAATGGATTGTGTTGACAGGTATGCTTATCACATAATGGACACTGTAATAAACAAGCAAATCATCAAAGCAACAAATTGCCAGGTACAGAAACACAATGCATATCAGCCCCATTGTGTAACTTTCTGTAAGCTAACCTAAATGCATGGTGCCGCACGACAGCTGCTTATCCTTTAAATATGTGTTACTGCAATGTCGCCCTTAGTATGATAATAAACAAGTACTCTGATTCCAGCTTTACCTATGTTATTGAGCCTAGCACCTGGAATTTTCAGAAACCAAAGAAAATCACATTCCTGAACAGATGGCTAATGAAGAACAAGCACATAAAAATCTGGGTACAGGATTAGACTTTACAAGAAGTGCTGTTTAACTGAATGGAATCACCTGTGAGCAATTTACTGCCTGATTAACATGCTGCGTTTTATACAGGAAAACCAGAAAGAAATATATAGCAATTGATGTATATCTAGTCGTATCCAATGGCACAATGCTAAAGAGATGCTATGTCAATGGTCGGAGCTGTGATGGGTCTATGTTCCTCTGCATTTATATAAGTAAAATAATTATAAATGTTTTGTATTTATACATAATATTAACTTAGATAGATATTTATTTGTATACATGTAGATGCAGTATATTATCACATTATAAGTCAAAGTATATTAAGAAAAACTGGACAAAAAGTACCGTATGTGATATTGCTAGTGTTTGAGGGGGTGGTGTATGACATAGGGATTTAAGGATAAAATTCTTTGTACTATCCAACAACCCCCTCAGAGACTTATTACTGCTCAGATGCTGCACCACTCTCCCACCCAAGCAGCATATATTTGTATATTTCTTATTCTAATATGTTATAAATATTGCATATAATATATATATATATATATATATATATATATATATATATATATATATATATATATATGAAAATAAATACATTGGTACCTTGGTTTAAGAGTAACTTGGATTGAGAGCATTTTGCAAGAAGAACTGACAGTTTTTCAAAATTGTAACTTGCTTTGCTTTGGTCTCCCTTCCAAATGACAGCAGATCCACTTCAGGCTGGGGACAGGGCTGTGGTGGTAATCGCTCCATAGCTGAAACCCCTCTGTCCCTGGACAGAGAGTGCTGCTATACTTTGCCCACATCAGCCTGCTCATTCCTCCCTGCAGTCTCTGGGTGGGTTCATACTGAGGAATTCTCGCAGATAAACTCCGCAGAATTCCGTCGACTGTCCGCGCGCACGGCCGTGCGCCTTTCAGCCGGCTCCATAGACACCATTTTATGGGCCGGCGTATTCCGCTATCCGCCGAAAGCCGTGACATGTATCCGTGGAAAGGTTGGTCTGTAATTTTTATGGTACACTTCAACTGTGAAAGAGATAATCTCTAAAACAAATTCAAGAAAAGTTCATGATTTTTAAATAAGTTTACATTTTAGTGCATAAAATGAGTATTTGATCACCCACCAAACCACAAGAATTCTGGGTCTCACAGACTAGTTAGTTTTTCTTTAAGAAGTCCTCCTACTTTGCACTCATTACCTTTATTAATTGTACCTGTTTGAATAGGTTTCCTGTATAAAAGAAAACCTGTCCACACACTCAATCTTTCACACTCCAACCTCTCCACCATGACAAAGACCAACGAGCTGTCTAAGGACCCCTGAGACAAAATTGTAGACCTGCACAAGGCTGGCAAGAAGGCAACAACTGTTGGTACAATTATTAGAAAATTGAAGAAACACGAGATGATCCTCGGTCTGGTATCAACTTCACTCTTTGAAGGAAAATGAAGGATGAGTACAACGCCAAGAACATAGTCCCAACTGTTAAGCCTAGGGGTGGAAACATCATACTTTGGGGCTGCTTTTTAACAAAGCGGACAGGAGGACTGCACCGTAATTAAGGGAGGGTGGATGGCACCATGTAGAATTTCGTCCAACAACCTCCTTCCCTCAGTAAGAACATTTATGATGGCCTGTGGCTAGGCCTTCCAGCATGAGAATGACTGCCAGTTCAACTAAGAAGCGGCTCTGTAAGAAGCATTTCAAGGCCCTGCAGTGGCCTACCCATGCTCCACACCTGAACCCAATAAAAAAATTTTTTGGGAGGGAGCCGAAACTCACTGTTGTCCAGTGATAGCCCCAAAACTGAAAGATCTGGAGAAGATCTGTATGGAGGAGTGGGACAAAGTCCCTGCTGCAGTGTGTGCAAACTTGGTCAAGAACTACTATCTGACCTATTCAGTTCTTTTTTTTCTATTGTATTGAATACTTATTTCATGCAATAAAATGCAAAATAAGTATTTTAAAATCAAACATTGTAATTTTCTGGATTTATTTTTATAGATTCTGTCTCACAGGTGAAGTGTACCTACAGTAAAAATGACAGAACTCTCCATTTTTAGTAGGTGGAAAAACTTACAAAATATGCAGTGAATCAAATACTTATTTTCCCCAATATATCAATATAATTTGCTCCAATTTATCAGTTCCACCCAAGTTCTTTTTTTTTTTTTAATGTAGTTTGGTAACCAAAGGTCTTTTTAAGAAGTAACTTTATATCAATAGATTACTGTGATTGTGTTCAGAGCTTAAATGATATTACAGTTGCTTCTACAGACAGTCTTGCAAATTGATTTCTTTGCATGTGGTTTGTTATGAGGCCTCAAACACATGACAGAGCCTACTGTACAGGTCACATAGAAATCTATATGGTTCCATACTATACTATAATAAGCCCATGTATAGATTCATGTGCAAATCCAAACTGGAGAAAGCCAAAATAAGGCCACATACAAGAATGAAAAGGAGTCTATAAAGAGGTTTCATTAACATACAAATGAAAAGAGGTGAAAAGAATAGGGTGACAATGAGTAGGTTGAAGACCTATGATGTGGCACATGGATACACTGGCATTTATTATATTAGCTGGAAAACACAAAAAGGTTTTATGCTCGAATTTGTTGATTATATAGCAAAATAATAATAATAATAATAATAATAATAATAATAATAATAATAAAAAATGTTTGTTGGTTATAAGGCACTTTGATGATCTGTGTGAATTGGCTCACTGGATCCCTGAATTGTGGGCTCCTCTGGTGGGGTCAATTGATGGACATGAGAATTAGTAAATCTGGGAACTTGTGTTACCAGTACACAAGAGCCAGGGTACAGCACATACCTGTGGAAGGGCACTGCCAGAGCATACATAAAATTAGGAGGAACCATGAAGGAAGATGGTTACAAGTTGGCATAATAGTAGAGGATGGCAGGAAGTTAGTTTTGGTGTTTGTGATTGCCTGGAGGGGTGGGCACACATTGGTGAAAGTTAGCATCACTAGAATAGGTGCACTTTTTTGCTGGTGTCTTTGGGGTGGAATCATTGGTATCAGTGGTATTAATAATGGGGGTGGATTAATATTCATATTTAATATTCACATATACAGAGGAGTGGGCTTTAATAGGGGCATACGTGAAGTTGTCATTGGCTTGAGGGGGCATCAAATGTGAATCAAATGTGGGTGGTAGCTTGAAGGTTGAATGGTCTGAGGGTGGCAATGACACAGGGGCTGTGCTCCTACAATTGAAGTATAGTAAATATTGGGTGAGCTCTGGAGGTCGGCTTTAACCCCTTAAGGACAGAGCCTGAAATGGCCTTAATGACAGAGACAAATTTTATGAAAATGACCTGTGTCACTTTAGTCATTAATAACTTCGGGATGCTTTTACCTATCCAGCTGATTCTGAGATTGTTTTCTCGTGACATATTGTACTTTACATTTCTGGTAAATTGGAGTCGATATTTATAACGAATATTTATGAAAAAAACCAAAATAACGTGAAAAAATGCATTTTCCCAACTTTGAAACTTTTTTGCTTATACAGAAAGTGGTTATACCACATAAATTATATATTAAATAGCATTAGCAACATGTCTACTTTATGTTGGCGGCATTTATTAAATGATCTTTAATTTTTTTTAGACAATAGAAAGCTTAAAACATAAGCAGCAAATTTCCAAATTTTCAGTAAAATTTCAAAATCAGATATTTTTAGGGACCTGTTCAGGTTTAAAGTGTATTTGAGGGGCCTGTATGTTAGAAAGCCCCACAAAGCACCCCATTTCAGAAACTGCACCCCCAAACTCTGCAAAAGCACATCCAGAAAGTGTTTTAACCCTTTAGGAGAGTCACAGAAATAAAAGCTAAGTGTGTAAGAAATTTGAAAATTTTAATTTTCTGTGCAGAGATTTTACTGTAATCCAATATTTTTCATATTTATAAACTTATTACCAGAGAAATTCACCCCAATATTGATTGCCCCATTTCTGCAGTTTATAGAAATACCCCATATGTGGCCCTAATACATTGTTTGACGGAACCACAAGCCTCAGATATAAAGGAGCGCCTAGTGAATTTCAATGGCTCCGTTATATTTGGTCTTTTCTGACTGTACCACTTCAGGTTGGCAGAGGCTCTGGGGTGCCAAAACCTAAAAAACAGCCCTAAAGGGACACCATTTAGAAAACTAGACCCCTCAAGGAATGTAACAAGGGGTGCGGTGAGCATCTGGACCCCACAGGTGCTTCACAGATTTTCAGAACAATGTGGCGAAAAAAAAAAATGTATTTTTTACACTATAATGTTGTTCTAGCCTTCAATTTTTCATTTTCACAATGGGATAAAAGAAAAAAAAAACACAAAGCGTGTAGCGCAGTTTCTCCCGAGTACAGAAATACCCCACATGTGGACATAAAGCACCATGTGGGCGCAGGGCAAGCCTCCGAAGGGAAGGAGCGCCATTTGGATTTTGGAGGCTGGATTCGGCCAGAAAGGATGATGAACGCCATGTCGCATTTACAGAGCCCTCGTGCTGCCAAGACACTTGAAACCCCCCACAAGTGACCTCATTGTGGAAACTACACCCCTCAAGGAATCTAACAAGGGGTTCAGTAAGCATATGGACCCCACTGGTGACGGGCACAAATGTGGAACAATGTTATGTGAAAGGGAAATTTTTCATTTTTTCACTTTCACGGCACAATTGTGCCCGTCATCAAGGGGTCCATATCCTCAATGCACCACTTGTTAGATTTCTTGAGGGGTGTAGTTTCCAGAATGGGGTCACTTGTGGGGGGTTTCCAGTGTTTTGACAGCACGAGGCCTCTGTAAATGCGACATGGCGTTCATCATCCATTCTGGCCGAATCCAGCCTCCAAAATGCAAATGGCGCTCCTTCCCTTCGGAGGCTTGCCCTGTGCCCACATGGCGCTTTATGTCCACATGTGGGGTATTTACGGACTCGGGGAAAATTGCTCTACACATTTTGTGTGTTTTTTTCTCTTTTAACCCCTTGTGAAAATGAAAAAATCAAGACAAGATCAATGATTTAGTGTAAAAATTAAGCATTTTTTCCTCTAAATGATGGTCTAGCCTTGATTTTTCCCATTTGCACAAGAGGTTAAAAAATGAACACAAAACGTGTAGAGTAATTTCCCCTGAGTACGAAAATACCCCACATGTGGGCATAATGTGCCATATGGGCACAGGGCAAGCCACCAAAGGGACAGAGCGCCACTTAGAGGCTGGAATGGAGGATGGAGGCCATGTCGCAATTACAAAGCTCCTGTGCTGCCAGAACAGTAGAAACCCCCCACAAATGACCCCATTCTGGAAACTACACCCCATAAGGAATCTAACAAGGGGTGCAGTGAGCATATGGATCCCACTAGTGACGGGCAAATTTGTCGAATATGTGCCAGAAAAATAAAAAATAATTTTTTTTTCATTTTCACGTCCCAAATGTGGCCTTCACCAGGGGGCCATATCCCTGCTTCCCCCCTTGTTAGATTCCATATGGGGTGTAGTTTCCAGAATGGGGTCACTTGTGGGGGGTTTCTACTGTCCTGGCCGCACAGAGGCTTTGTAATTGCATCATGGCATCCTCTAATGGGAATGGCGGCCATACCTATTTAGCTGGGGAAAAGGGACAATTCTAATTTATTTGGGGGTATTAGGCCAATTATTAGTTTATAAGGTTGAAAATGACAGGTGTCCAATAAATTCAACCTGTGTTGATCTAGAGGAAGGCAAAAAACCCTTGTAAGGCAGATGACAGTAGCCTCATCACTCATCACTTCCCGACTCCATAAAGGCGATCAGAATAATCCCAGGATCAACGTGACCCCTGAAATAGGAATAAGGGACAGAATTTAGATAATGTAGAACTCCAATGACGTGTGGTATGCCTTGAAACGATCCAGTATGCAGAGGCCGGGGTGATCAGGACAGGTGTCACACTGGAAAATTATGTCCTTCCTGATCCCCCTGTTACGCCACACTCTGCACTTCTTCTGGGGTCTCCTGTTTTCCAGTGTGGGGGACGTCACCTGGAAAATGTTGCCCCGGTGCGATACGGGGTCCTTCATATCCAGAAGCGCTGGGTCCGCTCCATGGCTGCTAAATATTAGGGCTTTATTACTGCTTCTGATATTTTCGGATCGTGCCGCAAGCTACAGCAGCTCGGGCAGCGAGGGACCGGAAGAGGGGGTGCTGGTATAAAGGTTACCCTCGTACAGGTGGTAACCTTTATCCAGCAGTGGGAAGATCAGTTCCCAAACGATCTTCCCACTAACTCCGAGGATAGGAGGGGGGGTATGCAGGATTCGGGTGTCCCTTCCTTCATACACTCTAAGGGTACGTGCACACTGTGGAATCGCGACAGATAACCCTTCACGCATTCCGCAGCTGGCACCCACCGGCAGTCTGATGCAGGCGTGCCGCTCTCCGACCAATGTGTTTATTCTTTGGATTGACGATGGAATCCGCCCGTGCATAGAATGCAGTCTATGACACGGGTGGAGACGCGCGCCCACATCAGTCCGCCAGCAGGTGCCAGCTGCGGAATGCACAAAGGGTTATCCTTCACCATTCCGCAGTGTGCACGTACCCTAAATCTGTAAGTGTACCCTGAGGTACTCTCACAGAGTTTGGAGAATTTCACGCCATACCGTCATCTCTTATTGGGACGGTACTGGCGGAAAAGACGTGTCTGGGGGGCAGCGTACGCTACGCTACCCCCAGACACGTCACTGGATGATGAGGAGGATGAGGATGAATGGAGGAAAGAAGGACAGCCTCACTGGCTGTTTCGGTGTCAGAGGCAATAATAGCGTATACGTCTGATACCGAAAACACGCTGGGGGCCATATTTATACCGGGACTAGTATATGGGGTATGTAAATGTGTTCTGGTGTAGTGTTAAACTTTATTTTGTGTAGTGTGGTGTAATGTAGTGTTTTTTTACGGTTTTTTTTGACTGTAAGAAAAAATATCCCTATGCCAAAAAAGAAGCTGCTGATAAATGCCGCACTTATGTACAGCACTTATCAGCAGACAGTGGCGGTAGGATATAGGGGGGAAAAACGCCCCTACGCCAAAAAGGAGGAGTTGCTGATCAGCGGCGCACTTACGTGCGATGCTGATCAGCACTCAGCGGCGTTAGGGCGAATAAAAAGAAAAAAAAAATTGGAAAAAAACAAAACAAAACTTTTTACCCCAAAGCAAATGATCAGTGTATAATATATACTGATCATCCGCTAGGGGGCAGTAGAATGGAGATGGCCGAAGATGGGGTCGACGGAAAAGCCCGAAGAGCCGAAGATTCCCGACGAAGACCGAACGAAGACCGAACCCGGAAGTGGCGGCGATGAGGAGAAGAGGACGCACGGGACCGCGAATCTTCGTTCCGGAGGCCAGGATCAGGTGAGTATGGTACACCTGCACCACACACACCTGTTCTGCACCCCTCAGCTACCTAGCTGAGGGGTGCAGAACCCGGCCGGACACTTTTTAACTGTTAGATCGTCGTGATGGGCCGGACGGTACTGACCGGCCTATCACGGCGATGGTGGGGGTGGCACCGGCGCCATCTTTGTTGGGGACATTAATGGCGATTGGTGCTGTCCCGGACAGCACCAATCGCCATTGCTTTCCGGGTCACCGGGTCACCTATGACCCGGAAAGCTGTATTCAGCTGCTATCGGCTGATCTGTATTGATCAGCCTATAGCAGCAATCGTCGGCACGGGAGGGGTTAATCACCTCCCGTGCCGACGAGCAGAGATGGCCTGCTATACATTATAGCAGGCCATCATCCCTGACCGCTGTGTGTGAACACACAGCGATCGGGGAAACATCGGGCGTAAATTTACGCCCTGGTGCGTTAAGTACCAGGCTGCGAGGGCGTAAATTTACGCCCAATGTCGTTAAGGGGTTAAATTATGAAATGGTCTGTAATGTAATTTTGCAAAAGTGAGTTGTGGCTGGAAGAAATGTCATTGTGATCTGGGCTGAATGGAGAAGATGAGGAATGAGAATGTTTTCACTCAGAGAAGTTACCTGTGAGTCACTGGATGTAATTGTCTATTCTCTGTGTGTCTGTATTTTTGATCAGTACTGTATTCTCCTGGGGTGACGATGGGAGG
Organism: Dendropsophus ebraccatus; assembly: GCF_027789765.1. Lineage (NCBI taxonomy): Eukaryota > Metazoa > Chordata > Amphibia > Anura > Hylidae > Dendropsophus > Dendropsophus ebraccatus. The sequence goes on along the minus strand of NC_091455.1, from coordinate 65,428,838 downwards.
TATTTAAATTGGGACTTTATGTTGGAGAAGGCTGAGAAAAGGGGTGTTCAGTTATGTTCACCAGGGCTATGTTATCATCCTGCTTTCAGGCTATGTCTGCATTATACATCAGCAACCTGGTAAAAACGGTTGTGGAGCATTTTACTAAGATTACAATTCATTCTGTGGGACAAAATAACATAGCAAACATATTGAGTACCACAAAAAATAATGTACAGTATATGTGTGTAAAAAGGACTGAACACAGTCATTCATTGATTCAGTCAGTCAGTCAGTCAGTCAGTCATTCAGACCGATAAAAGTCTTTTGGACAGGTTGCCAACATATACTGTGGGTGTAGCCCAAAAACGTGAGCATAGCCTTATTTACATGTGGTTATGTGTTGGTTTAGGCTAAGGCAGGGGTAGGGAACCTTGGCTCTCCAGCTGTTGCAAAACTACAACTCCCAACATGCCTGGACAGCCAAAGCTAAAACTAAATCTTTGGCTGTCCAGGCATGATGGGAGTTGTAGCTTTGCAGCAGCTGGAGAGCCAAGGTTCCCTACCCCTGGGCTATGGGAAGGGGAACTGTATATTAGAGGAGCCAACGAGACAGTATGTAGGTGGCCAAAATGCCCCTGAAAAACTGTGTCAAGCAGCATTTTAACAAACTATTGGCAATTGGATACCTAAGGAACTTGTTGCATGGCACAGTTTTTGGTTAACATCAGGAGCTAAGGCGTTAAGAGTAAAAGAAAGCATGTAAAAGAAAAGGGGCCGCAGCACTCAGATGAGCACTGTGTATCCCTTATTTTTCACCAGACATGGCTCCATATATTTTGCAGTGGCTGTGCTTGATATTGCAACTTAGTTCCATTTTTTTAGTAGGACCTGAAGTTCCAAGTAAAGCGACGACAAAACGTATGGAGCTGTGCCTTGTAAACAATGAAGAGGACTTGGTGCTTACCAGAGTGGCCTCCATCACTTGTAATCAGCTGATTGATTGGGGTACAGCAAGGCAACCCCCCATTTGATCTGATATTGATGGTCTATCCTCAGGCCAGGCCAGTAATAAAAGATAGTACAAGAAAAGAAAAGTGTGCCATGTGAAAAGAAGCAATGATTTGTTTTGTTCTCACCCACATGAGTGCAGGAAAGCCTAGCTTTACCTCTGCTCTATTGTCATGTCAGAAGTAGGTCTCAAAATACAATGGTAAATCTCTACCTGGTTGGTTGCATACCCCATGGGGTATAGGGCTACATGCCACTCTGCCAACCAGCTGACTGAAAGGGCCGCAGCACTCAGATGAGCACTGTGTCTCCCTTATTATTTACCAGACATGGCTCCATATATTTTGCAGTGGCTGTGCTTGATATTGCAACTTAGTTCCATTTTTTTAGTAGGACCTGAAGTTCCAAGTAAAGCGACGACAAAACGTATGGAGCTGTGCCTTGTAAACAACTTGATGCTCACCAGAGTGGCCTCCCTCACTTGAAATCAGCTGATTGATTGGGGTACAGCAAGGCAACCCCCCACTTGATCTGATATTGATGGTCTATCCTCAGGCCAGGCCAGTAATAAAAGATAGTACAAGAACACTCCTTAAATATAAAAAAGATCTCATCTTGGAAACACGATTTGCAAATAAAGATCTTTGTAAAGAAGTTACCTCACTTAATCCTTAGTTCATTGAACACTGAATAATAAAGTCATAAAACTCCATTAATGAAAGAAAGTTAATGTGAAGTTGCTAAAAATGACAAAAAACAGATGTGTGGATAAATGAAAATAAGACTCTTTATGTCTTTACCCTTCATTGCATGTCAGCTTCTTCTATAATTCCATTATTTAACCATATCTGACAGGTTTGACGATTCAGTGAAGTCGTGTATATGACTAGAATTGTATGCTAAACTTTAATAGTTCCATTTCTAGATTCGTACTTACTGGTGTTGCGGAGGCATGGGAACAGGTAAGTAGAGCTTCTTTATTATCTTTCCCCCTGCCCCTGCCCATTTTGGCTAGAGTTCCCCTTGAAATGTCTACCTACTGTATGCCTAAACAGAGGTTCTACCTACCCACTTACCTATCATGTATGGTATACAGGGGTCTACCTACTATAAACATTAAATAGCCCCTAGAAACTCCCCTGGTGGGGCATCTAAGCAATGAAGAAATATACAGCTTCCTTTTAGTGAATCAGAAAGTTAAGGTCTGCAGCATAAAGAACTGAAGCCCTGAAGACAAAGGCTTTACAAAGGTTCTGTACATGAGGATCTAAGCTCACTTGTTACATTTACTTGTCACTTGTTCCAAGAATAAAGCACTCAGTAGGAATTATGGGATGGTTAGTGCTGCTTGTTTCTATTCTTTTCCGCATTATTCCGTTGTTCTGTGTGATTCTTCTGTTTACCAAGAAATTGCAGGCACTGTAATAACAATTGACATTTTGTTCTTGCTCTGCTTTTTATGGCTGCATGAAACAGTTGCAGAACATCAAATATACAGTACAGTACTTCAATACAAATCCAGTTTATATATACCGCATCAAAAGCAGCAGAGCTGAATTCTTATAATAAAATATAAAACTATTTTATTGATAACAGTAAAACCAAATGTGAATTCATTTAAAAGACAGAGATGCCTACAGGTGACGGAAGAAAAGGAGCTGCAAAGTGCAAGGATAAGCACCACAACAGGATAATCATCGTCTGTCAACAAATATGGCAAAACTTTAAATCAGTAAAACAGACTGAATGTACAATTGTAAGAAGGATCCACAAACCAACGGAAAAACAGAAACCTAGAAACTCTCCTTCAGGCTAAATTCACACAACGTCTTTTTTTGACCCCTTGGCGGACGTTTTTAGACTGACATTATTTTGACACAAAAATACATCTGTATTATGCAAATTATGGATGCGATTTTCATAATATGGCTATATTTTAAAGGGAACCAATCAGGCCGAAAATCACCCTAATGATAAGGAAACGTGCTGGCACATCACCCAGCACACTTCCCAAACATCCCCCTGTACCCTTCGTGCCCCCCTCTATTAGACTGTATTCTTACTTTTATGATGTCCCGCACTGTATGGAAATGCTGGGCAAATAGTCACGGTGGGCGTATCTAGTCATGGTCCTGGGCGGTTGGAATCGCTGTAATCATGCCCAGAGGGGCGAGATTGAAAGACCTGCGTTCCGCTGACGTCACCTGGGGCCTGCGTTCCAGGACGGCGACGCGCTGACGTCTTCAGGACGGCACGCATGCGCAGTACGTCAGCATCTTCTCCCGCCGTACAGCACATGCGCGGCGTGCTAAAGACGTCGTTGCGCTGCTGACGTGGAACGCAGGCCCCGAGTGACGCCGGCGGAACGCAGGTCTTTTAATGACACCCCTCTGGGCGTGATTACAGCGATTCCACTGCCCAGGACCGTGACTAGATACGCCCATGACCGTGACTAGATACGCCCACCGTGACTACTTGCACGGCATTTACATACAGCACGGGACATCATAAAAGTAAGAATATGGTCTAATAGAGGGGGGCACAGAGGGTACAGGGGGATGTTTGGGAAGCGTGCTGGGTGATGTGCCAGCATGTTTCCTTATCACAAGGGCAATTTTCGGCGTGATTGGTTCCCTTTAAGCTCAAAATGATGGCTGCCCAAGACTGTATTTTCATGCTCTGTAATCCATAGATCTTATGGAGCATGAAGCTGTGTAGCGGACTCGCAGACCTCCCGACATCATGTATCAATACGATTCCTGGAGTGGTTTAAAGTGTTTAAATCTTTGTGGGACTTTAATGGTACAGCCATGACTAGCACCTCCTAAATATTTGTAAGGAGGGACTGGCTGGCAGCGTAGATGAGTGCACTGAGGGCTGTAGTCCTGCCCCTAGTGCACCAAACTACATCATTTACATATTAATAAAATGCAGGATTTCTTGAAAAAAATGCAGTGGATGAAGGTAAGAAAATGACCTTCATTCTCAGCATCACCAGCTATATGGAAACATAACAGTCTTCTAACCTCTTGTTAGCTTCCCTTTAAGGCATAAAGATAGCATTTCAGGTAAGGATCTATTGAAATATTTCCAAATTAGACACAACAAATTAAAAGGTAAACATGCCAACAACCTGGCCACCTACACAATTATATAAAGTACTGCAGAATGCATCCGTATGTATTGAAGGGAATAACATTTGAAATTCCAACACTCTTTTGTTACACTGGTCAAGAGCCAGGCATAAAGCACAAAAAATAAAATAAATCTAATACCAAACTAGAGAAAGCAGAGTCACACCAGGACAGCACAACTATACAGAGAAACAGACAAGATGTCACACAATCCAAAAACACAACCAGTATACCAATCGAGGGTTAATTCATAGCATACATAATACATACAAGTAGAATGCCTTTCATGCTTTCATGTCATGTGAGATTCCTATCAAAATCTTTCCTTGCCTTTTATACAATGATGGGTAAGACAATTTCACATACCCAGTCACAAAATGGTACCCAATTTGTCAAGATGTGTTAATGACTTTGAAAATTAAAGATCTGTTGCACTGAGGGCTATGGTACCACCCCTCTTCACCAAACAATCTAATTTACATATAAAAAACATATAATAATATAATATAATAACATTAAAGCGACTATGTACCCACAATCTGACTCCTCCAAACCACTTGTACCTTCAGATTGCTGCTTTTAATCCAAGATCTGTCCTGGGGTCCGTTCGGCAGGTGATGCAGTTATATTCCTAAAAAACAACTTTTCAACTTGAAGCCCTGTGCCAAACGGGAGTATCTGTGCCCTAACCTTGCACCACCCCTCTGTCCCTCGTCCCCACCCTCTTCATCATTAGAAATGCTCCTGTGTCAGCCCGGCAGATGGGCTGGATCGTTAAGCACCTGTGCAGTGTTCAGCATGGAGAGAGTGTCATTCCTATTGATGAAGAAGGTGGGGAGAAGGGACGGAGGGGTAGTGCAAAGTTAGGGCACTGATACTCCCGTTTGGCACGGGCTGCAAGTTTAAAAGTTGTTTTTTAGGACAATAACTGCATCACCTGCCGAACGGACCCCAGGACAAATCTTGGACTAAAAGCAGCTGGTGCAGAGGACCTTCTACATTAAGGTAGGATCACACTCCCCTCCCCTGCTCTATTAGAATCTATTAGCAGGTTAGGTCCATCTAAACTGTACCACAATTCTGGATAACAAAAGTACTAGAGGTGAGAGAACCAGATTTGTTTAGCTTCATACTGTGGCTGTATCCATGTTTTCCAGGCATTTTCCAGTTGGTATCCGCCCTCTGTACGGAACGGTTAGCCTGAGGGATATGAGTGTAGATCAGTTTTGCTTCATATGAAGCAAAGCGAATCTGGTTCACTCATGTTTAAAATGTATTATTATAATCTGCACAATAAGGCTAAGATGGCACAACATCAAAAATAGAGAAAAGGCGTACAATTTTTATATTTAAAATAACGTCCGTTTTTTCAACGATTTAACTGACTGCAATGCCAATCCACTGAAGTCAATGGGAAGATGGATGTCCAATGCACACAATGAATTGAATAACGGAGGTTTTTACCGCGGCCGTCAAAATAATGAACATGATCATTATTTTAGGACATCTTTTGCAAACAGCGGACGTTTTTTATTAGTTGTTCACACGCAGTTTTTCTTTTTCCACTGTTCTTTCTCCGTTTTTACTATTGAATTCAATGGACTTTTCAATTAAGCCACACCCAAAGGCCAATTAGTAACCAAACTAGAATAATGTACCATTGCACTAAGAGAAGGCCAGGCTGCAAAATGAGGTGTGTTATTTTAGACTCAAAATGACGGACGTCATTTAAAACGAAGCTCAAAAAACGAAGCTCAAAAAACATAGTGTGAACATAGCCTAAGCCTTATTGAACCATACCAGCAGGTCATTACTGTTTTCCTATAAATAAGGTAGATTTACAGGGAGCATTGAGTCATTTCTTTTTTTTTTTTTTTCTGCAAAGCAGTAGGTCAAATAAGTTTTGGAATATCTGCTTTAGATATATACATTTAAACCTTTAGTGATTGGATTGTGGGGCATCCACAATAACTGCCAGCACCGGAGAAACAGATCTACTTTGGATACTTTGCATTTACTCATTTGAGCTTTCTTAATGTACAGAAGTTTACTTGTCATGAATGTTCCTGTTGGGACCTTGGCGCAGTCCTTAGTTCGTAAGATACGACTGATACGGGGATTCTGCACTTTTGTGTTTATTTTACATTTATGTCTGAACCTGGTCTGAACACTGTCTTATTCCAGCCCTTGCTGATTGGTGATTAGCAGGGTTCCACCCCACCCGTGTCCACCTGTTTAGTTTACTGGCAGGTTTAGAGTTAGGGCCCTATTCCACCGGACGATTATCGTTCGCATAATCGTTAACGATTAACGATTTCAAACGACCGCTATTGCGAAAGACCTGAAAACGTTCACTCATTTCCATGGAATGATAATCGTTACTTATGATCGTATTTGCGATCGTTTTTCTTCACTATTTGTTTGCTACTGCGTTCCTATCTACTGCGAACGACCGAACAACGTCTTATTCAATGCAAACGATTTGCGAACGAGCAACAATAAAAATAGGTCCAGGTCTTATAAAGCGATCAACGATTTCTCGTTTGGTCGTTAATCGTTAACTGCATTTCAACCGAACGATTATCATTTAGATGCGAACGATAATCTGAACGATAATCGTCCGGTGGAAAAGGGCCCTCAAGCTTTGTTGCTTTGGTTTCTCTGTGACTGAGGGATCTTCCATCCAGTCAGTTTCCTTGTTGTCAGCTGTGTATGCTCTGTAGTCAGGAGGCTTCTCTAATGGGGATCCGGACTGGGCTCTGGTTCACTATAAGTGGTTCTCTGTATCCCAGTTTATTGCTGGTTATCCAGTATAGCTTCCCTGTCCTGCATTCCAGCTCTGCCTGCATTTATCTGAGTGTTGCCTCTGGTTTTCTTTCCCTATTGCTTTCTATTCTGACCATCCCTGCTTGCTGCCTCCCCTGACCTATTACATTACTACTCAGCTTTCTGTACTGTTCTCTACAGCATCCCTGATGAAAAGGAAGACCCACAAAACATGTTGTATACTGTTTATATTTATTTATTTACTTATTCATTTATTTATTTTATTATTTTGCTTTATGTATAACTACTACTAGAGGTGGGGTATCTGTGATGTCTATCACTTTTGTATATGGTTCACTTGTTGAAAACCATTGTTGTTTTAATCTTCATGCAATGCAGGTCCATAACTGATACCAATGTTGAAATATGTTTGCCCAATAGTCTTCTGTCACCATGCAGAACTTTGTGGAATTTGGAAAATAGTGAAATTAATTAAAAGTAAGCCTTAGATAAGATGAACATTGCTCTCCCTTGCATAGTGTTCTTGCATTGTTACAGCTTACAGGTGTCAATTGTGAATCATTCCTGAAATTTCTTTTTTACCCAACAGGCAATGTCCCTTTAAATGAAGTACTTACTGCCATATCCATTATGTCTATCATATATTTTTAGTGGTTTTAGAAAACAGAAATATAGTGACAATATTATGTGCAGACTGAAGGTTAAGGAACAGAGAAATTGAAGATCTAAATCATATGCATTTCTTTTGTACTTATTTTTTATTAAACATCAACTCAGCACCGACCTGTTTAATAATCAACCTTGCATCCATTTGACATGCTGATCTTCACTGCTTCTAATATGGCAAGAGAATATTTCCCCGCAGCCCCTGGCATCCCTCAGGCTAAAACATCAACTCTTTCTGATGCCTCACACTACTCCAAAAATATATTTGTACATCATAATGCATCTGTCCACCTGCTTGCAGAGGCCAAAAGACATTGGTCATATATAGTAAGTGTATAGAATTACAACAGTTACCTATATATCGGGGATTAAAATGTAGAGTGACAAATACTATTCAGTGTGCCACTAACATGTACAGCACCTATCTATTTATCTGGCTGGATACTGTATCTATACAGCCATTTAAAGGTCAAAACAGGCAGAGATATAAAATACTATTTTTCTCCCTGTCCTGGAAATAAGTTAGAGCAACGCTCAAGAAATAATTGATATACTGTATTATGCCTACTGCAGGACCTGAGGGGATGGTGCATGAGACAAAGAACAGCACAGATAGAAGTTGTGCGCTGCCCCTACAGAGTTTTCCCCAGAGAACCTTTCATCATAGCTTCACACCTTCCATGAGAAAGACAAAAGGTAGAAATTCAAAAAATGTAAATGCCTATAGTTTTAGTAATGGTCTACCGGTAAAAATTGATTGATCTTTTGCTATTTTTATATTCCAGGTAGATAATGTACAGTCTACAAAATATGTTCTTTGTTGTATTATATAGGAAAAGCTGAGATATAATTTCTGATTCATTGTTGTTTGAGACGCTCTTCTAAAGGTGTTATTGCATACATGTAACATTCCCTGGCTTATCAGTGTATGGTGAATGATGGCATATCCGGGCAATATGTTATCATCTACCCTCCCCCATCAATTGCAGTTAAACTCCCACCTTGTGCTCTTCCAATCTCTGCCATGATCCAAATTTCCCAATCCCATCTCTAAAATGTCCTGTGTGCTTCACCAGTTTGCTGGAATTTGACATCTCAGACAATCAACACTCTGAAGGGCAAGGGGAGAAAAAGATTTTGGTGCACTATAATTAGGCTGCGTTCACACTACGTATATTTCAGTCAGTATATTTCAGTCAGAAAGGATCTGTTCACACAATGTTGAAATTGAGTGGATGGCCGCCATTTAATGGCAAATATTTGCTGTTATTTTAGAACAACGGCTGTTATATTGAAATAATGGCAGTTATTTACTGTTATATGACGGCCATCCACTCAATTTCAACATTGTGTGAACAGATCCTTTCTGTGTTTTTAATCCACTCCTGGTTTTGGTTGCAATACTGACTGAAATATACTGACTGAAATATACGTAGTGTGAACGCAGCCTCAATGTGGTATATGCCCCCGGTGATGGTGTTATTATGTCAGAGGATTGGCCGGTCTTTTGCTAGGTGGTTAGGTGTGACTCCACGCCGGAGGTGGTTGGCTGAGATACAGCCAGACCTTGGAGTGTTATTTTGTGACGCCAGTGCCGGGTAGGCACTCCTGCTTTTATTTGACAAGGCCGATTGTACCTTTTTCCCCTGTGGTCAGTGTCCTGCCAGCTTGCTACTGGGTCCCTTGGGATGGAGTGATCACGGATGGCCAGAGTGGTGTATTGACCCTCCTGGAATGTAGGACCCGCCACCCACAGAAAGGGGAAGTGTCCCAAGGTTGCGGTGTGTGCTGTGTCAGTGGGTTGCGAGGAATTACAGAGTCTCTTTAATTTAAGGAAGGCTGGTTTACTAGCTGCAAATGTGCAGCAGCTCATACAGAATCAACAATATGAGGTTTCTCTGGATAAAGCACTGCATAACACACTTGACAATAGTTCCCAATAAATACTTGACAATATGGCAACCTGATCAGTAGTAGAAGTGCAGTGTGGGGTATAGTCGTGCTGACTGGATTGTGCGTTGAATAATACGAAGAAGCAAAGTAGTAGAGAGGAGGATGCCTTAAGAGTTTTAACCCATGTGGTACTGTGTTCTCCAGGTATGTTGGAAGATGAGGTAGAATACTTAGAAGAGGGATACCTGTGCCCGTGTATTGATTTTTACTTAGTCTTCACACCACCTTATGCCCACTAGACTCGGCTAAACCTTCCTAGAGATGATACAGGCCCCAGACCTTGTTACCTGGGATGAGCGGAATGCTGAGGGTTTCCTACTGATTGACTTGCTGCACCTTTGCTCTATCTAGATCAGTTCCTAGCTATTTCACTTTCGTGGATACTATCCTGCTCTGTTACTTCTCATAGTCCACGGTGTGGGTTGAGGTTGTCTCTGGCTTGTCCTCTCCTAAGAGGGGTTTAACAGTGCATAGTGCTGTGTAGCATTACTGGTAAGAAAATTGTTACAGGTGCACTGTTTTGCTCCTCCTCCACCCATGTGACTTACTTTCCCTGTGAGTGCGCTGTGAGTGGGTGAAGAGTGCAACCGAAGAAGTAAGGAGAGAGGTGATAGGAAAGAAGAAAACAAGACTCCTACTGGTCTACAGATTCAGGTGACACATAGAGAAACAATAATTCTTTACATCCTTCAGCTGTGCAGCTTCCAAATGCATATATACAATACAACTGCCTGTGCCAGAAGTCCTAACCACCTGTCAGAGGCTTCCAAAGAAGTGACATTATAATATGGGTTCTCCCAAATTTTTCATCCCTAAAGGGGTAGTTTACCATTTTTTATTTATTTATTTTAAATCAACTGGTACCTGAAAGTGTCAGAGATTTTAATTTACTTCTATTAGAAAATCTCAAGTCTCAAATCTCAGCTGCTATATGTCCTGCAGGAAGTGGTATTCTTTCTAGTCATACAGCAGCTGATAGGTACTGGAAAAGTCAAGATTTTTTTAAATAGAGCAAATTACAAATCTCAAGCACCTGCTGGGACGAGTTGATCTGAAAGATTTATTTTGTGAACTATCCCTTTGAGGACCAATGACATACCTGTATGTCATCATGCCTGATCACCATGACGACTAATTATCTATTTTAATGCAACTGTCAAAACTGACAACTGCATTTAAAGGCTATTAAAAAAGTGTTTGTGGTGGTTTAGTGAGCAGTTCGCCCCCTTGTGATGGAATCATGGAGGGGCAATCCGCGCTTCTGCCTGGGCCAGCAGTCAGAGCTGCAAAGACGCTGATCCCGGCTTGGCATCCAATTACTATGGGCTCCAGCAGCCCATAGTAATCAAGCACTGATCTCATTAATTACATATGTACTGCATTGATCTCTATGAGAGATCAGAGTAGTTACCATAGAAGACCCCCAGTGGCATTTCAAAAATAAAGTTAATTAATAAAGGGCATATAGCAGTTAATAAGTATGGGAAGACTTGAGATTTTTAAATTGAAGTAACTTTCTGGCACCAGCTGATTTGAAAGAAAACGTTTTTTGCTGGACAACCCCTTTAAGTCAGCAGCTGTTGCTTCATAGCTGCCAGTGATAGTTTTGGTTGTGTGACTTCACCAGCATTCATTTTTTGTTCTTATATCCTGTGTGCCAGACCTCTGCTAGTGTTTTCTGACCTTGGCTTGTATCCTCATTTTGTACCTTGCACTTGACTGTGCTTCTGACCTTGGCTTATTATATGGTATCCCCTTTGGTTATGATTTTATGAAGTAAAAGAAAAGGAGCTGAGATCGGCACTACTACTTAATAGACCTATGAGGGGCTAGTTCATACAACAGGGTGCTCACTCTTATGAGTACAAGAATGTAGTAATAATCCAAAAACCAAAGAAAAATACAAGAGGGCACTCACCATCTTTTTGTCTTTATTCTGATAATTACATTGGCATCAATGCTGTGTAGCTGGCGGGGGCGCCAAGTGCAAGATGAAGAGATGAGTTACAGCTGTTTCGTACAATTCGCGTGCTTCCACTGAAGTAGAAGTAGAGAGTCAATAAAAGCACACAAGTTGTGCAAAACAGCTGTAATTAATCTCTTCATCTTGCACTTGGCGCCCCTGCCAGCTACACAAGACAAAAAACGGTAAGTGCCCTCTTGTATTTTTCTTTGTTTTTTGGGGTTCTGATTTTATATTGCATTTCTCTCTCGGTTTTGACCCCAGTATAAAATTGTTACATTTCAAGTGTTTAGTTTTTAAAACATTCAGTAGTTTTAAAACTAATATGCTCTGACCAAAGTTATAAACATACTTTGCGTACATCAATTGTACAAAGTAACGTTAGAAACTTTGTAATATATCTTATCAGGCAAAAATGCTTCCTCCTCCACTTCTTAACCTTTTTTCTTCTCCTCTCCCTACCTCCACTAACGTTAAAGGGATATGCCGGGGCGGGGGTAAGTGAAAATAATTACATCCACTTACCTCCCCACCCACATACAGCTATTCCACTCCCCAGTCTCCCGCCGCTTCCTGGTCGAGACTGATGTTTCAGGCCCACTCAGCAATTCAGCAGCAGAGGCAGGATACCACTACAGCCACTAAATGGCTGAGCGGGCCTGTCCATGTCTTGTCTGAAGGCCCATCAGAACAAGAAGTGTTGAGAGACCGGGAATCAGAGCAGCTGGATGTAGGCGGCAGCACTGGAGCTGGGGAAGTAAGGGGGTGTAATGGTTTTCACCAACCCTCTCCCCAGAGATTGTGAAAAAGGGGGTCCTGTCTGAAGTACCCACTATAAACTATGATTCACCCTGAGAAAGAGCTCAATTCTGTCTAGTATTACAAACAGACCAGCAGCCCACTCTGAAGTTAAATTACACCTGCCCATATAAGTGTATGGAGAAAGGAGGGATGAGAAAGGAGATGGGAGGGGGGTGAGTGGTGAGACCAGAAGATGTAGAAAGACATCAAAGAAGCTATACATGAGCTACTGTAAGTACCATATTTCACCCCAAAGTTTAATTTACAGCTTAGACTGTTCACTACTGCTGTATAATGTCTTCCATTGTGTTTCTTGGGGTGGCTGTTGAGACATAGAAGTGCACAATCTCCTGTTCTGTGTGTATATGACAGACATCACCTCCCCACCAGCTCAGGGACAATTGTAAAATGACAACTGAAAATTACAAACAGAAAATGAATCCTGCAGAGCTGAAATCTGATTTAAAATATGCCCTATACAAGTTATATAATAGCCAGAAAGATTGCTACTCCTTAAGTAGACACAGGACATCTTAAAAGTTCCCTAAAACAACTGCTATACTTTATGGACTGTTACATTTAGCTTTAGCAAGTCATGTTTTGTCACTGTACTGTGTATACCACACTTCTAGTTTCCACAATCAGTAAAACAACCATTAGACAAAGACAACATATTGTTACATAACATGGATGCTGTCAGTTCAGCTATATGTAATATCCCCACTGAGGCATGCACAATACTGGTGGATCCTAATACTCTCTCCAGAGATGCTTCTTGTTTCACTTTGATGCTTAGCTAATGAAATGAGGGTGATAAAATATAAACTGCAGAATATATCAAAGGCTGGGCCCAATACATTTAACCCTCTCAGGACAGAGTGGATTTTGGCCCTGGGGACATATTTCCCTGTTACCTTCTAAGAGCCATAACGCTTCTTCTTCTTCTTAACTACAGAGCCATGTTTTTTTGTTTTGTAATGACTCCTTTCAAACGACCATGAAATGTAAGATGACTGTTGTTCAGCTGACAGCTATTGAAGCATTGGGACATCAAGGCTCACAGGAGCGGGGATCCTCGACATTATAAACCGAACTCCTACACAGTGTGTCCTCTCCAGGCGGCCAATGCGCTCAGAGACATGCCGGCCGCCTGGAGAGGAAGGATGTCACCATGCAGGAGCTCCTCTTTTTCTCCTCCTGGACTGCTGGTAGTTTAAAGTTTATTGGGGGAGGTGCACTTGGGGGATGCTGTGGGATGCCAGCGTATTGATGGTGATCTGAGCTCCTATGCAGCACGTTCGCCTGAAGAGGGAGGGCATCATTGTGCAGGAGCTTTGTTTAGAGCAGGGATTCCTATCATTATGACGGGAATCCCCGCTCCTTTACAGTAAGTAGTAAGTGATATATATATATATATCCATGACACATTGTAATGAGGGAGACTGTGTTTGTTCAATGCTGCCTGTAATTTGGGCAGCATGAACTAACTGACAGGTTCCCATTAATTAGGTTTGCCTGCATGCAGATTGGAAGCAGGGCCACAATATGCTGCACCCATGGTCATAAGGTGGTAGTACTGTTATGGTACTGTTTTGTAACTTCTCCTATAGACACATTATATAAATTTATTTTCTTATTGAGAGAAATAAACTCTTCTCCCAAGAGTTTCTCCACATATATATATGCACAGCAAAATGAGAAGCTATTATGATGTCAGTGCTATGTTCTGCATAATACACAGTGCTCCCGTTATGGATTTTAGGAAGCAGGAATATGATAATATATAAATTCTTTTCTATAAATCTGAAAAAAGATCGAGAGGTTCCTTTAATTTACAAAACAAAGCATAAAATGAATAATCCTGACTGTTCTACTGACTCTGTGACAATAAAAAAATATTCTAAAATTTTAGGTTGGCAAATTAAATAATATTCATGGTGCTTTTGGACAACATTTACATTTTAGTGTTTATGAAATGAAGAATAATTATTAAAGCTGGGAAGGATATGCAGCTGTTGTAAGCTATTTGTCCTATAAGATATCCCACAAGGCCCACTACAAATTTATAGTTTTGGCAAATTATTTCCTGATCATTCGGAAATTATTCATTCATGTTACTAGTTAGGCATTCATGCATATAAAATCTGAGTCACTGACAGTATTGCAAATAGCCCTCGGATTTACTGACCATGGGAGCAATAATGTGGACCTCTGAAAAACAGCAACTGGAGTCAATAAAAAGCTGGCCCAACTACGACATTAGTGAATCTGCTCCTCGCCACCCCTGTGAATAACTTTGTTTCTCTGCCCATCCTGTTCTCTTTTATGTCTAGCATGCTGGACAATGATGCTGTGTGTTTTTTATTCTAATCTTCTGCTTCTACAGACTACCTAACTTTTGCTAATTCATTGCTATTTGCATTATCTACATTACTTCTTCAATATTTTTGTATAAAAAAGATTCAGGAATATATTTAGAAATTGTTCAATTGATATGTGTTCGTGTGACTATATTGTTTACTTGCCATCGTATGTTTATGCTGCCAAATGTATTTTTGCTATTGCATTTTTATACAAGGGTATTACGGCAACATTGCCTACACATCTCATGTTCGTTTAATAATTTATGCACCGGTAGTATTCACCTGTTGGGTTTGTTATTTAAAGAGAGGTGTTTGTAGGAGGAGTTATTAGTGAGCAAGAGCGTGCATGTGCTTGAAACAAGTCTGATCTCTGTCGGGTCCCTGCGCCATGGTCTTTCACTTGTATGTTATTGCAACATTGGAATAAAAAGTGGTGGATCACTAGTCTTTGTTGAAAGTTTAACCGCACACTAGCCAGTTGTGGATCCGGAGTACCGAAGATTGCTACCAACCCAGTGAGCTGATCCTTTTATTCATATTACCTGCAAGGTCCAAGAACCAAATCTTCACGGTCAAAAGAACAAGACAAAGTATCTACCTTTACATTATTGTCTGTAGGACAGCAGCAAATGTAAGAATCAAACCTGTAGAAAAATAAACTAATGGGCTTAATGGGGGTTTCAACCAATGAGCAGATTACAAGTACAGTAGAGCAAGATTTTATTGTGGCTTAGAGCAATGCTTCTCAATTCCAGTCCTCGGGCCTCACCAACAGGTCATGTTTTGAGGATTTCCTGAGGATTTCACAGGTGATATAATTATACTCAATGCAACAGGTATTATCACAGGTTTTCTTTGTATGGGATATCCTCAAAACATGACCTGTTGGTGAGGCCCGAGGACTGGAATTGAGAAGCACTGGCTTAGAGGCAATTATCTGCTGTCAAACCTATTCCTGGTGACATTTTAGATCAGTCAAGAGTATAAAAATGTTATCTAAGTAAACAAGCAAACTGACATTTGGGAGATCCCAGAAAATATCATTAATAAACTCATGGAAGATTGCAGGGGGCATAACCAGAAGTGCCCTCCTCTGGTATTAAAAACTGTTTTTCAGTTCTCACCTTCATAGACCCCCAATAATAGATCCCACTAAGGTGTCACTTGGGCAAGGGATTCTCCAGAGAGCAGAGAAACAGTAAAAGTCACTGTGGCTCAGTCATTTGGGAATTGACATTGAATTGCCATGTGTTTACCAGTTGAGGTAGCACCGGGTACTGGGAGAGGTCTATAAATAGGGAATGGCAGTAGATTGGTGTTGTTATTATATGAGTGGCAATGATAAGTGGTGGGCATGATAATCCAGAAGATACAATGCAGACCCTATGGAGGACATTCTGAGTGGCTGCATCATTTTGACACACTAAAGGCCATATTATGATATTGAAGGGGAAGCAAGCGCCAACCTGTCAGGTCAGCAGTCACTTGCCCCTCGTTCCTTTCTCGCTGTCTGTGATATTATACGCACAGACATCGAGCGGGGGAGAGCAGGGAGCTGCAGGGTGGCCCATTGAAGTCAGTGGTGGTCTTCTGCCGCCAGTCCTATTACACGGAGTGGCAAGCAGAACACCATCACTAACATGATCGCGCTGTTTGAACATGTTGAAAGACCATGATCAATGAACATCGTCCATGTCGGCTGATGGTGGTCTTTTAGCATGTTTTATTACACCAAACAATTATCAGTTAAAGCGGCCGGTAATCGGCCAAGTATGGCAGACAATGTAAATTATATATCATAGCTATGGTTGTTATTATAATGCTCATATTAAAAATACTCTCAGTTCAGCCGAAACTACTAGAATGATCAAATGTCATCAATCAGAATTTATGTTCTCAATAACATTGAACTTAAAGTCCCATGTCAAGTAATAAAAAGCGAACACTAAAGAGTTAGTCTTATTGAAACTGATTTATTATGGAAAAGCAAAAAGTTACAGAGAAAGGTTTACAGGAGGAACATTGTAATTATCACAAACTTCTGCAACAGGCAATTTCAGTACAATGTTAATACTAATCTTTAATGCAACTTTATGCAGTCGCAATAATTGAAACAACTTTTACATCTTCCATTGTATATTAGAGAATAGTTAAACCCTTTCTATGCTACAGTATTTAAATTAAAATCTTTTTTCCTTGAACTATGTCTACTAGGTTCTCACGGAAAACATTTTCAACAACTCTAATCACAAAGGAAACAGCAGGTAATACAAATTTGATAGGAGTGGTCAAGGTACCTAGGGGAGCTTACAACAGCAATGCCAGACAAATGGCAATCAATGCCTGCCGGCTTGCCCAACTACCCAGGTTCCATAGTTAATCCTTTCATTTTAAAGTGTTCATTAAGACCTAGAAAAATATTCAATCCATGCTTCCTACTGCCCATTGTCCATGCATAACTTTATAATTATATGATGTTTTATGTTGTTTTTTTTTTTTTTTTTTCAGGTTTTTTTTTCTGTTAAACTAAACATTTTACATGATATATTTTTTCTTTTAAAGTATAATTACTTTAAAGTATAAGGTTGTTCAACAGTTCTAATATGTATGATAAATATACGTTGCCTGTAATATCTGGATCAGGGCTGTATTCACAGCTCATGCTGCCCTAGACACTGAGCCTAAATTTAAGGCTCATTTACAGTGGCCAGGTATCTTCACAATACGCTTGTTTCTGAGCTGTCATAAAGATATCTTATCTTAGGATGCAAAGATGAACAGTGTCAGGTGTGTCCTGATAGCCCTATTACACCTATTTTACAGAATAGGGCTATGTTCAGACCAGGTAAGTTCCGTAATTATCACAGCCATTGTTGACAATTTGCAACAACGGCCATGATTACTACAGAACTTACGTAGTACAGCCCTCAATGGAATCCCGTGCGGAGTGTAGTTTTCTGTGGCCGCTATTTATTCTTATTGTGTATGTTTTTTTTTTTTTTTTTTTAAAAGGATGCGTTTTCATAGTTTTTTTTATCATGGAAGTAAATAGATAAAATAGGATCAAAATGGATGCACACTAATGTATCTATTTTTTCCATCTGTTTTTTTGCAAACACGGATGAAAAAAAACAGATTGCAAATATGTAGTGTCAACCCAGTCTAATAGTCTAATTCTCTCCTCTTTCTATGACTTGCCAACACTGCACGACATTACGCTCAGCCGATCACTGACTGCATGGGCCATCTCTGATGCGGAATGCTGGATTCACACATGGCAGTTTTATGGAAAACCACCACTGCAGTTTTTGTGCCAAAGCCAGAAGTGGATTCAAATGGGATGGAAAATATACATTGAGAACTTATTTCTCTCTTTCCTGTTGCATCCACTTTTGGTTTTGGCACAAAAACTGCTAGGTGTGAAGCCAGCAGAAGGGAATTGGACAGGTGTGGGTGTGTTTTTTGTTTTTTTTTAAATCTGCCTTCTGGGAAAATCCCTTTAACTTAAGAGAGAGAATTCTGCTATAATAGCGGTTTCCAGTCTTTTATAAAAACTCTGTTTATTTCTGGTGGAATATAAGTGAAATAGGAAAAATGAGAAATCTGCATGCTATTTTCGTTGAAGTATCCAGACTAGAGATGAGCGAACAAGTTTGGCCGGTATGGGATCCGATTCAGATTTTTCCAAAAATCTGAGTCCGATCGGATTCGGATTTTTTTTTAATCCGCTCCGATTTTTTTATTTTTTTTGCTTTTTAAAATGGCAGCCACCATTCTAGAAAGCAGGAAGTGTTCCGGGCGGGAAAAGCACTTTCCCATTATGCCCAGAACACATCCAATCAGCAGGGATCTTGCACTAGCCCACCCCCTGTGTGACGTCGGTATTGCTTTAAGAGGAGCGGTTACATGACCGCACCATGCAGTCTGCACAGAGAGAGGAAGGAGGTTGTTACTGGCTGCAGTGCACACAGCTCGTAATTACCAAAACGCTGCTGCTGCTTCTGTTGTTTACTTCAGACTACTGAGAAGATATTGTAGGAAAGGAAAGATTAGGAAAGCAGAGAGGAGAAACATCTAGTGACTGAGAGAGAAATATAGAGAGGGCAAAACATAGATAGATTAGGCATAGGACAGCAAAGGGTGCACGGAACAAAAACATGCTCTACAGATATACAAGTCCTATACTTCTGATATTGTGTATATCACATCGTCTTATTATGAGAGACAAAAATACCTGGTGCAGGTGTATAGCATAAAAGTCTTTAAAAAAGTGCTATACATATAGACAATTTCTATACTCGGACCCTTCTGATAGTGTGTATATCACACCCGTCTTATCCTGAGAGACAAAAATACCTGGTGCAGGTGTATAGCATAAAAGTCTAACTGGCATCCAGGTTGACTACTGGTGTGCCTGTCCTTGCCTCCATGTTGGCTACTGCTGGGCCTTAACTGGCCTCCAGGTTGACTACTGGTGTGCCTGCCCTTGCCTCCATGTTGACTACTGCTGCTCCTGTACTGGCCTCCGTGTTGACTACTGCTGCTCCTGCCTGGCCTCCATGTTGGCTCCTGCTGCTCCTGCTTGGCCTCCATGTTGGCTACTGTTGCTCCTGCCCTTGGCTCCATGTTGGCTACTGCTGGGCCTTAACTGGCATTCATGTTGACTACTGCTGTGCCTGCCCTTGCCTCCTTGTTGGCTAATGCTGGGCCTTAACTGGCATCCAGGTTGACTACTCGTGTGCCTGCCCTTGCCTCCATGTTTACTACTGTTGCTCCTGTACTGGCCTCCGTGTTTGCTACTGCTGCTCCTGCCTGGCCTCCATGTTGACTATTGCTGCTCCTGCCTGACCTCCATGTTGACTATTGCTGCTCCTGCCTGACCTCCATGTTGACTACTGTTGCTTCTTCCTGGCCTCCATGTTGGCTACTGCTGCTCCTGCCTGGCCTACATGTTGACTACTGTTGCTGATGCCTGTCCTCCATGTTGGCTACTGTTGCTTCTGCCTGGCCTCCATATTGACTACTGTTGCTGATGCCTGTCCTCCATGTTGACTACTGCTGCTCCGAAACTGGCCTCAAATTACTATTGCTGGACCTCCACTAGCCTCCAATGACTACTGCTGCTCCTTCACTGCATTTGTGACCTTTTTCCTGCATAGACCCAGTAATGGTGAATTTCCTACATTGACCCTGTAATGATAAATATTGAGGTCTAAAAAAAAAATTTACTTTGAGGTATTGAAAAGATAATGATGTTACTGACATGTAGAGCCCTAAATTCAACCAAATACACTACCCCCCTATCATATAGATGCTTTAAACTATGAAATCCGAAGAAATCTGAAATTTGGTCGAACAGAACTTTCCGAAAAAATCCGGAAGTCCGGCCTGAACGAACTTTTGAAAAGTTTGCTCATCTTTAATCCAGACTGCTATGTCCCATCAGGCTCTAATATATTGTTTATATATGTCATTTGAAACTTCCATTAATCTCAATGTATAGAAGCTATTCAGAAATAATGTGTAGGTTCCAGTGTAAATTGTTTCACGTTATTTTCTGTTAAAGGAAACCTGACATATTTAAAGGGAATCTGTCATTAGGTTGGCGTAATACTTACATAATTCTGTTCAGCTGTTCTCCTAATATGCAGGAGAAAAGGATTCTTGCCACATTCCTACCCCGCCCTCCAGCTGCTGATTGACAGTTGCTGCCTATACAGAGCATGGATAGATAACTGCCAATCAGCAGCTGGTGGGCGGAGTTTTCTGCTTCTCATGAATAATGAGGACTACTGAGCTTAAGTATAAAATGGAAAGGACTACTTGTCCATGTTATTCAGGGGGATATCTCTGGATCAGCTGCACAGAACAATGTAAGTAATGCATCATTCTGTTAAGCTTTTCTGTCACTAGTTTATGCTACCCTGAGATAGGACAGCATAATCCTACTGACAGAATCTCTTTAACCCTTAGAGGAGGCCAATTTCAATTTTTGCATTTTCGTTTTTCCCTCCTTGTGCTTAAAAGGCCATAGCACTTGCATTTTTTCACCTAGAAACCCACATGAGCCCTTATTTTTTGTACTACTAATTGCACTTTGCAATGACAGGCTGAATTTTTTCATAAAGTACACTGTGAAACCAGAAAAAAATTCAATGTGTGGTGAAATAAAAAAAAAAAAGGCATTTCTTTTATTTGTTTTTTTGTTTTGTTTTTTTCGTTTTTACGCCGTTCGCCCTGGGGTAAAACTGACTTGTTATATATGTTCCTCAAGTCGTTATGATTATAATGATATGTAACATGTATAACTTTCATTGTATCTGATGACATTGTTAACAAGTATATGTTCCTTAAAATCGCTCCATTTCCATACTTACAACGCTTTTATCCTTGGGTCTATGACAGCGGCATTTAACTGTAGATAAAAAGGAATCCATGATGGTCTAGTGTGGTGATTAGCGCCCCGCAATGCAATCAGGAGAGGCTGATCAGGTATACTTGACAGGTCAGGCCTCATCTAAGCTATGGCACTGATCCCAGCCTGGAAATCATTTACTATGGGCTTCAGCAGCCCTTAGCAATGATTGCAGAGATCAATGCAGTACATATGTACTGAATTGATTTCTATGAGCAATCAGTGCATTGCTCATAGAAATTCCCTACAAATTATTGTGTAAAAAAATTAATAAAAAAAATCCCAACAATATTAAAAGTTTAAATCACCCCCCTTTTCCCATTTTTTAAATAAAAAAAAATAGTAAAAAAATAAATATATTTGCTCTCACCGCTTGCTAAATCAGCCGCACTATTAAATTATCACATACCTGATCAAGCACAGTAAACAGTGTGTAAACAAATAACTTCCAATGTGCAAAATTGCTTATTTTAAAAAATTTGGAAAAAAAGGTGATCAAAAAGTTGTACATAAGCAAGCTACCGATAGAAAGTGCAGATCATGACACAAAAAAAAATAACGCCTCAAACTGCCCCATAGACCAAAAAATAAAAGCGTTGTAAGGATCAAAATAGAGCAAATTTAACCCCTTAAGGTCAAAGCCAATTTTCGTTTTTGCGCTTTTGCTTTTTCCATTTTATGTTTAAAAGTACATAGCGCTTGCATTTTTTCACCTAGAGACTTATTTGAGCGCTTATTTTTTGCAATGACAGGCATTATTTTTCCATAAAATATGCTGCGAAACCGGAAAAAAATCATTTGCGCTGTCAAATTGAAAAATAAAACGAATTTGTTTGGATTTCAGGGAGTTTCGCATTTACGCCGTTTGCAATATGGTAAAACTGACTTGTTATATATGTTCCTCAAGTTGTTAGGATTACAATGATATACAACATGTATAACTTTTCTTTTATGTGATGGCCTGTAAAAAATTCAAACCATTGTTAACAAATATATGTTCCTTAAAATCACTCCATTCCCAGGCTTATAACGTTTTTATCCTTTGGTCTATGGGGCTGTGTGAGGTGTCATTTTTGCGCCATGATGTTTACTTTCTATCGGTACCTTGATTGCGCATATGTGACTTTTTGATCGCTTTTTATTAATTTTTTTCTGGATTTGATGTGCAATTGCGAAAATGCGAAAATGCGCAATTTTCCACT
Organism: Dendropsophus ebraccatus; assembly: GCF_027789765.1. NCBI lineage: Eukaryota > Metazoa > Chordata > Amphibia > Anura > Hylidae > Dendropsophus > Dendropsophus ebraccatus. The sequence goes on along the minus strand of NC_091455.1, from coordinate 65,406,564 downwards.
TTGGAATTTTTTTGCGCTGACGCCATTTGCCGTGCAAGATCAGGAATGTGATTAATTAATAGTGCGGGTGATTACGTGCGCGGCGATACCAAATATTTTTATTTATTTGTTTATTTAATAATTTATATTTATAAAGTGGGAAAAGGGGGGTGATTTGGACTTTTATTAGGGGAGGGCATTTTTTATTAATAAAAACACTTATTTACTTTTTTTTTTACATAAACTAGAAGCCCCCCTGGGGGACTTGTATATACAAAGCACTGATCTCTCATAGAGATCAATGCTGTGTATATACACAGCAAAGATCCATTAGATCGGTCATAGATTGCTATGGCCTGCTGCAGGCCATAGCAATCTATTGCCGAGCCGGGATCAGCGTCATTCCGACGCTGAGGCCTGGGCCGGCCAGAAGAACGGATCTCCCCCCCGCAATCGCATAGCGGGGGGAGATCCGTGCCACTAGACACCAGGGATGTTGTGCATAAAGCACTTCAATGCAGCTGTCAGGTTTGACAGCTGCATTGAAGTGCTTAATTAGCCGGCATGGCAACGGGACCCGCACCGGCTAATAGAGGCACTGCCCGGCTGCAAATTGCAGCCGGGATCGGTGCCGCTCAGAGCTGGGTCCCGGCGGGACCCCACTCTGAACACCCCCCGCGGCACCATGGTGTACCAGGTACGTCATGGGTCGCTAAGGGGTTAAACACATTAATTTTTTATTAAGGTTTTAATTTTTTAAAAGCAGGAAAAAAAGTTAGTTATATAAACATAGGAAACATGTCAGTTTTACCATAGGGCAAACAGCGTAAAGACGACACCTTCCCCAATTACACTACAGTACTTTTTTCAATTTCACAGCGCAAATAATTTTCTGGAATCTGTAAGTGAAAAATGCAATCCCTATGGAAAAAAAAGAAGTGCCAAAACAGAAGTTGGCTTGGTCCTTAAAGGGTTTTTATCGATATTGGATATAGGATTAAATATAGAATAAGGAATCTCCTCAACTTTGCATCTATTGTCCTGTAGAGTAAGTATATGAGCATACTGTAACTTTCTTACTTCACTGTCAAATTCTACCTCTAAATTTATTGCATCTGTGGAGCTAGGTAATATACTGTTGTTCTGAATTCCACCTTTTTTTTTTTTTTTTTACAGTTGCTTCCTAACAAAAAAAATTGCACTGCATCACAGGGTATTGTACTGCATCTAGTGAATATTCCTCCTAAATAAGCTGTGTCTAGCCTTCTGAGCTAAGGCATATGATCTTTGTCCAGAATAGTATGTACCATAAAGGAGCACACCTGCTGCAAAACAACAATGCAAGCATCTATTGCCAAAATCATAAGCGTGCACTATGTGGTTGTGGACGTCCGCTTTGCTGCTTTCATTTATTCCATTCCATTACTGTCTGTGGGGGTAAAGCGGATGAGGAACAGAAACACTTGTAAGTTCAGTAAGTGACTGGATACAAATAGTGTATAAAGCATCTCTCCTCTAGATGGAAAAGAGCTTGCTCTCTTGTGACACCTATTGGAGGTTACTTCCCTGTAAGTCAATGCTCGCCCCAGCTTTACAGTCTCCCCAAGAAGGCACATTACCCCCCTTCAGAATATGTGACTGTATACTGCTTGTCACTTATAAATCTCCAGGTACATGCATTTGCAGAGGAGAAGGAAAATTATGTGTAATAATGTGAAGAAAAAAAAGATGAATTCTTTTTAGAACTTGTATATTTTAATATAAATAAGATATAAGCAAGACAGTTAATTACTTAACATATTGCTTGGAGGAAGAGCACTTTTTAATGGGTACAATTCCAGATTCAAGCTATCATCGCCAGCAATACGTTTACTTATTTCCTCTCTGGCAACTGTTACCATTATTTCTCTTTGACAGTGTATCTCCATTTTTGTGCAGTGTTCTCTCAGGGGGGTAATATCATTGTTTTTGTTCTCTGATGTAGAGCATTATCATTAGATCAATGTATGTAACTTTATGTAGCTGTACTATTGCTATTATATTGTTGAGAAAGTCCAATGCACTAAAGATAATGAAACAAGTATTTTCCTGTTAAGGAAGTACTCAATTCCCTATGGTATGTCAGACTAAACCCATTATAGCACAGACCAAAGGATCATTACACACTGTCTTGCAGGCAGCAGATTCATCAGACATTCAGCAGCAGTGATTTGCTTTTTGAATAATGATAGGAATAGCAACATGTCTTTATTTTCTTAAAGCTAACAACGCTGCTTCGTGTTGTATAGACCTTGACGCAGTATCATCCTGAATTCCTCATATGGCCTGCTAGTTGTTGCACAGAATTTTACACTGTAATATGTATTTTATGCAGATTTATAGATTATGGATTAAATCTGAAATAAGTGGTCTCAGGTTTATTGATTTGAAGAGTTACTACGTCGATAGCAGCACAGCATTAAAATAATAGCTTGGCCTTGGCGGACCTCTGTCTTTTTTTCAACCTTATTTACCATGTACGTTAAGGTACAACTAGGTTGAAGCCTGCTATCTTGTGCTGTACAGTATGTAATCTCTGGAGATTATATAGAGATTGCAATACATTATAGGCGTACTTACTGGCTTTCTTTGAAAGAATAACCCCATAACGTGGGAATCAACAGTAGTGTTTATTTTGTAACATTTTTGTTTTTTCTTTATGTATAGGCATTTAAAAGTATTAAATGCATATACACTATCATACTCTAGAATTTAACTTTAAAGGAGAAGTCCGGCAACAATTTTTATTAAAGTATTGCATTGCTCCCCAAAAGTTATACAAATCACCAATATACAATTATTACGGGAAATGCTTATAAAGTGCTTTTTTCCCTGCACTTACTACTATATCAAGGCTTCACTTCCTGGATAGAATGGTGATGAACTTTTCAAAACTCCACACATCCTGGGTCAAGTTTAGGTCAGGTTACTCTTGTAGGAGCTGCTGGCTTTCAACTATGTTATAGGGCTGCGTGAATGTCTAGGAGGCTACCTTCACCACAGTCTGCCCTATTGTAAAAAGACTTACTGGCGACAACACCGTCCTGTTCACTCCTGTGCTGTACTCCATGGTCGTTCTAGGGCTGCCTGTGTCTTCCAGCGTCTTCTTCCTCCTTCTGCTGTAATTGCACCTCCGACCACTATCATGCGGGCAACATCTCTAGATCTATAGAGGCAGCCTTTCTCCATATGCTACTGCCGTTAACCAAAGCCACCTTCACCTATTTAAACTGCCTGCCCCTCCCCTGCCTGAGCATTGTTGGATTCTAGCATTGTAAGGGAAGATGTCTCTCTTCTGTTCTGCTGTATTCCTTTATATCCTGACCTATGCCTGTTATTCGGCTTACACTTTCTGGCTGAGAGGTCCATATTTTACAGTTTACATATTTTACAGTTAGTAAACATAGCCGTGCCAAAAGTAATGTGAATGGGGGGAAAGGGAGAGATCACTGTTCTGCCAACAGCTATTGAAGATGTACAGGAACCTTTAGGCTTGGCTTCTGGTCTTCCAGTCTTACACTCTATTAGTTGAATCAGTGCTGCACACCTCTACCTCTTTTCTAGAGCCGGTGCTCTGTGGCAAATAGGTTCTTCAACCTCCAATACTGTACAGTAGAAACCACGGCACTCGTTATTCATGCAAGGATAGGTGTAAGTTTTATTTAACAGTGAGATACAAGGTTTAAACTCCGACCATAGACCAAAAATACATGAGATGAGACCAATGTAATATGCAAAGTTTCGGTCCAACCAGGACCTTCCTCAGGCCATAGGGTCTCTCGTGTGCTTCATACCGACCCTTTTCTCCATATGAAGCACACGAGAGACCCAATGGCCTGAGGAAGGTCCTGGTTGGACCGAAACGTTGCATATTACATTGGTCTCATCTCATGTATTTTCTGTCTATGGTCGGAGTTTAAACCTTGTATCTCACTGTTAAATAAAACTTACACCTATCCTTCCAGTCTTACACTGTCTGTACAGGTGTTACTTGCTGGGCTTTCTTCACCTTGGACCAACCCTCTGACCCTCTTGACTCCATCAGCCTACAGGACTGGAATAGATTCCCCCCCCCCCCCCATTCCAAACCAGCCAATCTTCCACTATCTACTGGTGGCTTAGTCAAGTTCAAGACTGAAGCTCTCATGCATCCCACACTGACTATCATATGGCTTTCCTTGAGGTTGAATTTACACACACACCTTGAACACACACAAAGAATTGACCTGAAAATTCCCTAAAATACACTACTCACAAAAAGTTAGGGATATTTGGCTTAAGGGTACTCCAGTCTCCAGCAGTTGTTTCTTAATGATGCATCCTTGATAAATTGAAGCATTGTCGTCCATGAAGATGAAATTAGGCCTGTGCTGTTCACTCAGAGGCACAATGACTGTATTACGCTAACTATACTATACTAGTAGTATGGGCTTCTCACTGTACTATTCACAAAGTGAAGGGAAGTTCTGTATTGACTAGACACACCTGCCCACACTGTAGCACCATCACCACCAAAGGCAACAGTGGCCGATGCATAGTGCTCTCCTTGACGTCTCCAACATCATTGGTGGCCATGATTTCTGCTCAGCATGAATTTACTTTCATCAGTGAGGCCTACTGGTCTCTGGTTATTTGTTTATATCCCAATTTTTTTTGTGAGGTGATAGCAAATCTTTAAGACAATAGATAGGGGAGGGAGCCCAAGTGGAGTTTTAGTTTCAAGGATCATGAATATTTAGCTACGACTCTGATCCTACAAAAACTTGCGATGTCACAGCTATTCATTTATATAGGTAAATTGTATTATATTGCATCTTGTCCCAAGCAGAGAGAGGCTGCATTTGAGAACCATTTTGTAGCATAGATATTATGAACAGACTTGCAGAAATAATTGAAGCCGCAGCAAAATGCTTAAAAGTTTTATTGATTGGATGCAATTATTCCTTAATTGCATATTTAAATGAGGTATTAGCAGGCCTAACTAAGCAATAGCTCTTAATTGCTGGTAGACACCAGGGTCACAGATTTTGTTTATTTCATATGTTAATTAAGACAATGAGGGTGTTTTGGTTCTATTGACTGGTGGGAATTCTGATGACTGTTTTTTAAAATCTCAGATGTTGAGAATGTTCTAAGTAATAGCTTTATCATTAACTCAGATGTTTTGTAAAATGGGATTGTCTGTATTTATAACAAACCCACTTACTAAATCTCAGCTTTCGTTTGAAAAGACAATTTCACAACCACAAAGGCGGAATATTCAATTTCTATATTTTATCATATAGCTCATTCTCATCAATGTAAAACATACCAGTAACTGGACTTTCTTATGGCATGGAAGGGAACAGGAGTCAGGAACTTCTGAAAAACCTGCTTGTATGGAAACTGCTGCTGCAAACAAAAACTTGAATAAGTTACTTGGAAGTTACTTTCTCTTTAAATTGACGCTACACCTTTTCTCAGCAATAGTTATATAATCTTCAAATGTAATATATATTATACTTATAATAATATATATTTATCAGATTTAGGCTATGTTCACAAACAGAATTTTTGCTCAGTATTTTGCAACCAAAACCAGGAGTGGATTTAAAACTCAGAAAGGCTATGTTCACACACTCTTGTAATTTAGTAGATGGCCTTCATTCAATTGCAAATAATTGGCATTATTTTAAAACATTGTCCGTTGTTATGAAATGATGGCCATTATTTGTCATAAAATGATGGCCATCCACTAAACTTCAACAGTGTGTGAACCCAGACTTAGTTTGTTCTTTTTAAATTACTTATCAGTTTTTTTAATAGAAGGTTACCATGCTGATGTTTATTTATAGAATATTAGTTAACAAGGATATACTATTGTTATTGGGCTATGAATTGACTCATCAAAACCTTAACCCATTAACCACCATGACGAACCTGCTATAGCAGTTGACAGCCTCCATGAATAGCTGGCATAAAGTGAACTACTGTAAATGCAGGCTATTTAACCCTCTAGATGCTTTAGTCAATGCCAACAGTGGCATCTAACCATTTATGGGAAACATCATCTGGTGATTTAAGTGTAGATTATTGTAGCAATCTGCCGTAGGCAAGCTGTAACATTAGATCTCTGATTGAATGGATCAATGCAATACAGTAGTATTGCACTGATCTATATGAGTAATTGAGTAATTGCTCATATAATGCTGATCCACAGTGATGAGTAGAGATTCCCCCCTCCCCCCATTTCACTGTTCAAAGAATTTTATTTCAGTTTTATTGTATACTTTATGGTAAAATTAAGGGTGTCAAAACAAAGAACATTCCCACAGGCATTAACATTGGCCCCTGTCAATAAGAGGTTAAAGGGCTTGTCCTGGGACATAATAGCTTTTTTTTTTATATATGGCTGAGATGGTTTCAAAATAAAACCCCACTCATACCCCACTTCTCCTCTTCCCTTCAGCTACCAGTATGACATCCTCTTGTCCTTGCTTCTCATTGTTTCTTCTTGCTTCGAAGATAGGCAGGAGCTGCTTGCACATTCAATCACTGGCTGAGACATAGTGGGGTTCAAGTGATAATGGAGGTGCTACATTCTGTACAACTGCTTAAATGCTGCTGTCGCTACTGACCACAGCATGTATATTAAAAATAAAACAACATTTCCTGCATGACATATAGCAGCTAATAAATATGGGAAGACTTGAGATAATTTTTTATAGAAGTAAAATACAAATCTGTATAACTTTGTGACACCAGTTGATTTGAAAGGAAAATATTTTCGCTGGATATTCCCTTTAACTTGAGCTGATGGGCTTCTGATAATGAGTGCAAGTCTATGATTGGTGCCTGTTTACTGAGCTGTCACATGGCTCCATTAATTGCATGTCTGGGCTAGCGATAAAGTATTTGCTGGCCACACAAAAGATGCAATCCCCTGAAGATCAAGCTTTTTCTTGTTCCTCGGCTGTTGCCAGCTCTTTTACAAGAATCAGTTATTCTGCTAATTGGCCTGTGGAAAAGGGCCCTAACCCTTACTATTGGTGGCAGTTTCACCACCGCTGGTCACCTACGACCAGGGACACACTCCTCTCTGGACACATTTCTTACTCAAGTTAATCATTTAGGTTAAGTTCGATCAGTTTGTTGCAATTGCAAATTTCAAGGTTTTTATTTTTTTAAGAAAATATGGATGGGGATTCTAGAAACAAGAGAAGGATACAGATTTAATTTATCCTTCCTGTTCCCTGGGACTTTTTTTTCCAATTAAATGTAGATCACTACAAGTAAATGTAGAGTTAAAATATAAATGTAATAAAATTATTCTAGTTTGAATGATATGACTATTAGTCCACCAGTCTAATCCTCAAAGTCTTATTACTATGCAAGACAGGCATGCAATCTGTCTCCATTGTGGAAAAGAAACAATTTTCACAGTACTTTGGTAATAGCTAGATTTATTCTAATTTACATTAAAAGTTTATGGTTAGTAAATTATTTTACTTTGTACATTAAGGCAGGGAAAGTGTTGCTTGGAGTTTAGCAATCAGGAAGCTAAGTAGTGACTTGTAAGTAGCATGGCTATACCTAGAACATATTGCACTATCCTGTGGGACGATGGAGTAATCTTGAGAGGAGAAGAAGCATGGAGTTTGTTTTTCACTAGGGTTTTACTCAATGGTTAAGTGCAAACACCTGCTGAAGTACTGCTAATTAGTAGGTAATTAGTAGTTAATGTTCTTAGAATTTTAAAGGAAAGCTTACATAAGTAATTACTTACTATTTCTGATAATACACTGCCTGCCCTGAGAATTTGTATCCCCTGGAATATTTGCCAAGTTGCCGTTTCCTCTGTGTACTAAATTGTTTAATAATTACGCTCTTATATTACCTACAAAAGGAGGCAAAATGTCAGAAGACACGGAGATGCCTAGAATCTGCATCACTCCTGGTTTACCGCTTACAAAACTACTTCCATTATTGAGGTGTTTGAAACTAGATGAATTAAAGCTGATGGCTGTTACATCCCTACAATTCTTAATTGTACAACCAATTGATCTCAATTTACTTGTCAATTTGCCTGTCAGGCCTTCTTAATCTATAGCGAACCATAGCCTTTGTTGATGCATGCTACTTCTGCTACATTTTAGCTGTGTTTTTTACCATGTTAAAAAAAAAAAAATATATATATATATATATATATATATATATAGTGGTGCCTTGGATTCCGAGCATAATTCGTTACGGGATCGTGCTTGTAATCCAAAGTTTTCTCATAAGAAATCATTGAAATGCAGACAATTGGTTCCACATCCCAAAAATAATGTTTTTTTTATTCAGAATAACATGTAGAACAGATGAATCAAACATTTAGAAACAGCTGAATATGTCATATTATAAGTTACTGTAAATTATAGCAAACAGCATGTGGAGTATAATGTATAGTATGTGCATAAACCTGAAAAACAGCAGCAGTTTGTAGATACAGGATGGAGCTGCAGATCCCCATAATGCAGTAGTGTAGTACAACAGGCTAGAATAGAGAAGCAGGGCTGCTGTCAGAGGTCTATGTGGTCACATGACAGCAATGAGGACAGGTCCTCCACAGTCCTGTCCTCTGATGCAAGCTTCAGCTTCTGAAGTGGATCTGCTATGATTTGGAAGGTGAGAGAGAGTGCAGTGCTGTAGACCCCGCTATGCAGACCATTCCCCTCCACCACTCCCCCTCCCACACAGTACAGGGAGCACTTAAACCAAAGCAATGCTCTCAAACCAAGTTACAATTTTGAAAATCTGTGAGCTCTTCTTGCAAAACGCTCTTAATCCAAGTTACTCTTAAACCAAGGTACTGCTGTATAATACATGCAGGGAAAACTGTGGTAAACCTTGGGATACACATAGAGAAAGTGCAGGTGTATATGTTTTCTGAAAGCTGCAGTGAATTGCTCATGTTCATAAGTGAAATAGCTATACATTTTTTTTTCACATATTAAAAAATAGGTTAAAAAAATCATTGTAAGAATTTGTACATAAACTGTTTATTCAGCTGTTTCATGTAGCCATAAAAAGTACACAATTATTAAAAAATTTTATTTTATTTTTTGCTGCTTTTTTTTACCATTTTACTGACAATTTTATCATTTTGCCCACTTTCTTTTACTTAGTTTGGAAGAACCTGCTAATTAAAGGGGTTATCCAAGAAAAGAAAAACATAGCTTCTAAAATAATAGGTGTTTACTAAGTTGGTGTGGCAGCCATGGCCAAGGCAAGCTGTCACATCTGCAAGCGGGATCCTGCCTCTGCCACTGACTGGCTGAGTGGACTTGAAACATCACCTCTCAACCCCTGCAGAGACCAGGAAGCGGTCGGGCAGCACAGACCGGAGCAGCGCGATCCGGGACAAGGTGCTGGAATCGGGGAAGGGAGGATGTCCCCTCATTGCCCTCATCCACCTCCTCCCCGGCCATAGGGGAAAAAAAGCCCCCCAGCCCGGAGTACCCCTTTAATAGGAGTACTATCATGGCAGACCTGATGACCTTCTCTAAGCTCCATTTGCTATGACAGAGGTAATTGATTACCAGAGGAGGAAGCTAACTGCCTTGATGCCATGTCTAATCTCTGCTATAGGTATTAGCAGCATAACAGATTCAGCACATGAGCCCAATACATATGATCTTTTTTTTTTTTTTTTTTGTGCACTGAACCTGGAGGCACTGCAATACCAGGTCAATGCCTGGAGAGGACAGAGCAAGCTCTTTTTCCATCTGCCTGTTCTTAAAAACTATTTAATATATGGTCCCCAGATAGGGGACGTATCAGATATTAAACTGATAAGAACAGATACTACACATGATCTTAGCCAAAAGGCCGATACATATGATCTTAAAGGGAAATGCGCAGGTGTGTGACCTATGTGCAAGTTAGAGGAATGTTACTTGCTGATAGCCCCTTCTAGCACCAAGGATGTTGACGAGGAAGGTATGTGTCTTATCTTCCTTCTTGGTGCCGATCCTGTGCTGTTAATCATGGTATACTCTGCTCCAGAGCACCATTAGGAGGACTGCCACATCATTTGGCCCACCCCTTCTAATGATAACCAATAGAGGGTGTGGGCCAGATGACGCAGCAGTGGAGAAGTGGGGTGCCACCCTAGGGCTGCCAGGAAAACATGGTTACAGCCTATTGCTGTATCCATGTTTTCTAGGACTCCCTAGGACAGCATCCAACTTCTAATGCCTAACTTTTCGTGTTCCGAGAACTTTGCCAAACGCGAACAGTTAGGCAAGTCCGCTCAAAACTAATCATAAGGCTTTATTCACAAAGCATCTTTGTGGTGCTGTATTTGGTAATACAGTATTGTTGAATGGCTGTCATTTAAAGTGAACATGATGCAAATTACAGCCATTCAAAACTACATCCGAAATGTGGTGAATAATGACGTTGTGTCAACTAAAGTCTTATGGGTTGGACAATAGAAGTCAATGACAATACAGTTGTATTTGTCTGAAGTATAGGTACATGCTGAGTATAGAACCTGCCCAAACGTCGTGTGAATACAGCCCAACCTATTTTAATGTCAGAGGGTACAAACAATATAGAGGGAAAAGTAATGTCACTCATTAGTATCCAGTAAAGAAATCCCCTCAAATCTGTCATTTGCATATTTGTAAGGACTGCATATATATCCATTGTCTCACTGACTTACGGTCATAAAAATTCATACCAGAATGCACAGCTCTGTTTTGTATAAATAAATATATTGGATGTTGACATTTATATACATTTATAGTTGTGTTTACATGTCTCTGCTGACTATAAAATGTCTGCTTGTGCTTTCCTAGGTATAAGAGATGTAAAACAAAACTAAGGGGATTATAGTGCCCACAGGAATGCAGAGAAGGAGCGATCATACAAGATGCATAAACTTGTGTATAAATCCCTAATGCCCAAATGTTTCTTTTTTTAACTTTTCACTACTTTTCTTTTCCCATCTTTAGTGCGGGGAAACACCTGCTTCTTGACATCTGCATTCTAATCACTGAGATCCTCCGCAGCCAATCCGTCCGCACCTAAGTTTTACTACCAAACAAGAATCTTCATCATTTTCTCATGATTTTTTTTCTCTGTAATCCGTTTGCCTTGTCATTGATATTCAAATAGTCTTCATTTGTCTGATTCCATGTTAAGCTGCTAATATAAACTATATATAAACTAAATCTAAAGGCATTTAGCTACTAAGAAATCCACAATGGACATGGATGGTCCTTACTGTGCATATAACGAGACTAACTATTCACAGACATTGTAAAGCAGGAGGGGTACAAGCCCATGGGATGTTTCCCTTTTGCTTCCTACATCAGATAGTTGGTGATAGAACCAAATGGAGAGGCCATCTGATGCCCTAACAACTAGAAAAATGATGGTATTAATGATGACGATGATGATGAGCCAACACTGCTTGTGTCAAAAATAACATTTTATAACAAAAATAGAAGTGCCTCAAACTTAGATTTTCATGATACTATTGAATAAAATGCATCACCAAAGAAATCAATGAGAGTTTTAAATATGCAAACAAGAGCAACATTTTAAAAAGAAAAGATCATATACACATCTACATACATTGCGTCATTTAGGGACTTCTAGGGACAGGTTCCTGAACAGGGCTACCCTTTTTAGGGCAACAACTCCATATGCCAAGAAGAGTTACCTAGGGCATCTGGCTTAGGGACAGCTAAAGGAGAAATCAGGCAAAAAATGTTATTAAAATATTGTATTGCCCCCCAAAAGTTATACAAATCACCAATATACACTTATTACGGGAAATGCTTAAAAGTGCTTTTTTTCCCTGCACCTACTACTGCATCATGGCTTCACTTCCTGGATAAAATTGTGATGTCACGATCTGACTCCCAGAGCTGTGCGGGCTGTGGCTGCTGGAGAGGATGATGGAAGAGGGATGCTCAGTGTCCCTCCAGTGCCCTGTGTATCTCCCGTAATAAGTGTATATTGGTGATTTGTATAACATTTAGGGGGGCAATACAATACTTTAGTAAAAATTTTAGCCGGACTTCTACTTTAACCCTTTCTGGACCGGGCTAATTTTCGTTTTTGCGTTTTCATTTTTCCTCCTTGTGCTTTAAAGGCCATGGCAGTTGTATTTTTACACCTACAGACCCACATGAGCCCTTATTTTTTGTGTCACTAAATGTACTTTGCAATGACAGGCTGAATTTTTGCATAAAATATGCTGCAAAACTAGAAAAAAATTATAAGCCCGGGGAATTTGAAATTCGTTTTTAAGTCGTGTGTCCTATGGAAAAACTGACATGTTAAATATGTTCCTCAAGTCGGTACGATTTAAACGATATGTAACATGTATAACTTTTTTTTTATTTGGTGGCTTTCAAACCATTGTTAACAAATATATGTTCCTTAAAATCGCTCTATTCTCATGCTTATAGCACTTTTATCCTTTGGTCTATGTGGCTGTTTGAGGTGTAATTTTTGCGCCATGATGTGTTCTTTCTATTGATACCTTTTCTGGCTTTGATGCGACCAAAAATGCGCAATTTTGCACTTCGGGATTTTTTTGCACTTGCGCCGTTTACCGTGCAAGATCAGGAATGTGATAAATTAATAGTTCAGGCGATTACACATGCAGTGATAGCGAACATGTTTGTTTATTAATTTATTTATATTTATAACATGGGAAAAGGGGGTGATTCAAACTTTTATTAGGGGAGGGGGCTTTTTCTTAATAATAACACTTTTTTTAAATATACATATACTAGAAGCCCCCCTGGGGGACTTCTAGTATATGCACACTGATCTCTCATAGAGATCTATGCAGTATAGGATATACAGCATAGATCGATGAGATCAGTGTTTTATTGCTGCAGCCAAAAGCAATAGAATGCCGAGCCGGGATCAGTGCCATTACGGTGCAGACCCCCGGACGCCACCAGACACGGAGATCGCTCCTCCGTGACAACGTCACGAAGGGGGGGGGCGACCTCCCCACTAGACATCAGGGGTAAGGCTGCAGTAAGTCTTCAGATGCAGCTGTCAACTTTGACAGCTGCATCTGAAGACTTAATTAGAGGGCACAGCGATGGGACCGTGCCCGCTAATAGCCGCGGTCTCGGGCTACATGCCGCACCCGAGACCGCAGCAGTTGGGAGCGGGGTCGCCGCTCTGAATTCCCCCACCCGCACGAGGACGTACAGTTACGTCCTCGTGCGGGAAGGGGTTAATACATGCTACAGTATATACAATGGAAAAAAACTAATTTTGATACTTAGAGAGGTCTGTAATTTTTACCATTGTACTTTACAATGACAGGTAATACTTCACTGTGATGGTTGGTGGCCATTGCCACTGCTTGTGCTGTCTGCAGAGCAGTGTGGCATTGGCCCTGGGGGCTTGGTCCTGCGCCCCGTAGGCGCTGGATTTGCGGTGGTGGTGGTGGTCGTCAACTGACACTGCACTATTGTTAGAGTAGGAACTCATGTATATCAGAAGACCTGCATGTGGTACATGAGGCAATATTGTTTGACCAAATGATATAGTAACTTCTGATGTTGGTTTTTAATGTAGCTGAGAAGTTTTAGTATCAAACATACTTTTTTGAGTCATCTCAAGATTGAGTCATCTTGCATTTCTTCTACTTTCTATACTTTCTAATAATTGCCCCAACAGTTGTTGCCTTATCTCCAAGCTGTTTGCCTATCGTTCTCTAGCCCATCCCAGCCTTGTCCTTGGTGTCCTTAGACCGCTCTTTAGTCTTGGCTAAGGTGGAATGTTTTTTTTAATAGATACTGCAAGAGGTATATACTAGGAGACACGGCACTACCCCCCCCCACCACCAAAGAGGTAGTAATGGCCAATCTGGCTCACCTGGACACAGTTCTGAGATCTACGGTGCTCTGCAACCAACAAAGTGTAGTCCTTGAATAACGGCACTGTAAGAATGAAAGTAGTGCGGCACTCGTATGCGATCCAAAGTATGATTTATTTAGCCATACAGGACAGAGATGTTGCACAGAAAGGCAACGATCGTTTCACGCACAAACGCGCTTTGTCAAAGCGCGTTTGTGCGTGAAACGATCGTCGCCTTTCTGTGCAACATCTCTGTCCTGTATGGCTAAATAAATCATACTTTGGATCGCATACGAGTGCCGCACTACTTTCATTCTTACAGTGCCGTTTTTTTAATAGAAGTATCGAAAGTTTAAACATGTTCAATTTATACATGTAAATAGTTTAGAGTAGGAGGGCTTCTTAAATAAAAATGACCAGGTCTGTAAGAGCCAGAATTCTTGTTGGTTAGTAAGTTATTAAATTTTCATTAAATTTTCTTAACTTTTTTTTATAGATTTTGTCTCTCACAGGCGAAGTGTACCTACAATAAAAAAATACACACCTCTCCATTCTTTGTAGGTGGATCATGTGGATTATTACCATCATAGAGGCATGGGTTCCTTATAAGAGATATTACAGAGAGGCTAGTGTTAGTGCTACCAAATATTCAATGTGATGAAAACTAAATAAAACACTTTAAAACTGTTTCACCTTTTTTTTTTTACTTTCCTTACAGCATATCTACAAAGTGTAAGAACAATCCATTACATTATCTGTCAATGAGCATTTGGCACAGTAGACTAACTCATAAGTCTTTAATGCCTCTGAAATCTATTTCTCACAGTTATTGCTAGAGATCAATTATGTAGCATCAATTAAAAGACACCTAGAGTATGATGGATGGAGGTGCCGGCATGTTATCAACTAATGAAGATAGGAAAAAGTATCACTGTACAAATTCATGTCTAACCCTTCGTATATGAGTGCAAATAGCTCACAGGGGTTTATTCTTTCCTTCCTCTCAATCAACACCACAAGATAACAGTATGAAGTAGGGGTAGAGCTACACGTTGTGAAGCAACTGCTCACAGTTTCATAAAGATTTTGGTAGTGTATTTTTTATATTTTTTGGTACTGTAGTCTCAAATGTGTTTCCCAACACAATGTCAGCCAATGACGGAGCCCATCTGCGTTTACTCAATTACCCCCATGCATGTGAATACTATTAAATAAATGGACTGGCTTTGCAACTGTAACGGTGAGTGCTGAGTTCTTTTTTGCACCTGTATGGATTAACCCTTTAAGGACCAAGACAATTTTCGTTTTCACAGTTTCGTTTTTTCCTCATCATGGTTAAAATGTTCACACACGCGGAAATATCAAATATGTTGTTTTTTTTTAGGTTATGTTCACACTACGTAAAAGTACGTCCGTTGTTGCCATCGGCCGTACTTTGCTTGTGTATGCACACTGCCTCTCCTTCTATGGGATCCCGGCCTGGGCGTATACACATCGTATATGCTCCAGCCGGGATCCCATGCGGGACGGCAAAGAACTGACATGTCAGTTTTCTGTGGCCGCAATTCAGTGAATTGCGGCCGCAGAAAGACCTGTCAGTTCACACAATGAAGCGAGCAGCTCCGGCCGCTTGCTTCATTGAGTGCTATGAGAGTTCCGATGCGGGAGGGAGCTGATGCGCCTGCATCAGAACACTGCGGCCAAAAAGATCATCCGGCCAGTACTACAGTATGGAACGGAACGGACGGTCTCTTACAGCGTGTGAACATAGCCTCATTTTTTTTTAATGTAACTACATTAACTTGTATTAAGTTAATCATCCCACGCCCACTAATAGCCGTGGTCCCAAGCTACTCATAGCAGCTGGGAGCAGCGGGATAAAAAGCGGGGTCGCCCAACCCCTCTCTGAATCCCTGTAGCGGACACATACCGTCCAGTACAGCATGTGTCCTTATGGGGTTAATACATGAACGCTGATGTCCCTCCTGTCGACCTTCCAGCTATTGTCTCTTAAATTGATGCTATAAAGGTTTATTCATATCATACATATTCAAGGATGAATTTTCGTCCTGGACTTGTGTACAGATTTCTGCAACAAATCTGCAATGTGTGAACATCTTCCAGTCATCGCCATCTGGTAATTTCTCTTAAGCTTTTCTCCTTTCTTTTTCTTTTTTTCTTTTTTTTTTGGTGGCAATAAAATTGCCTTTTTAAACCGCAAATGGCTGAAAAATAAATCTTGCTGAAAAATTACAACAATGAATTAATTTCTACCATGCAATTTTACTAAATGGGTCCAATGGAATGCAATACTCTGCAAACAGACTGCAATCAAACAAGTGCAATTATAGGAGAAAAGTTGTATTTTTGGCGTAAAATGGCCAGATGCAAATTAATTTATTCACAAATGGCCTTTTTGCGATTAACATTTTAGCATCAGGCCATTTTACGCCACCTTCGCCAGTGGGGCAGGGAGGGGGCTGAACAGGGGGCGCGGACTCAGAGTCCGCTTCATTTATCATTTTTCGCAGCAAAAAATTAAAAGGAAACCTCCACTCAATTTCAACATTGTGTGAACAGATCCATTCTGTGTTTTTAATCCACTCCTGGTTTTGGTTGCAATATGAGGACCACAATACTGACTGAAGCTAAGCTAAGGCTAGGTTCACACTGAGTATATGTCCGGCCGCATATTTTCGCGGCCGGACATATACGCGGTAAACTCCGGCCGGGGATTTACGCTACTTGTGGCTGGCTACGTACGGAGCGCGAACTTACGCCCGTAGTCTACTTACGCTTCCCGAGCGCCCTACGTAGCGATCTGACAGCAGTCTTTTACTTGGAAAGCTTCGCATAGCCCCGGACACCACACAGAACCTTTTGGATCGGCACAAAAAGCTTCAAAAGTGAAGAAATCACCACTACATAGGGGACCGCATGTTACGCTACAGGCGTAAGTTACGGCATTTTCGTCCTCAAACAATGGTCTGGTTCATTTTTTACGGCGCCGCGTACGATCCTCGCATAAGTTCTTACGTGGTGTGAACTTTGCTGCCGTACATCGTATACTTTCCATTGTACGTAAACTACGTAAGTCTCCGGCCGCTTATTCACGGAACGCGCTACGTCCGGAGACGTACGTAGTGTGAACATAGCCTAAAATTGTATGTGAGCAGTTTTCTCATTAGATTTAGGAATATTTCAGGAAATGTGTGTGTGTGCACATAGCCGAACACTGACATTGAAATATATAATGTTGTCTAAATATTTGAATGTATATTCTTTGCTTAAAAATGTTTCTGTAAAAGGGACATGTATAGATTTTTTTTTTGCTACTGTATTTTAGCTGATGAAAATCCCTATAGAGGAAGTACTAAAGATAAACACATCGAAATGACATTAATAAGCAATTAAGTCAAATATTAGAGTTTTACAGAAAATTAGAGCATTTCTCAATTTACACAATGTTCTATAATGAAATTGATGTTATTGATGTTTTATATTAGAAAATCAATGTTGTAGATTAAAAGGTAAGTCCAGAAAACATAATCAGTAGATATAACTTAGACTAACAAGCTGTGAAAAACATAGCAGGACAGAAGAGGAAATATCAATAAGGAAAGAGGATGAGAATCATTACCATACCATTTCAGAATATGTTGACAGACCGTGTTTTGAACCTTATTTTCTGAGATTTTTAAATTAACACACAGTTTTGTCAGCCTTTCACAGGTCAAAATTAGGCTTAAAAAATGGTGTAAACATTAGGTAGTTAATCCCTTAGTGACCCATGATGTACCTGCTACGTCATGGTGCTGCAAGGGAGGTACAGAGAGGGCTCACTCTGTGAGCCCTCTCAGTACAGTGCAGCTCCTGGCTGCTATCAGCAGCCAGGGACCACAGTTATTAGCTGGCACAGCCCAATTGACTTCTGTGATATTAGCCTTCTAAGGCAAACCTTTGGTTTAAGAACCCCTGATCAAGAGGTTCCTTAAGGGAGCCCCAATATTTCAGAACTCAATCCAGGATGATCGGCCTTTGAACCGTACACCAAATTCCTGCCAGACTAGATACTACTGAGATACCTGAGATGCTTCCTACATTCAGAAATGTTATTCAAGTCATCTCCCTCTTCCTGTATTGTGTCCTAGTCCCTCCTTGGATGAGAAGCAGTCCCTACATTCTCTTGACATTTCTAGAAGTCTTAAAGTGTATATAGTTAGATCTAAAAGAGCTCAAATTTTACCAAATTTAAATAGCTATAGAATACAATATATATAATACACTGCTTTTGGGTTGTATAAATTTAATCCTGGCCTGCAAGTAGATTATTTCTAATTGGTAGTTCCCCATTATTGTGCTGCTGGTTAGAAAGTAAGGGAAGCATTAATTATCTTAATTCTTTTTTCTTAGTTCTATTGTGCTGTATATAGTAAATAATAAACTGTATACAGTATGTTACGTCTCTAGACTCCCCAGTGTCTTCCTGGCTTCTCCACACTACCTGCAGCTGCTGATACAACTGCAGAGACACTCTCTGAAGTGACAGGTTACTCAGCCAATCAGCTGTGGGGGGTGTTCCGGACAGTGATTGGACGAGCAGCCTGTCAATTCAGAGACCTGCTCTAAGGCTAGATTCACACGTAACAGATCCGTAGTGGATTTCACACTGCAAATTCGCAGCCAAATCCCCTGCTGATCTTTTGCCTGTTAGCTTACCCCCCTGCGAGTATGTAAGTGACAGCCCCGCTAGCCCCCCGCCGGCTGGTACATACATACACACACTCCGGCATCTGGATGTTCCGCTCAGCCAATCAGTGCGCTGCAGAGGGGCAGCAGACTGATTGGCTAAGCGGGACACCCAGCCAGTGGGGGGTTAACTGGGCTGTCACTTACATACATATTGACATCCAGCTGCAAGTATGTGTTCTCATAGAAACATAGATCCTCCCACATAAACATGATAAACTAATGGATCAACATGCTCAAACATCTCACAGTCTGAACATTGTAATAAAAGTAAAAAGCAATACAAAATAAAATGCATTAGGGTAAGAAAATAGAACTGTAATACACAAAAGCCGTCACTGGTGAGCTCTACACATAATTTATGTATGCTGCCATGACTTACAGTCAGCACAGAAAGTTTTATCTCTGCTCCCACAGTTGAAAGTACATCTCGTACTCTAGAAAACCTAGAACTAATTTAGTTTGCCAGTAAACCATTTGTATGTTTAAAATCTGTCTTCAGTCATTGGAACATACAATTAAATGTGGTTGAGAGGTGAGGTTAGATTGTATACAAATTGTACTTGCTATTCCAATGCCTTAGGAGACTGCAAAGTGAAACCTATTATTATAGGTAATAAAATCACCATAAAAATGTGGAACTCAGGACATTTTGCTAGGCCTAAAATAGAGTGAGAAACACTTAGAATGCATTCGCCGTGTTCTGCTATGGATGTTGTTTGGGGACTATGATGTCTGCGGACAAATGAAAAGACAGAGCTGCGGAATTATACTTCAGACCGAAAATGAGCGATGGTCTGCAGTTTTTGCTACGCTATTAACCAATTTATCCTGGGGTATCAGAGCTTTTAAAAATTATATAAGGGATTAGGAACTCTCTGTATGACATAATAAGGAGTTTACAAGTCACAGAGGATTTCAGGGACCACATTAAGGTCACCACAGTCGAGGTGGCCTTGCTTGATATAAATTCCCCTTTGTTTAATAAACCCAATGCGGGACGGTTATGAAATCTTACATTGTTCTTATTTTTAACAATTAGCTCACAGTTATGATAGGAAAAAAAATGAAGTCTTTTTGTTTACTCTCTAAATAAAGCACACATGTCGTTCTGCTAGAAAACTATCATTTTTGAAAAGTTTTGACATTTTTGTTATGTCAGGAGTTTAGATCAGTGAGGGTCCTATTGCTAAGATCCCTATCACATGTAGAGAATCCTACACAGTGGCTAATGTTCCTATGAGACGGAGTAATGATCATTCAAATCTTCGCGATAGCGATCGAATTGTCTTCATCTCCCTGACTCCTCATTCTCTCTTGAGTCAAAGTATCATCCTCTGATCTCAAAAGAGGCTCTGAGCTCCTGAGAGGTGTCATCATCTGTGACCAGCCCCTATTGCCTACATCACTATCTTCCTGCCATATATAAAAATATATGTATTTAGGGAAAGTCTGGTGTGTTTACAGAATGCTGTCTTGTGATGAATGTCACATAAGAGCGGACAAGGAGTGAATGCAGCAGGTGATGGCATGTTCCGGGATTATGGCTACAGTCATGATGTGAATCAATTACACATACTGTATAGTAGAAATAAGTATTTGATACACTGATATACTGAAAGGTTTGTAATTTTTTATTGTATGTACACTTCAACTATGAGAAACAGAATCTATAAAGTTCAAGAAAATCACATTAGCTTTTTTACATAATTAATTTTCATTTTATTGTATGAAAAAACTATTTGATCACCTGTTAACCCGCAAGAATTCTTTCCTTCACAGACCTGTTCATTTTTCTTTAAGAAGCCCTCCTACTCTGCACCTGTTACCTATATTAATTGCATCTGTTTGAACTTGTTACCTGTATTAAAAAAAAAAAACACTCCAACTTCTCCACCATGTCCAAGACCAAAGAGCTGTTTAAGGACATCAGGGGCAAAATTGTAAGAAATATAAGATGACTGTCAATCTTCCTGGGTCTAAGGCTCCATGCAAGATCTCCTGGGGTAACAATGAGTCTAAAAAAAGGTCAGGAATCAGTTCACAACTATAGTACATGAATGGACCTGGTCAATGACCTCAAGAGAGCTGGGGCTACAGTCTTAAAGATTACTGTTAGTAATGTAACCCGGGGTGCTAGGTGTTCTTTGCAAGGGCTGGTGTTGCGGTACCACAACATCTCATGGGACTTAGAGTGGTATAAAACCCTGCCTGGGTCACAACACATGCAAGGTAAAAGTATAGTCCCTGTGTCCTTGTAGTTTGTTGGTGCAAGACAATGAATCAGCATAGTAATGTACTCAGCTGGAGGGGCTCTATGCACTTTGGAGTCAATTGTGATGAACTTTGAAGAACAACTTGTACTCATGGCTATGAAGATTGATCTGCTGCTGGTCAAGGGCACTGAGTGACAGGTCCAGTAGTACAGGTCCCACTTGAGGGTGAGCCAGCTGTTGGGGTTCCCCATTAGGGCTGATGATTTGCAGCGGGGTAAATCGACATACTAGCTTTTTCCAAGTCTTGACTGAAGCTCCTGGTAAAGTTGAAGGGCTTGAAGAAGAGAAAAGCCCCTTAGCATGGATAGGTTTTGGATTGCCCCATCAATGGTAGTCAAACCCGAGGTGTACTAGCCCAACCTGGTGAGCAAATAGAACAGAACAAATGCACCCCATTGAAGGAAGGATGGATGGGACCATGTATCACAAGATTATGTCCAACAACCTCTTTCCCTTGATAAAAGCTTTGAAGATGTCTGGGTCTTCCAGCATGACAATTACCCGAAACACACAGCCAGAACATCTAAGGAGTGTATCCATCTAAGATGGATTTAAAGGTCCTGCAGTGTCCTAGCCAATCTAAAGACCTGAAACCAATGGAAAAAAAAATCTTTTGAGGGAGCTAAAACTAAATGTTGTCTAAGTAGTATACTCAGGCAGCTGGAACCACATCCGTCCTGAATACGCTCCTCCCGGTGCAAGGACAGCGTGAGTTCACCGCAGCAGTAGATGCAAAGGATTTCCAGCAACTAGGAAATCCTTTGCATCTAAATGTTGTCTACAAACAGACCCCAAACCTGAAAGATCTGGAGAAGATTTGTATGGAGGCATGGAACAAAATCCCTGCTACAGTGTGTGCTACTTTTCAAGAACTAGAAGAAATGATCAGCCCGATTCGGCCGATTATCGCTCTGTGTAATAGAGACAATGAATAGCCGATGAAACAATCAACGGCTAATCGTTTCTTAAGGCCCAGACCTAAGATCATCAGCTGACGACTGCACATCACTACATCTAATAGAGATGCACGGCTGAGCTTTCTACACTCCCAGTCTTCTCCACCTCACCACATCAGGCATGCTCCTGATGAGGTGGCGGATGGTCTCCTGAGGGATCTCCTCCCAGATCTGGACTAAAGCTTCCGCCAACACCTGGACAGTCTGTGGATGGAGTGAGACATGATGTCCCAGATGTGCTCAATCGGATTCAGGTCTGGGGAACAGGCGGGCTAGTCCATAGCTTCAAAGCCTTCTTCTTGCAGGAACTGCTGACATACTCCCGCCACATGAGGTCTGGCATTGTCCTGCATTAGGAGGAACCCCGGGCCAACCACAACAGCATATGGTCTCACAAGGGGTCGGAGAATTTTATCTTGGTACCTAATGGCAGTCAGGCTACCTCTGGAGAGCACAGGGAGGGTTGTGCGGCCCTCCAAAGAAATGCCAACCCACACAATTACTAACCCACTGCCAAACCGGTCATGCTAAAGGATGTTGCAAGCAGCAGATCGCTCTCCTTGGCCTCTCCAGTCTCTGTCACGTCTGTTACGTCTGTCACATGTGTTCAGTGCCCAGTGGCGAATTTGACAATCCTGGTGTTCTCTGGAAAATGCCAAACGTCCTGCACGGTTTTGGGCTGTGAGCACAACCCCCGTCTGTGTACGTCGGGCCCTCATACCATCCTCATAGAGACAGTTTCTAATCGTTTGATTTACTTGGAGTTATATTGTGTTATTTTAAGGTGCGTTTAGACGGAACGATTATTGTTCGAATTGTGGCAATAACGATCGCATTTGAGCGAAACTCGGCTCGTGTAAACACAGCGAACCATCAAGCCATGTGCAAGAAATCGTTCCTTGTGACCTTTAACATGGCCTTTATGCATGGCCAATGGCTGATTCAATATATAGAAAATAATAAAGAAGCTTTGTCTACCTCTCCATGCTCCCTCTGTGTCTTCCTGTCATGTCTCTCACCAACCCCACCACCACACCCCACTTGGTTGCAGCCGCCATGGGCACTTTTAAACCTGTCTTTACAGTGGCAGCTACTGCTGTTACTGCAGGGGTGGGTTAAAAAGTGTCCCCGGCAGCTGGATTAGCAGTGGACCCGTTGAGAGGTAAGTATGCATATTTATTATTGTTCACATACTGACACTGTGTACCAAAAGTACCCAAATCTGTGAGCACTAATAGGTAATGCAGCTACAAAGAACATCTAGGTTATTGTTTTACTGGTGTAAGAGTGGAGTCATCTCACTAGAAATGACACAACAGCTTTGGAATTATTAAGGTAGAATTTGTATAATACGTACAGGAACAGGAAGACTCGGTATACTGTAAAATAAATTATATTGAGGATAACAATACATCAGAGTGTCCGGAGTACATGAGTTATCATATGAAGTATATTGTTCTTTCTTTCCGACACTTGCAGGTTTTCTCAATTTACAAAGAATGTAATAAAGCGCCATCTGCTGTTTCAGTACTGGAATGATTTTTAGGAAAAACAAAGTCGAAGCAAGTTCTTATGTATTTTTTTTCTTTTGTTTCATCCCTACCTTCAGAGATCCATAACATTTTTGTTTATTTTTTTGTAACCCTCATACAACATTGCACTGCACACTGACAGGCAGATCAATGACTATTCCCAGGTATCTCCCTGCCCAGACGACTAGTTGCCAACACTCTCCCTGCCTAGGCATCCGGACGTCTCGCTCAGCCTATCAGTGCGCTGTCCCCCCGCAGCCACTGATTTGCTGAGTGGGACGTTAGGATGTCGGGGGCCCCTAGAAGCAAGTCGGAGCACGGACCAGTTGTCAGGAATCGAGCCGCGCTCTCGGCCCCTGCCTCTGCCGAGGCGCGCGGTTCGGCTGGGAGGGACGCCGATGGCGTCCGTGGTTACGGGCAGGGCCGGTTGCTGAGGGCGCGCCGACGGCGTCCTTAGCAGCCGGTCTGCTGTTTGTGCGCCGCGGCGCTTTTAACCTTTTAGTCCGTTTCTGGTTTTGTTACGTCTTCTGTTATCCGCTCCATGTTTTTCGGTTCTCTCTGCACTTTCTTGCTGTGGCTCATTCACTGATTTGTTTCTGCTGTGTTCTGACCGACACCTGACACCTAGCCAGTTAGCTGTTAGCACCTAGCTTCCTGCTCACTATAAATCCCAGCCCCTTCCCTCACTCCAATGCCTGTGATAGCGCCTTGAGCCTAGAACTAGCAATCCTCTGACCATTTGTTATAGTGACTCTGACCTTCTGGATCTTGTGACCTCGACTTTGATTTTTTGGATTTAGATTTTGTACCTCTGCTACCGGTTGTTGCCGACTCTGCTTCCTGACCATTCTTTATTGTGTTGTGTTCGTCTGTCTTTGTTCTGTGTACCACTGCATACAGCATAGGGATTGCCGTCCAGTTGTCCCTAGCTGTTAGAGCTTTGAGGCAAGCAGGTAGGGGCAGCAGGGCGGGTGCCAGCTCAGGGCTCACCTGTCCCTGTCTCCTGTTCTGCCTCACAATATCATAGGCCCAAAAGCCACTGTTCACACCAGACGGAGGTATGAGCGCTGATAATTCGCTTGCCGACCGTCTGGACACTTTGACCACCCATCTGGAGGGCGTTGCAGGATTGGTAGCACGACTGGCTAGTTGGGTTGACTGTCTTGCGGTCGGTTCCCCGCCACCTACGACATCTCAGCCCTCAGCTGATGCTCCGGTCCAGGTGGTCAAACACAAGACAAGAATGTTGTTGCCTGACAGGTTTTTGGGTGACACCCGCAAATTTCGGACCTTCAGGGAATCCTGTTTATTGTATTTTAGACATAACCCATTTATGTCTGATAGTGAAAGGGTAGCCCTGGTTATTTCACCTTTGCAGGGTCCCCCCCAGGATTGGGCCCTATCCCTTCCTGTGGGGGCTCCTGAGTGGAACTCGCTGGAGTCATTTTTTACCTCTTTGGGTCAGATCTATGACAATCCTAATCGCGCTGCAGTGGCAGAGTCTCATCTTCTGTTCATCCAGCAGGGCCGCCGCACCGCGGAAGAGTACTGTGCAGAGTTCCGCCAATGGTGCACCCTGACTGGATGGCCAGATTCTCCATTAAGAACTCTTTTCCGACAAGGACTGTCTGATCCATTAAGGACGTGATGGTTAGTCATCCCACTCCCGACTTCCTCAACGACTTTATGACACTTGCGGTGACCATTGACCGGAGATTGAGGGAAAGGAAGCGAGAGAGATCAGGGGCCACTCCCGTTCAGCCTAGGTTAGGTCAGCTCCCCAAGATTCCTGCACCCTCTTCCACCGAAACTCCGGAAGAACCCATGGTCTTGGGTAATACTTCAGCGAGAAGGAAATACCGCATGGAGAACTCACTCTGCCTATACTGCGGGAGATCTGGTCACTTCCTAAGGACATGTCCTGTAAAGCCCGCCCCGAAGTCGGAAAACTCCAGTGCCTGAGTGATGGTCAGGAGGATCACTCAGGCACCCAGGTACCTCCAAAAAATTTGGAAAACATTTTGTTACCTGTAACTCTATTGTTTAATGGGTTTTCTATTCCCTGTACTGCTATGGTGGACTCGGGTGCTGCCCTGAGTTTTGTTCGGGCATCTGTAGCTCAGTCTTTGGGACTGGAGTTGGTGCCGTTGTGCTACCCATTTACCATGGCTGGAGCTGACTCCAATCCATTAAAAGCTGGGTCAGTCAATCATCGTACTCCCGAGATCACCATGCAGGTGGGCTGTCTTTATCGGGAGGAGGTTTCATTTTTTGTTTTAGAAAGCTTGGCGGCAGATATCATTTTGGGCCTACCTTGGCTACGCCAACATAATCCGGTGTTCGACTGGAGAACCTCGGAACTGGTCAAGTGGGGTAATTCCTGTGAATCTCACCTAACTTCTGTGAGCCCTGTTGTGTGTTCAGTCCAAGACTTGCCTAGTATCCCTGACTTTATTTCTGATTACGCTGATGTTTTTAATGAAACTGTTGCCGATGCTCTGCCCCCTCACCGTCCGTACGACTGCGCCATTGATCTCGTGTCTGGGGCCAGGTTTCCCAAGGGTCGGATTTTCAACCTGTCTTCTCCAGAGCGAGAGTCGATGCGTGCATATGTTCAGGACAGTTTAAAAAAAGGGCATATTAGACCTTCTGTCTCGCCAATGGGAGCAGGTTTCTTTTTTGTTGAGAAAAATGATGGTGGACTACGTCCTTGTATCGATTATAGAGAACTAAACAAAATTACCATAAAAGATCTTCACCCACTTCCTCTGATTCCGGATCTACTTAATCAGGTTGTGGGGGCTTGCTGGTTCTCGAAAATTGATCTTAAGGGCGCTTACAACCTGATCCGAATCAGAGAGGGTGACAAATGGAAGACTGCCTTTAACACTCCCGAAGGGCACTTTGAGTATTTGGTAATGCCCTTTGGCTTAAGTAATGCCCCCGCCGTCTTCCAACGGTTTATCAACGACATTTTTCGGGATCTTTTTGGCCGATATGTGGTAGTGTATCTTGACGATATACTCATATATTCCCCTGATTGGGATTCACACGTAAAACATGTTCGTGAGGTACTGTCTAGGCTCCGAAAAAATTTTCTTTGTGCTAAAATGTCTAAATGTCTGTTTGGTGTACAAGAGATTGGGTTCCTGGGTTATGTCATAACTCCAGAAGCCATTCAGATGGACCCTAAAAAGGTCACAGCGGTTTTGGAATGGGCTAGACCTCATACGTTAAAGGAATTGCAGAGGTTCCTTGGTTTTGCAAACTTTTATAGGAAGTTCATTAAGAATTTTTCGCTTATTGCCAACCGCTGACTGACTTAACCAAAAAGGGTTCAAATTTAATCTCTTGGCCTGTAGAGGCTGATATGGCTTTTTGTCAGCTCAAACGCAGTTTCTCCTCTGCCCCTGTATTGGTGCACCCTGATACAGAACAACCCTTTGTTATAGAGGTTGATGCATCAGAATCAGGTGTGGGGGCGATACTGTCCCAAGGTCGGGAACCATACACTAATCTCCGGCCGGTAGCCTTCTTCTCCAGGAAATTCTCCCCTTCAGAAAGAAATTATGATGTCGGCAACCGGGAATTGCTAGCCATTAAATGGGCCCTGGAAGAGTGGAGACATTTCCTCCCCCTGCAACCCCATCTGCCCTCCCATCTTCTCCCCCTGTCACCCCAGCTGCTCCCCCTGTTCCCCAGGTTCTCCCCCTACCCCGGTTGCCCCAGCTGCTCCCCCTGTTCCCCAGGTTCTCCCCCTCCCCCGGTCGCCCCAGCTGCTCTCCCTGCCCCCCAGCTTCTACCCCTCCCCCTGTTGCCCCAGCTGCTATCCCTGCCTCCCTTCCCCAGTCACCCCCAGCTGCCTCCCTTCCCCAGTCACCCCCAGCTGCCTCCCTTCCCCAGTCACCCCCAGCTGCCTCCCTTCCCCAATCACCCCCAGCTGCCTCCCTTCCCCAGTCACCCTCAGCTGCCTCCCTTCCCCAGTCACCCTCAGCTGCCTCCCTTCCCCAGTCACCCCCAGCTGCCTCCCTTCCCCAGTCACCCCCAGCTGCCTCCCTTCCCCAGTCACCCCCAGCTGCCTCCCTTCCCCAGTCACCCTCAGCTGCCTCCCTTCCCCAGTCACCCCCAGCTGCCTCCCTTCCCCAGTCACCCTCAGCTGCCTCCCTTCCCCAGTCACCCCCAGCTGCCTCCCTTCCCCAGTCACCCTCAGCTGCCTCCCTTCCCCAGTCACCCCCAGCTGCCTCCCTTCCCCAGTCACCCCCAGCTGCCCGCCTGCAGATGAGTTGTGGTCGGAGAAGTCTTCATGATGGCTGCTCCAGATGGAGAAGAAAGCGAAGTGTGAGCGACGGCAATAGGAGAAGACGTCACCTGTGAGTCATTAGTAACTGCACTATAATCACTTCTATAGTGTGCAGAGCCTGTGTACCATTGGGGTCTTAATGGGTCAGTGTATCGTTTGCGGTAGTGTACTGACACAGCCCGGAGTCACTACAGTACACTAGCGCAAATTTTTAAACTAGGACCCAACTACAAGAGCTGCAGGCACTACAACTCCCAGCGTATGCTGAGGGCTGCAGACTGTCAGTAAATGCTGGGAGTTGTAGTGCCTGCAGCTGTTGTAGTTGGGTCCTGGGTGCATTATACACTGGATGCTTTGTGGGAGATCAGAATACATAGATCTGTGGGGGCTCAGTGCAGGGAGGTGACCCCAGAACAGCACTAATAGGGGATAGAACAAAAACATCTCCCCCTATATCTTATTAGTGATGTTCTGGGGTCACGTCCCTGCACTGAGCCCCCACAGATCTATGTATTCTGATCTCCCACAACGCCTCCAGGACCCAACTACAACAGCTGCAGGCACTACAACTCCCAGAACAGTCTGCAGCCTTCAGGATATGCTGGGAGTTGTAGTGCCTGCAGCTGCTGTAGTTGGGTCCTAGGTGCATTATACACTGGATGCTTTGTGGCATATAAGAATACATAGATCTGTGGGGGCTCAGTGCAGGGAAGTGACCCCAGAACATCACTAATAAGATATAGGGGGAGATGTTTTTGTTCTATCCCCTATTAGTGATGTTCTGGGGTCACTTCCCTACACTGAGCCCCCACAGATCTATGTATTCTGATCTGCAACAAAGCATCCAGTGTATAGGACCCAACTACAACAGCTGCAGGCACTACAACTCCCAGCATGTACTGACAGTCTGCAGCCCTCAGGATATGCTGGGAGTTGTAGTACAGCAGTACAATCCTCTCATAACTGTAGACAGATGTATTGCTGGACCTTCAGGGCTGATGGTTGTCACCCACAGATTGCAGCCACCAGGACACTCTGCACACAGTGATTTATTCAGAGACTACAACTCCCAGCATACCCTGAGCATGGGCCATATACTATGGAGGCACATTAGAGCAGGGGGGTATATACTATGGGGGCACATTACAGCAGGGGGCACAGCAGGGCTGGACATTATTACTATATGATGGCACAGCAGGGGGCAATATTACTATAGGTGGGCACAACATGAGGACTTTATTACTATACGGAGGCACAACAGGAGATATTATTACTATATGTGGGCACAGGGGACATTATTACTATATGGGGGCACAGCAGAGGATCCTACATACAGTCATACCTACATTCAGTGAGTCACTGAATTACATGTTTTTTTCTTTGTTTTTTTTGTAGAAAACTATTTGGTAGGGAACCCTGAAGTGAAAAGGGAAATATTGCTCTTTGCCATAATACACACACTGCTTTTTAATAGCAGAGTTTTACTGTATCAGCTGAAATTGTGGCAAAACTGCATGAGATAATAATTCTGTAGTCTGTGTGCAGCATGTGGTATATACTGTATATAGTCTGTGTGCAGCATGTGGTATATACTGTATATATCCTGTGTGCAGCATGTGGTATATACTGTATATAGTCTGTGTGCAGTGTATGATATATAGCCTGTGTGCAGTGTATGGTATATACTGTATATAGTCTGTGTGCAGCATATAGTATATACTGTATATAGTCTGTGTGCAGCATATGGTATATACTGTATACAGCCTGTGTGCAGCATATGGTATATACTGTATACAGTCTGTGTGCAGCATATGGTATATACTGTATACAGTCTGTGTGCAGCATGTGGTATATACTGTATATAGTCGGTGTGCAGCATGTGGTATGTACTGTATATAGTCTGTGTGCAGCATGTGGTATATACTGTATATAGTCTGTGTGCAGCATATGGTATGTACTGTATATAGTCTGTGTGCAGCATATGATATGTACTGTATATAGCCTGTGTGCAGCATGTGGTATATACTGTATATAGTCTGTGTGCAGCAAGTGGTATATACTGTATATAGCCTGTGTGCAGCATATGGTATGTACTGTATATAGCCTGTGTGCAGCATATGGTATATACTGTATATAGTCTGTGTGCAGCAAGTGGTATATACTGTATATAGCCTGTGTGCAGCATGTGGTATATACTGTATACAGTCTGTGTGCAGCATATGGTATATACTGTATACAGTCTGTGTGCAGCATATGGTATATACTGTATACAGTCGGTATGCAGCATGTGGTATATACTGTATATAGTCGGTGTGCAGCATGTGGTATGTACTGTATATAGTCTGTGTGCAGCATGTGGTATATACTGTATATAGTCTGTGTGCAGCATATGGTATGTACTGTATATAGTCTGTGTGCAGCATATGATATGTACTGTATATAGCCTGTGTGCAGCATGTGGTATATACTGTATATAGTCTGTGTGCAGCAAGTGGTATATACTGTATATAGCCTGTGTGCAGCATATGGTATGTACTGTATATAGCCTGTGTGCAGCATATGGTATATACTGTATATAGTCTGTGTGCAGCAAGTGGTATATACTGTATATAGCCTGTGTGCAGCATGTGGTATATACTGTATATAGTCTGTGTGCAGCATATGGTATGTACTGTATATAGTCTGTGTGCAGTGTATGATATATAGCCTGTGTGCAGCATATGGTATATACTGTATATAGTCTGTGTGCAGCATATAGTATATACTGTATATAGTCTGTGTGCAGCATATGGTATATGCTGTATATAGTCTGTGTGCAGCATATGATATGTACTGTATATAGTCTGTGTGCAGCATATGGTATATACTGTATATAGTCTGTGTGCAGCATATGGTATGTACTGTATATAGTCTGTGTGCAGCATATAGTATATACTGTATATAGTTTGTGTGCAGCATGTGGTGTATACTGTATATATCCTGTGTGCAGCATATAGTATATACTGTATATATCCTGTGTGCAGCATATAGTATATACTGTATATATCCTGTGTGCAGCATATGGTATGTACTGTATATAGTCTGTGTGCAGCATATAGTATATACTGTATATAGTTTGTGTGCAGCATGTGGTATATACTGTATATAGTTTGTGTGCAGCATATAGTATATACTGTATATAGTTTGTGTGCAGCATGTGGTATATACTGTATATATTCTGTGTGCAGCATATGATATACAGTATAGCCTGAGAGCAGTGGATGATATATAGCCTGTGTGCAGCATATGATATATAGCCTGAGAGCAGTGTATGGTATATAGCCTGTGTGCAGCATATGGTGTATATCCTATGTATGTCATATGCTGCACACAGGCTATATATGCCATATCATGGGCTGCACACAGCTGTGTATTTTAATCCTTATGGTACGTTCACATGTACCATATCCGCTATAGATTCTACACAGCCTTTAAGTACTTTCTGGTTGCTTCTTACTGCTTCAGCTAGTGTACATGGTTGGGAACTGCAGATGGGACTTAGACTTGCATGTCCAGGTTCCTTCAGCGATTCACATCTGCATCTGCTGCTGTGGTGGCTAACACAGGGGGCAAGAGCGCACAGAAAGTGCTAAAGTGCTGTGTTCTCGCATTATGTATTATTAACATAAACACAAAGTGGGAACACACCCCGAGTGGGAATACACCCCTCCCCCGTCCTGTCTCTAGGGCCTGGCATCTTCCTCTGGACTGCAGCCTGTAGTGACCATCACATGCAGAACAGAGGAGGATGCTGAGCCACACAGCCAGGAGTGAGGAGGGGTAGGTGCTAAGTCTGCTACAGTAAGTAGCCACCTGTATAGATCGCTGTGTGGGATATATTTGGGGGAAAAAAATGGGGGGGCCCCCAACAAAATTTTTGCCCAGGGCCTCCACCAACCTTAATCCGGCCCTGGCATGGAGTACCCTTAAATATTGTTTCTGACCGTGGGGTACAGTTTGTGTCTAGCTTTTGGAAAGCATTCTGTGGTCTCCTAGGGACTTCTTTGTCATACTCGTCGGCGTTCCATCCTGAGACTAACGTTCAGACGGAACGCACTAATCAATCAGTAATTCAATACTTAAGATGTTATGTGTCTGACAACCAGTACAAGTGGTCTGAGTACCTACCTATGGCAGAGTTTGCCTTAAATAACCATGTAAATGCTTCTACCCATTTGACGCCGTTCTTTTGTAATTACGCTTTTCACCCTAAATATTCTGCACTACCCGATTCCGACTGTAACGCCTGGATCAGTGGATCCACTGAACCGTCACTAGCGATGGCGCTAACCTCACCAGGGAGCGGAGTCTAAGGGGCCGCTGGTTTTCACCAGAGCCCGCCGCAAGGCGGGATGGACTTGCTGCGGCAGACGACCCCCAGGTCGCTACCCCTGGCTTGGTTGCTAGTGACGGCAGGCGAGGCGTGGCAGGAGCAGTAGGCAGGAGATAGTGCAGGCAGAGGTCTGTAGGCGTGATCGCAGGTGGCGGACAGGACTCAGGAACAATGGGAAGGCAGCAGGCAGGGACTAGGGACAAGGACTGAGGACAGGAACAAGGAACAAGGAACAAAGACAGGAACAACAGGGAGCTGGGCCAAACGCTATGGGAAGCATGCAGAGGCTCCAACACCTGTAGTGGGGCAGGGCTGGAATTTATAGGGAGTGATTAGTGCAACTTCCAATTAGGGGCGGACTGGCCCTTTAAATCTGAGACAGCTGGCGCGCGCGCCCTAGGAGGCGGGGACGCACGCGCCGGCTGGCACAGACGGAGACAAGAGCGGGGCGAGGTAAGGCGCTCCCCGGGGCCGAACAGGTAGCAGCATGGGGCAGAGAGAGGTCGCAGCGGCACCGGCACCGACACACATTACACATCCGTAAAACAATTGACAAGGAAACTGTGCACTGTGGGCAGAGAGTTTGGCAACTCTTACTGTCTCACAGGAGCAATATACACGCTTTGCCAACCGTAAGCATCGCCCTGGGCCCGATTATGTTGTGGGGGATAAGGTGTGGCTATTGACTAAAAATCTACGTCTTCGTGTACCGTCTGCTAAGCTAGCCCCTAGGTTTATTGGCCCCTTTTCCATAACTGAAATTCATAACCCAGTCTCCTACAAATTACAATTGCCACACTCGCTTAGGATACACCCTGTTTTTCACAAGAGTCTCTTGAAGAAATACATTCCTCCTGTGAGTGCTCGCTCTCCTCCCTCTCCAGTAGTGGTCCAGGGGGAAATTGAGTTCGAAATCGAACGCATTTTAGATTCCAGAAAAGTGCGCAACTCAGTCCAATATCTAGTCCACTGGAAGGGATACGGTCCAGAGGAACGCACTTGGGTGGCAGCACGAGATCTCCATGCCCCTGATCTGCTTAGGGAATTTCATTTAAAATTTCCTACTAAGCCTGGAGGTCCTCGTGAGGGTCCGGAGGCCCCTCCTCAGAGGGGGGGGGTTCTGTCAGGAATCGAGCCGCGCTCTCGGCCCCTGCCTTTGCGAAGGCGCGTGGTTCAGCTGGGAGGGACGCTGATGGCTTCCGTGGTTACGGGCAGGGCCGGTTGCTGAGGGCGCGCCGACGGCGTCCTTAGCAGCCGGTCTGCTGTTTGTGCGCCGCGGCGCTTTTAACCTTTTAGCCCGTTTCTGGTTTTGTTACGTCTTCTGTTATCAGCTCCATGTTTTTCAGTTCTCTTTGCACTTTCTTGCTGTGGCTCATTCACTGATATGTTTCTGCTGTGTTCTGACTGACACCTGATACCTAGCCAGTTAGCTGTCAGCACCTAGCTTCCTGCTCACTATAAATCCCAGCCCCTTCCCTCACTCCAATGCCTGTGATAGCGCCTTGAGCCTAGAACTAGCAATCCTCTGACCATTTGTTATAGTGACTCTGACCTTCTGGATCTTGTGACCTCAACTTTGTTTTTTTGGATTTCGATTTTGTACCTCTGTTACCGGTTGTTGCCGACTCTGCTTCCTGACCATTCTTTATTGTGTTGTGTTCGTCTGTCTTTGTTCTGTGTACCACTGCATACAGCATAGGGATTGCCGTCCAGTTGTCCCTAGCTGTTAGAGCTTTGAGGCAAGCAGGTAAGGGCAGCGGGGCGGGTGCCAGCTCAGGGCTCACCTGTCCTTGTCTCCTGTTCTGCCTCACACCAATAAAGTATTCACTGGGCCACTACTGGTTAAGGGGAATGGCGGAAGAATGAAAATTCAGCTGCGAGTATGTAAGCCTATTGTGAAACCCACTGCAATTCTGTTATGTGTGAACCCACCCTTTATCTGTATTTTAGCCATGGAAATGTGCAAATTGCATAGTGTGAACTGAGGTGAGGTAAGTCCTGGCAGTTGCAGGTTGCTGTTGCACTTTCCTGTTTTTGTATTTCTCTATGATATGTCAAAAGTTTTTACAAACAACAGGTACACTTTAAGGATTAGAATCTGTATAGTGTGTAGGAAAGAAGGAAAAGGTAATCTTTGGAATGATCGGAATCTTTAAAGTCACTAAATAACACGCATTACAAAGTTATACAACCTTGTTATGTATGTTATGTTAGTGAATGGCCCCCTTTCCCGTGTTTCCCCCCACCCCTGCTAGACCCGGAAGTGTAGTGCTCTATACTCACCAGATCCGTGTCGACCCCCGTCCGCCATCTTGTGACAATGATGCTCCGACCGTCCCTTGTGCCGGCCCCCCCTGCCACTTCATCAGCTGCTCAGCCGCGATTGGCTGAGCACAGTTATGCTCAGCCATACATGTGGAGATCCTGATCTCTATTCTTTTCCATATATCTATCTACAGTATATATATATGTACTTTTAACATAACAGGACAGGAGCAAACATCTAATCGAAAACTATGATATATGAAACCTTGTGATAAAAATATTATAGGTCACCTAGGATTTCCATGACCATACAAAGACATTAAACTAGAAGAAAATGTCCTTTAACAAGTCACAGGAATCTTCTATAAACAGTACTTTACAGTTGTGAATCTATTATTTTACAATGCGCATGTTTTTCTCCTAACCAGAGAAGTTAAGGCATCAGAATTCCACAGTTACAAAAAGTCTCACCTTTATATAGATTACATTCATATAATAATATTGATGTTTTGAGGAGAGGGAAACCCATTGCATTTCATTATTATCTTAAAGAGGTACACCAGAGTTTAAAAAATTATGTTAAATACGAAGCTTTAAAGCGCAACTATAAAATATTTTGACCATTCAGTTTTAGTTAGCTTAGGTCATGATAAGAATTTTTGCAATATACATTAATAACCTAAAATGAACAGTTTTTTAAATACTTGAGGCTGACTATGCCCTTACAGCTCTGTCTGGCTCTAACTTATTTCTGCATTCCTGCTGGACACGCCCCCTCCCTGCAGATCCGTCCTGAGTGTACAGACTCTGACAGGAGCATCAGATAACAGTCCTGACACACACATAAACAAACCCTCCTCCCCCACCTCCTAGCAGCACGTTCTCCCCCCTCCCCTCACAGAGGTGACTAAGCAGAGCTGAGGGTGTTGTGTGTGAGGAGTAGCGCAGGGGAAGAGCTGGATGCTGGATGGAGGGACAAGTACTCAGTGCTTCAACAAGGAGGGACATCCCAGCCATGACCCAGCCAATGTACTGCATGAGGGAGAGTGGGTGAGTCACTGAGGGGAGGACTACAAGTCCCAGCACAACACAGCTGTAGTCCTTCCATAGTACATATAACATTCACTATCAGAGGTCTGCAGCAGGTGCCCCCACCTCCATGGCTGACATTATCCTACAGTGTAATGAGAGCAGATGATTGTATCTAATCCCACTGTGTGTGATACCATCTGCTGGGGCTCTGTATCTAATCTTACATTGTGATACTGTATGCTGGGGCTGTATCTGATCCCACTGTGTGTGATACATCTGCTAAGCTGCTGGTCAGTGAATGGAGGGACGCAGCCAGGGAGATGAGGGATAGGCCACGCCCACTTTCTCTCAGCCAGAAGAAAAATTCATTTATTCTTCTGAGCCAAACAACTGGGGATATCTCAGCGAGCGTACACACTATCAACGCAGTTTAGGGCTCTTTTTAAAAGGTAACACAAGGGCTTTTTATTTGAGGAATTTCATTTTTTGGCTACTGAAATTGTAGTTGCGCTTTAAAGGAGAAGTCCGGCCAGCTGCATCGTTGGTCTTTCAACATGTTGAAAGATAATGATAAAATGGTGATGTCACGACCCGACTCCAAGAGCTGTGCGGGCTGTGGCTGCTAGAGAGGATGACGGCAGGGGGACACTAAGGGACACAGGGCACTGGAGGGACACTGAGCATCCCTCTGCCATCATCCTCTCCAGCAGCCACAGCCTGCACAGCTCTGGGAGTCAGGTCTAAACATTACCATTTTATCCATGAAGTGAAGCCTTGATGCAGTAGTAAGTGCTGGGAAAAAGCACTTTATAAGCATTTCCCATAATAAGTGTAAATGGGAATTTGTATAATTTATTTATTTATTTTTTTTTTTTTGGGGGGGGGGATACAATACTTTAACCCCTTAAAGACAGACCCAATTAGCATTTTTGCATTTTCATTTTTTTCCTCCTTGTGCTTAAAAGGCCATAGCACTTGCATTTTTTTCACCTAAAAACCCACATGAGCCCTTATTTCTAATTGTACTTTGCAATGACAGGCTGAATTTTTGCATAATGTATGCTGCATAACCAGGAAAAAAATCAAAGTGTGGTGAAATCGTAAAAAAAAAAACACATTTCATTTATTTGGGGGGTATTTGTTTTTACGGCGTTCACCCTGGGGTAACCCTGACTTGTTAAACATGTTCCTCAAGTCGTTATGATTACAACGATATATAACATGTATAACTTTTATTGTATCTGATGGCCTGTAAAAAATTGATAAACCATTGATAACAAATATATGTTCCCTAAAATCGCTCCATTCCCAGGCTTATAGCGCTTTTATCCTTTGGTCTTTGGGGCTGTGTGAGGTGTCATTTTTCACGCCATGATGTGTTCTTTTTACATTGATTGCGCATATGCGACTTTTTGATCGCTCTTTATTGCAATATTTCAGAATTTGATGCGACCAAAAGTGCGCAATTTGGCACTTTGGGATTTTTTTGCGCTTACGCCGTTTACCGTGCGAGATCAGGAATGTAATAATTTAATAGTTCGGGCGAATACGCATGCGGCAATGCCAAACATGTTTATTTATTTAATTATTTATTTTTATTTATAACATGGGAAAAGGGGGGTGATTCTGACTTTTATTAGGGGAGGGGATTTTTTATTAATAATAACACTTTTTTTAACGCACATACTAAAAGCCCCCCTGGGGCTACATGCCACACCTGGGACCGCGGTGGTTCAGAGGGGGGTCGACGCGCGGCCCCCCTCTGAAGTTCCCGAGGCGACCACAGGGCATAAATACACACCCTGTGTCGTTAAGGGGTTAATAAAAATTTGTGAAGGCCCTATTTCACAAAGCGATTATCGGCCATATTCAGGTGGTTAACTGCCTTTTAGGGCAATAATCGCTTCGTGTAATAGCACAATGTCGGCTAATCATTGTCTTACAACATGTTGAAAGATCCACAATGTAGATCTGCTGCCATCGTTCTGTGTAATAGGAGTGGTGGCAGCACACTGCCACTATCTTCTTTGGGCTGCCTGGACAATCTATCGCACTAACTAATGCTGCATTTACATGGAACGATTATCGTGCGAATTCGCACAATAACGATTGAATTCGAATGATAATCGTACGTGTAAACGCTGCGAACGATCAAACGACGAATGAGAAATCGTTCATTTTGATCTTACAACATGTTCTAAAATCGTCATTCGTTGTCTGCAAAAAATTCGCAGATCGTTCCGTGTAAACAGTCGTTCGCCGATTTAACCAATGTGTGAGATAGGCTTAAGCGATCGCAAAACGAATTTCCGTATGATATATCGTACCTTCTAAGCGCTGACCGTTATGAAAAAAAAATCGTTACTCCGACATCGTTAATAGTACGATCGGGCCAATTATCGTTTTGTGTAAACGCAGCATAATTTTGAAGCACTTAACATAGATTTGCCAATTTTGGTCCTGGATACATTTCCAGAGTGCCATAATATAATGGGTTATAGTCACTAGATTACGGACAAGGGTTGTTGATCGACGGATTTATTCTGATTTTAATTCCTCCCAAAAGGAGGAAGAATGGCTTCTATCTCATGAAATTGTTTGCCTTCCTCTGGCTAAACTGGATGGACATATGTATAATTTCACCCTTACAAACGTATTAGGGAAAGACTAAGTAAGGGAGAATCCGCCATGAACCCTCCCAATGACTCAGAGCCCTGATTAGAGCTGTTTCATATCTTAAGGCCCTATTCCACGGAACGATTATCGACCGTATTCGGCCAATATCGTTTGTTACGGCCAATAATCGTCCCGTGTAATAGAAGGCAACGATCAGCCAACATTGTTCATGTTTCAGACCTTGTTTTAGCTCCTACAATCGGCACCGTTCTCAAGCCAAGTGGCTTGAGAACGGTGCCGATTGCAGGCGTTGAAACATTTCTGCTGTTATCCTTTGTGCTTTAAATAAATCACCTTATTCATTTGGAGTGCTGACAACCTTTTTTGTGGACCTAGCTGAAGCCTTAGTATCCTTAGTGCCTGGCTGCCTTATTGGCCATCCTTCATTTTTTTTTCGGGTGCTGTTGGACTGTTTGTTTTACTGTACAAAGAGAGACTGTAAGTGTTTTATTGATTGCCCATAGGTGGTGCCAGGTTCTGTTAACCCATTACTGTCAGTTTTCGATGACTGTATAAGGTATATAGCTGTCTTCCAACTTGACACTAACAAATGATGTTGGTGGAAAGAAAGGTTGAGTGTGATGGATTTCTGTTGTTGATGAACCGTTTTGTTCTTAGAGGGATAAGTCAGCAACAAGTTTGATGCGATTTCTCTATAGAACGGTGGCTATAGAGTGTTGGTATCCTATTGACAGATTGGGAGAGGTAATACATTTTTCTTTGCACCAAAATTTTTACTTTAATCTAATTCAAAATCTAATTTAGTATAATGATTTGCTATACCAAAATTATACTTTATCAACTAATAAAATAAAATAAAATAAAAATGCAAAAATACAAGGTCTGTGTATTTTCTTTCTCCTTGCTGTGTGGATTTTAAAGAGACACTGTCACCCCCTTTTTGCATTCTGACTTCTCTACACAGGTGTAAAGGGTAAATTTACCTGTTTTCATACCTTATTTTACATCATACGTCATGGTGCTTGCTCAAGTAAAAAGTGATCTTTTATCTACTGCAGATTGTGCTAAGGGGGTGGGACTTCACAGCAGTAGCGCCATTTAGCCCCACCCACTGCGCCACCATGAAATCATTGGCACATAGGCCCCGCCCCCTCATCAACCATTGGAACAGACTGGCATAAAAATATAGGCCCCGTCCCCTCTAGATTGGCCTATACCAATGGGTGTCGATGCAAAAAGGGGGTGACGGTGTCACTTTAAACCCTTGTGGGGCATTGTGTGGGGTCCTCTCCCTCTTTAAAGTAAATCTGTTGGCTGGAATTAACATTCTAAATTGCAGAAGCTTTTAGATAGCTGTCCTGGTGGGGACATCATATCATATAATGTCCCCACAGAGTGAGTATAAAATGGCTATATATAGGCTGAGCATATAATGAGTCTCATACACTGAGCTTATCATTCATATGCTCATCGGTCTATGGGACACATATTACACTGAGC
Organism: Dendropsophus ebraccatus; assembly: GCF_027789765.1. Classification (NCBI taxonomy): domain Eukaryota; kingdom Metazoa; phylum Chordata; class Amphibia; order Anura; family Hylidae; genus Dendropsophus; species Dendropsophus ebraccatus. The sequence continues at coordinate 65,367,061 of NC_091455.1, read as the reverse complement.
ATTCGTTCGGGGCATTAGTAGTTAGAGGATGCTCTTCCCTGCTGCACTCATGACTGCAACTAGTTAAAGCAGCTGTGAACTGGCCTTGTAAGTCCAGGTCCTGCCTGCAAGTCACAAGTGAATACACTAGCCAATGTACAGCTGATGCAGCAGGAAAGAGCTCTTGGCATCAAAATTGTATCATAATTTCATCCCTACATGTAGCATAAAGGAGTTTTATTGTATGCATATATTTTTTTATTTTACTCTTTTTCAGCATTAAGTATACTACCACTATTATGGTAATACTACCAGTAAAGTTTCACACCAAGCAGAATATACGGATTGTTGTTCAATGTAGTCAAAGCAGACAAGCCTTGTGTTTGTACCAAATGTTTATAATAGTGAAATGCAATTGGTCGCATTTACATGGTCATACAATGCGGTGTGATAATGGATGTGAAATGGAAGTAATTGTACCATTAAGTAATATAACCCTTAAAGATGAAAAAGGTACTCTAAAATATGATAATTTTAACAGCAATTATAATGAATTATATATGACACAGTATGTGAGACTCACGTGTGCTAAACCAAGGGAAAACATTGAAGACTAAAACTATTATCCTTCTAATTGATGGTAAATCTACTTCCCTTTTCTATTCAAGCCTCTCAGTACAGCTACTCTTCTATGGTGTCTACCTTTATCTCTAAGAACAAAGAAGTATATTGAGAATATTTAGATTTTATATAATATATAATATATTCTATCTATTTCCATTTTTTATGTAGCCTACTGAAGGCTCATCCTATGTGCCTCATCTGTCAAGTGCCATGGCCTTGACTATGCTGTTAATGATCTCTTGTATGGTGTGGCCAATATACAATGGAGTACTGCAATATGGTGAATATAGTCCACCAACTGTACTAGCTGGCTACACGTATTAAATTTAATAAAGGTGGCCATACACTTTCTGCCTAACAGCTGTCATATGCATTGTCACTGTGAGGAGCTGAGCCGCTTGCTTGGCTCCCGGCGCTGCTGGAGCGCATGGCCAGCCCCCTGACAGCGCCAACAGCGTCCCTGGCAACGGGGGTTACTAGGGGTGCTCCGGCATGCAGTGCCTTACCCTGGCTGAGCGGCACAGATGCTCTGCATTAGGGTTAAATAATTGACAGCCGGCACCGCCAGACACACTGCTCTACTGTATGTGTCCTGGGGCTGGACTCTCAGCCCCAATCAAGCTCCATAAGTATCCTCTCATGCCTGTCTTCCCTGCCTGCGATAGAGCCTAGTTTACTAGTGTGTCTTGACCTAGCGTTTCTTCCTGCATTGTGTACTCAGTATTCTGACTTCTGGCTTTTGGACTTTGACTATTCTCTTGAATCACGTTTTGTACTGCGCCACCCTCTTTTTTTTTTTTTTTTTTTTTTAATATGTCTTAATTAGCGCTAAAACAGAACAGGTAAAACTGTTGCGGCATCGCAGTGCCCATTTTTCCAAATTTTATTGTCATAGTAACAAGAAAATATTATAAAAACTGTACCACTGATGTCTACCTTCAAGTACCAGGCTGATTGACGATATGGCCTGACAAAAGAATGAACCTGCTGGTACGAATAGTGTGTCAATAGAAATGTCTTCCATTTGTTAAAGAAATTCTTGGCATATGCATCCAATCTATCAGCGGCCAAGAAAGATTTCAGCTCCACCACTATAGCAGCCACAGTAGGCATAGTGGAGGTCAGCCACTCACGTTGCGCCGCCCTCTTATTGCTGACTTGGACCTCTGACCCTGCAATATTGTGTTGCATTTGTCTTGCCTTTGCTCCGTGTTCACACTTAGAAAGGATTAGAGACCGCCGACCAGTTGTCCGCTGCCATTAGGGTGGTGGAGGCAATTAGTAAAGGGACAGAGGGGCGGATGCAAGCTTCAGGGCTACACCTGTCTTTCCTCTTCCTAGTTCCATATCCTGACAGTCCCCATACACATAAATTTTCAGCGTGGTTGAATGTCGTGTCTATGGAGAGATAGGGGTACTGGTCACAACTAATAAAGTTGCTTTTGGGCTTCTGTATAGAGTGAGCTGCACCAAGGTTGGCATTATCCTTTTATTTAATGGGCATGTAGAATCAACCCAAGGATCATGGCCAACATACAAACATGCATCAAGACCTTCTGTTTTAGATGTTTACAGTAGGTGTGCGTTGGTTAACAAGGACTAAAATGGGCTTTTTTTTGCCTATATGTATGCCTAAAGCTCTATAACCTCCTGCCAAATGCCACATTTCCAGGCCTCCTCAGTAAATATAAGTAGGTTTTGCAATATCATATGCAGTCTTCCTGAATTGCTCCTTGCCTATTAGAGGACATATGTTTTAATGTACCTACTACCTACTCATCTACTTCACAAACACCCCCTCTATTCTCTACATCAATTCAACAAGCCCCTGCAACCCTGTCACAAGTAAATCAACAAGGACCAAATATCGGAGCTGTGATGCCCCCTTTATCACTGACACAACCATTAAATCAACAGCCTTTTTTAGGACCTATGGGAGCCCAGCTCCGCGACAGGACGAAATGGGGCTACAACTACAAGAGCTACAGAAATTAAAACCCAAAATATGTAATTTGTCGACGCAACAACTTTCAAGAAAAGAAATTACAATATTGGAAAAGGGTTTGTCATTTACCCCAACTCCACCATTCGATAAATTTACATGGGTTAAAGACGTTCACTTGTTTGCACGCAAACTTGTGCTCCATAAATATTTTAAAAATAAGAAAATCCCCGCATATGATCTCGATAAAAGAGAAAGAGATGCATTAGAGGCACTTATCGATTTACAAACTGAAAACGATACTGGTATCAGGGAATTTCAAGCTCCTCAAACGAAACTGAAACCTCAATCTCTTTTTACACCAGCAATAGTTACATGTCATACCATTGACCGATTTGTTACGCTAATGTGTCAGGATATCGAAAAACTTGAATGTAAAATCGGCCAAAGAAACTCTAACATCTCATTTGATGAATTCAAAGCCCTCAAAGAACTAGCGAATAAAAAGAAGATCACCATAAAACCGGCGGATAAAGGGGGTAATCTGGTGATTCTGGATACCCCCGATTATCGCAACATGGCACTACAATTATTACAAGACACCAAGACATACAGTATACTTAAAAGTGATCCCACCAAACAATACCTTGGTGAGCTAAAACAGATCCTAATGGGAGCAAAACACAAGGGACTAATTACCGAGGATGAATTTAAAGTCCTATATAATCCATGTCCAACAATTCCTACTTTTTATGCACTACCCAAGCTGCATAAGGAAAGACGCCCAATTCCCGGCAGACCGATTGTGTCGGGTAATAACAGTTTGTCTGAAGGTATAAGTACCTATATTGATATTATACTGTCTCCCTTTGTTGAGGCTTTACCCTCCCACCTAAAGGATACAAAAGCAACACTGACTAAGATCCAAGAAATTAACCTCTCCCCAGGAACAATGCTCGCATCACTTGATGTTGAAGCCTTATGCACGAGCATTGAACATAATCTAGGAACCAAAGCGGTAGAATATTTTTTACAAACAAGGGGGACTTCTTTCCGTGATCACAACACCTTTGTCACTGATATTCTTTATTTCTTATTGACGCACAATTTTTTTCTATTTGAGCACAAATTTTATTTACAGACAACTGGTACAGCAATGGGGACCACATGTGCACCCACCTATGCAAATTTATTTTTGGGGTGGTGGGAGTCGAAGGTAGTGTTCTCCGACTCCCTCCTTCCCTATACATCTCAGATTTTATTTTGGGGCCGTTATATTGATGACGTTCTCATTTTATGGGACGGAGATATCGACCTCTTTCAGGATTTTGTTGCAGCTTTAAATGACAACAACATTGGTTTAAAATTCACTAGCGAAATTCATCACAATCATATTAATTTCCTTGACTTATCAATCACTAAGAACACTGATGGGACACTCTCCACTGAAATTTACAGGAAGAAGACAGCAACAAATAATTTCCTAGCTTGGACTAGCCATCACCCTCTCCCCCTTAAAAAGGGAATACCGATAGCACAATATATTAGGGCCCGCAGAAATTGCTCGAACGAGGAAGCGTTTGAAAGGGAATGTAAGACCCTATATTTTCAGTTTCAACTCAGGGGTTACCCTAAAAAAGTTCTACATAAAGCCTATTACAGGGCTAAACATCTAGAGAGGGATTCTCTCCTACAATCTGGAACAATCGCCAAAAAAGATAGTCCGAAAACCATCAGATGTATTGGCACATTTGATGTGGCCCACTGGCATATTCATAGGATTTTTAAAAAGCACTGGCCAATCCTAATGATGGACTCGGATCTAAAGGATGTACTAACTCCAAGACCAAGCCTGACATATAGGCGTGGCAAGAATCTAAAAGACTGGCTGGTCCATAGTCACTTCTCCGATGACAATGACATCCCTGAAACTAATTGGCTCAAATCAAGAGCCACTGGTTCATTCACTTGTGGTAAATGTATCTTCTGCCGCTATATTGTTAAAACAAAATTCTTCACAAATCCGCAAGATCAAAAAACCTATGAGATCAAAGAATTCATCAATTGCTCTACAACTGGCATAGTGTACGCAATAGAGTGCCCATGCCATCTGCTGTATGTCGGTAAAACGATACAGCCGTTTAAAAAGAGAATCTGTCAACATGTCAGCTATATTAATACAAAAACAGAAACAAGTGTGGCGAGACATGTTAATAATGTTCACGGTGGTGACCCCAGAGTTCTCAAATTTTGGGGAATCCAGCAGACCAAGCTGGGCCCCAGAAAAGGAGATCTTGACAAAAAACTCCTACAATTGGAGGCAAAGTGGATTTTTAAACTTAATACATTGGCCCCCTACGGTTTGAATGAGGGATTCACCTACACTCCCTTTCTTTAAATCTAAAATATAAATAAAAATAAAATATATATGAAATGTAATACAATAATTAAAAGATACAGTATTACCGGAATTATAGGGTGTTTTAAATGATAGGTCATGATGTATGTATATACTATATTTCCCCCCCCCCCCCCCCGTAATTACAATACTCACCTATAAATTTATCCAGTCGGGTCTGGTTGATCCGGAATAAAGGCAGTCCATTTAGATGACTAAATCTGAAGATATACACATATTTAGATACCTCCATGGTATACATAGTTGATGATTCGGATGAATCTGATCCGATAATTAAGGGATGTGCACCCTGTGAAAAATATATATAAAATCTTCTAAGTCCACGGACAGGCGCAGTGAACATCCCGGCTCAAAAAGCCAAAAAATTTGTTAAGTCTCATGACATGCGTAGATCGTTATACATCGCTCCTGTTCTAAGTCCCAAGTCATGCGCATTGACAGACCAGGCGTTGAAAGTCTAAGTCAGAAGACATGCGCAGTGGCTACGCTAGCCTGCGATTCTGACTAAGTCCACACGCCTGCGCATAAGCACAAACTTACCATCCCCTTGATATTCAATCTGCCTATCAAAAGGATGACGTATTCAAATGACCCTATGTCTAACCGCCACGTCATCGCTGGGGGTGTTTGACTATCACGTTCAATCCTCTTGACCTATCAGGGTGGCATTTGCTGGGATAATAGGTTATTTAAACCTCCGCTATGACGCCGCCCATCGGCCATAGTCTTTGAGAAAGTTGCGTTGGCAACGAAACATGTCAGACGCTGGGCTGTTTTAATACTTTGTACGCTGCCGCATATGGTGACACTGTTATTGACAAAACGGGGGGCTAGCTAGCTGAGCGTAACGCGCTAAATCGCTCAAGGGCTGAGATAGGCAAACCGAGTCACAGTGTCTTCTCTTATATATATACTTTGTAGGATAGGAGGCATCTATACTCTCAGGGGTGTCTTGCTTTATCCCCTCTGGGTTAGTAAATTGTATGTGGTGACTCAGAAGTGAGTACTGACCATTCATTGATGCACTCCTATCCCCTGTGTATATTGTTCACTATCTAGTACAAAGGCAGACTGTCCAAAGCCTTTTAACTCACTGTTCACATTCTGCGTTTATTACTGTTTGTCAAATTCACTTTATTACTTCAATTCTGTTTTATTTATTCCTTCAATAAAAGTTATATTTTAACCAATAGGGAATATAGGTGTTCTTTGGGGTCTATGCCTCAGTAGATTACATATTTTTTAATGTAAGCAGATTTTCTGTATTGGTTTTCTTTAACAAACTATTTGCAGTAAATGGATAGTTAACAATTAGGTTCGTATTTAACTTGAGGTTTCAATGGGATATCATCAACCTCTATCTTCTTTATACCCTTGACCTTGGATAAAGTGGCCTTTTGGTCGTAAAAGACTTTCAGGAAAATAATAATATACTTTCTTACCATTTCTTAGTGAATTCTTTTTAATGTGAAGCTCCTGAAATGTCCAATTACCGCTCAACACCTAAGGTGATATTTGCCACTTGATGAACACAAATTAATTCCCACAACTTCAAAAAAGTGTTTTTTTTATCAACAATAGAATATCCCAACACTAAAGAGACTCCTAATGTAACCAAGCTCATTATATGCATATAAGAGATAATTTCATTAAAAGACAATTAATCTGCTAAAAACATATTATATACTCATTGGATAGGGTAGTATGCCGAATATAAAACTATACTCTTAACTAGCACATCATTTGGGAAATAAAGAAATATGATATCCATTTCAATTATTTATGCAAGAGAGCAATTAGCCAAGAAAATAACTTTCGGATAATTCAGTACCATTGTAAAATACCTTAAATGTACCATAATCATATTTCTGTTCTACAGCATTTCCAAAACAAAGTGGAAATGGTCCTTTATTGGTAGTGTAGGAAATAAAATTTGAATGGTTCCGCATTTCTGCTGTTTATCATTTTTGAAGAGGACCTGTCACCCATCCGGACCTTCCGGTGGGGGTCCCGCAGCCAATCCCACTGCTCACTGTAGGGACAGGGAGAGGTAAGTTAGTACTTGTAATTCATTTTCCCCCTGGCCACCGGATTTTATAATCCACCAGACTTCACCTTTGACTTGTCCTTTAACTTGTCCTATGGGACTGTGAAAGAACACAAACAAGAGCAGATCAGCAAAATCAGCACTTGATAGCTGTACCTTCACAAGGTGCGATAAATCGTGTAGCCAGGCTGTGAGAATGATCATTGGGTCATTCTTGTGGTAGAGAGCAGTAAACTTTACCATTGCACAAAAGATCAAGTCAGCCAATAGTTTTCTTGCTTATTGACTAATCTCTGGCAATTTTACACAGGATGATTATCAACTGATTGAGCGTTCCTAAGAACTCTTGTTAGCAATTATCAACACCAAAGGCCTTCACTCTTAGAGTATGCCTAATGAATAGTAGAACGGTAACACCTAGTGGTCACTTGACAGTTCTCAACAGATTTGAGAGAATATTTCGAAATATTCAGTATGTAAAGCTTCTGTTTTGTTCATGCCTGTTCAGAACCCAGTGCAGTACTCTTCCTATAAAGTACGGCCGAGTCTGCGTTTTTAGCCATGATTCAAAGCCTGAATTGTATGTTTCCTTTGCATGTGGTGATTGATAGATTTAACCACAGCTCTTTGGTTTCTTCTAATAGCCTAGTACTTAGCTGCAGATGGTTTAGACTGAGTAATGATGGACAGGTTCCTCGGACACTCATCTACCTTCCCTGTCAGTCTTTATTCTGTGTGGTGTGGAGGTCAGAGGGCTGGTCCAATCATGCTCTGAACCAGGATTCTGGCTTCTTATAAGTTGTCCACTTGTGCTCTTGGAAATTGCTTGCAATAGCCTCTTGTAGGTTAAGCTAGCGTTTCACATTTGATTGGTTTGCTTGAAATTCTGACCTATTTGCTTGTTCTTCTGACCTCTGTATTTGTCTACTGTTCTTGTACCATTTTGCAATCTGCATCCTGCATCTGCCTGACTATTGTTTATTGTGTTTGTGTGGCTTTGTTTTACATACCTAGTAAAGGGAATGTTGCCCAGTTGTCACCAACCACCTAGGGTTGGGCTGGAAAGTAAGGAGGGACAGTCTTGGGAGGCCCTTACATCTTTCCTTGCATTAGTATTCACTTTGGATAAAAATATGCAAATGCATGCAGACTGCACAAGAGCATGGCCCTAGATGGTCTTTAACTGTAGGAATACTTGGATGCTTTATAGATAAACTTATTTTCAACCCCTTACCGCAAAATGACATTTGGGAAACGTCATGTAAAGCAGGTTGTTCCTGCTACATGACGTTTTCCAAGCGTCATGCTGTCCCTTCCCCCCCCCCCCCCCCCGCGCTGTCCCTAAGGACGATCGGGTAGTGGAAGTGTCACACAGCCTCCCCCCGGGGCCCCTGCCCGGAGGGGAGCCGCTCTACCTCCAAGGGCAGTTAACCCCATAGGCAACGCGGTCAGTGGGACCGCAGTGTCTATGGGGCAGCGGGAGGGAGATCCGCTCCCTCCAACCCCCCCCCCTTCACCCCACCGGAGCCACACGAGCATTTGCGCAGCTCCGAGGGGTTACCATAGCAACTCAGATGCTGCTTAATGCATCTGGGCTGCTATGGTATGTGACGATCAGGCCCCTGCACTGAGCCAGGGACCTTATCGTACAGTATAAATGAGCTGTTGGTGTTCTGACAGCTCATTCACTCTATAATGCATTAAAGAACAGATCATGTGCTGTAATGTATTATAGAGGTACCTGGAAAAGTTAAAACACACACACACACACACACACAATACATACATACATACATACATACATACATACATAAATACACAAATAAATATAATAAAAATAAATAAATAAATAAATATACACATTCCCCATGCCCCTTTATAAATGATCTATAAATGAGATATATTTTGGTATCGACGCGTCCGTAATGACCCGTCTATTAACCTGTTATATTAATTATCCCGCCCGATTAACGCCGCAAAAAAATAAATAAAAAACTAATCAAAATGACAATTTTTTTATAATGCCACCCCTACAAAATATAGATAAAAGCTATCAAAACATCACATGTACCCAAAGGTGTTCCGCTAAAAATGTCAGCTTATACTGCAAAAAAAAGCCCTCACATAACTCCATTGGCGAAACAATTTAAATATTACTGCTCTTACAATATGCAAGACACAAACAGTATTTATAGTATAAATGCCATAATCTATAACAAAAGCTATATAAGATAGATATCGATATAATCGTACCGACCTGACGAATAAAGATAACATGTCATATGTGACGTATAGTAAACGGCTTACCAAAAAATGGTGAAAAACATCTGCTAAATTATGTTTTTTATTCATACCACCTCATAAAAAATGTAATAAAAAAATGATTAGGGTGTCACATGTCCCCCAGGATAGTACCGATGAAAACGTCAACTTGTCTTACACCAATACTTTGTCACCGCAAGGCCTCTGTGACATGGTATAATGGCTAAATAAAACTGAAATAAAAAAGGGCCCAAAAATTTCCCAGGTCTCCGTCATGTCTAAGGCCTGTGGTTGAGCCAGGTGACGGACTGTGACCACATATGGGGGATTTCTAGAAACATTGGAATAAGGGGAATAAATAGTGAGTGGTATTTCTCAGTTAGTATTTGCTGTGTTAGAGGAAAAAAAATAATTAAAATACAATACCTGCCAAAAAAAAATGAAAATTTTAAGTTTCCCCTCCAACTTGCTTAAATTTCTGTGAAACACCTTAAAGGTTAATAAACTTATGAATTGTTACTTTGAAAACTTTGATGGGTGCAGTTTTTACAGTGGAGGGATTTTTGGGGATAACTAACATACAGGCCCCACAAATCCACTTCAGAACTGAACTGGTCCCTAATAAAATCAGAATTGAAATTTTCATGAAAATTTGAGTGAAAGGGGTAGTGACTCTCCTTAAGAAGAGCTCATCATAAAGACGTATGGAGACTTACAGACCATTGCCGCTCCACTGAGAATTCTGGGAAGAAAGAAAATGCAAAATAGCTCTTACACCTCTTGAGCAAAGAGATGTCCCTTCAAGTTAAGTCTCGCTCAGTAAAGGAGCCTTAGAACATTGACTGGGGATTTTATGCCAAGCCAAACAATCTCTCCAAAAGGAAAGATTTCCCATCTGCAGACAGCTATTTCAGGGTTTTTGCCCCTCATCAGTGCAGAGCAAGGTGCTGGCTAGTGAGAGGTCTATTGACGTGGGTCAAAGGGGTAGTGATTCTCCTTAAGGAGAGCTCGTCATAAAGACGTATGGAGACTTACAGACCATTGCTGCTCCACTGAGAATTCTGTGAAGAAAGGAAATGCAAAATAGCTCTCACACCTCTTGAGCAAAGAGATGTCCCTTCAAGTCAAGTCTCGCTCAGTCAAGGAGCCTTAGAACATTGACTGGGGATTTTCTTCCCATGAAAATTTGAAAAATCGCTGCAAAATTTCGAAGTCCTTTAACCCTTCAGGACCAGGCTAATTTTCGTTTTTGCGTTTTCGTTTTTTCCTTCTTGTGCTTAAAAGGCCATAGCACTTGCATTTTTCCACCTAGAGACCCAAATGAGCCCTTATTTTTTGCGTCATTAATTGTACTTTGCAATGACAGGCTGAATTTTTGCATAAAGTACACTGCGAAACCAGAAAAAAATTCAAAGTGTAGTGAAATTGAAAAAAAAAACGCATTTCTTTTATTTGGGGGAAATGTGTTTTTACGCCATTCGCCCTGGGGTAAAACTGACTTGTTATGCATGTTCCTCAAGTCGTTACGATTAAAACGATATATACAACATGTATAACTTTTATTGTATCTGATGGCCTGTAAAAAATTCAAACCATTGTTAACAAATATACGTTCCTTAAAATCGCTCCAATCCCAGGCTTATAACACTTTTATCCTTTGGTCTATGGGTCTGTGTGAGGTGTCATTTTTTGCGCCATGATGTGTTCTTTCTATCGATACCTTGATTGCGCATATATGACTTTTTATTAAATTTTTTCTGGATTTGATGCGATCAAAAATGCGCAATTTTGCACTTTGGGATTTTTTGCGCTGACGCCGTTTACCGTGCGAGATCAGGAATGGGATTAATTAATAGTTCGGTCGATTACACACGCGGCGATACCAAACATGTTTATTTATTTATTTATTTATTTACTTTTATTTATAACCTGGTAAAAGGGGGGTGATTCTGACTTTTATTAGGGGAGGGGGCTTTTTACTAATAACAATACTTTTTTTTTTACTTTTACACATATACTAGAAGCCCCCCTGGGGGACTTCTAGTATAAGTGCACTGATCTCTTATAGAGATCTCTGCAGCACAGATATGCTGCAGAGATCCATGAGATAGGCACTCGTTTGCTTTCGGCTGCTGCAGCCAGAAGTAAACGAGTGCCGAATCGGGGACGGCGCCATCTTAGAGCGGTCCCCGGCCGGCTTCAGACAAGGAGATCGCTCCTCCTGGATAACGTCCCGGGGGAGCGATCTCCGCCACTAGACACCAGGGATAAGCTGAATCCGGTAATCGTATGCAGCTGTCATGCTTGACAGCTGCATCTGATTACTGTATTAGCGGGCACGGCGATCGGACCGTGCCCGCTAATACCGGCGGTCCCGGGCTACAAGCGGCACCCGGGACCGCGGCGGTTCAGAGCGGGGTCGCCGCGCGGCCCCACTCTGAACGCCCGCACCCGCGCGAGGACGTACAATTACGTCCTCGTGCGGTAAAGGGTTAACATCCTAACAAGTAAAAGGACGCTTACCAAATGACGTCACCATGAAGTAGACATATTGTAGATGTTGCATTAATAATTAGTTCATGTGGCATGACTATCTTTCTTAGGAAAAGAGAATTTTGAATATAAAGAAATGATTTTTTTGCCCAAATGTGTTTTTTTTTTTTTATAAACATTTACTGAGTGTATCAACCAAAGTATACCACAAACATAAAGAGGAATATGTCACGAAAAAACTATCTCAGAATTAACAGCAATAGTTAAAAAGCATTGTAGAGTTATAACTACATAAAGAGAGACAGGTTAGATTTGAAAAATAGGCCCCGAGCATTAAGGCCAAAACAGACTGAAGAGGCAAGGGGTTAAATAACCAAAATCTAGTGTGCTTTCCACTGTTGAAAGGTGGAATGTAGTACTATAGTACTATCATCAGTGACAGACTGGGGTATCTGGGGGGCCTACTGGAGTATCCTCCGGTCCTATGGTGGGCCAGTCCGACACTGACTCATGCATATTGTGTCGGTTAATTTAATTTAATTTATTTATTTAATTCTGATTATGAACACGCCATCTATGCCTAATGATGAAGCATGTATGTGGACTTAGTACTAGCAGTAGCAGATGTTAAAATAGCACATGCCATTTACTATAAACCAGTAATTTGCTATTGACATTTTTCTAATGACTGTTCTGCAGATTGGATGGATCTGTGTCATTTTTCTCTGACAGTGTTGATCCCAGAACAAAGCATGTTTAACATGGGAAAGCTCTCTATGTAAGACTGAAATATCCACCAAGGACATCTAACACAGAACATTTACATTATAAAGGCAGCACTTTCAACTTAATCTCCCTACCAACTATCCATATCTTAATCTTCACAATGTTCAACTATTATTCTGCAGCACCTACTATAAAACAAGCCTTTATTATGTTCTTTGTAGGGTTGGATAAAAAAGAGTATTGCTAATTAAATTATAGCAGAAAGCTGACAAAATCTGCAATGAAGCATAATGTGTAGCCCATGTCTTTACCCCTGAGAAAAGATCTTTCCCTCCCCCATCCTCTTAATATCTGAAAGACTAGAAAAAAACCATCAAGCCATGAAATATAAGTGTGGCCAAGGGACATAAAATGGAGACTAGCTGTAACATACTCTGGACCTTTATTATTTAGTGAATTTAATTTCAGTGACAACTCTATGAAGTGGCGCGAAGATGCACAAGGTGCCTTTAATATAGAGTCGTGCAGAAACAATTTATGATGTGGCTACATTTTATTCTCTGCTTAGTCCTTAAAAACTGGCACCCAAGACTCATCCAATTATTGGAAAGTGAGGAGTAAGTGTAACTCTAAGGCTGTGTACACACATAGCATGCAATGCACATTTAATTAGTGTTAATTAGTGCTATTTTGCCACTAATTGGTAATTTTGCTGATATTTTTGCTGCGATATTGACATCATTGCAGCAAAAATAGCAATATTTTATAGCCAATTCATAGCAAAATAGCACTAATTAACATTAATTAAATGTGCATTACATGCTATGTGTGAACATAACCTAATATGGTTCAGTGTATGATTCTGAGCTCAAACAGCCAATGTGCACTTTATTGATGAGGATGTAATAATAACAAAATGTTACAATGAAAATAGATGAAATACCAAATTTTTGTTGAATAGTAATGAGATCATTGAGAGATATAGAAAATGATTTCCATATATTCTTTTACATGCTGACTGCATGCCCTACTAACTAAGTTGGCTGGATCCCCTACTAACTAAGTTGGCTGCATTCCCAACTAACTAAGTTGTCTGCATCCCCTACAGTGTTGGACTGGGGTATCTAGGGCCCAACAGAGGAAATGATCCTGGGGGCCCACCAATGAAGAACCAGTGTGAAACAATATGTCAAATATGCAAAAAACACCATCACGTGTCTCGACGTCAGTGAGCTAGCCAGACCTTCCTCCGGGAAGGAACAACCAAGCCAAGGAATGTCTCCAAACAACCTCCCTCCAACCAAAACATTCATGGCGACACAACGCGTTTCCAAACTGCTCTGGTTTCTTTCTCAAGTGTCCTCTTGAGAAAAAAACCGGAGCGGTTTGGCAACGCGTTGTGTCGCCAGGAATGTTTTATAATAAATTAACCCCAGTTGGAGGGAGGTTGTTTCGAGTTACATTATCATCCATTTTATGGTGAAGCTGGGGAACAGCTGCGGTCCTACTGTATGCCTTTGTTTAGTGTTGTGCCTCCCTTCAGGTGAGAGCTTCTATATTATTACTCTTACCTGTGTGTTTCATCTGACCTGTGCTATGGAGCGCTGTTTCATTTTCTTTTGGAAGGAATGTCTCCAGTCAAGGAAACTACCCAAGCAAGGTATCCATCCATTTCAGGGTATGTGCCTCTCATCAGTGTGGAGTAGGATTCTGGCTACCAACCAAGCCAAGGAATGTCTCCAGTCAAGGAAACAACCCAAGAAAGGTATCCATCCACAGACAGCTGAGGTCAACCAGCGTCCTTTTGCATGCACTTACTAGGCATTGCTCTAGGCAGTGTTTTTTGCATATTTAATTTCCCAGAGGGCAATGCGTTAGAATGCATTGACTTCGAGACACGTTATGGTATCTCTGCGGCATTTTGGTTGATCTCCCTGAGGTCAACCAGCATCCTTTTGCATGCACTTACTAGGCATTGCTCCCACTAGCCAGAATCCCACTCCAAACTGAAAAGGGGCAAATACCCCGAAACAGCTGTCTGTGGATGGATACCTTGCTTGGGTGGTTTCTTTGACTGGAGACATTCCTTGGCTTGGTTCATCCTTCCTGGAGGAAGGTCTGGCTAGCTCACTGATGTCAAGACATGTGATGGTGTCTGCAGTGTTATTTGCATATTTGATTTCCCAGGGGGCAATGTGCTAGAATACACTGCTGCCGAGATACGTGATGGTGTCTCTGCAGTGTTTTGGTTGATCTCCCTGAGGTCAACCAGCGTCCTTTTGCTGAAACAATATGTCAGTCAGTGTTAGCGCATGTTCTAAAGCTGGGGGCCCACCTGAGGATCCTCCAGTGGGCCAGTCCGATACTGATCCCCTACTAACTAAGTTGGCTGCATCCCCTGCCTTAGTTAAATGTGAAAACCTGTGCAAGGATCCTTTCAACAGGTCCTACAAGCAAAGGAAGAGAATTAATCCCTTTGTTGAACAAGGTGCATTAGTGTCTAAAACTCATAATAAATGTGGCATAAGTCTTGTAAATCAGTGTTTGTTCACATGTTCTATGTCAAGGATCGAAACCAAGCTTGCTTCCTTATATAATTGAAGTTTTTAAAAGCAAACGTAGGAAGAATGATCCACCGCCATCCAGGTAAAACTTTGTCAGTTCAACAGATCATATAATACGAGACCTCCATAACACTTTTTGAATATAAAAGATTGTTAAGGCCCTATTACACAAAAAAAAAAATCTGTATGAAGAGGTAAGTAAAAAACTATTTTATTTTCTATATACAGCAAGGGCTGCACGGACAACAGTAACAGTGTCCGTGAAGCCCTTACTGCACAAAAGTCTAGTGGTGTAATGCCAGGCCATGTAATACTGCTCTTAGCCATAACACAGAGTCATGTGTAAAAGCAGATGAATATCAGAAAAAAAGAAAAGCAAGCAGTAAACAGCCATAAAGGTACAAAGCAAAATTGCCCTACCTCATCGCACATGAGATGTGAACTGTTTTGAACCACAAGATAATGGGGGGAATAAATGATAGTCTCGCCAGTTCTTTCTGTGACATGCACTTTGCACTAAGTACATACTGTAAATGAAGGCGTCGCCTTGCTTTTAATGATCAGGTATTAGCTCTTTTTTTTGTTGCGGAAAATTCTAGGTTTCTAAATAAACATTAAAATAGCTCATGCACCAGTTTTAGGTTTGGATTGGAAAAGAGTGTAAAGTTACAGTTGTATGAGCTTTATTTACTTGTCTTGTACCACTTTTTGGCACAAAAGTCACAGCAATTTTGTTGTGGCACTTTTTTAATAACTGCCCTAATATGTGCGGCACCAGAATCCTGAACACAGGATGCAATGCCCACAACATCATAGCATACTATACACAGCACGCTAACACTGGACCCCTGCAGGACATAGGCTGATAGGGTATGTTACACATCGTAATTTTACCTCCAATATGTGTGTCCTGTGTTGCTTTTAGCAGAGTGGTGGTCAGTATCCAAGACAATGACCTGTCAACAATGGGAGGAAAAGAGCAGGTATATCAGGAGATGGAGGTAGGTTTGGTAAATTAATGTATTTTCAAAAATACTTAAAGCTAATGTACCATCAGGTACATTCACTCTAAGGCTATGTTCACACAATGTATCCTTTGTGTTAATCACGGCCCGTTGTTGCAATTTGCAAAATTATTAATACAAAACATAGATTGCCATAGAAGTCAGAGGGAATACCAGCTGGAGTGTATAAACATAGCATGCACTCCGGCCGGGATTCCTACCATTCCATTCATTAAATAGCGGCCGCACAGACATGTCAGTTCAAACAATGGAGACTGTGGCTCCGGCCGCGCTCTCCATTGTCAGCTATGATAAATTGGGATGCGGGTGCACATGGATGTGCCCGCATCCCAATTCAGCACAAATGAAGTTCATCTGGCCAGTAGTGCAGTACCGGCTGGAATAAACTTCACTGACACCGGCTGTTGTGTGACTTGGCCGCGTCACAGAACAGCCACTGTTTCATGTAGTGTGAACTCAGCCTAAGTGTTGCGCATGAATAGAATGGCGCAGGGAATACGATGTGGCTGTCCTTTTTTCAACCCTGGTCCGATTCCCGTGCACAGCTCCGGTCTATTACCAAGCACTGGTCCGGGCTGAAGCACTGGAGGCCGGCCTGCCCCCAGTGGGAGGAAGCCCCCCTCCCCTCTGTGATGCGGCTCTATTAAAATCAGTGCGTGTGCTAGAACTGAGCTGGGGTTCAAAAAAAGGCAGGCGGCACCAGCTTCCCCATGCCGGCACTGTTCCATTCATGTGCAACACCTAAAGCAAATGTACCTGATGGTACTTCCGCTTTAACTTGACACGCCCTACAAGTTCATCTACATAAGTTTAAGTGGTAATACCCCTTTAATTACTACCTGTCTACAGATCTGCTAAATCCCAGTGATAGGGAAGGATTGGGGAGAGCCAGTGAGCTGGGGAGGTAACAAGGTGATAAGAGGCATATGATAGGTGACCTCCAGGACTACAGGAAGTAGGAGAAGGGGAATAAACATGTGAAGTATACATCAGGAGCATGATCATATACATGACAGCATGCCAGACTGGCTCACACAAGTGTTTCCGCTATATACAGTCTCTTAGTAAAGTAAGTGATATATTATACTGCATTTGAATAATTTGCACACAATTTTAAAGACCAGAAAATCTCTTTAATACATAAGTTACTTCTTTCAGTGCATCTTCATTCCATTGTTCTCTTCTAACAGTTTCCAAAATCTGAATTCAGAGCTGTAGTACAATACCTGTTTTTGCTGGAGGCAAATGCTGACTGTACTAATTGTCATGCATCATACACATTCCCAGGCATTTACTATGTTATATTATTTGTCAGCATGTTTCTTATAAGCATGGATTATATACATTCACTTAGGTATGTTTAGTTGCAAGGTATCAGCAGCATGGAAAAAGTTAACACAAGCTTAATTTTTGCCATAAAAAATGGAAGATATGATTAGTTTGTCATCACATAGAAGTGATGGATAAAGACTTGGCTTTCTAGCTGAATAATATATAGCAAACAGCGGCTTC
The DNA here is from genome assembly GCF_027789765.1 of Dendropsophus ebraccatus. NCBI lineage: Eukaryota > Metazoa > Chordata > Amphibia > Anura > Hylidae > Dendropsophus > Dendropsophus ebraccatus. The sequence continues at coordinate 65,349,468 of NC_091455.1, read as the reverse complement.
ACGGTGTGTTTGTGAGCATGCGATGACAGCATTGACATAAATTACACCTTTTTGCCATAGGAATTAATGACACATTTGAAGTCACAGAGGGTTTTATCAATGAAATCAAAGACAAGCAGAACAATGGGCTCATATGTGTACGTCTGAACTTCTGAAATCCAAGCCTTGTCTGGAGAAAATAAGTGAGCATGCCCCATGGAGTTAATCATCTTTGACTGCTTTAGGCAACCTCTTGTTATATAACCTATTAGGGCATGTTCTGCTTGCGATCTCCCCTCTATTAGCTACAGCCAAGAGCCCATAATGCGTGACTTTGGGCTCTGGAGAATAAATGAAACTAATAGATGCAGTGGATGGCCATTGATTTTAATGGGAGCCCTGTCATGCATAGGGCTTATACACATGCCTCAGTTTAAGCTTGGATTTAATAAGACACTATTGAAATCTATGGGGCCATACTGTACTTCTATATGTGTCAAATTCTACACAAAAGCATAGGAGGTTGGAATTCTGTCAAAGTCCAAAGGAATTTCACCATGTTCCATTGGATTAGCAAAGTATTAGCTTTCAGAGAAGAATACAGATATAACATGATGCAGTAGAGAGGTACTATACCAAAGCATGCAGCTGGCTCTGCCCTGTGTAAGACACTGTACATAGAAGATGCTTCCAGTAGCGAGAATCCCCAGTCTTGTGGAATCTGAAAGGTTTGTTTTTCACATATTCCACTTATTGCAAACTTTACTCTAAACATAGCGAGCCTTATTAGCATGCACCAGCTCGTAACTAGGGAGCAACTGCTAAAAATCAGATATAGTAGCAATTGATCAAGGGATTATTTGTGCTGGCGATCATTCCCAATAATGGTGCATCATTATTATTATTACCACCAGGTAATATCCAGCTGTAACTACTGAGAGCAGCTAGAAGGGCCGGAGTGACTTAATAATGTTCTGGTAAGTTAAATCCAGGCTGAATGCAGTGTATCCAACAACTGCTGGAGGGTGCAAAGGAGGGGATCTAAAGAGCAAACATGGTGAACAGTTCAAGTCTGGGGAATAAGAAGGACCAGGGTAGTACTTAGAAGACTTCTTCCAACAAATTTAGGATTGTTTAGCCGTGTGACACAAGGGAAGACAATCAATATGTATAACACTTCCTAGTACACAGCTACCGACACTGATGCTGGTTACGGCTTAGGAGCTTTTTAGTGTTGCCAGAAGCTACTGGACTTAGTGTCAATTTACTGGTTGGTGCTCACTCAGAAAATATAGAAAGCATACAGTTCCACTTCACAAGAAAATAGATGAGGGCACTCACCAGGCACGCTGAAATAAAGAAGAGACCACGAACATGGTGAGTGCCCTCATCTATTTTCTTGTGAAGTGAATCAGTATGTATGTGATCTACTAGCATGAGTTTATACCCAAATCAGTTGAGAGTACTTTCCAGACAACAAAAAACATTCCCCAGATCATCCTGCTGCCATCTCCATCTTGTGTTCTTCCAACAATGGTAGCAAGGTGTTTGTTCTCTGATGTTTCCACCTGACATGTCAACATTTATTTGTTCGATGAAGCAGATAATGTGACTCGTCGGAGAAGACAATGGAGGTCCAATTCTGATGTTTCCATAAAATGTGAAGCCTTTCTGCATATGCAACTTCATGAGCAGAGATGCAATGACCATCCATATCCTTTAGAACCTCATATGCAGTCTGGTTCATTGAACTGTAGTTTTAGATATACATCTGGTAGCCCCCTGGTTCATTTTGGCGGTGAGCTTCTCCATTGTAGTGTGTTAGTCAGCCCTCACACATGTTGTAGCTGAAGTATGAATGGCATGTGGTGCTCTGCAGTTTCCCCATCGCTTATTCGCAATAATGCCATCTGTCCATTCCCCATACACTTTCATCACAGCAGCACACAAGCAGTTCACTAACTGCACAGTTCAAAAATGTTGCCACCCTTTGCATGAAGTTGACATAAATCTTTCTGTTTGTCTATGGGTATTTTCACACGTGGCATTGTGAAAAAAGGCTGGAAAAGCACTAGACATCATTTTAAAAAAAAAATGCTGCGGCCAAATAATAGCTGGAAGTCAATATGGAAAAATAAAAAATACTATACCTAAAATATTTTGGGGTGTATTTTTTGTCAGTTTTAAAAAAAATGTGGCATGCTCTAGGCTTGGTGTTTTCTCACCCAGTTTGTGGCATTTTCTCCCATAGCCTACCATTTGTTTTTTTTCTCTGTGTTTTTTCTCTGCAAAACAGTGGCTGTTTTATATGTTTAAAAAATGCAATTTTTCTGCCATAAAATTACAGCTGAGAAAATGTTCGTGAACAGAACCTCAAACTCTGCCAATTTTTTTAGGCTATGTTCACACTACGTAAAACTACTCGCCTCAGACATCGTATACGCTCCGGCCGGGATCTATGCGGCGCCGCAAATAACTGACAGGTCAGTTTTCTGCGGCCGGAATTCAGTGAATTCCGGCCGCAGAAAGAACTGTCAGTTCACACAGTGAAGCGAGAGGCTCCGGCCGCTTGCTTCACTGTGTGCTATGGGAAGCTCTGATGTGGGTGCGCGCTGATGCGCCTGCATCAGAGCTCCGCGGCCGAAAGATGATCCGGCCGAGATGATCGGGACAGAGGCCGGCTGTTCCGTGACCCAGCCGTGACCCAGTCTCGTATGTAGTGTGAACATAGCCTTAAAGTGTTTTTGAAACCAAAAATTCTATTTAAAAAAGCGAGTGTGAAGGGGGCCTAAGTGATAGGGGGGGGGGGGGTTGTCTGTGGCATACAGTATTTTTTAAAGAGTGCAAGAGCACCATTTAAAGTGTTAACCAATTCATTGTCTCCACATACTTCCCTGCAGCTCGCTGCATATGCTTATAGTGATTGATCAATTTGAGATTCTAGAAAATCCTTAGGTAATTTTTTGTCTCTTTTTTCTTATTAAACAAAAACCTTAAGTGGGTGTTGTTATTACCAATAAATAACGTTAAATCAGCAGGGTAGGTGATATAGTATATCTTTGCAAATTGCTAATTTTTTTTGCCTCTTTTCTATAAAATCAGCCTCTAGGTGTCTCACTTACTGGAAACTTCAGTTGCGGCTCCTTCACTAAGGCCATTTGGTCTTTTGTAACAGCAGAAAAAAAAAAAAAAAAAAAGAACAAATTCAGGAAATGACATCAGTTGACCCTTTGCTCTGCACACACTGGCTCAGTGAAGGTGAATGCTGATTGGCCAGCTGCCGTGCACCGTTACCGCTAAGGAACAGGGGTGAGCTGATATAACATTTTTGCAAGCATTAACTATAGATTTGCTGTTTTTTTTTTTTACATGCCATGACAAGTACACTTTAAAATGATTACACACAAGCACAGACGCACACATATATATCCCCCAAGAAATGCTTACTAGATTACCTCTTTATCATGCCAGGCCTATTATTCCTATTGTATAAACATACTCCAGTTTTGTACTTAGCAAGCCGGATGCGCGATAATTAATTTGAAGCAGCAACACTATCACTATTTAACATAATCGAGCCTTTCTTTTCTCTTTGTTTTATTGGAGAAGACATTTTAAAAATGATCCTCAGTCTCCCACATTGTGTTAGAATTAATGACTGCCATGCCACCGCTCTCATTATTTTTTGTCATTAGCGAATGGTAAGCCCGGGCACCGTACTCTAAGAAGCTCGGTATAATAATGAGTCTTTCTACATACACTCATTATGTTAGATAAACTCAAAGCTACATCAATGTACAGTGTGACATCATACCATCACCTCAATGTATATCATCAGCCTCTTGGGCAATAGCTTTTCTTCCTACGTTGCTACTTAACTTCCTATGTACTCTGGTTCATTTTCCTGTTTATTAGACGTAGACGTCCTCTGTCATTGTGTTATGTCACAAAAACTCCTATAGTCTCAGTGTAGTTACCGTTTTCACAGTTAGGTTGGGAAAATAGTCTTTGTTCTATAAATTTTTTTTGTTACGCAAATTGCACAAATAATTGAGAGAAGGAAAGGCAAAAGATTACTCGTTATATTTATACGGATCTACCATGAAAGCATAGCCATAGGAAGTTAAGTGACTGTGGTCGTGCCTAGGTGCACAAGGTCCCTTGTACCACATGAAGAGGCCTGTATATAAAGGATACATGCCAGTTGGGGAGCTCTGGTACAGATTTAGCTCTGTAGCCTTTGTGCATCAAGGTATGTCTATGTCTGAATACTATACAAGAAATACAAATTGTACACTTTCCAGCATAACCAGTCATATTTCAACAGAAATATGACAGTGTGATCTTTGGTAGAGCTGCAACCAACTTCTTCAGCCACCGCTAATCAAATGGCAACAGTTCGGTGTGTCACGGTTACGGCGGCGTCCCATGCTCCGGGCCACCGCCGTCGCTCTGCTGCTTCACAATGTTCTGGCAGCGATGGCTGGAGCCCACGTGCTGGGGTGCGGCACCGCTGCCGCTTCTGAGCGCCTTACCTCTCTGCTGATCCCTGCTGTCCCGGTCTGCACGCATTCTCCGCCGACTGTCACAGATTTAAAAGGGCAGTGTGCCCCTAATTGGTTAGTGCATCAATCATCTGTCCCTATAAATAAAGCACCTGTCTTGACATTCCCTGTTGGATCCTCTGCATGCTTCCCTTTGCATGTGGTCCCAGCTCTCCATTGTTTCTGCTCGTTGTTCTTGCCCGTTGTTCCTGCAGCCTGTGCTTTCAGTCCAGAGCCTGCTGTGTTCCTGCTGTCTGCGATCCCAGCTGTGAGTCCTGCCTGCCCACCTGTCTCCAGCTGCACCTCGCCCGCCTAAGTTAGCAAGCCTAGCCAGGGGTAGTGACCTGGGGTTTGCCTGCCGCAGTTAGTCCATCCCGCTTTGTGGCAGGCACTGGAGAAGACCAGCGGCCCCTTAGATTCTGCTCCCTGGTGCGGCTTATGCCATCGCTAACGGTGGTACAGCGGATCCATGACTCCAGTCGTTACATGGGTTTGGACAAACCTGAATGGGCTCAAGGTTCGCTTGTCTCTAATCTTTGGCTATTTTATTTTTTATTAGAGATGATATTAGCTATTATTTAACCTAACAATCAGTACTATGACTTGAGCCGCTGATCTAGTGGTGAGGACCTCAGCCTAGTCATTCAGCCAGATGGGTTGGTCAGTTTGAGTAAGTGTGTAAGTGGGTACATAAATGACCCAGTGATAGAAATAAGAGGGAGGTTGGTTTTTAATGGTGCACACTCTGATTGGGTCACTAATATTATTGGGGACCACATGGTTCCGTTTTGGGCCCTATTCTCTTTAAAATATACATTAATGACCATGTAGGGGGATTGTACTGTAAAATATAAAGTTTTGTGCATGCTAATAAACTGAGGTTAACACATAAGTGGACAGTTACAATGTTGCAAATTCGATGTAACCTTGTTGTTGGAGGCTGGTGTTGAGAAGGTTAAACATTGATAAATGTAAGGTTATGCACATCAGAAGGGAACATCCATGCCAATATTAAAAGTAAAACACTGAGTAAAACTCAAAGGTTGATATGTAGACAGTACCTCTGTATATTGTGAGCTTATGATGTAGTCTATGCACTATTATACAGGTTCAGGCACAGAGCACTGTCATATGCATGAGCACATAATGACAGACCCTAGATTGCTGTAAATAGCAACCTATAACTAGATAATGAGAATTCTAACTATCTGCTCTGTGATCAGACTGCTCCTGCCTTAGTCAAGTTACATCCAAACCGGAGGTTACGTTAAACTTGGATGGTTTACTATTATAGAAATCACTTACATTTACAAGACCAATGAGGATTCATTAAAATTGCTAAAAAGCGATGGTGCTTCACAAAACCTATAGGAATCAATTACCTGCTGGATTGTATGTGGCAAAAGCTAGCAAGAAAGTAGAACTGGATTCAGGCTTATTGTAAATTTGGACCTTTGAGTAATATTAACATAGAGCACACTTAGTCCATAAAGTTTAAGTGCTGCCTTCTGAAATCCCCTAATTCATTTCTCTGTCTCTATAACTCAGTAAGATCTGAAAACCAGACATATAAATTTCTGTGGCTTTATGTGAAACAGTCCTTATACTATAGAATTCATGGACAATAGATATACTGTGAGGGAGATGAGAAAAGAAGTTGAGTATAGTTTTTTTTTTATCTTAGCAATAGGGTCCTACTTACAGGGGGTCAAACTATCTTTGGGGCAGTTCTACCTAAAGGGGGTTTCAAGCTACCTTCAAAGTGGTCCTACCTACAGGGTTCAAATGTCCTTCAGGGGTTGCTAAATACAGGGGGTCCACCTTCAATTTGGTCCTAACTATAGGGGGAAAACTACCTTATAACCTTCCTGGGTCTCCTACCTACAGGGAACAAACTACAATCAAAGGGGTCCTACCTACAGTAAGAAAACTACTTTCAGGTTTGTCATACTTACAGGAGATAAAACTACATACAGGGGGAACTACCTACAGTATATGGTGTATGTATCTAAAGGTGGGCAAACCACCTTTAGGGTAGCAAACTACCTCTCGGGGGTCTTACCTACAGGGGAGCAAACTACCTTTATGGAGTTCCTACTTACAGGGGTCAAACCACCTTAAGGGGGTATTAACTAGGGGGATTACTTAGGGGGAGTAAAGCACCTAGAGGAGGGGGGAAACTACCTTCTGGGAGGGCAAACTTCATGGGGTGGGACAAACTATCTATGGTGGGAACAAACTACCTATGGAGGCAAACTATATACAGGGGTCCTGTCTACAGGAAGAAAAACACTTACTGGAAGAAACTACATACTGGAGGCACCTACATAAAGGGGGTTTTGAAAATTACCTACTGGGAGAACCTGTGAACATATTGGAAGTGACCTCATCCGTATAAGGGGCAGATTGGAATAACAATGGTATTGTCATAAACTCACCTGAACCTGTGCCAGTGCCCTCCTCTTCTGCCATTCTGACACTGCTGGCCATTGTCCGAGACCTAGGGCATGTTTCTGATTGTCCGTTTCCCTGCACACATTTACGTTGTGAAATATTAGCAATACACTGAACTTTCTCCAGTGAATAATATTTTTCTTTTTTTGTTAATGTCATGACCGGATTTACAGACATCAGACATCAGAAATTGTCCTTTCTCACATCTCTTATTTTAAAATGTACCTATTTGTAGAAAAGTACTAACCCAGATATATAGGGAGTGGTGTTTCACTTCCTCTAAGTGCTCCAAGGTCCAATCTCATTGACAAAGTGTGATAGATGTAGTAGAGATGTTGAGCTTACGGGAGGAAGTTGTTTCTATGGAAACCTTAACCACAGGATCGAATAACTTTTTACCTGCTCTTAGTGTTTCCGAGGTTCATGTGATATTGATATGCCTTCATCATGATGACTAGAAGGTTTGCACCTCTGCTCACATCACCATCAGAGTAACAATTATACTTGCCTTCTATCTCACAGGGAATATTTCCAGTTTACAGGTTCCTATATTTCTTTGTCTTATTTTCCTTATTAGTCCCTATAATAAATAAACCTCAGTTCACACCTAAGACATGTAGGTTAGAACTTCTCAACATTAAATCTTCCACTGACATAATCTCAGGTTCTTAATTGTCCCATTGCTCATGGTCAACGTGTCTTCCAATGTATTATCCATTCACACACAAACTTCTTAACGTCCCAGCTTTCATTGTATTTCCCCTATCTTCATATATTCACCAGGGACCTAATCTTATTTATGGCCACTGCTTCAGTTTTCTCTTGGGGTATGGTTATTTATGTTCATACTTGTAAAATCTACCAGATCATAATCAATACAATGCAAAAATAAAATAAAATGAAAGGACTCGACAATAAAAGAAAAATATTATATTTGTATGAAGAAAATAGAAAAATAAATCATAATAATGAAGGGAAAGTGAGGAAAAAAACATTCACACGGGAATATCAATTTTGTTTGTTTAAGAGGGAAATAGAGAGTCAATACGCTTTCTAATTGCACTTAATAAAAGAAACTGCTAGTTATCAGAGCCTTTAGTAATATGGTATTTTGGGAAAAATGCAATGTCCACCTTTTTAAAGGAGTTTTCCAGAGGAAAAAATATTTTTAAATCAACTGTCAGAAAGTTATACAGATTTGTGACAATAAGGATAGGTTACAAATTTGCTGTCTATGTAGCTATTGTATACGAAAGACAGAGCTCTGCCTTTAAAAGTTTCATGTTTCTGGAAAGGTTTCCTAAAAATAACCCAAACTCAAAATTTACCATCATAAAGGATTATGAAGGGGTGGGCTCACAATGATAACTCATGAATTAGTTATAGCCAATATGGAGCAGCAGAAAATTCTGCACATTTGTGGGGATGAAACTGCAAAGTGAGGAGCTCACAGTTAGTGACAGTACAGAAATACACATAGGGAGACATTTATGAAAGTTCCAACTGGGGCATACGCCAGGGAGAAGGCGCAGATTTGCCCCTTCTCCCTGGGGTACGCCTGCCATATCCCCCACTACACCTGCATTTAAGCAGGTGTAGATTTATTGCTCCGGGTGCAGGATCAGGTGCACGGCATGTCGGATTTACTAAAAGGCATGCAATTTGTTTACGTAATTTTCTGGCAAAAAACTAACATGGAATTACACCCCCTCTGAAAAAAAAAAATTTAAACTGCTCAAAAATGCAGAAACACCTTGATAAATGTTGCCTAAAATTTGATGCTGTGTGCAAAAACACCAAATTAGCCAAAATAGTGCTGCAAAGAGGATGATAATAGTGCCCCTAAGTGTGTGGACAAAATGTTTAAAGTATTTTATGGAGCATATTACAATGAAAAAGAATTGGTGTACAAAAAGGCAGATTTGTAGTATTTTCCTGTTCTAGGTAGAGTATATGCAGATTTTGGGCCATGACAGGATAACTTTTGATGTATGACCCTGTGGAACAAATTTTCTAAAAAACATACATGTACATTATAAATTCCCCTTAAATTAGTCTTGTGTGTCTGAAATACCACAAACGGCGACTCCAACAGTACTGATAAATTCTCCACATCAGATCTTCCAATGCCACCATACTGTACTATCAGGTATCATCCACAACTTTTTATTTCCAAAGGCAAATTCATCCAAAAGTTGCTGTCACTTTGATTTTACTTATGTTGTCTTGGCTTAAGAAGCTTAAGCCATGTTCACACACAGTAAAAGGAAAGAAAAACACGTCTGTAATTTTGATGGAATAAATACGGCCATATTTTTAATGTAATAATGTGCTCCATTGAAGTCAATGGGAAATTGGCATGCAGTGCACACATCGTATAGAATGTTGCAATTAACTGACTTTTTTTTCAACTGTTCACACATTAATTTATTTTCGCGTAAATTCCATAGTGTGAACGGGCCCTAACAGTTAATCTAGTAGTAAATGTGTTGTAAAAGGAACTGCATATGATGTTTCTTAGAATTACTGTTGATTTCTAAAGCTGATGGCTCTTGTATACACATTATAGAAATGTAGGTGTTAAACCTGATTCCAAACACAAATATTTCATTATTGAAGGCACACCATGTCTTCCTTCAACTTTTGGCTGCTATGTGATATCTTACAAATCTAAGCATGAGCTCAAGAGACCCATTAGGCCCCAAAATGTCACTGCATTTTTAGGCAGATGGTATTTCAATATATTATTCAGGTTTTTTGGATCAGGCTCCTGGATGGTCAGATTCATTGCTTGTACCAGAATCCAAGAACTCTTAGCAGACACCACCTGTTAAAGCACTGAACCAGGTTACCTTTCAAATTAAATAATTTTATTGTTTTTCATGTAGGACAATTGACAAGATTGAGTCCTTTGAACATTTTCCAGGTAGCATTTTCTGTGCACCTGAATTGTGTCTGGAATATATTGCTGTTTCTCACTTATCATATATAGGGATGTATCTATGTATATATGCCTCATAAGAGTTCTCCATCTGCTGTAATTTGGCATCTCTTTTAAAACTCCATGTTTTATTTTCCTCCTCAGTGATTTTTCAAAAACTTGTAACTTTTTTCCTATTTAACCAATTCCAACTGGCATTTACAGGAGATAGTATTATTCCTAACATTAGATGATGTGTACATTAAACATCTTGCTGATACAGTCCCCCAAAAATTCTCTTTTACACCAAAACAGGTGTTTACCTTATGGATTTGCAATGCATAGTGAATAAACAGATGATTCTAGAATTCCGGTAGTACAATAGGAAGTTTAATTTAATGTGTCCCCTTATTTAGTTTATAAATTAATAAATACATACTGAGATTATGCAGTGGTTTAATAGGTTTAATGTATAAAAAAATTATACAGATTTAAAATAAAAAATAATTAAAGGGTAACTATCAGAAGGGTTAGACAAATCTAACCAATTGCGCCCCCAATTGTGCTGGAGATACAGAGGATGAAGGTATGTCTTTTACCTTCATCCTTGGCACAGTTCCCTTGCTCTCATTTACTTTAGGAGCACTGGGGCACTGTTAGGAGCACTGCCCCGCCCCCATAGCAACCCTGCTCCATTGATTATCATTAGCATTTGTGGGCCACCCAGGGGCAGATCAGCGCTATGGGGGTGCGGAAATGCTCCTAACTGTCTTACCCGACCATGGAGTAAGAATGACAAAGAGCATGATGGTAAGAGACATACCTTCATACTCCATGCCCCATGCCCACTAGGGAGCTATCAGCAGGTAAGTGTCACTGTCATTATAACTTTCAAAATCTAAATCAGCATTAGATGTAATATAAAGCAAGTTTGCTATTTAAATTCATTATTTTATTGTTGTTATCATGCTGTAAAACAATGCTGAACTTACCAGAAATCCAGGTCCAGTCTCCTGAAGGCAAATTTTGTGCTGGTTAAAAAAAAAAACAGACTAAACACAGAATTTCCGGCCAGTATAGAGTGTCACGGCTCAATATGTCCATGAATCACATGACTGCCAACAATAATTAATTGTCTGGCATCTAATACACCTTATTAACATCAAAAAGAGTGACTGAAAGTGGTCCTAAGCTGACATAAATTATGGCCATAACATACTGAACATGTAGCAAAAAGACAGGAGCAAATCTTGAGCACATTCGTGTTCATTCAAACCAAAACTCTCGCCATTTCAGTAGCGGTGGCTGAAGACGTTGGATGCACTAATAAGGCTGTCTGAAAAACATGGATAAAACTTATAGGCTGTATCCATGTTTTTCAGGACTCCCTAGGGCTGCATCTAACTTCTTCAGCCACCGGTAATCAAATGCAGAGTATTGGGGTTCGGACAAACACGAAAATGCTCGAGGTTCGCTCATCTCTAGTACCAAAATAACCACAATATTATGCCTATACCGAGATGTGATTGGTTGCAATGGGTAAATTACACCAGTTTTTGTCTCACACAGTTTGATAAGTCTGGGCCTTATTACCATGTCCATGTGATGCAAATTCCAAATTGTGTGGAGCGACAACACAGCACCCATGGAAGTTCATGGAACCATATTGTACATCTTTACTCCCCAGTGTAATTCTATAGGCCTCTGAAGGCCTCCCACCATTTTCCATTACTTCATGTATTATCACATGTATGCAGGCACTGTACAGCAGCACACCAAGGGCCACATGTATCATCCTGCGAATGGATGATTTTCGGCGGAAAGTGCCGATTTGCGTATTTTTTTATACGCAAATGGCCGATCTGCGAATAAAATATTCGCAAATCGGCACTTTCCACCAAGTACACCAGGGGGGCGGAAAGGGGGTGTGTAGTGGGCGGAATGGAGGGCGCGGACTCAGAGTCCGCGCAATTTACCATCCGTTCCGCCCAAATATACGCCGAAAACCTACTCCAGTCCTCAGCTGGCGTAGGTTTTCGGCTGTGCGCACCGGCGCGCACGGGATTTATGTAGAGGCAGTCCGCCTCTACATAAATCTCCGTAGCGCCGGGGCTGCGGGGGCATTTTTAAGTCCGGCGTAAAAAACGCCGGACTTAATAAATGCCCCCCCAAGTGTCCATGACTCTGTAATTCTGAACTATAAGCACTCAGTGTGCTGCTGTACAGGCTTTATAGACTTACAGAAGATTCCTGATGCTCAAACTATTTGAACACTAAAAAGTTTATATCAGTTGGTGATTCTGGACTAGAAATACATATGGGCTTTTTCAACCTTGTCAAAAACCAGCAAGATCTTTAGATGCCCCACAGTTCCAAACTGCTGACACTGTTAGATAGCTGTTACGTCAAGGAGACACATGGTGCCTTCCATATATCCAGCTGTACTTCCAGTATGTAGAAATGTTTTACTTTTCACTGGTACAGAGAGTAAAAATGGATTTACCAAGTTTCTGAAAAGCTGCAGCCTGTAATGCCTCATCTCTTCCCCCCTCCCAGCTTGGCCTGGAGGTCCCAAGCAGGTTCAGGTATGGGAGGAGGAGGTGTTACAGTTTGGTGCATGTCAGAAGCTCATGTAAATAAATAGAATTAGAGTACCTAGCTGTATGGATATGGCGGCGGTCTCCACAAGTCGAGTATACAGTACAAACAATAAAAAAACAGGAGAAATGACTATTGTGGTAGACCTAATTGATGCAAAAAAGCGACTTTATAAGTATGAGCATAAACTGCAGTGAAGTGATATATATAATTAGTCCAAATTTGTGCAGTAGAAGAACAGAAAGATTATAATAGGCTGTAGCCCTTTTATACCCTACCTAACGTATATCGAGGACCGCTGGGTCAGGGGTCCCTTAGGCAGGCGGTATCTGACCCTATAATAGACAGTCGTGGAGTCAAGGTGCAGACTGTCTGAAGATGTGTGATGTAAGTGTGATCAGAATGGTTCAGTCTGGTAAGTATACGTCAGAGAGTCACATATGAGGTGATGTGGCTCAAGTGAGTACTTTTATTTCTACAATGTAAGATAACTGAGATCCTTCACAGGTTTCCACTTTCGACGCGTTTGCCCTATGTGGTGTGCATAGGTTCATCAGGGAATGATGTGGGGATGCTGTCAATATTGTCCTCAGTAAGGAGATCTCTAGACAGATGCCATGATCATATAGGTGGGGGGATGATGATAACCATATTAGCAGGTCCTGATATGAGCTAGTAGTGATATTGCTTGTAGCCCGTTAGTCAGGTCCAGGATAGGTACAACAGATATCTTAGTAGTTTGTAGTGGAGATTAGTAATTCTGCAGATAGTGGTTAGGCACAAATGGTCCAGGTATCTGCCATATAATCGATATACATGATGCATGTATTGGATGCCTGGAACTTGCTGGTGTATATCACTGATAAATATCACTGATAGACATGCATAAGAAGAGACCAGGGGAGAGATGTCTCCTGATAAAGCAGATGGTAGGGAGCTCGGCAGAGTTAGATGTCCTGTGATGTTCCCCTTGTCCAAGCATGTGCAATCCACATGGAAACCTGTGAAGGATCTCAGTTATCTTACATTGTAGAAATAAAAGTACTCACTTGAGCCACATCACCTCATATGTGACCAGGCGGAACCATTCTGATCCCACCTACATCCCACATCTTCAGACAGTCTGCACCTTGACGACTGTCTATTATAGGGTCAGATACCACCTGGCTAAGGGACGCCTGACCCAGCGGTCCTCGATATACGTTAAACAGGGATACCTCCCCGACAGTAGCCTAGCCTATTATAATTATTTTGTACTTCTACTGCACAAATTTGGACTAATTATATATATCACTTCACTGCACTTTATGTTCATACTAATAAAGTTGCTTTTTTGCATCAATTAGGTCTAGCAAATTAGGTCTAGCATTTCTCCTGTTTTTTCATGTCAGAAGCTCAGTAAAGAATCTTTGTGCAGGAAAATAAAAGTTTTCTTCTACTTTTATTCTGGAAGCACAGCTGGATATAGAAAAGTACCATGTGTCTTCTTGACCTAACCGCTCTCTAACAGTGTCAGCAGTTTGGAAAGTGAAGCTGACGGATTCCTTATAAGGCCATGTTCAGAAGCTGTAAGAACAGTTGTTTGACACGGCCGTGCCCTGTCTGACATGTTCACCCGGCTGATACTACTGCATCGGCCGGATGAACATCACTTGACATGAATTGCAATGCAGGCACATTTGGGTGTGCCCACACTCCAATTTGCCATAGACCACAATGTAAAGTACGTCCGGGAGCTGAAATTTACAATGTGAGCACAGTGTATTATGTATGGACGCTGTTCACTGAACTGCAGCCGTACAAAATAGACCTGTCAATAATTTTGTGCGTCCGCAGAGAACAGGGTATATACACCATGGCCATTGTCCTATACACATCAATGCAATCGAGTATTGTTAGTTAACAACGGCCATTGTGTTACTAACAAATACAGCGCGTGAACATGGCCTAAAACTATTTAACCCTTTTTGTCACCGCTGTCCACAAACAGTAAATATATCATTGGTACAAGTCAATACAAGACATTATACATAATATTTGCCATGTTCCTCCTCAATTTGATTGCTACCATAATAACAGAACACATTTAAAAAGCAGATAGGATGCCTAAACATAAAATGCAATCCACAACTGAGACAACATAAAGTCATGTCTGATCCGCAGTAAGTGAGAGCATCCTTGTCTAACATATAATTACTGTCTCCTTTCTTGTTTCACTGGACATATATTAATATTCCCAAATGTGTAAGCTCATATAAAGGGAGGTTAAGCCACACTGCTAAGTCTGGTATGCTTTTAGTGTTACTGCCCTTCTAGGGTCTGCACTAAAATTAATGGAGTTTAGAGTGTGCCTGATTAAGCAGATCTCCGACTTTAATCCAAACTCCGGCTCATTTGCATTCTGTGCACACTGGAAACTATAACTCTGCACAATGAGACACTGAAACTGGGGAATAAAATTAAACACAGATTTTTAGCATAAAACTCAGGGTCATAAAATAGAACATACTCATGTTTGGAAGAAGGCGAATATTAAACATTCCAGATACTTTGAGAGCATTTTTCAAGTAGAATGGGTTCATTTTCCCTCTAATTCCTTCTGGACAGAAGTTGACTAGTACTAACTATCTGTGCTACCAAAAATTAAAAAGACAAACAATACCGGTAAATAAAATATGAAAAATTAAGTATTCATAATGCCAGTGATCAGCAGGTTGTGGATGCCAGCAGGTTGTGGATGTAGTTAGTTTACAACCCCAAACATTGCCTAGGATGTGCATAGAACCCTACTACATTAGAAAAGTTTTCATAAAAAATGCACAGAACACACAATATGGGTATCGAGGAATCCTCCAGTGGGCCCTCATTTCCTAATGTAATTACCTCTATTTTTGCAGAGAACGGCGACAGACCCCCCCCCCCCCATTACACACGTGTATACATGTGATCTATGCATGTCACATGTACATATTATGAAGTATACACATATACATCATGTGTATATGTGTGAGTAGTATGCATGCAGTATGAATGTTGTGTGTGTGCATGTTATGTGTATACGTGTGTTTTTTATGGTGGTAACTAAGGGGCTCTGGACTAGGCTGCTGCCTTTTTATGGTATAATAACATGGTAACAGACTAGCAAGCCTGGTTTGGGTCTCCCTTACTAGGCTCCCACGCTAGCTGCTAGGACCAGAGGAACCACAGATTTTGGCAGATTAACCCTTTACACGCTACATTTTATATAGTTACTACATTTAGTTATTTTTCTCTCAATCTCAGAAAACACCTTGAGGCTATGTTCCCCCTTCAGGAACATATCGGGACAAGGTGGCCGTCTTATTATATAGACGTCCACTAATAAAGATCATGATAATTATTATTATCAGCTGTCTACATAAAGAGACGGCCGCCTTGGAGGAGTATTTAAACAATGAATCAGAGGTATAAAGTACAACAGTAAGCACCCAGTGAACATTAATAAAAATCAGCATTTTAATGAAGATCATGATGTTTCCTATAAAAACTTTCTGGCATATGACGTATAGGAGCTCTAGAAGATAGGCCATCAGCTGTTTGAGGGTGGATAATTGACTTAAAAGGAATCAAGATCAGGTCAATCATACGCTATAGTTTTAGGGCAGTTTTCTCCCTTAAAGTGACTCTGTACCCACAATCTGACCCCCCCAAACTGCTTGCACTGTCCTATAGCTGCTTTTAAACCAAGATCTGTCCTGGGGTCCGTTCAGCAGGGGATGCAGTTATTGTCCTAAAAACACCTTTTAAACTTGCAGTCCTGTGTCAAATTGGTGTGGCTTAGGGTACTATTACACAAAACGACAATGGGCTGAATCGGCCCAATTCGGCCGATTATCGCTCCATGTAATAAATACAATGATCAGCCGATGACAACGATCATCGGCTGATCTTTGATAAAGGTTCTGACCTATTTTCGTCGGGCGCCCACCGCGTGTAATAGCGGTGCGCGGCTGGCGACTGACGATATGCATTACCTATCCACATTCCAGGGCTGCTCCTGCGGTCTTCTCCCCGGGTCCCGCTCACTCTAGCTTCACAGCGGCCTGTCCCGGCCTGTGATTGGCTGAGCAGCCTGTCAGCTGACAGGCCATTCTAAAGCTAGGGCGCGCAGGACCTGTGGAGAAGCGGACCACAGAAGCAGCCCTGGAGCGTGGATGGGTAATGTATGTAGTTTAAACAAGGGCTGCAAGGACATCTTTAACAATGTCCTTGCAGCCCTTGTTAAACGATTATCGGGCCGTGTAATAGGCCCAGTGAACGAGCGACGATCTAGCAGATCGCTGCTCGTGTACAGGTATTATTGGGCCCCCATCGGCCCGTGTAATACCACCCTTAGAGTACCCATGCCCTAGGATTGCGACGCCCCTCCGTCCTTCCTCCCCGCCCTCCTACTCATTAGGAATGGCCCTGGGCAGGATTTTTCCTATTCATCACCTGTCTGAACACTGCACATGTGCTGGATAATTAAGGCCCATGTGCTCCTGCACTCTTCCATTCACTGCTGGCACGCATGCCCCAGCCCCCTAGGGGCCCGCGCTCACTGGCTCAGGTAAATTTAAAAGGACAGTACGTCCCTAATTGGTCAGTTGCACCAATCACTTCTCCTATAAATTAAACACCTGTGCTGACATTCCCTATTAGAACCTCTGCATGCTTCCATAGTATGTGGTCCCAGCTCTCTGTGATTCCTGCCCGTGCTTGCTGTGCCTCTGTTCCTGTCTGTGGTTTCTGCTTCCAGCTATCCATGCTTCCTACCAGTGACTGTTATTCCAGTTCTAGCCCTGAGTCCTTCTTCGTTCCACCCTAATTGCCTCCCTGTCTCCAGCTGAACCTTGCCCACCCCCACTAGCAAGCCAAGCCAGGGGTAGCAACCTGGGGGTCGCCGGCCACAGCAAGTCCATCCTGCATTGCAGTGTGCACTGGTGAAGACCAGCGGCCCCTTAGACTCCACTCCCTAGTGTGGCTTACGTCACCGCTAGCAGTGGTACAGCGGATCCACGACTTCATTCGTTACAGTGGAAAATGTATAAACCATGTAATTTGAAGTAGCTTTTATAGGATTGCCCTAATAATTAAAAAAAGACTATTTGTATAAAACTGATGTATTAAAGAGGCATAAAAAATCACTGGGATATCAAAAGTTATAAGCACTGAACCAATGCATTCCATTATTGTTAGATAATGTTTGGTATTTATGGCCAAACTCACCTCGGTAGTGAAAAGGTTAATTATACATACCCAGAGAGCTACCCACAATGGTAATTTAAATAATCATCCTCGTAGCCCCAATTGCTTTAATTTATTCATTAGCAAAAAAAAATCCTGTGGTGGGCTTTCCCAGGAGGGCTGAATACCAGTGTATGACATTGTTGGTAGATGGGAAGATTCACAGCTCTTATAACACCACTAAAACAACACTAATTAGTAAAGCCAATATATCCAACAATGAGAAAAAGAAGTCTCAACTGAGTAAACTGTAAAGATATCCATACTGAATTAATACCGTGTACTGCCTGCTAAAAACATAGTCCACAAAACATAAATGTTTAACCACATAACATGATTAGAAAAAAAATAAGCTTAGCTTGTCATTTCGATTATAGACAGTGTCAAAAATATTAATATTTTGGCATCTAAAATCCCTTGTGGGCACTATTCAAATTATTAAAACAAATATTCTTTATGTGATTAATTTAACATGGTGAATCATTAAAATACACATTTTCCGCCACAGTATTCTCTAGTGATAATAACGACAGTAAAATATTATCACTTGTTTTATTGTATGTGCACTGTAGCTGAAGAATGTAAAATCCTCCCATAAGAAAGTATCCTGGAGTTTGTTGCTGACTGGTCTAATATTTATAAAGGATTAATATATCTCACAATGTATGCAGAAATATACCTGGAAGTAACCGCATAGTTTCCCTCTAGCAGCGTGACGAAACATCACATCGGGGGTTGTAAAAGAGTAGAAGAAGTGTTGCTTTGACATCTTGTTTGGCCATAGAAAAGTGAAGTAAAAAATATTGGAAATCTTGACATTTATTGTCTTTTTGATAATTTCTTGGGAATTCCCCACCCTCCCCCCGAACTAATTGTACTTTTTCAATTTACTTATATGTAGGGTGAAGTTGGAAAAAAAACTATTTAGCAAGCTTGGGGGAATTTTATACTTACACCATGTACTGTATTTTTCGACCTGATAATAAAACGCACCTAGGCTTTAGAGGAGGAAATTAGAAAAAAACTATTTAGAACCAAAATGTGGGCATAATGTTAGGCATTATTTGGTAAAAGGTTTTACACATTAAGGATGGTTAAAGAGGACAGGCTCCCGACCCCCAGTTAGATCCCCTTATACATACCTCATCCCGCCGAGTCCCGCTGCCGGAGCAGTTCTCGGGACGGAGATATCCCGGTCAGAAGCCGGCGCACGCGCTCTGGAGAGAGGTCCGGCGGCCATAGAGAATGAATGGAGCCAAGCGCGCGCTGCAGAGATGAGTCCGGCTCCATTCATTCTCTATGGACACCGGACCTCTCTCCAGAGCGCGCACGCCGGCTTCTGACCGGGATATCTCCATCCTGGGACCGGCTCCGGCAGCGGGACTCAGCGGGATGAGGTACGTATAAGGGAATCTAACTGGGGGTCAGGAGCCTGTCACATGGAGGCCAGGCAGGAGTAGCAGTAGCCAACATGGAGGCAAGGCAGGAGCAGCAGTAGCCAACATGGAGGCCAGGCAGGAGCAGCAGTAGGCAACATGGAGGACAGGCAGGAGCAACAGTAGTCAACATGGATGCCAGTTAAGGCCCAGCAGTAGCCAACATGGAGGCAAGGGCAGGCACAGCAGTAGTCAACATGAATGCCAGTTAAGGCCCAGCAGTAGCCAACATGGAGGAAAGGGCAGGCACAGCAGTAGTCAACATGGATGCCAGTTAAGGCCCAGCAGTAGTCAACATGGATGCCAGTTAAGGCCCAGCAGTAGTCAACATGGATGCCAGTTAAGGCCCAGCAGTAGCCAACATGGAGGCAAGGGCAGGCACAGCAGTAGTCAACATGGATACCAGTTAAGGCCCAGCAGTAGTCAACATGGATGCCAGTTAAGACCCAGCAGTAGTCAACATGGATGCCAGTTAAGGCCCAGCAGTAGTCAACATGGAGGCCAGTTAAGGCCCAGCAGTAGTCAACATGGATGCCAGTTAAGGCCCAACAGTAGTCAACATGGATGCCATTTAAGGCCCATCAGTAGCCAACATGGAGGCAAGGGCAGGCACAGCAGTAGTCAACATGGATGCCAGTTAAGGCCCAGCAGTAGCCAACAAGGAGGCAAGGGCAGGCACAGCAGTAGTCAACATGGATGCCAGTTAAGGCGCAGCAGTAGTCAACATGGATGCCAGTTAAGGCCCAGCAGTAGTCAACATGGATGCCAGTTAAGGCCCTGCAGTAGCCAACATGGAGGCAAGGGCAGGCACACCAGTAGTCAACCTAGATGCCAGTTAAGGCCCAGCAGTAGCCAACATGGAGGCAAGGGCAGGCACACCAGTAGTCAATCTGCATGCCAGTTAAGGCCCACCAGTAGCCAACAAGGAGGCAAGGGCAGGCACAGCAGTAGTCAACATGGATGCCAGTTACGGCCCAGCAGTAGCCAACATGGAGGCCAAGCAGGAGCAACAGTGGCCAACATGGAGGCCAGGCAGGACCTGCAGTAGCCAACATGGAGGCCAGTACAGGAGCAGCAGTAGTCAACATGGAGGCAAGGGCAGGTACACCAGTAGTCAACCTGGATGCCAGTTAAGGCCCAGCAGTAGCCAACAAGGAGTAAAGGGCAGGCACACCAGAAGTCAACCTGGATGCCAGTTGAGGCCCAGCAGTAGCCAACATGAAGGCAAGGGCAGACACACCAGTAGTCAACCTGGATGCCAGTTAAGGCCCAGCAGTAGCCAACATGAAGGTAAGGGGAAGGCACACTAGTAGTCAACTTGGATGCCAGTTAAGGCCCAGCAGTAGCCAACAAGGAGGCAATGGCAGGCACAGCAGTAGTCAACATGGATGCCAGTGAATGGCTGATATGGTTACACAGCTTTCGAGCCATTGACAGCACAGTCTTTAAATGGGATTAAGACTTTAGAAAGTGTGTAACTATTAGGTTTAAAACATGTGCCATACACGGGGTGTGCCTTATACCTCCTCGACGCAGCGCAGGGAGCATGTTGCTCCCATTGTCACTCACTACCATCCCAACTTTAAGATGGCGTGGAGTCAGCAACGAGAGGATTTCCGTCTCGAGCAGGCAGTGCAGCTCTTCCCCTGTGTGTCTCCTTTCACCCAGGCAGGCTAGATGCAGCCCAGCGTGACACCTTCGTGGTACAAGGGAGGAACACTGGCGGTTGAGGAGGTTTTGGACCTACTGGAGGAGGTGGAGGAGGAACGCAACACAGGAACCCTGCTGTGACAATGGGGTGGTGTCAAGTTGCTGGGGGTCCGCCGGCCATATTACATTTACCCACCAGGCAGTAATAGACATATACTGCCCTTGCCCGTAATTACAGCTCCAGATGTCTGTGGTGAAATGTACATGTCTGCTCACTGAATGGCTCAGCAAGTCAGCAACCTTTTCGCGAACATAGCTATACATGGCTGGGATAGCTGTGTTGGAAAAGTAGTGTCGACTCGACAACTTTAAACGGCAGAGCCTGGAGCACCAGCAACTTGGCCAGGTGGGCGTTCAGCTTGACTGCTGCAGGATTCCTTGGTGCATATGTCTGCCTCCGGTATAGGGACTCTATGATGCCAGGCTGCCTACTGCTAGCAACACAGGAGCCACCAGCCGAAGAAGGGAGTGAAGCCACACTACCTTCCACGGAGGAGGTCTGCCTCTGTGAAAGGCCCCCCTGACTACTGCTGCTTCCTGCTGCTGTTGACCGCGGGTCTGCCTGGGCCTGCTGTGACCCACTATCACCCCGTTTCTCCCAGGCGGAAAGGTGGTGGCGCTTCATATGGGCAGCCATGGCACTGGTGCCAGGATGGCAACTCTTGCCTCTTTTAATGCGCCTGTCGCACAGACGACAGATGACCACATAGGTATCCTCTGGGCACTTTTTAAAAAACTGCCACACAGGCGAGGTGTAGAGTCTAGTACCGACAAGCTGCGAGGATGGGCGGGCGCTGCCGATACTAGGACCTGCAATGGACGAGGTTTCCCCAGTGGTCATCTGCTTGTCCCGGCTACGCTTCCGACTTGTTAGTTGACTACTGCTGCCTGTATGCTTTTTAGTTGTGGCGAGCATGCTGGCGGACGGATTCCCGGTTGACGAATCCGTAGAATAAGCCAAATCCTGCCGTGGATCCCATGTAACATCCGATGTAGCATCATCCTGTTCCAGAAAGATGCTATCATCCTCATCAGGCTCCTGCCCAGTCCTCTCTCGTCTACTGCCTACTGCTCTCCTGCCAGGCCTATCATGGGCCTGCTCTGATATCGCCTCCGACACAGCTATGCCCTCCACTTGATTGTCCCCTGTCTCTTCCCCCACGTGCTCATCATCATCAAAGAGCAGTTCGCTGCTCATAGACGGCAACAGTTCCCTTGCAGGCGGCGGGTCAAAAGTTAGCGGGATGTTGCTGAGGATGTCAGATGGAGGACGTGGGGGAATTGCTGCGAAGGGTCCAAGTATAGAAATTGTCTATATATATATATATATATATATATATATATATATATATATATATATAGCACTTTTTTAAAGATTTTATGCTATACACCTGCACCAGGTATTTTTGTCTCTCAGGATAAGACGGATGTGATATACACAATATCAGAAGGGTCCAAGTATAGAAATTTTCTATATATATAGCACTTTTTTAAAGATATTATGCTATACAGCTGCACCTGGTATTTTTGTCTCTCAGGATGAGACGGATGTGATATACACAATATCAGAAGGGTCTAAGTATAGAAATTGTCTATCCGATTGGACTCGGATTTTTTGAAAAATCAGAACCGGATCCCATACCGGCCGAATCGGTTCGCTCATCTCTAGTGGCCACTAGGGATTCCCAGCCGGATTATATACTATGTGCGTAAACTCCAGTCATCATTCCATAGACTGCAGCATAATGTAAATTAATCATGGTCAATGTTGCAAATCGGCAACAATGGTCGTGATGTTGCGATTAATAGAAAATTTAGGTTGTAGAAAATTTAGGTTGTGGGACCGTAGCCTAAGGGTGGCTTCACACATAGCAGAATTGCAGCAGATTTCACACTGCGAGTTGGCAGCGAAATCCACTGTAATTCCTGTGCTGTCAGTTTCAATAGGTTTACACATTTGCAGCGGACTTTTCTTTCAGCTGCGAGTATGTAAACGCTATCCCCCTCAATCCGCTGTGGCGGGGTGAATACTTTATTGGTCCGCACTCCAGCTTGCTTCTGGGGCTCCCTGACATCCCACTCAGCCAATCAGTGCGCTGTCCTGCTGCAGCCACTAATTGGCTGAGTGGGCTGTCAGGGAGCACAGACCAGTAACATATTCACCAGGCCGTGGCGGGTTAAAGGGGGATGAGTTTACATACTCACAACGGGATGCAATTTCCACTGTGAGGCTGCGTTAACAATACGTATATTTCAGTCAGTATATGTATATTTCAGTCAGTATTGCAACCAAAACCAGGAGTGGATTAAAAACACAGAAAGGCTCTGTTCACACAATGTTGAAATTGAGTGGATGGCCGCCATTTAATGGCAAATATTTGCTGTTATTTTAGAACAACGGCTGTTATATTGAAATAATGGCAGTTATTTACTGTTATATAGCGGCCATCCACTCAATTTCAACATTGTGTGAACAGATCCTTTCTGTGTTTTTAATCCACTCCTGGTTTTGGTTGCAATACTGACTGAAATATACTGACTGAAATATACGTAGTGTGAACGCAGCCTTATTAGGGTGGGTTCACACTACGGAATTCTCGCGGACAATGTCCGCGGAATTCCGTCAGCTGTCCGCCCGCACATCTGGGCGCATTTCCGCCGACCCCATAGACACCATTCTATGGGCCGGCGTATTCTGCTATACGCTGAAAGAAGTGTCATGTCACTTCTTTCAGCGGATCGCGGAATACGCCGGACCATAGAATGGTGTCTATGGAGCCGGCGGAAAAGCGCATGCCTGTGCGGGCAGACAACTGACGGAATTCCGCGGACATTGTCCGTGAGAATTCCATAGTGTGAACCCGCCCTTACAGAGGAACTCACTGCTGATCCAGCAGCGGGCTGTCATGGAAGGTGCACTTAAAGCACCAAAATGCTAAAGGGGCATAAAAACAGACTAGATTGAGGGCCCCCTACCTCATTTTGTTATGATGGCCCAAGAAACTCCTATACATAGTTTAGAAAATCCATTTTAAATACCCTTCTATGGACTCCTGATTTAAAAGAGGAGTAGTCCTATTCAGGACCCTCATCTATTAACTAAAAGCAAAAAAGTTTTCTCACTCCGGAGCACCCAGAAAGCATGTGTATTACATGACAATGAGAACTCATTAATGCTGCTTTTCTCTTCTGATGGTACTGTGGGGGAATAGAACACAGCAAACAGGTTCAACCAAAGTTTATATCTGAGTGCTGGGAGTCCTAGCAGCGGGACATATTGTGATCAGCCTATCATCAGGAGACCTTCTAACTAAAAAGCATTGTCAAAAGCAGACCACCCCATTAACCATTTCTTTACTTAACCCCTGCAGTCTGGAGCAGTGCTGTAACACCCCTCATCTCTAGAAAGTTATGAAGATACTATTTATTAACAACACCTTAATGAATTTATTACAATTTTTATCGTTTACATTTTAATTTCTGCTATGCATTTACTATTCACTCAGTTTTTAAGCAGATCTCCACCTTTGATCATTGTTTTACAGTTTATATTTAACCTGCATAACTGGAAATTATTATATTCCACAAAGAGGAAAAATATATGGCCTGAAGATTTACTGTGAAGATGTGCTGCATGTATCATGTAGTGATGATGTACTGTATATACATCATGTATGGATCATGTACTAGTCTCAGTAAGGTACAAACAGCTGACAATCTCGTTGACAGACACATCCCTAAAGCTTAGCTAAACTTGTATCAAGCAGTGCAACGGTCATCGGGTTACTGTATAGCACCTGGTATAAGGTCATTAAGCAAATAACCAGAGTTCTCTAACTTCAGTCTTCAGGACTGCAGGCAGAAAGAGGGTTTTGTTTTTTAGCTCAAACTTATTTAACCCCATCATGACCCAGCCCAAAATGACCCATATGACTGCACCGATTTAAATTTTTTTCCTTCTTGTCTACTAAGAGCTCTAGCACTTTTATTTTTCTAACTACAGGGCCATGCAAGGGCTTGTTTTTTTCAGGAACAGGTGTACTTTGCAATGGCGCCTTTCAATCTACCATAACATGTATGAACCCCCAAAATATTATTTATGAAAATAACAATTGGTGAAATTAGAAAAAATTTTGGAGGGTTCCTGTGTGTATATAATGCACTATATGGTAAAAGTGATATGGTACCATTATTCTATAAGTCAGTCTGAACACAACCATATACAAGTTTACACAGATTTTTTTTTTTTTTTTTTTTTATAAAATCATTTTTATTTGTGTGACTCTTAGGGTGCATTCACACCTACAGGATCCGCAGCAGATTTGGTGGTGCAGATTTGGTGCTGTGTTCAGTTATTTACATCAAATCTGCTGTGGATCTGCAGCAATAAAATCTACTATGATACGGTGTGTGTGAAGCTACCCTTATAACGCTTTTAGTTTTTCATCTACGGGCTGTATGGGGCATCATATTTTGCGCCATGACCTCTAGTTTTTAATGATCAGACATTTTAATCACTTTTTATAATTTTTTTTATAAATAATGCAACAAAAAATCAGCAATCCTAGCTCTTTGTTCCGTCTTTTTGCTTACACTGTTTGTCGTACGGGATCAATATTGTTATATTTTAATAGATTAGACAATTATGCACGCCAGGGTATACAACATGTTTATTTTCTTTCTTTTTTACATGTTTTATTCATACTATGGGATTTAATTTTTATTGGGGGACAGACTTTGGGGTATTTTAAAAAACATTTTTACTTTTTTTTTAAAGCACTTAGCACTTAAATGCCGCGATTGCCACGTGATCGCTGAGTTTAAGGGGTTAATGACAGGCTGCAGCGGGATTGGTGCAGCCTGTCATTAATGGTGAGGGCGCGGCTGTTATGAAGCTCGCTCTGCTCGTTAGCGCACATTAGCAACTCAAGGCGTACGGGTACAACCTGGGTCATCTGATGACAGGCAGCCAGGGCATACGGGTACGCCCTAGGTTGTCTAGGGGTTAATATTTAGTAAAGATGAAACTTAAATTTTTAGCTGTTTTAATGGTGCGTTCACACCTACAGGATCTGCAGCTGATTTTCTGCAGCAGATTTCATTTAAATAACTGAACACAGCATCAAATCTGCTGCAGATCCTGTAGGTGTGAACGCACCCTAAAGGGTTTTTCTCATTTTAGGTTATTTTCCCACATCTTTTAGGCAAAATAACGGCCGTTGTTTTTATAATGATAGCCACTATTTAATAATAAATAATAATAAATAATAATGTTCATATAAAATGACGGGTGTGTTTTAGATGGCAGTCTCTTTGTGTAAACATAGCCTCAGGCTATGTTCACACACCTTTGAATTGATGGCCATTTTTTATTGGATGGTCATCATTTAATGGCAATGAAAATGGCTGTCATTTTGGCAGTGTGTGAACCTAGCCTTATAAAGATATATGATAATGCCAGGATATGCCATCATGCTAACTGCCATCAGCAGCTGCGTCTCCACATGGACATTTAGTAAACTGAACTGTGACAGGTTTGCTTTAAATAGCCACTAGTTGACTTTGTTCTACCCAATAAACTCAATGGGCCTGCTGCCCCACAGTATCTTGCACTATACACGGGCATAACTTTTAGACAGACTGCCAATGCATACAACCGCTGACTGGTGAAATAGAATGGATTTGTCATTGGAAACGACTGCCCCGTACCCCCGCCCCGTGGCCACTTCGTGGTCTGAGCTGCCGCACGAGACGTGATGTCTCTGAATGGCTGAGCTGCCTGGAGATGTCACTACAGACCAGGAAGCGGACACGGGACGGGGGCATGGGGCGCCGGGACCCGGCGCTGGTACCGGGGAGGTAAGTGACCACCCCCTCCCCGGCCATATCTGAACAATACGGCCGGGCCGGAGTACCCCTTTAATGTTATGGCATAGTCTAGTGATTTTTAAGTGCAACTATCATTTATATAAACTTTTGACATGTCATGCAGACATGTCAAAAGTTTTGATCACTCAGGATCCAATTGCTGAGCCCCCACCGATCTCTATACATAACTGGGAGAAACACACAGCCGTGAGCTACAATCTCTGGCTCAATCTGTCTTATTGTAAGAGACAGGCTCTAAAGACAGAGACAGCGCCAAAAGTGAAATGCCCAGCTGCACGCTTCTCCCTGCTATATTTAAGGGCCCTATTACACGGGACAATTATCATGCAGAAAATCATTATTTCATTTGAATTTAAACGAAATTGCAGGCAACGATCGAAAAATCGTTCATGTGTCGTTGATTTAGATCTGACCCTAAAATCATTGTTAATCATTTGTTTTAAACTTAGACTTTAAACAGAGATCGGTTTATAAAGGAAAGCCCGAGACTTCTCCTCTTTTCAAATCCTTTCCTGGCTTTGGCTTCAAATCTTTGGCAGATAATCTTTCAGATAATCTTTCTGTGTAAATGGACCCTAAGGGTGCCTTTACACAGAGAAATTTAACTGGCAGATTTTTGAAGCCAAAGCCAGGAATAGATTTGAAAAGAGGAGAAATGTCAGTGTTTCCTTTATGACCTGTTCTCTGTTTATAGTCTGTTCCTGGCTTTGGCTTCAAAAATATATCAGATAAATCTCTCTGTGTAAATGCACCATAACAACGATTTCATGATAAACAATGTCGTTTGCAAACATTTTTCATTAATCGCTAATTGATAAAAATCGCTTTGTCTAATAGGACCCTAACAATTGGTGGGGGGTCTCAGTACTGACCTGTAAAGGATCACTTTATGATGGAAACATTTTCATTAAAAATTGCCCTTTACATTAGTAGTAGAGAATCCACAGCACTCCAACAGTTCAGGTGACCGTGTCGTAGATTCTCTACTCCAAGACATATGTGTATATATATATATATATATATATATATATATTTTATTTATTTATTTATTTTTATTTTTTCAAAATAAGCACTATTTAGAACCTGTTACTATAAAGGGTGAACCTGTTAATGTGTTAAATGGGTTTGGGGCAGTGTTAGCATTGCCTGCTTCACACATCCGTTCACCTTCCTATTCCATATTCTGTTGCCTGCCTTTGTTCTGCTGTGAACTACTCTCCGCTTGTCTAGTTCCAAAAAAGATCAGTCAAGTGTTTGATTAGAACCTATAACTCATTTTTTTATCTTCAATTAATCAAAAACTTTCAAATGAGTTGGAACTAAACATTAAAAAATACATGATTACTTTTTTGTTCAATCCAGCATTGTGTCTCTTTTACTTCAAAAGGAAATCTCACATTGATGCCTAAAGTCACTGCAAAACATATCCCAGGCCCCGGGAGATCAGATTGTATACTACAGTCATTTAATGTGATGCCAAGAGACCTATTCCTTGTGCTTGTTCCTGTCACCTTACCAACCACAGGGAGATTCAGTACTTGGCAAAGTCATATTTCCAAATAACAACAAATGTTCTGCTGGGATTCCTATTTTCCTTCTGTTTTACAGAATAGAAGGGTTTTATTGCATTTTTATTTCAGAATGAAGTTTATCACCGGTTAATGTATTTCTTACATTAAAACGGATAGTGAATGCCCAGTTTATTACAAAGAAAACTGTTTTTTGTCTCTTTTGTTTTTATGCACATTCACAGGTTGCATGGCTTATGAGGCTAATAAAGACATCAACATTAAACACTTTGGACAGTCCCAGATTTCGGGAGAGGTCCCATGGAGTACAGATAATCCTTTGCGGTCAGGGGACCAAACAGCTTTTTCTGCAGCATTTATCCTAACATGGTGCCAAGTGATACTGTGAGTAATGCACATCAGGGGTCTTTTAGAAGAGAGCGTACCAACAATCTCAGCCCAAGTGTCTCCTACTCAAATTAATTACATCTAAGTATCCTGAAGGCTATACAGTGTGTTGCTTCTCTAAAAGTATAGCATGTAGACAGTACCCTCTAGACACATTGCTGTAAAACCTAGGGTACATCTACCACATGGTCCCCAATTTTGTTTGAGACATTTTGAAATGTGACGCTGTTCAGACGGGGTTGTAACTATATTTTTAAGGAAAATGATCAGAGGGTTAGAAGAATCTAACCTGCTAATATGTCCCTATAGCGCAGTTTCTTACTTAGATCCTTAGCGCTGTTTTTGTGATATTAGCAGTTTACTCCCTAGCGGCAGGGATACCGCCCCCCAATAAACTAATCCACCCCACCCCCTTCCAATGAATATCAGCAGAGCATGCCGACTGGGAGAAGGGCCGGCGGGCACATTGGTGCACTGGAGGTGGTAGCCCCACCCCAGTGCACCAAAACGCCTCATTAGCGTAGGGAATAACCTGCTCATATAACAATAACAGTGCTTAGGATCAAGGTAAGAAACTTACTTTCATCTTCAGCATCCCATACGCTATAGGGACATATTACCAGGTTAGAGTCTTCTAACCTGCTGAAAGTTTGTCCTCCTGCACCCTGATGTATACTTCCATTGTGCGTATGGTGCTGGCTCAAAAGATGTGCCTTGCCCCCCTCACCCCCTCAGGCAGTGTGAGCTGTAAATATACAGCTGGTATCCTACTATAATGGCAAGAACCAGAGCTAAAGCTTATGTGAACTGCACACCTATGAAGATATAAGGAAACCAATCATTATGGTTGTGCTGATATGGAGCTACTGTGCCGCCCGCAGAGCATACCAGCCACAGCTGCAGCAGCAGCTTTATAACAGTGAAAAAGAAGTTTTATTATGCCACATGAGGCCGGGAGAGGGGCCTGTCAATCATCCCTGCACTGAAACTGACAGGCAGAGAGCCATGACTAGTCACAGGCAGCTCCCCATCCAGATGCCACCCCTTTCCCTGCCTTGTGCAGCATAATAACACTTCTTTTTCATCTTTATAAAGCTACTGCTGCAGGTGCAGCTGGTATGCTCCGCGAGCTGCACAGTAGATCTATACCGTTCTGCAGAGAACAATCTCAGCATAATCGTGTTGATTGGTTCACTTTAAAGAGGACCTGTCACCCCCCGTGCTGGGGTGACAGGCTCCCGACCCCCCGTTACAGCCCCCTATACTCACCTGATCCCGACGGGTCCCGCTTCTTGAGCCGGTCGGGTCACGGAGATATGAGCGCCCGAAGCCCGGCGCGTGTGCTCACAGGAGAGTCCGATGCCCATAGAGAATGACGGAGCATCGGACTCCCCATTCATTCTCTATGAGCATCGGACTCATGTGAGTGCGCGCGCCGGGCTTCGGGCGCTCATATCTCCGTGACCCGACCGGATCAAGAAGCGGGACCCAGCGGAATCAGGTGAGTATAGGGGGCTGTAAGGGGGAGTCGGGAGCCTGTCACCCCGGCACGGGGGGTGACAGGTCTCCTTTATTGGAGATGGCCCCCCTATTAGACACCTGTTAGAGTCAGCTGTGCCATGAGAGGGAGGGGGTATACACCACCCTAGACATTAGGATTAATACTGTTTCTTGCTATGGGGCCCCATGAATCCTAGTTACACCCCTGGTTGCATTAACAGAAACATAAGGAAAAAAAATATCACTATCCATCTACTATAACTATGTACTGTATCTAGGTCTATCTTACATAGATAGATATTACTCCTATGGTTCGTCTACCACTGTCCAAACTTTGATTTAAAATTTTATTCTCGTGCTCTTTTCCCCTAGGGAGCATCAAGGACATTTCAATAGTTGTATTAAAATATATTTCTTTGGCTACAAATCTCACTATGGAGCTCCTTTTTAAGTAGCTCTGCCTGTGACCTGATTTTCATTTGCAATCCTCCTGATTCTGCTCATCTACCTGAATAATAACCACTGCCACTCTCTTTGTTAGTTTAATACCTGATCTTGGCTTTCTTTCATTCTTTTATGTGTAATACCCCATATGAAATATTGCAATTTGTGATTCCTACTATGTGACAGAAAATGTAATTTGTGTTTATATCAGTGTAATCTTTACAGCTATGTAACTAGTTTACTAAGGGTACATTAACCCCTTGCCACAAAATGACGAGCTGGCTCTTCATGGGCAGAGCTCCATGAGAGCTCCTCTCGGGGCAGTTAACCCCATAGATGCTGTATCTATTACAATATAGCGAAACACAAACAGTTTTAGGCTATGTTCACACAACATATATTTTCGTAAAATTACGGCCATTATATAACGGCCGTGATTGTTCCGAGAATATACATCGCATTGCGGTTTATGGGATCCCGGCCGGAGCGTATGCACATGGTCTACGCTCCGGCCAGGATCTCCAGTGGCGCCGCAAACAACTGACATGTCAGTTTTCTGCGGCCGCTATTCAGTGAATAGTGGCTGCAGAAAACCCTGTCGATGACCACTGTGGTGTGAGCAGCTCCGTCCACTTGCTCCATAGCGTGCAGTCGAGAGTTCTGATGCGAACACACATGGATGCGCCCGCATCAGGACCCTGGGGCCGAAAGGATTACCCGGCCGGTACTGCATTATGATGATCTTTTCAGAGATCGGCCAGGTTACGGAACGGCCGGTCTATACAGTATGTGCACATAGCCTTAGGGTGGGTTCATACTGAGGAATTCTCGCGGATAAACTCAGCCGAATTCCGCAGTATGTCCGCGCGCACAGCCGCGCACCTTTACGCCGGCTCCATAGACACCATTCTATGGGCCTGTCACTTCTTTCGGCAGATAGCAGAATACGCCGGCCCATAGAATGGTGTCTATGGAGCTGGCGGTAAGGCGCGCGACCATGCACGCGGACAGCCAACAGAATTCCGCGGATATTATCAGCAAGAATTCCGTAGTGTGAACCCACGCTTAGGCTGGGTTCACAGACAGTATATTTTAGTATTGTGGTCCTCATATTGCAACCAAAACCAGGAGTGGATTGAAAACACAGAAAGGCTCTGTTCACACAATGTTGAAATTGAGTGGATGGCCGTCATTTAATGGCAAATATTTGCTGTTATTTTAAAACAGCGGCTGTTATATTGAAATAATGGCAGTTATTTACTGTTATATGGCGGCCATCCACTCAATTTCACCATTGTGTGAACAGAGCCTTTCTGTGTTTTTAATCCACTCCTGGTGGAGGTTGTAAAATATTGACTGAAATATACTGACTGAAATATACTGTGTGTGAACCCAGCCTCATTGTTTAATTAAACTTTAATAAAAGTTATATAAAATAGATGTCACTGTAATCGTACTGACCTGATGATTATAAATAACATCATATGTGACGTATAGTAAACAACGTAAAAAAAATAATAAAAAATAGCCGATAATTTTTTTATTTTATTCATACCACCCTTTAACCCCTTAACGACATAGGGCGTATATTTACGCCCTGATGCCGTTAGGGACGTTCAGAGCGGGGCCGCGAGGCGGCCGCGCTCTGAGCCGCGGCGGTCCCGGGTGCCACTTGTAGCCCGGGACCGCAGGTATTAGCGGGCACGGTCCGATCGCCGTGCCCGCTAATACAGTAATCAGATGCAGCTGTCAAAGTTGACAGCTGCATCCGATTACCGGACGCAGCTAGTGGGGAGATCGCTCCTCTGGGATGTTATCCCGGAGGAGCGATCTCCGTTTCTGAAGCCGGCCGGGGACCGCTCCAAGATGGCGCCGTCCTCGGCTCAGCTACAGCAGCCGGAAGTAAACGAGTGCCTATCTCATGGATCTCTGCAGCATAGATATGCTGCAGAGATCTCTATGAGAGATCAGAGCACTTATACTAGAAGTCCCCTAGGGGGGCTTCTAGTATAAGTGTAAAAGTAAAAGAAAAAGTGTTGTTAATAGTAAAAATCCCCCTCCCCTAATAAAAGTCTGAATCACACCCCTTTTCCCAGGTTATTAATAAAAGTAAACAAATAAATAAATAAACATGTTTGCTATTGCCGCGTGCATAATCGCCTAAACTATTAATTAATCACATTCCTGATCTCGCACGGTAAACGGCGTCAGCGCAAAAAAATCTCAAAGTGCAAAATTGCGCATTTTTGGTCGCATCAAATCCAGAAAAAATGTAATAAAAAGCGATCAAAAAGTCGTATATGTGCAATCAAGGTACCGATAGAAAGAACACATCATGGCGCAAAAAATGACACCTCACACAGCCCCATAGACCAAAGGATAAAAGCGCTATAAGCCTGGGAATGAAGAAATTTTAAGTGACGTATATTTGTTGACAATGGTTTGAATTTTTTACAGGCCATCAGATACAATATAAGTTATACATGTTACATATCGTTTTAATCGTAACGACTTGAGGAACATGCATAACAAGTCAGTTTTACACCAGGGCGAATGGCATAAAAACACATTTCCCCCAAATAAACAAAATGCGGGTGTTTTTTTTAAATTTCATCACACTTTGAATTTTTTTCTGGTTTCGTAGTATACTTTATGCAAAAATTCAGCCTGTCATTGCAAAGTACAATTAGTGACGCAAAAAATAAGGGCTCATGCGGGTTTCTAGGTGGAAAAATGCAAGTGCTATGGCCTTTTAAGCACAAGGAGGAAAAAACGAAAACGCAAAAATTGAAATTGGCTCTGTCCTTAAGAGGTTAAAAAATGTAATAAGGGTGCTTGACAGTAAGTTGCACCAACGCATGCCTGTACAAGCTAAAACCATATTGCTCCATATTTCAGATGATGCCGAACCATTGTCCTATCTCATGCATATATTTTTGTTGGTAGCTAAACAGTGTCTAGTAGCGCAGTGGTTGCAACCCTCTGTCCCATCGGTTTCTGACATAATCAATCAGGTAAAATACTATTTGAGGATGGACCAACTTGACGCAGAACAGAGGAAGTCCGAAAGGACTAGACACTTCATTGCTAAATGGAAATG
This sequence comes from Dendropsophus ebraccatus, assembly GCF_027789765.1. Classification (NCBI taxonomy): domain Eukaryota; kingdom Metazoa; phylum Chordata; class Amphibia; order Anura; family Hylidae; genus Dendropsophus; species Dendropsophus ebraccatus. The sequence goes on along the minus strand of NC_091455.1, from coordinate 65,315,713 downwards.
GTTTATCTGTGCGTTCTTAAGCGACAGCGAAATTTTTCACACCATTTACCCTTTCCGCCTTACGGAATGGTATCTGAAGGGTGACCTGGCGGGCTCCTTAGGCAAATTCAAAGTGACATAAGTCATAGATTAATAATGCTCATGTCCGGGCGAAGGGTAAGGAGATGATGCTGGTGATATACCGTAGGCCTATATCTGGGTCGACGGAAGGGTCAGTCCACGAGAGTAGGGGGAAGGGATGGGAGGGTATTTGTTGGGTAAGTGTGTCCTTTGTTATGTTTCTGGTTGTTTGGGCGATACTGGCCTCTCAGATGCCAAATTGAAGCCAAGTTGGGGGGGGGAAATGTGATGTAACATCTTATTTAGGTACTGTATACTCCCTAGAATTGGCGAACTCTGATTGCTTTTTCAGAGGCTCTTTATCTTTATCTTCAAGTATATGTTGTTTTATTTTGTATATAATAAATATGTAAAATCTAATAAAAATATGTAAAAAAAATGGTCAAGGTGTCACATGTCCCCCAGATGAAAACGTCAACTTGTCTTGCAAAAATATTTTAGCACCGCAAGGCCCCTGTGACTTAATATAATGGCTAAAAAAAGATCCTAAATAAAGCAGGCCCCAAAATTCCCCAGGCCTCTGAAATGTCTGACACGTAACATTGGAATACGAGGAAGAAATATTGAGTTGCATTTTGCTGTGTTAAAGAAAAATAGATTAAAATGGAATATCTGCTAAAAAAAAATTACATTTTTAAATCCCCCCTCCAACTTGCTTAAGATTTTATATTGACACCTGAACGGGGTTACTGGTTAGGTAAAATGTGTGTTGAATCATCCCCCATTATAAAGACTAACAATTCACTCCATACATGTCTTTTCTGTCTCCTTCTCTCAGGGTTGAGCATGCTGCTTTTTGCGAAAGACATAGAAAACAGTGTTTGAGCTGTTTAGTCCATCTCTGCTCTCAACCCCTTCCTCCACCCTCCCCTCTGAGATAACTGATGTAAACAAGTCCCTATCTGTAACTTTGTAGCAAATTTGTAATTGTAATTACAAAGAAGCTACAGATAAGTTTTGAAGATAAGCCATTTTGAAGGGAGAGGGGAGGAGTGGCAGATGAGAGAAAAGCTCACACAGTTTTTTGTGTCTTCAGCAGAAAGCAGCAGCTCAGAACTGGGGGAAGGAGACTGAAAATATAATGACATGTATGGAATGAATTGTTAGTCTAAAGGTGATGATTCAACATATGTTTACTTAACCCCTTAAGGTCAAAGCCTATTTTCGTTTTTGCGCTTTTGCTTATTCCATTTTAAGTTTAAAAGTCCATAGCGCTTGCATTTTTTCACCTAGAGACGTATATGAACGCTTATTTTTTGCGAAACCAATTGTACTTTGCAATGACCGGCATTATTTTTCCATAACATATGCTGCGAAACCGGAAAAAAATCATTTGCGCTGTCAAATTGAAAAAAAAAACAAATTTGTTTTGATTTCGGGGAGTTTTGCATTTACGCCGTCCGTCCTATGGTAAAACTGACTTGTTATGCATGTTCCTCAAGTTGTTACGATTACTATGATATATAACATGTATAACTTATATTGTATCGGATGGCCTGTAAAAAATTCAAACCATTGTTAACAAATATACGTTCCTTAAAATCGCTCCATTCCCAGGCTTAAAGCGCTTTTATCCTTTGGTCTATGGGGCTGTGTGAGGTGTCAGTTTTTGCGCCATGATGTGTTCTTTCTATCGGTACCTTGATTGCGCATATACGACTTTTTGATTTTTTTTTTATTACATTTTTTCTGGATTTGATGCGACCAAAAATGCGCAATTTTGCACTTTGGAATTTTTTTGCGCTGACGCCGTTTACCGTGCGAGATCAGGAATTTGATTAATTAATAGTTCGGGCGATTACGCGCGCGGCGATACTAAATATGTTTATTTATTTATTTATTTATATTTATAAAATGGGAAAAGGGGGGTGATTTGGACTTTTATTAGGGGAGGGGATTTTTTATTAATAAAAACACTTTTTTACTTTTTTTTTTACATGGACTAGAAGCCCCCCTGGGGGGCTTGTATATACATAGCACTGATCTCTCATAGAGATCAATGCTGTGTATATACACAGCAAAGATCCATCAGATCGGTCATAGATTGCTATGGCCTGCTGCAGGCCATAGCAATCTATTGCCGAGACGGGATCAGCGTCATTCCGACTCTGAGGCCCGGCACGGGCAGAAGAACGGATCTCCCCCCCGCGATCGCATCGCGGGGGGGAGATCCGACCCACTAGACACCAGGGATAGTGTGCATAAAGCACTTCAATGCAGCTGTCAGGTTTGACAGCTGCATTGAAGTGCTTAATTAGCCGGCGCGGCAACGGGACCCGCGTCGGCTAACAGAGGCACTGCCCGGCTGCACGTGTCAGCCGGGATCAGCGCCGTTCAGAGCGGGGTCCCGGCGATAAAAAGTCAAGTCACTTCTTACTGTCTAATTTTGAATACTTTCCTCTCATACCTGTGGGGTCAAAATGCTCACCACACCCCAGGATAAAGTCTTTAAGGGGTTTACTTTCCAAAATGACTTATGGAGGGGGTTCACTCCGCTGGCACTACAGGGGCACTGCAAATGTACCTAGCACTCGGAAACTTCTAATTGGTGCTCCCTTCCTTCTGAGCCCGGCTGTGTGCCCATATAGTGGTTTATGCCCACATATGGGGTACCGTTGTACTCAGGAGAACCTGCATTACAGATTTTGTGGTGTAATTTCTCTCCTGTTCCTTGTGAAATTTAGAAATTTTAAACTAAACAAATATATTACTGGAAAAATTCTAGTTTTTCATTTTTAATTTCTAATTTTGAATACTTTCCTCAATACCTGTGGAGTCAAAACACTCACCATACCCCAAGATGAATTCTTTGAGGGGTGTACTTTCAAAAATGGGATGACTTTTGGGGGGGTTCTATTCTGCTGACACTACAGGGGAGCTGCAAACGCACCTGGCGCTCAGAAACTTTTTCAGCAAAATCTGCCCTGAAAATGCTAATTGGCACTCCTTCCCTTCTGAGCCCTGCTGTGTGCGCATATAGTGGTTTATGCCCACATATGGTGTACCATTGTATTTAGGAGAACCTGCGTTACAGATTTTGGGGTGCCTTCTCTCTCCTGTTCCTCGTGAAATTGTAAAATTTTAAATTAAACAAACATATTATTGGGAAAATTCAATGTTGTCATTTTTACTTCCTAATTTTGAATACTTTCCTCTAATACCTGTGGGGTCAAAATGCTCACCACAACCCAAGATGAATTTTTCGAGGGGTTTACTTTCCAAAATAGGGTGACTTATGGGGGGGTCACTCCGCTGGCACTACAGGGGTACTGCAAACGCACCTGGCGCTCAGAAATGTCTTCATCAAAATCTGCACTGAAAATGCTAATTGGCGCTCCTTCCCTTCTAAGCCCTGCTGTGTGCCCATACAGTCGTTTATACCCACATATAGGGTACCGTTCTATTTATGAGAACCTTCATTACAGAGTTTGGGGTGCTTTTTCTTTCATGTTCCTTGTGAAAATGAGAAACGGATAACGGATATATTCTTGGAAAATTTCTGTTTTCAATTTTTTTGCGGCTTAAGGCTATGTTCACACTACGTAAAACTACGGCCGTTGTTGCCGATGGCAACAACAGCCGTAGTTTTTGTGCAGCGGAACACAGCCTATTAAGCAATGGGATCCCTGCCTGAGCGTACACACATCGTATACGCTCCGGCCGGGATCTGTGCGGCCACGCAAATAACTGACAGGTCAGTTTTCTGCGGCCGGAATTCAGTGACTTCCGGACGCAGAAAGACCTGTCAGTTCACACAGTGAAGTGAGCGGCTCCGGCCGCTCGCTTCACTGTGTGCTATGGTAAGCTCTGATGCGGGCGCACGCTGATGCACCCGCATCAGAGCTCTGCGGCCGGAAAGATCATCCGGCCGGTACTTAAGTACCGGCCAAGATGATCCGGCCAGAGAATGGCCGTTCCGTGACCCGGCCAGGGTCATGGAATGGCTGGTCTCATACGTAGTGTGAACATAGCCTAATGGTGAATACTTTCCTCAAGCTCCTGTAGGGTCAAAATGCTCATTCTACCCCTAGATTAATACATTAAGGTGTGTAGTTTCCAAAATGGGGTCACTTATGGGACTTTCCAGTATACAATTTTCCTAAATCCATTTAAAAATTGAACTGGTCCTAAAAAAAATTTCGGAAATTTTCATGAAAATGTGATAATTTGCTGATACATTTCTAAGCCTCGTAACACCCTAAAAAGTAAAATATGTAAGAGGACATATTGTTAATGTGACTTAGTAACTAATTTATGTGATAGTACTTTCTTATTTTAGAAGCAGAGAATTTCAAAGTTCATAAAATGCTAATTTTTTTAATTTTTCATGCTATTTTGATGTTTTTCACAAAAAACACACAAAATAGTGACCAAATTTTGCCAGTAATATAATGTACCACATGTTACAAAAAACTCAGATCTCAGAATCTCTAGCATACGTTAAAGGGGTAGTGCGGCGCTAAACAATTATTCACTAAATAACACACATTACAAAGTTATACAACTTTTTAATGTATGTTATGTTAGTGAATCGCCCCCTTCCCCGTATTTCCCCCCACCCGGAAGTGTAGTGCTCTTTACATACTTGCTTCTTGCCGACCCCCGTCCACCATCTTGTGCCAATGATGTCATCTTCGGCCGGCCGCACTCTGCGGCATCATCAGCTGCTCAGCCGCGATTGGCTGAGCACAGTTATGCTCAGCCAATCGTGGCTGAGTAGCTGATGAAGCGGCAGAGGGCAGCCGGCATTAGGGACGGTCGGAACGGTTCGGCCGGCCGGCCGAAGATGACATCATTGGCACAAGATGGCGGACGGGGTCTGCAAGAAGCAGGTATGTATAGAGCAATACATTTCCGCACTACTTCTTTAAAGCATCACCAAGCTACAGGCGAATAAAGTGAGACATGTCACATTTTGAAAAATGAGCCCTCGTCATTAAGGCCCAAACTAGCTGCAGCACTAAGGGGTTAAAATTGGCTGTACTATTGATTTCTGCAAAAAAAAATAATGAAACGACAGTGATACTTTAACAGAATAACCTCTTTAAGGGTTAATAAACTTAGGATATGTTACTATGAATACTTTAAGGGGTGCGGTTATTACAATGAAGGTATTTATGAGGGTAACTAACAAACAGGCCCCACATATCCACTTCAGAACTGTATATTGTAAATGTGTGTGTGTCTGCAATGTGACTACATACACTTAGGCAAAAAAAAAAAAGCAATGTTGTGTGAACATAGCCTAACAATGGAATTTCGAGTAAGTTGCCAAGAAAAAAAGGAAGCATCCATATTGGCAACCATGCTGATGCCACTGCTAGGCCACAAGATGCTTCTACAGTGAGTATATGCATCCCCCAAATGTCTGGCGCATTGAACCTATAATTAGCCTATACATCACTTTATATCCTTCAGACTTTTTTTCTACTCCTCCTAGATATCACTGTGATGGATTCTATACACACCATTTTACACATATATTGTCTTCTTTTATGTATTCCATGTCTGAATGGGCTAATTGGGTTAATTGCTTTTTTGCATATGTAATATAATGTATATGTCACACATGCACTCTGGGACTACTTGATAAAGACCACAGGAGGATTGAAAATTGCACCTGTCCTGGTGATTAAACACCCCATAGTTGGACTACTTTGAAGAGCTCTAGGTAGTCTTCTTTCATCAAACATAATACATTTTACTTATTTTTAAAGGGGGCTATGCAGAATTTTTTTTGCAAAAACAGCACCAGCCCTGTCCTCTGAATGTGTCTGCTATTAAAATTCAGCTTCTTTTACCTCAATGGATATGAGCTGCAAGACCACACTTTGCTTCTTGAAGAAAGCAGACATGTTTTTCAGAGCCTGGATAACCCCTTTAAGGGTGTTTCTTTTATAGGAGTGCCAGTTAGATTATATTCTACTAGATAATGCTCTTGATCTTGTATCTCTTTATCTGAAAGCTTAGGTCCACTGCGACATGACTGCCTACATTTTTACTTTAGCACAGAATCTATACAGTGCCACAAAAAAGCTCCAACTGCAAGGAGTTGTAAAGTCAAGTGGCAAATCTTTACAAAAATGTGAAGTTTATACCCCATATTCTAATCATCACTGAGGTTCTATAATTAATTAATTAATTAATTAATTAATATACAACTATAAAAGAGATAACCTTTTACTTTGATGTACAACTCTGGCCACCGTTTGCATGTCGCTAGAGTCCCGATTGGCATCTTCTTTTCTGCTGTTCTTCCTGGTTCTTCGGCTGGAGAGCGTCAGATGACTGACAGCCAATCGGAGCTGAGCAAGGTGATTCATATGACCACGTAGTAATGGGCGACTGGCCTAACTAAGGCATGACATTGACAAAAGATGGCACTGGCAGAAGATCCCATGGTCGTCAGGAATCGGGTAAGTATGACTTTGTTACATTTCAGGGTGGAAGTTGGGGGGGATAGCAAATGGGGGCAGAATGGTGATTGAAGCACTTTACAAAGTTTTCCTGACATTTTACAAAGTGCTAACATAGCCTACAGGAAATGTTTAGCTTAAAGGGGTTGTCTAGTTAAAGTGTCACTGTCGTTATAACTTTGAAATCAACATCAACAATCAACAGTACATGTGAAATAAAGCAAGTTTGCAATATACTTTTCATTATTTATTTTTTTTGTTGTTGTTATCATGATGTAAACCAAAGCTGAACTTACCAGAAATCCAGGTCTAGTCTCCTGAAGACAGATTTTCTGACTTGTGCTCATTGAAAAAAACAGACTAAAGACTAAAGACTAAAGTCACGACTCACTGTATCCATCAAACACATGACTGCCTTCTCTCTGTGAGCACTCAGATGGCCTGGGATACACAGGACTTCCTGTTTTTTTTTTTAGAAAAAAAGTCAGAAAACAGGAAGTGCTGTGTTTTCCATGATAACTGGAAAAAAAATAAGGAATGTAAATTGCTAACTTGCTTTATATCACATCTACTGTTGATTTAGATTTTGAAAGTTAAAACGACAGTGATACTTTAAAAGTGATGATTTGTTATGCTACTGGGGCTATTGGGAACATAAGAGAGGTGTTTACTTACCTGTCCCACTCAGTCAATTTCTAGGCAGCCAAATGTCCTCTTCTTCAAAACTTCTGCTGATGCAAATGACAGAAGATATCTCCAATATTTCTATGCCAAGCAGCCATTTCCTGTTCACATCCAGTGGCGTAGCTTCCACAGAGGCAGGGAAGGGGGTTGCTATAGGGGCCCTTAAGAGGGAGGGGGGCCTGCACAGGGAAGATAAGACACCTCCTGTGTCCTTTTGCTTAACCCCTTATGTACTGCAGTGTGTAAGTGACCCAGTGTTCTTTTACACAAAAAAAGGTTAACAATTAGCTCTCTGCCTCACTACTCTGATAACCTCTGACCTCTGTTCTCTGAGCTCCTGCAGAGGTCAGGGGTTATCAGTGCAGGAGTAGTGAAGGAGAAAGCTAATTGTCTTCTGTATTAATCCTTTTTTTGTGTTGCAGCATGTAAGAGAACACTGGGTCACTTACACATTGCAGTAAATAAGGGGTTAAACAAAATGTAGTCTGCTCCTGCACCTATGTATATAACTATGAAGCTCCTAATAGGCTGTTATAGTTAAATACAGTGGATGGACAGAACAAGTAGACATTGGCTTTCTGCTCTGCCAGTCACTGTTGTGGCTGCACGCAGGCTGCTGTCTCTGGCCACAAGAGATTTATTTTTTGGCCACATCACCGAATATATATATATATATATATATATATATATATATATATATATATATATATATTGGGAGGGGGCCCCATACAGATTTTTGCTATGGGGCCCCCATGTATTATAGCTACGCCCCTGTTCACATCTCCACCTTTTAACACAATGTCGTAATTAGGCACAGCATTGCTTTTTTACATTTTCCTCATGGATAGGTAATGTAAAGTGTGACTAAAAAGGAGCTACGAAACTTACATTTTTTGTGAGTTTAATATAAAAACGGTAAGTAGTGAGCTCCAAAGCTCCCCCTAGTGGTAGCTGCACACAGCAAGTACTTTATTTGAAACTCTTTGCAGGTGATTTTGAGCTCAGTATGATTACAAATAATAATAAATACATATACCTTCTGAGTGTGTTCTTCTTCTGCATGATACATGTGATGTTTAGCAAAGAGGTTTTTTTGCAGACAACTATAAGTAAAGAATATTTTCTGTGAATGACTACTCTTCAATTCCTATCAAAAGATAAATTAGTAAAAATAAAGTTTACACGAGGCAACTCACCTATAATATTACAGTTTATAACACAGAAAGCAAAGAGTTAAATCACCTGAAAAGGGAAAAATAAAATACTCTTCTACAACTTATGCAGCAACATGCTATTTTCCGGCGTTTGGGCATCAAGCTTCACATATTTGTGGGAGGACAATGGTGATGACCATTAATTTGCAATGTCCGAGAATCTATACTCGAGAAAATTACAAAATAGAAAACAATTTTTATATTGCGAGACATAACCATAGAAAAAAATCAGTGACAGCTACAGGGTGTAAGTTAACAACGGGTTTGAAATGCTATTAACATACCAGAAGGAAAAATAGATGAAATGAACTGTGGAATGAAGCAAAAGATATCATCCTGAAAACAGCATGATGCATCTGGGACTGGGAAATGGCACAAAAAGCAGGAATTATGACAAATAAGCTGTTGGACTTTATGAAAAAGGGTTGGGAAGCTGTACGACTGCTGCTGCAATACAATAACCTTGATTGAGGTACAAAACAGTTGGTGAGATAAGACAAACCATTATGCAGATTTTCAGTTTTATAGGCAAGAACAGAATGAAAAATACAAGTTTTAGTTATGTATGCTAATTCCTTGCTTTTTTCAAGTAATGGGACTTTAACTTCATTCCGTACATGCACAGCATTTTCATACACTGCTGTTTTATCACAGATGACCCGGACATTTACTTTACTTTTGGAGTGGCTTATTTACATATTTTTACTGAGTAGCTGAAAAGTTATTGGTGCCTTTATAATATTTTGCATTTAGACTAAACCAATGTACCAGCGATGAGTATATCAAACAAGGTTGATACAAAGTGGTAGCAATTTACCTATCTAGCCAGAAAACCTTATGGAGGGTGATATGGAGTCCACTGCCCCCTGCTAAAAAAGTCCCTTATTACAGAGCGCATAGTTATCCTCACTCCAGTGGTACTATCTAGTTCCTTGTCTGGTGCTGGGGCAGAAGATGTGGAATAAAAGTGACACTTTTATCAACAGAGATGAACAAATTTTTGAAAAGTTTGGTTCGTGTGGTTTCGCAAACTTTCAGATTGAAGATTCAGTTCTACCTGAATCGGTTCTGAACCAACCAGGTTTTTAAGAAATGGCCTAAAACGTATGTTTAACAGTGTTTCCCACTCCAAAAAAGCCCTGCAACACACTTTTTATGCAAAAATATATGGCACTAAAGAAACATGTGGAACATATGGGAAAATATATGTTAAGCAGCTGGCCCGCTTGGAAATGCCCCCAAATTAGCCCTTTTAAGGAGGCAGCAATTGCTAAATCTGATGCACTGGCGATGAGACAATGAGATGAGACTCAGCTGCCTGCCTGCTGGTATAAAGTAGTGAGCAGCAATGTAGACTTACTGCATAGAGTCCATCTCTCCCTGCCTGTTGAATTCTGTCCCTTCCTGCATGCTGCCAAATGTGATGCGCTGGTGATGAGACAATGAGATAATAAGCAGCTGCCTGACTGCTGGTATAAAGTAGCAGTCACTTATAGTGGTCCAGCTGAACTGCAGACTGTACAGTATTCTCCTTATCTCTCCCTGCTTGTTCAATTCTGTCCCCTGCTGTATGATGATGAGATGCTGAACAAGGAGATGACACTCACATGCCTGCTGGTGTAAAGTAGTCAGTTGTTCTGCACTCTGTGATGCTGTGCACACTGTAATATTCCAAAATGGCCAATGCCAAGATGGCTGCCATTATATACAGCCTGTGATATTACCCCCTATGTGCCACCTGGTCATGTGAGCCTCCCCCTTCTTCCTGTCTTCCTGCTTTGTAATGTAGCCAGCACCATTTTGCCAAAGTTCGCTGCCACAAAGTGACAAAAGTCTTGGTTCTGTCCGAACCCAAAATCGACCCTAAAGTTCAGGTCGAACTTTGGTTCAGGCATTTTGGTAAGCTCATTTCTAGTTATCATTCTCCATGAATAGTACCCTTTGTAGCACATAAATATAACATATAAGTACTAGCCGAAGCACACAGATACAGTAATTAAAGAATTATTAACAACCATACAATGTAGATACAGCAATATCAGTCACTTGGATGGGCACGTGCCCGGCATCTTTCACTATAGGAAGAAGAGGCTACCGTATTTGATAACAGCATTTCTATAATACAGCTTCTGCATTATATTCCCATAATATTTCCTAAAGATTTGTACATTTTATGTTAATTATTGCCACATATTATTTATAATGTTGATAACATTATTATTTTTGTTTTCTAGGAGTACGGTTGTATTCACATTTGTGTTGGAAGCCACAACACAGATGTGAACAGTTGTATATCCATGTTTGTCTTACAATTTTAGAAAGATTACCCTTTAATGTTCAAAAGATAAATGAAATGTGGGGCGCTTTGGGAAACAACGGCCCCATTATTTTTCGCATAAAGAAAATACAAGATTTCACTGTGATAATATAGAGGCATGGAGCCTCCGGAGCTAAATAACATGCCAATATTGAGGGAACCATCAATTCTGCTTGATGCCAGGGCTGAAGTGTAATTAGATTATGCAGCAAGCCAACGATCGAAACACAGAAGCGTACACCTCAATGGCTGGAAAGAAGAAACATTTCAATGTAACTTACAATTAAACAAAGCATTTATATAAAGCAGTTCTCACATTTGGGACTTAAAGGGGAACTCCGGATAAGAAAAATTAGTTTTCTATTAAAATTACATTAAAAGGCCCCTGTGCCAATCCACATTGTCTCCTCACCTTCTGCTTTCCCACCTTAGGAGACCAATATTCCATGCCTCTGTCTCACATTGTACGTGTTTGCTGAGCACAGGCTGATGATGCAGACAGGAGGCAGGGTGTGATGTCACAGAAGGCTTGGCTGGATCCCCCAATCCCCTGAGTGATCCACCATCTCTGAATGGGCAGAAGCAGGTGCAGCACTAATTTTACTGATTGTGATGGGTGGGGGGCTGTGATGATCAGCATTGCATTGCATTTTGGGAACTGCTCAACCAGGAACAGGAAGGACAGAAACACAATACAGAACAACCCCCCCCCCCCCACACACACACACACACACACACAAACAAACAAATGGATTTTTGGTAGTTTCAAAACTGGGATAGACAGGTAAGTAATTCTTTATGCTTCTGCAGAAGTTATATTTTTTTACCTCTACCTGGAGTTCCCCTTTAAGTCCAATGGGGGGAGAAGAAGAAGAAGAAGAAGAAGAAGAAGAGGAAGAAGAAAAAGAGGAAGAGCCTAACATGTTCCGCAGAGGGGCAAACGTGGTTTGTGAACCAGTCACAAACCAATTCTAGGTGCTTGGAGTGTGGGGGGCAGCCCTATTAAGGAACCTGATAAGCATGGTAACCCTTGTTTAAAGCTTTAGGTGTTAGAGGTAGAGATGAGCGAACCGGCCGAGGTTTGGGTTTGTATAAACCTGAACTCTCGGCTTCTGATTCCCGCTGTCTGCCCGCTCCGTGGAGAGGGTGGATACAGCCTGAGGACCACCTGGAAAACTGGGATACAGCCATGGCCATAGACTGTATCCCAGTTTTCTAGGGGGTCCTCTGGCTGTATCCACCCTCTCCACGGAGCGGGAATCAGAAGCCGAGAGTTCAGGTTCATACGAACCCGAACCTCGGCCGGTTCGCTCATCCCTAATTAGAGGGGAGTCTGAGGCAGACGGACAGTCACAGGTGTTCTGTAGAAGTGCGGGGGTGATATCACAGGAGGAGGTTTACAGCTGGGTGTCATCAGGGATGGTACTGAAAACCAAACTTGTTGATAGTTTGTCCAATGGGGAAAAATACAGTGAGAAAAGGAGAGGAGCCAAGACTGATACCTTAAAAAACCCCAACAGTAAGGGAAAGAGAAGAGATGGATTCCGGCAAATGATATGCTAAGCAGGTGGTTAGAGAGGTAGGAGCAAAACTAGGAAAGAGCAGGGTCCTTCAAGCCGATAGAGTGGAGCATGGAGAGGAGCAGTTGGTGGTCTACAGTGTGAAATGCTGAAGATAAAAGGAGAATTTGTACAAAAAACCCACGGGGTCTTCATTTCTTGTAGGCCTCGATCTAACCCAATACAAGTGTGTTCCTTTGTTCTCTACTAGAGATGAGCAAACCTCGAGCATGCTCCAGTACATCCAAACCCGATCATTCAGCATTTGATTAGCAGGGGCTGCTGAAGTTGGATAAAGCTCTAAGGTTGTCTGGAAAACATGGATACAGCCAATGACTATATCCATGTTTTCCACATAGCCTTAGGGCTTTATCCAAGTTCAGCAGCCACCACTAATCAAATGTCGAGCGCTCGGGTTCGGATGGATTTGCGCATGCTCGAGGTTCGCTCATCTCTATTCTCTACCAGAGTATTTAAATATTGGGTATGTTGCAAGATTGTGTTTAATATGTGTAGGGATACCCCCCTCCCCCATTACCCCACCCCTTCATTTGTTCCTTCTGTTGTACAGTTTGTGTTGTTTATATGCAAAAACTTTTCAATAAAAAGAGATTTTTGGAAAAAAAAAAAAGAATCCCAGTCTATGATGATGGTGAAACCTTCTTTCTGCTAGATGTAGATGCTCAGGTATAAAAATGATTATTTCCAAACAAAATAACCCCAAGTTTGACAATCTCTCGGTTCTGGAGTCCATCCAATCCTTTACTTACATTGACCCCTGTCTCTTCACTTACATTGCGACTAAAGATCAGGAACCATACAGTTTAACAAATAAGTAATAATGATGCTTAGGTCTTTTGTAATTGTCTGCTGTATCATAGATCGCATAAGACAGAAGACTGCAACATGTGCTCATAATAAATATCACAAAAGCAGTGGGTATAAATGTCATAGAAGCAGCATTACACAGTACATAGCCATCATAATTCTGCTTGTGTTACCTGATAAAATGCAGTGTGTTCCCACATCCTGCTTAAGATTGTGTCAATAATGCAATGACTCTGAATCTCAATGGTGTCACGATTCTTCAACTTAATTAGCAGGTAATTTATCTTCATCATTAAGACGGAATATCTGCACAATTATCAACATTAACTGTATCAGTCATTTTCACTTCTCCCTAAACAAACTGATAACTTGACCCAATAGTATTTCATTAAATGCTGGGAAGGTTCTGTTTTCTAGCCAAGTACTGTACATACCGTATTTACAGTCCACTTGTAAATAGTAGCACAGATATATATATATATATATATATATATATATATATATATATATATATATATATATTACACATACAGAACGTTTAGGACATCCATAGACATTGAAGGAAAACTACGTCTGGGACAAAATTTTAAAAAGCCCAGGGAGGGGGCGGCTGTAACAGTGTCCAGGAAGAGGGACCAGAGTGGCGGTATGCAGGTTGCAGCACAGGGGTTATTTTTTCACCCACCACCTCCCTGGGCAGTTTAAAACAATGGGTCCGGCTGACGTTTTCCTTAAATATGCAATTGTTACAACTTTGCAGTTATGGCAGCTTTCCTAGGAAGACTTTGTACAAGATTTTCGAGGTGTTTGTAAGAATTTTTGATCATTCATCCAGTAGAGCATATGGTAGGTCAGACAATCACAGATTAGAGGCCGTCATTCACAATTAGACCATGATTAAGCGTGCATGCGCGTGAAACGTATTGGTCATGTCAAGCAACAAGTTTTACCATGGATATGTAATAAAGAATTTGTATTTTATCTATTTTTTTTCCCGGAATGCTGGACCCACTGCTTTACACCTTTCTTTACCTTTGGATATCGGGTGGCCACCGCTTGGATCCATGCACCCTCCTTGATGAACTGTGATTCTGTTTGTATATTGAGGTGAGCTGACTACCTTCGTTTGTTTTTTTGGCCTACTATTCACAATCTTTGTTCTAGTTCATCCCAAAGGTTTTGGATGAGGTTGAGTTTAAGGCTGTGTTGGTCAGTCACTTTTTTCCACATCACACTCACGATTCATTTATAGACCTTACTTTGTGCATTGGGACAGAGTAATGCTAGAACAGATAAGGGTCTTCCCCAAATTTTAAGTGTACAATCACCACGGTCCCCCCCCCCCCCCCCCCGGGTCCTCCTACTGCAGCACCTCAGGGGTCCCCCAATGAATGATCCTGCCATAACTTCTGAGACAGACTCATCTAGGCAGTGACAGCTGAAGACAACTTGAAGATATCCCCTTTCTGGGCCACAGGTTAATACACAAAGCGCGGACAAAATAAGCAAATGAATAAATATGAATAGTAAACAGGCAAAGGGTCAACAAAGGACAACAAAGTACAAATTCAGGACCAGGAGAGTAGTCAACTAGCAGAAGATATGAGAGACATGAAGAAACACTAGGGCATTCAAAGAAGACTTATAGCAAGTACTAGAGTCTGGGCAAGTGAACTGTTTATGAGAGGTCAGGAACCCGCCCTAAGCATGATTGGACTGGTCTTTGACATCCTAGCCCCACACACAAAGGAACGGAAGAAATGAGAGTGGCAAGAAAGGATGTCAATCACAGAACAAAACCCAAGTTAACTGTTAGAATGTCATAGGAAACTCAGCAGGGGAAGAGGTGGCTGTGGTGAAGATTCAATTACCACAGCAGAGGGCCGTGGTTATACAAGTGGTTATACCAGTGTACAACAATAAACCAAAAAGGCACAAGATCATAGTTGAACATGCTTCCTTTGTTGTAGCTTACGGTTGGAAGATGGCGCAGATGTCTGAACAGGTACGGATGCCGCATCTTATGCATTAGAAAACCAAACTCATGAATCAACAGAGAAAGAAGAGATGCTCTAAATCCTATTATTCCAATTGCCACCTTATAGCGATAGCAGCAATTATTTTCATATGCCTCCAAATAACCAAGTCAACACATTTCCAAACATTAAATTATCTTATAAACCCTGTATGTATGGCAAAGAGTTAAGTGCCCCAGTTACTAGTAAACTTATTACCACACTAGCTTTTTAGAAGATCATGGGCAGTCATCCATTAGTCAATAGCTTATCACCCATTTACATCTTCTTGACAAGCAACATATTTAGAAACAATGAATTATACCTGGACAAAAGCTTCTTTTGTTTAAAAATATCTAATACAGTGGTACCTCGGTTCTCAAACTTAATTGGTTCCGGAAGGCAGTTTGAGAACCAAGCAGTTTGAAAACCAAGCAGTGTCTTCCCATAGGAAATAATGTAAATGTGATTAATTGGTTCTAGCAGCCACCAATAATTACCTACAATACTCATTTATTACACTGATAAGTGCTCAGTATAATCACTACAGTACAGTACAGAACAGCACTATACTGTATAGGACATTAAACATAAGAAATGTTCATCAGAACCAGCAATTATAGTACAGTAGTCACCAACTCCTCACCCATCCTTTACTGTATAGCGTCCCCCCCCCCATCCAAGCACTGTTATGTATGGGAGATGGTGGTGCACTGCCTGTACTACTACTGCACTGTATATGCACTCCAGCAGTCTTATACAGCACTGTACTGTATGTGAAGCCTCACCACTGCTTAACTCGCCAGGTACAACCCACCATCCACGCTCGCAAAAACGTTCAAAAAACGTTTGAAAACCGAATTTCAAACACTACTTCTGGGTAAATTTTCATTCGAATACCAAGCAGTTCGAGTTCCAAAGCGTTCGAAAACCGAGGTATTACTGTAGAGTAATGATATTATCCTAGGACTTTACCAAGGTTTGTATAGAAATTTGGCTAGCTTCATAGACCGCAGGACACTGTTTGTAGTTCTGTCCTGATGAGCGTTCCACAGCTCTGGCAGAGGTGCCTACACAAGACAATCTCTTTAAACTATACTTAAGAAAAATAAATGATAAGATCTATGTAAGCAATTTATAATTCATGAAAAGTCAGATCAAAGCATTAGCATTTCATAATTAGAAATAAATGCAATTTATAACATTACAACAAGGCTTACCACAAAGCCATATGGGATAATATAGCCCATTCCAAGCTTAAAGTATATGTGAGACATTAATCTAATTTTACATTGCCACCAAAGAGACAATCACGCGATTACCCTTCGTATCTTAATTATCAAAATTTGAATTCTACCTCTCATCTTAATGACCAGCCCAAATTTTTTCATCTTTTATATGCTATTCACATTTCCTTAAGGTCTTTCCCACCTATATGGGGTTAAGTTATTCTTCAAACGATTCACCCCAGGAATGAGGTTATTTTTTGTCACCACCAATTAAAAACTTTTATGAATTAGAACTGTTATAAAACAATTAAGCTTCACAAATGCAAGTGTCTCAGGGAGGGAAATCCTCGAGGAAATTCTTCTTATTAAAACTGTAATTTTAATTTCCATTAAATGGAGAGTAAGACTTTAAGAGACGATAGGTTGACAAATTATTCCTTAATGTCAGGTGAGCTTATTTGAAATGAGATAATATATCTGCATCGTTCAGGAATCAGTACATCCACATCTCTTCCCACTAATTAATCTAATTCAGTCATCCTGATTACCACCTCATAGTCTTCATTTTTCAAGTAAAGTCTTTGGTATCAGCCTACACTCTTACTGCTTATTACTGTGCAGCAAAGGCTAATTAGATGCTATATTAAACGAACAAAGAAGCAAATACAAATGACTGTTTTGTACAGTTTGTAAATTATATATGGGAAGATATTGGAGGAGGATGTGTCCCATTAATTTGTTCTGATGATCATCTATTTGTTTAAATGAACTCATTATCGATGTAGTTTGGCCATGAACACTTGTATTTGTCTATGAACATGCTCATTTATTGTCTGTGGCTATACTCATTTATTCAATGTGCTAAAAATGTGCCTAAGCTAAATATTGCGTAATTACTCTGCATCTTGTATAAGCCATTGGTATAAAAGTTACCATGTGGTTTTAAAGGGCTTAGTAACTAACATATGGTAATTAGAGATAAGAGAATTTGCCGAAGTTGGGGTTCGTATGGACCTGAACTGTCGGCTTCTGATTCCCGCTGTCTGCAGCCTCCGTGAACAGGGTGGATGCAGCCTAAGGACCGCATGGAAAACTGGGACACAGCCTATGCCAAGGTCTGTATCCCAGTTTTCCAGGCGGTCCGTAAGGCTGTATCCACCCTGTTCATGGAGGCTGCAGACAGCGGGAATCAGAAGCCGATAGTTCAGGTTCATATGAACCCAAACTTAAGCAAATTCGCTCATCTCTAATGGTAATACCATATAAATATATATGTCTCAATAATGTATGAAAATAGATTTCCAGATATTTATGATGTCTTGTAGGAATATGGCTCATTGTGTTTTCTATAATATTGTTTATGTTATCGCTAGAGATGAGAAAACTTTAAAAAAATTTGAGTTCGTCTGAACTGAACCTTTAAAGAATCACACCTAAACAGTTAAACTATGGCAGCTACACTAGTGGGACTATTAAGAATCTTTTATGTGAAAAAATCTAAGTATGAAATGTGCGCTTTTGCACTCCAATTTTTTTTTTTTATTTAACATTGTTTCATTGGGAGAAGTGGCTCTTTGTAGCACTTCTACTTGCGATTTTGTGCCCCCCCCCAAAAAAAAAACCATTAAAACCCAAAGATGAAAAGCGTGTTGATCACCAATAGGGCGCAGCGTCTCTCCTCTGTATCAAATTGAAATTAGACTCCAATAATATTGCGACACACTGGCATGGCCTGAGGAGGAGGCAAGAGACTTTTGGCAAGAGACTCCCTTGTTTGCACTGCTCAGCTACAGTATGGATATCAAGTCTGTCTGGGGTGAGAAACCAGGTCTATACTGAGAGGCAACGAGGAGCATAGACACTATTGTAAGTTATGGCCCACACAACCAGGATACAGCAGTCCCACTGAGGCCATCAAGGTTGCCTAAGCTTGCAGCAGTTCCATTGAGGCTGACAAGCGCTCCTGGGACCCCTCCAAGAACCTCAGTGGCAGATCCTTATGTGGGCTGGGAAGAGGACAGTTACCCTCTCCTGCAAGAGCACCAGCACCTTCTACTCCACCCCTGTCGTTTTGAAGATGGTTTGGAGAGAAGAGCAAGCAGGAGTGGGACAACACAAGGCATCTGAAACATCCATACCTGGCTAAAGAGTGTCCTGAGTGAAGGCTAGCCACCACACAGGAATTCCATAAATGGATTCTTAGGAGATGTCCATCATGCTTGTACCCTATTTAATGGCAGGAGTACCTCCTAAATCTTGAAGCAGGTGAGGGTGGTGGAGTACACCCTTATGCAAGGGCCACATGGATGGTGGGCTGCCTCAATCACCCAGCTGGGTGTGTTGCCACCAGAGCCTTCCTCTGACCCACTGAGTCAGAGGAGTGGGAAGAAAATCCCCAGCACTAACATCAAAACGTCTTACGGCCTAAGCCTGAGACATCTATCAGCGAGCCCCCAGGGGCAGAATCCATCCCAGCAGCAGCTGGATCCACCTCACCAGGTCCTCCTACATGCTGTGGAGTCCCTCAAGCAGCTGACACCATTGCACTTTTACCTATAGTGGCAGTCATTTCCCGAGATCAAATCAGGTGTCTTCCAACACAATGGCTATCACCTCTATATCCACCAAACTATCTGTGCCATCAGGGGTGAGAGGATGCCCAGGCATCTCAGGGGCCACAGGTCGATGCTATCTCTTGTGAGAAATGGGCCTTAAAACGATCAATAGGGGTCTCAGTACAAGACCCTGAACGATCAAAACGTTTGATTTTTTTTATAATTTTGAGAACTGTATTTTTACAACTCTCCATGACAGCATGGTATATCCACACATACACAGCCCTGCAGCAAGCACACTTATATATTTGGCTGTTCAGACATTTCCTAGTTCTATGTCATGAATATAGTTTATCAAATAATAACCAATGTAGTGAAAATAAATGATATGCTGATAAAAGTCCTATTTAGAGATCTGGGATTTTCCATAAAAAAAAACAATAGAAAAGATAATGTGTCTTCAAATTTCTGGTATAAACTATAAGGAAATTGAGAACAGAGATGAAAATGCAAAATGTTGACAATCCCCATCAAGGAAAATAAATGTGACAGTATCTAACATTGTTATAGGATAGACCTGACAGCAGCTGATTGGAGAGTCCTGCCTCCTGTACATCCAGATGCCACAGTTAGTTAAAACCTGTCTTTATGTAATTCTGGCAAAATTCAGCAGAGTGACAGTGACAACCCATGCTACATATAACATGAATATCTTATGCATGTAAAGTCATGTCAGACAAGCTGTGTAGTTACAGATGAGTAGTAAAAATTATGTAATATACAGATGCAGCTCAAAACGGAATAAGATGTTGATGGAATATAAATGTGTTTTGCCAAAAGAAACATATAAAGCATTTACTGCAAGTAACAGGAAGAGCATACATACTTACCTAGCTCCGGTCCCCTGCTGTTCCCCTGCAGCTCCTGTTCAGCAGAGTCTGGTGCCTCGATCTTATCTCTTTTTTTCTACTTGCAAGATGAGCGTTCGGGAGCAGAACCTTCTGCTGTAGCCAATCACTGGCCACAGGAGTATCCTGTCTGGGCCTGTAATTGGCTAAGGCGACAGGTCGTGATCCGAAGTGCAGGTGTGGTACAGTAACAACAACAATAAAAATGGAAGCTGTACAGTCATGGCGAAAGGTTTTGAAAATGACACAAATATTATATTTTCACATGATCTGCTGCCTTCTGGTTTTTATGTGTGTTTGTCAGATGTTTTTATCACATACAGAAATATAATTGCAATCATATTATGAGTAACAAAAGCTTATATTGAAAGAATGAGTTAATGCAGCAAGTCAATATTTGCAGGGTTGACCCTTCTTCTTGCATGCATTGCTTGCATTCTCCCTGGCATGCTCTCAATCAACTTCTGGACCAAATCCTGACTGATAGCAGTCCAGTGAAAATAATAAAACAAAGTTGTTGTTTTTTTAATTCCTTTTTTAAACTGACAATATTATTAGGAATAAAGTCTTAAGATGACTTGCCTGATTTGTTGTGGCATACATGTTATGCTAGATATTTAGGCCTAAAAGTCCTTGTGCTAGGGCAGGGATGGGGAACCTATGGCTCTCCAGCTGTTACAAAACTACAATTCCCATCATGCCTAGACAGCCAAAGCTAAAGCTTTGGCTGTCCAGGCATGATGGGACTTGTAGGTTTCCAACAGCTGTAGGGCCCAAAGTTCCCCATCCCTGTACTAGGGTGTGAAACGGCCATTGGCTGAGGGGCATTCTCTAGATTGTTTTAAGCATATCAATAAAGCGGCCACCTATTCACATGGTGAATGCCACTAGATGTGTTATCAAACTGTATTGCAAACATTATTTAACATTTTTGTTGAACCATAAAAAGTAAAACGCTCTGGAATTAAGGGCGCTTTATAAATAAATAATAATAATAATGCTAAGTGATTATAACTATTCTCTGTGATGCCCCCTTCTGTTCCAAATGATGCCTTCCTGCACCTGTCAATCAAATGACATTACCTCTAGTGACCATGGGGGTCTATTTTCCATACAGACCAGTAGTTGCAACCAACAAAAAAAACTTCATAGATACTTGAACGATCTTATTCCTACAGACTATATGGTGTAGCTTGTCTTAATCGTAGCTAGTCCACGTTTGGGCAACTCTTGGGATGGCTTGGGACCACTTCAGGGTTGATGCAAGGCCTTCATGCATTACTTAGGGTCTATTTACACAGAAAGATTATCTGACAAATATTTGAAGCCAAAGCCAGAAACAGACTATAAACAGAGAACAGATCATAAAGGAAAGCTTGAGATTTTTCCTCTTTTCAAATCCATTCTTGGCTTTGGCTTCAAATCTTTGGCAGATAAACTGTCAGTTCTGTGTAAAATGGACCCTTAGGGTAGCTTCACACGTACTGCTCTCCCGTCCGGCCAATCAGTGGTTGCGGCAGTGCAACACACTCATTGGTTGGGCGGGAGAGCAGTACGTCGGGACCCCGTGCAGCGAGGACAGGTAATGTATACAGAGCGGGAGCCGGGTGGCAGCTGAAGGGGTTAAGCGGCCGGCAGAATTACATACACGCAGCGGTCGTTCAGACCACTGTGTGTATGTAGTGAAAGTGATCTGCCAGGACCTAGCCGACGGTACGTGTGAAGCTACCCTTAGACAGCAATTCATCCATAGGGCCTCAGTATCCAGCTGAACCTTTCTCTAGTAAAATTACCAGATTAGTTTACTGAGCACCTAGGGCCTAATATTAGTTTGTCTGAGATGAGACTACTGCTTCAAGCTCTGTATAATCTGCACGTTTACTCTGCCCATATATTAAACCTGCAAAACTTGCATTTTGACAATAAAACCATAATAATAGTACCTTAGAAATATACAAGGATACATAATCCTCAGCATACAATTTTAAAGGGGTTATCCAGTGCTACAAAAACATGGCAGCATTCTGACAGCACAATTCTTGTCTCCAGTTCAGGTGTGGTTTGCAATTAAGCTCCATTCCCTTCAATGGAAATAAGTTATGCTGCGTTTACACGTAACGATTATCGTGCGAATTTGCGCGATAACGGTCGAATTGGAACGATAATTGTACATGTAAACGCAGCGAACGATCGAACGACGCACGATAAATCGTACATCGTGATCTTTCATCTGGTCAGCAAATCGTCGTTCATCGTACGCAAAAAATTCGCAAATCGTTCCGTGTGAACAGTCGTTCGCCGATTTAACCAATGTGTGAGATAGGCTTAAACGATCGCAGTGCGAATTTTCGTACGATATATCGTACCGTCTAAACGCTGATCGTTATAAAAAAAAAAATCGTAAATCCGACATCGCTAATCGTACGATCGGGCCAATAATCGTTACGTGTAAACGCAGCATTACATCACCCCACACAAACTGGAGACAAGAAAGGGACTGTCTCTGGAAGAAAGTGGCCATTTTTGTGTCGCGCTGGATAACCCCTTTAACCATAGGCTAAGGCAAAGTTGTGCACAAAAAAATCTTAAGTGGGAAAAGTTTGTCAAAATATTAACCAAATTGAGATATGCTAACAAGCAGATGTGCTCCTATCAACTCCGACTCCTGTATACATTCAGGGAGGACATTCCGGCATCTGTCAACATTATATGTTGAGTTATATTATTGTTAGGGGGCCTGCTATCGGTGGTTGACACTGGAAATGGATCATGTCCTAAAGATTAAAAAAAATGACATTTACTTTATACTAAATAAAAATAACACTAATAAAAGCAAGTTGGAAATAATTCTCACAAATCTGCACTGACTGCAGTAGCTTAGTATGGTAAACAGCTGTGGAGAATCTTGTCTTGTACCTGTATCAGCAGACCATCTGCACTCAACACCTCCCGTCTAATCAGCTTCTCCACCACATGCTTCCTTCATATCACATCTGTTCAGTTTCTCTTCTTTCTGGATAGTTCTGTCTTTGTAGCTTACAATTACTATCAGTGTTCTGTGTCTGTTAGTCACTGTTACAATTGCCATAGTCAATAGATCCACTTAATAATCACCCCTTGTACCCCATACTGAATAGATACAGTGGTAAAAGGCTCCAAAGTATCATAAAAGGTATCAGTACACCTCTAGCCTGTGTGCATCAAAAGTAAGGGCCCTATTACACGGGGCGATTATCGTGCAAAAAATCGTTATATCGTTCGAATTTAAACGATAATTGTTCTGTGTAATTGCAGGCAACGATCGAAAAATCGTTTGTGTCGTTGAATGTTGATTTAGATCTGAACCTAAAATTATCGTTAATGGTTCGCTAATCATTTGCTGTAATTCCACATTCATTCGCTCAAGTTCCGCATTTTTTCACTAATCGTTCAGTGTAAATGCACATTGTTCATTGTTTTGCTGGGATCAGAAGGAGTAAATGATCGTAGTAACGATCATATCTAACGATTATCATTCTGTGTAATATGGTGAACGATTTCAAGTTAACGATAAACAATCTCGTTTGTGATCGTTTATTGTTAGTCGTTAATAGTTAAAAATCGCTCAGTGTAATAGGACCCTAACCATTCAAAAACAGATATGTTAAACAGAGTTTGACCCAGCCTTATCTTGTCTGTAGGACTATCTTACCTATCTGCTCCACTCAATGATATTTAAATTGATATGCTAGAGTGAATGTCTGGACAATACTCCTTTTTGGTTTAATTGGGCTAAGTGTACTTACCTGACAGAGCCCAGACCCAGCGCACTTTCTCGGGTTGGGACTAAAAGTGCACTCTCAGCCAAAGAGTGGCTGGTGTGGGTCACTACTGTGGCAACTAACTGGCTGAGTGACCAGGGAGTACTGTCCAGTACCTATATACTTTAGAGAGGCACTATCAGCAGGTTCGGGCAGGTGAACCTGCTGATATGAGCCAGCCGCTATTTACCTTAGGGTTCCAGGGCTGTAAGTCATATTTCTCTGCGGTCCAGTATAGTGTAGTTCTCCGCTAATTGCTCATATGCTAACTAGCAATATTAGAGCATTTGGGGCATTCCCCATGCTCCCGGAGCACGCGCTCGGCCGCCCTAGCCTGCCTCCCCCCGGCCCGCCCTCTATGCATTATCATATATGCATTGCTAGGCCACTTGTAACGAGCGTCCTAGCTATGCATATATGAATATGTATAGTGGCCGGGCCAGGAGGAGGCAGGCTAGGGCGGCCGAGCGCGTGCTTCGGGAGCATAGGGAACGCCCTAAATGCTCCGAGCACGCTAATTACCATATGACCAATTAGCCAAAAAACGCCACTATACCGGACCCCACAGAAATATCACTTACAGTCCTGGAATCCTGAGGTAAATAGCGGCTGGCTCATATCAGCAGGTTCACTGGCCCGAACCTGCTGATATTGCCGCTTTAGGGTGTGGGGGTTTATACCCTTAAACGTTCAACTTGATTTTATTCATTTTGGCACTTGTCCCATGTGTGCTTATTTACTGATGACACTGTTGCCAATGGTCATAAACAAAATGATTTTTTTTTGTCCATGCTATAATATGGTTATGATCTCTCATGCCCTCTCCACCCACCTCAGGTTTCAAAGTGCACAAATTCCACCACTAAAAATCACTTTACAGTTTGACCGTTCACATTTCTCATTGGGACTAAATAGGAGGAAACTGCGTTCACAAACCACTTTACGAAGACCCTACAGCTGAATACGGATAAGTATCTCATTACTCAGACACATGTTTTACTCCACTATAACCTCTTAACAATGAACGTCGAATAAACACAGTCATGAAAAAAGTACACCCTCTTTGAATTCCATAGTTTTTGATATCAGGACATCTGGTCCTTAAAAGGTCCTGAAATTACATAAATGCAACAACAGATTCCACCATGTCATAACTTATTTAACAAAATAAAGCCAAAATGGAAAAGTCATACGTGAAAATTAAGTATACCTTGTGAAGAGAACCACAGTTAGAAGCAATCACGTGAAGTAATAATTTTCTGTACAGTATGTCATTATCAATTTCACACATCATTCTGGAGGAATCTTGGCCCATTCTTCTTTATATTGTTGCTTGAATTCTGTGAGGTTTAAGGTCATTAATTCGTTCACAGCTCTTTTAAAGTAAATCTGTCCTTCATGTTCCAAACTGCTGACACTGTTAGATAGCTGTTAGGTCAAGGAGACACATGGTACCTTTCATATATCAATCTGTACTTCCAGAATGTAGAAAAATGTTTTTATCCTCTGGTACAAAGAGTCATAGAAGCTTTTCCAACCTCCTGAATAATTACAAGTTATGCTGCGCTTACACGGAACGATAATTCGCCCGATCGTACGATTAACGATTTCGAAGTAACAATTTTTTTTTTATAACGATCAGTGGAACGATATATCGTACGGAAAAATAGTTTTCGATCGTTTTGCGATCGCTTAAGCCTATCTCGCACATAAGTAAAATCGGTAAATGACTGTTTACACAGAACGATCTGCGATTTTTTTGCAAACGACGATTTAAGAACATGTTCAAAGATTAAAATGAACGATTTCTCGCTCGTCGTTTGATCGTTTGCTGCGTTTACACATACGATTATCGTTCGAATGAGATAATTATCGTGCAAATTCGCACGATAAACGTTCCGTGTAAACGCAGCATTAAAATGTCTCATTACTCCCCCTCCCTCCTTGATTGACACCTGGAATTTGAGTCTCAAGCAGGATCAGGTATGGGAGTGGGGAAGAAGGAGTTACAGCTTTGTGCACTTAAGGAGCTTGGGGAAGCCTTTTTGACTAATTAAATACGAAAAGCATTTTTCTACATTCTGAAATCATAGACAGATAGTTGAAAGGTACCATATGCCTCTCTGACCTAACAGTATCTAACAGTGTCAGAAGTTTACAATGAGAATTGCTGCAGATTCCCCTTAAAAAAAAAAATGTAATAAACATATTTGTTATCGCCGCATGTGAAATCGCCTGAACTATTAAATTACTACACTCCTGATCTTACACAGTAAACAGAATAAGTGCAAAATTGTAGATTTTTGGAAACATCACATCCCAGAAAAAAAATTAACAAGTGATCAAAAGATCTCATATACACAAATGTGGTACCGATAAAAACTGCAGACGATGGTGCAAAAAAAACAATAAATGCATCATAAGGGTCGAAATAAAGCAAATTTAAACTTTTAAAAAAATGTTTTAATTTTTAAAAACAAAATAAAATAAAAGTTACGTAAATCATAAATTGGGTATCAGTACGATTTGATAAAAATAGATACAATGTAATTTTTTTTAACATGGCAAACAGCGTAAAGACAAACGCCTCTGCAAAAAAATTTTTTACAAAATATTATTTTCAAATTCACCTCACAAATAATTTTTGGTGGATTTAGGTCAGGGCTCTTCAAAAAGAGCAGCTGTTAACAGAATTCAGAGGCATTCTTTAGAGCCTGCACACATAATGCTTGTCTATTTCAAATATCAGCCCGATTTATTTTCAAACTGATCTATTAGTGGACATACATGTTATCAATGGAGCTTCAGTCATAGTTAAAAGTGTCTCTGGATCTGAAGATTTTTTATTTTTTTTTGCATGTGGCTAAATAGACAGGTAAAAGAAGACTCCTTTTTTCTGTCCTAATCAAATACACTCACCGGCCACTTTATTAGGTACACCATGCTAGTAACGGGTTGGACCCCCTTTTGCCTTCAGAACTGCCTCAATTCTTCGTGGCATAGATTCAACAAGGTGCTGGAAGCATTCCTCAGAGATTTTGGTCCATATTGACATGATGGCATCACACAGTTGCCGCAGATTTGTCGGCTGCACATCCATGATGCGAATCTCCTGTTCCACCACATCCCAAAGATGCTCTATTGGATTGAGATCTGGTGACTGTGGAGGCCATTTGAGTACAGTGAACTCATTGTCATGTTCAAGAAACCAGTCTGAGATGATTCTAGCTTTATGACATGGCGCATTATCCTGCTGAAAGTAGCCATCAGATGTTGGGTACATTGTGGTCATAAAGGGATGGACATGGTCAGCAACAATACTCAGGTAGGCTGTGGCGTTGCAACGATGCTCAATTGGTACCAAGGGACCCAAAGAGTGCCAAGAAAATATTCCCCACACCATGACACCACCACCACCAGCCTGAACCGTTGATACAAGGCAGGATGGATCCATGCTTTCATGTTGTTGACGCCAAATTCTGACCCTACCATCCGAATGTCGCAGCAGAAATCGAGACTCATCAGACCAGGCAACGTTTTTCCAATCTTCTACTGTCCAATTTCGATGAGCTTGTGCAAATTGTAGCCTCAGTTTCCTGTTCTTAGCTAAAAGGAGTGGCACCCGGTGTGGTCTTCTGCTGCTGTAGCCCATCTGCCTCAAAGTTGGACGTACTGTGCGTTCAGAGATGCTCTTCTGCCTACCTTGGTTGTAACGGTTGGCTATTTGAGTCACTGTTGCCTTTCTATCAGCTCGAACCAGTCTGCCCATTCTCCTCTGACATCAACAAGGCATTTCCGCTCACAGAACTGCCGCTCACTGGATGTTTTTTCTTTTTCGGAGCATTCTCTGTAAACCCTAGAGATGGTTGTGCGTGAAAATCCCTGTAGATCAGCAGTTTCTGAAATACTCAGACCAGCCCTTTTGGCACCAACAACCATGCCACGTTCAAAGGCACTCAAATCACCTTTCTTCCCCATACTGATGCTCGGTTTGAACTGCAGGAGATTGTCTTGACCATGTCTACATGCCTAAATGCACTGAGTTGCCGCCATGTGATTGGCTGATTAGAAATTAAGTGGTAACGTGCAGTTGGACAGGTGTACCTAATAAAGTGGCCGGTGAGTGTACATGATTCTGTATTGCGCATCCTGAGCCACTTAGTTAACAAGCTCCATTCTCATAGATAAGTGTCCATTTACTGAGCCTATCACATGGCTCGGTTATGCTACGTTTACACGGAATACAAATTCGCCCGATCATACGATTAATGATGTCGGAGTAACGGTTACATAAATTGCTACGCCTGCACAACGGTGGAGATCGCCGAAACGTCACAACATATCTGTATTATTTTGCTGTGCCTGCACCGATGTTTTCAACGTTAATGTAATAAACACCTGAGTTTTTTCTCATTAAGAGTATATTCACACGAACAGACTCGCAGCGAGATTCTTACTGCGAGTCCGGCAGGTCCTGGCAGTCCGGCGTCCTGCTGTCCCGTCCGGCCAATCAGTGTGTTGCCCAGCCGCAGCCACTGATTGGCCGGACGGGAGAGCAGGACGCCGGACCCGTGCAGCGAGGAGAGGTAATGTATGCTTACAGCGGGGGAGCCGAGCGGAGCAGAAGGGGTTAAGGGCGGTAGAATTACATACTCGCTGCGGTCATTCAGACTGCAGCGAGTATATAGTGTGTGGGAACTGCCAGGACCTGCTGGACTCGCAGCGAGAATCTCGCTGCGAATCCGTTCGTGTGAATATACCCTAAAGAAGTGCTGCGGGAAATTAATTTTATGGCCCTATTACATGAGATATCATGGACCATATAACAGGGCCTAAAGGTAACTGGAAACTATAGGATAGCAATCTTGTTGTATATTTTAAAGGTAGCTTCACACGTAATGGATTCGCAGCGGATTTCCCACTACGAGTTTGCAACAAAATCCGCTGTGAATCCCGCTACTGTGATTTTCAATGGGGTCAAATACCTGCAGCGGAACTTTCATTCTGCTGCAAGTATGTAAAGCCGACCCCTTTAACCCCCCGCAGCATACATTAGCTGCTCCAGACGGTCCCGCTTAGCCAATCAGTGACTGTGCTGGGGCTGTGCACTGATTGTCTGAGCGGGACTAATGGAAGTCAGGAGCCTCACATGCTGCTGTGGCACCGAGCAGGTAATGTATGCTGCGGGGGGTTAAAGGGGCTGGCGTTACACTGCGGGCATTTAACCCCATTAAAAATCACAGTAGTAAATTCCACTGCGGGCATGTAACCCCATTGAAAATCATAGTAGCAGGATTCGCAGTGGATTTTGCAAACTGCAAACTTGCAGCGTGGAATCTGCTGCTAATCCATTACGTGTGGATTCGTAAATAAAATTTGCTAGAGACTTTAAGACATCAGAAGTTGGGTTTAAACCTGCATTACAACCATAAATACAGAACACGATTAGAGATAAGCACAACTAGAGCATGCTCCAGTTCCATCGTTCAGCATTTGAATATGGCCCAAAGCTATGGCTGCTTCCATGTTTTCCTGGACTCCCTAGGGCTGCATACCACTTCTTCAGCCAATGGTATGCAAATGCTGAACGACCTGAATCGAGCATGCTTGAGTTGCGCGCATCTCTAGACATATTTAGAGGGAAACTCCGGATAAGAAAAACTTTTCTATTAAAAGTTATATAGATGTGTCTATACAATGTATTACTGTATCTGTGCTGTTCTGGTAGCTGATAGAAATCCAGGAAGTGAAAAAAAATGGCCCCTGTGCCAATTCACATGGTCTCCTGCTCCTTCTGCTATCCCCCCTTAGGAGACAAATACTCCATGCCTCTGTCTCACATTGTGTGTGTTTGCTGAGATCAGGCTGATGATGCAGACAGGGAGCAGGGCGAGATCTCACAGGAGGCTTGGCTGGATCCCCCAATCCCCTGAGTGATCCACCATCTCTGACCGGCCAGAAGCAGGTGCAGCACTAATTCTACTGATTGTGATGGGTGGGGCACTGTGATGATCAGCTGAGGGAAAGCATTGCATTCTGGGAACTGCTCAACCAGGAAGGACAGAAACACAATAAAAGAACAACCCACCCCCAAACAAATGGATTTATGGTAGTTTCAAAACAGGGATAGACAGGTAAGTAATGCTATATGCTTCTGCAGAAGTTTCTTTTTTTAACCTCTACCTCGAATTCCCCTTTAAGCACACTGTGCTAATTTTGTCCACTTACGTGCCAGGCAGCATGTCAGAGACCTGATGGCCCTCATTAAAGGGGCTATCCAGTGCTACAAAAACATGGCCACTTTCTTTCAGAGACAACACGACTCTTGTCTCCAGTTCAGGTGCGGTTTGCAATTAAGCTCCATTCACTTCAATGGAACTGAGCAGCAAAATCCCGCCCAAGCTGGAGACAAGAGTGAGCTGTCTCTGGAGGAAAGTGGCCATGTTTTTGTTGCGCTGAATAACCCCATTAAAGTCAATGGGATCCATGTGGAGCTGTTTATGCATACCATGTAAGTCATCCAACGATGCCTTTTTTATTTTTTTGCATTGTTCTGCTCCTATAAATGAGCAGAATGGAAATGATGGGGGTGTAAACCTAGCCTAATAGCATATACATGGAGCATAGGAGCTCTGTAATTATAGGAACCGTATTCAGAATTATAATTGTAACTGTGAAAAGTAGATAACCACCCAAAAGAGACCTCCACAGAACACAGTGTCTGCCTATTAACCCCTTCAAGACAGAGCCCATTGATGCACGGATGTCCGAGTCAAATTAATGCAATGTTCCTTCCCGCCTTCTAAGAGCCATAGCGCTTTTATTTTTCCACCTACAGGGCTGGTTGGGGTGTCATTTTTTGCCCATTATCTCTAGTTTTTATTAATATCATATTGGTGTAAGAAAAAATTGATAGCTTTTAATAAATTTTTTTGTGATAAATTGTTAAAAAAAAAAAAAAAAAAATCAGCAACCCTAGTGTTATTTTTATTTTACGCCGTTCACCATGCGGGAACACTAATGTTATATTTTAATAGACTGGAAAAGTATGCACGCTACGATATAGTTTATTTTTTATATTTTTATTTTTATAATGGGCAAGGAGGTATAGTAAACTTATTGAGAGGGGGGGTTTATACAGGTTTTTTAAAATAGTTTTATAAGCTTTTTTTTTACCAATTTAAACATGCAATCAATAGATATGCATATCTAATATCCATAGTATAGCATAGATCAGCCTTATTGATGATCTGTGCATAGAGCCTGCCTGAGAGAAGACTCTATACATAGATGGCCAATCCAACAGGACGGAGGTAAGCTGCTTACCCCCACCCGCCGGTACAAGCGATCGCTACCTCCCAGTCAGTGACAGGACCTTGTCCTGCCACTGTGTACCCTAAACGCTGCGATCGCTATAGCTTGCGGCATTTAAGGAGTTAATGACAGGCAGCTGCGCGATTGCAGCTGCCTGTAATTACTCTCGGCTTCCTGGACACTGATGTGAGCAGGACCGCTCTCACTGCAGTGGTCCCACACACATCAAAAGCACCTCACAGTCAGGAACATACATACACATTCCTGCTGCACAGGGTATGTGCAGCAGGACCGTATATGTATGTATTGCTAATGTTCAGCAGCACAGTAGTAAAAAAGTAAAAGATTTCAGGACTTGAAGTCGTCCAGTAAAGGGCAAAAAAAAATAAAAATTCGGCCCGTTGGAACATAAAAAGGGGCCATATTCACCTGTCCCCATACCCGCACAGTGCCGCGACCCGCTTCTAGACCTCAGCCAGCTGTCTCCTTACCTCCCCTCCGTCTACATCACAACCCAGAGGATGCCCTGCCAGGCAGTGACTGGGGAGGGACACAGCCGCAGTTACTGATTGGCTAAGCGGGTTAAATCCCACCCGCTTGTGACATTTAAGTCGGGTCGTGATGTACCAGAACCTGGGAGAAGCCGACACCCGGCAGGGTATGGGAGCCTGGTCATGTGGCACAACACAGCACAGGTAAGCGCAGTGTTTGTTTTTTTTTATTTTTTTATTTTCCCCCACCCTCTGCCCGTAATGACTTTTGCCCCCCTGCCAGACTTCTCCTTTAAACATCATTGAAACATTAACTCAATTTAAAGTCAGCCAAACATGGTATGATTTTCTCTATATAAATGGCAAACAACAGTTATTACTTGTCTTATCGCTTTACCGCTGGAACGGTACAGGAGGCGTTCTCCAGATGTGCAAAACCCAGATTTATCTATCTGAGATAGATTGAAGAGAACACATTTCCACTGCTCCAGAATCCATGCCTCATCCATGAAACTTAACCAATGAGTACCACTGAATGGTGCAGAGAGACACATTGTATTCCAAGGCTGTTTAAACTTTGCACCAAATGTTAATAGAAAAGTTTTATTTGCTATGACTTTTATGGCTGGGCTGCTAGTTATTCC
This sequence comes from Dendropsophus ebraccatus, assembly GCF_027789765.1. Taxonomy (NCBI): domain Eukaryota; kingdom Metazoa; phylum Chordata; class Amphibia; order Anura; family Hylidae; genus Dendropsophus; species Dendropsophus ebraccatus. The sequence continues at coordinate 65,283,619 of NC_091455.1, read as the reverse complement.
CAGAGAATTCCACACATCTGGCAAAAACACATATCAGCACTTACTATTGACCGGAGTAGCTCTATAATGATAAAGATCTGTTAAACTTACGTGTTGGAAAAAATGTCATCCTATGAAAATTCCATCCAAAAACTGACAAACTTAAAACTGAGTAACCAATTCTATTGCTGTCTGCCCAGAGAATATATTTTATTCATCAGTCAGCAAAATGCAGCAATACAAAATAACAAAATAAAAAAAAAATTATTATATATACACTCACCGGCCACTTTATTAGGTACACCTGTCCAACTGCATGTTACCACTTAATTTCTAATCAGCCAATCACATGGCGGCATTTAGGCATGTAGACATGGTGACAATATACTGCAGTTCAAACCGAGCATCAGTATGGGGAAGAAAGGTGATTTGAGTGCCTTTGAACGTGGCATGGTTGTTGGTGCCAGAAGGGCTGGTCTGAGTATTTCAGAAACTGCTGATCTACTGGGATTTTCATGCACAACCATCTCTAGGGTTTACAGAGAATGCTCCGAAAAAGAAAAAACATCCAGTGAGTGGCAGTTCTGTGGGCGGAAATGCCTTGTTGATGCCAGAGGTCAGAGGAGAATGGGCAGACTGGTTCGAGATTATAGAAAGGCAACAGTGACTCAAATAGCCAACCGTTACAACCAAGGTAGGCAGAAGAGCATCTCTGAACGCACAGTACGTCCAACTTTGAGGCAGATGGGCTACAGCAGCAAAAGACCACAACGGGTGCCACTCCTTTTAGCTAAGAACAGGAAACTGAGGCTACAATTTACACAAGCTCATCGAAATTAGACAGTAGAAGATTGGAAAAACGTTGCCTGGTCTGATGAGTCTCGATTTCTGCTGCGACATTCGGATGGTAGGGTCAGAATTTGGCGTCAACAACATGAAAGCATGGATCCATCCTGCCTTGTATCAGCGGTTCAGGCTGGTGGTGGTGGTGTCATGGTGTGGGGAATATTTTCTTGGCACTCTTTGGGCCCCTTGGTACCAATTGAGCATCGTTGCAACGCCACAGCCTACCTGAGTATTGTTGCTGACCATGTCCATCCCTTTATGACCACAATGTACCCAACATCTGATGGCTACTTTCAGCAGGATAATGCGCCATGTCATAAAGCTAGAATCATCTCAGACTGGTTTCTTGAACATGACAATGAGTTCACTGTACTCAAATGGCCTCCACAGTCACCAGATCTCAATCCAATAGAGCATCTTTGGGATGTGGTGGAACGGGAGATTCGCATCATGGATGTGCAGCCGACAAATCTGCGGCAACTGTGTGATGCCATCATGTCAATATGGACCAAAATCTCTGAGGAATGCTTCCAGCACCTTGTTGTATCTATGCCACGAAGAATTGAGGCAGTTCTGAAGGCAAAAGGGGGTCCAACCCGTTACTAGCATGGTAACATAGTAAAAAAGGTTGAAAGAAGACAAGAGTCCATCAGGTTCAACCTAGGGAAACTCTACTGTGTTGATCCAGGGAGGGAGACGACAACCACCCCACCACAGGGAGAAAACTCCCCCCCCCCCCCCCCGAATCCAATGGCAACCAGAACAATCCCTGGATCAACGTATCACCGGAAATCTAATGCCCATAACTTGTAATATTATATTGTTCAAGAAAAGCATCCAGGCCTCCCTTGAACTTATTTAACCCATAGCTGCACCAGGACGTTATTTAACGTCCTCGTGCCGCTATGGGAGTTCAGAGGGGGGTCGCGCGGCGACCACCCTCTGAACTGCCGCGATCCCGGGTGCCGCGAGTAGCCCGGGCTCGCGGCTATTAGCGGGCACGGTCCGATCGCCGTGCCCGCTAATTAAGTACTTAGAAGCAGCTGTCAAAGTTGACAGCTGCTTCTAAATACTTGCGGTTACACATCCCTGGTGGTCTAGTGGGGGGATCGCCCCCCTGCGGCGCGATTGCGGGGGGGCGATCCCTGCATCCATACCGGGCCGGGGTCTGCTCCGTAATGGCGCTGATCCCGGCTCGGCATTCTATTGCTTTTGGCTGCAGCAGCCAAAAGTAATAGAACACCGATCTCATGGATTCATGCAGTATAACTATACTGCATGGATCTCTATGAGAGATCAGAGTGCATATACTAGAAGCCCCCCAGGGGGGCTTCTAGTATATGTCTAAAGTAAAAGAAAAAAGTATTTTTAATAACACAAAACCCCCTCCCCTAATAAAAGTCTGAATCACCCCCCTTTCCCCATTTTATAAATAAAAATAAATAAATAAATTAATAAACAAACATGTTTGCTATCGCCGCGTGCGTAATCGCCCGAACTATTAATTAATCACATTCCTGATCTCACACGGTAAACGGCGTCAGCACAAAAAAATCCCAAAGTGCAAAATTGCGCATTTTTGGTCGCATCAAATCCAGAATAATTGTAATAAAAAGCGATCAAAAAGTCATATATGCGCAATCAAGGTACCGATAGAAAGATCACATCATGGCGCAAAAAATGACACCTCACACAGACCCATAGACCAAAGGATAAAAGCGCTATAAGCCCGGGAATGGAGCGATTTTAAGGAACGTATATTGGTTAACAACGGTTTGAATTTTATACAGGCCATCAGATACAATATAAGTTATACATGTTACATATCGTTTTAATCGTAACGACTTGAGGAACATGCATAACAAGTCAGTTTTACCCCAGGGCGAATGGCGTAAAAACACATTTCCCCCAAATAAAAGAAATGCGTTTTTTTTTTTCAATTTCACCACACATATAATTTTTTTCTGGTTTCCCGGCACATTTTAGGCAAAAATTACATCTGCCTTAGCAAAGTACAATTAGTTGCGCAAAAAATAAGGGCTCATTTGGGTCTCTAGGTGGAAAAATGCAGGCGCTATGGCCTTATATACACGAGGAGGGAAAAACGAAAACGCAAAAATGAAAACTGGCTGTGTCCCCTAAGGGTTAATGAATCGGCCACGACAACATCATGTGGCAGAGAGTTCCACAGTCTGACCACTCGTACAGTAAAGAACCCGCGGCGATGCTGATGATAAAATCTTCTTTCCTCTAGACGTAGAGGATGCCCCCTTGTCATGGTTACAGACCTAGGAGTAAAATGACCAATACAAAGATCTCTGTACTGTCCATTCATATATTTGTACATTGTGAACAGATCGCCCCGAAGACGTCTTTTTTCTAGCGTAAATAACCCCAAGCGTGATAACCTGTCCTGGTACTGTAACCCACCCATTCCCTTAATGACCTTTGTTGCCCTCCTCTGCACCCGCTCTAGTTCAGCTGTGTCCTTCTTATATACTGGTGCCCAAAACTGTACACAGTATTCCATATGTGGTCTGACTAGTGATTTATAAAGAGGCAAAACTATGTTCTCATCTTTAGCATCTATACCTCTTTTGATGCATCCCATTATTTTATTAGCCTTGGCAGCTGCTGCCTGGCACTGATGACTAAAGTTGAGTTTACTGTCCACCAATACCCCCAGGTCCTTTTCGGAAGTAGTTTTACCCAGAGTTTTATTATTTAGCACATAACTGTATTTATTATTTCTATGGCCCAAGTGCATAACCTTACATTTATCCACATTAAACTTTATTTGCCATTTCACCGCCCAAGCCTCTAGCTTCTCCAAATCCCTCTGTAATATATTATCATCCTCTGTGGTGATTACTTTACCCAGTTTAGTATCATCTGCAAAAATGGAGATTCTGCTCTGTAGCCCCCTCATAAAGATCATTAATAAAAATATTAAAAAGAAGTGGACCCAACACTGACCCCTGTGGTACCCCACTAGTAACTAAAACCCAATCTGAATATGTTCCATCAATGACCACCCTTTGTTTTCTATCACACAACCAGTTACTTACCCATTTGCATACGTTTTCCCCGAGTCCCAGCATCCTCATTTTGTAGACCAACCTTTCATGCGGCACAGTATCAAATGCCTTTGAAAAGTCCAGATACACAACATCCACAGCCTCCCCCAGGTCCAGTCTATAACTTACCTCTTCATAGAAGCCGATCAGATTAGTCTGACAGGATCGATCCCTCATAAATCCATGCTGATGCTGCGTCACAAGATTTTTTCATTAAGATACTCCAGTATATTATCTCTTACAAACCCCTCAATTACTTTACCTACTATAGATGTTAGACTTACGGGCCTGTAGTTTCCAGGATCGCTCTTTGACCCCTTCTTGAATATTGGTACCACATTAGCTATGCGCCAGTCCTGTGGAACAATCCCTGTCGTAATAGAATTTTTAAATATTAAGAATAACGGTCTGTCTAACACAGTATTTATTTCTTGCAAAACTCTAGGATAGATACCTTCTGGGCCCGGTGACTTATGTATTTTAATGTTTTTAAGGCGTCTCCCCACTTCTTGTTGTGTTAGGCAGGTGAGAATTATGGGAGGATTTATATTATCCATAGTCATGTCGTCTGTTATGGGATTCTCCTCTGTGAATACAGTAGAGAAGAATGTATTTAGTAGATTTGCCTTTTCCACTTTCCCCTCCACCATTACACCCAGATTATTTTTGAGGGGACCAACATTTTCAGTTTTAAGTCTTTTGTTGTTTATATAAGTGAAGAACATTTTGGGATTTGTTTTACTTTCTGTGGCTATCCTTCTTTCTGTTGCTATTTTTGCTTCTTTTATTTTCTTTTTACACATTCTATTCTTCTGTCTATAGTTGCTCAATGCTTCCCCACTACCTTCTTGTTTTAGTAGTCTGAATGCTTGTTTCTTATCATTTATTGCACCCCTTACAGCTGAAGTTAACCACATTGGATTTCTCTTATTTCTACTACGTTTATCCCCATATGGTATGTGTCGTTCACACGATTTACCCAGGATGCTCTTAAATATGTCCCATTTCTCTTGTGTACTTTTATTTCTGAAGGCATTGTCCCAGTCTATGTTCCCAAGGTCCTTTCTTAGTTTTTGGAAATTAGCCTTCCTGAAATTTAATGTTTTTGTAGCCCCTCTGCTAATTATTTTATTGAAGGATAATTGAAAACTTACTATATTATGGTCACTATTACCTAGGTGACCCCCCACCTCTATTTTTGATATTCTGTCTGGCCTATTGGTTAAGATCAGGTCCAGAAGGGCCCCCCCTCGTGTTGGTTCCTGTACTAGTTGGGAAAGGTAATTATCTTTTACTATTTCCAAAAACACGCTTCCCTTCCTGGAGCTGCAGGTTTCTGCTTTCCAGTTTATATTTGGGTAGTTAAAGTCCCCCATAATAATGACTTCCCCCTGCTTCGCTGCCGCATCTATTTGTCTTATAAGAAGATTTTCTGACTCTTCCACTATACTTGGAGGTTTATAACTCACTCCTTAAAGAATTTTATTATTCTTCGTCCCTCCTCTTATTTCTACCCAAAGAGATTCTACATTATCATCACTTATATCCTCCCGCAGAATGGGCTTAAGGCAGGATTTAACATATAGACAGACCCCTCCCCCTTTCTTATTTTTACGGTCATTTCTGAATAGACTATAACCCTGGATATTAACAGCCCAGTCATAACTCTCATCCAGCCTTGTCTCGCTTATCCCCACTATATCATATTTCTCTTCAACCATTATGAGTTCTAATTCCTCAGCTTTATTAGTGAGGCTTCGAGCATTAGTATACATACATTTAATATGTTTGTCCATATTCCCTTTCCTCTTGTCACTAGTGACTGTTCTAACCCTCCCGCCGCTCCACCCCCAGTTCCATAATCTAGGCCCAGCTCTCCATCTACTCTGTCTTCACTTACTATATTGTAGTTGCCCTCCCCCCCGGTCCCTAGTTTAAACACTCCTCCAACCTCTTAGCCATCTTCTCCCCCAGCACGGCTGCACCCTCCCCATTGAGATGCAGCCCGTCCCTACCGTAGAGCCTGTAACCGACCGAGAAGTCGGCCCAGTTCTCCATGAACCCAAACCCCTCTATCCTACACCAGCTCTTGAGCCACTTATTTACCTCCCTAATCTCCCGCTGTCTCTCAGGTGTGGCTCGTGGTACAGGTAATATTTTGGAGAATATCACCTTGGAGGTCCTAGTTTTAAGCTTCCTGCCTAAGTCCCTGAAATCGTTTTTAAGGACCCGCCACCTACCTCTAACTTTATCATTGGTGCCAATGTGCACCATGACTGCTGGGTCATCGCCAGCCCCTCCCAGTAATCTGTCAGCCCGATCCGCGATGTGACAAACTCGAGCGCCAGGAAGGCAACACACCGTTCGACGATCCCGGTCTTTGTGACAGATTGCCCTGTCTGTCCCCCTAATAATTGAGTCCCCCACTACCAGTACCTGCCTGGCCTGCCCTGAACTCCTGTTTCCCACCTTACTGGAGCAGACACTCCGCTGGCTTTCAGAGGCAGTGTCCTGCTGCAGCAATGCCACCCCTAAATCAACATCCCCCTCATCCGCCAATTTGGCAAACTTGTTGGGGTGTGCCAGATCAGGACTGGCCTCCCTCACACTCTTCCCTCTACCCCGTTTTCTAACTGTGACCCAACTACATGCCTCTTCCTCCTGTACCTCCATGCTATCACTCTCTCCCCCATCTACCCCTTGGAGCGCTTGCTCAGTGAGCACCAGACCCCTTTCCAGTTTGCCAATGTATCTCAAACGTCACAGCTGCTCATTTAGATCCAGGATCTGGGCTTCCAAACCAGCAACATGCACACATCTCCCACAATGGTATGCACCCTCGATCGGTTGATCAAGGATTGCATACATCGCACAAGATGTACATTGGGCCGCATTGTCAAATATGGCGCTCATTTTTATGGGGATATTATGTATAACTAAACAAAACAAAAGCAACAAAAGCAAACAATGTATTCAAAAGCAAGTAAACAATTTGTTTTCCTCTAAAACTCCCTGAATCTAAAGTCCCAGAATATTAAAGTCCCACACTTGAGACAAAAACACACTTCAGATCTAAAACTCGCACGCTCCAAAACTCGCTCACAATACAATATAAAAGCACTTACCTGATAAAGTGACCGGTGAGTGTATATACACTGTATATATATATATATATATATATATATATATATATTTTTTTTTTTTTACAGTAATACCCCATACTTTTGGCAACTTAGAAAATGAAGACCCCCTGACCACCAATAATACCTTGTTTTGTCCACTATCACTGGAGATATTCGCCATTTTTCCTAATCTCTATTAATGTTAAGAGTATATAAAAGCTACATTCACAATCTAGAATTTTTTTTTATTGCCCCAGTGCATTGAAAATGATACACAAGGCAATAGTGTAACAGTTTTTAATTACAAATTTCCCATTGTTTTGTTTCTACAGCTGTTGTGCAGACCTATGCGTTTCCATGGTAACAGTGACAAACTTTGTATAATTTGATCCTGGAGTCAAACTCCCATCTGGTCCCAATATTAAGTCAACATACATTTACTTTGTTAGGAAGTACGCAAAGTCGCTTCAGGTTTCATTTTCAATGCATTGGGACAATAAAAAGAAATTGTTGCAGCAGTACTGCAGACATATCCTTTAAGTTTTGGGTGAGAATAATATAGATCAATTCTTAAACAAAAGATTTGATATTGCATAAATGAAACCGGTGCACAAGAAGCGGTGTGTGAGACCCTCTCTTTCACTTTTATTATGGGGGGGGGGGGGGCAAAAAGGACTATACAGAAAGGAATATAATGCACAGGTACTAAGGATGGAGGCAAGTTTCTTACCTTCTTCCTCGGTGCCTTTTCCATGATATTAGCAGTTTATTTCCTATGCTAATAAGGAATTTTGGTGCACTGGGGGCCACCCCTTCTAACAAACATCAGCAGAGCGCGCCAGCCAGGGCAGATCTGTGCACTACCTTCATCCTCTGTGGCCCATGCACCGTACTAAATCTAAACTGTTAAAATTGACAGTGTTAAAATGTGAAAAAATTTTAACGTGATATTTATTAAGTCCATATTTTCATGTACAAAACTCAATTGTGTAATTAAAGCGACTCTGTACCCACAATCTGACCCCCCAAACCACTTGTACCTTCAGATAGCTGCTTTTAATCCAAGATCTGTCCTGGGGTCTGTTCGGCAGGTGATGCAGTTACTGTTTTTAAAACTACTTTTAAACTTGCAGCCCTGTGTCTAATAGCTGGGGCTTACATTTGTATATGCATTAGGCTGGCACCACCACTCTGTCCTTCTTCCCCACCGTCCTCATCATCAGGAATGATCCAGGAACATTTACTGCTGTTTGAGCTTTGCACAGGTGTCTTAACGATCCAGCCCATGTTCATTATACACACAGGTGGGGAATAGGAATTAATCTGCCTGGATCATTCCTAATGATGAGGGTGAGGAGGAGGGAAGGAGAGGTTGTGCCAGCCTAATGCATATACAAATGTAAGCCCCGGCCGTTAGACACAGGGCTGCAAGTTTAAAAGTCGTTTTTAAAACAATAACTGCATCACCTGCCGAACGGACCCCAGGACAGATCTTGGATTAAAAGCAGCTATCCAAAGGTACAAGTGATTTCGGGGGGGTCAGATTGTGGGTACAGAGTCACTTAAAGGAGTTTTTCCGGCATAAACTAATAATCGATGATGCAGTCGGAGCAAATAACTGCTTCATACTTACCTGTGCTGCTCAACTGCAGCTTCCAGGCCACCCTCCTCTTTTTCACAATTTTTGTTGTTTATGCTGAGCGGCCATTTCCTGTGGAACAGCAAAACAGTATAATGCTGTCCAAGCTGAGCAGCCATTTCCTGTCAAAAGGAATCAGCAGCAAAGTCGTGAAGAAGAGGAAACCCATGGACAGCAAGCAGCACGGCAACCGGCAGCTGCGGAAGAGCAGGACAGGCAAGTATACACCACTGTTGTGTCCCGTAGCATCATAGAATAGCTTATGCCAGACAACACCTTTAATGCCCATTATTGGCTTGTATGTATAGGGCCTTATTTTTGGCAGAAAGTGGACTCTTAAAATATAAATTTCTATACATTAAACTCTCCTAAAATTATGTCTAAAGAAATATATAATTCACCTGACCAAATACAATGTATATTTGACTCATCTACTGAAATGTTTTTTTTTTTTAAGTGAATACCAATATGCAAAAGTACCATTAATAAAAAAATGCACACATTACATCCTGTACACATTTTACAACAAAATTAAAACTCAAGTCACAAATAATTTATTCTTGTAAAGTACAGTTAAATAGCATTGTAAGTACACCAGTATACTTTTGGCACAGAACCCCTGACCACCACCCCTCCCCTCCAAAATAATAAAACAAAATAATAATACTGCCCATACTAAAAATTTGTTTCAATTGTGTTGTGTGTTTTATTATTATTTTTTTTTAAACAGGAAGATATTGCTCTGTAAAATAACATACAATCTCTTCAGGGTATTTTTTCCTAAAAAGAAAAAAAAAAACACACAAAAAAAATGACATTCCTATTATAACAAAGACCTGTTGGATTGCATAAGTCAGACTACTTTCACAATACATTTTGCAGTGTCTACTTGATGTATAGAAAAGCTCCCAGAACATAGTAAATGTATCCATAAGTTCTTATTCACCCAACAGGGTGCCATAAGTGTTTTTTTTTTTGGCCTCCGCAGGGCCAGTGTAATCATTACCACAGTCAGTTACTCTAATCCATACAGAGGCATCCAGTAAAAAACAAAAATATACTACATGATTAAGTTTTATTTTTGTTTGCAACCGTTCACCTATACATAGTGGCATTTTCCAATGTACACCCACAAAAGATGCCAAACACTGCAAAACATAGTGAAAAGACCTAGTACTTAACAGATAATATTTATAGCAGCGTGTGCTCTTAACTGCATAAATATTCTTATGTGCTGGTCAACAGATACAAGATCAATGCTGATGTGATCCCTGCTATAGTGAGTTTGTTCTCTTGCAAATCTATAGACATAATTGCAAATCATTAAGAAAACTAATTCATTAGATTTTGCAACATAAGAAATGAATGGTATGATTATTTCGAGTATCCACACTGTAGGACCATTCTCATATATATATATTAAAAAAAACAAAAATTTATAGACAAGCATTAGCCATTGTTTCTCCATTTTTTAAAATTCTAATATTAACATTCATGGCACAACACATTTCTTAACTTCATAGTGTATCCAAAAGTTACAAATGTTCGGAAATTTTGTTCCCCTGTTTATGGTGTGTGAGTATGCAGCTGTAACGTAAAGGGAAAAAAAAAAAAAACTGACCAGCTCAGTTATTTAAAAAAAATCTCCCATTTCTCATGGATGGTGTGAGAGCTCTTGTCTATGCATTACACGGATATCCTGGATTGTATGATGCAACATCACCACCTAGAGTACATTATGCGAAACTGACAGGTGAATTTTTGCAGTCTGCAGTGGTCGGAAGCTGCCATCAATTCACACAATTTTCCCAAATGTAAAATAAAGATGAAGTTAAATATCTTCAAAAGGAAGATGTCCACAGTCCGGAGGAAACACCACAACAGCTACACTGACTGGCTACAGGAATCCACAAGTTCTTTACTGCTGATAGTTTCCATATTGCCCCTAAAAAAAACACATAAAAACAGACATAAGAAAAACCGAGCAGTTAGGGGAGTATAATTAAAGCAAAAAGAGGAGAGAATGATAATAAATGATTATACCAACTAAAGTCACATATGTAACACAGAAAATAAATACATCATAATTAATTATAAACATCTATAAAGTGGTACTTTGGTTTAAGAGTAACTTGGATTGAGAGCATTTTTCAAGAAGAGCTCAGAGTTTTTTAAAATTGTGACTTGGTTTAAGAGCATAGCTTTGATGTAAGAGCTCCCTGTACTGGATGCGAATGGGAGTGGGGGAGGGGCATGGTCTGCATAGCGGGGTCTACCGCCCTGTACTCTGACCCAGGAAGTGTCCCTCACCTTCCAAATGATAGCAGATCCACTTCAGGCTTGGGGTTGCATCAGGGGACAGGACTGTGGAGGTAATCTCTTCATAGCTGTAACCCCTCTCTACCCAGACAGTGTGCTGCTATACTGTGCTCACCCTATACCCTGCGCATTCCTTCATACTCCCTGCAGTCTCTGTCAGCTCTTGTGTTTCCCATCCTCTCCATTCCTGCTATAATGTGCCTGAACATACACTCAGCTATAATGTGCCTGCACTCAGGTTTATGCACTTACTATACATTATACGCCACATGCTGATTGCTATACTGTGCAGTAACTTATAATATGACATATGCAGCTTTCTAAATTTTTGTTTCATTTGTTTTACCTGTTATTTAGAATAAAAAAATAATTATTTTGGGGGGGTGAAACCATTTGTTGGCATTTCTATGATTTCTTATAGGAAAATCTGCTTTGGTTTAAGAGTGATTTGGATTACAAGTGGGGTCCCAGAACGAATTATGCTCGGAATCCAAGGCACCACAGTATGTATGTGTGAATATGAATATGAATATATATATTTATATATATATATATATTTATATATATATTTATATACACACACACACACAGTATTTTTTTGTATGCTACACTGCTGTGAAATTGTTTTGCGTGGACTGACACACTTTTTTTTAAATTGAATAAATTCACAATTTTTCACTTTCAATGATCGAGTGCTGTGGATTATCTCACACACAAACACACACATTGTACATACATACACCACCTTAGAGCTATTAAGGGTGCATTCACACGTACAGGATCCGCAGCAGATTTGATGCGGATTTCAGTTGTTTAGATCAAATCTGCTGCAGATCCGCAGCAGAAAATACGCTGCGATACGGTGTGTGTGAAGATACCCTAAAAGGGGATTTTCCTATGAATTAATTTAAGGCCATGTTCACACAACCTAAAAATAAAGGGCAAAATATGGCAATACTTCGATATATATGGCCTGAAAGTGTACTGGGTACAGTACTTACAATCTTTATATAGTGCTGCAGAATAGGTTAGCACTAGAGATGAGCGAGTACTACAATGCTCGGGTGCTCGATACAAATATTTCCTGAGGCTTGGGTGCTCGTTTCGAGTAACGAGCCCCATTGAAGTCAATGGGAAATGCAAGCATTTTTGCAGGGGACCAAAGCTCTGCACAGGGAAGGTTGCGTGAAAACCTGGAAACCTCAGAAAAAGATGGAAACACGGAAATGGATAGCAACAGGACAAATTGACTACTGACAGCTGCACTACAAGTCCAAGCCAGCAGCCAAGAGTAGCAAAGAAATAAATAAAATAATATTATATATATATTTATAAATATATAATTTAAGTTTTAAAAATTAAGCCCTTAGAAGGACTGTTGGGTTCTTCGTGTAGTATTCTTCGTGTCGTATTCCTGCCTAACCGCACACTAATTCCCTAACACTCTCCCTGACAGCTGACAGACAGCAGCTCTCTCCCTATGCTCCTCCAGCCTGTGTCTGAAGCGAGCATAGCCGGCGCAGATTCTTATATGCCCAGGTCATCTGATCTGGCCAGCCAATCGCAGCTATCGACATGTAGGTTTTCCACGTGATGCTACAAGCTCCCAAAGACTGAAAAAAAGTCGCCAAACATTCAGGAAAAGGAAGATGCCATTTTCTCGAGTATCGCGAGATGCTCATACGAGTAACGAGAACCATTGAGTACAATAATACTCAAACGAGTACCAAGCTCAGACGAGCATGCTTGCTCATCACTAGTTAGCACTACAAAAGCACCAATATTAAGTAAAATTGGTTGTTTCTGGGAATACTACAGACAACGGTTTACTAACATTATCTGCAGGAGTAATCTGAAGATTTCCAATTTCCTGTCTTGCATAGCCAAGATACGAGTGTATATTAAATGGGTTATCAAGGCATAGAAAAACATGGCTGCTTTTTCTTAGAAACAGCACCTTCCCTGTCCTAACTTCGGGTGTGGGTTTGGAGCTCAGTTCCATTGAATACAGCTTAACGACAATACCACACACACAACCTAAGGATAGGGGTGGTGCTGTTTGTGCTAGAAAGTAGCTGTTCTTTTTCCAATCCTGAACAATAGGAATTGAGCCATGAACCAATAGCAACTTATTACAAAAGCTGCTGATCTGTAGGGACATGAATGAATACACTTGTGACAATCTGTAACAAGCATTCCAAGAAACTCATTCGGCTTATAAATCGGCCCATGTAAAAGTGTCACCAATCAGCAGAGGAGCCAGAAAAAGCCAGATCGTCAGCTGATCGCATCTTCTGTCCAGCCCTATAAATCATCATTCTATCCACACATCTCCCTGCGTAAACAGGAGATGTGCGGCTGATAGCAATGTATTAATATGGCCGCACGAACAATACAGCGTGTAAAGACAATGCAAGCAAGCGCTGATCGCCTGAAGGTTGTTTAGTCTAAAAAGGATCTCTAGTTATTTTACAACTTAAAAAAGTCTTTACCTGATCATATCCATAAGGTCTCTGCTGCTGAGGCTGCGGAGGTCCTGGCTGTGAAGGTCTGTACGGCACGTACTGTTGCCCTTGTCCCTGAGGGTAGTTAGGGTACTGAGGACCAGGAGCACTTTGAGAAGGACCTGCAGGGGACAAAAATATACAGAATAAAGAAAAAAATAAAAATAAATGAAAAACAACTAAGAAACGTCCCTTCAACAGAACAAAATGGTGTTGATGTATTTTGATGAGAAGGGTAGGAAATGGGTTATGTTTAGAGATGAGCGAACCGGGTTTGGGTTCGAGTCGATCTGAACCCGATCGTTCAGTATTTGATTAGCAGGGGCTGATGAACTTGGATAAAGCTCTAAGGTTGTCTGGAAAACATGGATACAGCCAATGACTATATCCATGTTTTCCACATAGCCTTAGAGCTTTATCCACGTTCAGCAGCCACCGCTAATCAAATGCCGAAAGCTCAGGTTCGGATGGACTCGAGCTAGTTATGTTCCCATAGCACAGGACAATGAGAATGAAGACAATCTTTTTAGCTTCATGTTCAACGCCGTTTTTGCTAAATCTTCAGTTTAATTATTATACTGCGGGCAGGACCACTTCCCCTTAGCGTACGGAGACCCTCATGCTTCTCTGGAAAGAAGTCACTCCGGCACTTATGACTGCAGAGCACCACCTCAATATTCATGAGGAGGGTGGACTGGTGCACTGAGGGGCGGCTGTCTGATGTTAAAGGATACCTGTCCCCCCCCCCCCCCCCGTGCCGGGGTGACAGGCTCCCGACCCCCTGCTAGATCCCCTTTACTCACCTAATCGCGCCGGGTCCCGCTTCCTGATGTGGTCGGGTCACGGGGACATCAGCTCCCGAAGACCGGCGCGCGCGCTCACAGGAGAGTCCGATGCCCATAGAGAATGACGAAGCATCGGACTCCCCATTCATTCTCTATGAGCGTCGGACTTTGCTGTGTGCCCGCGCGCCGGGCAGGGGGGGCGGGGGGCGGGTGACAGGTCCTCTTTAAAACATGTCAGATATTTCCATAGCAACCAACCATAGCCCAGCTTTCATTTCTCAGGTAATGCCGGCAAAATGGTCACTGAGATGTGATTGGTTGCTATGGACAAGTCTTACGTCCTTTGATATTTCACCATGGAAAGCAAGCAGAAGAAAAACTGCATTTTATTATGTGATTGACAACTCCCCCAAAACTGGATATTGCCAAGGAAGAGAAATAGTTGTACAAATCTGTAATGGGGGTGCATTGAGAGCTTAAAGGGAACCTGTCACCCCCCTGTGCCAGGGCAGAGCCCGGCCGACCCCCCGGTGGAGACCCTTATACTTACCCCGTGCACAAAGTCCTGCTCCTGGACCCGCTCCCGTTGCCGAGATATCGCAGTCAGAAGTAGGGATGCACGATGCACCGAAATATCGATACTACTATCGATATTTCGGGCAAAAAAACGGTTCGATACCAGGATTTCCTGGTATCGAAACTTTAAGTTAAGCTGAGAACACGGTGGGCGGCTAGCTGAGCGCCGACCGTGTTCTCTATGTGCCTCCCCCTGCCCCCTGCAGTCTCCTCCTCTGCTCTCCCTCCCTCTGCTCCCATTGGCGCCAATTTCAAATAGCCGGCACTTAGCTATTGCTAGTGCCGGCTATTTAAGTGTATAGATGCCGCTGTCACACTGACAGCGGCATCTGACCCCTCCTGAGCCCGCTCCATATACAGCGGGGGTCGGCTACTGTGTGTAACAGACCCCCGCTGCTGGTGTCTCTCTGATAACAGAGTCCGGCTCCGCCAGACTCTTATCAGAGAGATGATTTATGCCGAGGAGTCGGAGCTGCACGGAGAGCGGCTGGAGAGGGAGAGCGGGAGAGGAGGACGGAGGAGAAGGCTGGAGGGAGAGCTGGAGGTCCGGGAGAGAGGACGGAGGAGAGGGAGAGCGGGAGGTCCGGGAGAGGAGCCGGAGCTGCACAGAGGAGAGCGGCTGGAGAGGGAGAGCGGGAGAGGAGGACGGAGGAGAAGGCTGGAGGGAGAGCGGGAGGTCCGGGAGAGAGGACGGAGGAGAGGGAGAGCGGGATGTCCGGGAGAGGAGCCGGAGCTGCACAGAAGAGAGCGGCTGGAGAGGGAGAGCGGGAGGTCACGGAGAGAGGAGGACGGAGAAGGCTGGAGGTGGGGAGGATGAAGAGGGAGAGCGGGGGTCTGTGAGACGCGGGAGAGGAGGCTGAGGGAAGTGCAGCACATGTGAGGATCCAGCCGGCTGGCAGGTGGGGGAGGTGGCCGGGGCTGAGAGGAGCAGATAAGATCGGCTGTAGTGTGTGGGATCCTGTGTAACCTCCTCTTCTCTTCCTCCGCAATCTTGGTAACTGGTGCAGCAGAGCTGTCTTAGTGGTGGGTGGTGCAGGAGAGCTGTCTTAGTGATAGCTGATGTAGCAGAGCTGTCTTAGTGATAGCTGATGTAGCAGAGCTGTCTTAGTGGTGGGTGGTGCAGGAGAGCTGTCTTAGTGATAGCTGATGTAGCAGAGCTGTCTTAGTGTTATCTGATGCAGCAGAGCTGTCTTAGTGATAGCTGATGCTGCAGAGCTGTCTGTGATAGCTGATGCAGCAGAGCTGTCTTAGTGATAGCTGATGCAGCAGAGCTGTCTTAGTGATAGCTGATGTAGCAGAGCTGTCTTAGTGATAGCTGATGTAGCAGAGCTGTCTTAGTGATAGCTGATGTAGCAGAGCTGTCTTAGTGATAGCTGATGTAGCAGAGCTGTCTTAGTGATAGCTGATGTAGCAGAGCTGTCTTAGTGATAGCTGATGTAGCAGAGCTGTCTTAGTGATAGCTGATGCAGCAGAGCTGTCTTAGTGATAGCTGATGCAGCAGAGCTGTCTTAGTGATAGCTGATGCAGCAGAGCTGTCTTAGTGATAGCTGATGCAGCAGAGCTGTCTTAGTGATATCGGATGTAGCAGAGCTGTCTTAGTGATAGCTGATGCAGCAGAGCTGTCTTAGTGATAGCTGATGCAGCAGAGCTGTCTTAGTGATAGCTGATGCAGCAGAGCTGTCTTAGTGATAGCTGATGCAGCAGAGCTGTCTTAGTGATAGCTGATGCAGCAGAGCTGTCTTAGACAGATATCACTAACTTTATTTTTAACACAATAAAATAAAAATAGTCCAAAAATTGGTATCACTGTAATAGTGCAGGGGTATTATATTTCTACCATTTTTTTTTCTTTTTCTTTTATACTTTACTAAGTATCGAACTGGTATTGAGTATCGAAATAAAAAAGTTAGTATCGGTATCGAACTCAAAATTCTGGTATCGTGACATCACTAGTCAGAAGCCCAGCGCGCTCTCAGAGATGAGTCCGACGCTCAGAGAATGAATGGAGCGGTCATTCTCTATAAGCGTCGGACCCATCTCCGATGAGCGCGCTGGGCTTCCGACGGCGATATCTCCGCAACGGGATCAGGTCCAGGAGCGGGACTTTGTGCACGGGGTAAGTATAAGGGTCTCCACAGGGGCGTCTGGGGGTGGGAATGAACAGGTCCTCTTTAAATTTAATACAATTGTCTAGTTTTTTTTTTACATCGCACTAATGTAGACCTAACTACTCCTGTACTATTCTGCAATTTTATAATAGATGTTATGACACAGGCAATAACTATGTAACTTTTAACACAAAAAAAAAAAAAAACAACTCTAATTTTAATGGGTGACGTGGTACTGTGTGGAGAAAGTCACTTTTTACCCTGAATGGCATCTCTCTGATGTTTCCAGGACCTTTGAGAAAGGCCCTCTAGAACTGTGGTAAGCACAGGGTGGGTAAGGTTTATTGCCTGTGTGCACATAGCTTAGTGTATACCCACACTACATTGTAAGGTTGAAAAATAGAAAGGGAAAAAAAAAAAAAAAAAAAAGACACGTCCATCAAGTTCAGGGAACTGGGAATGGATGGATGATGGCTAAATTCTATTTATTTAACGGCTGACAGGCAGGCTGTCTCTTCTGATGTGAGATATAGGAACGTCCGGTAGTGCCAAAGACTGCATTATAAGTGCATTACAAGGGAGCCTTTTTTGGCAATGCCTGGGCAAAAACAATTACATCCACTTAACTCCCTGGCTCCAGTAGTGCCACCTGCACGCCACTACTCCGGTCCCCAGGCGTGCGTCCGCTTCCTGGTTTTGAGACGTCCCGTTGCAGGCAGGATCAGCCATTCAGCGGCTGAAGCAGTGTCCCGCCTGCCATGTCCCAAAACCAGAGCCCTCTCTGTACCATTCGCTCCCAGCTGCATCGGCTAATTGACCAAAACGCACAGCGCTATTTAAATGCTGCTAAAAAAGCCATCCCATGTGGTCAAGTGGAGAGATCAGCTTCATGGCATGAGATCACAGGAAGCTAATCAGGATGATTACATCAGTTTTACCACAGGGCGACAAACGTAAAGACAAAAGCACCCCAGTTATTTTTTTTTAATGTCACAGGGCAATTTTTTTCAGTTTTGCAAGATTTTTTTTTTTTTTTTTACAAAAAATTGTGTGTGTCATTCCAAACTATAATTGGTGTCGTTAAAAAAAAACAAAAAAAAAAAACACTCATATTGGTCTGTAGGTTGTAAAATATTAAAGCCCTCCACTGTTTTTGCTGTGACCAGCTCCTGAGTTGACGGCTCCACAGATTCACTGATCTCATGGTAATGGCGGCTTGTCACATCCGGAAAGCGAACCCCTTCTTTTTTTTTTCTCAAGGTGTAGAAACTTTAATTTTACATCAAGCTTTGATTTTACATTAAGTACTACTACTCCTATCATTGAAGGAGTGATGTTTATTTGATGCCGTCAACGCCACTAAAAGTCCCAGATCTTCCTGCACGGTTGTACCTCCAGCTGGCGTAACCTTCCATTGATTCTCCACCGGGATCTCCCGGCCCGCGGACTGGATGCAAGAGGCTCGTTATTTGATTATGCGATCGGCGGTGTCGGGCTCATAGCACGACCACCCCAAAGCCACCATTTCTATTTGAATGCCCAGTTTGCAGTAACACACTATGTGGGCCCCCAGTGTTATTTAATCTCTCCAGTTTCATTTGGGCCAATGTAAAAGTTAAACCTAGGATGATTCGGATGATAGATATATATATATATATATATATATATATATATATATATATATATATATATATATATATATAGAGGGATATCTGGCTATTCCCGTGTTTTGAGACTGGTAACTGAGGCTCCACGGACCCCTTTTTTGCATATTTAAATTTTGTATGGGACAATCAATGGAGACTCGTAAATGAGTACTCCATTGGAATTTTTCACTGTTCTCCCTGAGTTCAGTGATTGTTGTGTTTTGTTGGTCTATTTATCATTGCCCCAGTAGCCAGACTCCTGCTCCACACTGACGAGGGGCAAATACCCCGAAACTGCAGTCTGTGGATGGATGCCTAGCCTTGGTAACCCTTGTCTTATGTCATTATACTCGCCACAGAGTTAGACTTTGACTCACAGGGGCCACCCTGGTGTTTCCCTATTTAGGTCCTAAAGCTCGCAACAGAGTGAGGATCTGAGGGACTACGTATCAGGGTGGTTTGGTGCGCTCCCCACTAGGAGGCACCCCTTGGCAATGGGCTTCCTTGATATCTGGCTATTCCCGTGTTTTGAGACTCATAACTGAGGCTCCACGGACCCCTTTTTTGCATATTTAAATTTTGTATGGGACAATCAATGGAGACTCGTAAATGAGTACTCCATTGGAATTTTTCACTGTTCTCCCTAAGTTCAGTGATTGTTGTGTTTTGTTGGTATATGTATATATATATATATATATATATATATATATTTTAATATATATTAGTCAAATTTATCAAATAGGGACAAGCAATCAAGTTTATCAAAACCTCTATTACTACCATTAACTTTCACACTGGCCTAAGTAATGGTGGCTTTCTAGGTCAGGCTTGAAGGATTGTTTTCTCAAAATATCGGCCAAGCAATCCCCGGCGGAGCACTAGGAATCATTTTAAAGAGATAAAGATGATATGTTGATTAACATGGGCATCAGTTGTTGGACTTCTAATTATAACTGGTGGGCTGTTAATGCCAAGGCAGTTCAGCCCGTGGGAAAACAATTGAAATCTCCTGATGAAGCTACGAGTTAGCACTGCAGTTTCAGGTCAAAAAAAAAAAAAAAAAAAAAAAAAAAAAAAAAAGATATATTAGATATGGAGATTTCATTGTCTATAGTTTTGCCATTTGCCATGTACATATACTGGCACATTGATGCTTAATCCTGTACCCGGGTTACTTGGGGAGTGTACTATACTCCATAACAGTGTGGATGCACATCCTCCACCTTGTCTTTTTTCCTCCTCTAATATGCAATGCAGTTCCGTAATCATGGCTAACAGTGACTTTAGCCATGACCTAGTGGAGGAAAACAGCAGGAACGTGCTACATAATGACAGCTCAACTAGAGCTCCATTTTCTCCTAACATGTTGCCATTTTTCCAACAGGTTTTTATACAGAAGCATGTGATTACTTTTTTTTACTTGAAAAAAATATTCAAGGATGCCCTATTAAAAATCTCTTTTCCATTGCTGACTTTGTCTGGGTTCAATCTTGCATTGCTCTGTCAGGCTCTATCCAAAATACAGGACACCACAAAGGAAACCCAACAGACTATTAAAGTCAATAGGGTGCACTGGGTACTGTTGAGGTCTATTATGCAGTGAATAATGTGATGATGACAGGGCAATGTGTGAATCAACCAGAACCTAGAACAGTGTGATACAGCACATCACGCTGCAGCCAATCACTGGCAACCGTTTAGGTCCCATATCAGATTATTAACAGTGATGTCCAGTATACCTGACTAGGATTCTCAGCCTATAAGAAAACTTAAGTGTTACGGGCATCGGTGTCAGGAAGACTCTGATGCGACAAGCCAACAAATGTAAAAGTGGATATTTTTGGTTCGGTGATGTGTTTACAAAGAGTGGAATTAATGATTTGAAAAATAAAAAGATGGAAAACTCCTTTATTTACACTTCGGAAGTGTCACAAGCTAGTCACATGACCAGTAACCCTGATTATCTAGTAAACCAGAAAACGTCACATGACCACTGCTGACGAACTACTACCACTACTGATTTTACAAACTTAATTGACTGGCAGCAAGTACTTACCGTAACCTTGTTGTTGGCCAGGATATCCCTGCTGGCTTGAATACTGCTGTTGCTGAGACGGGTAGCCTTGTTGCTGTGGTGGCCCTTGATAAGATTCCTGTTGCTGAGCATACTGTGTATTCCCTAAAGACGAATTTAAAGGCACACAAAATAAGTTAATAAATTGCTAAAATTAAAAAGCCTCACACCATCACAACCAACACCAAACAAGAAAAAAAAAAAAATCAAACAAAAATAAAAATTACTAAAAACACCAAAAGGAAAAACAAAAACAAAAAAAAAACATAGGGAAGTCAGCCCACATACATATTAAAGCTAGTTTTGCAAGTCTGGACTGCGGCATTTTTGTTTCTGCATCCTTGGCATACGAGCAATACATTGAAGAAATATCACAGTATTGTGACCGTGATTGGAAGAGCAAAGAAAAAATAATTAAGAGACAGCTGAAGGAGCACAGACTAGCTAGACGAGATCAGAAAGCTGGATCCTATAGACATATTGTGTGTATGTGTAGATATAGCTTAAATAGCAATGTTTGCTGGGTTAGGTTCATTTAGCTGAGAGAATTAACATGTTTTATTTATGTACGGTCAGTAAGGGGGTTGTGAAGAATTATCGTGTGGGGGGTGAGTGAGTGCCTTGCTTTATTGTACATGAATAAAAAACAAAAATAAAAGAAGCCAGCACTATTTCTATTAAAGCTTAATAATATGGACATAATGAAAATATACTCTCATTCCGGGAATTACAAATGGAAATAAGATTGATATGTGAGTGTGTGTGTGTGAAGGTATATAGATACCTCCTTCGTAGTAATGTTGTGAGGAATCCTCGTAAGGCCTATCGTAGCCTTGTTCAGGATACGACGGTTGCTGATAACCGTAATCATTATGACCTACATCAATTCGACAAGAAACAGGAAGAAACGTTAATGGCCTTATGCTGGAGATGCATATAAGTAGCTCTACTTATTTCAGCTTCTATGTCACATTTTAAAGAAAGTATACAGCAGTATGAAGCACAATAATAGTTGGAAATCCCTCCCTGCTTATCCAGCAAACACTACACATCTAACAGTTAAGAACCTTCAGGAACTGGATTTGTAATACATTTCGATGCATTTCTTTCAATAGCCGTAAGAAAAAAATACAAACATTACAATGCAGTAAACATTTGTTCATTTCAAAAAGTGTTTGGCAAACATACTTTAGTAACACCTTAGCGGAACTACTAACAATACAAGATTATCAAAAGAGCTATACTTTAAGGGGTAGTCGCAACTCTTGTCCCGAGTACGAGCATATCCTGTGGATATGCTCAGTAGTCAGTATAAAGTAAATGGGAGCCTCCCGAGTCACCACCGATGATGTCAGGGGAGGCAGGAGTCAGACATGATGGAATTTCATTGCCCGGCCCCTTTGTTCTCAGAGATAAGCTTCAGCCTGTGGCTTACCCATCCACATAGGGAACGCATTCACTAGACTGTGTTGAATATTCATGTATATGGTGAGAATAACAATCGACCAATCAATCGTTGAGGCAACAGTTATTGAAGGTGTATAGGTACCTTTAGGCCTATGCCCATTCCTGACAGACAAGCAAGGCAGACATATAATGTTTAAAGTAAATATTTGTATATATTTGGGTTTGTATATATTTTACATTATATAACACACAGTTAAGATTCATCATTTTGACTTCTTATTTTCAATGTCAGCAGCACATAAGCTCAGGAAGGAAGTCACATGTCATGGGTTGGCTCGGTGGGAATATAAGGTGTGCGATAGGCTGTCTGCACACATATCCCTCACTGATATATTGCCCTTTTATATCCATGATTTCAGAGTTGCAAAATGGGATTATTATTATACTGTGCAGTTTGTAAATGGACTGCGTACTGCTGTGGTGAAAGTCTAATGTATGTGGACAAATGGCACCATTGCAAATAAGTGAACTGGAAAACCACAGTTCACTGATGTAAGGGCAAACAAGAGTGGACGGAAACGCTACAGAGTATCTCATCGCCAAAAAGAACCAGGGGGCTACCAGACGTGTCTGAAACTGTTTGGAGAACCCTACCAGGTGGGGGGTCTAAGTAGACGGATGGTGACTGCACCTGTGCTAATGAAGTGGCATTGGCAGAAAAGGCTTCAAATTTTCCATGCCAAATTGGAATTGGACCTCTGCTGAATGGCAAAGGGTTGTCCTCTACAGTGAATCATGTTTTCTGTTTTAGCGAACAGACCGACTTTGTTGAGTCAGGCAGGAAACATCAAACACCTTGCAACCAAAGCTGGAAGAACACAAGTAAGGGTCCTATTCCACAGTAACAATAATCGGCCGGATCGGCCCCATTTGGCCTGATTCGGCCGATTATCGCTCGGTGAAATAGAGAGAACGATCAGCCGATGATCGTGTCATCGGCTGATCGTTCATTTAGGGCCAGACCTAAAATCATCGTTCCCCCACCGCGCATCGCTACGGTTGAATAGCGGTGTGCGGCAGGCGACCGACAATTTGACAAGCAGCATCAGCATCATACATTACCTGTCCAGGCTTCTTCTCCGCGCTGTCTTCATCCCCGGGTCCCGCACGCTCTATCTTCAGAAAGGTTGGTCAGCTGAGCGGAGCGCTCAGCAAATCACAGGCCGGGACCGCCGCGGCCTGTGATTGGCTGAGTGTGGCCTGTCAGCTGACTGGCCATTTTGAAGATAGAGCACGCGGGACCCGGGGATGAAGACAGCGCGGAGAAGACCTGACAGGTAATGTATGATGCTGCAAGGACATCGGTAACGATGTCCCTGCAGCCCTCGCTCAACGATCGGGCCGTGGAATAGGCCCAGTAAACGTGCGGCGATCTAGCAGATCGCCGCTCGTTTACATCGTTGATCGGGCCCTCCTCGGCCCGTGGAATAGGACCCTAAGTGGTGGCAGCATTATAGTCTGGGAAATGGTTTGTGTTATTCTCTGGGCCCACTTATTCAAGTGAAAGGGGTTCTCAACCAATTTAGGTATGAATCCATCCTTTCAGATCACATACACCCAATCATGCTGATGGTACTCCCTGGGTGGATGGGATCTTCCCGCAAGACAAGGCAACATGTCACATGGCAGGAAAAGTCAGTTTGGTTGAAAGAGCATGACCACCTTAATCTCCAGACAGGAGCATCTGTGGAACTAACTTGAGGCCAGATGAAGCGGGAAAACTTTTTTTTTTTTTTCACAGGCATCACTTCAGTAAAGCTGGGTGCACAATGCGTTTTTGCAGTCTGTTTAATGTATACATTTTATATTAAAAAAAAAAAAAAAAAAAGCAGATGCAATTGTGAGCAATCTGTTTGGATCACTCTTTCCATTGACTTCCCATATTTTTTTCTTTTATAGTGGAACACATACGCGCCACCCCCCCCTTTTTTTTGTGTACACAAAAACGTAGTTGAAAAAGTTTTTGTGTATGTTAAAAGTAACCGTTTAAAAACTGATACGTTAAATGGACTGCAAAAAAAACAGCCTAACAGCCACGTTCTTTCCAATTACACAGATTGCTAAAATGTATCCTATTGCATGGGCATAGGGGCTACAGCAGTGCCGGCTTAGATTTACCTTTTGACCTTTAGTGAATACAGTACCATAAAGCAGATACAAGCTTTACACAACAAAGTGTAGCTATCATTCTTTGCTGGCAGCAGGATATGCTGTTAAAATCAGGCATGTTTGTTAGGGCACACACCACGGACAGAATTCATCCACCAGCACCGTTGACTGCTTTGTGAGTGTGTACAGTCAACTGCGCTGCCAGATGAATTCAGTCCTTGGTGGCCGCCCCCGAAGACATGCTGGTGGCAGGATTTCAACAGCATATCCTGCTGCCAGCAAAAAAGGATAGCTATGTTTAAAAGTACATCATCTCTGATTAGAGACATCCACTTTCTATCTAACCCAGATGTCTATGAAGACTTTTTCTCACCTTGACATGAGTCAGTCTGATCTTTGCTTACCTATTTTTCCACCCACTTACACAATTTGCTGCCCCTTTTACTGTACCTGCTATGTCACAATGATGCTAAATACTGTACTTCAGAAACAGTGATGCCGTAACTACATAGTTATTTCATCTGAAAATATTCCATGCAGAAAGTGAAAATAGTGCCCCAATACCCGTATAGTGCTCCTTACAGTGATAGTAACCCACACAGTGCTCCCCTCTGTGCTCCAACAAAGTAGCAGTGCTTGTACATTAAAAACCATATGTAAAAATCTTCACAGATTTGAAAAAGTTTTGGCGGTGGTTCTTCTACATGGTTTTAATAAACTTGTGCCCACCACCTTTATGAAAGTGGCGCTCACCTGTAGTGACCCCACTGGTGGGGCCCTGTGTATCACACGGCTTTACGGCCTGGTTGCAGTTGTGACTGCTGCAACCATCTGCATTACACCACTATGTGTGGCACTGTTTTGGGAACAAGGAAAAGCAATGCTTTTCTAATTCTGGATCAGACATGGGAAGTTACTGCTTCTAGAAAAAAGAAAGCCCTTTATTCTGATCAGGATAACCCCTATAACTGTACAGGAAAAAGTTTGCATGTGAGTTGGTTATGGAGTAACAGATGTAATAAGATGAGAGCAAGAAAAATGGTATAAACATCCAATACTTTACCAATGTAATATGTAATAACACTGTGGATCAAAGTGTTATCTGGGGTTAGGCATTTTTTAATATATCACTGCTGGTATATGGAAAACAGAGTGTATGCTTACCTGTCCGCACTCGCCTTGTATCCTGTTGGTGTGCTCCGTAGACTCCAGCAACTGCACTCATGAGAAACTCATCTCAGGAGTGACAGCCCGCTCAGCCAATCTAAGAATGGGAGGCGCTGCAGTAAGCAGGGGATAGCAGCGACACCACAGGATGACACCGGAGGAGTGCAGAGAGGTAAGCACACATTTTGTTTTCTATATACCAGCAGTGGTAAACTACAAATTGCCTAATGCCAGACAACGCCTTTAATAGGATATGTGCACATATCCCACTGACAAGTCAGCGAGACACAAAGCACAATAAATTACAGAGCGGAACGGGCTACGGACTTCTAATGGGAGAACAGTCACCATAATCCAGAAAGACTAACATCCGACTAAAGAAATGGACAGAGGGGCAAAGAATATTTAAAAAGACCAGAAAAAAAACAAAATATTATGGCCTATTATAAAGATACAATGTCAATGTTTGATTGGTGGATCTTCCCAACCACAAAGACAGATTTACAACACCTGACTTGTTTACAATCCTACAGATGACATGATACCATGCTGACATGCAATGGCTGCAGACAATAACAGCATGCAGAGATTACAAGCCATGCTGTAGGGCACGTCATCTCTGTAGTGATGTAACAGAGCTATAAGGGACCACTGGAACAACAGTGTGTGACTATGAGCCTATTTTTTTATTTTAAGCCATCTGCAGTTACAAGATTTTTTTTCTATATCTATATATTTACCCCCCACACACATTGCACTGGTACGGACTAGCGGGTAGCTGCCAAACCACACTGTCTGTTACCATGCAGGAACAGCTTGGGTTTGGATTATACCTGTTCCATCCACTGGCTGGTAGTTGTGGCATAGGCTGCAATGGCTGGGAAAACAGTTCACACAGATTTGATTCCCCCTTAGATATGGAAGTAATACAGAACACAGCACCTAGTGGGATTTATAGAAGGAGGCTGCTCTCTCTGTAAGCCCATCAGCACTTCCTCCATGTGAAAGTGATGTGCACTGAACTGCTATGGCAGCTAGAGACCTAGCAAAGATCCATGAGACTGCCATGCTTGTACCCCAATATGTTGCCTGTCTGTATAACACAGTCAAGCATAATATACTGGAATCCAGAAGCATTGCATTAAATTACTGATGCAAACAATTTTTATTTCATTAATTTATGTAAAAAAAAAAAAGTCTCTAGGACATGTCAAATTTTTTTTCTAAAGTGTCAAGGACAGCTGACGTGTCTACATTACTTCTATACATTGTCTTAGATTAATAAGGGACAGGACCATTAATTAGGTGAACTATACTCATACAGTATCATCTATTTACTTTCTAAAAGGTTCTTCTACCTCCTAATGCCTTATGTTTAATCTTGTACACACATACTTCTTAATTAAGCCTTTCGATGAGTTTCATATTTCATTTTATATCACTGGGTTCCATTTTCTATGTTTTATTTTTTTTTTTTTAACTTTCTCACTACATCCAGTTCCTGAGATATAGGGGTTTTCTAGTTGGTTAACTATCTGTACTATTCACTGAATAGTAAAATAGGAACTTTTTTACAAAATATGGTGCGAACACGAATGCTAGGCTCATCCCCCCCAGCCCTATAGTCACACTCCCCTGAGCCTATAGCATTCAACCGACAAATCTCAGGAAATTCATTAAAAGTGCAGACAGACAGTCAATCAAATAGCAAATCTCCTATAACTCGGGAAGGTAAGCGCTAGCAAAAAAAAGTAAAAACATTGTTGCAAAAAAAAAAAAAAACTTTTTTTTTTTTCTGACTGACTACATGTCATGTTTAAAATGAAGTTTTATATAAGGTTTGGAGGTTGTAGGAAAGATTATGTAAAGAAATTTTAAATGGCTTACCGTCAGGGTAGTATTGCTGGTTTATGCCTTCTGGAGGACCTTGACTGCCATGACTGTATTGTTCTCCATAATATTCTTCCTGGCCTGAGTATTGTTGTGGTGGACCTACAAAATACAGATAAACACACGGTTCTATCAATTGTGATGGACTCTGCTGAAGTTAGTCCTGGTGCCTATCTTGCCATCACTGTGGAGACATGTTGTTGTTCAAGTGTGGAACCACCAGATAAACAAATTAAAGAAGCACTGCAAATATTTAATTTATTACTCATGTGCAGATAGTCAGCCAGTAGATTTAATTCACTAGTATTAGCTTATTTAGCTTTCACCCTAGTTGAATTCTTTCCTTTAGTTGGGTCATGTGATCCCCCGGAAACCATGTTTACAGGGCTCCAGATGGCGACCAAAATGGTCGCCAATGCGACTGACATTTTGCAAATGGCGCCCAGATTTATTAATCTGGGCGCCATTTGCAACTGGCCCCGGCGGCGGCGCGCTGTCTCTTTAAGTCCGGGCCCCCGGCTGATGCGCGGCTGCCGGGGGTGTCCCGTCCTATCCCCGGCAGAGCGGCGCATCAGTGAGCTGCCTGGGGCCCTGACTTCCGGCACAGGAAGCGCACGTCAGAGACGCTTCCTGTGTCAGAAGTCACAGCCCCGGCGTACAGGGAGCTCACTGATGCGCCGCGCTGCCGGGGATAGGACGGGACACCGGGGGAGCGGGTTGTCAGGTGAGTTTGTGTGTTTGTTTTTTTAAAATACTGCTTAGCATAGAGGAAAGGGGGGGGGGGGCATCTATAATGGGGGGAGAAGAGGGGCCATCTTCAAGGGGGGGAGGAGGGGTCATCTATAATGGGGGGGGAGGAGGGGTCATCTATAATGGGGGGGGGAGGAGGGGGCCATCTATAAGTGTAGGGCAAACTGGCTGCAGACACTGGGAGATAGATATATGCACAATTATTATTATCAGGGCCCCTCAGGTGTCTGTATTGTAGGGGGTCACTTGCATTAGTCACTAGGTGAGAGATATATCTATCTATATACACATCTTGTGGGGGGTCACTATGGCTGCAGTCATAAGTCTAGCTCAGTATGTATAGACTGTTGCAAGCTTTTAAAGGGAACCTGTCACCCCCGGTGACGGGGTGACAGGCTCCCAACCCCCCGTTAGAACCCCCTATACTCACCTCATCGCGCCGGGTCCCGCTTCTGAAGATGGTCGGGTCACGGAGATCTCAGCCGCTGCAGCCCGACACGCACACTGAGAGATGAGTCCAACGCTCATAGAGAATGACGGAGCGCTGGACTCTCCCGTCATTCTCTATGAGCATTGGACTCATCTCTCAGTGTGCACGCCGGGCTGCAGCAGCTGAGATCTCTGTGACCCGACCATCTTCAGAAGCGGGACCCGGCGCGATGAGGTGAGTATAGGGGGGTTGGGAGCCTGTCACCCCGGCACGGGGGTCGACAGGTTCCCTTTAAGTTCAAGTTCAGAAGAGTAAGCCTCATTAAAAGGCTAGCCAAGTGAAGCTGAAGTACTGAGTCAGACTGTATATGGTTGTCAAGTTGCAAGTTTCCATGTTGAACGTTTTCAAACTAAGAAAAGAGAGAATCTAAAGGAGGAGGATGCTGCCGTGGCCTCTGCACACAGTAAGTACCATTTAACATAACATTAATTTTACATGGTTTAAAATGTTGGCGACCAAATATTCTATATGGCGCCTAAATTTTTCAGGTTAGGAGCCAATGGCTCCCAGGTAAATTTTTTAGTCTGGAGCCCTGGTTTATGTACTCTAGATGGGGGTCACCATCCTATTATATGATTAAAGAGGAACTCCAGTCAGGGGTACAAACACATGTACCGGATCAGCAACGAAATCCGCTGCGGATACTTGCCCATTCACTTCAATGGGATGACATACTTGCAACGGGATTGCAAGTCATCCCACTGGGAGTATGTCAAAGTCAGTGCCCTTAACCCCTGCAGCCCAGGTACATACTTTACCGGGTTCCCGCTCTGGCTTGCTTCTGGGGCTCCCGGCGCTCAGCCAATTAGTGCAAAGAAATCCACTGCAGATTCTGTACGTGTGTTTGTACCCTAACGCTGGGTTCACACTATGTATATTTGAGGCTGTATTTGGTCCTCATAGCAACCAAAACCAGGAGTGGATTGAAAACACAGAAAGGCTCTGTCCACACAATGTTGAAATTGAGTGGATGGCCGCCATATAACGGTAAATAACTTCCATTATTTCAATACAACAGCCGTTGTCTTAAAATAACAGCAAATATTTGCCATTAAATGATGGCCATCCACTCAATTACAACATTATGTGAACAGAGCCTTTCTGTGTTTTCAATCCACTCCTCGTTTTGGTTGCTATACAGCCTCAAATATACGTAGTGTGAACCTAGCCTAAAGGTGTTAGTCGAGATTGGAAAAACCTTGCCACTTTCTTCAAGAGACAGCGCCACTCTTGTCTCCAGTTTGGGGGGATATTTGCAACTCACTTCGATTGAAGTGAATGCAACCTAATTGCAAACCACACCTGAACTGGAGACAAGAGTCATATTGTCTCTGAAAGAAAGTCACCATGTTTTTCTATTGCTGGATAACCCCTTTAAGAAGGATTTAACCCTGTTCAATCCCCACCTATAACCTAAGCTATTTTGTACTAGGTTTCTATTACATAAATTGGGCTGGCTGTCTGCAGTACATCCTGACACACTGCACATCCTCCACTTCTCTGTCCTCCCACTACCTTCTGAGACAGAGGTCACATAATCTCTGTCTTTTGTTGCTAGGCTGTAACACATCATTTGTAGCTCCACCCACCACTGACATCACATAGTATGGCCAAGGAGAAACAACTGCCTCTCCTGAGTAGTAAAGGGGAAAGGAGACACTGTTTCATCTCTCTCTTAGTCTCTAATCTGTCCATGTAAGGAATAGATAAGATACAGAGAAAGATACTGGGGGAGAGTTATCAAACATGGTGTAAAGTGAAACTGGCTTGGTTGCCCCTAGCAACCATTGAGATTCCACCTTCCATTTTCCAAAGAGTCTGTGAGGAATCTGATTGGTTGCTAGGGGCAACTTAGCCAGTTTCACGTTACACCAGTTTCATAAATCTCACCCACTGTGTTTACTATGCAGAGCAGAATCAGAATACAGGCTGCTACAAGGAGACAAATACAGAAGTGCCACTGGAGGGTGCCAGTGTGCAAGAGAAGTGCCTAGACGGCCTTGGCCGCTTTGTTTTCACAATTGGTTGGGGTCCAAAGGCTGGTGCCCGACCAAGCACAATAGCACAGCATATCATACTGCTAGGCTTCAAAGATTTGAAATAACATTTGCAGTTATTTTGTACCTTGCTGAGGTGGTCTGTATGGTGGAATTTGCCTTTGACCCATCATGTGATTCCCCTGATTGACCTGGCCCATCATCGCCAGAGGTGGTTGCTGCCCCTGATAATGCTGTCCACCACCCTGAGGCATGTTATATTGCTGTGCAGTAGGCTGTTGATGCATCATTGGACCTGAAAAATAAATCATATTCTATATGCATAATCATAGTTATGAGATCTAAGTTTTTTAAATTTAAGAACTGTCATTGCAACTAGACTTTAGTGGACCATTGTTCACCCATAATCATACAAGTGTAGCTTGACTCTACTTTCCAGCAAGATGTCAGCTGTATATTTTGGGATAAAAAGAAGGTATACAGGTGTATACAGTGGCATACTTACATTGGACTAGTGAATAAGTTTGGTCCATTTAATGAAAATACATTAAAATTCTCACAATGAAGGCAGTTTTATTTCCCGCTCCCAGATGGCAACATTATTGAGCCATTGGCCACCACATGAGGGCATGGTTTCTTCAGCAACACCACAGAAGCAAAAGGCTTTGTTCCCATGCTCCTGGTAAACCACCAAGTAGCAAGCACTGGAACCACTTTTATTGCTGTGGGACAGTTACTTTAACCTCCAGGCGACCCTTGCCATACGGGTATGGCATGTGCGCCTGTGGCCAGACAACCTATGCCACACCTGTACGCCATTATTTGCTACAGAGCTATGAAGCAAGCTCAGGACCTGAGCTAGGAGCTCGCTTCATAGTGGGCAAGGACTGGCTGCCATAAGGCAGCAACGAGGAAAAAACAAAAACACAAAAATGAAAAAAATCGGGCCGGCCATATAGGCCATTTTGGGCTATGTCATTAAAGGACAAGTGCCATGAAAAACTTTTTCCCAGTAATTGAAGCACATTACAAAGTTACATAACTCTGTAATCTGCTTCAATCACCTATCTGCCTCCCTTCCCTGTCTTTTCCCCTCCACCCCCCACCAGGAAGTGTCCTGACTCACACAGACCTGATTACTGTCGTCACCAGGCAGCTCTTTCTTGTGAGGATGAGTCATCAGCAGGAGGGCTGCTCTAGGTCCTGTTACACCAGCCTCCCCCTCCCCCTCCTTGTCAGGTGACTCAGCTTGCTCAGCTTATCTTCTCTAGTGACATGACTCCTTCACTGAGTCCATGGCAGCAGGAGAGAGGGTATGAGGGGAGGGGGGAGCTGCCTATGTGCTGGAGTCAGTCTGAGGGAAGATAAGCAAGTGAGATGTGACAAGTGATGGCTTGCAGTTGTTCAGCCAATGGGAGCTGAGCAAGCATGTCACCTGACAAGGCAGGGGAGGGGGGAGGCTGGTGTAACAGGAGAAGGAGCTGAGAGAAGAGCTTGGTGACGGTGACGACAGTAATCAGGTCTGTGTGAGTCAGGACACTTCCTGGTGGGGGGTGGAGGGGGGAAAAGACAGGGAAGGAAGGCAGATAGGTGATTGAAGTATATTACAGAGTTATATAACTTTGTAATGTGCTTCAGTTACTGGGAAAAAGTTTTTCATGGCACTTGTCCTTTAAGGAGTTAAACGCAGTTGTATACATCTGTATGCCAGTGCCCAACATTAACCCGAGATGCCTAAATGTAGTGTGAACCCAGCTCATTTAAATAACAAACAGTCACTGTCGTTATAACTTTCAAAGCCTAAATCAAAAGTAGATGTGATATAAAGCAAATTTGCAATTCACTTTTTTTTTTTTCGTTATGATGGAAAATAGGGTACTTTCTGTGTTCTGCCTCTCTTTTAACACAGGAAGTCCAGTGTTGCCCAGGTCAGAGAGAGAAGGCAGTCATGTGACTGACTGACACTTTGAGCCGTGATGACTCTGTACTGGCCGGAATAGCACTAGTGAAATGTAAATTGCAAAGTTGTTTTATTTCACATCTACTGTTGGTTTAGATTTTGAAAGTAATAACGGACACTAAATAAAATCATAAATCGCTTCCTATACTGGTCGTCCACACGTGACCTATACAGGTCGTCCACATCATCATTTTAGTTACCTTGATTTGGCTGCATGTTCATACTTGGCCTTGGGCCGTAGTTGCCCATTGACTGGCCTTGATTTATACCCATCTGATTTTGGACTGGTATGGTTTGTGATGATGGCACAGAGTGATTATATCCTGCCATGGATCCGTGATTGGTAGAAGACATAGGCATGGAGCTATTTGTTATGTTATGTTGACTAGGTCCTGGTCCTTGCATAGGCATATGGTTTGGTCCTTTTAAGAAAAAAACAAACAAAAAAAAAAAAACCTTGTGAGCGGGATATTGACTGCGATATATTATTCTGTTGCCATTCATGACATTAAAATCTTAGCAACATAGCTTTTTATGCATAATAACGATAAAAACACAGGCAGGTTTCTACTATAGACGCAATATATTCCTTTATTTCTAGGCAAACGTCAGATTATGACCTGGCAGTGAAAGGGTGACAGAAGCAATAAAGCCGTACCTTTGCTCTCATAAAGGGATTTACATTTGAGGAGCCAATGGCCAATCTCTCGACAAAAAGCTTTTGAGAGCCAGCTGTACCGTGCGGTTTCACAGACTAAATTTAGACAGTTCTGCTCATCACAGCAATGCTGTGTGTCAGCCACATCAAAGCCCAAGGGCAGAAAGATAAGCAGTGAATACAGGTCACGTAGCTCTGTAGCTAACAAACTGTAAGAGAGCCGGCACTCCAGGGTATTCCAGGCAGTTTTGTCATCAACAATCTAGTATCCCCTGAGCCCCCACGTCGACTGGTTGCTAGGCAACATTGGTGTTAATACCTTGGAGAAGGGATTCTTACCAGGCATCTGGCCGTTCATCTGGTTTTGCATGTGTGGTGCGGGCGGACCCCCTCCTACCATCCCTTCTGAAGGCATGTTGTGTGAGCGTGGCGGCTGCGGAGGGCCACTCTGATTCATCCCTGCCGGACCCATAGGCATATTCTGTGTGGGGAGCTGAAGCACATTTACAAGACATTTAAGGAAAGGTATAAAAAAAAAAAATATCAAGTGTCTCATTGTCAGATGCCGACTTGCATTGCCGGCATCATAGATCATTAACCCTTTACTGCTACAAGCAGTGGATGAGGAAACCAGTAGGAGCCGGAGACAGATATTTTGCCAATATGTAGACGGCAAAGCCTTACCATTCTGACATATGATTCAATAAGCTAAGAGACATATGGCAACGTTCAATTACAGGGGTGAATGTCACCTCATATGGGACTTTCCCGCTCCTCAGCTGCTGTTTTACATATCTTTAATACAGGGCTAAAATGAGCCAGAAATAGGAGGCTAACATCAAGCACAGCACCTTGCCTACATGAACTTGCTGATTCTGTTTGCAGCAGCCAAACGTTAAAAGCCTATTGAAAACCAGATTTTGATAAGTTGCTTCCAGGTGTCTGGCGCAGATTATTTCCTATGAAATAACCTGCAGGCTCAGCCACTAAAACATGAATTCTGTGTCTGAAGGTACAGACCAGAAGCCTGCATCTGCACTACTCACTGATCACACCTCCACAATCTTTATACAAACCTGGTTCCTACTCAGTCAGGACTATGGGTTAAAAAAAAAAAAAACGTAAGGCTGAAACAGCTCTCCCCCAACCTCCCCATACACATAATTATTGGGCTGATTCCACTTTCCGACGAAAGAACTGCCATGTCTATTCTTTCGGCGGAACTCGGAATCTGCCCGGCCATAGAATGGTGTCTATGGCACGGGCGGATATGCGCACGGCCGTGAACGGGTACGAGCCACGGAATCCACCGGAACTTCTCCACGCAGATCCCGTAGTGTGAACCTACCCTTATTGTGGGGGAGGTAAGCCTGTACCAGAGCTGTCTGACTGTGGTTTACTCCTTACATGAAGCTTTGCCCATGCCCAATAATTACGTGTATGGGGAGGTTGGGGGAGAGCTGTTTCAGCCTTACATTTTTTTTTTTTAACCCATAGTCCTGACAATGAGTAGGAACCAGGTTTGTATAAAGATTGTGGATGTGTGATCAGTGAGTAGTGCAGATGCAGACTTCAGGTCTGTACCTTCAGACACAGAATTCATGTTTTAGTGGCTGAGCCTGCAGGTTATTTCATAGGAAATAATCTGCGCCAGACACCTGGAAGCAACTTATCAAAATCTGGTTTTCAATAGGCTTTTAACGTTTGGCTGATGCAAACAGAATCAGCAAGTTCATGTGGGTAATGTGCTGTGCTTGATGTTAGGCTGGGTTCACACTGCGTTTTTGCCATCAGTTTTTTTTCATCCGTTTTTTGAAAAACGGATGCAGTTGTGTGCATCCGTTTTGATCTGTTTTTCCATTGACTTCCGTTATAATAAAAAACGGATCAAAACGGATCCGTTTTTTGAGGGACACAAAAACGTTGCTGACACTTTTTTTTGTGCGTTAAAAAAAAGGATCCGTTAAACGGATTGCAAAAACGCAGTGTGAACCCAGCCTAAGCCTCCTATAGATATATTAAAGATATATAATATAGCAGCTGAGGAGCGGGAAAGTCAGGCAGTAAAAATTCAACACACCTGAACCTTCTCTCCACCATCATCAACTGTGAGGGAGGAGTCAGGTGTGCGCCATAAACCTTGGACAGTCGGCAGAATCCACTGCGTTTGAACGACTTGAGTCTAATGCTACGTTTGCACGAAACGATAATTGGCTCGATCGTACGATTAACAATGTCGGAGTAACGATTTTTTTCTTCATAACTGGTACGATATATCGTACGGAAAAATAGTTTTGCGATCGTTTTAAGATCGCACGCCTGCAGCCTGGCCCCCCGCGCCGCCCCGATCGCCACCCCGGCCACGAGCATACCTTACCTGCTCCGCGTAGCAGGTGTTCGAAATTCCCGACTCTCCGCTTCAGTGCATTGATTGGCTTAAGAGGGGAGCCGGGAATTTCAAACAGCTCCTCTTCAGCCAATCAGTGCTCCTCTTCAGCACTGATTGGCTGAAGAGGAGCCGTTTGAAATTCCAGGCTCCCCTCTTCAGCCAATCAATGCACAGCAGCACTGATTGGCTGAAGAGGGGAGCCGGGAATTTCAAACGGCTCCTCTTCAGCCAATCAATGCACTGAAGAGGGGAGCCGGGGATTTCGAACACCTGCTACACGGAGCAGATAAGGTATGCTTGTGGCCGGGGCGGCGATCGGAGCGGTGGGGATGGCGATCAGAGCGGCTACGGCGATCGGGGCGGCGATCGAGACGGCGCAGGGGGCTGCGGGACTTTCACGCGACGACTGTTTACACGGAACGATCGGCGAATTTTTTTGCGAACAACGATTTAAGAACAAGTTGAAAGATCAAAATGAACAATTTCTCACTCGTCGTTCGATCGTTCGCTGCGTTTAACCATACGATTATCGTTCGAATTCAATCGTTATCGTGCAAATTCACACAATAATCGTTTCGTGTAAACGCAGCATAATGGTGCGTTTACACAGACAGATTTATTTGACAGATCTTTGAAGCCCAAACCAGGAACAGACTATAAACAGGGATCAGGTCATAAAGGAAAGACTGGGATCTATCCCCTTCTCAAATCCATTCCTGGCTTTGGCTTCCAAAATCTGTCAGATAAATCTGTCTGTGTAAACGCAGCATAAGGGTCCATTTACACAGAAAGATTATCTGACAAGATCTGCCAAAGATTTGATGCCAAAGCCAGGAGCAGACTATAAACAGAGATCAGGTCATAAAGGAAAGCCTGAGATTTCTCCTCTTTTCAGATCCATTCCTGGCTTTGGCTTTAAATCTATGGCAGATAATCTGTGAGATAATCTTTCTATGTAAATGGTCCCTAAGTTGTAGAGTCACCTTTACTCACCCTCATTCTTTAAAAAAAAAAAAAAAAAAAAAAAAAAAACTTTTCATGTCAGAGATATATTAAAAGTTCTAATCATACTCGTACCAATTGTGAGAACGAGCAGGCAGAGGACCGCAATGCAGCAGGGTCTGATACCCGGTCTGTGTCAGTCAAAGAGTCAGGCTCCATAGACTTACATTATAAGCCCGACTCATTACGTGACACAGAGCCGAGTGAGGACCACGCTGACCCAGACCGATCAAAACATGAAAAGACAAAAGCTTTTTGAAATGACAGAAACACTTCAAAATAAGTGCAAAATAAAAAAAAATGGTCAGGTGTCATATAGCGTATTTCCCAGGCTGACATCATCCGGTCCCAGGGGCGGGCTGGGCCGGGGGGCAGGGGGGCACATGCCCCCCGGGCCGCTCTTCCCCCAGTTGTCAGGGCCGCATGGCTGCTGACAGCTGGCTGGAGTCCTCAGTGCCTCCCCTGCTTACAGCCCCGGCCTCTTCAGTTTTATTTACCTGTGGCTTGCTGTGGATCCGGACTGTGATGGAAGCGGCCGCTGAAGCCCCGCCCCCCCCCCATTACGTTAAGCCCCGCCCCCTTTATGGCCATTATGCTTTCTATAAGTCTGTGAGGCTTATGGTAAAAAGCAAACTACAGTAGGCAGTATCTTCCTCCGGCCACCAGAGTGCGCTCTCTCCTTCCAGCTGGTTCTCCTGTGTCTGGGCTAGAAGAGCCTGAAGACCGAGAAGATGGTGTCTGCAGGAAGCCAGGTACCTACACAGCAGGACATAGGGCAGGGGGAGGGGACCAAGGCCCTCCAGATGTTGCAAAACTACAACTCCCATCATACCTGGGTAGCCATAGGCTGTCCATGCATGATGGGAGTTGTAGTTTTGCAACAGCTGAAGAGCCAAGGTTCCCTATCCCTGACATATAGGATACATATACACAGGAGACCTACACAGGAGGATACATATATACAGGAGACCTACCCAGGAGGATACATATATACAGGAGGAGACATACAGAGGAGTATATAGAGGATACATATATACAGGAGGATACATATATACAGTAAGAGACATATATACAGGAGTATATAGAGGATACATATATACAGGAGACCTACACAGGAGGATACATATATACAGGAGGAGACATACAGAGGATTATATAGAGGATACATATATACAGGAGGATACATATATACAGGAAGAGACATATATACAGGAGTATATAGAGGATACATATATACAGGAGACCTACACAGGAGGATACATATATACAGGAGGAGACATACAGAGGAGTATATAGAGGATACATATATACAGGAGGATACATATATACAGGAGGAGACATATATACAGGAGTATATAGAGGATACATATATACAGGAGACCTACACAGGAGGATACATATATACAGGAGGAGACATACAGAGGAGTATATAGAGGATACATATATACAGGAGGAAACATATATACAGGAGGAGACATATATACAGGGGTACATGGAGGATACATATACACAGGAGGATACATATATACAGGAGGAGACATACAGAGGAGTATATAGAGGATACATATATACAGGAGGAGACATACAGAGGAGTATATAGAGGATACAAATATAAAGGAGGAGACATGTATACAGGGGTACATGGAGGATACATATATACAAGAGGAGACATACAGAGGAATTAGGGCTGGGTGAGTAATCAAATTAATTCGCCCAGAAGGTTAGAATCGATTAGATTTTTTGTGAAAATCTTAAATTAAATTTTCACAAAAAATCATTGCAGGCGGAGCAGCATGGATTGTCGGGTTGGCGGCCGGGCAAGAGGTGCAGGTCAAGCGGGCGGCGTGGAGGTGAGGTGCATGGCGGGCTTATGGCGGTGCGTGGAGTGTCGGGCCGGAGGTGAGGTGCAGGGCGGTCGGGCAGTCCGCCTAACAGAGCTGCGACTGACCTGCCTGAGCTATAAATATCACGTCCTGCTCCCCTCCTGGCCACACGTGCAGGTCCCCGGTCTCTGGAGCAGGTGATATCACCACTACAGTCCCTGCGGCCTCCTTCAAAGACCGGGGACCTGCACGTGTGGCGGGGAGGGGAACTTGTGTGCCAGGGTGAGAGGAAGAGGAGGAGGGCTATGTGCACTCCTGCCCCAATCACCCCCAGCTGCCCCAGTCCCCCTAGAGTCACCCCCAGTCTGCCTCAGTGCCCCTCAATCACCCCCAGTCTGCCCCAGTCCCCCTCAGTCACCCCCAGTCTTTCCCATTTCCCCTCCGTCATCCCCAGTCTGCCCCAGTCCCCCTTCAGTCAACTCCAACTGTCCCCAGGCCCCCTTCAGTCAACCCCAGTTTGCCCCATACACCCCCAGCTCTCCCAGTCACCCCCAGCTCCCCCAGTTTGCCCCATACACCCCCAGCTCTCCCAGTCACCCCCAGCTCCCCAGTTTGCCCCATACACCCCCAGCTCTCCCAGTCACCCCCAGCTCCCCCAGTTTGCCCCATACAGCCCCAGCTCTCCCAGTCACCCCCAGTTTGCCCCATACACCCCCAGCTCTCCCAGTCACCCCCAGCTCCCCCAGTTTGCCCCATACACCCCCAGCTCTCCCAGTCACCCCCAGCTCCCCCAGTTTGCCCCATACACCCCCAGCTCTCCCAGTCACCCCCAGCTCCCCCAGTTTGCCCCATACACCCCCAGCTCTCCCAGTCACCCCCAGCTCCCCCAGTTTCCCCCAGTGACCCCTCAGCTATACCCGTATTACTACTACACCCCTCATCTTTACCTGTACTACTACAGCCCACATCTGTACCTGTACTACTAATCCCCCTCATCTGTACTACTAATACACCCCTCATTTATACCTGTACTACTACACCCCTCATCTATACCTGTACTACTACTACTACACCCCTCATCTATACCTGTACTACTACTACTACACCCCTCATCTATACCTGTACTACTACTACACCCCCATCTATACCTGTACTACTACTACACCCCCATCTATACCTGTACTACTACTACACCACTTATCTATACCTGTACTACTACTACACTCCTCGTCTATACCTGTACTACTACTACTACTACTACACCCCCATCTATACCTGTACTACTACTACACCACTTATCTATACCTGTACTACTACTACACCCCTCATCTATACCTGTACTACTACTACACCACTTATCTATACTTGTACTACTACTACACCCCTCATCTATACCTGTACTACTACTACACCACTTATCTATACCTGTACTACTACTACACCCCTCATCTATACCTGTACTACTACTACACCCCCATCTATACCTGTACTACTACTACACTCCTCATCTGTACCTGTACTACTACTACACCCCCATCTATACCTGTACTACTACTACTACACCCCTCATCTATACCTGTACTACTACTACACCCCCATCTATACCTGTACTACTACACCCCTCATCTATACCTGTACTACTACTACTAATCCCCTCATCTGTATTACTAATACACCCCATATCTATACCTGTACTACTACTACACCCCCATCTATACCTGTACTACTACACCCCTCATCTATACCTGTACTACTACTACACCCCCATCTATACCTGTACTACTACTACACTCCTCATCTGTACCTGTACTACTACTACACCCCCATCTATACCTGTACTACTACACCCCCATCTATACCTGTACTACTACTACACCCCTCATCTATACCTGTACTACTACTACACCCCCATCTATACCTGTACTACTACACCCCTCATCTATACCTGTACTACTACTACTAATCCCCTCATCTGTATTACTAATACACCCCATATCTATACCTGTACTACTACTACTAATCCCCCTCATCTGTACTACTAATACACCCCTCATTTATACCTGTACTACCACACCCCTCATCTTTACCTGTACTACTACTACACCCCTCATCTTTACCTGTACTACTACTACTAATCCCCTCATCTGTATTACTAATACCCCCCATATCTATACCTGTACTACCTCACCCCTCATCTTTACCTGTACTACTACACCCCTTATTCACTATACCTCCACTACTACACCCTACCTAGATGAAGGCACCAGTGGTATGGTGGTATAAGTAACTACCGTATGTGGTGAAGGAGTGGTGATAATATTTGTTACTTATATAATGGTAATAGATGATGTGGCTATGGGGTCATAGAGCGCAGTTATGGGCGTGGCTATGTCCCTCTTTCCCCCCAGCAAAAGTTGGGGGGTATGCATATATACAGGAGTACATAGAGAAGATATATATACAGAAGTATATAGATGATACATACAGTATATACAGTAGTACATAGAGGAGACATATATACAGAAGTATATAGATGATACATATATACAGGAGTACATAGAGGATACATCATATATCCTCTATGTACTCCTATATATATGCATCCTCTATGTACTGCTGTATATATGTCTCCTCTGTACTGCTGTATATATGTCTCCTCTATGTACTCCTGTATATATGCATCCTCTATGTACTCCTGTATATATGCATCCTCTATGTACTGCTGTATATATGTCTCCTCTGTACTGCTGTATATATGTCTCCTCTATGTACTGCTGTATATATGTCTCCTCTATGTACTGCTGTATATATGTCTCCTCTATGTACTCCTGTATATATGCATCCTCTATGTACTGCTGTGTAGGTCTCCTCCTATATATATATATATATATATTTACACTGATCCAAATTTTCCTGCATTGCATATTCCCTCGTGAATATATATATATATATATATATATATATATATATATATATATATATATACATACACGCACACATAGGAGGAGACCTACACAGCAGTACATAGAGGATACATATATACAGCAGTACATAGAGGATACATATATACAGGAGGAGACATACACAGCAGTACATAGAGGATACATATATACAGGAGTAGACATACACAGCAGTACATAGAGGATACATATATACAGGAGTAGACATACACAGCAGTGCATAGAGGGGACATATATACAGGAGGAGACATATACAGGAGTACATAGAGGATACATATATACAGGAGTACATAGAGGATACATATAAGTATGTGTGTTTGTTGTTTTGTTTATTATTATTTTTACTAATGGGGGGTGCACACACGAGGGGGGTGTTCTAAAAAGAGGAATGCCTATACCCACAGGACCACAGCAGTGATATAAACTATTGTAAAAAAAAATACAGAAACCCCAGCTTTCCCAGCATCTTGTATTTGTAGTCAGTATAATGGAGGTCACCCAGCTTTTCCACCATCTTATACTCAGTATAATGGAGGTCACCCAGCTTTTCCACCATCTTATACTCAGTATGATGGAGGTCACCCAGCTTTCCAGCATCTTATACTCAGTATGATAGAGGTCACCCAGCATTCCTAGCATCTGTCTATGGGTACGTTCCGTGTCATCGCTAAGCCGCCCCATAGACTTATACAGGAAAGTGACTTCTGATCCCTTCACAGGGCACAGTAGGATATTTGCTCACAAATGACGAAGATGTTATAGGTAAGGGCCAGAGTGGTCCTTAAAGGATGGGCCGCCAGCCTGCTACTTATGGGCCAGTGCTGTGTGCTTGCCCCCCTGTGTGCTAAAATTTGCCAGCCAGCCCCTGTCCGGTCCCCACTTGTGACTCATGCTTCCCGCTTCCCAGACAAGCTGTCTCTGCAGCAGCTGCCCACTCCCAATGACTGGCCACAGCAGATCCCGAATGACATCAGCCTGGGAGCTTTTAGGGGACTGGAGGAGTGTAGGATTTATTTTTTGTAAACTAACTACTTACTGTCCCCAGACAGCCTCTTTTAGTGGTTCTCTGCTTTTTGTATTCCTGGGAACTAGATGTAACTCAGCATCAACACAGGGTAATTGAAACAACAACGCCATAGGATTAGGGCTGTATCTGTGTTTTCCAAGACTGCATCCAACTTCAGCCACCAGTAATTAAAGGGGTTATCCAGCACTACAAAAACATAGCCACTTTTCCCCCCCTCTCTTGTCTCCAGTTCAGGTGTGGTTTGCAATTAAGCTCCATTTACTTCAATGGAACTGAGTTCCAAACCCCACCCAATCTGGAGACAAGAGGGGGGGAAAAGTGGCCATGTTTTTGTAGCACTGGATAACCCCTTTAAATGCTGCATGCATTCACTCATCTTTATATTTTAGTTCTAGCTAAAGGGGGTAATCTACTAAGACTAATGTCTTATATGTCAGCCATAAGTAAGCACCCACTAGCATACTCTCACCTTAAGATTTAAGTGCAGGCCACGTAAAACTACTCATGCTAGCAGTCATGCCCCGTTGATAACAATCCCTGCCCACTTTGCCAGCGTGGCACAGATCGGTGGGAAGTAAACATTTGGCGCAAACCAGCAGGCTTGCACAAAATTTGCCAACTTCTACCCAATCTGTACCCAGCACAGATCATAACCCCTTAGCGACCCATGACGTATCTGATACGTCATGGTGCCGCTCGGGGTGTTCAGAGCGGGGTCCCGCCGGGACCCCGCTCTGAACGGCGCTGACACGTGCAGCCGGGCAGTGCCTCTATTAGCCGGCGCGGGTCCCGTTGCGGCGCCGGCTAATTAAGCCTCTAAGTGCAGCTGTCAAACCTGACAGCTGCATTTAGAGGCACTGCGCCGCACGTCCCTGGTGTCTAGTGGGACGGATCTCCCCCCCGCAATGCGATCGCAGGGGGGAGATCTGTTCTTCTGCCCGTGCCGGGCCTCAGCGTCGAAATGACGCTGATCCCGGCTCGGCAATAGATTGCTATGGCCTGCAGCAGGCCATAGTAATCTATGACCGATCTAATCGATCTTTGCTGTGTATATACACAGCATTGATCTCTATGAGAGATCAGTGCTGTCTATATACAAGTCCCCCAGGGGGGCTTCTAGTTACAGTAAAAAAAAAGTAAAAAAGTGTTTTTATTAATAAAAAATCCCCTCCCCTAATAAAAGTCCAAATCACCCCCCTTTTCCCATTTTATAAATATAAATTAATAAATAAAATAAACATATTTAGTATCGCCGCGCGCGTAATCGCCCGAACTATTAATTAATCACATTCCTGATCTCACACGGTAAACGGCGTCAGCGCAAAAAAATTCCAAAGTGCAAAATTGCGCATTTTTGGTCACATCAAATCCAGAAAAAAATGTAATAAAAAACGATCAAAAAGTTGTATATGCGCAATCAAGGTACCGATAGAAAGAACACATCATGGCGCAAAAAATGACACCTCACACAGCCCCATAGACCAAAAGGATAAAAGCGCTATAAGCCTGGGAATGGAGCGATTTTAAGGAACGTATATTTGTTAACAATGGTTTGAATTTTTTACAGGCCATCCGATACAATATAAGTTATACATGTTATATATCATAGTAATCGTAACGACTTGAGGAACATGCATAACAAGTCAGTTTTACCATAGGACGGACGGCGTAAATGCAAAACTCCCCGAAATCAAAACAAATTCGTTTTTTTTTCAATTTGACAGCGCAAATGATTTTTTTCCGGTTTCGCAGCATATGTTATGGAAAAATAATGCCTGTCATTGCAAAGTACAATTGGTTTCGCAAAAAATAAGCGCTCATATACGTCTCTAGGTGAAAAAATGCAAGCGCTATGGACTTTTAAACTTAAAATGGAATAAGCAAAAGCACAAAAACGAAAATAGGCTTTGACCTTAAGGGGTTAAAGGAGAAGTCTGGGGAAAATTTTTATTAAAGTATTGTATTGTTCCCCAAAAGTTATAATTACCAATATACACTTACTACTGGAAATGCACATAAAGTGCTTTTTTCCCTGCACTTACTACTGCATCAAGGATTCACTTCCTGGATAACGTGGTGATGTCACGACCCGACTCCCAGAGCTGTGCGGGCTGTGGCTGCTGGAGAGGATGATGGCA
Organism: Dendropsophus ebraccatus; assembly: GCF_027789765.1. Classification (NCBI taxonomy): domain Eukaryota; kingdom Metazoa; phylum Chordata; class Amphibia; order Anura; family Hylidae; genus Dendropsophus; species Dendropsophus ebraccatus. Next base: position 65,239,117 of record NC_091455.1, on the reverse strand, counting down.
GAGGGATGCTCAGTGTCCCTCCAGTGCCCTGTGTCCCTCAGCGTCCCTCTGCCATCATCCTCTCCAGCAGCCACAGCCCGCACAGCTCTGGGAGTCGAGTCGTGACATCACCATATTATCCAGGAAGTGAAGCCTTGATGCAGTAGTAAATTCCGGGTGAAAAAAGCACTTTATGCACATTTCCCATAATTAGTGTATATTGGTGATTTCTATAACTTTTGGGGGGCAATACAATACTTTATTAAAAATGTTCGCCGGACTTCTCCTTTAACCCTTTAAGGACATGGCCCATTTTCGTTTTTACGTTTTCGGTTTTTCCTCCTTGTGTTTAAAAGGTCATAGCACTTGCATTTTTCCACCTAGAAACCCACATGACCCCTTATTTTTTGCGTCACTAATTGTACTTTGCAATTACAGGCTGAATTTTTGCATAAAGTACACTGCGAAACCAGAAAAAAATTCAAAGTGTGGTGAAATTGAAAAAAAAAACGCATTTCTTTTATTTGGGGGAAATGTGTTTTTACGCCATTCACCCTGGGGTAAAACTGACTTGTTATGCACGTTCCTCAAGTCGTTACGATTAAAACGATATATAACATGTATAACTTATATTGTATCTGATGGCCTGTAAAAAATTCAAACCGTTGTTAACCAATATACGTTCCTTAAAATCGCTCCATTCCCAGGCTTATAGCGCTTTTATCCTTTGGTCTATGGGGCTGTGCGAGGTGTCATTTTTTGCGCCATGATGTGATCTTTCTATCGGTACCTTGATTGCCCATATACGTCTTTTTGATCGCTTTTTATTAAATTTTTTCTGGATTTGATGCGACCAAAAATGCGCAATTTTGCACTTTGGGATTTTTTTGCGCTGACGCCGTTTACCGTACGAGATCAGGAATGTGATTAATTAATAGTTCGGGCGATTACGCACGCGGCAATAGCAAACATGTTTATTTATTTATTTATTTGTTTACTTTTATTTAAAACCTGGGAAAAGGGGGGTGATTCAGACTTTTATTAGGGGAGGGGGCTTTTTACTATTAACAACACTTTATTTAATTTTTTTACACATATACTAGAAGCCCCCCTGGGGGACTTCTAGTATATACACTTGGATCTCTCATTGAGATCTCTGCAGCATAGATATGCTGCAGAGATCCATGAGATCGGCACTCGTTTGCTTTCGGCTGCTGCAGCCGAAAACGAACGAGTGCCGAGCCGAGGACGGCGCCATCTTGGACGCGTCCCCGGCCGGCATCAGTAACGGAGATCGCTCCTCCGGGACAAGGTCCCGGAGGAGCGATCTCCCCCACTAGACACCAGGGAAACGTTGCCTCCGGTAATCGGAGGCAGCTGTCAACTTTGACAGCTGCCTCCGATTAGCTAATTAGCGGGCACGGCGATCAGACCGCTACTCGCGGCACCCGGGATCGCGGCACTTCAAAGCGGGGCCGCCGCGCGGCCCCGCTTTGAAGTGCAAGTGAGGACATAGGACGTACCGGTACGTCCTATGTCCTTAAGAGGTTAATAAGTTTCCAGTATGGGTTTTTATTTACACGTTATAAGAAGTAGGTGTACAGATTGCTAATACTTTCTAATTCTCTACTTACTGCTGGTAATAAAGGTTGCATATTCTGATTTGAGTCTGCAATGGTTGCCAAGTAAACCAGATTTGTGTGCAACATCTGTTGATACCTATAAAAAGAAAAGCATGTTTAAAACACCCACCATTCACCCATATTTCACAATTTATAGAAGCTTAAATTTTCTTTCAAAAAAAGAAAAAAACTGAACATAAATATGCAAAGCAAAAAGCTGTCTATGCACCTTCAGTAACGGTCAGGATAACAATTATTTGGCTGGCCGTTATCTCCCCCGTCCTCCCCACACAAAGGTAGAGTGTAGCCAAACATCCCTGTCTTCACTATGGGAAGGGGCAATATCTGCAGTAAAAATTCATAACGTCCCATCCCTATTTGCACCGACATCATCTGTTGGTGGAGTCTCAGGAGACCACCATTCCCTTTCAGGGTATATTCACACGAACGGGCTCGCAGCGAGATTCTCGCTGCGAGCCCGGCAGGTCCTGGCAGTTCCCATACACTACATACTTGCTGCGGTCTAAACGACCGCAGCGAGTATGAAATTCTGCCGCCCTTAACCCCTTCTGCTCCCGCCCGGCTCCCCCGCTGTAAGCATACATTTCCTGTCCTCGCTGCACGGGTCCGGCGTCCTGCTCTCCCGTCCGGCCAATTAGTGTGTTGCCCAGCTGCAGCCACTGATTGGCCGGACAGGAGAGCAGGACGCCGGACCTGTGCAGCAAGGACAGGTAAAAGTATGCTTACAGCGGGGGAGCAGAAGGGGTTAAGGGCGGCAGAATTACATACTCGCTGCGGTCGTTTAGACCGCAGCAAGTATGTAGTGTATGGGAACTGCCAGGACCTGCCGGGCTCGCAGCGAGAATCTCGTTCGTGTGAATATACCCTCATACTGATGTCCGAACCCACTGCCATTAAACCCCACCTAGGTGACACTGTCCACTGATGAAATAAAGTAAAAGTAAAGGGGGGGTGACAGTATCACGTTAAAGAAGAAGTCCGAAGTCGTACTCCCCCCCCCCCCCCCCCCACACACACACAAAAGAGCCCAGGAGGAGACCTGAGTCATGAAGTGTCAGCCCCGCTCAGCCACTCAGCTGATAAAAATGCCTAAATTAATTTCCCCTGAAAAAAAAAAAAAAAGGTGCCAAAAGCTGCCTAAATACCTAAAAGGCAGGAAGCTGGTGCAAATTTTTGGGCCCTTTTTCAGCCTCTAAAAAAAACTTAAAGTGTGTGTGAGGGAAACCTAGAAGAGCCCCTGACCTGGTAACCTAGCTGCTACCAAATCCACCCAGGGATTCATTCACATTATGCAGTGAACAGACAACATGGACAGGGGTTCTCTTTAGGTTAAAAATACAATAGCTAAAACAAACAAGTCAGACTTGTGCTACTTACTGTGAACATTCGTTGGTCTTTCCTTTGTTTTGATAATCCATGATACACTGAATTAGATGATTATTCTCATCCAACATCTGTGAAAATGAACAAATAAACATGAAAAACCTCAACTGGAGAAACACACAAGCGTGGGGAGATGATATTTTATTAGTCTTCTCCTTTGAAGCCCCCCCCCCCCCCCCTTCCTCGCGTGTGGGTCCCCTAAATTTGTATTTGGGCATACATGTCTTTGTGAGAGCAGGTCCACATTTGTACTACAGCTTAGTGATGTCACGATACCAGAATTTTCAGTTCGATACCGATACTAACATTTTTATTTCGATACTCAATACCAGTTCGATACTTACTAAAATATTTTAAAAAACACAACAATAGAAATATAATACTCCCTAGACAGCAAATATAATAAACCTGAAATGTTTTCTATACTCTTCAGGCCTGCACTAATACAGAGATACCAATTTATGGAGCTTTTTTTAATTTTATTACGTTAAAAGTAAAGGTTTGCGTTTTTTACATAACTGTGTACAGAGTACAGCGATCACTCAGACAACTCCGCTATACACTGCTCACTCGGCTCCGCTATACACTGCTCACTCGGCTCCGCTATACACTACTTAGCCAGCTCCGCTATACACTGCTCACTCGGCTCCGCTATACACTGCTCACTCGGCTCCGCTATACACTGCTCACTCGGCTCCGCTATACACTGCTCATTCGGCTCCGCTATACACTGCTCATTCGGCTCCGCTATACACTACTCACTCGGCTTTGCTATACACTACTTAGCCGACTCTGCTATACACTGCTCACTGGGCTCTGCTATACACTGCTCACTCGGCTCTGCTATACACATACTTATGCTGATGTCGGCACCTCACAGCCCCTGCACCTCCCCCACTTGCCAGTCGGCTGGATCCTCACATGTGTCCTCTCTCTCGGACCTCCCGCTCTCCCTCTCCAGCCTTCTCCTCCTCTCTCCCTCTCCGTCCTCCTCTCCCTCTCCAGCCGCGGAGACCTCCGTGCAGCTGCGGCTCCTCTGCATAAATCATTTCAGCGGGGGTCTGCTACACACAGTAGCCGACCCCTGCTGCATATGGAGCGGGCTTAGGAGGGGGTCAGGTGCCGCTGTCAGTGTGACAGCGGCATCTACACAGTTGCATAGCCGGCACTAGCGATCGCAAAGTGCCGGCTATTTAAAATTGGCGCCGCCGGGAGCGGAAGGAGAGAGAACAGAGGAGGAGACTGCAGGGGCAGTGAGAGGCACGTGAGCTAGCCGCCGGCCGTGTTCTCTGCGTTATACTTTATGTTAAGTTGCCTAATAGTGCAGCTTTAACATAAAGTATCGATACCAGGAAATCCTGGTACCGAACCGTTTTTTAGCCCGAAATATCGATAGTAGTATCGATATTTCGGTGCATCGTGCATCCCTACTACAGCTACCTAAAAATTTTTATAAAAAGGGTTTTTGGGCCTTTATATTTGTTTATCCTTAGGAAAGGCTGTCAATAAGAGGTGAGTGATTCCAGTACCGATCTTTTTACACTAAGCCATTATCTGCCTTACTTCCGTACAGGACGATAATCGTTTTATGTAATAGGACATGTTAAAAGGCCAAGATCAGCTGACCGTGGTCTTTTAACATGTTGAGAAATCCTTATGTCATTGACAGTCTGCTGTACGTCGCTGGTCCCTCCTGCTGCTCTGTGATCACTGTGCGAGTAAGATCACAGGCAGTGAGCTGGGAACCAGAGGAAAGCGAGCGCTGAACTAACAGGTCGCTTCCCCCTCATTACAGCCTTTTACACAGCGCTGTAAGGGCCACTTTATTAAATGCTGGGCGGGTTGTGCAGCCCTTTGGGCCATACATTCCCTATTACATAGGAAGAAGTGCGGCTGAGGATCCGATCACTGTCCCTATTGTCCCCTGTGTAACAGAGTCCTAACAGAGTCTAACAACGTCAACTCTTATGCTACGTTTACACGGAACGATAATTTGCCCGATCGTACGATTAACGATGTCAGAGTAACGGGGTTTTTTTTCATAACGATCAGCGTTTAGACGGTACGATATATCGTACGGAAATTCGTTTTGCGATCGCTTAAAGCCTATCTTACACATTGGTTAAATCGGCGAACGAATGTTTACACGGAATGATCTGCGAATTTTTTGCGAACGATCAATGACGATTCGAGAACTTGTTGAAAGATCAATCGTTGATCGTTCGCTGCGTTTACACATACGATTATCGTTCGAATTCGACCGTTATTGTGCAAATTCGCACAATAATCATTCCGTGTAAACGCAGCATCACAGATATCAAGCTAAATAAAGTCATCTATTAGTCACAGAAAGGCCTCTTCCATCACATTGCCCTACACATGTTGGCACAAGCACTATCCTCATACTAGCCTGATGAAGGGTTAATCACCCCAAAACGTTGATACAAATATTCTCATTCATAACATGCACAGCGGTTCTATCTTATTGGATGTGGAGTAATGCATTTTTATACACACTAGCACATGAAACTCACTTTGTAGTGCCCACTTGGCCTTTGTAACCAATGATACTTTGGTGGCTTGAGGTGTACCACAATATAACAATATATGAGAGGAGTGCTGCCAACCTCTGACCAGTGTAATGACATCCACCCTGGCAGAAACTACAGCAGTAGCTTCTCTCCATCATACTGGTTGGTGTAAAGGATTATTTACCACTAGAGATGAATTTACAGTATTACCAAAGCATAGCGATTTGTTAGCTCAGCGGCTGCCTTTGAACTCCATCCTTCTCCGCTCTGGGTGCCTAGAAAAGCTTCCCCCAGGATACCAGGACTGGATCCAGCTTTTCTAGGCACCCGGAGGGGAGCGATATGAAGTTTAAAGGCAGCAGGCTGATAAGACGACAGCCGAGCTAAAAAAAAAAAATGCTTTGTAAATCTGCTCATCTCTATTTACCACACTTCTACCTGATTTCAGAATTCAGATGGGGGGGGGGGGGGGGGTAGTTGGCTGAGCTGGGTGATAAGGTCACAGTATTTTGTGATGTTTCTTTCATAAAAAGGTGTAAAATAGCCCCAAAAGCAAAGAAAAAACAGCTTTTGGTTAGTTTTCTCTCTCTTATAAATTGTGTTTTTAATGCTTAGAAAACAGCTTTGAAATTTTTTTTAAAAAAAACCCTGCGAGAGCACAGCCCAAAGCTGTAAAGTGTGTAACCGTTTTCCCACTCCAAGCAACTTTCCTGGTATCCACTCACATACAGGAAAAATGTGTTACACAATAAAATGACTAAACATCACTAAGTATTCACCTTACTAGCTCACACTGCCTTTTCCAGTTATACGTTACAGCCATAATACAGCCATAGCAAACTACAGTCAACCCCCCCCCCCCCCCAAAAAAAAAAAAAAGCACTACTACTATAGTGGGTGGTCTGTGCATCTCTTCCACTGCCAGATTGGTGGGGCTCCCAACCTCCAGCATGAGAGAATCCCCCATTTAAATGAAGGAGCAGTCAAGCGTGCACACTGCCACTCCATTGAAAATCTATGGGACTAGCGGAAATAGCTGAAAATAGTCATACTCACCTCCCTGGTTCCTGTTTTAGCACCTTCTGGTCCCCCACTGGGTTAAGATAAGCTTCTCAGCAGCAGCAACCTGTTCAGCCAATCGCTGGCCACAGGAGGACCCCACCTCAGTCAGTGATTGGCTGAGCAGGCAGCTCCACACACCCTGACTAGATTTGGAGGCAGAAAAAGGTGCTGGACCAGGAGATGTGGGGACCTGAGGTAGACAAGTATTTTTACGCTATTCCTAGCCACATATGAAAAATTGTAAGTCTGAAACAACCTTTTCCAGGCACTGTCCCAACTTACAAAGTTATCCTGTATCCCCTCAGGATAGTGGCTAACCATCTGATCTGAAGGCTGGAGCCATCTGCAACCTGAAGAATGGCGTCCCAAGCCTCCTGTATACATGCCGCTACTTCATTCATTTTCTATGGGAGCTGGCGGCGATCTCTGGAACTTCCAATGAGAATGAATGGAATAGGTAGCGAGTGTGTATGCCTATTATGACGGGAGACTTATCCACCATTATCTATGGGACCGGCCAACTGTGTGATGAGTATGGGGGCCTCCCGACTCCCCCCAGATGGAATGGATCAGAGTGTGTCACATCTCACATGTTTTCAGTATATAATGAGAGTTGTAGTTACATTACACTGCACTATTTTCAGGCCCATATAAACACATTGTTCCATTGCCTCCCCATGCTGCAGTGCTGTCTATGGGAGACGTCTGACCCCGGGGTACTACCTCTGCTAGCAGTGGCCAGGATGAGGCCACCAGGTAGCCCTCACACACATGGCTACAAGCCTCCTGGATACAAAGCACCGCGCACACAGCTCTCATACTGAGGCTAGATGAGACATTGTATCAGTGTTCCCCTGCGAGCCTTTTGTGTTACCTTCTGTATGGCGGCAGGGGTGATCTCGCCCTTCCCCCGCTGCCTGGGAGCTGCAAAGGCCACCGACATGTCGCAGGGAGCTCAGACAGGGCGCAGGCCGTACGAAAGAACGAGGAAGTACCGATCCCGGAAACCGGAGGCCTTACAGAAACTATAACGGCTGCTGCAGAACCCCCTCACCGCGCGTAGACACTACCACAATCCCGGACTAAACCAATAGGCGATGACGTCAGGGGGGGGGTCGTCGGAAACAATAGGTGGCCTGACCTACAAATCAAAAGCGGACATGCGGGTTTTCAGTTTGGCACAGCGTGTATTACATTATATAACGATCTCCTATTGTAGTAAGAGGTTCACTATGGGCTTCAATAACCACCAAGCAATAAATTAGGAAATAATGCTCACCCATAAGGAGCTGTGGGAAGCTCCACTGTGCAGGGATCCCACAATGCTCTGGGCAGTGAACAACGCGCACACACTTGGTATGTCCCAACGGAGGGGCGTGTAAATATTGGAACTCAGTGTCTCCTGCCTGATACACAGCTCCAGAAACGTGATGGGTATCAGAGTATATCGCGAGACTCCGGGGAGAGCAGTGTGTCCTCTCAGGGAGGAGGAGGGATGGGGACCGGTTGTCACCTGTAAATAAGAGGGACAACAGGTGCTGACTGGTCCTGACTGGTGCTGCTCTCCTGGGAGCCTGAGTCCCTGCAGCCTGTACAGGTCACACAGGTAGTCAGCTCTAAGATGGCTCCTCCACATGGACAGCCATTGTCTGCAGCACAATGGACCAGGTTTATCCAGTTTATTGTGTCCGGGCTTATTATACCTATCCTGGGGGCTATCAGGATGATCACGGGGTCAGATAGCCCCCAGGATAGTTGGGAGTCCGGGCTATCTGACCCCGTGATCAGCCTGATAGCCCCCAGGATAGTTGGGAGTCTGGGCTATCTGACCCCGTGATCAGCCTGATAGCCCCCAGGATAGTTGGGAGTCCGGGCTATCTGACCCCGTGATCAGCCTGATAGCCCCCAGGATAGTTGGGAGTCCGGGCTATCAGGCTGATCACGGGGGTCAGATAGCCCCCAGGATAGTTGGGAGTCCGGGCTATCTGACCCCCGTGATAAGCCTGATAGCCCCCAGGATAGTTGGGAGTCCGGGCTATCTGACCCCGTGATAAGCCTGATAGCCCCCAGGATAGTTGGGAGTCCGGGCTATCAGGCTGATCACGGGGTCAGATAGCCGGGACTCCCAACTATCCTGGGGGCTATCAGGCTTATCACGGGGTCAGATAGCCCGGACTCCCAACTATCCTGGGGGCTATCTGACCCCGTGATAAGCCTGATAGCCCCCAGGATAGTTGGGAGTCCCGGCTATCTGACCCCGTGATCAGCCTGATAGCCCGGACTCCCAACTATCCTGGGGGCTATCAGGCTTATCACGGGGTCAGATAGCCCGGACTCCCAACTATCCTGGGGGCTATCAGGCTTATCACGGGGGTCAGATAGCCCCCAGGATAGTTGGGAGTCCGGGCTATCTGACCCCGTGATCAGCCTGATAGCCCCCAGGATAGTTGGGAGTCCGGGCTATCTGACCCCGTGATAAGCCTGATAGCCCCCAGGATAGTTGGGAGTCCGGGCTATCAGGCTGATCACGGGGTCAGATAGCCGGGACTCCCAACTATCTTGGGAATAAGGATTGGCCCATGGCTGGCACTCTCTTCATTTTCTGTGGAGCTGCCAAACCAGGGGCTTTGCTAACGGGGCACAGGCCCTCTGAGTAGCATCTTGCTCAGTAAAAAGGTTCTATACAAAAGTATGATTAAAGTGTCACTGTCGTTATAACTTTCAAAATCATCAGTAGATATAAAGTAAGTTTGCAATTTACATTCATTATTTTTTTTAGTTACTACAGAAAACAGGACTTCCTGTGTTCTGACTTTTTTTTCCAGTCTAAACACAGGAAGTGCCGTGTTTCCCAGATCATCTGCGCAATCAAAAGCACTGCTGGAAGAAACCCGTACCTGGCGCGTGCCGGCATCGGCGCGGAAGGTTTTTTCACAACGTATCCTGCCACCTGCGAAACATTATAGTTACCCTTTAAAGGGAACCAATCAGCCCAATTGGGCAGATATGGTTCTCTGAACCACTGTATACAGCTTCTGCAGCAGCCGAAGCGCGTACCGGCCGCGGCTGCTGCAGTAGCTGTATACACGAAAAAAAGGACTTTAACGTGACAGGCAAAGGCGGGGAGGTAGTCATCTTGGCGGCTCTCTGTCAGCGTGCTCGGAGGGATGACTGACAGGCAGAGAGGCCCGTGCATCTCACTCCCCTTGCTCTCATCTCCATCCCTCCCCGTGCTGCCCGATGCCCATGCGCTCATCTCCCTCCCGGGGTGTCCAGTGCTGTGCAGCGGGGTGAGCGGCAGATAAGGAATGCTCACTCAGCTGCATGGCATCAGGCAGCACAGGGCGGGAGGGAGATGATTCATTCCACAACATATACTTTCTACATAGACTTCTACATATATACAGTGGTACCTTGGTTTAAGAGTAACTTGGATTTAGAGCATTTTGCTCACAGTTTTTCAAGAGCTCACAGTTTTTCAAAAATGTGACTTGGTTTAAGAGCTCCCTGTACTGGGTGGGAGGGGGAGTGGGGGAGGGGCATGGCCTGCATAGCAGGGTCTACAGCCCTGTACTCTGACCCAGGAAGTCTCCCTCACCTTCCAAATCATAGCAGATCCACTTCAGGCTGGGGCTTGCATCAGGGGACAAGACTGTGGAGGTAATCTCTGCATGGCTGTAACCCCTCTCTCACCAGACAGTGCTGCATGTATGTGCCCTTGTATGTCCTGCTCATTCCTTTATGCTCCCTGCAGTCTCTGTCCGCCCTTGTGTTTTTCATCCTCTACATTCCTGCTATTATGTGCCTGCACTTACACTGCTGTATATAACATTTCTGTCACTGTCCTCATGCACAGCTCTGTGATTCTCACTTCCTGATATCTACAAACTGCTGCTGTTTTTTCAGGTTTATGCCTTTACTATACATTATACTCCACATGCTGATTGCTATACTGTACAGTAACTTATAATATAACATATTCAGCTCTTTCTAAATATTTGTTTTACATGTTATTCAAAATTAAATGGGGTGTGGAACCAATTGTCTGCATTTTAATGATTTCTTATGGGAAAATTTGCTTTGGTTTAAAAGGACTGTACCATCAGGCCTGGGCTGAAGCACTGGATGCGGGCTGACTCACCCCCAGTGGGAGGAAACCTCCGCCCCTCTATGACACTGCTCCATTAGAATCAATGGAGCTGTATCATAGAGGAACGGGGGTTTCCTCCCATTGGGGGTGGGTCAGCCCACATCCAGTGCTTCAGCCCAGGCCTGATGGTACAGTCCTTTTAAGAGTGGATTTGGATTACAAGCCCGGTCCCGGAATCAATTATGCTCGTAATCCAAGGCACCACTGTACATATACTGTGCCCCCTGCTGGACCCTTCAGGAATATCGAGGGGGTTGAGACGTCACGTTTTGTTAGAGAAATTGAAGCCTGTCTGATCTACTAAATTGAGGGAAACAGTCCCCTGCCAAAGATGGTGCAAAGGAGGTATTTTGTTGGCAGGCAAATGTCTTCCTTTATGACTCCCAAGCAAAATAAATGAAACCAAAGAAAGCAAAATAAAGACACAGCACATTGTAATAAGGTGTCAAATGGACCTTATTTTATTTAAAATCACATGACACAACAAAAAGGCAGCTCTCCGACTCATAAAGAGTCATCCTCCAGCACTCAGGCAAAGAAAAACCCCTGTGGAGGAAACCTTATGGGAGCCATGGCTGGCTTACATACAATTACATAAAAACAGACTACAAAATATACTACACTGGATGTGAGAGAGATTTGGCTGCCAAATCTGTCACCTTATTAATGGCTGGGTGGCAGTACTTTTTCTCTCTTAAAGGACAACTCCGGCAGGACCCCCCCCCCCCCAAAAAAAAAAACAACAGACACACACAGACACCATACTCACCATCCCTCCGGTGACGATCGCCACTCCATTCTCCCGCCGTCCGCCTCACCGTCACCTGCGTCCGCCGTCCAGCGATGTCTCTTGCTTCCGGGTCCATGAGAGAGAAAAGGCTGCCAGTGCGCTTGCGCACCGGCAGCCTTTTCATTGGCTGGAGCGCATCACATGGCTTCCAGCAAGCTCAGCCAATCAGGGCTGAGCAAGCTGGAAGCCATGTGATGCGCTCCAGCCAATGAAAAGTCTGCTGTTGCGCATGTGCACCAGCAGCCTTTTCTCTCCCATTCACTCTCAATGAAGACGCCGAAGAGGAAGAAGACCCGGACCGCCCCCCAGCTCTGACGTCACCCGACACCAGAGAAGAGGACCATGACGTCAGTAATAGGTAATGTATACATTCTTTAACTTCCAGGATGGGGGGTCGGGGGTCGGAAAGTGGGGGAAGGGGGCCAGACCGGGTATTTAACCACATTACAAAGTTATATAACTTTGTAATGTGTGTTAAATAAGCCCAAAAAAAAATTTCGCCGGAGTTGTCCTTTAAAGATCCAGCTCCAACTTTCAAAAAGGTGGAGACTCTGTTGAAGGGGTAGTCTAAAGCAGTGATTTTCAACCTTTTTTGAGCCGCGGCACACTTTTTATACTTAAAAAATCCCGGGGCACACAACCAACCAAAATGGCACAAAATGACACTAAAACAGTACATATAATACATATAGTTAATAATATAGATTCTAAATGTATTTATACTCACTCAGTGTGAAACCTGGGCCTGTTTTCTTCTCCCCCCTGTGCTTCTCTCCACCATACTTCTCCCCCCTGTGCTTCTCTCCACCATACTTCTCCCCCCTACTTCTCTCCTGTGCTTCTGTCCACATACTTCTCCCCCCTGCTTCTCTCCCCTGTGCTTCTCTCCCCCATGCTTCTCTCCTGTGCTTCTCTCCACCATACTTCTCTCCACCAAACTTCTCTCCCCCTGCTTCTCTCCGCTGTTTCTCTCCCCCATCCCCATGTTTCTCTCCCCCCTGTTCTCTCCCCTGTTTCTCCCCCATCCCCAGGTTTCTCTCCCCCATTGTTTTCTCCTGTTTCACAGGGGCACCATAGTTTGGGGAACTTTCCCCGCGGCACACCCGACCATGTGTCGCGGCACACTGGTTGAAAATCACTGGTCTAAAGCAGACAACTCCTTTCCCCCTGCTAATACCTCCAAATTACATCAAGGGTAGGAGAGTAAAGTAGTCAAGCTCAAGGTCCTCTGGTGCATCCATAATGGCACTGATCCAGGCAGCGAGCTTTTCTTTTATGGAACCTACTTTATGGCATAAGCGATTGTCCTCACAGATCCCATACACAGGTTACCATGGTGACAAAAGGTAGTAATCTGAGGTAGTAACCCTTTAATGACCAGCAATGCACTTTACTGCAGAGGTCGATAAACACCCTTGAGACCAAGCAGCTTATGGTTAGGGCACCAAGAACACAAAATAAAAAAGCTTAGAGATTACACAGGTAGTTGTAGATGGGATATGCCCGAGACTGGCCCTGTAACCAACACATACCTCTCAAATTATTGGATGACCAAAGAGGGACACATATAGTTCAGTACACTAACACAACCTGCACATGTCCTATTACCACTCTGTAACTGTCAGTGACCGCACTAGATACAGCGTCTGTGGTTGTCATGGCCAATTTTCAGTTTGCAGGACCTTCTGCTGTTAACACCGCCCTTACATGAGATGGTGGAAGCATGACGGATAGATGGATTAGATGATAGAAAAATAAAGTCTACCAGGAGTGGACAAGATCCTAGTTGTCCCCCTATAGATGCCCCCCCGTGTTGTCCTATGTATAGTCTCTCTTATATATGGCCCCTCTCTGTGTGGTCTCCCTTACAGATATCCCCCATCTGTGTATTCCCTCTTATAGGTGTCCCCCCTCTGTGTATTCCCCCTTAGAGATGCCTCCTCTGTGTTGACCCCTTATAAATTACCCCCCTGTGTTGTCCATGCCCCTTATAGATGGCCCCCGTTTTCCCCTTTATGTTGTCCCCCTATAAATGCCCCCTTATGCTGTCCCCCTATAGATGCCCCTCTTATATTGTCCCCCTAAAGAAATGCCCCCTTATGTTGTCCCCCCATAGATGGCCCCCCTGTGTTGTCCCCTATAGATGTCCCTCTTATGTTGTCCTCTATAGATGGCCCTCTTCTGTTGTCCCCCTATAGATGCCCCCCGTGTTGTCCCCCTATAGATGGTCCCCTTCTGTTGTCCCCCTATAGATGCCCCCCCGTGTTGTCCCCCTATACATGGTTCCCTTCTGTTGTCCCCCTATAGATGCCCCCCGTGTTGTCCCCCTATAGATGACCCCCTTCTGTTGTCCCCCTATAGATGGCCCCGTGTTGTCCCCCTATACATGGCTCCCTTCTGTTGTGCCCCTATAGATGGCCCCCTTTGCAAAGCAGATTTAAAAAAACACAACTCATTAACAAAACGCTTCTCTGTCGGCTGTCTTCTCCTTTGCAGCTCTCTGGGGGGGGGCATCCCTGGTAGCACACGAACCAGGGAGCTCAGTGTCCACCGGGAATAGTACTTCCGGCATAGGGAACGTCTCTAACATACGCTCCCTGAGGCGGACGTACAGGCCACAGACAAATACTGAGCTCACTGGTACGTGTGTGCTGTCCGGTAATAGGACCTCCCACATCCCGTCCTATCCCCGGGCAGCACACAGGTACAAGTGAGCTCAGCGTCCTCCCGCAGCCTGTACTTCTGGCACATGTTAGAGTAGCTCCCTTGGCTGGAAGTACAGGCTGCGGGGACACCCCCCCCACCCCCAAACAGCTGCAGCACCTGGGAGGCCCGCTCGGCCACCGTGTGCTGCAGCTACTGCAGCTCCAGAGGCCTGGACCACAGCCCCCTAATGCGGTGGGGCCCCATAGCAGCGCTGCTACGGGGGTCGTTCCGCCACTGCCCATCGCTATGATTTTCAAAATCTAAATCAGCAGGGGATGTGATATAAGGCATGTTTGCAATTTACATTATTTTTTTAAGTTATCATGCTGTAAAGCAAAGCTACACTTACTTGTATCCAGGTTCAGTATCTTAAAGGCAGATTTTTAGTATTGCGCTGGTTGAAAAAAAAAATAAAAGACTAAACACAGGAATTCCCAGTCAGTACAGACTGTGACGGCTCAATGTGTCCTTCACCTTCAATCAAATGATTGCCTTCTCTGTGAGCGCACAGTTGACCGTGATTTCCTGTGTCCCACAGAATAAAAAAAAGGCAGGAAGCCAGGGGAATGCAGGAACATAATAAACAAACTATACTTGCCTATCCTTGTGCCCAGTTGTGCCGCTCCCATTGACAGCCCCCGGCCGCCTGTTCCTCTTCCAGGTTCAGCGTCCAATAACCAGGGGATTGTCCACTCAGCCCATCAGTGACTGGGGTGGAACACCCCCAGTCGCTGACTGGCTGAGCGGGCAATTGCTTAATGGGCTGTGACATTGCAGTTGGAAGAGCCAGGTACATGATGTACCCAAATTCCAGCTGAAAGGACATCCGGTGGACACAAGCAGGACCCAGGAGCTGCGCTATGGAGGCATGGCTAAGTTTACTTTATTATTTTCCCGCACCCCCCTGCCTTTCTCTCTTTTTTCAGTTGCAGTGTTCAGTGAACACAGCATCAAATCTGCTGCAGATCTGCTGCAGATCCTGTAGGTGTGAACGCACCCTTAATAATGTTTTATATACAAGTTTTTACACTTTATTCTAATATGACTTTATTCTAATGATATATAAATTGAGTGAAGCAAATTTGGGCAAATAAATTGCACGGTATACTCACATTTAGTGTGCTTACGAAAGGCCCTGCAATACGGTCTGTAGGGCATGTATTTGTTTTTTTGGGATAGATAGATAGATGGATGCGCCCCCCCCCCCCCCCCCTGAACACCCTTAACTATGCCAGCGCGCACATGTACACCCTTGGTTGTTAAGGGGTTAAACAACACAATATAACTCCAAGTAAATTAAAGGGAACCTGTCACCCCCCATGCCAGGGTAACAGGCTCCCGACCCCCCGCTACAGCCCCCTATACTCACCTGATCCCGCTTCTGGATCCGGTCGGGTCACGGAGATATCAGCCGCTGCAGCCCGGCACGCACGCTGAGAGATGAGTCCAACGCTCATAGAGAATGACGGAGCGCTGGACTCTCCGTCATTCTCTATGAGCGTTGGACTCATCTCTCAGCGCGCGCCGGGCTGCAGCGGCTGATATCTCCGTGACCCGACCGGATCCAGAAGCGGGACCCGGCGGGATCAGGTGAGTATAGGGGGCTGTAGCGGGGGGTCGGGAGCCTGTCACCCCGGCACAGGGGGTGACAGGTTCCCTTTAAACTTCTATGAAATCAAACTGGACTGGTTCTGCAGGTGGGGACAACAGACCACTTCTCAGTACCTATGCTTCTTGGCTTATGTTCTGGTATGTCCTTGAGGTTTGAGAAAGGGAGCCCAGTGCTCCAGAAACGCGTTACCTGTGGATATGAACTTTATTATTTCACAAAAATAAACAGTTGCTATTAGTTTACGTGGTCTGCGCGGAGGTTTTCTCCGTTTTGTTTGGACATTGTTCCTGGCTTATGTTTTGGTGACTTTTGAATGTTGGTGGTGCTTTCACACTCGTGGTAGCAGGACAGACTCTATAACCAACAAAAGTGGCTCAGGTAGTGCAGCTCATCCAGGATGGCACATCAATGCGAGCTGTGGCAAGGTTTGATGTGTCTGTCAGCGTAGTGTCCAGGGCATGGAGCAGATACCAGGAGACAGGCCAGTACACCAGGAGATGTGGAGGAGGCCTTAGGAGGGCAACAAACCAGCAGCAGGACCGCTACCTCTGCCTTTGTGCAAGGAGGAACAGGAGCAGCACTGCCAGAGTGCTGCAAAATGACCTTCAGCAGGCCACAAATGTGCATGTGTCTGCACAGACTGTTAGAAACCAACTCCATGAGGGTGTGAGGGCCTGACATCCACAGATGGGGGGGGGGGGGGTGCTCACAGCCCAACACCTTACAGGACACTTGCCATTTGCCAGAGAACACCAGGATTGTGCTGTGCTCCTCTCAGATGAAAGCAGGTTCACATTGAGCACATGTGACAGACGTGACAGAGCCTGGAGACGCAATGGAGAGCGATCTGCTGCCTGCAACATCCTTCAGCATGACTGGTTTGAAATTGGGTCAGTAAAGGTGTGGAGTGGCATTACTTTAGAGGGCCGCACAGCCCGCCATGTAGCCTGACTGCCATTAGGTATCGTGATGAGAGCCTTAGACCCCTTGTGAGACCATATGCTGGTGCGGTAGGCCCTGCAAGATTACAGCATTGAAGCTATGGACTGGCCCGCCCGTTCCCCAGACCTGAATCTGATTAAGCTCATCTGGGACATCATGTCTCGCTCCATTAACCACAGACTATTCAGGAGTTGGCGGATGCTTTAGTCCAGGTCTGGGAGGAGATCTTTCAGGAGACCATCCGCAACCTTATCAGGAGCATTCCCAGGCATTGTAGGGAGGTCCTACAAGCTCGTGGAGGCCAAATACAATACTGAGCCTCATTTTGACTTTTTTAAGGACAGTACATCAAAGGTGGATCAGCCTTTTTATTGCAACTGATGCAGCGGCAGTCAGGGCCAGCCTTAGGGATATGCGACCGCACATCACCCCATCAGTCAAAATGGGGAGCCAGCACACAACCCAGGCAAGTTGCTGCACCGCCTCATTTAATTATGAGCATGTCTAATGACATGCCTATAATTAAATAGAGCACCCTGATTGACAGCGCGAGAAGTCATTGGTCAATCACTCTTGTGACTGAAAGCAGTGTTATTCCTGCGGTTATAAGAGGTCGCTCTATACCCAGGGGTGGTCCGTCAGCCATGCATGCATACGCATGCGTGCACGCACTCCTAGAGGGACACCACTGTCACCCTTCACAATCTTCTGTCCATCACGTGTACACCTCTGCTGTGGAGCAGTCACAGTGCTCTCTATACCGCTGTCACCTGCCGCTGCTGTCAGTATGGCGCCCTCTCTCATACACCGGGCTATGTCAGCTGCTTACAGTCCCCTGTCTCCTCCTGGTAATCGTGGTCAGACAGCTGTCACATGAGCGCCCAGGTTACTGCCAGCCAAGTCCCCCTTCTATCCCCACAGCATTATAAACAAGTGCTGTTTCTCTCCTGTTTACAGCAGAGCATCCCCTGCCCGGCCCATAAACCCCAATCACTGATGCACTACTAGAGGAAACGTCCAGACCCGGTTGTTTCAATTGTAGGGAGTCTCTGTTTATCAGGCTGAACGCATGAGAAGCTAGGAGATTACTTAGGAATCCGCAAGATAAGAACTGCATGGAGCAAGTGAGAGGTATGTGTTTTTTTTTTTTTACTCTCACTATGGGGGCAGCACACAAGGGGGTCTTTATACTACTGGGACAGCAGGAAAGGAGTCTAAAGCAAAAGCAAATTCCGTACAGGGCGCCATCTACTCTAAAGCCGGCCCTAGCGGCAGTAAAACAGCAGAAATTACAGACACCTGGGGGGACTTTTAAGACGGCATAACCAGGGGCAGTTCTGGAGCTGGTGTAAATCATGATAAATCAGGCGCGGTAGGAGGCCATACCTATTCTCCACTTTGCCGCCCATCAGGTGAGCAGGGCGAATCTTGGTAAAAGGCGTACATTTTTGCACCTTTTCACAAAGTATTCCGGGTTCAGTTTGATAAATCCCCCCTTAATGTAATTTCCAGACACCTGCTGTAATCATATGAAGTCTCCTGTTGCTTTTGACCTTTCCATTGCAAATGTTAACCCCTTAAGGTATGAGCCAAATTTTATTTTTGCACTTTTTCCTCCTCGTGTTTAAAAGGCCATAGCGCTTGTATTTTTTCACCTACAGACCCACATTGGCCCTAATTTTTTTGATCACTAATTGTACTTTGCAATGTCAGACTTAATTTTTGTATAAAAACAAGCTGCGAAACCGGAAAAAAATGATATGCGCAGTGCAATTGAAAATAAAATGCAATTTTTTAAATTTGGGTGGGGGGTTGTGTTTACGCTATCTGCCCTATGGTAAAACTGACATGTTATATATGTTCCTCAAGTTGTTATGATTGCAACAATATTTTACTTGCATAACATTTATTTCATTTGCTTTTGAAAAATTTTAATCATTTAAAGAAACTAAATGTTCCTTTAAATTGCTGTATGACCATGCTTAAAACGCTTTTATCCTTTGGTCTATGGGGCTGTGTAAGGTGTCATTTTTTCCACCATGATCTGTACTTTCTATCGGTACCTTGTTTGTGTATATAAGACTTTTTGATCACTTTTTATTACAATTTTTCTGGATTTGATGCAACCAAAAATGCGCAATTTTGCCCTTTGGATTTTTTTTGCGCTTACGACGTTTAACATGAGAGATCAGGAATGGGATAACTTTATAGTTTGGGCGATTCTGCCCGCAGCTATACCAAATATGTTTATTTTTTATTTGTTTTTATTTATTAAATGTGAAAAGGGGGGTGATTTGAACATTTATTAGGGGAGGGGATTTTTTATTAATAAAAACACATTCTTTCACATTAATTAGAAGCCCCCTGGGGGACTTCTATATACACAGCACTGATCTCCCATTAAGATCAATGCTGTGTATATAATAGAGCGCTGATCCTTTGGATCGGTGCTCTGTTACTTTGGTCTGCTGCAGACCACATCTATAGAATACTGAGTCGGGTTTCCCCCCACTAGACCACCATGGAGAGGCTATGGAGGGCATTTAAAGGCAGCTGTAATATTTGACAGCTGCAGTTGAATGTCCTTATTAGGTAGGCACGGTGATCGCCCGCGCCTGCTAATAGCCGCGGTCCTGGGCTGCAGAAAGCAGCAGGGATCGTGGCAGTTCAAAAGAGGGTCGCGACGCGGCCCCTCTCTGAACTTCCCTAACGGCGCCATGACGTATGAGATACGTCATGGGTCGTTAAGGGGTTAAAATGCTTTGTAGAACACTTGCAAAATAGTGCCCTGTGCCCAATATAGTAGATAGGTCACATTTGTGCCCTCATATCATAGTTAGGCATCCTCAATGCATCCATACAGTAGTTAATTACCTCTGTGCTCCAATGTAGTAGTAAGGCCACTTTATGCATCCATACAGTAGTTAGGCGTCCTATATGCCCCCATAAAAGGCTCCTCTGCACTCCCACATGGTAGTTCGGCTCCCTTTGCCTCCATATAGTACGTAGGCCCCAGTAGTATCCCCCTTGTAGCTTAGCCCCCATAGCTAGTATTCCCCATGTTGGCACCCCCCCTGTAAGTGTAGTGATCTTCACTACTAACAAATTGCCCGCATCAGAATTCCCCGCTGCACACAATGGAGCGTGGGTCCGGAGCCGCAAGCTCCATTATTTGAAATGACAGGTTCTCAGCGGCCGCTATATACTTGGTGATGTGGCCAACAAATAAATCTCTTGTGGCCAGAGGCAGAATTCTGCATGCAGCCACAACAGTGACTGGCAGAGGAGAAAGCCAATGTCTACTTGTTCTGTCCATCCACTGTATTTAACTATAACAGCCTATTAGGAGCTTCATGGTTATATACATAGGTTCAGGAGCAGACTACCTTTTGCTTAACCCCTCATGTACTGCAGTGTGCAGCATGTTCTCTTACATGCTGCAACACAAAAAGGGTTAATAAGCGAAAGACAATTAGCTCTCTCCTTCACTGATAACCCCTGACCTCTGCAGGAGGTCAGAGAACAGAGGTTATCAGAGTAGTGAGGTAGAGAGCTAATTGTCTTTAGCTTATTAACCCTTTTTTGTGTTGCAGCATGTAAGAGAACACTGGGTCACTTGCACACTACAGTAAATAGAAGTTAAGCAGAAGGACACAGGAGGCTCTTATCTTCCCTGTGCATCCCCGGGCCCCCCTCTCCCCAGGGTCCCAATAGCAACTGCCTTCCCTGCCTCTATGATAGCTACGCTACTGCCGCTACCGATCCCGGCCGGAGTGTATACTATGGGGGACATGTATCAAGAAAAAAATGCGTATTTTTTTGTGGAAAGTGCCGATTTGCGAATATTTTATTCGCAAATGGCCGTTTAGCGAATAAAATATTCGCAACTCAGCACTTTCCGCCGGGTACACCGGAGGGCGGGAAGGGGGTGTGGAGGGGGCGGAATGGAGGGCGCGGACTCAGAGTCTGCGCGATTCACCATTCGTTCCGCCAAAAGATACGCTGAAAACCTACTCCAGTCCTCAGCTGGCGTAGGTTTATGGCCGTGCGCACCGGCTCGCACGGGATTTATGTAGAGGCAGTTCACCTCTACATAAATCTCCGTAGCGCCGGAGATGTGGGGGCATTTTTAAGTCCGGCGCAGAAAACGCCGGACTTAATAAATGTCCCCCTATGTGTATACACTCCGTCCGGTATTCCCTTAGCTGCAGCACAATGTAAGTTCAGTTTTAATTACGGCCGTTGTTGAAAATCCGCAGCAAATTTGATGTCCCAGATGGTCACAGAACGACCGGTGTCTTAAATCATGTAAACATGGACTAAAAGTGTTAAGTGCAGCCAAGTGCGTCCCCTGCAGCAGGGGGCTCAGACTCTTGCCCTGGTTGGCTGGGTGCTGATGCTGGCCCTGCCACTGGCAGCATGAAGAGGGGAGAAGCTTCCTCACTCATTCATCCTACTGTTGACCCTTATGCAGTCTGGCTGATGCACTGGTCACACACATAGCTAAGGCTGTATTCACACGTACGTGTATACGGGGCCATGATCCGTGCCGCAAAAAAAGGACATGTAATGCGGACCGTTTTTTTTGCTGCACGGATCTCTAGGGAAACGAAGTGTGAACGTAGTTCTCCGTGAAGCACGGGGCACTATGGATGCACATTCATAGTGGGGGCCATGGCCTGCACTAAGGGTGTGTGAATACAGCCTAAGGCTGGCCATGCATTGCACTATAAGGGTGCATGCACACTATGGAATACGCGTGGAAAGGCCGCTGCGGATTCAGTCGCTGGCCCCTGCTCACTGGCATCTCCGCCCGTGCCATAGACACCATTCTAGGCACAGATGGATTCCGCTGTCCATCGATAGAATTGACATGTCAATTCTTTCGATGGACGGCGGAATCTGCCTGGCCATAAAATGGTGTTCATGGCAAGGTTGGAAATGCGCGCGCCCACGAGCAGGGGCCAGCGACGGAATCCGCAGCGGCCGTTCCATACATATTCCGTAGTGTGCATGCACCCCAAATGGCGCTTACATCTGGTTCATTCCAGGTCTAACAATTTTAGAGAATTCCATAGGAATGTTAGTGAGGTAGACTTCCCCATCAGCTTTATATAAGCCATGTTCCTTCTCCAGGTCCGACAAATACAGGCACTGTCCACTTCCCCGTCCTTCTTAGTAGGTCTCCGCTACACCCCTCCCGCTGTGAGGCCCCGGGGTGTTCCTCCAGCAGCCGCCACAGAACACGTGGCCTGCCTCCCTGCCGGTACCGCGGGTACAGTGACAGCTCCTGCCCGCCGCACCTCACACTCCTGTAGACGTCACGGCTCCGTTAGCTCCGCCCCTCAGAGCGGGCGCCTGCGCTGCGCCCACATGGCTGCCACTATATAAACATGGCTGCAGCTCCAGCATGCTGCCGAGGCGCGGGGTCCGGGGATGGGATGAGCGGGGCAGCCGTGTATGAATGAACGTGTGCCTGCTCTCTAATACACTACAGTGACACAGTGAAGCACCCTCCTATCACAGACAGCCCTCTAGCTAATGCATGCCGCCACCCAAGTCCCATCTAGTGGCCCTCCTGCAGCTGCGGGCAGCCATGCAGTGCCGGGCAATCCCGGGGTGACTTCAGCAGCAGCGCTTTCCGGCAGCCTCACAGGGATGGCAGCTCCCAAAGCCCCCGACAGTGGCAGCCTAGTGCCAGCCTCCCCGGCAGCCGTGTGCACCCTGGTGACCAGAGTCACCCACCCGGCTCCTAAAGTGACAGCACCGCAGCAGGGAGCCCCCCTCAAAGCGGCCCCGGCGGCTATCCAGTTACCGGCAAACTTCCAGATCCCCCCCGGTGAGTAACTGTATTACCGCCAGTGTCATGTGGGTGGTTCACATTGTGCGCTTATTACAGGATGTCAGCAGTCACCTCCTATGTATAGACTACTATTTCAGAGCCTCTGACTCTACAACCCCCATCATGCACTTACAGCTGGAGAGTCACAGGCTGGGGGACCCCGCTATACCCTCAGCATCACATCAGCCTTAGGGGGTCTGCTATACCCTCAGCATCAGCCTTAGGGGGTCTGCTATACCCTCAGCATCACATCAGCCTTAGGGGGTCCCCTATACCCTCAGCATCACATCAGCCTTAGGGGGGCTGCTATACCCTCAGCATCAGCCTTAGGGGGGCTGCTATACCCTCAGCATCACATCAGCCTTAGGGGGTCTGCTATACCCTCAGCATCAGCCTTAGGGGGTCCCCTATACCCTCAGCATCAGCCTTATGGGGTCCGCTATACCCTCAGTATCACTTCAGCCTTAGGGGGTCCCCTATACCATCAGCATCACATCAGCCTTAGGGGGTCCCCTATACCATCAGCATCACATCAGCCTTAGGGGGTCTGCTATACTGATGACATACTGCAGCAGTTATAGACAGTGCCTTCAGCAGCAGTTCTGTTACTATAGGTCCTACGTATCACTACTGACTGTGCATACTGTTACCACAGCCTACCTACCAGTGCTGAGGTACTGCTGACTGTGCATACTGTTACCACAGCCATAGCCTACCTACCAGTGCTGAGGTACTACTGACTGTGCATACTGTTACCACAGCCATAGCCTACCTACCAGTGCTGAGGTTCTACTGACTGTGCATACTGTTACCACAGCCATAGCCTACTTACCAATGCTGAGGTACTACTGACTGTGCATACTGTTACCACAGCCATAGCCTACCTACCAGTGCTGAGGTACTGCTGACTGCATACTGTTACCACAGCCATAGCCAACTTACCAGTGCTGAGGTACTGCTGACTGTGCATACTGTTACCACAGCCATAGCCTACCTACCAGTGCTGAGGTACTACTGACTGTGCATACTGTTACACAGCCATAGCCTACTTACCAGTGCTGAGGTACTACTGACTGTGCATACTGTTACCACAGCCATAGCCAACTTACCAGTGCTGAGGTACTGCTGACTGCATACTGTTACCACAGCCATAGCCTACCTACCAGTGCTGAGGTACTACTGACTGTGCATACTGTTACCACAGCCATAGCCTACTTACCAATGCTGAGGTACTGCTGACTGCATACTGTTACTACAGCCATAGCCTACCTACCAATGCTGAGGTACTGCTGACTGCATACTGTTACCACAGCCATAGCCTACCTACCAGTGCTGAGGTACTGCTGACTGCATACTGTTACCACAGCCATAGCCTACCCACCAATGGTGAGGTACTGCTGACTGTGGGGGGGGTTACAGTTGGGATTCAGCGGCTGATGTCACTATAAACTATTAGTGTCTCATAGATTTTCATAATGGTGCATTCACACGGACAGATTTATCTGACAGATTTTTTAAGCTAAAGCCAGGAACAGGCTATACACAGAGAACAGGTCATAAAGAAAACACTGAGATTTCTCCACCTATCACATCTATTCCTGGCTTTGGCTTCACAAATCTGTCAAATAACTCTGTCCGTGTAAACGCACCATAAGAGGTTGGAGGGACCTGTGTGAAGAGATGAAGGTGGTTGGATTGTGCTTCAATGTGGTCGGGGTCTTACCCACCATAGTCAGCAGAATGGGTCTTGGATAGACATGGGCTTCAGTACCAGGAAAATCCATCTATTTCACCAACGGATTATCTGACAGATTTTTTACAGCCAAAGGGTGGGTTCATACTGAGGAATTCTCGCCGATAATGGTGTCTATGGAGCCGGCAGAAAGACGTGCGGACAGACAGTGGAATTCCGCGGACATTATCTGCGAGAATTCCTCAGTATGAACCCACCCAAAGCCAGGAATAGATTTGAACATAGGAAAAATCTAGTCTTTCCTTTATCACCTGTTCTCTGTTTTGGCTGCAGAAATCAGTTTTTTCTTTGTTGGTGTAATAGGGCCTTTAGGGGGAGAGTTATCAAACATGGTGTAAAGTGAAACTGGCTCAGTTGCCCCTAGCAACCAATCAGGTTCCCCTTCTCATTCCTCATGGACTCTATGGAAAATGAAAGGTGGAATCGGACAACTGGGCCAGTTTCACTTTACACCATGTTTGATAAATCTCTCCCTTAGTTTCTACTTTTTCCCATAAAGTATACCCCCCAAAGTGTATGTTCCATGGGATTCTCATTTCAAGCACAGAGAGGCATTCCCCGCCGGGCTGTTGCGTTCCTCAGGCAGCCATGTGATGTCCAGAAAGTAGTGTGCACAAATCCTATATAGTAGAAAAGGGCTTGTGCACAGAACTCTCTGGATGTGGTACAGTGGTAATCCTTGTCCTCTGGACCTGTGGGGTGTTGGACACCCAGCAATCAGCTTGCTATCCCATATCCTATGGCAGTGATGGCTAACCTTGATACTCCAGTTGTTGCAAAACAACAATTCCCATCATGCCTGGACAGCCAAATCCATATCTTTGGTTGTTCAGGCACGATGGGAACTGTAGTTTTGCAACAGCTGGAGTGTCAAGGTTAGCCATGGGTGAGAATTAGGGATGGTCCAAACCCTCCGAGGTTCGGGTTCGTATGAACCCGAACGCTCGGCATCAGATTCCCGCTGTCTGCCCGCTTCGTGGAGCGGGTGGATACAGCGGGAGGACCGTCTGGAAAACTGGGATACAGCCTATGGCTATGGCTGTATCCCAGTTTTCCAGGCGGTCCTCCCACTGGATCCGCCCGCTACACGGAGCGGGCAGACAGCGGGAATCATTATTGAGAGTTCAGGTTCGTACGTACCCGAACCGAACTTGGTTCGGACCATCCCTAGTGGGAATATCCCTTCAAGTGTTCTAGCCCCTTTGTTTGGATCCTTGTTGGGAGCCTGGTGTTGGGATTCACATTGATCTATTATTGGTGGCCTTATTTCATGCTTTGAGCACCTGTGTAGAGTGAGGCAAAAATCTTTATTTCAATTTTGCCCTGGATGCTTGGGCTACCACACTTCTACTCTTTACTGTCATCACTTTCATGCTGCCTGAACCACAGTGATTTGTCCCCACCCCACCAGACTTAAAGCGAATGTACCATTAGGTACATCGCTTTAAGATTTTAACATCAATAGACAAGCGCTGGCACAGGGATGCCGGTGCCGCGGTCCTTTGCCACGGCTCATACTTGGCTCCAGTCTATTGATGTTAAAATTTTAAAGTGATGTACCTAATGGTACATTCGCTTTAAAGAGGTTGTTTAGGGGACAAGTAAGAGATCGGGGGTGGTGTCCAACCTCCATACCCCCTGCCGATCTCTGTATCAGGCCTCCTCCTCCCTTATTACAAATACAGCCGTGGGTACAGCATGTGACCCGTGGCTCTATTTATTTCTATGGAGCAGCAGGAAATAGAGTAAGACAGAAAGTGGTTACTCTGCTCCATAGGAATGAATAGAGCCACGGGTCACATGCCGTATCCACGGCTGTATTCGTAACAAAGAGGGCGGGGGCCTGATACAGAGATCGGAGGGGGGTACGGATGTATCCTGTGAATATGGGACAAGTTAATTTTCCCTGGACAACCTCTTTCATCTTAAATGGTTTGAGTATGAAGAGAAGCCACTGGAGTCGGCCCAATGACTGGTGCTACTGGCTGCATGAAAACGATGACAGGCAGATATACTACAGATACCAGTTATCATGTATAGTAGCTGTTTTTATTAAAGTATTGTATTGCCCCTCAAAAGTTGTACAAATCACCAATATACACTTATTATGGAAAATGCTTATAAAGTGCTTTTTTCCCTGCACTTACTACTGCATCAAGGCTTCACTTCCTGGATAACATGGTGATGTCACTTCCTGGATAACATGGTGATGTCACGACCTGACTCCCAGAGCTGTGCAGGCTGTGGCTGCTAGAGAGTATGATGGCAGGGGGATGCTCAGTGTCCCTCCAGTGCCCTGTGTCCCTCTGCCATCATCCTCTCCAGCAGCCACAGCCACACAGGGAAAAAAGCACTTTATAAACATTTTCCTTAATAAGTGTATATTGATGATTTGTATAACTTTTGAGGGGCAATACAATACTTTTATACAAATTTTCGCTGGACTTCTCCTTTAAATAATTGTGATTTTTTTTTTTGCAGGAACCGTTCTTATAAAAAGTAGCAATGGGCAGCTTATGCTGGTGTCCCAACAAGCATTGGCACGAGCTCAGGCCCAGGTACAGAATTCAAGTGCAAGACCACCCATATCCTCCAGTGCTCCCACCATACAGATCTGCAACATACAGGTAACAACGCATACAGTCTGTGTTTTATAATGTATTATGAACCCAATCACAGTGTTACGTCTGCAATATAGAGAGGAACTCTTTGGTGGGAATTTATCAATATATTTTCTGTGTAGGTTATGCCAAAAAGTTGATGGAAATTTTTATTTCATAAAAATTTTCAATTTTTTGCACCAGTTTTCTAATAAATTACTGTGTTTTTCTCAGCTGTGTATCTCCTCCATGTACATTTTTCCACCACTAGTCACATCAACCCTCATCTTTCTCCTGTGGTTGTAGCTGTGTCACTTTCTCTACCAGTAATCAATATGGACACTTCCAGTTTATACCAGTAGTCACCAGTTTATACTTGGCTTCACACTGTTATATCAGCAAAAACCTCACTCCTTCTACCAATAAATCAATGACCTAAGGTCTATAACTGCATCTGTCTGCACCAATGAGGCCAGATGCGTTCAGTAGCAGTCATGCTGCATGCATTCAGCAATGAGCCGCTGTATGGAGGGGGGGGGGGCACAGATATTCCAAATGACAGTGCTATAAGGTGTTGTACAGCCCTGACATACTGCCTATGTACTGCATGTAGATCTAGATAAAAATACTGGAGCAGGGTAGAGACATCTTTCCCATTGGGCAGAGTTAGGCTGTTGCACAGGGGCCCATGACTTTTAGGGAGCTCCACTGCACTGCGAACTGACTGTAAAATACTGACTCTGACAGACAAACGAGTGATGAGCAGTTTGCTCCTCTGTCTCTCATTCTCTCTTGTAAGAAGGGGCAATGGACCACTGCAGGGAACTGTCCCCACCTCTGCACTTACAGTGGCTGCGCTTCACAAATCCCTGTGACAAGAGGTGTTGGACCCACGCACGACCGCACAATTACATCATCAAAATCATTGTGCATCCGTGTGCTAGGCGGGGCCTCAAAAGTAGTGAGAAAGTAAGTGATTGTATTGGCTAGGCGTGATCCAGGGAAGAGAGAAGGGTGGCTTCGGATGTGGATGGGGGTTGTTTTTCATCTTCTGTTCAAGTATGTTGGCGATGGTGTTGAATTATTTTAAAGAGATTTTTTCGGTTAGGTAATATACATGTTGAAACATCCCCTCTCCTGGAGACTAAAAATTCGTTCCATATTTGTTATCTTTTCAGTCCTCTTACCCCAGTTTTGAGCCTGCTGCTTTTTGCTTAAGACACAGAAAACTGTGTAAGCTGTACACTTCATCAGAAAGCAGCAGTTCAGAAGTGGGGGAAGGGGAGTGAAAAGATGATTACAAGTATGGAACTAATTCTTATTCTCCAGGAGGGGGGATGATTCAACACATATCTTACCTATCCGGACAATCCTTTTAATATTCTCGATCATTGGTTTGTAAAAAAAATAAAAATAAATAAATGAAGTAACCATAAAGAAATGAAGACACATAATGATTTATTGTTTCGCCTTTTAGAATTCGGCAAACCAGACAGTGTCAAGCACGGCAAGCAGCAGTGAAAAAACTGTGCCTATATCTGCGTCCTTGACACCTCTGACCCAAACAGTAACTTTTCAGAGGAGCCCCAATGTGATACAGGTACAGTATGGATTATCAGTAGTCAATAAAACTGCAACATGTTGTGTCTTATTTTAAAGCAGAAGTTTAACTTACAATCTATATCTAATTCCCTTTTCCGTATGAGCAAGATTTATTGGGGGTCACGTTGAAGCAATGTCTACCCTTGGCCATATTTAGTTTTTATTTTACTTAAACAATATATCATGCGGATTATTATTTTTTTATGTATCTTTATAGAGGCCAACCTGATTTTTTTTTTTTTTTTTATGCAGAGTTTTAAATGCCCTGCATAGAGGGAGATCTATGGCCGTTTGCAGCTGCCACTGGGGAACTTATGAGCTTACTACATACTGTGTATACATTGAACCAAATAATAGCACACTATACAGTAATCTGAAGCTATCCTCATTTGTGACTGCATGCTCCAGAGTTTCTGTTGCTGTGGCGGGACTTTGTAACTCTATATAATATATATTATGTATTGGTTAGTTACCTGTCACTTGGTGTTTTTCATCTCATGTAAAGGTAATTTGTCAGCGCTCTATCATGTTCAGCACTTAAGTGTGAAGGAGCCTGTGCCAAGCCGCAGCATGCATGCCTCCTACCTCTCCCACCCCTATCTGGCTTCCAGCACTAAACTCTTTGTCAATCATTCAAGGCAGGAGGCATGCATGCTGCACAGCCTCCTTTAAACTTGAACTGTGAGCAAAACCTGGCAGATTCCCTTTAATGATGCTTCTTCTGTGGTGAGCAGGGGGCTTCAGTAGAGCAGTCATCTGACGTGTGCTGTCACTCAAATGAAAGTCTATGGGACTGACAATTTGACAATTTCTGCCATCCCTATAGACTTACATTGATAACCTCCACAGACGAGAGGGAGATAGGATCATGTCGCAGGCATTTTGAATGGGCAACCCCCCCCCCCCCCCCCCAACACACACACACACACACAAAATATCCTATTGCTGCCCAATGTTGCTGTGACATCAGTACAATCGGCCGTGCCCCCCTCATCTGCAGAAGTTTCAGGAAGGGAGGAAGCACAGCGGCAGAGAGTAGAAGAGCAAAAATGTGCTGGAGTTTTTTACTTTACTTTTCTTACATGTTGTTTTTTTCTGTTACAGTCTACTGGTGCACAAGGTGGAATTGTGAAGGTTTCCTCCTCTGTAGCTTCTAAGGCAAATACTTCCACTCCTGGACCTACATTAGTGAGGATTTGTACCACTCCGCAATCAGTAGCTAACAGCCAAGGAGGCTCTGCAGTAATATTCAGAGCCCCTACTCCATCTTCTGTAACATGTACTTCATCGGCTGCCACAACCACCACTCCATCCACAGTGGCTATTACAGGCACATCTGCTTTGACGCTAAATTCCAGCACTGTCACCGTTTTACCTGTTAGAACTTCAATATCTCCACTTAAACCCATTGCAGTAAATACTTGCAATTCAGTTGTGATGCCGACTGCAACTGTATGTCCTTCCCAGGTACCAGCACCTACTGCCACCTCTGCTATAACTATCCCGGCCAAACATGTAACTGCTAACCTAGTTAAAGCCTACACCCCATCTAGTGGACCTCCAACTGTGACTAGCGGCTCTACAATTAAGATAACTGGCCCCAATAGTTGCAGTGCAACTACTCCAGTCGGGACATCTATTATAGTGACCAGCATATCCCCAGCTACTTTGGTTACCTCATCTATGAAGGAAAATAACCGACCAGTGCACATCCATGCAAGCGTGCCACCTGTAACCTCAAATATGATTGTCTGCAAAGCTGAGCCTCCCAATAAACCACTAAATGCACAGCCTGCCAATACAACAGTAAGTATTCATGTCCTCCTGTTGCAGCTTACCTTATGATTTAAGAGACAAATTTGCATTCTTATTATTTGTCTGTAATGTTGTTCTGCCCTTATGAGGCATAAGATATAATGGTTTGCTTAAATAAAGATTTATGTAACGAACGTTATACAATTTCCAAATTCACTCGCTCAGTATCAGTTCCTCATGTTTTGTTTACAGGTAGTTAACAGGAGGGTTAGTACACTGTTACAATGGATCACCTGAAGGCTTGGGCTGAGAAGCAGCAAATAGGGTTTATTACTGATGAATGTAAAGTTATGTATTATTATTTATTTATAGAGTGCCCTTAATTCCAGAGCGCTATACAATAGATAGGGGTAACGAGCAGACACCATATCAAAACACATTACATGATGGCAAATGGCAGACTGGTACATGGGGAAGATGACCCTGCCCACGAGGGCTTACAATCTATAAGGTACGGGGAGAGAAACAGGAGGTAAAGTGCAGCCTTTCAAGTGTGATGCAGAATTATTATAGGTTGTAGCCTAGCTTGAAGAGATGGGTTTTCAGGTTACTTTTGAAGGACTTGATGGTGGGTGAGAGTCGGATGTTTGTTGGATGTACCCGGATGTACATTGGGTAGTTTAAATCCATGCCAAGGCTGT
This sequence comes from Dendropsophus ebraccatus, assembly GCF_027789765.1. Taxonomy (NCBI): domain Eukaryota; kingdom Metazoa; phylum Chordata; class Amphibia; order Anura; family Hylidae; genus Dendropsophus; species Dendropsophus ebraccatus. Next base: position 65,208,066 of record NC_091455.1, on the reverse strand, counting down.
TCACTGAATTAAAAACACTGGACTGCAGGGCTGTCCAGGACTTTCTTATCAAGCGCTGCCACCGTCACAGACTCTGCAGTTCAAACCCTGATTACTATCGCCACTAGCAGAGCAAAACATAAACGGTTTACTCAGAGTAGTTGCACTTAATATGACGTAATGTACATAAAAAGGGTGGCAATCCCGCCCACAAAGTTACGAGAGTACTCCAGACAGCTTTTTGCAGCCCCCCTAGCTACTACAGGACATCTCCACCTGCTGACCTCTTACCTTGAACCACCTGTACCCCTGTGGGGTGATATACATAAAGCCCAAGTGGCTATAAGGTGAGCCTGGAATTTGTTCCCATCTATTGTCTGCAATCTCACACAAGGCGCCTCCTCTTGCCTTTTTTTCTTCTTCCTATATATCTTTAAAAAGCACAGGCAGCTTACACAGTCAAAATACAGGCCTTATGGAAATACATTTTTTCTTACTAAATAAAACATTTTGGGGACATTACATTGGGCCCCCCCTCCCCCGGATTGACTAAGATGTGCTTTTAAGTAAATCTGTCGTGATCTGCACTTGCTGCTCAGCTGGTACAGAAATCCACACCTGCTCCTCAGCAGCTATAGATTTCTGCCATGGTTTACACCTGCCTGCAAGTAAGCGTAAATTATGGTAAATCAGGCCTCCTCCCCGCCTTGTCGTTATGGCTGGCGTATGCCATGAAGAAGGTTAGAATCTGCACCTTTTGAGTGGCATAGTGTATTCAGTGGTTATGCCAGTACAATATAACCCAAATTTCCATTTTTAATTCGAGTTACTGGAGTAAAAATCCTAGCAAGAAAAGAAAAAGAATAATGGTAATTTGTTATCAGTATTCCTGGAGTGTAATTTGTTTCATCCCTGCTCAGCTACATTCATACGTATGGAGACCAATCTGTATTGCCCTGGGTCATGTGATCACTAAACAGACCTCCAGTAAATGACACACAATCCTGTATAGATCACTCTCTCCTGTGTGGCTGACTTCCTGTAAACTACAGGATTATATTATTGCCTTTTAAATGACTCCTTGAAGCTTTCAGACCCTTCTCCACCAAGCTCTGGCCTCTTTATTTCTCTGTATGTCCCGCTATGTACATGGCGCATTTCAAGATTTCAAGATATCATTTTTATCTTCTCTAAGAGACCAGGAGTGCAGTGATATGAAAGGGGTGTCTCTACAATGATTAGCTGCTTAGTTGTAAAACTCCCCTGACTGACACTAAAGCCCTATTATACGGGATGACATAGAGACTGTCAGTGCTTGTTTGCTTCTCATTCCCCACTCGCTGTCTCCGCTACTACACGAGGCGGCAGTGAGCAGGTGAGAGCCGGGGGGGCCCACAGAGAGGTGTGGGGGCGCTGCCTGGCTGATCGCTTGATCGTCCGGGCAGCCCATAGCATATAGCAGTGGTCTGCTATTCTACGGAGCGAGGACAGCAGATCGCTGCTATATGAGTCGTTTGTCTTTCAATATGTTGAAAGACAAACAACAACAACGATCAGCTGACAACGTTCATGTCGGCTGATCTTTGTCTTCTAGTACACAGGACGCATGTTGAGCAGGGGGACAATGCCACTGATTAACCTCTTGCTTCTTTTAAATCTCTTAGTCAGCACACAGAACGGATCTAGGACAATGTGATGAGACTTTATCCCCCTCTGTGGGTGGGTTCACACTAAGGAATCCGGACAGATAACCCGCTGTGAATTCTGCTGCTCGCGCCTACGCGCATCTCCATAGACTCCATTCTATGGTCAGGTGGATTCCGCTGTCCGCCCAAAGAATTGACATGTCAATTCTTTTGGCAGACGACAGAATCTGCCCGACCATAGAATGGAGTCTTCTATGGCACGGAGGAAGATGGGTAGGAGCGGCAGAATATGCGGCGGGTTATCCGCCCGGATTTCTCAGTGTGAGCCCACCCTGTCTCTGCAAAGCCAGTGGCATCAGAGGAAATATAGACTGAATTCAGAGAGCAACAAATAACAAATGGAACGATGGAGCCAAATTGCAGACAGCCAGTGAATGACAGATACACTTGCCAAGTGCTTTAAATTAATTTTTACTCACATATTAATGGTCTTTGTTCTGCTTCCTCCTTTATTTCATAATACACATGTTAATCATATGTTCTTGTCATCTAACTAGGAAGTCCTGGATAATGTTAAGAAGTGCAAGAATTTTCTGGCAACATTAATAAAACTGGCATCTAGTGGACCTCAGTCACCAACCATGGGACAAAATGTCAAAAACCTGGTGAAAAATCTGCTTGTAAGTCCATTGTTCTGTTGACTTTAGTACAGTAAATTTATTAGCACAAAGCATGCAATAATGCTTTGGGTTTAGTTCCATTGAAGTGGATGTCCAGGCAGATTGGGCTGATGAGCAATCCACAGGATAACTGTTTAGGGTCCATTTACACAGAAAAATTATCTGCCAAAGATCTGAAGCCAAAGCCAGAAATGGATTTGAAAAGCGGAGAAATCTCAGGCTTTCCTTTATCACCTGATCTCTGTTTATAGTCCATTCTAGGTTTTGGCTTGAAACCTTTGGCAGATAATCTGTCAGATAATCTTTCTGTGTAAATGGACCCTAATGCTGGGTTTACACGGAACGATTATCGTGCGAATTTGCACGATAACGATTGAATTCGAACGATAATTGTTCGTGTAAACGCAGCGAACGATCGCACGACGAGCGAGAAATTGTTCATTTTGATCTTTTAACTTGTTCTTAAATCGTCATTCGTCGTTCGCAAAAAATTCGCCGATCGTTCCGTGTAAACAGTCGTCGCGCGAAAGTCCCGCCCCCCAAAGTCCGGCCCCCCGCTCATCCGCACACCGGCCCCCCGCTCATTCGCAGCCCCCCTGTGCCGGCTCGATCGCCGCCGCTCCGATCGCCACTCCCCGCGCGCCCGCCGCTCCAATCGCTCCTGCCGCTGTGGCCAAGAACATACGTTACCTGCTCTGCGTCGCAGGTCTTCAAAATCCCCGACTCCCCTCTTCAGCGCATTGATTGGCTGAAGAGGTGAACCGGGAATTTAAAACGGCTCCCCTTCAGCCAATTAGTGCGGTCTTGCATTGATTGGCTGAAGAGGGAAGCCGGGAATTTCAAACGGCTCCCCTTCAGCCAATCAGTGCTAAAGAGGAGCACTGATTGGCTGAAGAGGAGCCGTTTGAACTTCCTGGCTCATCTCTTCAGCCAACCAATGCGCTGAAGAGGGGAGGCGGGGATCTGGAAGACCTGCTGCGCGGAGCAGGTAACGTATGCTCATGGCCGCGGCGGGGGGGCGATCGGAGCGGCGGGGGGGGGGTGATCGGGGCGGCGCAGGGGGCTGCGGTTGAGCGGGGGGGGGGGGCGGGCCGGGCTGCGAGCGCTCGATCGCAAAACGATTTTTCCGTACTATATATCGTACAGTCTAAACGCTGATCGTTATAAAAAAAAAATTGTTACTTCGAAATCGTTAATTGTACGATCGGGCCAATAATCGCCTCGTGTAAACTTAGCATTAGGGTCCATTTACACAGAAAGATTATCTGACAGATTATCTGCCAAAGATTTGAAGCCAAAACCAGGAATGGATTTGAAAAGAGGAAAAATCTCAGGTTTTCCTTTATGACCTGATCTCTGTTTATAGTGCGTTTCTGGCTTTGGCTATAAATTTTTGGCAGATGATCTGTCAGATAATCTTTCTGTGTAAATGGACCCTTATGCTGGGTTTACACGGAGCGATAATTGGCCCGATCGTACGATTAACGATGTCGGAGTAACAATTTTTTTCCATAACGATTAGCGTTTAGACAGTACGATATATCGTACAGAAAAATCGTTTTGCGGCCCTCCGCTCATCCACAGCACGGCCCCACGGTCAACCGCAGCCCCCTGCGCCGCCCCAATCGCCACCCGCTCTGCTACGATCGCCACTCCCGGTGCCGCTACGATCGCCCCTCCGCCCTCGCCGATCCCGCTCAGATCGCCCCCGCCGCCCCGCCCACGAGCATACCTTACCTGCTCCGCGTAGCAGGTGTTCGAAATCCCTGACTCCCCTCTTCAGTGCATTGATTGGCTGAAGAGGGGAGCTGGGAAATTCAAACGGCTCCTCTTCAGCCAATCAGTGCTCCTCTTCAGCACTGATTGGCTGAAGAGGAGCCGTTTGGCTGAAGAGGGGAGCCGGGAATTTCAATCAGTGCACGGCAGCACGGATTGGCTAAAGAGGAGCCGTTTGAATTTCCCGGCTCCCCTCTTCAGCCAATCATTGCACTGAAGAGGGGAGCCGGGGATTTCGAACACCTGCTACGCGGCGGGGGCGGCGATCGAGCCGGCGCAGGGGGCTGCGGATGAGCGGGGGGGGCGGGCGGCCGGACTTTCGCGACGACTGTTTACACGGAACGATCGGCGAATTTTTTGCGAACGACGAGTTAAGAACGAGTTAAGATAAAAGATCAAAATGAACAATTTCTCGCTGATCGTTCGCTGCCTTTACACGTATGATTATCGTTCGAATTTGATCGTTATCGTGCAAATTCGTACGAAGATCGTTCTGTGTAAACCCATTATAAAAGTCACTGATTAGCGGGGTCCTGAAATCCGGCACCCATAACCTTCAGCTGTTTGGTGTCCAAATTACACAATGAGTTGGAAGCAGCTTGTCTACATTCACTGTGTAACTGCAGCTCAAGTCCTGTTCACTTGAACCCCCCGCTGATCAGTGACTGGTAAGCCATCCTGTGCACAGCTCATTGATTAGTTTTGCCCAGAAAACTTCTTAAGGGTATAAACCCACACACCGTATACGCAGCAAAAACGCAGCAAATACGCAGCAGATGTGATGGTGAAGATTTGATGCTGTGTTCAGTTATTTAGATCTAATCTGCTGCATATTTGTTGCGTATTTGCTGCGTATCGCAGCAGTAAATACGCGGCGTATACGGTGTGTGTTTATACCCTAATGGTGCGTTCACACCTACAGGATCTGCAGCTGATTTTCTGCAGCAGATTTCAGTTAAATAACTGAACACAGCATCAGATTTGATGCTGTGTTCAGTTATTTAACTGAAATCTGCTGCAGAAAATCAGCTGCAGATCCTGTAGGTGTGAACGCTCCCTTAGGGTACAAACACACACGGCTTATACGCTGTGTATTTACTGCTGCGATACGCAGCAGATATGCAGCAGATTAGATCTAAATAACTGAACACAGTATCAAATCTGCTGCGTATCTGCTGTGTATGTGCTGTGTGTGTTTGTACCCTAAGGCTGGGTTCACACTAGGTATATTTCAGTCAGTATATTTCAGTCAGTATTGCAACCAAAACCAGGAGTGGATTAAAAACACAGAAAGGATCTGTTCACATAATGTTGTAATTGAGTGGATGGCCGCCATTAATGGCAAATATTTTAGAACAATGGCTGTTATATTGAAATAATGGTAGTTATTTACTGTTATATATGGCGGCCATCCACTCAATTTCAACATTGTGTGAACAGATCCTTTCTGTGTTTTTAATCCACTCCTGGTTTTGGTTGCAATACTGACTGAAATATACGTAGTGTGAACCCAGCCTAAAGCTGCACAAAAGTTGTGATCAGCCAATGAGTGTGCGTTTTCCTGCTCCTCGGCTGATCACTGACACCTCTACACAGGCTGATTATCAGCCGAATGAGGGTTTTTAGCAACGCTCCTTGACAGTAATCGGTCCATAAAAAAGGGGCTTAAAAGGGTTCTCCAGTGTTAGAAAAACATGGCCACTTTCTTCCAGAGACAGCACCGCTCTTGTCTCTAGTTTGGGTGCCTGTTTTGCAACTTAAGCCCCTAATACATAGGGCGAGCAAGCGAGGGCCAACCTGTCGGTGTCAACGCTGGCTTGCTCCTCATTCTCCGCTCACTGTTGCCGCTATTACACTCGCCGACAGCGAGTGGGTAAGTGATGGGGGAAGCTGCGGGGGTCTCTAAAAACCGTCCGGGGTGTGCGTAGAAGATATGGCAGCAGAATGTTGCTATTGTTGACTTTCGTCTTTCAACCAGTGGAAAGACATCAAAAGACAAGATCAACAGTAATTGCTGATAATTGGCCAAATACGGCCGTTAATAGCTTTGTGTAATAGGGCTTTTAGTTCCATTGAACTGCATGGAGCTTATAGGCAAACCACACCTGAACTGGAGACAAGAGTGGTGCTGTCTCTGGAAGAAAATGGCCATGTTTTTGTAGCACTGGATAACCACTTTAACCCATTATAAGTTACTGGAATCTAGCAGGATCTTTTGTGACACCTCTTCATTGTATATGTAAATAAGTGAGAGTGGTTATTTCACTCTTTAGAACCCTTAAACTAGTCTGAAGAATAGAATATTTTGTATTTGTAATATTTTACCAAATATAGTCTATCACTTTTAGTAGATGCAGCACAGTATATAATGTTGATCTTTGGGATACTTTTGTTTGATTAGGGGGCACTTGGCTTAGTAATGTTACGATACAGTACCTGGTCTAAAGGTAGCCATACGTGGCGGGTTCAGTAGTCACTGTATGGGGCTCTCCTGACCATCCACCGACAGATTTTGTCAGTGGAGATAGATTTTCCATCACGCCCAACCTTTTTGCTCTGGGGGAGAGAAGCCGTAGCCAGAGCAGTCTGGCTGCAGGTCACTCCTCCCAAAAGAGAACACACGGGCGGTTACAAATGTTCCTGTGTACTGGGAGGACGGTCACCAAGCGATACAGATAACTGATGGCCGAACGGTACTGCAAAAAATGCTGTGGTGTTACTAAATGGTCAGATAAACATAAAGACTGAATGATCAAAATTTTATGTGTGAACTTGTTTTAATTATGTTATTAATTTGAGATTTTTTCATATTTAAGGATTCAAAACTTGAACCAGAAGAATTTACTACAAAACTGTATAAGGAGCTCAAGTCCTCACCTCAGCCTTATCTAGTGCCTTTTCTGAAGGTAGGATTCATGTTCCTTTCCTTTCCTGGGCTGTAGACATTTGTTGGGCCCCGTTCCCACTGAGCAAAGCTAGCGGAATTCCGCGACGGAATTGTCCGCCGCGGAATGCCGTTAGCCTCCCGCTCATAATGGGAGTCTATGGGAGGCGCGCGCTGCTGCTCTGTACGCGCTGAAGAATGAACATGTTCATTCTTCAGCGCGGACAGGGCAAGAGCGCGCGCCTCCCATAGACTCCCATTATGAGCGGGAGGCTAACAGCATTCCGCGGCGGACAATTCCGTCGCGGAATTCCGCTAGCTTTGCTCAGTGGGAACGGGGCCTTATGTAGGAAAGTTATATATATAGAGAGAGAAATAATTGAGAATAATTGTTAACTTCAGTTTCACTAATCCATAGAAGATATAGCAGATATAAGAAATGTAGCTCTGTTTTCTTTCTTCTCCATTTATTTGGCTTCTTGACTGCCCTTTTACGAACTCATCATATACTCTGTAACTGCTCAGATCTCTCATAAGACAGATCACTGACTTAAAGTGACATCACCCACTTTTTACATTATGACTTCTCTTCACAGGTGTACAGGGTAAATTTTGCAGATTTCATACTTTATTTTATATCGCACATCATGATGCTTGTTCCAGTTAAAAGTTCTCTTTTATCATCTATAGATTGTGGTACCTGGGCGGGGCTTCTCGACTGAAGCGGGTTTTTTAGCCCCGCCCACAACAGCGCCATAGACCCTACAACTCTGTGACATCATAGCTGTCTAGGCCCTGCCCCCTCGACAGCCATTGGAAAGGGCTGGCCTAAAGGTCTAGGCCCCACCCTCTCTAGGTCGCGGCATATGCACCGATGAAGTCCCAGTCTGGCGAGACCGACAATGGCGATGTGGGCGGGGCTAGCACAATCCGCAGATGATAAAAGAACACTTTTTACTGGAACAAGCACCATGACCTATGATAAAAAAAATAAGGTTTTAAACTGCAAAATTTACCCTTTACACCTGTGTAGAGAAGTCAGAATGCTGCTTTTAGATGACTATGGATAAAGGAGGTGGAGTGGTTGAAGACAGGCACAGGGGCATGGCTGCAGCTTTTAATCAGTGTTACACTATATATCACCCCAGGGCTGGATTCACTGCTTAGACTACTCAGTACTGCTATTTAATGCTGCCTCTGGCTGTGTGCTATAGTGGAGTAGGATCCCCTCTTGTCAGTCATTGCAGTGTATGGAAAAAACAGCTAGTGTCTGTCACAGAAAATTAAAGATAGAGCCTGGTGAACAAATGTTGTATAATAGCCAGAAATACAGATTGTTCTCATATGGCCAGAATGCATGGCAACCTATTCTAAAATATTATCCTAAATTTTTCTTCTCGCTAATTCTGTATGCCACTGTCTTGTGCTAATGTACTTTTATAGCATTAATGATTGTGTTATTTTTACCTTACATAGAAAAGTCTTCCTTCACTGCGTCGTCTGATGCCAAATTCCCAGGAATTTATCTTGCAGTGTGGACAACAGACCCCTCAGCCAGAGTCGGCTACTACAAACTCACTCTCTTTTGTTAAGATTACACCATCCTCTTCCTCACAGAGCGTAAAACCAGTTGTCACTCCAGCACTTGGTACTGTGAAAGCTCACTGCACTACCCCTGCTGGGCCCCCACCATTGCAACATGTGAACATAAAACAGGTGGTAAGAGTAAATAGTTTTTTCTTCCTTTATTCTCTCATTCAGGATCTTTGATACTACATGTGGTTGGAACCTTGGGTTCATCTTATGTTTTTTTTGTTTTTTTTTTTAAATAAGGTGGCTGTTCAAAAATTTGCTGACATGACATGGGATATGTAGCTTGTGGTAGAAGTTTATAAAAAAAAAAAAAAAACCTTAGTCACTGTAATAAATTTTTTTTTTTTTTTTGCAGAAATCAATAGTACAGGGGATTTTAAGAAACTTTGTATTTGGGTTTATTAGCCGAAAAATTAATTTTTATCATGAAAAAGCAGTTTGAAGCTCTCCCCCTGTCTTCATTGTTCTCCTATGGCGAGAGAGAAAAGAGACACCAAAACAGTTAAAAAGAGTCAAAAGAGTTAATTTAAAGCTATATCACTGGGCTCTCTCCTCTGATGTCACCACTGACCTATCTGACCTCTGAATAGCTCCCCCACTGTGTAATCCATTGTTCTCTGCTGCCATTTCTCCTCCATCTCTCCTCCCCCCTCCCCTCTTCAGAGAACAGACAGGATCCGTCTGATTGAGATTTCCTGATTCTGAGCAGTAGATGACAGAAAGGAGAGGAGGGGGGACCTGGGAAAAGGCTTTTTAAATGCAGATAATGGCATATTTGCCTAATAAACCCAATTACAAAGTTTCTTAAAATTGCCTGGACTATTGATTTCTGCAAAAATTTTTTAAGTGATATTATATTCTGTTAGTAGGGTATTTAAGTTGAAGTATACGATGGGGATTTCCTCATCTCAAACAATTTATAGAAACAAAGGCTAACAGTGGGCAAACCCCAGCAGAATGTGCCAATGTCTCAATGACTTGTCATGTGGACTTGAGCATCAATTACAGCTTGACAATGACGTCTCATGAGGTTCACAAGTCAACTTATTGTCTCCTGAGACATGGCATCCGACTCTTGAAGTGCAGCCCTCAGGTCATTGAGGTACTGGGGTACAGAGTTACGAGCCTCTACATGGCGACCCAGTTGATCCCACAGGTTTTCTATAGGATTGAGGTTTGGGGAAAGTGCAGGCTGCTCCATTTGAGATACCTCCGTTTCCAGCAGCCATTCCCTAATGATGTGACCTTGATGAGCTGGAGCATTGTTGTCCATAATGATATGAGACCTGTGTTGTTCATGCAGAAACACAATGACTGGACGATAGACCAGTGGACCTTGGTACTGTTTACTGATGAAAGCTGATTCACTTTGAATAGGAATGATTGCTATAAACAGTGCATCCTAGAAGAGCGCTAACCCCGAAAAATCTGTCGGGGGTCGTCTTATACACCGGATATGGTCGCCGCATACGGTGGGGAGCTAAAAAACGGCCGCATCCCCACTGTATGCACCAACCGCTATAAAAAAACAAACAATTTAACTCACCTGTCATCCGCTCCCGGCAGCTGTGCGTTTCCTGTCATGTTCCCTGCGCAGGCAGTGTGATGCAGAGATACTGCCTGCACTGGAAATCCCCGAAACATCTCCAATTCTCCTGTAGCTCTCCTGGCAGTTGAGTGTCTCATGGGAGAAGCTCTGAGGCACTCAGCTGCCCGGGAGAGCTTTGGGGTTTCAGGGACTTTGCAGGCAGTGTCTCTGCATCACGCTGCCTGCGCAGGGAACATAACAGGAGACACGCAGCTGCCAGGAACTGGTGAGTTGGATTGTTTATTTTTTTTCAATGGGGCCCGGCAGCCCCGGCATATAAGACAAACCCCTGAAAATCATCTTAAAAGTCAGGGGTCGTCTTATAAGCCAGAAAATACGTTATGTATATATAGAGCGAGGACCTCAGGGACTACATAACGGGGTGGTTTGGTAATCTCCCCACTAGAAGGCACCCCTTGGCAACAGGCTTCCTTCTCTGGAGAGAGGGATATCTGTGCAAGCATCCTGAATAAATTTGGCCTCTGTTGGGTATATGTGACTATAGATTACAGCGCTTATGATAGATGGAGCCTGCTGGACCCTGCCTACTCTGCTGGTATAACTCGGTTTTAGCTACACATTTGAATCAGTCAGTGGGCGCATACTATTTTTCTGAGGTTTTACATCACTGTATATGGCAATGTCCAGATATTTTACATAATATTTTCATCATTTCTGTCTATGCAGAAATGTAAGTATTTTTTTTATTATTTTAAGAGAGCATTCACAATCCATTTGACATCTGTGATCTAATTCTATATGAAATAAAACTACACAGAAAATGTTTCAGATTTTATTTCATGACATTTGAGTAAACTGCATTAATGATGAATCGTGAAACCTCCATGACTTGCGGTCTGATAGGCCTGCATGTCTTAAGGGATTAAGGCCATCTGGACAAGTTTATGTTGTTAGATATTACTGTAAACAACTGGTGAGATTTCTTGTTGTCATATCCAGACAAAAGTACGCTTGAGGATTCATGAGCGTGATGTGTGTAAACTGAGGGCTAGACGCAGATGCCTCATAGCTGTTTTGGTTGATTGAGCATGTTGATGGACTGTGTGGAATGAGGACCTGTGTGTGACTACTAATGTTGCCGTTACCATTGCAGGTAGTTCAGCAGCCAAGCAGCGGGATTGTGAAGCAAGTGACCACATTGCCCCCAAACTCTGTGCTTAATATTAACAAACCTGAAGAAAAACACTTCTCTCTGAATACTCTCATACGACCAGGGCACCTGCCACCAGGTACTCGCTCATGTGTCTGCAGGTTAACATGTTTCTACTGCTTATTATACATTAAAGCAACTCACAATCTGCCCCCCCCCCCAAATCCGCTTGTACCGTCAGCTGCTTTGAATCCAAAATCTGTCCTGAGGTCCACTTGGTAGGTGATGCAGTTATTGTCCTAAAAAAATTACTTTTAAACTTGAAGCCCTGCGTCAAATTGGCATGGCCTAGATTGTCTATGCCCTAGGCTTACACCGCCTCTCCGTCCTTCCTTCCTGCCCTCTTCACCATTAGGAATGCCCCAGGCAGGATTTTTCCTAGTCATCACCTGTCTGAACACTGCACATGTGCAGTGTTTAGAGAAGTTATGAATAAGAGAAATCCTGCCTGGGGCATTTCTAATAGTGAAGAGGACAGGAAGGAAGGACAGAAACTTGGTGCAGGCCTAGAGCATAGACGCTATAGGTCACACCAATTTGGCACAGGGCTTCAAGTTTAAAGTAGGAAAAAAAACTGCATCATCTGCTGAAAGGAGCCCAGGACAGATCTAGGAATAAAAGCAGCTATCCGACTGTACAAGGTGTGTGTGTGTGTCAGATTGTGGGTACAGAGTTGCTTTAACATTTCTTCTATACTCCTGCACACCTGCTTACATTATACGTAGTATGTATGAGTTAATGAGGTACAGTGAATATGATTACAGGGACCCACTACCCATGGTTGCTGCATAATATTAACAAGAGAAAGCACGTATATTGTAGCCTGGTGTTTGGGGGGCACAATATTTTTTGTCTTCGTTCTCTGCACAAGATGCTGATGGCTCGGTGGTGCTTTCTTTTACTTGGTTCATCCCTTCAAACTCTTGTGACCCCTTGGTGGACCCATAGCATTGACCAAAACCCAAAACAGCAGAAGCGTGTTCTAGAGCAGTGTAAGGCTTACTATGACAACTATCATTCTCCCCCACTCACCTTGTGAGGTGCAAAAAATGACTATTTTCCTACCTACCTCTAAACCATTTGGAAAATAATTTGGATTGTAAAGCTAAAACTAGATAACATCGATGTATTCTTATGCATTGCGTTGTAGCGCGTCTTATGCATTGCGTTGTAGCGCGTCTTATGCATTGTAGCACTTTGTTTTCCATTAATGCACCTGTGTGCTATTTGGAAGCTCATTCATGTGTTAGCACATTTATCTACATGCTTTCTGTAGTTGTAGCCATTGCAACATTCATGCAACTATTGATATTGCATGAAGGCATGCAGATATGATATCCATATCAAAGTCATTGAATTAGTCCTGTGCACTATTATCATAGTCCCCTTTTCTTCTGCACATGTCAGATTTTTATCATATTTGCAAAACAGAAAGGATGGTACAATATTCAGTACCCACATCCCCAGTATTGGGTGACTGAGTAGGTTTGCCAGTGAAGATCTTGGGTAATACAATTACAAAGCAACACCACATGTAACAGAAAGCCCCTTTACACCATAGCTAGTTAAAGTGTAACTGTCATTTACAAACAACTTTGCAGAAATCAGTAGTACAATCGATTTTAAGAAACTCTGTAATAGGTTTTGTTAGATAAAAGCATTTCTTTCTGTACTCCAAAAGCTGTTTTCCCTTCTCACGTTCAGAGATGTAGGTTTGCTGTGTATATAGTGCTCTATGGAAGGGGAAGGAGTCCAGGGGGGTCAGTAAACAGGAAGAGGAGAAAAACAGCCCATGTCCAGGAGCCAGCACAGCACAACATCCTGCAATCTTACCTCACCAAATTCCCAGACCAGCACTGAGCAGACCTGTGAATCCAGCGTTTTGTGTGCATAGACAGTCTCCCAATTGCAGGGGATGCTTGTCTGCTCTTTCACCCCCCGTCAGCCCCTCCGTCCTCCATAGGTTATAATGGGCACAGCAAACCCATCTTAACTTTGCTCCTTTGTAATGTAGCCGACTTTGCTTTGATAATGAACAGATAAGTTAGGGGGTGGGTGGAAAAAAGCTTTTTGAGTACAGAAAGAAATCTCTAATAAAACTTATTACAGAGTTTCTAAAAATCGCTTTAATTTCTACAAAGATGTTTTAAATAACATTTACAGTTTAAATTTAAAGCAGAAATGTCAGCAGTGTTTTTACCAAACGCTGAGTTTTCGGATTGGATAACGTTGCCAAATCCGAACAGTTTTTCTCAAAACTGTTGCTGACACGTCCTCTTTAACCCCTTCCTGTCAATAATCTTTAGTTATACGTTCCTACTGCACATACCCCATGCAGTAGGAATGTATATATACGTTCTGACTGAGGGGCTTCTGATGTGTGCGGGTCCGCTGCAGTGAGAGCGGTCCCACACACATCAGTGTGTCCGGGGCTGGAGGTAATGAGAGGCAGCTGCGTCTCATTAACCCCTTAAATGCTGCGATCTATAACGATCGCGGCGTTTAAGCTACTTAGTGACAGAACAAGCTGCAGTCACTGAGTGATCGGGACCCCCGCAGCCTCTTACCTCCGTCCTGTCGGATCGGCGATCTATGTATAGAGTCTGCTCTCAGGCAGGCTCTATACATAGATCGCCGATAAAACTGATCTATGCTGTACTATGGCATAGCATAGATCAGTAAATGCAATCTAATGATTGCATGTTTTACAGTGAAAAAAAAGTGTAATAAAGTTTTTTAAAGTATTAAAAAAAAACCTTATAAACCCCCCTCCCAATAAAAGTTTAAAAGTTAAAAACCCCCTTGCCCATTATAAAATAAAAATATTAAAAATGAATAAATATATTATATATCGTAGCATGCTGAATTGTCCGATCTATTAAAATATAACATTATTGTTCCCGCACGGTAAACGGAAACAAAAACACACGAGGATTGCTGATTTTATTAAATTTATATATCAGAAAAAAAATTTTAAAAGGCGATTAAAATTTTTGTTACACCAATATAATATTAATAAAAACTAAAGATCATGGCGCAAAAATTGACACCTCCAACCAGCCCTGTAGGTGGAAAAATAAAAGCGCTATGGCTCTTAGAAGGTGAGGAGGAACATTGCTTTGATTTGACCCGGACTTTTGCGCATCAAAGGGCTCTGTCTTGAAGGGGTTAAGGTAATGTGCACACGCAGTATTTTGGTGTGCGTTTTGTATTGTAGTTTTATGAAAAACAGAAGTGGGTCCAAAACACAGAAGGTGCAGATCTTTCCATTATAGTTTTTCTTTGTGTTTTTATAAAAATAGTGACCAAAATGAGGCCCAAAATACTGTGTGCACATAGCCTCAGGCTGTCTTTAATAAAGGTGAAGATCGGTAGTAATGATTTTATAAAATATTATGCATTTTCTTTCTTTCTTTCTTTAAAATAATTATGAGAAACTATTTTAAGGGTCCACTTTACTATAAGTAACTTTTATGCAGAACTTGTGCTTTAGGTCATGCAGCCGTTTAGAAAGCATTACTTAATTTATCTCATCTGTTTCTTTCCTTTTCAAGCATCAGTTGTGAAACAAATCACCGTACCAGGAAATAAAGTTATATCCCTGCAAGCGTCTACTCTTCCCATTAAAGAGAATAGCTCAGCGTGCTTCAGGTAATAAAAAACATAACTTCAGGTGTCAGGGTTCTAAAACTCGCAAAAAGTGAGTAATCGCAAGATAAGCCATTTAATGTATTTAATAGGGTGTTTATAAGCAATGGTCTGTTGTAATGGATGAGTTTAAAAATTCAACATGGGCCCAGTCAGCAGATTTAGGGTATGTTCACATGTAGAAGATATGCTGAGCATTTTCTGTCTGGATTTGCAGGCATGAATCTACAATGGGTTATAACAGCAGCAAGGTGATACCATTCTAAACGGGTAGTTCAAAAAAAACTTTTTTCGTTCAAATCAGTTAGTGCCAGAGATTTGTAATTTTCTTCCATTAAAAAAATCTCAAGTCTTTTCATACTTATCAGCTGCTGTATGTCCTGCCGGAGAGGTTTTCTATGGGGATTTGCTGCTGTTCTGGACAGTTCTTAACATTGACAGAGGTGGCAGCATAGAGCACTGTGTCAGACTGAAAACAATACACCACTTCCTGCAGGACATATAGCAGCTGATAAGTACTGGAAGATTTTAGATTTTTTTTTTTGGATAGAAATAAATTACAAATCTCTGGCACTTTTTGGCACCAGTTGATTTGAAAGAAAAAAATGTTTTGATGAACTTACTGTGTGGAAAAATGGAAATTCCGAAATTAAAATTAAGTTGTAGTCTAGATTTTAAAACCGCACCATGTCAGTTTACGCTGCAGTCAAGTCACTGATTTATCCCATTCATTTCAATGGAAAGTCACAATCTGCAATAAAAAAAAAATTCTGCACGTAAGCAAAATGGATTTTAAATTGACTTTTTTTTTTTCAAACTGTACAATAAAATCTGCAGCAAATCTGCTCCAAAATCTTCAGATTTTCCTCTGGTGTTCTGCAGAGATTTTTTGCAGTAAAACCACTGTCTGAACATACCCATAGGGTAAAGACGGGGAACTTGTTGCTCCTCGGCTGATCGGCGGTATTATTACGTGGGCCGATTATTAGCCGAAGGATAATTCTAGCAATGCTCCTCGTCAATAATTGTCCCTTGTAAAAGAGCCTTAAAGTGTCAATGTCGTCAAACCTTTTAAAATCTAAAGCAACAGTAGGTGTGAAATAATGCAAGTTTGCAATATACATTATTATTGTTGTTATTATTGTTTTTGTTATCATGCTGTAAAACAAAGCTGAACTTACCAGAAATCCAGGTCCAGTCTCCAGAAGGCACATTTTCTGATATCACATTTATATCACATCTACTGTTGATTTAGGGTTTAAAAGTTACAATGACAGGTACACTTTAAGCGTCCCAAACTGGAGGGTGCAATCACTTAAAGGTTCAGGTAATGCAGTTAGTGAATGCTTTATATTTATCTTTATAAATATGCAGTTTTGTTTTTAAAAAGTTTAGAAATGAAGATTTCACTGTTTTGCCTCCTCTTATCATAGTTCTTTCAATTATTTTATTATTCCACATTTGAGAAAAGTGATAAATCATTCTATTCAATGAAGTACCTAGAACATGGTAAGAGGAATCTCTTGGCAGGTTAGTCACCACTAACCTGCTTGTTTTCCTAGTAGAGCTTTTCTTGGCAACTTTTTTTTTGGAGCTTTTCTTGGCAAAACCGATTTGTTTTTTGTATAACAGGCATAGCTGGATTCAGGGTGAAGAGCTCTCTTACATGGCCCCATATTCAGCTATGTATGCCCACAAATGAGCGCTAATCAGCGCTCCCTTGCGATAGATTTACAAGGCAGGATTAATCGTGCAGCTGCCATCAAATGATTGTGCTTCATCATTATTCTTAAAAACAAATTAGCAGAACTAATGCTGGGTTTACACGGAGCGATAATTCGCCCAATCGTACGATTAACGATTTCTAAGTAACGATTTTTCTTTTATAACAATCAGCATTTAGATGGAACGATATATTGTACAGAAAATTTGTTTTCCGATCGTTTTCCGATCGCTTAAGCCTATCTTGCACATATGTAAAATCAGTGAACGACTGTTTACACGGAACAATCGGCGAATTTTTTGCGATGAACGACAATTTAAGAACAAGTTAAAAGATCAAATGAACGATTTCTCGCTCGTCGTGCGATCGTTCGCTGCGTTTACAGGTACGATTATCGTTCGAATTCGATCGTTATCGTGCAAATTCGCACGATAATCGTTCCGTGTAAACCCAGCATAAGTGACATAGTATGTAAACATTACTGCGTCTGTTCTTTGAAAGGTAAGACAAGAAACAAAAGGTGCAACAGCAACCCACAGGTGCAAGGGCTTACCGTATATACTCCTCCCAGCGTACACACGGCAAACACCTGCTCTGTAGATAATAAAAATTAAAGTATAATTTATTTATTTTTTTAGAAAAGTGAGGATCTCAGCAAACTATTTGATCAAACAGAGTGTACCATGTGGCGACAGCCACCATGTCCTTAAGAACTTAAAACTAGACTAGACGGACCAGGTGGTCGTTTCTGTTCACAATCTTCTATTTTTCTAATTAACTTTTAACCATACACAAAGAAAAACTGCTACCAATGCCAGTTCCGTGTGATATAGAGGTCAGACATCATCCCAGATTTATCAGTTCTCAGCGTCTGCACTACTGACTCTTCGCGGCCCACTGGAACTACCCACTCAGCCAGTCACTGACTGCAGGTGTGTCCCGCCTCAACCACTGATTGGCTGAGCAGGCATTTCTGTGTGGGGGCATGATATCACAGGATGGCAGGGAGTTTGGCAGTGGACCATGAGCGGTGACACTGCACTGCAGGGGCACGGGGACATGTAAATAAGATTTCTTTATTATGCTCCCACCAGGAGGGCTTGATAGGCTACCATAACTATAAACAACTGTTCAAAGGCAGGATTGGAGTGGATACAGAGGTGGAGGCAAATAATGACAGTATAAAGTGTCTAATTTGCATGTAATGGAAGTAGGGTTGCAGGGGAAGGTCATGGGTACTACATATCTTATCAAATATTAAAATTATATGAGAACTGCCCTCCACTATATCAGCAAATCTAAACAAACCTCCACCGTTGTGTCATAATGTTTGTAAGGCTGTTAGGCAGGGCTGGGTGGAACAAAAAAAGACTGTAATTGGGTCTGTCATTTCCACATTCAAGAGCATCCCTACTGGGTTTAGGTATTATAGAATTGTAAAGTGCTGCAGAATCTGTTGGTGCTATATAAATAAAAAATATTATTAATAATAATAATAATATTATTATTGTGATATATGATTGAAACATCCCCCGAGGAATACATGTACCCAATAGGAATGCATTAAACACACCAACCAGATGCGAAAGGAGAGAAGATGTAAACGTCTGATAATAAAGATATGTAAATCTGTCAGGTCCAGTAGAGTTTCCCCCTGGGAGTGTCTTAAAAATTCTCAACTCTTTCTTCAAATCTTATATCTGCATTGAGGTGTGATATCGCTTCTTCCAATAGAGTCATCAGGGCACATAATTGGAGAAAGGGAAATGGAAGAGAGTCCTGGTCGGTAGTATTAGGAGATGATGTGTCTAGTAAATAATAAAGGTGGGAGTAATAGTCAAAATGCAACACAAAGTCAGAAAGGTCAATACTACAAAAACCGCACGGCATGCAGGCTCCGCCTGAACTAAGGACCGTTGCTAAGGACCGTTGCTGCTGGCTTCGCCAAAAAGACTTGTAAACCAATAAATTGTAGAAAAAGTGAATAAGCCGCACTCACCATTTGTCGTGTTCCAATATTTATTCCACGATTAAAAGCAACAGACACAGTAAGGGCAAAAAACTTTTGGCAGACGCCAGGCAGGTATAGTTACAGCCTGTTTCACGCTGTCGCGCATCTATGGACCACCCTTGTTGCTTTCGTGGAATCCAATTGTGGAATAAAGATTGGAACACAATGAATGGTGAGTGTGTCTTATTCACGTTTTCTACAATTTATTGGTTTAATAGTCAAAATTCACTTGCGTTTAGCAAAGAAGTATGTGTTTTGTTTTATGGTGGAAACAAACTCCACCTCTCCTCTTCCCTTTATCACATAATTATTGTGCATTCATTTTTGCTTTATCCAACACAAGTAATGGAATTTCCCTGGTTTTCTGTTCATTGTCTGTTCTGCTTAGCTCAGAGAAGTCTCCTCTTTATTTCTGTAGTAATTTCTTAGCAGCCATTCTACCATGAATACTTGACTGACGCAGTAGAGATGTCGTGGCTTGCACCTAGTGAAGCATTTATTAGACCTTTAATCTGAGTTGCTGTTAAAAGATGATTTCTGAGGCTGGTGACGCTAATAAACTTAACATGTGCATTGCAAGCAACTTTTACATCATAATGTTATATACTAATATACTTTCAAACTGTTCAAATTTTCCTAATTGACTGACCCTCAGTTTTTAAAGCCCTAATTGACTTTATGGCATTTTAAACCTGTGACAGATACTGCTAATTTTCCGGTTATCTTAGATTATCACCTAGCAGTCTACATTTTTATAAACCAAAAAAAAAAAAAAAAGCACTACTTTTTTTTTTTATATTTTATTGATACAGAACGTAAACATATAAAAAATTTAGATAGAAACACAGTCCATATGAAAGGAAATAAAAAAAATATCACAGAAATTTAACAGTGCTCAAAACAGACTAGAATAGTGTAGGATAGCAGTCTGCAATAAATAGCTGGCACAAAAAAATGGGTAAGAGTAGTCTGGATTAAGTCAGAAACCTCTACATTTGTAACGTGTATAATGAAGCCGTGGGCACTTATCCACACCAAAGATGCGTACAAATGCAGGGAATTACCCAAACCAGCAAAGCAGATAGATAGAAGTAAAAAGAGCATGCTCTATACGGGAGAGCCACCACACCTGACACTCATTTCACACTTACAGATAAAATATGCCTGCATATATATATATACAGTATATATATGTGTGTGTATATATATATATATATATATATATATATATATATATATATATATAATGCCCATGCATGCATGCCTCGGGCTTCACTGATAGCAGAACAACTCCCCACAGTGTTGCGTGGAGCCCATCCAGACCACTAAACCACCAATGAAGTGTAGCCTGGCTATTTAAATGCCGTTCGCAGTTTTGACAGTGGCATCTAAATGGTAAAATAGCCGACACAGAGTGTTCGTCCGTCCGTCTTGAGCCTGCTTTATACCATGTTGATGACATCAGGACACGCATGCTCGCCTGTGACATTAAATGGTTATAGAAACACTAAAGAAGGCATGCACCACTTCATAACATAAATAGCAAAATCTGCGTGCTATATACACACTTGAACAAAAATATACAAAAAGAAGTATATAGAGTTGTTCAAGCCAAAATGTTACACAAAATAATTTTTATTAAAATCACAGCTCAAACAAATTAAAAACATTTAAAAAACACATCATGCAACAACCTATGGTAAAGGGTTTGCACCCCACTAAACTAGGATGAAAATATATCCGCAGTGAGGACTAGGTATAAAGATCAACCATTATAGAATAGAATAGGCAGCAAAATAATATTGCAGTATCCACAAATGCATATGGTGCTATACAGCCTGTGACAAACGATGGATGGTCAGTGGGGTGAGTGTACTGGTTAGCTAAAGCGTTGGCTGTCCAGGCATGATGGGAGTTGTAGTTTTGCAACAGCTGGGGAGCCAAGGTTCCCTGCCCCTGATCTAATTAGTCCATGCAACCCAGTGGAACAGTATTAGCAATCTAATGATTTCTTGGGGAACTTAAAAAGTGTACAAAAAATGGCAACTTGAACCATTTTTTTTTTCTTGTAAAAAGTATCATCGTAGTCGTCCTGACCTGAGGAATAATTATAACATGACCGTTTTACCCCTCGGTGAACGGCGTAAAGACGAACCCCACTCAAATTAGTGAAATTGCATGTTTCTTTTTGTTTTTGCAATATAGTTTATTGAAAATGTCATTACAAAGTAGAGTTGGGGCAGCATAAAACAAGTTCTTATATGGCTCTGTAGATTAGATGAACGTGAGAATGCAGCCTAACACACACAAACACACATTACTGACACAGACTCTTAATGACATACACATTACTGACTGATGTACTGACACACACACTTACTGACATACACATTATTGACTGACACACACACACACACACTTAAGGCCCTATTACACCAAAAGATGTCTGACAGATTATCTTACAGATTTTTTCAGCCAAAGCCAGGAATGGATTTGAAAAGAGGAGAAATCTCAGTCTTATCTTTACGACCTGTTCTCTGTTTATAGTCCGTTCTTGACTTTGGCTGAAAAAAATCTGTCAGATAATCTGTCAGACATCTTTTTTGTGTAATAGAGCCCTTACTGACTGACGGACATACACACATAACTTACAGCTCAGTCTGCTAGGCGGATCTCCACACTGTAGTATTGAGGACCTGCTGGTCATGTGATCAGGTCCTTCATCCCTCTCTATCACAGGTCCTGCTCTTTCTCTGTCTTCTGATGTTTAGCCACTCACCCTGCACTACAGTGAGGGGGCTGAACATCAGAAGACCGGGTCCCCCTCCCTCTCTGGGCCCTTGAAGGCGCTGGGGCCCCTGCACTTGCCCGAGTAAGCCCGATGCTGGCGCGTGCCTTGCTTGAGAAACCAAAGGGGGATAATAATCAAGACCCTATGTGAAAGAGATTACAGTTGCTTTCATTTTCTATAAGACATCAAGAGCAGGAGCCTGACTGCTGTGTGCAATTCTCCCACTTTCTCTTGCTCTCATTTTGATTAATTTCCCAGCCCAGATACCCAAAGTGACATAAAACTGGACAATTATTTTCAGTTTCAATACTGATAGAATATCTTTGCTAAGTCGTATCCCTACTGGCTTGCTTTATACACACAGGGAGTTCATTTTCTTTTTAGTGAGAGTTTTTATTGCATATGCCCCAAAAATCCTCAGCAATAAAAGAACAATATCAAATTGAAATGGATATGGCAGCGTAATGCCTGTAATCATGTGTAAGAATTGTTACTGCAAACAATTCAGAATAAGAATGATCTAGGTTGCTACAAGTAACCTTTAAATCGCTCCATTTATTTGTAGCCTTTAGAAGGATATCAAGTCTTCCTTTAGTTATTCATATGATACAGTCATCTATTTGCAACCATCAGCATAAAGTGGGAAACCATAAATAGGTGAATGTGTACATTTCTAGAATAAAATGATGAATTGTTGAATCATGTTTATCGTGCTTTATTGTTTTTAAAACAGGGTACCGTGTATGTTCTTTATGTTATTGTTTGATGTAACGATTGGTCCTTGATATAGTTGAACACTAGGGGGTGCCAGAGGCTCATTTTCTTATCCAACACATGACTGGACAGCTCATTCATTTTTATATCCCCATCAGGGTGGCTTCAATTAGGTGTAGTACCTAATTTAACAGAGGTTCCTGAGGGGTTTGAAGCATTGGAACATTAAAATAAGACAATAATACCTACATCTTATTAGACTCATTTAAATTCAGGCTCAACGTTTGGGGAATATGCTTTTTCATTCTTTACTCGTGGATGTTTTATGACATAGATATGAAATAAAGTAGGATTACAGGTTTTTAGCCTTTTGAAGGCAGACAAAAAAAAATAGCATGTTTGTGTCAGTGTTTTTTTTCATGAAATATGTACGGCTGAATACGCGTGCCATGCAAGGTGTTACGCTGGCTTTCTGCTATGCAATAAAAAGCATGAACTTATATGTATACTTCTGGAAATGTTGTTATGCAGTTTGCAAGCCAGTTGATTTTTGGGGGGGACAGAAATGCCTCAAAAATGTGAAAAGAACTTTTTTTTTTTTTCTGGCCTTAAACAGAAGTTTTACTGAATGGGAATTACTAGCTGTTTCAATGGAACGCAATAGAATAAACCATTCTTTTAGCTGTAAGCCCTTTACATCTCAAAATACTATGTGTGTGAACAGAGCCTCAGCTGGAATAAAAGGGAGTTGCCAGACATATGGTACAATTGTTCATGTCTACAAGAATGAAATATTGTTGTTCACATCCTGGATTAGTCTTCAAACTGCATATTGTTTTAGTATAGAGAAAGATGATATAATGTAGTCTTGGAAATGGTTTTCAAGGTGGTAGGACTTTATTAAAAGACGTAACTCTGAGTTACAGTTGACCAAACTTCGAGCAGATTTGGGTTTGTCCGAACCCTTTTGTGCAGCATTTGATTAGCAGTGGCTGCTAAAGTTAGATGGAGCCCTAGGGAGTCCTGGGAAACATGATATAAAATGGATATAGCCATTGTTAAGTGATTGTTCTTTGATATCTTAAACATAGTTTACAACATATGACAGTATCCACATTCCAAAATACTTATTAGTGCAAGAAAGCATCCCCACATTTTTATAGACTATAGAGTGTCTTTTTAATATCCCCCACTTCTAGTTAACTGCCCATAGTATGGGAAAGATAGCAAGAAGTACGGGGAAATAAAAAGTATGACTACACAGGGTTTGTAGTCTGTTACCATGGAGACACTGAAGTACTGTAGACACAAATAAGATTTTTGCAGTTTCATTTTTTATTTTAGATTCATTGGAACAATAAAAAGAAACTGCAAATGGGGGCCTAGCCTGTAACCCCTTCTAGATACAGCAAATTCCTCACTTCAATTTTTTTTTCTTCCTCTCCTTAGATCCATAATATTTTAATTTTTTTGCAGTATGTTTTTTCTTTTATGTGAGGCAGGTTGTTCTTTAAAAAAAAAATCTAAATTTATGAAATTTTAGGTATAATAATCATACAACATATGCCAACAGAGGTGCGGGTAAAGGTACATATGTTGTCATATAAAAAAGACAACAAGATTGTCAATAAGATTTAAAGGTTTAAAATGAAGAGAGTTTTATATTCCACTGTGTCGGTAAACTGGATCCCAATAATACAATGTACAAAGAAGTGGAAGGAGTGGTCATGTAACTAAGCCATGAGGTCTTCCATTCAGGCGTTTAGGCACAGCTAAAGGGCCGGAATGCCAGCTTTGACCAGTTGGTGGTGCGCAGAATGATGATACGTTTTAACCATGGTGTCAGGGATGTGCAGGAGGAAGAACGTTGTACTTTTTAATGGCATCCTTTATTTTGTAAACTCAAGTGGTAACAACTTGTTCACACACAGATAACCCTTCAGATACACAGATCACCTGAGATCCAGCCTATACACATGACACAAAGAACTGTAATACCAGCTTCAGTGTCTCTATCACTAACCCCCTTTTTAATGTAGCATGTTTAGCATTCTGTTTACATGTGCTGCCAACAGATAATGATTTATAGGCCTGCACAATTTATGCTCATTCATCGGCTGAACTACCTCCCTAAGGGAGTGTAACTTGGCCCCCGATACCTTACAGCTCCTATGCTGTGCCCAGCAGTTTCCAGCAGGGTGGCAATTTCAAAATATCAATCTTTAATCCTCCACCCTGGCACCCAGTAACTAGGCATGAGGGCGGGGTAGCAGAGGCATGTAGTCACACTGCCTGCGCTCTCCTCCCAACCACTCATGCTTGACTGGCAGCCTGCTCTATGGAAACTTAATGCAAAGCCCAGCGCTCAGGCTGCCAGTCAAGCGTTACCATTTTCTTATTTCTGAAAAGAAAAATTAATCTTCCTTTGTGTTAAATAAAAAAGTTACATTTTTTTAAATTCCTTCTAATAAAATTTATTTTTTTAAATAGGAAAAATACAATACACAAAAATAACCAGTGCCAGAACTGCACATTTTTGGTTACAACAGAAAAATGTAATGAAAACGAGTCAATAAATTGCTTTTTTCTGAAAATGGCTTATATATACACTACAGATAATAGTTAAAATTAAAAATGTTATATGGTTTGGAAAATTCTGTACTCAAATGCTATACAGTGTCAATGTGCTTCATGTTACTCAGTAGTTTTTATGGTAAAAATGAAGGCTTTCACTGTGAAGTACAATTGGTCTTGCCAAAAACAAGCCAAGCCTCAAATGCCTTTACAGTAGGCCAGAAGTTAAAAAGGCAAAATGCAAAAATGAGAACTGGCTGTGTCCATAAGGAGGTGGTCCCACAACGTAAAGTTGGCAAAATCAGATATGTACCATATATAAAGGACTACAGATGTATTGTTTAAAGTAAAAAAAAAAAAAAACCTTACTTCATGTATAGTCTTTCTTCCCCATGGATCTGATCACTTCCTGGTTTCTGAACTATGACTGATATTGCTCTGCACCAGTGCACACACATTACCACAATCCCTATTAGTTCCTAGACAAATCAAATTTCTGTTTTCTGCCGTTATCGATAAACGATTGCAAATGAGCGCTTTTGTGAAGCCCCTGATATTGTACAGTATAATACATAGAAAGCCAATGTTGACATTTGAATTCTTTGTGCGGACAGAGGATTGAGCTTCAGCATATCGTTGAGTGTATGGGACACTTCTGCACGGACTCCGCTTGAATTTCCGCCCAATGTCTGTAGTGTGCACATACCCTTATAGGGCCCTAAGGGTAGCAGATCTTAACAAAAGAACAAGTGATTTGTGACAAAATCTGTTGTGTATAAAATAATGTGTCCTCCTTCTACATTTTGTTAACCTTTTCAACTGTACAGTATGTTAGATGCAAGAATTGTGAGGTTGAAATATGATTTTTATGCTACTGTTAATTTCACATCTCCCCCGCATACACATTCCCATCACTAGGTTTATCAAGAGGTGCATGCGCATCTGAGGCTGCTGTGCGACAGTCTCAGAAATCTAGTTGGTGTAGACTTTAGGCGTAATTTTCGATGGAAAACTGTAAATTTTGATAACTATTGCACACGTGGAGGAGACACACACACAATGCCACGCCTCTGCCCAACCCCCACCTTAAGCAGGGGGCAAAATGACGAAAAGTTGCCTTATTCATTCGTAAACGGGGGCTTTATGCAAAAACCTGTGACTTTTTGAGGGCAGACCTTGATACATATGCCCTTAAAAAATCTGCTTTCCATCTCATGCAGCTTTTATTTTACTTATGGTTCCATTTGTATGGTTCAGCTCTAAATCTAGCTCAAAGACACATTACATGCATCGGCTATACTGATGTCAGGGTTAGTTTTAACTTTAGTAACAACTATTAGTATCTATCATATTAAAATAAATAAATAAATAAAAACTTCTCGGCGACAAACTTATTGGAGGAACCTAAACATCTATTCTTTAGAGATGCCCCGAATTGATAAAACCTGATCTAGCAGTTACTATGTATGTGTGGCAGAATATATTAGAACAAGCTGTGTTTGGGAAAGATTAAGTCCACTAGCAGCTGTTGGCTAAGAGACCCAAGTTTCTAAATGAAAATGGCCTTGTGGGGCCGCCAGCTGCGCAGGAAAGATCCTAATACTGAGTATCTGTTACATGACTTTAGTGCCAACAGCAAGGACCTGGTTAATGCGACTGAAACAAGTCCTGCAGCATTGATCCTTCAGAAGAGAGGGAGTTATCTGGGCAAAAGAAAAAAAACGTATGGAAATCGATTAGCACTCTTACATACTGCTTGTAGGTCTCCATGCAGTACATACAGTTCACATCTTAGGCACATCTGACATCTTGTAGCCAGTAGTCGTTTAGCAACAAATGTGCTTTCTTAATTTGCCTGCTGTCAGGCTGAAGACATTTTACATGTTTTATTTAGGGGAAGGGCAATTGTGTATTGCAACTAAACATTTTTTATCTAAATAGGAGCTAAAGTGCAGATTTTTTTTCTGTATTTTGTATGTTTGCACCATAAACTACAAGCAACAAAGTATATTCCCGATATACACTTAGGTGATAACAAGATAATTGGGACTCCCACTCCATTGCCCCCACCCCCTCCCCCCAAGTAAATGGAACTGCAGTATGCATGCTAGACCACTGCTTACTATGTATGGGACAATAAAACATGGGCAAGCACTGTACTGAGCAGTCTTCAGAAGGCCCATTGCAAGCAAATGGAGTAAAGGCTGAGCATATCGGAGGACGACATTCTCATGATCAGTGTGGTTGGTGCGCAGGGGCTGGTTCTTGCATTAGTATCCCTGCCAAGTAGCTAGTACCTTTCCTCTTTGGATAAACCTTTTATTCATGCAGCTTAAAGTGTTTATTCAGGCTTAGAAGAACACATCCACTTTTTTCTGTAAACAGCGCCCCTCTTGTTCTCAGTTTGGGTGTAGCTGGGTGTGAAGCTGAACTGTCATACCACACACAGCCCATAGGAGACAACAGTGGTCTGCTGCTGCCGCCGCTCCTATTACGTGGATCATTAGCTTTTCAGCCTGTTGAAATACAACAATCAGCTGACGACATGCATGCCGGATGCTCGTTGTCTTCTATTACACAAAGCATTTATCGGCCGAATGTGGATGATAATCACTTTGTGTAATAGGGCCTTAAGAGCTTCTACTTTTACTGCAGGTAGAAGTCCAAAGATTCAGACATCTTGACTTACTAAAACTGTAGTCAATAAGCTATATTTTGGTTTGTGCACACAAAAATAACCGCACCCTATAACACCATAACAAATGCTATAAGAATGATATTTTGTTGAAAGTGACATCAAAAAACATTTTGCATATGTTTATATTCTTTAGTTTACTACCAGCTGCTTAGCAAACAATTTTTTAAAAAAAGAGTCAGTGATTAGATATGCCTGTATATGTAAACTTTAAACTACACACTCTAACAAAGGGGTGGGCAATTAATTTTCCCATGGGTCCACATGAGAAATTGGAATGGTTTAAGAGGGCCAGACTAATATATGCTGAAGTATCATTTGTCATTGATTCAGTGACCCAATCAGAGCTAGTTAGCGAGCCGCACAAAGCCCAGGTGTGCCCTAACAGAACATAGATAAGTGGTCACACACCTAGCGAGAGAACAGTGCTCTGTGTTATAATGGTGGCGTAGTCTATATTAAAGAAAAAAAATAAACCAATTGTTTGTTTTCTTGCATTGGTATTTTCCTATAGTTATTCCTTATGGGTTTTTTATGTATGTAATGGGTTTTGTATTGTATAATACTCATGTATACACTACCGTTCAAAAGTTTTGGGTCACCCAAACAATTTAGTGTTTTCCATGAAAAGTCACACTTATTCACCCCCTATATGTTGTGAAATGAATAGAAAATAGTCAAGACATTGACAAGGTTAGAAATAATTTGTATTTGAAATAACATTGTTTTTACATCAAACTTTGCTTTCGTCAAAGAATCCACCTTTTGCAGCAATTCCAGCATTGCACACCTTTGGCATTCTAGCTATTAATCTGTTGAGGTAAGCTGGAGAAATTGCACCCCACGCTTCTAGAAGCAGTTCCCACAAGTTGGATTGGTTGGATGGGCACTTCTGGCGTACCATACGGTCCAGCTGCTCCCACAACAGCTCAATGGGGTTCAGATCTGGTGACTGCGCTGGCCACTCCATTACCAATAGAATACCAGCTGCTGCTTCTGCTGTAAATAGTTCTTGCACAATTTGGAGGTGTGTTTAGGGTCATTGTCCTGTTGTAGGATGAAATTGCCTCCAATCAAGCGCTGTCCACTGGGTATGGCATGGCGGTGCAAAATTGAGTGATAGCCTTCCTTATTCAGAATCCCTTTTACCCTGTACAAATCTCCTACCTTACCAGCACCAAAGCAACCCCAGACCATCACATTACTTCCACCATGCTTAACAGATGGCGTCAGGCATTCTTCCAGCATCTTTTCATTTGTTCTGCGTCTCACAAATGTTCTTCTTTGTGATCCAAACACCTCAAACGTGGATTCATCCGTCCACAACACTTTTTTCCAGTCTTCCTCTGTCCAATGTCTGTGTTTTTTTGCCCATCTTAATCTCTTTCTTTTATTGGCCAGTCTCAGATATGGCTTTTTCTTTGCCACTCTGCCCTGAAGCCCAAAATCCCGCAGCCGCCTCTTCACTGTAGATGTTGACACTGGTGTTTTGCGGGTACTATTTAATGAAGATGCCAGTTGGGGACCTGTGAGGCGTCTGTTTCTCAAACTAGAGACTCTAGTCTAATGTGCATATCTTCTTGCTTAGTTGTGCAACGCGGCCTCCCACTTCTTTTTCTACTCTGGTTAGAGCCTGTTTGTGCTGTCCTCTGAAGGGAGTAGTACACACCGTTGTAGGAAATCTTCAATTTCTTAGCAATTTCTCGCATGGAATAGCCTTCATTTCTAAGAACAAGAATAGACTGTCGAGTTTCAGATGAAAGTTCTCTTTTTCTGGCCATTTTGAGCGTTTAATTGACCCCACAAATGTGATGCTCCAGAAACTCAATCTGCTCAAAGGAAGGTCAGTTTTGTAGCTTCTGTAACGAGCTAGACTGTTTTCAGATGTGTGAAAATGATTGCACAAGGGTTTTCTAATCATCAATTAGCCTTCTGAGCCAATGAGCAAACACATTGTACCATTAGAACACTGGAATGATAGTTGCTGGAAATGGGCCTCTATACACCACTATTTTACACCAAAAACCAGACATTTGCAGCTAGAATAGTCATTTACCACATTAGCAATGTATAGAGTGTATTTGTTAAAAGTTAGGACTAGTTTAAAGTTATCTTCATTGAAAAGTACAGTGCTTTTCCTTCAAAAAATGACATTTCAATGTGACCCCAAACTTTTGAACGGTAGTGTATCTGTTGGAAAAATAATCTAAACAAAGGCTTTTTGTTCTTTTTGTATATCTGTATATTAGGGAAGAAGATGATATAAATGATGTTACGTCCATGGCCGGTGTTAATCTGAATGAAGAAAATGCCTGTATATTAGCAACAAACTCAGAACTAGTTGGCAGAGTGATTCGATCTTGTAAAGATGAACCCTTTTTATTTACATCTGCTCTTCAAACCCGCATCTTGGACATAGGTAAGAAATTGTAATGTAGGTCCTCAGACAAAATGAATTCATATAAGTGACAACTTAACAAACAAATATGTATATAGAACTCACAAAAAGAATCCTGATAATTCAGCATACTTGAGGTGCCATGTTTAGAAATTCCAACACATTGATAACTTACCTCATTGCCATTTTGACCCGGAAGAAATCTGGTCCAGCTACTGACCTCTTTTACAGGGAGCGGTAAGAGTAGGTGAGCCCTGGCCCTTCTCACTAGAACTGAGGCCCCTCAGACCATTGTTGCCACTCTTAGACCAGGTAGGTTTTGTGACTGCTCCAATGGACTGGTGTAGTCAGTTTGTAGTAGTGATGGTGCAAATAATCCTGCTGCCGTGACATCACCATTTTATCCAGTAAGTGAAGCCTTGATGCAGTAGTAAGTGCAGGGAAAAAGCACTTCATAAGCATTTCCCATAATAAGAATATATTGGTGATTTGTACAACTTTTGAGGGGTAATAATATATTTTAATAAAAACTTCCTTTAAAGTGTACTTGTCATTTAATTTTATTAATTTTTTTTGCAGAAATTAATAGTCCAAAGCGATTTTCCGTTATCATGTTTTTAAACAAAGCTATATTTACTTGTATCCATGTCCAGTCTCCTGAAAACAGCTTTATAGTCTTGTGCTGGTTGGAAAAAAAAAAAAAAAGTCTGAACACATGGTCTTGTGTTTCCAATGATAACTTAAATAAAAATAACTAATATAATTTTCAAACAATTTCTGTATTTCCGTATCCGAGTTAGTTTATTGGGGTATTCACACACATCAGTAGATAAAACAGATGAAAATCAATGCCTAAAAAAAAAAGGACATGTCCTAGTGCGGACCCAGATTTTTTTACGGATCCTCTCATTGAAATCAATTGTTTACGGATTGCAACATGTTTGGCATCCGTATTTCCGCATTCCCGCAATTCCTGCAATATGGATGTACAATCCGTAATTTTTAGCTGTTTGTTTCAGGACTAGAAAATATTACTGAACGTGTGAATAAGGCCTTAGGTTTTGAAAGTTATAATGACAGGGACCCTTTAAGCTCAGTTTGGTGGGGGATGGCATTAATTTAAAGTGTGAAGTCGGCGTGAGAAGAGTCATGAGAGAGACCGGTATTCTTATTTTATAAAGCTATAATGGATATACAAGACTTGCCTATTGAGAAATCTTTTCATCAGTAGTAAATTAATGTCCCCTACTTGGAACATTATCAATTTAAAGAATTAGATATGAACTTAAAAAGTTTGAACATTACATCCAGGGATCAGTTGATACAAGCCTAATGGATACATAGGGTCTACCTCACTCTGGTTAGATTGGCCAGGATGGGAAAACTCCTTTCATATCCTACAACCAGATGTGGGGGAAGGGGGTGGGGAGAGATCGGAAACCCTAATGCATATGACTTGCCCAGTTATACAGTTATACAGTCCTATTGGTTTGAGGTTCTCTTATTTAAATTTACTATAGGGTGCCCTAGAAAATTGTCTTTCGGGTTTGTTGAACAGCTTGGTCCCTGCAAAGTATATCTGTGCACTGTTATTTTTATAAAAAAAAAATAGATAATAAAACATTTTAGAGCTACGGGAACCTGTTAGCCATGTTATGGTATTTCCAGAAGTCTCTTATGCTAATATGTGGTGTACATTTGGAGAATTTACACCCGCTAGTTGGCACTGTCTGTAGCTGCCCTGCCTACCCACCAATGATTGACAGTTTTTTCCCTATGTATAGTGTCTGGACGTAACCTGTCAACCATTGGCGAATCTACACCACGGGTCTCCAAACTGTGGTCCTCTAGCTGTTGCAATACCGCAATTCCCATCATGCCCGGACAGCTAAAGCTTTGGATTGAGCTGTTCAGGCATCATGGGAAATGTAGTATTGCAACAGCTGGAGAGCCCCAGTTTGGAGACCCATGACCTACACAATCAGCATAAGGGACAGGTTACTAGAAAATGTGTCTGTCCTGAAAGGTTCTCTGTAAATCTATTTAAATCGATTTATTTAATGAACCTATAATGAAAAACCTAAAACAACAACTATTAGCAACTACTTAGTAATGACATGAAATGAACCAGTGACATGATGTTGGTGAAAATTGCATTTTGGCGGCAGTAACAGTAGCGTTAAGTGTCTTTTTTTCTTTGCTTTTCTTTTTACCCTGCCCAGGGAGCCAATTACCAATTTTATGTTATTTAGCTTTATGGCATTTGCCACTCATATGGGTCTCACCTTGGTGGCAGCAAAACTAATCGTCTGTCTAGTTTGCAGCAATGGATATAGCGGAGATGACTGTAACGATCATCTATGTGTGTTTATATATAACATTTTAGCTGTGTTTATAATACCATTGCTGTAATATCTCTTATTTTGTCTGCTTAATATTGGTGTCCTAACACTGACCTTGCGAGCTGATATATTCTGAAGGCCAAGTGAACATTGCCTATACTTTCCAGAGCTCCAGGCTAAGTTTTATTAATGCAGTGTCTAATATCTTTGAAGTTGTGAGTGTAGCAGGAAAATCATAATCTACAAGCCTCTATTCTTAATGGGTATGACTTCTGGAGGGAACAGAATACCTGCTGTGCTAATTATTTCAATTATCAGCCTCCACTAAAACATGTAATGGATTTTCTCTGCTTCCACAGGTAAAAGGCATGACATTAAGGAACTTAACTCTGATGTTATGAACTTGGTCTCCCATGCGACACAGGAGAGATTACGAGGGCTCATTGAAAAACTGACAGTGGCGGCACAGCACAGATCTACAAACTGCAAGGTAAATGGAACCACTTCACTGAATACTAAGCATTCATCTGAGGATAAGGGGGGCTCATTTTTTGTTTAGGTTTTTGGGAATTTATTAAAATGCAGTAGTACTGTAATGAGTGGGGTCACAAAAATAATCAAACTTAACATACGAAGTTCATTCTAGTAAGGTTGCCCCTAGCTAGCAGTCATATTGCTAGTTTTAGTGACTGATTTTGATAGGCATGTGCTATTACATAGTAGCCAGTTTGCACATGCTGGGCTGCAGGGGTAGGGTCTCATATTGCTGCATGCCAACAAAGCCATGCCTATTGGCCCAATTAACCATGCGGCCATAGGCCACCGTGGCTTAAAGCGACTCTGTAAACCCCCCCCCCCAAACCACTGTCCTGGGGTCCGTTCGGCAGGGGATGTAGTTATTGTCCTAAAAAAAACAACTTTTAAACCTGTAGCCCTGTGGCTTGGAGTATCTGGGCCCTAACTTTGCACCACCCTTCCATTCTTCCTCCCCACCCTCTTCATCATTAGGAATGCCTCTAGAACATATTCTACTGTCTGAACATTGCACAGGTGCCTTAACGATCCAGCCCATGTGCTGTGCTTACACAGCTGATAGGAGACAATCTGCCTGGAGCATTGCTAATGATGAAGAGGGTGGGGAGGAGGGGCAGAGAGGTTGTGCCAGCCTAATGCATACACAATCTAGGCCACGGCTGTTATGCACGGGGCTGCCAGTTTAAAAGTTGTTTTTTAGGACAATAACTGCATCACCTGCCGAACAGACCCCTGGACAGATCTTGGATTAAAAGCAGCTATCCGAAGGTACAAGCGGTTTGGGGGGTCAGATTGTGGGTACAGAGTCGCTTTTACAGTAACTAGAGATGAGCCCAACTCGAGCATTCTCGAGTCCGATTGTTTGGCCTCTGAATACCAGTGGCTAAAGTAGTTTGATGCAGCCCTAGGGCATCAGGGAAAACATGGATACAGATTATGGCTATATCTGTTTTCCAGGACACTCTTGGGTTGCATTTAACCTTTTCAGCCACTGGTAATCAGATGCCAAATAGGGATGGTCCGAACACGCCGAGGTTCGGATGAGCTATCATAGGCTCTGCTCCTCCCTCCTATATTGGAATAGGGTCTTACAGTGCAGTCACTACTAGAGATGAGAGCAGTCCAAGCATGTTTGAGTCCGATTGTTTGGCATTAGGGATGGTCCGAATCGAGTTCGGATCGGGTTTGTACGAACCCGAACGCTCGGCATCGGATTCCCGCTGTCTGCCGGCTCCGTGCAGCGGGTGGATCCAGCGGGAGGACCGCCTGGAAAAATGGGATACAGCCATAGGCTCTCATCTCTAGTAGTGACTGCACTGTAAGACCCTATCCCAATATAGGAGGGAGGAGCAGAGCCTATGATAGCTCATTCATAATGGCGCAAAATTATACTAATTATATTATAACTTTTTTATGTGCTATAATATTAATATCCTTTATCCATTAGCAGAAATTACTTGCGTAGAAAGTTATGTTTTTGTTTTTTTTTGTTTTTTTTCGATTTTGCTATGGAGTAAAAGGCAACAACAGCAAAAAATAAAAATTTGGGGGTATTCACCCAGCGCTGTATTGTGGTCACATGCAACACTTATGTGTATTTTTACATTAACCCATTACATTACAACCCATTCCATACAACAACCATTATATAGACTTTAGGAAAGCTTGTAACACTGTTAACTGCTCAATTAACCATACCGCCCCAGCACACTCTAAAATGTCCCCAAAATCAATGTGTTTAACCTTGCAGTGCTATTGAAGACTTCAGTTATATATGTCTGAAATCTTCTCATTCTGCTGCAGAAGGAATTCCTCTTAGAGATGAACTATCATACTCCAACTTTTTACCATTACTTGTGACTAATTGTGGTGGTACATCATTTGGTTAGATACTTATGTTACTTTAATTTGGGATCATTTGTTCATATGCTTCAGCTCTGAATTCCAGTTTTATGTATTTTCCTGTATCTGAAGGGACAACTAGCAAAGCTGTTATTGTTTCTCTTGTGCCTTTTAGGGTTTGCTTGATAACTTAGTGTCCCTGTCATGAAAAACTTTTGACTGAGTTGTTTAGGCCCCAACGATCAATAGAACAAGCTGGCCTCTCTCCCCATTCTGTGCCAATGTGACTTACATTCTTTGTCTGCCTCGGTAACAACGGGGTCCGGAGAGAATGTACTAACCATGGACTTCTCCCAGCTTGTTCTCCTGATCAGCACTGAGATATTTATAATAGAGATATTTATAATACATTAAAGTTGATTTTATGTTTATTTTACAGACCTGGGCATTTTCTAGAACACACCATATGTTTTACTTGTCTCCCTTGTGACCTTCTCTTTTATATTATGCTAGGGGTGTGGTAAAAATAAAAAATAAGTGATACACACCTCGCCACACCCCCAGCGTAATATAAAAAAATTATCATACTGGGTTACCATGTTAACATTCTGTGTTGATTTGTTTCTTAATATACATCTTTGTGGGTCAGAGTTTTTACGATGCAGAGCTACACCAATCAAAAAACTAGCACAGTGGCATAGATAAGTCAGCTCACTCTTGAACAAGGGGAAACAGCAGGCACATGTCCTGTTTGGAGACTGTAGCGGGCCAATGTCGATGTCCGTTTTGTAACGTTTTTAAGTGGACCCCATAAACGTGGACATTTTTTTTATTGGAGCTGGAGAGCTTTTCTTTTTTTCTGCAGAGCTACACCAGTGCAATGCATGGCATTAAAAAATTGAATTATGACTCCCTGACTATGTTCACACACAAACTTTTTTTATTTTATTTTTGATGGTCGTCTTTCAGGAAGGTCAGCATTTTGAGGCCAAAAAAGGACACTTGAACGGACAAGAGAAGACTGTGTGTGAACATAGCCCGTGTTATTATTACTAGGTGTTTCTTACTGCATGCTTTATAGCAATTGAGTTCAGTTTATAAACCCCCACCAATAGTAGCTGCAGTCAGTATACAAAAATCTTTTTGTTGTTGAATGTTGGTGTAA
This sequence comes from Dendropsophus ebraccatus, assembly GCF_027789765.1. Classification (NCBI taxonomy): domain Eukaryota; kingdom Metazoa; phylum Chordata; class Amphibia; order Anura; family Hylidae; genus Dendropsophus; species Dendropsophus ebraccatus. Next base: position 65,172,312 of record NC_091455.1, on the reverse strand, counting down.
TATATATATATATATATATATATATATATATATTTTATTTTTTTTTATTTTCTTAGCAGAGTGATCGATATGTCCAGTGCAGTGATGTTCGAGCACAGCTTAAGTTTCTTGAACAGCTCGAGCATCTGGAGAAACAACGCAAGACTGAAGAAGAACGAGAAATGCTTCTTCGTGCAGCGAAGGTAAGCTAGTCATTTAGGGCCACATTTATCAATGTGCTCACCTGTTATACAGATTTTTGCCTTTTCTGTGGCGTAAACCAGACAGAAGTCCCACTCGTTTAATACAACCCCGCTAATTTATCATGGTATAAACCATGGCTGAAGTTATTTGTTCTTGTGTCCAAATCTCTGATCCATGCCTGTTTAATCGAGCATAAAGAGAAAAATAAGCTAGCCAAACAGATTAGGTAGATGTTGACCATTATTTATCATGTGGGTATGTGGATACATACAGGCTCCCGACCCCCCCCCCCCCCCCCCCCTGTTAGAGCGCCCTATACTTACCCAATCGCGCGGGGTCCTGCTTCCTGATGCGGTCGGGTCACGGAGATATCAGCTCCCGAAGCCCGGCCCGCGTGCTCACAGGAGAGACCGATGCCCATAGAGAATGACGGAGCATCGGACTCCCCATTCATTCTCTATGAGCGTCGGACTCTGCTGTGTGTGCGCGCGCCGGGCTTCGGGAGCTAAAATCTCTGTGACACGACCGCATCAGGAATCAGGACCCGGCGCAATTAGGTAAGTATAGGGGGATCTAGCAGGGGATCAGGAGCCTGTCTCCCCGGCACGGGGGGTGACAGGTCCTCTTTAAGATTTTAACATTTTAATCCTGTCTGAAATACACATTCATGCTCTACATGAGAGAATGCATATTTATCATTAGGAGGAAGAAGCTGGCATTCAGCGAATTTTAATAGCTGCCATTGCTCATCACATGATAACTCAAATTATTGTTAAACGAGTTATCCAGGCTTAGAAAAACATGGCTACTTTCTTCCAGAAACAGCACCACTCACCCTCAGTGTGGTTTTGTAGCTTAGTTCCACTAAAGTGAATGAAGCTTAATTGCAATACCACACAAAGCCTGAAAACAGGGGTGGTGCTCTTTTTGCAAGAAAGAAGCTGGTTTAAAGGTACCAATACACTTTTAAGTGGCAATGTAATTTTGGTGGTGAAACCCCCAATCGATAGCTCAAATGATCAGAGTGAAGTGCCAGTTGTTGTGTATACACTCTATAGAAAGTCAATTGAACCTGTACACAGCAGCGAGGAAATGGGGAAGAAGCTGTATTCTTTTTTTAAATCAGATACATTTTTATTAACTCTCTAATTGCAGCACAAGTGACATCATGATTAGTTGTCAGCAATAAAAAATAAAACCGTAACAGTACAAATACAATATATACCATGTAACAAGTATGTCGGATCAGAAACCTAAATAAAAGGAAAGAGCAAGCTGCAATGAGTCCTCCTGTTTTCTGTTTTTCCTACATTACGCTTGTCACTAGGCTCGACACATATCGGACAAGAAGAATACCAAAAGAGAAAGGGGTAAAAAAGGGGACCCCTGTATCAGCTTACAAAGATAAACACATTTCTAACTAACAAAAACATGCATCTCAACTAAGAACACAAAAGAGGTCATATGACCCGCATTATGCAGCAGACAACAGATATTGTATATAGATGGTATCCTCAGCACTTCAACCAACACACAGGTATATATCTGTTATATATCGAGTAAAGCAGGGCAGGGTGCTGCAGCCCCTTTATCTCTATCAGAATTATCTAACCATGGCAGCAAGAAATTGTTGGTATGGGTTTCTACAGATCCGTAAGAGAGTTTCACTAGGGAGTCCAGGGGTGTCCAACCAGCGCCACCAAATCTTCTTGAATTTCCGGAAGCCTTCCTCTTCATATAGGCATTAAGCGACCCCTACCAGCAGTACATCTACCATTAACAGCAGCCAGAGGTGTCATCAGCCCAGTGAGCTACATTACCATTCGACCTGGGACTCCAATCTCTTCACCCTGGCCCCATCCCTTCATATGTTGTAGCTGTGCAACAATGAAATAAAGGAACGGATCAGGGATAGCAAGTCCCCCTTTAGTTTTGATACGTTGAAGAACATCCAACCTAATCCTCGTGGGCTTCTTTTTCCAGATTAGTTCTCTAAACATGGTGTTTATTTTTTTTAAGTATTTGGCTGGAATCCAGATGGGAGTATTGTGAAGTATATAAAGTAACTGAGGCATGAGCGCCATAAAGGCAAGCCGCATCAGGTGTCTACTTTAGACGTGCTTCTATGGAGGATCGGGGAAAGATTGTCAGAAATATAGTCTCCCACTTTTGCTGATACCACCACTCCCAAATATTTAAAGCGTTCCACCCTTTGCAGCGGCACCTGAGGAAGATCAAGCACTGCCAAGGGGGATCTCAGGGGCAATACTACTGATTTATCCCAATTGATATTTAACCCTGAATGAGAACCAAAAGCAGAGATAATATTCATTATGGGCCCTATGGATGTATTATAGTTGTTAGTATATAATAACATGTCATGTGCATATAAGGAAACTTTTTCCTCCCTCCCTCCCCTCCAAGGAATCCCTTCAAAAGAACTTTTGATGCCTGTCTGTGACTTTAAAGTATTGCTTATTTGTTGGGTTAAAATTAGCAATAACTGATTGTTTTAGCTTAGCAATGACAGACTCCTTTTACCCTGTGTCATTGATCATGTGTGGCCAAAATGAGCACGTCTAATGACCAATATGGGGTACAGTGTTTAACGAAACAATCCTTCATCAGGCAGTTTTGTTCCGCTGTTCATCAGCCATCAACTTCTTCTATTATACCCTAATATGTGCATTTTAGGATGACTTTTAGTAGAATGTTTGTCATATTCCACATTGCACTTATTTTTTGTCATTGAGGGAAGGGAATTGCATGTTGAAAACCTTTTTCTGCAGTAGTTGAGCTCTTGGCAGTCCACTATGTGTGGTTCTCACTTTACTTCATACTTCACTTCATACTTCATCAAATTGCAGGTCCATAACTTTGGCGTATACTGTACAGTTCATTACTATATCAAACCAATATAGACATAAATAACACATGTACACTTGAGATTCTGCAAAGATATTATTTTATATAACCTAATAAAAAAAACACAGAATCTATCAAGGAGTTCAATAAAAGCACATTAGCTAAGGCCATCACAGAAGAACAGTCGTATAAGAAGGCATGGGCAAAAGTCAATATGCAATAGATAAGTGTCCCCTAATTAGGTTATTCACATGGCCATGTGTATTTTAAAACCGCAGCATGTGCTACTTTGATTCATTTTGTGGATGAAATACGTTGATGCTGAAGTTGGTTTCTTATTCAGCAGTTTCTTATTCACAGGATTTTTCTTTTTCATTTTTTAGCCATTATTCTTACAGAAAAATTATAATAGTCGTAAGTCAAGTGCTCTGAAGGGAATGGAGTTAAAAAGGCCAAAAGTACCCAGTGGTTGACATTAAAATGGGTATCTAAATTAAAACGCAAACTTGAGATTTAAAAAAAAAAAAGGATTTTGGGCCACTGATCTAACACTGATAATACACAGAGAGGGATGACCCACATCACACTTAAAAAAGTCCAGCCTGGCCCAAAGTGGTTCTGGGTGGTTCTTGGCATCAAAATGGGTAGATGGGCATTTTTGAATAAGTAACTGGTGTTTGTTAAAGGGAACATTTTGTGCTGAACATTTGTGCTTCCAGAACGGCTGCACGGACCTGGCAGCTGGTTGCGTCAGGGGATCTGGGCTCCGTGGGCTTCATGTGCGGTAAAATGCATTTTAATTTCGCATTCAAGGCAGAGCCCTGAACTAGTCATCTGGGCTGTAACTAGTCACGGCGCTTTGTCCTGTCAGCGAGCACTGCGGGGTGATTGACAGGCAAGTAGAGCAGTCAGCTTCCGTAAGAGCCGACTGCAAGGTGTGTGCAGCGGTTCTGGAAGCCAAATTGGCAGAAATGTGCTGAACTGGAAGTATCCAACCTGCTGATATGTCCCTATACTGCACAGGGGGCTGAGGATGAAGGTACGTTTCTTACCTTCATCCTCTGCGCCATTTCTGTGATATTAGGAGTTTAACCCATATGCTAATTAGGTGTTTTGGTGCACAGGTGTGGGACTACTGCCCCAGTGCACTGATGCACCCCTAACCATCCTGCCCCTTCTAATATTCATCAGCAGAGCACGTCAGCTGGGGTTTATCAGTGCACTGGGGGATGTAGCCCCAACCTAGTGCACCAAAACAACTTATTTGCATAAGGATTAAACTCAAAGGTAAGAAACTTACCTTCATCCTCAGTCCCCTATGCGCCATAGGGATATATCAGCATGGTGTTAAAGATGCTTATTCTGTATGAATAGTACATTAACACTATGTACTATGAGATTTTCCTTTTCTCCCTCTTTAAAGTCAATTATATCAGCATCAAATTTCAGAATTATGCCTGCTTAAAATATTGAGATTGATGGTATGTACAAAAGGCTGGCATGTAATTGCCTTTCACAGTTTTGGACAAATGCAATATTAAAATGCGTTACTGTACTGTATGTTGTACGGGTCTTAATTTCTGCTTTTTCACCATTGCCAGCTTTGATGACTCCATTATGCTACACCATATAAATTTGAATAGTGAGGAGGTCATGATTGACTTGGCCTAAGTAGCCATTCTAGCACTCATGCTTCCCCCAGGCAAGTACTGGGGCATGAAACCTTTATAGAAAATGAAAATGCATGAGGGGAAGTCTTAAAAATCCTGGACTGAGGCGCTTTTCCCTGCAGCAACGCTTTTTAATCACAGGAGAATATTGTTATGCATTAAATATTTAATGCCTGCTGCATGTTTAAGAATGCAGCCAATTTGGAGTAACCCTTTAAGTGCAAGGTTCAGTAATGTGTGAAGCAGGAGTTAACATTTGCAGGGTATTAAATTGGTCTTTCTTGGCTTTCAACAGAGTCGGGCAAATAAAGAAGATCCAGAGCAATTGAGATTAAAGCAGAAAGCCAAAGAGGTAAGCCGCCGAAGCCTAGATGGACTTGCTCTTTCTTTAAATGGCTAACTCTTGATCCCATCTCTGTCGGTGTAGGTCCCTGCCGGAGCGGAGGCGGTATGGAAAAGTTGGAAGCTTTCTCTTGGCAATTAGGTCATAGTGTATTTTGCTGCAGTATACCATTTATATAGGCCTGCAGGAAGGACAGAAGCCGCTGGAGGCAAGGGGAACGTTTCAAACATAGGAAGAACGACTCTTTTCTCTTTTTTTTTTCACTGCATTGATTTAAGTTCTCCTCAGCCGACATGTGCATATTATATTTGGGTTTATCAGGTCTGTAACTGTTATTTATAAAGAGCAGCAATATTAAAATAAGAGGGAGAGCACTTTTACATCCAGCATCTGGGACCGTACAATAGGCTACATTTTTCCAGGGTAATTGTTCGTTTTGTAAATCTGATACTGCTTATAATTCTTTGGCTGGGAGGCGGTACTGGGATTTCGTTTTAAATGGAAAATGCCTCGGGCTTTTAATTTTCTGAGCCCAGCAGTTTTCAGCTCTGAGATGGAGCCCTTGTTTTCACTCAGTTCATGTTTAGCTGCAGGGGTTTTAGTTTATAGCTTAGGCTGGTTAAGCTTTTGCTCCCAGAGGCCTCTGCATAGCAACTGTACAAATCAACAAATACGTTCATTTATGTCTGTAGCCTTTCACTCGCTAGCTTTTTTTTTTTTTTTTAACATTTCCCAATATCCATTTCCTGACTTTTCTAGCCGGAGAGGAAAAAGAGCTGCGCTAATTAGAGCTTATTTTAATTGAGCCTTAATATTGGCGCTTGCTGCATTTGGCCCAGAGGTAGTGGGAACAGAATGAAATGAAAGTACCTTAGGCTGCGGAGAGTTAGGTGTGGGCACGATATACATTTTTTTGCACTTGACCTACAGTTTCATTCCCCTGCTGAATAAATCATCAAGCCTGTTCACATTTCTGATTAAGGATCTGACAGTAGACGATAATAAAGACAATTGAGGTGTGAGACGTGTGATATGGAGCTGAAGAAATTGGTTTCTATAGTTACAAGACTGATTTCATGCAATTTTTGAGGATCTTAGTACTAAATGACTCAGATACTAAGAACAACCTTTCTCCCCCCCCCCCCCTCCTCTCCTAACTGCGCTTCCTGAACTATGAAATTTGTTGTTGCTGAACGCCGCTACACTTTGCTCCAAGGTGTCAGCAGCAGATTGTTTATGAATGTTTTAAAGAACTTTATTATTGCTATTAGTGTAGAAGCTAAAGCAAAACAAGCAGAAATCCCGTCGAGAACCTATCCCTGGCTACAACACAGATTTTTCCTGCTTTTAGTGCTTATAGATTGGTTGTAGATACAATTTCTTTTTATAGATGTGCCATTATACTTTGGGTAATATTATTGAGGCCCTGGTTATTATTTGTGGGGCCCTGTCCTCAACCTTCTATACACTTTCCAGCACAAAGAAAGTGGATATTTCGTCAATACTGTGTGTTCACCCAAAAACAGTTCCTACCCTGGAAATTTTGCAAGTTTTTGCAGTATGCCTGAAATATAAGCCCTACCCCAAAAATAAGCAGGACTTACAGTCAGCGCCTTCATCGCTAGGTTGTCACGTGACATCACTGGCGTCACAGAGTGCCTCGTTACCTCCCATAATGGCAGGGCAAAAGCCACTCACCCATAAATTCGCTCATCTCTAACTGGCATATTGTATAGGTAACGGTACATTTGTACCCCCAGATAACATAAGTTCAAATACAATAAGTTCAAGTACAATAAAGAGATTGTTGTTCATGGGAAAAAATAAGACCAACCCTGAAAGTAAACTCTATCCCCAATTTTTTCAGAGAAATAAAAAATATAACCCCTTGTCTTATTTTCCAAGAAGCACAGTACTTACTTTGGTTGATTAATGGCAGTTATAAGGTGTATCTGTAACTGTACACATCATTCCCCTTAACCCCTTAAGGACAGAGCCTGAAATGGCCTTAATGACAGAGACAAATTTTATGAATATGACCAGTGTCACTTTAGTCATTAATACCTTCGGGATGCTTTTACCTATCCGGCTGATTCTGAGATTGTTTTCTCGTGACATATTGTACTTTACATTTCTGGTAAATTGGAGTCGATAATCATAACAAATCTTTATGAAAAAAAACCAAATAATGTGAAAAAATGTGAAAAAATGCATTTTTCCAACTTTGAAACTTTTTTGCGTATACAGAAAGTGGTTATACCACATAAATTATATATTAAATAGCATTAGCAACATGTCTACTTTATGTTGGCGGCATTTATTAAACTATCTTTCATTTTTTTTAGACGATAGGAAGCTTAAAACATTAGCAGCAAATTTCCAAATTTTCAGTAAAATTTCAAAATCAGATATTTTTAGGGACCTGTTCAGGTTTAAAGTGTATTTGAGGGGCCTGTATGTTAGCCCCACAAAGCACCCCATTTCAGAAACTGCACCCCCCACACTCTGCAAAAGCACATCCAGAAAGTGTTTTAACCCTTTAGGGGAGTCACAGAAATAAAAGCGAAGTGTGTAAGGAATTTGAAAATTTTAATTTTCTGTGCAGAGATTTTATTGTAATCCAATATTTTTCATAATTATAAACCTATTACCAGAGAAATGCACCCCAATAATTATTGCCCCGTTTCTGCAGTTTATAGAAATACCCCATATGTGACCCTATTGCGCTATTTGACGCAACCACAAGCCTCAGATATAAGGGAGCGCCTAGTGAATTTCAACGCCTCCGTTATATTTGGTCATTTTTGACTGTACCACTTCAGGTTGGCAGAGGCTCTGGGGTGTCAAAACCTAAAAAACACCCCTAAAGGGACACCATTTAGAAAACTACACCCCTCAAGGAATGTAACAAGGGGTGCGGTGAGCATCTGGACCCCACAGGTGCTTCACAGATTTTCCGAACAATATGGCGTGAAAAAAGAAAAATTTATTTTTTACACTAAAACGTTGTTCTAGCCTTCAATTTTTCATTTTCTTAAAGGGATAAGAGGCAAAAAAAGACAAAAAATGTGTAGCGCAGTTTCTCCCGAGTACAGAAATACCCCACATGTGGCGATAAAGTGCCAAGGGGGCGCAGGACGAGCCTCCAAAGGGAAGGAGCGCCAATTGGCTTTTGGAAGCTGAATTTCACTGAAAAGGATTTCATGGGCCATGTCGCATTTACAGAGCCCTCGTGCTGCCAAGACACTGGAAACCCCCCACAAGTGATTCCATTCTGGAAACTACACCCCTCAAGGAATCTAACAAGGGGTGCAGTGAGCATATGGACCCCACTGGTGACGGGCACAAATGTGGAACAATGTGACGTGAAAGGGAAAAATTTCATTTTTTCACTTTCATGGCACAAATGTGCCCGTCATCAAGGGGTTCATATCCTCACTGCACCCCTTGTTAGATTCCTTGAGGGGTGCAGTTTCCAGAATGGGGTCACTTGTGGGGGGTTTCCAGTGTTTTGGCAGCACGAGGGCTCTGTAAATGCGCCATGGCGTTCATCATCCATTCTAGCCAAATCCAACCTCCAAAATCCAAATGGCGCTCCTTCCCTTCGGAGGCTTGCCCTGCGCCCACATGACGCTTTATGTCCACATGTGGGGTATTTACGGACTCGGGGGAAATTGCTCTACATATATTGTGTGTTTTTTTCTCTTTTAACCCCTTGTGAAAATGATAAATTCAAGGCTAAACCAACATTATAGTGTAAAAAATGTAATATTTCATTTTCACGCCACATTGTTCCACATTTGTGCCCGTCACCAGTGGGGTCCATATGCTCACTACACCCCTTGTTACATTCCTTGAGGGGTGTAGTTTCCATAATGGGGTCACTTGTGGGGGGTTTCAACTGTCTTGGCAACACAGAGGCCTTTTGAATGCAACATGGCCCCTCAAAATCCATTCCATCCAAATCCAGCCTTCAAAAACGAAATGGCGCTCCTTCCCTTCGGAGGCTTGCCCTGCGCCCACATGGCGCTTTATGTCCACATGTGGGGTATTTACGGACTCGGGGGAAATTGCGCTACACATTTTGGTTTTTTTCTCCTCTTTTAACCCCTTGTGAAAATGATATATTCAAGGCTAAACCAACATTATAGTGTAAAAAATGTAATATTTCATTTTCACGCCACATTGTTCCACATTTGTGTCCGTCACCAGTGGGGTCCATATGCTCACTACACCCCTTGTTACATTCCTTGAGGGGTGCAGTTTCCATAATGGGGTCACTTGTGGGGGGTTTCAACTGTCTTGGCAACACAGGGGCCTTTTGAATGCAACATGGCCCCTCGAAATCCATTCCATCCAAATCCAGCCTTCAAAAACCAAATGGCGCTCCTTCCCTTTGGAGGCTTACCCTGCACCCGCATGGCGCTTTATGTCCACATATGCTTTATTTCCGTACTCAGGGGAAATTGCTCTACACATTAAATGTTTTTTTTTATCTTTTAACCCCTTGTGAAAATGAAAAAACATGACAAGATTAATAATTTAGAGTAAAAATTTTACAAAAATTACACTAAATGTTGGTCTAGCCTTGATTTTTTTCCATTTCCACAAGGGGTTAAAAAAGAAAATGAACACAAAACGTGTAGGGTAGTTTCCCCTGAGTACGAAAATACCCCACATGTGGGCATAATGTGCCATATGGGCACAGGGCAAGCCACCAAAGGGACAGAGCGCCATTTAGAGGCTGGAATGGAGGATGGAGGCCATGTCGCAATTACAAAGCTCCTGTGCTGCCAGGACAGTAGAAACCCCCGACAAGTGACCCTATTCTGGAAACTACACCCCATAAGGAATCTAACAAGGGGTGCAGTGAGCATATGGACCCCACTGGTGACGGGCACTTACGTAGAACATGTGCCGAGAAAATAAAAAATACAATTTTTTTCATTTTCACGTCCCAAATGTGGCCGTCACCAGGGGGCCATATCCCCGCTGCCCCCCTTCTTAGATTCCTTATGGGGTGTAGTTTCCAGAATGGGGTCACTTGTGGGGGGTTTCTACTGTCCTGGCCGCACAGAGGCTTTGTAATTGCATCATGGCATCCTCTAATGGGATTGGCGGCCATACCTACTTAGCTGGGGAAAAGGGACAATTCTAATTTATTTGGGGGTATTAGGCCAACTATTAGTTTATAAGGTTGGAAATGACAGGTGTCCATCAAACTCAACCTGTGTTGATCCAGAGGAAGGCAAAAAAAAAACCCTTGTGAGGCAGACGACTGTAGCCTCATCACAGGGGAAAATTCCTTCCCGACTCCATAATGGCGATCAGAATAATCTCTGGATCAACGTGACCCCTGAAATAGGAAATAAGGGACAGAATTTAGATAATGTAGAACCCCAGTGACGTGTGGTGCGCCTTGGAGCGATCCAGTATGCAGAGGCCGGGGTGATCAGGACAGGTGTCACACTGGAAAATGGCGTCCTTCCTGATCCCCCTGTTACCCCACACACTGCACTTCTTCTGGGGTCTCCCTTTCTCCAGTGTGGGGGACGTCACCTGGAAAATGTTGTCCTGGTGCGATACGGGGTCCTTCATATCCAGAAGCGCTGGGTCCGTTCCATGGCTGCTAAATATTAGGGCTTTATTACTACTTCTGATATGTTCGGATCGTGCCGCAAGCTACAGTAGCTCGGGCAGCGAGGGACCGGAAGAGGGGGCGCTGGTATAAATGTTATCCCCGTACAGGTGGTGACCTTTATCCAGCAGTGGGAAGATCAGTTCCCGGACGACCTTCCCACTAACTCCAAGGATGGGGGGGGGGGGGAGGGGGCATCTGGGGGCTGGATTCGGGTGTCCCTTCCTACATACACTGTAAGGGTACGTGCACACTGCGGAATCGCGACAGATAACCCTTCGTGCATTCCACAGCTGGCACCCACCGGCGGACTGATGCAGGCACACGTCTCCACACGTGTCATAGACTCCATTCTATGCACGGGCGGATTCCGCTCTCCGTCCAACGTGTTCATTCTTTGGATGGACGACGGATTCCGCCCGTGCATAGAATGGAGTCTATGACACGGGTGGAGACATGCGCCCGCATCAGTCCGCCGGCGGGTGCCAGCTGCGGAATGCACAAAGGGTTATCCTTCGCCATTCCGCAGTTTGCACGTACCCTAGATCTGTAAGTGTACCCTGAGGTACTCTCACACAGTTTGTAGAATTTCACGCCATACCGTCATCTCTTATTGGGACGGTACTGGCGGAAAAGACGTGTCTGGGGGGCAGCGTACGCTACGCTACCCCCAGACACGTCACTGGATGATGAGGATGAATGGAGGAAAGAACGATCCCCCCCCATTCATCCTCACTGGCTGTTTCGGTGTCGGAGGCAATAATAACGTATCCCTCTGACACCGAAAACACCCTGGGGGCCATCTTTATATGGGGACTAGTATATGGGGTATGTAGTGGTGTAGTGTCAAACTTTATTCAATGTAGTGTGGTGTAATGTAGTGTTTTTTACGTGTTTTTTTACAGTAAGTATAAAAAAAAAAACCTACGCCAACAAAGGAGATGCTGATAAATGCCGCAATGTGCGGCACTTATAAGCAGACCGTGGCAGTAGAATATAGAAAAAAAACACCCTACGCCAAAAAGGAGGAGTTGCTGATTAGCAGCGCACTTTCGTGCGATGCTGATCAACACTCAGCGGCGATAGGGTGCGGAAAATAGAAAAAAAAAAATTTGGGAAAAAAAAATAATTTTTTTTTATATTCTGAATATCCCTGTAGCTGCTGATAAGTGTATTACACATATCAGCCGCTAGGGGGCAGCAGAGCGCAAAATCCGGAAAATGACGAGGCTGGAGCCGAAAATAGCCGAAAGAAGACGACGAGGACCGCCGGAAAGACCCGAAGACCGAACGGAATGACGGAGGACGCCGCGAACCCGGAAGACGCCGATCAGGAGCCCGGGACAGGTGAGTAATGTACAAATACCTGCTCTGGACCCCTCGGCTACCTAGCTGAGGGGTCCAGGGCAGGTATTTACTATTTTGTGGGACTCTGATCGCCGTGCCACCGGCCCGATCGCCGTGAACGGCCGGCCGGCCGTTCACGGCGATCGGGCCGGTGGCACGGCGATCAACATTACTTTTTACAGTAATGGCGGTCGGTGCCGTCCTCGGACAGCACCGACCGCCATTTTTTTCCGGGTCATCGGGTCACCGATGACCCGGAAAGGTTCCGATCGCCGCTATTGGCTGATCTGAATTGATCAGCCTATAGCGGCGATCGTAAGCACGGGGGGTGTTAACCACCCCCCGTGCCGAGAAGCTATGATGGCCTGCTATGATTTATAGCAGGCCATCTTCCCCGACCGCTGTGTGTGAACACGCAGCGATCGGGGAAACATCGGGCGTAAATTTACGCCCTGATGCGCTAAGTACCATGGCGCCAGGGCGTAAGTTTACGCCCGATGTCGTTAAGGGGTTAAGGGTACAAACCCACACACCATATACACAGCAGATACGCAGCAAAAACGCAGCAGATATGAAGCAGATTTGGTGGTGCAGATTTGATGCTGTGTTCAGTTATTTAGATCTAATCTGCTGCGTATTTGTTGCGTATTTGCTGCGTATCGCAGCAGTAAATAAGCTGCGTATACGGTGTGTGGGTTTGTACCCTTAATGTGCAACTTGTTTTTCTTATTATATGCAAAATATATCTTTATAGAAAGTTGAAGCTTGCGAGTGTATAGCAACGATTGTATGACAATAACATAGCTTTAGACTCTATAAATATATATTATAAAATGAATATACAGAACACAATGTTGAATGTTGGAGGTGTACATTAAAGCGGTATTCCCTAAGAGACCCTAGGGTCCAATCATTGAGACCAAGACCTATAGTGTGTTTACATATTTGAAGATGGAGAAATCTCAATCTTTTTTTTATTACCTGTTCTCTGTTTATACTCTGTTCCTGGCTTTGGCTTTAATAATCTGTCAGATATCTGTCAGATAAATCTTGTCTGTGTTAACATACCATAAGGGCCCAATTGCACAAGCAACAAGGTAAACGAACGACAATCTCCTAGATCAGCATACAACTTGGTCATCGTGACCCTGGCTGCTAGATCAATTAAGTACTGCAGTACCGGCTGGATGATCTTCATTTCTGCATCCCAATTCCCCACAGCACACAATGGAGCATGTGGCCAGAGCTGCACGCTCCATTGTGTGAACTGACAGGTTCTCTGCAGCTGCTATTCAATGAATAGCGGCCGCAGAAAACTGACAAGTGTATACTAGGGGGGAGATTTATCAAACATGATGTAAAGGGAAACTGGCTCAGTCGCCTCCAGCAACCAATCAGATTCCACTTTTCATTCCTCACAGACTCTTTAGAAAATGAAAAGTGGAATCTGATTGGTTGCTAGGGGCAACTGGGCCAGTTTCACTTTACACCATGTTTGATAAATCTTCCCCTATGTGTATACACTCCAGCCATGATTCCATAGACAGCAGCACAATGTAAGTTTCATATTAATCATGGCCGTTGGTGCAAATCTGCAACAACAGCCGTATTTAATATGAAACTTACGTAGTGTGAACATAGCCTAATTCTGTCAGAACACGATCAGCTGACGAATTAAGGTTTGCCTGTTTTGCTGCAGATTGCTGCCCTTATTACATAGCTAGATATCTGTCTGTTTGGCTGTCAATCTCCCCTTGTAATAGGGCCCTTATAATGATTGAGCTACCATGCTGATGCATCTTTATGGTCCTTATACAGTTTTTCCCTGCACAGTGGTGCTCCTGGCACGCAGGAAACTTCAACCTGGTCATTCACTTGAGCCTGTGCTGCAGTACCCCTTCACTGCAGCACCATGGGCACCTGCTAAAGTATTGCTACAACCCCATACGTTCTCAGGATGGTAAGGGTCCCAGAAGGTAAACCCATCATAAAGTAATGGCATATGATAGCGATATGTTGTTACTTTATGAAATGGTAATGGTAATGGTAACCCTTTGAAGGATTAACTCTCCCTAAGACTTACTAGGACACACTTCACAATGTGACCTGAAGAGTGGGCTTATCCAGTGGACTTTTCTACTCATATAAAACTCTAAAACACAGCTTAGACTTTTAGTGAAAGCAGTCTGAGATGAGGACTCGCTCAGAACACTAGACTGTGACTAGGTTGTTAATGCGAATGGCTGCAGTCCAGTACATAAAAAAGATCGTGGACCTGATAAATATCTGCTGATTTTTAGAAATAAATTAACATTTAGTAGAAATTGAAAGTTACCATCTGTGTAGTAATGTGGAATATGTCCTCCTTTTCAGATGCAGCAGCTGGAACTGGAGCAAATGCAATACCGAGAGGCAAACCTTACAGCCCTGGCTGCCATTGGGCCAAGACGGAAAAGACCCCTGGAAACAAGCTTACAAAATGTAATTGAGGTATTAGTAGATAATGATGCTAACACTGTAACACAGAATGGATGTACCTAAATTCACGTATTAACCTTTAGGCTATGTTCACACTACGTAAAACTACGGCCGTAGTTCTCCCCGCAGAACTACAGCTGTAGTTTTGAGGGGTGGAACATAGCCTTATTTTCAATGGGATCCCGGCCGTAGCGTATCGAATACGGCGCCGGAAAAAACTGACATGTCAGTTTTCTGCACCGGAATTCAGTGAATTCCGGACGCAGAAAGACCTGTCAGTTCACACAGTGAAGCAAGCGGCTCCAGCCGCTTGCTTCACTGTGGGCTATGGGAAGCTCTGATGCAGGCGCGCTGATGCACCCGTATCAGAGCTCCGTGGCTGGAAAGATCACCAGGCCGGTACTTAAAGGGGTAGTGCGGCGCTAAAAAATTATTCACAGAATAACACACATTACAAAGTTATACAACTTTGTAATGTATGTTATGTCTGTGAATCGCCCCCTTCCCGTGTCCCACCACCCCCACCCGTGTACCCGGAAGTGTTTGGTGCATTATACCTGATCCATGTCGAGGGCCGAATCCCTGCCGCCGCCCCCCCTCCGCCGCATCACAACTGTGCTCAGCCGCGATTGGCTGAGCACAGTTATGTTCAGCCAATCACTGCTGAGCAGCTGATGACGCGGCTGCGTCATCAGCCGCGATTGGCTGAGCATAACTGTGCTCAGCCAATCGCGGCCGAGCACAGTTGTGACGCGGCGGAGGGGGGACGGTGCAAGGAATTTGTCCGTCCGTCCGAAGATGACGTTTGGCACAAAATGGCGGACGGCCCTCGACACGGATCAGGTAATGTATAATGCACCACACACCTCCGGGTACGCGGGGGGGACACGGGAAGGGGGCGATTCACAGACATAACATACGTTACAAAGTTGTATAACTTTGTAATGTGTGTTATTCTGTGAATAATTTTTTATGTATAATCTGATTTTATTGACAACCACACAGCGTACAGTAAATACAAAACCAGCAAACATTGTTACAGGGCGACCTGCAAGTCGCATGGTGTCATTCATTTTACATATATATAAAAGGATAGGAGAAAGATCAACAAGATGTTAACGTTTCTAAACATAAGCGCCACCAACGCGGTAGCGCCGCTGAAACCACAAATCAATTTCAAGAAAAGTGATGCAAAATTTCGGAAGGAAAAGAGGAGGAAGAAAAAGAGAGAAAAGGAGAAGATCAGGAAAGAGGCGAGGGAACAGACGGAGGACAGCCGCCAAAACCTTGCGTGATCCCCAGCAGAGAACTATTATAACCGGAGATTCCCCCCACTATTGCACAAGAGCGGGGAAGGCCTCAGAGTCCATGAACAAACGCCATGGAAACCATACTTTATCAAATTTATCAGACTGCCCATGAACCTCCGCTACCAACTCTTCCATTCTACCCAATTCCCGTAGCTCACTCAGCCATTCTGCTATTGAGGGTATGACGGGTGTTTTCCAATGTCGGGGAATGACCATTTTAGCCGCAGTCAAAAAATGTCTCAAAAGTCCTTTTTTAACTGTAGCGAGAGAACCTGGGATCTGCGAGAGCAGGGTCAGTTGTGGGGAGTTGACTACAGTCTTTCCAGAATAAGCATTATAAATAACAATGATCTTGTCCCAAAAATCTCGGATGCCCGGGCAGGCCCACCAAATATGCAGCATGTCGCCAGTCTCAGTAAGACACCGCCAGCACCTGTCGGACACCTCAGGGAACATTACATGCAAGGAGACCGGGCAGTAATACCACCGCGAAAGGATTTTGTAATTCTTCTCCTTCGCCTTAGCGGCCATGGAAATGCCATGAGTAAGCTCACAGGTTTTCTGGAGAGACTGACCGTCCCAAGGAACACCCAAGTCGCGTTCCCACTTATCAAAGAAAGTAGCTCTGTCAGGGTTAGCAATGTTTACCAAAATCTGATACAGCACTGATATACAATGTGGGATAGCAGAAGCGGCAACAGTCAAGTTGTCAAAGTCTGTGAGTATGGGGGTGTACGAACCCCTGGGAAAGAGAGCCCGCACGAATGAGGTTAACTGCCCATATTCCAGCCAAGACAGCCGACGCTCCGGAGACTGAGCCTGAAGGGTCACCAGAGAAGAGATGGCATCACCAGTCATACAGTCCCGGATTCTAGGATAAGCGGACCTTTCCCACAAAAGAAATCCATGCGTCTGCAGGCCCGGCTGGAATGCTGGGTTTTGTAGTATCGGGGAGAGCGGTCCTGGAACCACTGACAATCCGTGTTTTGTTACCCACTTATCCCAAACGCACAACACATGCGGGGCAAAAAATGGAAGGCATGACAGGGACTGACGATCCCCTGAAGTGATCCATGGCAAGAGAGAGGGCGCAATCGGGCAGATCACGAAGTCCAGGTCCACCCATCTCTTGGAGCCCCTGCCATGTACCCAATCCAGGACTCCGCGCAAGACAGCCGCCTCGTGGTAGAGACGAGGATCAGGCAATCCCATGCCACCCGTAGACCGAGATTGAGTAAGGGTGGAGTATGCAATCCTGGGTTTGTTGTTTCCCCAGATAAATTTGGAGATAGCCCTGCGCAGAGTCCTAAAGAAGGCAACCGGGATGTGAATAATTTTTTAGTGCCGCACTACCCGTTTAAGTACCGGCCGGGATGATCCGGGCTGAGACCGGCCGTTCTGTGACCCGGCCAGGGTCACGGAACGGCCGGTTGCTCACGTTGTGTGAACATAGCCTTAGGCTACAAAGGTTAAATGGTTCCATCCACATTTCTTGGACATAGATTCCAAGGTTATACATAGTTCTTTGCACAGCTGAAGGGAAGACATTTTTTTTAGGGAAAAAAGATTCAAGATTTGGCCAGATGCAGGCTACTACAGTGTCATAATCTAAGTGTCAGAATGTAGCTTGGGTTTTAGCAATCTGGTAGCAATAGTGGTAGATGGGCTAGTTTGTTTTTAGTTAAATCAGTGTGCTTTAGGTGGTGGTGTGGGGGCTTAGAAACACATTTACCATATGCTTTTATGAATTGGCACTGTACATGTTCTTATTGGCACCTTGGGTATTCTGGGGTATTGCTTTAGATAATATGGCTGAAGGCAAGAAATATTTTGGCAGAGACCAATGGAACTTTAGCAGTGGGAGAGAAACCATTAAAAGTTTAGAGGATTTAAAGGGGGGTGCAGTTTGTACTAAATAAACTTAACTTTCAATAAATTTTATTAACATGTTTCTAGAAATGCAAACATGTGGAGGCGTATGTTATACAGCAAACAGTGTAATGAACCATTGAAACATGCGGTAACATAAACATGACTAGAAGTAATCCAAGTGTGCAGAAAGGCAACTTCAAATGTTACAGGGTAACCCCAATGTACTTTGTACACAAAGATTGCTCCCTAATGAAGTCCCTGTTGCATCTAGACCAGGATATGGTAAAGGAAATCTCAGAGAATGGAGATATGGAAGAGGGGAGGCGATTGCCTCTACTAACAGATAGAAAAGACACAATAGGATGACTGAACTCACAAAGGAAGACATCACAATACAACCTACCTCTACTCCCCCAGGGTTACTACTAAACCTTTACGATGAAACCATCATAATTCATACTAATGTGCCAGTAATGTTTTTGTATCAGAGATAGATGTCTATGCAATTCCATCTACAAATAGGGCAGCCTGTATATTGCATCTTTCTGTAGTGCTCTCCACTAGTATCTTGTGCTGCTAAACATGGACATTAATACATACAAACTACACATTCCATTAGCTTCATCTTTACACATACCATACAGGGAAGATCTTCTTTTATTATCCTTTTATACAACATTCTGTATATATGTTAGGATCGTGATGTTGATGTTAAGAACCCTAGAGAGAGGGGAGCAGTTTTGATCCATGGAAGCCATGATGCAAGTGCTTACAGAGCCTTATGCTATTAATGAAACTCTATCCTGCTACAACACACTGGACACTGAGGGTAAATGTAGTTTTCTTACCTTGATCATCAGCAACGTTTTCAATTAATTTTCAGTTGAATTAACATGTAAATTAGGCGGTTTGGTGTTTTGGGGGGCAGACCCCACCCCTCCTCATGAGTATTGTGGTGGCACTCTACATTGATGTCACTCTTGCTGCAGAGTGCCGGATGAATATTCATCATGAGGAGTACACAGGGTGGATTGGTGCACTAAGGGCTGTAGTCCCGCCCCCCAGTGCACTAACCTGCCTAATTTACATATAAATTGATTCCACTAAAACGGCACCCCTTTGAATGTATTCCCACAGAGAAATAAAAGCAGACATGACCGCACATCCACACATGTGGGTTGGCCTTAAAGTGACACTGTCACACCCTTTTTGCACTATGACTTCACTACACAGGTGTAAAGGATACATTTTGCAGTTTTCATAACTTATTTTATATCACACATCATGGTGCTTGTAAAAAGTGATATTTTATCATCTGCAGATTGTGCTACCTGGGCGGGGCTTCGTAGGTGCAGCGCCACTTAGCCCCAGCCCCACCCACACTGCCTCCGTGATGTCATTGGTGCATTGGTCCCCCCACTCAGCGGCCATTGGAAGGGCCGGCCTAAAGGTTTAGGCCCCACGCCCACTGGGTTGGCCAACACCAATGGCCGCTGAGGGGGCCTATGCACCTATGATGCCACTGGGGGGACGGTGCTACGGTGGCAATGTGGACAAAGCCCCGCCCAATTAGCACAATCCCCACATGATGAAAGATAACTTTTTACTGGAACAAGCTCCATGACGTATGATATAAAATAAGGTGTGAAAACTGCTAAAATTACCCTTTACACACCTGAGTAGAGAAGTCCTAATGCAAAAAGGGGGTGAGTGTCACTTTAACCCCTTCCCCCATCAGCACGTCACTGTACGTCCTGATACGGCTGGGGGTGTTCAGAGAGTGGTCGCGCGTCGGCCCCGCTCTTAACTACTGCGATCCCAGGTACTGTTTGTAGCCCATGACCGCGGCTATTAGCGGACGCGATCAGATTGCCACGCCTGCTAATTATACATTTAAATGCAGCTGTCAAAACTGACAGCTGCATTTAAATGTATGATTTCCCCTTATACCTAGTATCTAGTGGGGGGATCTCCTCCCCGCGATGCAATCGCGGAGGAGAGATCCCTTCTTACCGAGCCTGGGCTCAGCAATCGATCATTGCTTTATAAAGTATACTGCAGTGATTTCTATGGGAGATCAAAAAGTCGCATATACGCAAGCAAGGTATCGATAGAAAGAACTGATTACGGCGCAAAAAAGGACCATTAGTTAACATTTTGATCAAAGTTTATAAGCCCACATATCACTTCAAGCTCCCTGATTCATGTGGGCCCCTAACCTAAAATGGCACAGTGCCTCACACTGTCCACCATTGCCACTACGACAGTGCCCGAGGAGGGAGCAACCCAGCAGTCCAGCAGCCCCTGGACCACTATAGTGTATGTTTACCGTTAAGCACCATTTTGCAGTTTACATACACATATAAACCACTAAAATGTACACATATCCGTGATTTGCTTATCTTTTACTGAATCTGAGTTGCTTCCTTTCTATTATAGTCCAGAGCTGCATTCACAATTCTGCTGGTTAACTTGCCTGACACATTCCTAGCAGTGCAGCTCCAATAATGTAACTGTGCATGCATCCCCATGGAGTTTCCCAGGATCAGCAACAGAAGTATTTACAACATATCAAAGCGTTTCATGTAGAATAAGTCTGTGCGAAAGCAGAGAGAGAGAGAGAGGCAATCACATACACAAAATCATGTTTATAGAATTGTTGCACTCTTCATATATTAGCAATTTACCCCAGCAGCCTTATGACATTCATTGTTACAGGATCAGTTGCAGATAGGATCTGTTCAGATCTACTGAAAGGTTTTTATCATAACCCAGTTTTCTCCCCATTTACTTTAGCCGTAGATAGAATCGCGCTGCATGCTGCATCATTGTGACCATCAAAGAGCAGTTAGGTTCCATCGTGGTGAACGGTTCCTGATGCCTTTTAGCTAATGAAGGATTGTATCCGTAAAATACAAAATAGATCTGTCATGTATTTGTCATGATAGAATCTGGGATGTGAAGGCAGCCATTCCCTATAAACAGAATAAGAGATGATTAAAAATGAACACAGATTGGTGTTTTACAGTCCTCCCTGACGCTTTCTGTTCTCTCGCTACATGAAAAGTAGTTTTTCAGTGAAGTGTTGCGTTGGATAAAATACTGTCTGCTCTCTGAAATGTCAAGCAGAAGTATTTGATTATACTTTCACCTTTCTATAATTCTAAAGTTTGAAGGACATCACTCCTTGGTTGCTGCAACTCCCTTGGGGGTTGTTTCATTTATAATGTTGCCTCGGGCTTTCTGCTGCTTCCTGCGGATTTGACCTCGTTTTCAACCCTGCGCTGGCAGCTGTGCTGCATTACTATAATTTCCCTCAGATCACACAAGGTTGTCATATAAAAGACCCGACCTTGTGGCATTGTGTCTGAAGGGACAAGGAAGCTTTCTTATTCTATGACCTGTAGTTGGTAGTCATTTTAAGTACACTACACTGGTTTTACACCATGAAGAGATTGAATTTAGCAAACATGAAATCATCTTCATTTATTCAATGGAAACCTAAAATATTTCCGGTTCTAAGGGGAGTGAATGACTAAAACATTAGCTTATGTTCTTTATTAACCCCATATAAATGATGAAAAAGCCAAAAGCATTGTGAGCAGAACATCATCTTACCCATAACTGTTATGGTGAAGACCTACGCTGCAACACAACTTCTCATGAATATGGTAATACAGCAGATTTACCAATAACATTGGGTGTCCATTTGCATCCATATGTGGGTAAGGTTTTATCTGCATGTATTAGGTGCACCATGGGACCCTCTGCGCTTATGAATATTTTTCAATAGCATCTTGCCGTATCTTACATTAGACAGTGCCTTATATTAATTTTCGTTCCCAAAGAGGCACTCTTATTTTCGGCCTTACTTTCGGGGTGGGGTGTCTTACTTTGGGCCAATTTGGATTAGTTGGGGTGTCCTATATAAGAAGGATGCCCTATTTTGGGGGGAAACACGGTAGTAAGGCAGGACAAAGAAATTCCATACTTTATATAAAAATAGGAATAGGGGATGCATATTGGGTAGTATGCACACCTTTTTACTCCATAGCTACTGGGCTATTTACCAGAGCATTAAACTAGACCCTTAACATATGCCCTTTTGTCAGTTAAAGGGGTTATCCAGCCGTATAAATTCCATCCCCAGTAGAGGCCATCAGTGCTAGGTTAGTGGGGTCTGACTCCTGGCGTTCACACCAATCAGTGGTTTATATTGGCCTTTTTTAGCATTTACCAGCACTATTACCTGTTAGTATTAGCAGGGCAAGGTACTGCAGCTTTGTCCCACCAGTGGTGCTGAGAGTCTGTCCCCTGCCAGACTAATATTGTTGGCCTATTCTGCGGATAAGCCATCAGTTTTATTAAGTATAATAACCCCTTTTACACATGCAAACTTCTCTAAACTCACTTTCCTACCTGATATTTTTTCTGCATTAAAAACAAAATAGCAGAATTCTCTGCTGCACACAACAGCGCCAGTGTTTATTCAAAGTAAAGGATATGAAAAACCATCATGGTAAAAGCTTCCCAGAGACATTTGACAACATGTGGCCTCGGTTCTGAGTATTCACAGATCTCTAAAGCGAGGCCTTTCGCTGAGTCTGTATTCACACGGCATGCATTTTAATGTGCTTGTTTTTTTGGTGAACTCCTTTGTGAGACGTGAGCTCACCAATCAAGAATTAAAAACATACAGTTTGAACAGCCTTATGTCTCCCAAGGGTGTTATAGCCAAGCTATATATGCTTTTGAGGATTTATCTGCGGCTATTTCATCATCAAGACTTCAATATAGTGAAAAGGATTCTATGTGGCCATCAGTTTGCACATATTATACCTTATCATGTTACTTATTACTACTACTACTTATTACTATTTTATCATAGTAGCCAGGGTACAGTTCACATTTTCCCTAGCCCTCGCTCTGCTATGAACCTCTACTACACATCAGTATAATTATGCTTAATGACTGTATTTCCAAGGTTTGCGACAGATACATATTTCAGCTTATAAGACTGCAGTATCCAACCACTATGGGAATATCAATTCTTATCCTAACAGATTGTCAGACACACACCTGTCATTTATTTTACATTATGGTGATCGGCATAACCTCTCTCAACACCAAAGATCTCAACAGCTCATACAGGTGCTCTCTACTTTAGAGTGAGGCCAAGTGCTCTATAACACGTATCCTTTGTGTCCAATAGACACATTTTAATTCCTCAGATGTTCACCGACAGACACACTGATTATATCCTTATGTATTTGTTTCTCTAGCTTCTTTTAAAGAAAACAAAAGAACAAAAGGGTGGCAATAACTTTTAACAAGTCAGTAACACCTTAAGCAGCTAGACATGGGCATAGGGCTTTTTCTGTCACCAGTTGCCTCCCCCCAACCTTGCAAATACCATGTTTGTAAGCATTATGCAGCATATTATAGAAATGAGTGAGCAAATGGTCAAGTAGGACTTAAAAAATGTAATAAAATACTTTACGGCAAAAATATAACAGGAAAAATTATACATAAATTGGTATCACTGCATCTGTGATGATCCAAACTGTGAAATTTTCATGTAAGTTAACCTAGCAATTGATCACTATAAATTAAAAATAGGAATTAAAAAATGTTCAAAAAGACATATGTACCCTAAAATGATGTCCATGAAAAATGTAAACCTGTCCTGCAAAAAAAAGTTCAAGGGACCACACTCTGGGGTTAGTTGGAGGAAAGACCAGAAGCAACATGAGAAAATATTATTTGACTGAAAGAGTAGTAGGTGCTTGGAACAAACTTCGAGCAGATGATGTTGGTAGATCTACAGTAACTGAATTTAAACATGCCTGGGATATCTATCCGAAGATAAAAATATTAAAGGATGGTTGGACCAGGAGGTCTAGACTTACTAATCCCCCTTGTGCCTACATTGTTTGATAACTTATTGCCCCAGGTTATTAGTGGAGGTGAACACACCTCGAGCACGCTCAAGTTCATCTGGACCCAAACACTCGGCATTTGATTACCAGTGGCTGACATTGGATGCTGCCTTAAGGTTGCCTAATAAACAAGAATACAGGCATAGAGTAGATACACTGGGGATTGCTAAGCACAATTTTAATAATGTTTGCTATTACTGGAAAAAGCATGAAAGCATCATGGTCATGTATTCATCCCCCTCTGCATATGTTGACCTCTAAGTTCACATCCAAGGTGTTGATTAAGACCATTGGGACCCATCCAGGCTGTTTATTTCCTCCTCCTATTTTCATAAAGGTAATGAAGACTTTGGTGGAAATAAGAGTCAGCTCCAGCATTCAGGTACTTACTATAGGGACTACATAGTGCTGAAAACAATTGGGTGGTTTTAAAGTTTGCTCCCAGCCATTCTTAGGGTACCTTCACATAAGACATATACTTTGCAGATTTTTTGCTTCGGATTTGTATGTGGAAAATCTGCAGCATAAAGTACCAGTGGGGAGTAAAAAATCCACAAAAAAACACTGCAGATCTGCAGGCAGATTCACAATTGTAGGTTTTAAGTACATCCAAGTTAACATTTTAAACCTGCTGCAACTAATTGTTCCAAACATATTATTGTACTGATCATTAAAATTTTAACAGATTCCTTTTACATAAGGCATAATATATTAAAAGCATACTATATACACTATGTAACAAAGCATACAAAATGCATAACTTACAAAAAAAATAGAAAAGATACCACCTGGTGTTTAACATTTCGATCTACCAATGTTTACAGCAGTTATTGAGAGTCTCAATTTTTACCCGGCACCTTTTATTTTGGCAAAGCTAGAATAGCCTGACACAGGTCTCTCATTCTGGTGAAATTGTGACCACTGTATATATCTCTGTATCGCAGGGAGTCTCACATATCTGATGACATATCAGAGTTATCAAATAAAAGTAACACTTAAAAATAATGTGTTAAAGGGGAACTCCACACAAGGAAAACTTGTTTTCTATTAAAACTACATTAAAAGTTATATAGATGTGTCTATATAATGTTTTACCATATCCGTACGGTTCTGTCACACTGGTAGCTGATTCAAATCCAGGAAGTGAAGAAAACTGGCCTCTGTGCCAATCCACATTGTCTTCTGCTCCCACTGCTCTCCCACCTTAGTAGACAAATATTCCATGCCTCTGTCTCTGTTTGCTGAGCACAGGCTGATGATGCAGACAGGGGGCTGGGCATGATGTCACAGGAGGCTTGGCTGGATCCCCCAATCCCCTGAGTGATTCCCCATCTCTTACCAGCCAGAAGCAGGTGCTGCAACTTTGCTGATTGTGCAAAACTCTGCCGGGAAGTTAGGGCTGTGTTGTAGTTTCATTGCAGTACTGCAGTGTCTTCACAAAAATTATGCAGTAACACAATGGAATGATGCTAAACGGCACAGAGGATCAGAGCCGGCACTGCCAATCCCACCTGGACAAAAAACGAGGGGTAAACAGTATATACATGTAAGATAATATCGGATAAAGTCCTTATTGTGGTGCTCAACCTCAAAGATAAAAGTTGCTTGATCATAATATATGCGTGGAGATGAAAAGAAAAAAAAAAAATTAAAGTTCTTTACTTTATTCCAATATCACGTCCGTTATTATGAAATAACAATCGTTATTTGCTTTCCAATAAAAACGCATGTCACGTTGATGCTGTGTGAACATAGCCTAAAGATGTCATTAATAGAGATGAGCGAACCTCGCGCATGCTCGAGTCCATCCGAACCCGAACTTTCTGCATTTGATTAGCGGTGGCTGCTGAACTTGGATAAAGCCCTAAGGCTATGTGGAAAACATGGATATAGTCATTGGCTGTTTCTAGGGATGGTCCAAACCCTCCGAGGTTCGGGTTCGTATGAACCCTAACGCTCGGCATCAGATTCCCGCTGTCTGCCCGCTCCGCTCCGCTCCTATGGCTATGGCTGTATCCCAGTTTTCCAGGCGGTCCTCCCGCTGGATCCGCCCGCTGCACGGAGCGGGCAGACAGCGGGAATCATTACCGAGAGTTCGGGTTTGTACGAACCTGAACCAAACTCAGTTCGGACCATCCCTAGCTGTATCCATGTTTTCCAGAGAACCTTAGAGCTTTATCCAAGTTCAGCAGCCCCCGCTAATCAAATGCCGATCGTTCGGGTTCGGATGGACTCATCTCTAGTCATTAAAGGGGTTATCCAGCGCTACAGAAACATGGCCACTTTTCCCTACTGTCTCCAGTTCAGGGGTAGTTTGCAATTAAGTTCCAACTGAGTTTCAAAACCCCACCCAAACTGGAGACAACAGTAGGGGGAAAGTGGCCATATTTTTGTAGTGCTGGATAATCCCTTTAAGAAAAGAAGGGGGGGGGGGAGGGAAACCTGCTGTTGTGCATAGTTAAAAGGGTAGTAAAATAATGACTATAAGGAGCCATATTTAAAGGCTTTAGTAACATTGAATGTTTACATTGTTTCTTATTTAAAATTTCCCATTGTTGTTTTTTTTACTTTATGTATTTTACAGGGATTTCATACATCCGGTTCTTCAGTTTTCAGCATACCCAAATCAATATTTGTTCCCAGAATAACTCGGGTTAGTCTCAGGGATTTAATATTCTGTATGGAACAAGAACGGACAACCAAACATTCCTTGTCGCTATACCGTGCCCTTCTGAAGTGAACTTCACTGATTCATTGCCAAAGAAATTCTGTTCTCGTAGCTGCACTTTTGTCGTGTTTCAGAAACCATATTGTCTTCAGGAGGTTATTTTTCTTTACAGAATATTTTATAAAAATAAAACATAGAGCAAATGTAGATTGTTTTGGTGTTCTTCTATCAATGTTGTTCCAGCCTTAGGGATCCAGGAGGAGGATCTTGTTTGTCTGTTTTCTTGTATATTTACTGTAGTGTTCACACAATAGTGCCTTCATTTATTGCAGCGGGTATTTATAATATAAATATATATAGTATATCACATTCTCCATATAGTAAATACCGTAGAAGAACTGTTAAGAACCAGAACTAACTGCAATGTTCATCAAGTTACCTATACATAGTATAAGTGTAAGAGTTTGTATACCAATTAAAGAAAAAAATGACAACATTGCTGAAGAAAAGAAAATAAAGCTGGATACCTTATAAGAGAATATTGGATATTTTATTATGGTTGTTATTTAAGGTCTTATGTTGCTGCCTAATGTTTTTTTTAGTTGATATATGCTGTATTTTTTGTTTTGTTCAGTTTTTTTATACTTCTACATCCACTAACACTTTTTTTTGTTACAGCTGAGGTGTATTTTCTTTTTCTATAGACATTTTCATGCTGAAAAGGATTTCAGTTCTTTCCTTACCGTATTATAAAAACTAGCATAATGTATGGCACTTAAAGGGTTATTCAGATCCTTATGACCTTTAGGCACTTTAGTTGTTTGTTTTATATTTGCAATGTAAAAATGTTATCCACTTATGTGATATCAATATAGTCAATATGGTAACTACAACCATACTTTTTCAACTAAGTTGACGCCTATGTCGTCCATAGGGCTGCAGTCCATCTCTATTTCTTGAGATCAAGGAAAACTGCTATGGAACTAAGGACAGATGAGGTTGGCTGTGACTCTGATGTCTGTCTTACTGCCAGATTAACCATATTTTCTATAGGTGGAGAATCTTTAGCTGTTAAAGAAATTCTAGCTTTAAACATGTTTCTCCTTAACCCAGCCTGAATTATTATCACAGATTTTCTTTGAAGGACTATTCTGGGGTTTAAAAGAAAATCAGATATTGCTTGGGACACTAAGAGAACAGAGAAAAAAAACTATATTTGCTTCCTCCCAGTGCCTTTCAGCTTTCTGTTATCTCCCTTTGGTCCCCTGATGCTCCTTTCTTTTCTTCCTGCTTCCAAGATGAAAGCTTGGACCAGGACCTGCCTGCTCAGCCAATTACTGGCTCAGTGTTGTCACATCTTGGCCAGCGATTGGTTGGGTTTGGGTAGACAGGTCCTACTCAGAGCTCTTGTCTCAGAAGCCGGAAAAAGCCAAGAGCATCGGGGGCTCCGGAAGGATCCGAACGGGAGCTATGGGGGGCCATATGTATAGGGAAGTATATCCCTTTTTTTTTTAACACCAGAATACCCCTTTAAAGCATGCCAATCATTACAACAGACTTATGACATGCCATAGCGACGTGACAGAGGTTTGTATCGGTGGTTCCCCGGGTGCTGAAACCCCCACTGTTCACTAGAAGAAAGTGGCAGATGTGCTCAGCAGTGTGCACCCTCCCCCTTATCTCCGCTCTCACTGCTAAGTAGCAGTAGACCGAATTATAATGGGAGCCTATGGAACTTCCAGTAGGCATAGACTCCAATATAATTCTGTAGACTCCAATATAATTCCGCTCACCGCTACTTTACCAGCAAAAACTGGGATAAAGGGGCAGAGAACGCTCTGCAAGGCACTTCTGTCTCTTCATTCTAGTGATTGGTAGGGGTCTCAGCACTCAGACCCCCACCAATACAAACCTCTCACATGTCACAAGTTTGTTGTAATCATAGGTACACTTTAAGAAGACCAGGTACACTTTAAGAAGACCAGAACTATTCTATAAAGCTGAGGATGCATAGTGTTCAGAATATATGTATACTTAAATGTTTGCCATATGGGACACAGTACTTCAGATGCAAATTGTCTTCTGCGCTATTCCTTTCAAGGGCTTGCATTAAAAAAAGCATACCATGCAATATGTATATAAATTTTGAATACATGGATACCATGCAGTGTGACAGGAGCTGTAAGAATGTAATAAAAGTATTTCAACAACCAAAATATGTATCTCTTATTCTTGCATATAATTTTTAAACTGATTTTGATTAACAAAAAAAAAGTGTGTGTGTATATGTGTGTATATATATATATATATATATATATATATATATATATATATATATAATATATATAGTAATAACCATGTTCTTACATTTCTTCCTGCAAATGGCATGAAAAGTTGAATGTGAGATTAATTTTTTTAGGAAACAGCCACCCTCGTGTATGATCTGTGCTTGTGCAAATCATTCACCTGACACATACATACACAAGAGTGCTGCTGTCTGAGATTGATGGGCCCTTATATAATCTATATATGTGATTAAAGATGTGTTAACATTTTAGTAAAGTATGGGCATCACCCAGATTTATCACAAAAATCAGACACCTTGTTGTCTCAAGGCTTCTATATGCATAAAGCATATCACAGATGGCCTTTATTCCATTATATCACCCACTGTATAAAAAGCCAGGCTGGGACCGTCACTATGAAGCTGCTTAGCATTTATCAGCATTTGCTTTAGCTGCTGCAAACTTACTTTTTTGATGCTGTGTAGCAAAGGATAAATAGCATTTTATGTGAAATAGTTTGCGAGGTAGGCAGATTTCACCCTGTGTTCTGGCACGAGATTAGAGCAGGATTTAGACACTCTTAATTGTAGCTATTACTGCAGTGGGCTAAAAGGCTGGTATGAGGCAAAGGAGAGCGTTTCTTCCTCGGGCAATATTAAAGAAGCCAATTAAAATCCGGAACACATACAATTAGCTCTGGTGGAGGCCGAATAGTGCCATATGAACAGCAATGTAAATAATCTCAAATAACTCGAGTGACAAGAGGCCAGCGTTAATTCAGTCAAGTGGCATTTTGTCCTTGGGTAACTGCCAGTAAAACTGGTTTGTTCTAGCATATCCATGTGGAACATGAATTAACCAGTGTATTTCTGCTATAATGAGATTTCTTACATCCTACCACGCTAGTTGTACCGATCCAACCCCTTGCCATGTGCTGCCTTTAGAAAAGGAAATATAACCATAACAAAAAGGAAAAATTTGAAATCCTATATGAAGAAATTTAAGGGTTTTAAACAGTACAAATACAGCTGCATTAAACAGGAGCAATATTATGGATTTGCGTGAAGGGCACTGTACATTGTAGTAGTAGACAGAAATGAGTGAATCTACAGTAGGAACAACGCGAGGTGCTTACTTCTTATCAGGATTCTGCTCATCAGGCTGTGGGGCTTTGAAGGCTCCCTGACGCTCCTCCCTAGGTGCTGGGAAAAGATAGATCCGGTCCTGGGAAAAGTTTCCCAGGACTGGATCTATCTTTTTCCAGCACTATGGGAGGTGCGTCAGGGAGTGGAGCAGACTTCAAAGCCCAACTGTAGATTTGCACATCTATAAAAGTAGACTAGATCTACATTCATTGTCAAATGTCTTTAAAGCAACTCAGTACCCACAATCTGCCCCCTCCCCCCAACCGCTCGTACCGTCAGTTGGCTGCTTTTAATCCAGGGTCTGTCCTGGGGTCCGTTCGGCAGGTGATGCAGTTATTGTCCTAAAAAACAACTTTTAAACTTGCAGCGCCGTATCAAATTGGAGTGGCCTAGAGTGTCTATGCCTCTCCGTCCTTCCTCCCTGCCCTCCTCACCATTAGGAATGCCCCTGGCCAGGATTTCTCCTATTCATCACTTGTCTGAACACACTTGTCTTAATGATGCAATTCTGATTCTAATTTCTGTTGTGTGCCTGCATTGTCACGGACCCTATTGATTCAAATCACCATCTGTGTAAATATCCAGTGTATCCTAACTGGCCAAAAGGGGTACTGCAGAGAAAACTTTTACTATAATTCTGTAAGAAAAATAATAAAGAAGCTTGCCACACTCCCCTGGTGTCTTCCTGGGGCGTCTCCAGGTTCCCCTCTGACTGCAACTGCCTCCACTTCCGACTTCTGTCCCATCTGAGTAGGCGATTGGCTGAGCCAGATGTTGGTTGGATCTTCCAGCAGAGGACCAAAGGACACAGAGCACAGAAGGACAATGGGTAAACAAAGTGAGGTAAGGATAGCTTCTTTATCATTTTTTTTTAAATTACAGTACTATATCAAATGTTTCCTCATGCCAGAGCACCCCTTTAAATATATGTGACCATGGAAGGTGTTTAAAGTGACTTTACCACTAGGCCCAGGCAGAAGCACTGGAGGTGGACCGACCCACCCTTAGTGAGAAGAAACCCCAGCCCCTCCATGACGTGACTCCATTAGAATCAATGGAACCCTATCATAGAGGGTCTAGGGTTTCCTCGCACTAAGGGTGGGTCGGCCCGCCTCCAGTGCTTCAGCCTGGGCCTGGTGGTACAGTCACTTTAAAATTAAGATCACTGTGATAACACTACATTGGAAAGAACTCCTAACGACATCACGGGGTCATATTAGTAGTGCAGTCAGTTCAAGTGGTTATATCTTCATAAATAAGATATGTTCACATTTCTATTGTTTACTCATATTGTTGAGTACAATGCTATTTACTCAATTATTCTGTTAGGTTTTATTTATATTTAAATTAAAATGTGTTGTTTTTTTTTTCTTTTTTTAGTAAAGGTAAATTACAGTCTGTAATTTTTTTTTCTGTATATTAACAAGCTCGTTTACTTAAAAAAAAATACCTGGAAACACAACAGTCAATGGGTTCATTGTAAGTAATAACGTCAACACATAATTATACAGGAGTTTTCCCACTATCCTTACATAATACCTCAATAACTGAAAGGTATCAATTATAGTGCACACATTACTTATTTTACCTAGCCCACATTCTCCAGTCCCAAAATATTCTATAAAGATGGGAACTCAGCACTAATACGCAGTCTTGGAAATTTTATTAAAATACCATCTGTGAATAATTTTAAAGAATTTTTCAGATTTTTTTCCCTAATTGTACTATCTATATTATAAAAATAATCTTGCAGTTTTCATTCTCACCACTGCAGATAAAACTAAAGCTCCTATTACACGGGGCGATGCAGAGGAGCAAACGAGTGCCGACTTGTCAGGTTAGTGCTCTCTTGCTCCTCATTCCCCCCCTCGCTGCCTGCACTATTACATGTGCCGGCAGTGAGCGGGTAAGAGCCGAGAGGGGGGGTCAGCGGGGAGATGCAGGTGGGCTGCCCAGGTGATTGCTAGATTGTCCAGGCAGCCCATAGAGGATAGCGGTGGTCTGCTGCAGCCGCTCCTATTCCCTAGAGCGACGGCAGCATATTGCTGCTATAGTAATCATTGACATTCCAACATGTTGAAAGACAACGATCAGCCGACATTGTGCATGTCAGCTGATCGTTGTCTTCTATTACACTAAGCAATTATCGGCTGATAATCGTTTTGTGTAATAGGGCCTTAAGCTGAGACTTCCTGTTCTGTCTGTGGTGATAAGAGGAAGCTGCTGTAAAGTTATCTGTAGAGCATTGCAGTGTCATGTGACACCAGTATATAGAGGAGACAGTAGCAGCTTCCTGTGGAATGACCTCTTCCAAGGTCACAGAGTACGCACAGTAATGCCTGACATTTATCTCAAGGGACTCTGTCTATTGTCATCTATGTCCAGGAGTTTTGCTGTAAAGCATGTTGTTAAATGCTGTTACAACAGCTCAGGCAAGATGGCAGCCCCATAACAATGTATAAAATTAAATACAATACTATTCAGAAGATAGAAAGATTAGAATAAAATAACGAGTTTAACCTCTTAGGGACATATGACGTACCCGTACGTCATATGTCCCCGAGAGGTGTTCAGAGCGGGGCCACGCGGCGACCCCGATCTGAACCGCCGCGGTTCCGGGTGCCGCGGGTATTAACGGGCACAGTCCGATCGCCGTGCCCGCTAATACAGTAATAAGATGCAGCTGGCAAAGATGACAGCTGCATCCGATAACCGGACGCAGCACTTCCTTAGTGTCTAGTGGTGGAGATCGCTCCTCCGGGACAACATGACTGGTGCCGGCTGGGGTCTCTGCCAAAATGTTGCTGATCCCGGCTCGGCATTTGGATGCTTTTTAATAAAAGTAAATAAATGTTTGGTATCGCCGCGTGTGTAATCGCCCGAACTATTAATTAATCACATTACTGATCTCGCACGGTAAACAGCAAAAGCGCAAAAAAAAAACAAAGTGCAAAATTGCACATTTTTGGTCGCATCAAATCCAGAAAAAAATGTAATAAAAAGCGATCAAAAAGTCTTATATGTGCAATCAAGGTACCGATAGAAAGAACACATCATGGCGTTTTGTAATTCTCTTTAGGCCAGTTTAAGGCCCTTGTTATATATAATGTATCATAAAAAATTTGAATAAAAATTAGTTAAAAAAATAAATAAAATGACACCTCACACAGCCCCATAGACCAAGGTATAAAAGTGCTATAAGCCTGGGAATAGAGCGATTTTAAGGAACATATACAGTATTTGTTAACAATGGTTTGAATTTTTTACAAGCCATCAGATACAATAAAAGTTATACATGTTATATATCGTTTTAATCGTAATGACTTGAGGAACATGCCTAATAAGTCAGTTTTACCCCAGGGCAAATGGCATAGTAACAAATACCCCCCAAATAAAAGTAATCTGTTTTTTTGTTCAATTTCACCACACATTGAATTTGTTGCTGGTTTCCCAGTGTACTTTATGCAAAAATTCAGTCTGTCATTGCAAAGTACAATTAGTGTCGCAAAAAATAAGGGCTTATGTGGGTCTCTAGGTGGAAAAATGCAAGTGCTATGGCCTTTTAAACACAAGGAGGAAAAAACTAAAACGCAAAAACGAAAAATGGTTCTGTCCTTAAGGGGTTAAGTATCTAACTCTAATCAGTAAAAATCTACATGGTACATGCCTTTTAAAGGGGGACTATTAGCAGGTTAGACGAATCTAACCTGCTGATAGCCCCCTATTGCACAGTAGGCGCAAAGGATGCAGGTCAGTCTCTTACCTTCATCCTTGGCGCCACTGCTGTGTACCTAATGGTAAGACCATTAGAAGCACTGCTCCTCCCCCATAGAGATGATCCGGCAAACTCCATCAATTATCATTAGAAGGGGTGGGCCGGCCGTTGGTGAATCGTGGAGTAAATGACTAAGGGCCCTATTCCACCAGACGATTATCATTCGCATAATCGTTAACGATTAACAATCTCAAACGACCGCTATTGCGAAAGACCTGAAAACGTTCACTCATTTCCATGGAACGATAATCGTTACTTCTGATCACATTTATGAAGTTTTTTCTTCGCTATTTCTTTGCTATTGCGTTCGTATCTACTGCGAACCACCGAACGACGTCTTATTCAATGCGAACGATTTGCGAACGAGCAACGATAAAAATAGGTCCAGGTCTTATAAAGCGATCAACGATTTCTCGTTTTGTCGTTAATCGTTCACTGCATTTCAACCGAACAATTATCGTTTAGATTCTAACGATTTAACGATAATCTGAACGATAATCGTCCGGTGGAATAGGGCCCTAAGTGCACTGGAACCAACCCAAGGAATAGGTAAGAGGCATACCTCACACTGGCTAATTTTTTAGCAAAAAACACTGTGGCCAGGTGTTAGCTGTGGGTCAATGGAATTTTATGAAATGTCATACTAGAAATTTTTTTTCTGTGGTGTTCTTTTTATTCTCATCTTAAAAGTCTGGTTAATAATGTATTAAAAAGTATGTTACGAATTTGATGTGTTTTAGCACAGAAATTTTTCTCTGAAGTTAGTTTTCTGAATCTCGTGTTAAGTAGCCTAAAACCACTGACTGTATTGGGAGGTTAATGCTAGGGATACATGGAGACATTGGTTGTGACACAAGTTACAGTGCCAAACATGCAGTTCTGTCACAGGTGTACAATGGGATACCTTCATCCAGGTATTATGATATATACTGTGGTATATTCAGGACACAGCCCTAGTAGACCAAGCGCAGTATACATACATACATACATACATACGTCTTTTGTGTCCTGCAAATAAAGTGTATACATTTGTGAAACAGACCAAAAGTCTATACCAGCAGTGGAGCTCTGAAACATAATGTGAATGGGGCCAGACATTTGGTTAATGTTTGGCAAATGTAAAATCTAGCAATCGTGAAGTCTTAGGACAATATTACATATCTGCTAGATTGGCGCTTGTTTACTGAGCCTATTACACCACTCGACCATCGTGCAGCAAGGTTTGTATACACTTACCGGCCACTTTATTAGGTACACCTGTCCAACTGCACGTTACCACTTAATTTCTAATCAGCCAATCACATGGCGGCAACTCAGTGCATTTAGGCATGTAGACATGGTCAAGACAATCTCCTGCAGTTCAAACCGAGCCTCAGTATGGGGAAGAAAGGTGATTTGAGTGCCTTTGAACGTGGCATGGTTGTTGGTGCCAGAAGGGCTGGTCTGAGTATTTCAGAAACTGCTGATCTACTGGGATTTTTACGCACAACCATCTCTAGGGTTTACAGAGAATGGTCCGAAAAAGAAAAAAACATCCAGTGAGCGGCAGTTCTGTGGGCGGAAATGCCTTGTTGATGCCAGAGGTCAGAGGAGAATGGGCAGACTGGTTTGAGCTGATAGAAAGGCAACAGTGACTCAAATAGCCAACCGTTACAACCAAGGTAGGCAGAAGAGCATCTCTGAACGCACAGTACATCGAACTTTGAGGCAGATGGGCTACAGCAGCAGAAGACCACCCGTTACTAGCATGGTGTACCTAATAAAGTGGCCGGTGAGTGTGTGTATATATATATATATATATATATCAATAACTATGTCCGTGCAGCCCTTGCCTTGTGTAAAATAATAATGTTCACACATAACTGACCACACTTCCCAGTATCTTCCTGGCTTCTGCCTGGTCCCACAGCCACAGCAAGTACCGCAGAGCCGGCCTCTGAACTGACATGCTGCTTAGCCAATCACTGGCTGCAGCAAAAGCACTGGGGAGCGTGGTCAGGTATTTGTGAACTTTATTATTTTTTTTTACACAATTGTCAATCGTTGGCCCGGCAGCCAATGATTTTAGGTCAGGACCTAATGATCATTGTCTTTGGCTGATTGTTGTCTTCATTACACGAAGTAACAATCTGCCAAATCGGCCTCTGTGTAATAGGGCCCTTACTGTGCTAACTTTTTGACAATTTTGTGAATGTTTTATCTTTACGCCGTACAAAAAAAAGTTGTGCCCCTCTTTGAAAACCATCAATAAGCAGACTAATGCTACGTTTACACGCAGCAATAATTCGCCCAATCGATCTTTTAATGATTTTGAAGCAACAATTTGGTTTTTATAAAGATCCGTGTTTAGACAATGTGAAAAATCATTAAAACGAAATCGTTATTGTGAACATTTTAAGATCGCTTAAGCCCACCTCACACACAGGGTGAACTGTGAAAGACTTTTTACATAAAGCAATCTGCGAATTGTTAGCGAACGTCTTAACGACGATTTGAGAACATGTTGAAAGTTCGAAATGACCGATTTCTCGCTGATTGCTTGATCGTTCGCTGTGTTAACACAAGCCGATTATTGCTCAAATGCGATCGTTATCGCGAAAATTCGAGCGATAATTGTTGTGTGTAAACGCACAATAACTGCAGTTGATAAATTTCATTATCCCAATGATATACAGCCTTGAATGCCAGAGTCTCTTGCGAAGACCAAATGCTGCTTAGGTTTTAACTATAAGTAGGGAACTTTATGTATACAAAGATAAAGCCAGTGAAAACAAAAAGCTAAATTGCAGCCAGCATTCCACTAGCACTTGTTCACACTATGCAGTTTGCACACTGCTGCGGCTAACATATAGACAAAAATAGAAAAATGGTGCAGCAAACTGTAAGGGTGGTATTACACGGGCCGAGCAGGGCCCGATAATACCTGTAAACGAGCAGCGATCTGCTAGATCGTTGCTCGTTTACTGGGCCTATTACACGGCCCGATAATCGTTTGACAAGAGCTGCAAGGACATCGTTACCGATGTCCTTGCAGCCCTTGCTAAACTGGCATACATTACCCATCCACGTTCCAGGGCTGCTCCTGCGTCCTCTTCTCCCGGGGGTCCCGCGCGCTCTCTAGCGTCACAGCAGCCTGTCAGCTGGTAGGCCGCTCAGCCAATCACAGGCCGGGACCGCCGCGGCCTGTGATTGGCTGAGCGGCCTATCAGCTGACAGGCCTCTGTGACGCTAGAGCGCGCGCGGGACGCAGGGAGAAGCGGACGGCAGGAGCAGCCCTGGAACGTGGATGGGTAATGTATATCGTTAGTCGCCGGCCACGCACCGCTATTAGGGTGGTATTACACGGAACGATAATCGGCCGAATTGGCCCGATTCGGCCGATTATCGCTCCGTGTAATAAATGCAACGATCAGCCGATGACAACGATCATCGGCTGATCGTTGATAAAGTTTAGAACCTATTTTCGTCGGGTGCTGACCGCGCACCGCTGCGTGTAATAGCGGTGCGTGGCCGGCGACTAACGATATACATTACCCATCCACGTTCCAGGGCTGCTCCTGCCGTCCGCTTCTCCCTGCGTCCCGCGCGCGCTCTAGCGTCACAGAGGCCTGTCAGCTGATAGGCCGCTCAGCCAATCACAGGCCGCGGCGGTCCCGGCCTGTGATTGGCTGAGCGGCCTACCAGCTGACAGGCTGCTGTGACGCTAGAGAGCGCGCGGGACCCCCGGGAGAAGCGGACGCAGGAGCAGCCCTGGAACGTGGATGGGTAATGTATGCCAGTTTAGCAAGGGCTGCAAGGACATCGGTAACGATGTCCTTGCAGCTCTTGTCAAACGATTATCGGGCCGTGTAATAGGTCCAGTAAACGAGCAACGATCTAGCAGATCGCTGCTCGTTTACAGGTATTATCGGGCCCTGCTCGGCCCGTGTAATACCACCCTTACACGCAGCGGTGCGCGGTCGGCGCCCGACGAAAATAGGTTCTAAACTTTATCAACGATCAGCCGATGATCGTTGTCATCGGCTGATCGTTGCATTTATTACACGGAGCGATAATCGGCCGAATCGGGCCAATTCGGCCGATTATCGTTCCGTGTAATACCACCCTAAGTGTCAGAACTCACTGCACATACATTTAATAAAATTGAGGTTAATGTAATGTAACCATTTGTATTGAATATACCTCTCACAATGCAAATCAAAAGAACCTGCTCTGTGCAGACACTGAACAAGCAGGTCTTTCTGGAGATGCATGCTTAGAATTCTAAATGAAAATCCAGATGACATATAGATGCTGTTTGTATATTGTAAATAGAACAAGCAGATATTTAACACATCATGTGAAAGACAATTCAACTGAGATCTTTAAAGATGAACCTATTAAAGCCGTAATTCTCAAACTGTGAGGCACACCCTGATTAGTCAATTAATGTTCTATGGGGTTCTGAAGACGGATCTAAACTTGATTGATAGATTTCTCCATTTGGGTATAGGGAGGGCACTATCCAAGGCCAGCAAGGCAGGAATAAGCCTGGGACTGCCCCGATGATTTATATAAGCAAGACAAGAGTAGTGGATTCATTAGTATGTACCATGGAGTAAAGTGGGCTTGGGCTGGATCAAGTGGGGGTATAGATTAATTTGTGATTATTGTGAGAAGGGTAATGAAATATTATGAGTTCAGTGATGTGGTGATGCATGGCAGGGTTCACCCTCAGAAGTCTTGAAAACTTTGCATTCTAGCGATTCTGGTTATTAATTTCCCAGTAGGTGGCAGTTTTGTAATTTATTATTTTGTAATGAGAGTTTTAATATTGGTATGTGATGTGACCATTTTATACAATTTCGTATGACTGGCGTTTTTATAAAATAAAACCTACATAAATAAAAAAACCTACATAAATAAAAAAAAGTAACGTCTCACACTCTAACCCCTTTGTGTGTTCCACCTTTTGTTACATACAGTACTCCATAATGACAATGAGGATTCAATTTGAAGGAATGTATGTACATTTATATATTACAAAAGACAGAATATGGAAATATTACACCCTGTTGTATTGCAAAGTTTACAGGATGCTACAATCTTGGCCGAATGGTTTTAGTTCATTTTTTTTTTTTTTATGTTTCTCCGCAGTTAGAGAGAATTTTCAGGTATTTTCAGAAATTTGTAATCAAGATCAAGTCCAGATTCTGGCTTTTTATTTTCTTATGACACCTCAGGATTTATTAATTATCATTGAGATGTTTCTGATACTTAATTGACATCTAGTTGGGGTAAATCTGCATGATTTGCAAAGGTATACACTTCTCTACATAAGGTCCCATAGTTTTTTTTTAGATTTACAGACTGACAAGATTGTGCTGAGGAGCAGATCTTGGGAAGAGTACTTAAAGAGGAAGTCCTACAAAAACAAAAATCAGCAGGCAGGAAATAATAAACAAATGAACTCGCCAGTCCGGGTCCTATTCACAGCAGCCGGCTGTCAAGTTCTGCTGGAAATCAGGTGCCTCAAGTACTCAGCTCTTCCAGCTGCAACGTCATGGCCCGGCTGAGCCAGCAATTGACTGGGGCGGTTTCAGGCCCTGCCCCCCCCCTCCCTGCCATTTTTAGTTTTATTCTTTAATGTGTACCTGTCATTAAAAATCACGGTTATTGATTGCAGTCTCACTGCTGAGACCTGTTGTGATCAGGAGATAGAGCTGGATAGAGGATGTTTCAGCTGTGCAAGCCACTTCCGGCTGTATCTCCTGATCAGCTAGTACTGAAAATGTAAGTCTATGAAGCTACATTGTTGGAATTGGTGAGCGGTTGGGGAGGGGATTGCATGGCCACTGCGCTCTCTCCCTGACTATATCTCCTGATTGCAGTGGGTCTGAGCATTAAGATCCACTGCAAGCAATAACTGTTGAGATGCCTTCTGCCATCAAAAGTTATTTTTAATGACAGTGACTCTTTAAAGGGGTTATCCAGGATTATAAAACATGGCCGCTTTCTTCCAACTTTCCAACAACAGGACAAGGACCCTAAGCGAACAGCCAAGGCAACTTATCAAACAACTCTGTAGAAACATGAAACGTGCATTATATCTAATCTCTCTATCTAACCTGACACAGTGAGAGGATCTGCAGAAGGCACTGGAGGACACCCCACATACAGGTGTATCTTACCAAGATGTAATGCTATGATTGATACTAAGGGTGTGTCAAAAACAGAATAAACAAAGGAATCTGAATACTTATATAAGTGTGTTCTTTCAGTTATACAATCACACACATTTATATATGTATTTTGTGAAACTCATGGGGAATACATGAAAATTAGCTATAAGTGGAAAAAGTCTGAATATTTCTCATTGACTTTTATAATAAAAAGGTGTATTCTGCAAAAAATATTTTCATAATAAACATATGCCAAACATATGGTATACAATTAGAACAACCTTATCCTACTTACAAAATATGTTTATATACTTACTACTACTAAAATTAAAAAAAAAAAAAAAAAAAAAAACACGTAGAAAAAGGTGGTGTGAAAGGGGTTTGGCATTGTTTTTTCAGCATTCTTTCAAACATTCCCTTTAATTATTTAAAAAGCAGACAATGAACAAGCGTGTAAAACAAGGCATGTCCTGCAGAAAGTATTGGAGAGGGTACGGTCCATACCTGAAGAAAGATGATTACCCTCACCGGTGATGTAATTTTTAGAGATGATCAAACATCGGAAAATCTTAGGTTCTATAGAACTCGAACCTTGTCGAACCTTCCGCATCTGATTCCCGATGCCTTCCTGTTCCGTGGGGAATGAGAAGACAGCCCGGGTTCCACCTGGAAAACGGATACAGCCTCTTACCTAGGCTGTATCCCAGAATTCATCTCTACCGCACTCCCATGAGGGTTCCCGGTCTCCTCAGGGACAGGAAACAATGAAAGTATAAATAGCCATCTCATTATAGCTTTTCTAGTAATTCATATAGATTTTTATATTTGTTTAGATACTACTAAACAAATTGATGGCTGAGCCTTCAGATTTTGTTGCAGAGATAGTATCTGTAGTTTTGTTAAACTCTGTTCGTTATCTTTTGAATCAATTGTTGTTTTAGGTTTGATGAAGTAATTTCAATTTTCAAATTAGCTTAAGTGTCAAGAAAGCGTTTCCAAGCTGCCACAGCATGCATGCCTCCTCTCTCCCCCACCTTGACTGATTGATATACAGATCTCAGTGTGAAAGTCTGTCCTGTAAACCATTTAGTCAAGGAACGAAGAGTTGTGGGAGGGAGGAGGCATGCATGCTGCAGCTCGGCAACTCTTCTTTGACACTTGAGCTCTTAAAAAAATGTTTGTAGTGTTCTTAAAATGTCTTAATTTGTGGTACTTTCAACCTAGGAATCTACAAGCTGCCTATAATAGGTTAAACTGGTGGGTGCTGATAGCTTCAAGGGAAAAGAATTCAGGTATTGTATACTGTTCCTGACATCCAGCTGAAAAGTACATTATGAGGTGCTATCAGTCAATAAGACTCACCAGGCGTGTTCTCAGCAAAGCTGTTTGATAAGAGCGGCAGATCTTTTTGTAGTAGACCTGATAATATTTAAGTCAAGGCTTTGTTTAGTAGCATCTAAGTAAGCTATACAATGAATAGTTAAATGGATTTCATATACTATACTCGAGTGATGCAGTAGAACCATTAGATTTCCGTATGTGATGTTACAACAGGCGCCACGTGACCCAAGCCTGCCGGGACTTTGCAACCACGATTTTTAACAATGTCCTTAAAATACAATGTCGGAAACCAGTGTGAAACAATAATGTAGTTGAAACAAATAGTCCCATCAGGTCAACCTTTTTCTATTAGCCAGAATACAGGATTGCTACAATGAGCTTCTGCTCTGGGGCAACAGGCATATTATATTATATAGCCACCCTTTAATATGATTCAGTGGGATGTACAACAATATTTCCACACAGCTAACTATAGACGCAGAATTAAATAATGGTGACGGCCAGCATCCATCACTGGGAAGAGCTCATTGCATGCAGATTATTACAGCTAATGGGTGTATATACAGGAAATTCCCTTTAATAGTAGCTGCCAGTAGCCTTGTTGGGAGTTCAGGAAGTACCTGAACAATTTGGGGGAAGACAGTAGAGTCACATTATTATGGCCACTTGTACTTTCCACAATGGTAGTGCATAGCTCAGGAAGCAAGTCACACATGGGGAGCAGGCTTGGTGGGTATATATCCCTTGTTGTTGTCATAGGTTAGCGGGACAATTCAGAGTTGCAAAAAGGGATGATTATTGGCTTTTAGTATTTCTGTGAACAGTTTATCTGCTGCCAGTGAAAGTGTACTGTGTGGACAAATGGCATTATTCAAATAAGTGACATAAAAAAACCACATGCCACTGATGTGAGAGGTGAGCTCAGCTAAAATGGTGCGCAATGGCGGACTGACACTATAGTGGAGCAGCTGACCTCCACTAAAATAAACGGGACTACCAGAAGTGTGCCGAAAACAACCGCTTGGTGAACCCTACTTAGTATGGGGCTCAGAAGAAGTCGAATGGTCACTGCACCTCAGCTAAGAAAGTCGCATTGGCAGAAAAGGCTTCAATTTTAACGGCAGTATCAGAACTGGATATCTGTAGAGATCAGCGAACCTTGAGCACGCTCGGGTTCGTCTGCACCTGAACACTCGGCCATTGACTACCAATGGCTGCAGAAGTGGGATGCAGCCCTAGAAAGTCCTAAAAGA
Organism: Dendropsophus ebraccatus; assembly: GCF_027789765.1. Taxonomy (NCBI): domain Eukaryota; kingdom Metazoa; phylum Chordata; class Amphibia; order Anura; family Hylidae; genus Dendropsophus; species Dendropsophus ebraccatus. The sequence goes on along the minus strand of NC_091455.1, from coordinate 65,130,039 downwards.
CAAGGCAATATCCATGTTTTCCAGACAGCCTTAGGGCTGCATCCAACTTCTGAAGCCACTGCTAATCAAATGCAAAGTGTTTAGGTGAAGCAACAAGGGATGTGCACAAACAGCCTTTCACACACGTTATATACCCAGCAAGCCTGCTCACCACCCATGTATAGGTAGCCTGGATATTGTTGGTGGTCATAATAATGTGACTTGTGTATTATGGGCAGCATCAATTTATGGGACTTTCTGCTCAGTTTTGCTTAGATTTACAACAATTTCCTCCTAGACCTATTCTTTTTTTTTTACATGGTTATTTGCTTGCACTCACCTGATTGACGTATAGGACTCTTTCCACCAATCAAAGTGGGGATGAGAGGTGGAAGTGGCTGTGGCACCTAAGCACTTTGGCTCTTCCTGCTTGCCACTTGGCTGAGAAATAAACATGCAATTTTATAGGTTTAGGGTCCATTTACACAGAAAGATTATCTGCCAAAGATTTGAAGCCAAAGCCAGGAATGGACTATAAACAGAGATCAGGTCATAAAGGAAAGCCTGAGATTTCTCCTCTTTTCCAATCTATTCCTGGCTTTGGCTTCAAATCTTTGGCAGATAATCTTTCTGTGCAAACGGACCCTTAGTAACCACCATCATCTCCAGAAAGGTTCAGTTTTTTTTTATACCCTAGCAGCTATCCAATGGTGTCTGCGGCTCTTAGCAGTCAATAAAGCTAATAAATTCCATTTATGCTTTTTTTATTCTATACATATTGATGCGGTTTTTAGGGATTATGTTTAGCTAAAAATATTCTTGGGAAACAGCTGCGTAAAGTCTGGCATAACATGTTCTGTACTACAGTATGGGACAGAAGTGGCTCAGGGTAGTGGAGGATCTAGTGAGTAAAGCAGTCCATTGGTAAAGATAATCTCATTGTGCCTGGGATACTGCTACTAGTAACGATGAGCGAATCTACTGTAGGAACAAAGCAAAGCACCTAATTCCTGTCTGCATTCTGCTCATCAGGTTGCAGCCTTTGAATACTGCTCCGCTCTATGCCGCTTCTCCACAGGTGCTTGGAAAAGATGGATTCAGTCCTGGGAAACTTCTCCCAGTTTCCCTGGACCGGATCCATCTTTTCCCAGCAACCAGGGAGAAGTGGCACGGAGCTGAGCAGACTTCAAAGCCCGCAGCCTGATGAGCAGAATGCAGACAGGAATCAAGTGCTTCACTTTGTTCCTACAGTAGATTCGCTCATCTCTAGTTACTAGATAAGTGTTCATTTACATAGCAGAACTTCATAACTTCAGTGGACTTTACAAGACCTAATTTTAGCTCTGCCTCGAATATGTTAAATGAATGTTCTCCCCCATAATAAAAGACAGTTCCATTTTTTTTTTTAGAAGAGCCAAATAGATTTACAATTAAAAAAAAACGTACAAGGAAGAAATACATATACATAAAAAATCTAACCATGCTCCACCCATTGACAGACAGGTATGGTCATTGTGTTTGGTAGTATGCAGACAGACAAAAAGATGTATTTTACAAATTGCTTAAGCAGGAATTTATTTGCCTAATATTCACAAATTATTAACAATAGAACAGTATTCTTAATTGTAGAGATATGCAGATCACAAGAGTCTTTTGCCAAGGTACCCAGGGTTCTGGCATATTTTCAGGGTTCTTCTAGAGGTCAGGTGTCCCATTAGGTTGTGAATTCTTTAGTTTCCACATTTGCTGCACAGAAAGGGCCTAAAGGTACATTGACACATAATGTGTTTGCCGCAGATTTCACGCTGCTGATTTTATACTGAGGTTGTCATGCTGTATAAATAAATTACTAAACACTGTCTCAAATCCGCAGCAAACGTTGTACATGTGAATGCACCCTAAAAAATTAAGCGGACACTATTCTGCAGTTTCTATATAGATAATGATTCAAAGCTTCAGTCTGTACTTTAGTCAGGAGCTGCATTCACAATTCTGCTGGTTGTCAGTTAAAACAGTAGAAGAACAGGTTGACAGGGCCTTACAGCATTGCTTATTTAGTGGCATAGTTACTTTCTTTTAAGTTTGGTTATTGAAGCAAAGTTTACATGGGTCGCATTACTTAGACTTTGAGCTGGCTAGCAGTACTGCAAGGTTTCAGCTCTGAAGCCTGCAGAATTGTTAATGGAGCTCCAAACTATAGTATGCAGTACTACATACATATCTATGTATCGACAAAGAGAATCCGTTTATGTTGTTGTCATGTAAATGATTTGACTAAAAGCATGTAAACTTCTAAAGTGAAAACTCATAAGTACCTGAGAATCTGTGACTGCTCCAGTCCTTCAAGGTCTTTACTCCGTGTTCTTTTGAGAAGTAACAAACGATTATTTTCTGTTCTTAAAGGGACCCATTACAACTTTTGTGGAATCTGTCAGCTATATATCATGCTCAGGGTAAAAAGTGTCAAGGAGGTGTTCTTGATACGCAGCATGCATACAATTTTCCTTCCCCACCAATCCCCATCTTTACTGACATATAGGGCTTGGCCTGCATTAAACCATGACAAGGAGGGGTGGGGTAGGGAGTAGGCGTGCTGGCTATGGCTCTGCAACGCCTCCTTGACACTTTAGCTCTGAACATGATATAGAGATGACAGATTCCGTTTACGCACCCCTAGTTATGGAGTTTATGTCTTTCTAGTTTAAGTGATGATGTATGTATTGAGATTCGAACGCTTAACCCAGATGATAAGTCGACTTGTTATTTCACTCTTAACTTTCTTTTTTTTCCAGAAATCAATAGTCCAGGCGATTTTGAGAAACTTTGTAATTGGGTTAATTAGGCAAATATGCCTTTATCTGCATTCAAAGCCTTTCCCAGGCCCCCCCCCCCACCCCCTCCTCTCTCTCCTTCGCTGCTCATTATCACTTAATCTTGACTAGTTTACATCAGTCGGGACCTGGCTAATCTATGGAGAGGGGAGGGGGGAGATTAGTCACCAGCAGAGAACAAAGTGGGAGCTGTGTAAAAGATGGTATTTAGAAGTCAAAGAGGTCAGTGCTGACTTCAGAGGAGATAGCCCAGTGATGTAGCTGTAAATTAACTCTTTGTTGTCCTGTTTTGGTGCCTCATCTCCCTCCTCCATAGAGAACCATGAAGACAGGGGGGAGAGCTTCAAACTGCTTTTTTATGATAGAGATGCATTTTTCGGCTAATAAACCCAATTACAAAGTTTCTTAAATCGCCTGTACTATTGATTTCTGAAAAGAAAAAACAAATGAAACAACAGTGACACTTTAAGGTTTATTATAAATGAAAAGTAAGAATAAAATATACATATAATGGAATTTGGACGTTTCACACTAACTACTTAGTTAGTAACAAGAAATTATTCTGCATATGTGATGCACTGTGTTCTGTAACATGACTGTTCCAACAACTCCTGTCCATGTTCCTCTAGAAGGCCATAGGAGGTCATAGAGAGGCCCACCCTCTATTAGCTAGAATCGGGGTAAAGAATACAAAATAAGAAAATTATGACCTCTGGAAGACACTTTTTTTAAATGAGTACCATGTAATACCAAAGTTCTCCTGCAGTGGGCAGCAGCTTCCCCAATCATCTGCCTTTTATAAACAGAAGAGGATGTCTGGATGGATAACCCCAAATAAATGTTTAAAATATCTACATATGTAATAACTATCTTAATACTGGCTTAAAAAACAAAGCAGAACTGAAAATTTAATGAGAGACATTATAAAAGGGGGAAATGAATAAAGATCAGTGCACTTTTGTCTAGGCAATGTACAATGATAGCGCTATAATAAGGTTGGGAATAAAACGGAGCATATTATGCACTTGTCCATGTGTTTAAAAAATTTCAAATTTTACGTTAGGTGCTGCTTATAAAACCTCTCTAGTTAACCTTTATCATAATCAACCATAATTACAGTACACCAGTAAACCATTCCGTGACTCATCCAGCTGGAAATAAAAGCATCACAATATTGATAGTGAACAACTTAAAAGAAGTATAAATAATACAGATAGAGAACGATTGCCAACTAAACGTCTGATCTTTGGAAGGAAGGGAAGAAAAGACGATCAATATTTAATCACCATGTTTACTAAAAATTATGTATTCCAAATATGATCCCATTAAAAATTCCAAAGGCATAACTTATAACTAAACTACAAATGGCAGTAGTGTAAAAACAGCGGCCTGTAAAATGAGGAAAAGTTTGACATTAGATACACAACCATAGACTAGTATACAGCGGTCAGAATCTGTCAAATTGATTTATACTGTACCTTTAATTTTTACCTTTTTTTGCCCAAGCAAATCCAATGGTTGAATTTAGAGAAATGAAAACACACAAAAAATAACTGGACAACTCTAAGTGGTCAAAGGTCCTAGTGTTGTTTGTTCTCCTCAGAGTCACAGCAATAATAGTATGCACATGATGGGTCCGATAGGAGCTTTATTTTTGCACTCGGCTGGTTGACGGTTTAATGGGGCAGATTTAATATTGCATATGCACTGCAATTCCGCCTTACATGACACCGCAAAATTTACGTTTCTACCTCACCTGACAAAGGGGTGTGGCTTAAAGGGCTTATCTGGTTAGGGATTTTATGTATTGCTACCCAGAGAAGGAGGACACCAAGGGAGTGCAGCGAGGTAAGCATAGGCTCTTTATTATCCTCTATATACTTGCAACAATATGCAACACTATGCACCATAAATGTGGCAGAATTCCGGTCCTACATTCTAACACACTTTAAAGTGTCACCGTCATTTGTAAAAACTTTTGACACGTCAGAGATGTCAAAAGTTTTGATCAGTCCGGGTGTACAGACCCATACTGATCCGGGGGATGGAGCAGGGAGAGGACCATGCTACAGCTCGTCCTCTCTCCGCTCTGTGTGAGAAAAGAGAGAGTCAGGCTCCATAGACTTATACTATGAGCCTGACCCATCATGTGACAGGGCTCTAGGAGAGGATCACAGTTAGTGTGGTCTTCTTATTGGTCGTTCTCCCGATCGGTACTGGTCTAAACACTCAGACCCGGACCGATCAAAACTTTTCACATGTCTCTGACGTAGCAAAAGTTTTTAAACACAACAGTGACACTTTAAGTCAGCTATTAGTTGGTCTGAACTTAAAGGGGTTTTCTTTTCTAGGGAGAAGGAAAGTTGTTATATTCAAGCCCCAATCCCCAGTGCTACCCTTCCTGAGCTGTTATCTTGGGAGGGAGAAAAACAGTGCTGGGAATGGCATGCTCCCTGGAAAAAGACCTTTAAACTAGACAGTCTGAGAAGCCAACAGATTTATCAAACCGCATAGTATACTTTCATAAATCTGGCACATTCTTAGACTATTTAGTCTAAATCTAAATATTAGGCAGTTTTAGTAAATCAATGTGTCCATTAATATAATGACTAGAGATGAGCAAACCTCGAGCATGCTCGAGTCCATCCAAACCCGAACGTTCGGCATTTGATTAGCGGTGGTTGCTGAAGTTGCATAAAGCCCTAAGGCTATGTGGAAAACATGGATATAGTCATTGGCTGTATCCATGATTTCCACATAGCCTTAGAGCTTTATCCAAGTTCAGCAGCCCCAGCTAATCAAATGCCGAACGTTCGGGTTCGGATGGACTTGAACCCGAACCCGGTTCGCGCATCTCTAATAATGACCCAATGCTACATTCGCACACTGAAATAATGGCCTCACATTGTTCTTGATTTGGCCCTAAGTATCAGAAAGAGATAAAAATAAAGCTTCCCAAGTGATATCCTTGTCCCCACCTTGACCCTTTCCTGTTTTTCAGACACGGCCTTTAAAAAAAAAAAAGGGTAAGCTATTGCAGTGGATTTAGTCTCTTCATACAGACTGACTCTTGTTCCACAAAGGTAGTGTTCCAACAGCACTCAATAATGAAGAACAAATCATACGATATGGAAGATGCACGCCTCACCAGACTGGATCATGTCTGTATAAAGTCCACAGTGAAAGAGTATGGAGACAGCATCTACATCAAAAATAGTGAAAAAATGTGGTTACTTTATTCACCAAGCCATGCAACGTTTCGGCTGTATATCAGCCTTTCAGAAATCCTTTCAAAACGTTGCATGGCTTGGTGAATAAAGTAACCATATTTTTTCACTATTTTTGAATGTTGTCTCCATACATTTTCACTGACTCTTGTTCCAGACACTACTCCATAATAACCTTTGGTAGACCACAACTAATACTTATGGGGGTTATGTAGCGCTACAAAAACATGGCCGATTTCTTCTAGAGACAGCACCACTCCTCTCCAATTTGGGCGGGGGTTTGTAATTCAGTTCCATTGAAGTGAATGGAGCTTAACTGCCAACCTAACCAGAACTGGAGACAAGAGTGGTGCTGTCTATTGAAGAAAGTGCTTTTAAGAGATTCTCCAGGACTACAAATAATATCAGACAGGTGGGGCCCAACTCGGGTAACTGACAAACCAGGTGTGCTAGGTGTGTCCTCCCTGATCTGATGTTGACAGCCATGCATTCTGTAGTCCTGAAGTACCCCTCTAATGTGAGTTGAGTTATTTGTGTGTGAACATTCTCCAACACTCCCATTACCTTGAACCTGTTGCATACCAGTGAAGACTTTTACTTTAATTTCTGACTCATCAATTTAATTGAAGCCAATTCTATGATGACATGTTTGTGTAACCATAATCAGTCACTTTTTATAGATAAAAAAAAAATTGGCTGCAAAAACAGCCACATTGATTTCCCCAGTTGCCCATACTATTCTTTTGATTTAAAGGGGTATTCCCACAATCTTGCTTGTGCCTTATTGTTCTTAACTGGTAAAATATAGAATATTTTCAAATCTATTCAGCAAAGACAAAATGCTTTCACTCCATGCTTCGTGTCTGTTTGTTTGTGCGTACTGTACTCTGTATGTCCTCCGGTAGTTCTTGTGAGGATAAACATGTGTTTTCCATTTGTAAGATATCCCCCTTGCTCTGTATAGTGAGATGGAGCATGGAGATTTTGCCCAGTTTTCTCCATGAAAACAGTGAGATGAATGGAGGAACTGGTCGGAGAAGGGAAAGAAAACCACATGGTAGTCTGTATACTCTGTACAGTTATGTGAGTATAGGTTGTCTAAAAGAGACAATGGCAGATTCTTGGATCACCCCTTTAAGTCATGCAAATAAATAGGCTTCACTATGTGTAGGCAACAGGTATACGCCAAACGCAATGTCCATACTTATATCAAAGTTGAAATAAAGAATAAAGTCTACAACCATTGCCAACATGCAAGGAGGGAATGCTCATCGGCTATAGTGAGGATACCAATGGCTCATCTTCCATCTAAAGTGAAACAGTTCTAAGTGCACAAGCAAAACAGTAGAAACTGGGCAGATCTTACTGGTAGAAAAAAAAAGTAGTAAAAGCTTTAGTCAGTATTCTTAATAATGCCAACTGGGGGTCTATAGTGACACCCTTGTACCGATATAAATAATTTGGCTTTGACTTTTACTCAGGGCTATACATTTCCCAGATGTAAATGCTCAGTGGTTAACCAAATAGAACGTTTTTCTTTTAGAAAGAGAGGTTTTTATAAACCCATCATAAATAAAGATCAGATACAGATCATAAACTTGTTCCAAGTAAACTAAAAGGGGTGGGCATGAGCAATGTATAAAAGTGGGTTTCTATCCCCTGGCTCTCTGGTGGCACCCAGAGTCCACCATACAGTTCCTGGTACTGAAGAAGCTGAAGCAAATACTAAAGCGACAGTGTTGCCCGTAACATCCAATCCACAGTGATTTCTCTAAAGCAGGTCCAACAATAAAAACGGATTGGCTGCTACGGGGGTACACCTCCATGATTTTATAAATAATCCTCTCGTTTTTATAAATAACCCGAATGTAAGTGTATTGTTGGATGCCCCCTTAGCCCCTCTCATCTCTGAAGGATTATCGTCATTGGCGTAAAATCTATACTGAACAGAATACAAACTATGAACATAAATCATCTTATGGTATATTTTCATGTGTATTGTGTCTCGGGGGTTGGAGAAAGTGTAGTATTACAGTACCCTTTCATGTTTTGAGAGTTTATTATTTGAACATCCTGCAGTTGCCGTCCTGACGTGTATTCCTGATGCCGCTGTGTAACAGCTCTTTAATGTCTTTTGAGGTGACGGAAATGTCTTTAAATCAGTGTCGGTTATGGGAACTGTGTCCCAACTGCACAGAAATTGTCCAATTTTGCATAAGAAAAGTGTCTGTTCAATCTAATGGCTCCTGCTTTATTCGAATGACAGAGGGTGCGCGAGATGTCCTTTTCAGTTCTCGTCTCAGTACATATTCACTAAACTGAGAAGAGTCAACTCCTCCTCCACATGATCCCACAATTTCAAAGCCGCGCTGCTGCAACCTCTCCAGCACCTGGAAAAGGAAAAGACATTGCATTACTGAAAGACGGGTGGGGAGGTGTATGTAACACTGTGGTACTACTATACAATATACTGCAATACAACACTTATAACAGCCGAGGATCGGTTTGCCTGGTCCTCAACTAATCACTGTCACTCTTACATGGGCCGATTATTGGCCGTAGGATTATTCCTAGCCGATAATCAACGAATGTAAAAGGCCCTTTACATGTATACAGTCATGTACGTTTAGAGTATACTGTATATAGTCTGCCAGTCAGGGTAGTGCAGTAAGATTACTTGTCTGATGGTGCGTTCACACCTACAGGATCTGCAGCTGATTTTCTGCAGCAGATTTCATTTAAATAACTGAACACAGTGGCAATACACCCTCAATAAATGACTGCCAAATGATTGTATGGCCATCAGTTATACTCCCCGTAAATTGGAACGTTCAGCACAGCCAAGCGTTCCTGTGTTCTCGAGGTCTCGCTGTGGCTTATCTCTCCCAATACAAGAGGTCGAGCGATCCCTATATCCACTGACATAATCTGTGGGTGGCCGTTTGGGTGAGCCCCATAAACCTTATACCACCAGCGGCAGGTTTGACTAAAGTATAAGATGTATGGGGACCTTTATACTCAATGAAGAGAACAGGACGCTGCCTATCTTATCTTTGGAACAGATTAACAAATCATTAACACAGAAAAATAACAAATACATATAACCTTATATTTTTTTTTTTTACCTGAACGGAGTTGAGGTGACAGTATCCATTCAGCGGAAATCTAATAACGTGTGTCGAGTCGTGGTTCCAGCCCGCGTTAACCGAATTACACATCACATCTCCAATTTCCGGAAAAACTTCCTCTATTAGAGACTTGTCTCCGCTCAATGTAATCCTTTCACCCAGATCTGGGGCAACTCTGACGACTAAGCACTCACAGGGCCTGGAAAATCGCCCAGCCTCCCTGTCCTGCTTCCACCTCTCCAGTTCCAGGAGCATGGGCTGAAGCTGAAAGTACTTGGCCTCTTCATACAGCAGTGTGTAATCCTGTAAGTTCAATACAAAAACACTAATATAAATGACAGCATTCAATCTGGACCTCTATAGGACAAAGAAGCAGAATTTCACATTTCCTTTTAAACATTGAGTTGTTCCGTCCTCACCAGACTCTGCCAAGTATTGTGTGCCTTCACATTTACTATGGTCTGGACTGAAAAAAAGACTATACATAATGTGACATCAATCTACTGGAAACATGATTAATGGAGTACTCAAGATTCCTAGATCATGGGGCAGAACTGGCATAATAAGTGGAATTCTTTAAGACGCTCATAGAAAATGTGAATCTACAGTGTGAATAAGAACAAGATTTATACAAATATACAAAAGACATTTACTCACTTTGAAATCATCAGAGATAAGAAGTTTCGATGTGCGTAGGAAGTTCAATATGTAACGAAACATTTGGCCATCTCTGTCAATGAAGTAATGTTGCTTTAAACTGTCCAAGACAATGGGCTCCGTTCCATCAAACAGTCTTCCGATTCTGCGGGAGGACAATTTATTTTATGTAAATCTGGCAATACAGGCAGAATCTATAGAATAATACAAGCAGAACCTGTATACAGCAATGGTCACATACAGTGGTGGATATAAGGAGCCTACACCTGGGAATATGGGAAGGACATATAGTCACAATGTTAGGCATGACATGAAGCTGTGACCCATCTGTATTAGATATATATACCATGTTCAGTCTCTAAGTAGTACTGAGTATATTGTTAGTACTGTATAAACATGGTGTTGCAGCACAATCTGACCACTGGGTGGCACTGCTCCGGTACCTTCAAAGCAGCTGGTTTATTAGATTCAGCAAAGCTATTGTATGTACAGAGGCATGTACAAAGGATCTAGAAACAAAGGGTAGTTGTGTCTGAATCATTGATCACTGTATTGATCATGCTACATAGTCTGTCATTCTGTAAATAAGCGTTTATGTTTAATTAATAATTATCAATGAAAACTCTATAGTTGAAGCCAGAATAAACTTTTTGCCTTTGGTTGAACCTGACAATGTTAACCATTTAAGGTATCCAAGCCATTAAAAATGTAACAAACAAACAAACAAAAACAATACAAAAAGTGTAAGTGACTGCAGAGGCCACATATGACAGGGGCACTTACACCAGGGAATAGGAAGCAGTGTCTGGGAGGGACCGGTGTTATGAATATAAGTTCACAACCCCCCCCCCCCCCCACACACACACACACACACACACACCTTGCCCCTGGCAATATTTTAGTAAACCCCTTTAAGTCCTGTAAATGGTAAGGTGGGGTAATGGATGGGGAAACCCACAGATGCTCAATCTGACTGGCAACGTTATCCAAACCCAAACGCTCAGCATTTGATTCCTTGCAGCTGCAGAAGTTGGATGCCGCTCTAGGGAGTCCTGGAAAACATTGATAAGGCCATAGGCTTTATCCACATTCTCCTGGCTGCCCTAGGGCGGCATCCAACTTCTACAGCCACTGGGAATCAAACGCAGAATGTTCGGATAATGTTGCCGAAACTAAACATTTTTACAGATCCGCTCAACACTTATGCTGACATTTATTAGTTTTTTAATTTTGAAGAACTCACTGACCCCTTGCTGTCTAATCTCCCACCCCTGGATGAGATAATCCACAGACTGGTTTTATTGTTATGGCTGATGGGTTGTATATATGTGTATATACTCATATGAGCAGACGGATGTGTGCATTACGCAGTGCCCTTCTCCCGCCTCCATCTAAACACCTAGACCTCCACAGATCTCTCAGACACATCAAAAGTTTTATTTCTTTATGAGGCAGACACTTTCTGCGCATCTTTCACAGTTCAGCACATCTGTCAGCGGAATACAGGCGCCTTTCTATCAGCTAGTAGCTAACAAAGTTTAACATAAAAAAATAAATAAATATCAACTTAGAAGCAGAAGGAAAGTGGCTGTAACCAGAGACTACCACAGGACATCTGGTCATCTGCTCAGTCACAAAGATATATAAAGATTTCCCGGAGCTCCGCTCCTTATAGCACTACAGGGTAGCAGACTTTACCTCTCCATTCCCAGGAAAATGTCCTCCATTCAGCAGTTCTAAGCAGTGCGGTGAATTATCTTCACTTTAACCATTCCCCCCTCCTTGCCTGGAAACTACCGATGCCCAGAACAGGTCAGAAGCAGCACAGCAATGCGGAATATCCATATCTACTTCTTCCTGAGTTTACATACCCTTCAATACAATTGCACCTGAGGAAGCTGGAAACGCGAAACCTGTTAGAACATCTTGGAATGACTGCCATTTTATTACTTTTGTGTGATACATACCTAAAGATTTTGGGCTATTTTTCCTGTAAATATGATGTAAAGGGAAATAACAGGGTTTGTTCCTGTTATTTTACACAGGTTCAGAAACAAGCAATTACTGTAATGGGAAAGGTGGACTTTTGAATGGACTCCAGACAAAAATGAGTGAATGGCTTAATGGATTATGAAACAAGGATAACTTCAGCTGTATTGCTGCACAGAGCACATGTTCCTAGGAATGGTGAGGTAACATCTGCTAGTGTAAGAGCTACAAGAAGTGGAGGTTTGAGTTAATCTTTATACATCTAATTTAACAATTAAATCTATTTATCTGATTCAATTATAACAAATAAAGCTTCATTGCATTTCTTTAAAAAAAGTTAGGGTATGTTCACATGTAACAGTTCCACTGCTGATTTTCCATTAAGATTCCAAAGAAGAAAATATGCAGCGTATTACAGTGGCATCCAAGTGTTGCAAAAAGAAAAGAAAATTGTGCAAAAAAACATGGTGCAAGTTTTGAAAATAGTTTCCGAGAATTTCCACCATGGATTTGACACTTTACAGCACATAGAGATAAAAGAACTGTCCAGAGCAGGAGAGGTTTTCTATGAGGATTTGCTACTGCTCTGGACAGTTCCTATCATAAACAGAGGTGGCAGCAGAGAGCACTGTGTAAGACTGGAAAGAACACATCACTTCCTGCAGGACATACAGCAGCTGATTAGCACTGGAAGACTTGAGTTTTTTTTAATAGAAATAATTTACAGATTTATACAACTTTCTAACACCTACATTTTTTTTCCCACTGGAACACCCCTTTAATACAGCAGGCGTGAAGTAAGCGTTGAATGTTAAACATGCAGGTTAGCCGTGGATACGTGGGAGATGATCCTGCTACGTGTGGACTTGGTCCTAATGTGTTATGAAGTAAGCAGAATGTACCAAACCTCTCCCTGTTTCCCAGAATTATCCCCTCCCTAAAAACCAGTCTGCTCCAGTCAAAACTCCATCTCGACCAAAAGAACGTGTACACTTGTGATTAGTTTAAGTTCTAAATGAGTTTAAGTTATGATTACATAAGGAGGCCCACAGCTGACACGTGAAGAAGTTCAGACCCTGAAGAATCCAGAGTTAAAATTCCAGAAATCCATAAAATTCCAGTTATAGAGTAAAAAGGCCATTTATATAATACACCATTTTTGTATTGCTTGAATACATCTAAAAACATAACTATTCAACTGCTATAGATTTAACCGCTTTTATCAATTAGTGTCTACAGCTACTATGCAGCCCTATGTGCCTCACCGGTTACACGCTACTAAGTCCTATCCTGCAGTTACTCCCTTCCACCAGTCTTCTACTTCTCACACATACTGCAGACAATATAACTGCAAGCTCAGACTGTATACATGGTGGTTGGAGTTTGTCACATAAAAACACATAGGTCTACTCAGAAGCCATAGATACATAGCATCATCATTTGATTCAAGTGTCTATAACCTTTAGGCCTTATACACATGTTCCGTAACTGTGTCCACAATTACCTACTTCAGTTATTACCCATTGATTTCAATTGGGCTATTCACACCATCAATAGATTATGAGTACGCAATCTGATCCACAAAAAATGAAGAAAAAAAAAAAAGGACATGTCCTAGTGCGGACCAGTAATTTTTTGCAGATTCTCCAATAGAAGTCACTGGGATCTACAACTTTTTCCACGGGCTGTAACCTTTTGGCATCTGTATCATCCGCAAAAATTGGATTGGATTTGCAATGGAGAAACTGGTTACATTTTTTTTTTACCTAAACTTGTACAGTACAGATTTAACAAATCCACCCAAAAATATAGATTGTGGATGGGCTACAGAAGCACAATCCATATTTTTTTTTACGGACTGTGAACGTTGATAGTGAAGACAGTATACGGGCTAGAAAAAAAAACACTGAATGTGTTAATAAAGCCTGTAGACAGTAGGGGGGGAGCGTTATCAAACATGGTGTAAAGTAATACTGGCTCAGTTGCCCCTAGCAACCAATCAGATTCCACTTTTCATTTTCCAAAGAGTCTGTGAGGAATGAAAGGTGGAATCTGATTGGTTGCTAGGGGTAACTGAGTCAGTTTCACTTTACACCATGTTTGATTAATCTCCCCCTAGGTGTTTAATATTGAGTTATATAAAAAATAATAAAACAACTGGATTTATGCGGTCGCTTTTCAGCCATTTTGCAAACAAAAAAAAAAAAAGGAAAAAATTTCATATGTTTTTGCATAAAAAATTGCTGTTTTAAAGGCTGAAAATACAGGCAAATTTTTATTTTAAAAAGAGCATATGGAGACTTATTTGTCTTAGGCGCCAAACACAAGCGTGACCCTGCCAAATAAGTCTGGGACCAAGCTGACAATAGTTCTAGATGTTTCATACACATACGACTCCAATATAGCAGAAACCTAAAGAGCGCTCTACCCACCGCAGGAAATAACATCATAGCGGCTTTCTTCCCATTGAATTACAGTACCTCCACTAAATAAGGGGTTATTATCTGAACTATACCATGGGTGGTTTGTCCTGTGGATCCATGTCCTATTTTCTACACCCACTTTAAGAGGATCATGTACTGCCCTTGCATTATTTTCCACTTTGTGATTCATGGGGTTTTCTACTGCTGGGAATGTAATAGTACCTAGACGTGTACACATTGTTTACTGTCGGATTATGAAAGGTTTGGTAATTATATGTGTGAGCACGTGACATCACCTCACAAGCACTCGGCTCTGCCGCTGCCTGTGAAGAATGCAGGAGTCACGTAAGGACACCCTGCACACTGGCTGGATCTGTGCTCAGGCTCAGCTTACAGGCACCCACAAGTGACTTGACAATTTGTTTTCAGCTTGCAGGGCACAACACGCCTCTCTAAAAACACCTATCACACGCCAATTGTTTGACAACCCAGAGCGAGGCGTAATTAGCTGGATATGGGTTATAGCCGGACCTGACAGACTGGAAAAAAGGGATACAATGTGCTAAAAATGCCACAAGAAATACTTAAATTAGGATTTATGAAGAGAGGGAGAATTCTTATGTACATACAACATCCGGCCCGGTTTCTTCTGTATGATTTTGAGACCAAATAAAGTTTATTGGTAGAGATTAGAGATGAGCTAATTTACAGTATTAACAAAACAAAGCGCTTCATTAGCCCGGCAGTAAGCTTATCAGCCATTGAACTCTGTGCCTCTCCAGGTGCCTGGAAAAGCTGGATCCAGTTCTGGAAAACAGGGAGAAGCCGACTGCTGGGCTAACAAAGCGCTTTGCTTTCTTATTACTGTAAATTTGCTCATCTTGTAGAGATGTTAGACACCCACAATATCTTATTACAGCCCAGAACTGAGGACACTACTGCGCATAAGTCCTACAAGGGACAAAACCCCTAAAAGACATAGGGGGACATTTATGAAAATAATATAAGACTAGAGTACTTGTCTGCCAGTCTTCATAAATCCCATAGTGATGCCTGGAGAAACCTGCTATAATAAACCAAATTAATATTCATAACCCCATGCAAATGCAGATATTGTTCAGATTGTATGATGCATGGGTGATTTATTGGTTTCAGATCTATCTTATGGGCTGTGGGTAGGACAATGGTGAGTTCTTGGCGATCCGTGGACCCATCAGCAGCTGCATCTGCTCTTTAGTTACATGGGCACATGCTCCTTTTCTTTTTTTTCTTACATTGTCTGCCAAGGTCCGGTTGGTTCAGACTACAGCTCCCTTGGCTGGCAGCATCAGGTTACAAAATGAACCACTGCCCAAAGATGACCCACCTGGCCTGCTGGTTGTCTTCTGTGCTAGTGGTCTGCTACAGTAGCAAAGTGTATACCTTATTGCGCAGGTTAGGAGTGAAGACCAGGGGACCTCAGCTAAGGCAACACCTACAGACTATGGCTTTGAGAGTCCACATATTCAGTACATTGGAGGAATGACACTGAAGTAAGGGTACAACTTAAGCGGCCCGGATAACAAGAAAATAAGCAATAAATGATGTGGCTGAAACCAAAAGTAATCATGGAACTGTAGTGGACAAACACTGTGTAGAGGATAGGAGAATTTTTCCATCTACTACAGATTGATAGCACGCATCCTGTCTGACCAACTGGAGTACTGTTCTTAAGGGGGTATTGCAACTTACTTCAAGAATACGTTACAGCCTGCTCGTGCCATAAAAGAACAAAATAAAGCCCTTATTACACGGGGCGACTAGAGGAGCAAATGAGCGCCGTCAGCGCTCGCTTGCTCCTTGTTCCCAGCTCACTGCCAGTGCTACCACATGCGGCGGCAGCGGGTTAGTACAAGGGCGGCCGCAGGGAGGCTGTCTGGGTGATCCTTAGATCGTCTGGACAGCCCACAGCAGATAGCAGCGGTCTGCTGCTGCTGCTCCTATTCCAGGGAGCGACGGCAGCAGATCATTGCTGCACTAGTTGTTTGTCTTTCAACATGTTGAAAGACAAAACGACTGCAACAATCGTTTGCCCTCTATTACACAAGATGATTATTGGCAGTAACGGACGATAATTGTTTTGTATGATAGGGCCTTAAAGGCGACTACCCTGGCTTTGTCCTGTCCCAAACCACTCTCCACTTAATCATGGAGGCTACAGTGGGTTTGAAACATCATTAAGTAAAGAGAGGCAGCGGGGACAGAGCAACAGTGCTGAATCGGGCAAGGTAAGTATGCTATATTTTGTTATTTCACTGCCCTAAAAGGCTGTCATGTGTTATTTAAAGCGTAACTGTCATTTCAGGGCCATTTTTCTGAAAAGATTAAATATCAACAGTACAAGCGATTTTAAGAAACTCTGTAATAGGTTTTATGTACTAAAAGAGTTTCCTTCTGTTCTGAAAAAGCAATCTCCCAGCCTCCCCCCTCACATCAAATGAAGCAGGATTTCTGTCTCCATTATGTGGCTATGGAGAGGGGAGGGGCTGTTAGGAGGGACTGAGCACGGAGCAGTCCTGCACAGCACAACACCCTGCAATCTTCTCTCAGTAAGTTCATAGATAAGCACGGACCTTTCTGACAGCTGAATTTAGCGTTTTAGGTGCCCAGAGAGTCTACAAACAGCTGACCTTCATGTCACCTCTTCCTGCTCCCTCATCTCCCTCAGCCCCTCCCCCCTTCATAGGCTTACAATGGAGAGAGCAGAGCCCATCTTCACTGGCTTCTCTGTAATGAAGACGTGTTTGCCTGATAATGCACAGATAAGAAGTCAGGGGGGGAGGCTGGGAGATTGCTTCTTGAGTACAGAAGGAGGCTTTTTTGGCTGATGAAACCTATTACAGAGTTTCTTAAAATCGGTTACACTACTGATTTCTGCAATAAAAAAAAAACATGACAGTTACTCTTTAAGTTATTCAGAATACCCATTTAAACTGTAAAGATCTTGTACATAGAAAGACTATGGTACAAGCTGTGAAACCTGAAATGCTATTCTGAGTTGGAGATTTACAGAGAACGCGATGCATAACCCACAGGATGGCCCGATGGAGAAGAGAAATGGCTCTCAGCTAATTATTGTCCAATATAAATGTATGAGGAAAGAGATGTGGAGGGAATATGCGAGGTATGTGGGGCAGGTGCAGAGGGAGTATGCACAGAGTACAGAGAACTATATACCAGCGATCATTTATCAGCTCCTTTATAATATAATGACTATTCTCACTGGTAACAGCAATGCTTTACCGCAAGAAAGACACTGGGGGACAATACATCAATACACGCTCTACAGAAAAGAATGAAAGAAATGTATATAGGTTCTGGTTTACACCAGTAATATTTACTCCGAGAACAAAACCCCAATCATCTCCGGTGAAACCCTAAGGAGCAGCCTAGTATCGCACCTGCACGGCTGGGCAATAAGCCGCTGAAGGATCTGCTCACATTTCTTTCATTTGTTCTAGTTACCAAAGTGATAACAATTCTAAGAATTCACATATGTGCAGCACATTTATAACGCTGCTATCCTCACACCTGACATAAGGTGGGCCGAATCCATGGAAAATCAATTTACCTACCATTGCCATGTGATTGGACTGTAAAGGAAACCAACAAGAACGTGAAAAGAATATACAAATTTCATGCTGATGGTGCCCACAAAACTGCGGTTGTAAAGCAGCTGTGCAAGCCACGCTACTACCCCGCCTGTAGACCTTACGGAGCAGCCTGTCTCTTCTCTGTGATTTTGCCATCAGCTACAGCCCGGATAACAGCCATTGCTAACACGCCACAATGACCATATGTGACCAAATCATATACTTAAAGCATCTTCCAACTGCGACTTGTAAGACTAGTTTCATCATGAAGGACCCTAAAATGTCATCTGCAGGGCAGCACGCTTCCATGTATCCGTGTAGTCAGATAAGCGCCGGAGCTATAATCTCAGCTGCCATCAGCATGTTCATGCCTCGCAGTTATCTTACGACTGTCAAGCCTCAGTAAAGTAGCTTCACTTTTAAAACAAGGAGTTTTCTCAGGGTATGATGAACTCCATGGCGCAAAGCAAGTCCATCTTTGTGAGGGGGGGGCGATGCTCTTTGGGTCACTGTCCTCGAGACAGAGGTTTGGTGAGTACAGGACATATCTCTAATTCCCATCTGCAAAGATTCTGCATTGCCTGGAGACGTCTGACACAGCCACTCTGGGGGCAAGACATGGGACTTGACTCTCCAGCCTGCCACGGGGCACTGCAGTGGAGCTGACATTTACTATGACAGTGTGTAACTGAAGGTGCAGGTCTCTAAATAGATGGTCAGACTCTGTTAATACGAGCGGCATTAAAGCCTTAACTGATATCGCTCTTGACATGTGGCTCACAATTAGCAAAGCATTACAGGCATTGTTACTACTCACAGACCGCTGGGCTTCCCAGGGAACTGAAACTATCTGTATGGATCACAATCATTAGTCCCGATAGCCTGTAATTCCGCATATGAGGACATACACCATGGAAGCAACTACCTGGGAGGACACATCTAGAGCATTACAGTCTTTTTATGCTAAGAAAAGACCATATAAGACCAGCTACCCATCAGGAATTAAAGGGGTTGGCCACTTTATAGTAAAATTGTTCAGTGTACAGTATTACTAAGTGTACTCGCTGTGTATACTGACAGCAGCTCCCTGTGTACCTCATAGACTCCCCTCCTTCAGGCTGGGCTGCCCTGCTCTGTGGTGAGTCTTTTCATAAGATGGCTAACATGGAGGAGAATGTGACCCTGCCCCACCCTCAGTGCCCCACCACTCAGCCTGTTTAAGTCCATGGAGTACACTGGGGGCGGGCATGGTCACATGCTCCTCCATGTCGGCCATCTTATGGACAGACTCACCACAGAGCAGGGCAGCACAGCCTGGAGGAGGAGAGCCTGATTTTAGCTCTGAGGTACACAGCGAGCTGCTGTCAGTAAGTAATGTGAATACACTTAGGGTGGTATTACACAGAACAATTATCGTTCAAAAAAGTAACGATCATCGTTCCGTGTAATTGGGCAAACAATTTCAGGTCATTTTCCATAGCGGTCGTTTAAGATAGTTTACCGTTAATCGTCAAAAAAAAAAAAAAAAATCGCTTGGTGTAATAGTACCCTTACTTACTACACACTAAACAATTTTACTATAAAGTGGCCAACCCCTTTAAGAAGCCAAAAGTGCCTTATAAGACATAATGTATAAGAGAATATAAAGAAGGTAAGGGGTTACTGCAGGTGTGACAGCCAAGCAGGTCGATGCTGTATAACAGACTACCTCCAGTGTCAGCCCCTCGCAGATTAACTGCTGCTTCGACACTATACCTCATCCATGTCAACAGCGAGAAGCCTTGACTAGTCATCACTTCTCATGATGGAAAGATATGGGGCTCTGTGGGACACGGACACACACTTTAAAGCATCATTTTTTATATTTGCATTGACTGTTTTTGTTGCTCTGAGACAGGAAAGGTTTTCATTTGTTATCTAAGCTGTAGGGCCTCGATGTCCACCCTTGGCGTTTAAAGAAAGAAGAGGAAGAAAATCAATGAGCTCTCAGCAGTCAGGATGTACTGTGCAGACCACGGTCACCAAAGTGGGCTCTCCTCTATTAACTACAGCTGTACTAACAAAGACTGGGTCATATGCTGAGACAATGTCATACAAGCCTGTACCTACTCATGACACCCATTACATGCCATGTATTAGGCGCATACCGCCATATTAACCCCACAATCATATTGGGGAGATCATTGGCAGTCCTTACATGGATTTATAATAGAGAGGCAGAGAGCTTCCCTAGTACATCTCTGCACTAATATACATATGTTTCAGGGAAGACTATCCGTGCACGTATAGCATCCATTGGACCATGCCACATTCTGCTTTGTACAGAAGCTGATTTCTGTATGCATACATGTATATTAAGTATAGACCAAATACCCCTCTACAGCAGCCCTGTTGAAAATGGAGCTATAATATAACTAAAACAGTGTTCACAATTTGGAGTTGTTGTTTTTTTTTTTTTTACACATTTGGGACCAAAAACAGGAGATAAGCATGACTGGATTCATTATACTTCTCTCTTCTGGATCCCTTCCTAGTTTTGACTAAGAAAAAAAAAATTGCACAAAAGGATGAACTCAGCCAATCACTATTCCACGTGCATTCTGGGCAATGCTAAACCGTTGAGTTTTTGGTTCGCTAGATGGCCAATTATGTACTCTCTTTCTGGGAATAGCCGAGTACCTTAAAAAGGTGTCGCTTACAAGGGTAACGCTCGCCACACAAATAACAAAAGTTTTCTGCTAAATGTTTGTTCATGGCACGACTTCCCCATGGCACAAGGGCCAAGTGTCATTTTACTATGACAGACATAATATTGCACTTTTTTAGACTTTAAAGGGGAGATTTATCAAAGGGTGTAAAATTTAGACTGGTGCAAACTGCCCATAGCAACCAATCACAGCTCAGCTTTCAGCTCTGATAAAATGAAAGAGGAACTGGGATTGGTTACAGTGGGTACTTTGTACCAGACTAAATTTACTCCCTTTGATAAATCTGAGCCTAAGGGCCCTATTACACAGGACGATTATCGTGTGAAAAATCGTTATATCATTCGAATTGGAACGATAATCGTTCTGTGTAATTGCAGGCAACGATCCAAAAATCGTTCGTATGTTGTTGGTCGTTGATTTAGATCTGAACCTAAAATTATCGTTAATCGTTCGCTGTAATTCCACGTTCATTTGCTCAAGTTCCGCATTTTTTCACTAATCGTTCAGTGTAATAGCACATTGCCCATTGTTTTTCTGAGATCAGAAGGAATAAACGAACGCAATAACAATGGCAATAACGATCATATCTAACGATTATTGTTCTGTGTAATATGGTAAATGATTTCAGGTTAACGATAAACAATCTCATTTGCGATCGTTTATCGTTAGTCCTTAATCGTTAAAAATCGCTCCTTGTAATAGGACCCTTAGTGTCTGAGCTGAAAGAGTTGATCCTTCTGTCATATCATATGACTGGCAGTAAATCAACCTGTGAAATAGGACTTTACACATAGACACTATCACACTAAAGAATTAAAGCCTTACTTGGCTGATTACAGACTGTTCAGGCTGATAATCGTTTAGTGTAATAGCACATGTGGAAGGGCAACAATCAGCTGAATTGCACGATGTTGGCTGATTAAAGTGAATGTAGCATCAGGTCCGGGCTGAAGTACTCGAGGCGGGCCGAACCACCCCCAGTGGAAGGAAAACCCTACCCCTCTATAACGCGGTTCCATTGATTCTAATATATGCTATACATTATGCTACAGGCAAAGGAAGATTACATAGATAAAACACACAGTGCATCGATGCAACATATTAAAAAAAAAAAAAAAAGTGGCTAATGTCAGCAAGAGAAGCTATAGAAAGCTGCTCTTCTGTTACCTCCTCTACAGATATTCCAGCATAATAAGTGAAATTCAGCAGTTAACAGGTCTATAAAATGACACATACCCCATAACAATACATAACCATGCATTTAGCCTGTGTACACCCGCTCTCCTCTACACTCACGTCTACTCTAAAGAAGGATTTACTGCAGAAGTGGAGCTCCCGGAGACCGCAAACAATGGAGGCGGCTTTAAATATCCCACGTTTTCCTTAGTTGTAAAAATGGCCTTCAATGAAAGAGCATTCTGAATATAAAAAAGTATTCCTAATATTTCTAAACCCTCTTGAATATGTATGAATGCCTCCATAACCAGTGCTTAAGAGAGAGGGGGGGAAAAAAAGCAACCACAAGGAATGAGTGCGGATAAGCTTTCTGCAAAGAGCACAGAAAATATTACAATTTACCCATCAGCAGAATATATCTACATAGAGGATTTTTTTTTTTACAAATCTTCATAAGATCTATGAAAATAGCTTCAAGTCAGAATAGAACTAAACCAAATTTAGATCCATGCCAGCGATTTGCTGCTGAACAATAAGATGCGAAACCCAACGCTATTCCTGAACAATGGTTCCTGGAGTTCCAGGAAAAGCATGTTGCTGGAAATTCTGAGAAGCTGGCATAATTGCCTCCGAGCTGTATACACACCCTGAATGTTGCCCAGGGTGGAGTGCAGCTGAACAGACCATGTACACTTCATTGCACAATTTCTCATAGGTGCCAGAGTTGCTTAGTAAGTGCACTATAAAATAAGGACAACCTAAGTAATATCAGATTTCATGAAGTGCCAGCAGACACTGGCTTCCCACCAGGCAGTGCCTACCATTATGTAAGGGGGTGGACCACCGTCAACTGCTGGAAAAACAAATAGATTCTTACATCTGTTTTCGCAAGAAAAAGTCAAACTCCAGGCTAGAAAATTTACTACACACAGATCTCTGGGGTTTTCAGGCCAATCCAACTCATACTGGTGTAAGTAAACAATCTGTGCGCGTATCTGGGAATATGTAGGCTTTACTGTCAGATCTGTTAAATGTGCACTGCTATAAAGAACAAGCCAATGTTTAGTGGAATAATGTCGGATTTATAAGATTCACTTTAATAATACCCCCCACCTATTATGCATTTTCTCACCCATAGTTTATAATATTTCTGTAATGGAAATCAGATTTCCATGCACAAACTGTTGTGCAGGCTGATCTAAAGTAAAAAAAAAACAAAACAAAAAAAAAAACTGCAATATAAAGCATGGGGGAGGAACATAGATAGTCAGGGATGAAACAACCTGCCCCTGCCATCAATACAAATAGAGGAGTCCAGCACATTGTTCATAAGCTGCAGCCACCAACCATTGTTGTACCTTGGAGAAGCAGACTAGCAGGTGTATACTTTATTAATAAAGGGTATCCCCTCTAGTACCACATCACAGGCTCTGGGACATCTGCACCCCTCCCCCCCAATTCCAATGTAGTCACAACTTGGGGGTAAATATCCAACCCAGCTGAGAAATTGCCTGCTTAGCCAGTAACCGCAGCAGTATCCCGCTGAGCGGTCATTCCATCAGCCGAATCAGGATGTCGCTGGAGAAGGAGATCCAGGAGCAGTAAGACAGGGCTGCAGAGACTCAGGGATTGGTAAGTAGAGCTTGGTTATTATGTTCCTCCCTACCCCTGCCTGCTGGAAAAGGTTGAATTTTGCCAGACTTCGTTAACCCAAATGGTTCCATTGCTTGAAGGCTCCCTACCTACATCTACAATTACATTTCTTTTAGTGTCCTCATCAATTTAAAAGGAAAAAATGACATAACTTTGTAATAAATCTAAATGGAAAATAGTTTTGTTTCTATGGATTCTATTTAGATCAAGCGTTTCTATGGCCAGACGACAAATATTCAGTGTAGTGTAATAGTGGAGTCTTGCAATCTAATACTTTCTTCCATTTGCCCTCTACTTTTGTGCAAATACACATCTGGAAGGCTGGCTACACATATAGAGGGGTAGATAGAAGGGAACATGACTGCCGCATCACACTATACGGACTTTGGGGGAGACTTATCAACCATGGTGTACAGTGAAACTGGCTCAGTTGCCCCAAGCAACCAATCAGATACCACCTAGTTGCTAGGGGCAACTGAGGCAGTTTCACTTTACACCATGTTTGGTAAATATCCCCGTTTGTTTGCAGTCTTTTACCTAGGAGACACACGCCAAGTCTTAAAGGGGTTATCCAGAAACATAAAAACACGGCCACTTTCTTCCAGACACAGCACAACCCAAACTGTAAACAAGAGTCGTGCTGTTTCTGTAAGAAAGCAGACATGTTTTTCTAAGCCTGGACAACCCCGTTTAAGTAAACCCCACCAGTGCACAAACATGCTGGATTTATGTAAAAGTGCCCAATACAACACAAATCGCGGTGCATCTGAGGTTGCCTGCACTGAAGTCTTCTAGAAATCTATGCCCCCTTTTTCTTCTTTTTTTTTTCTAAAAACATGCATCCAAAGGGCTATAATTGGGGTATATATTAGTATTCCTTACCAACGACAGAGTGGGTGTCCAAACTATTTATTTATTTATTTTATTTATGTATCTACAGAGAAAACCATACAACACATAAGAGGAGGCATTGCACAAATTGCATTATACTGTACTGACACATATCAGATAAACACTGAATCATCACTACAAAGATCAATGTATATGTATAAAGTGCAAGGGCATTATAGCCCAGATACAGATGACTAACTTATACATAGAACTAGACCAGGGCAGTATACTGCTTAACAAATAATATTAGGTGTAATCCTCCCAGTGACTACAAAATGAGTCAGTGGGAAGATCTCAAACCTGAAGATAAACCAATACTGACTCATAAATGCCACAAACAATCTGGGATGGCGCCAACTCCTGGCACCTGGACAAAGGCCGTGCCACATCTCTGCTGATGCTACCTTTTACGTGTTGTATGGGTTTTCCTACACATACACCGATTAAAACAAATTTATTAGTAAAGGTGAATTTATATTTATTATACCATATGGTTTGGGATCTCCATCTTTTTATTGGTGTATATATTGGAGTACAGCCATATACGTTAACAGGTTAGTCCCACATTGCTGTATAGTCCCTATGTGTATTTACTCTTAAAGTAATAAGAATGTCTAAGGGTACAAACACACACTGTATACGCAGCGTATTTACTGCTGCGATACGCAGCAAATACGCAGCAGATTAGATCTAAATAACTGAACACAGCATCAAATCTGCACCATCAAATCTGCTGCAGATCTGCTGCGTATACGGTGTGTGTGTTTGTACCCTAAATGTCGGAAGCAATAATAACACGGCTCTAAAAAACACTCCTGGAGACTTACCTAGAATCTGGGTACTTTGTTAGAGTTGCCAAACTGCTTGTGTACATGTGTCCACCAACATCAATGTGAACGGGTGCATTGGACTTTGTGAGTTGTGCGGGAGTGGGGATGCCTTGATTGTTGAGAGGTGAGGCAGGTGATCTGGTGATCAGAGGTCTTGACATGTTGGGTCGAGTGTCCTATAAGAACAAGATGAACATGAGATGAGGTTTTGCAATGCTGAATAGGAAACAATAAATAGTATTAGATTCATACTGTAAAACAGGTTTTGCCGTTTGTAATGGCACACATTCAGTGCCTCTGATCCACCAGGACGATCTAAGATGGGACTTCAGAGGTTGGTGACCAATCCTGGAATATTTCAGAAGATACAGCAAACAAAACATCAGGTAGAATACATAGCGCAGAACCGCAGGTCAACTAAGTCAGTGATTTTCAACCTTTTTTTGAGCCGCGGCACACTTTTTATACTTAAAAACTCCCGGGGCACACCACCAACCAAAATGGTACAAAATTACACTAAAACAGTACATATACATATAGTTAATAATATAGATTCTAAATGTATTTATACTCACTCAGTGTGAAACCTGGGCCTGTTTTCTTCTCCCCCCTACTTCTCTCCTGTGCTTCTCTCCACCATACTTCTCCCCCCTGCTTCTCTCCTGTGCTTCTCTCCCCCATGCTTCTCTCCACCATACTTTTCCCCCTGCTTCTCTCCTGTGCTTCTCTCCCCCTGCTTCTCTCCACCATACTTCTCCCCCCTGCTTCTCTCCTGTACTTCTCTCCACCATACTTCTCCCCCCTATGCTTCTCTCCTGTGCTTCTCTCCACCATACTTCTCCCCCTGCTTCTCTCCTGTGCTTCTCTCCCCCATGCTTCTCTCCTGTGCTTCTCTCCACCATACTTCTCCCCCCTGCTTCTCTCCTGTGCTTCTCTCCACCATACTTCTCTCCACCAAACTTCTACCCCGATTCTCTCCTGTGCTTCTCTCCCCCATGCTTCTCTCCACCATACTTCTCCCCCTGCTTCTCTCCTGTGCTTCTCTCCCCCTGCTTCTCTCCACCATACTTCTCCCCCCTGCTTCTCTCCTGTACTTCTCTCCACCATACTTCTCCCCCCTATGCTTCTCTCCTGTGCTTCTCTCCACCATACTTCTCCCCCTGCTTCTCTCCTGTGCTTCTCTCCCCCATGCTTCTCTCCTGTGCTTCTCTCCACCATACTTCCCCCCCCCCTGCTTCTCTCCTGTGCTTCTCTCCACCATACTTCTCTCCACCAAACTTCTACCCCGATTCTCTCCTGTGCTTCTCTCCCCCCTGCTTCTCTCCACCATACTTCTCCCCCCTGCTTCTCTCCTGTGCTTCTCTCTACCATACTTCTCCCCCCTGCTTCTCTCCACCATACTTCTCCCCCCTGCTTCTCTCCTGTGCTTCTCTCCACCATACTTCTCCCCCCTATGCTTCTCTCCTGTGCTTCTCTCCACCATACTTCTCCCCCCTATGCTTCTCTCCTGTGCTTCTCTCCACCATACTTCTCCCCCTGCTTCTCTCCTGTGCTTCTCTCCCCCATGCTTCTCTCCTGTGCTTCTCTCCACCATACTTCTCCCCCCTGCTTCTCTCCACCATACTTCTCTCCACCAAACTTCTACCCCGATTCTCTCCTGTGCTTCTCTCCCCCCTGCTTCTCTCCACCATACTTCTCCCCCCTGCTTCTCTCCTGTGCTTCTCTCTACCATACTTCTCCCCCCTGCTTCTCTCCACCATACTTCTCCCCCCTGCTTCTCTCCACCATACTTCTCCCCCCTGCTTCTCTCCTGTGCTTCTCTCCATCATGCTTCTCTCCACCATACTTCTACCCCCTGCTTCTCTCCTGTGCTTATCTCCCCCATGCTTCTCTCCACCGTACTTCTCCCCCATGCTTCTCTCCACTATACTTCTCCCCCCTGCTTCTCTCCACCATACTTCTCCCCCCTGCTTCTCTCCTGTGCTCCTCTCCCCCATGCTTCTCTCCACCATACTTCTTCCCCCTGCTTCTCTCCTGTGTTTCTCTCCACCATACTTCTCCCCCCTGCTTTTCTACTATGCTTCTCTCCACCAAACTTCTCTCCCTCTGCTTCTTTCCGCTGTTTCTCTCCCCCATCCCCAGGTTTCTCTCCCCCCCTTCCTCCTCACCTCCTCCGAGATGGTCGCCGATGCTGTCCGCCTCCCATACTGGCCGCCCGTAGGGCCCGGACGTGCTCCTCCAATCAGCGGAGACCGGGAGCGTAGTGCGCTGCGGCGGGCCGTAGCGCACACGTTGATTGGATGCGTGCATCACGGCTCGTCGCAGCGCACCACGCAACTGCCCACATTATAATCCGCCACTGATCGCTGCGCATTGCCGGGGAACAAAACACAGGGGCACCATAGCTTGGGGAACTTTCCCCGCGGCACACCCGACCATGTGTAGTGTGCCGCGGCACACTGGTTTAAAATCACTGAACTAAGTAATAGGTAAATCACTAATTCCCTGCACGCACTGGGCAGCACTGGCCAGGTTACCCCTCTGGGCTAGTTAGAAGAAAGGCATATACTGCTCACTGTACACTGCATCACTTTCTGTTTGGCTAAAAGGATCACAGCTAGCAAAGCATCATTTACACATATTCCTAGCCAGTGTGCCATGGGTTGTGTAGAGACAACACTAGTATTTAGTAAGAGGTGTCCAACGCTATCCGAGAAGACCAGACCTAACCAGGGTAGAAGGAAAAAAAACAGGTCCGACTCCAAGCATACAACCACACATTAGGATAAGTACAGAATGTGGTTGGAGAAATGGGCGCCTCATAGGTCATGAGTTGGAGGCTTCTACAAATACCACAAATACCAGTGTTATCTGAAACAGGAAAAATATCACTTATGATAACTAACTTCCAAGTGATTGGACAAGAAGACGGTAAATGGAAGGAAATTTAGAACGGACAGAAGAACACAGACTGGAAAACAATATCACAGACAAATGTGTGCAAGCTTGAAATGTCAAACAGAACACAGTATACACGACGCAATGAAGGATGACGGATAAATGCAGGGACGAGACATTCTGGTTAAAGGAACACCAAGCCTAGGAATGAATGGTGAAAGTAAACAGGAGGTGATCTTGTCCACACTATGTGTCAGTCTGCTGGATTCTCTGCCCAATATCTCATCTGGGACAATGCTCATGCCTTCAGGGCGCATGTCAGCGTGACCAAACCCCATCTACATGCCACATGAAGCCGCAGCATGCTCATTCTTTTGCAGATTTTAACTAAGTAGCAGAATTTACTAAAATATTGTACTGTACCATAGTCCTTCCCAAAGTTTTTTAAGTATTTTTTTGGCATAAAAGTCTTTCCCCCCCATTTTTTATATACACAATGAGATCTAATCCTGTTGTTGGCACCAAGTATATGGAGAAATATTATAGGTGATGTGGATTCTGAATCTGTAGCAGAACATGTAAGATGGGGACATCCTCATACAAGATCTGCTGCACATGGACCTGGCCTAACATGTCCTGAATGGTACACTAGCAAGATAACTAATGCAATATAGTTACTCAATGTTTTATGTACACAATGTCAATAAGTAAACTGAGAATAGTTTACATAAGACAACATGCACTTTACGGGCTGCTGGGAACTTTAACTGTGAGTATATAGATGTTTTGTAATCCTTCTGTGATATGTACACAATTTACCCGAACAGCAACGGGGCACAAGGCAGCGTCTTGGAGATCGGTGTTTGAGCTAATTGCCCTCTTGAGGGATAAGGACAAGGGCATATCACTCTCAATTACATCTGATCCTGGAGTGCAGGCACATAATGCAATGCCAGGCAAACAACAGGCGTTAATTGATGTAATGAGAGGGTCTTAGAAATACTCCCCGCTCTGTGTAGAGAACTGATAAGGAATAAATCCAGCCGTAAAAGGCAGAATCCACCCCTGCAGGAATCCATCATTTCAAGACAGGAGGGCCACAATGGCTGCACAGCGTGATTTGCAGCGCTTCAGTCTTGGCACAAACCATCAAGCGACAGCTCAATAGGGCTCGCTTACAAATTATTCGTGCTCACCGGCAGCCTGCCTGCGAAGTATACGGCTGCAGTATTAATATCAACTGGATAGACTCAGGAAATATTAACTTGTCTGGGACTATAGTGGCAGGTAGACAACCAATAAAAGAGGTATCCACTCACATTTAAAGTATCTCACAGCATTGCTGGTCACTCATATATATACACACACACAGACGCATACATCTCTGTACATTAATGTGCTTTTCTACAAGAGCGTATTTACTACCATGAGATCAGATCTTGTTTAATAAAAACAGAAAAGCCTTTTCATGTGATACATGGTGGGATTTAATCCTGTTCTTGACACTAAATATATGAAGCCATATTATAGGTGATGGATGGCGGTGAAGCCCTTCGCATTCTTCTAATTCCTATTGGAAAAGGACGCAAGAAAAGTTGATATATATTAGTAAAAAAAAAAAAAAAAAAATGTAAGAACTAAATATAAATAATTTTATATGCCTATGACTGATGATCTGCTATATAATAAGAGATTGAGTTTGCAACGAGCAACAGATTAATGTGACATCACCACCACTAAAGAAATGTGAAAATTCTCCATAACATGTGGAATACAAGTTTACAGATGATGGTCAGTCAAACACAATTAACTAGACCATCTTGGCTGACCGTTATGATATTAGTATAGGCGGTCAAAGACTGTCTTCTCCAATGGCTGTGAAACGTTGTCTGGACTTTCAGCGACACTGTGCGTCCATTGGAGAACACAAGGATGCTTGGTTTCTAATGTATACAGGGAAGACAATATGGAGACCAGGGCTATGTTCACACTGGCCATTGAAAAAAAACAAAAAACATAATGGATCTGTTTGCAGTGGAGAGTATTAAAGGGGTTATCCAGCGAAGAATCATTTTCTTTCAAATGAACAGGTTTCAGAAAGTTATATAGGTTTGTAATTTACTTCCATTTAAAAATCTTAATTATTCCAGTATTTATTAGCTGCTGTATGTCCTGTAGGAAATGTTGTTTTCTTTTCAGCGTGACATAGTGCTCTCTGCTGACATCTCTGGCTGAGACAGGAACTGTCCAGAGTAGCAGCAAATCTCCATAGAAAACCTTTCCTGCTCTGGACAGTTCCTGAGCACTGTGTCACACTGAAAAGAAAAACAACATTTCCTGCAGGACATACAGCAGCTGATAAGTATGGGAAGACTTGAGATTTTTAAATAGAAGTCAATTACAAATCTATATAACTTTCTAAAAACAGATTTTCACTGGATAACCCCTTTAACTTATGGTTACTTCAAATAAACATAACCTAGCTAAAGTGTGAACAGAGCCTTGCCCCAGCTGTGCCTCAGTTCTTCATCATGCCCTACCCATGCCATACATTTTTATCATACACAAATCAGGAAACAGTGACAACCCTGGGTGGAGCAGTCTATGTCTGAGGCAGTAATATATCTCATATTACCTGGATTGAACCAGGCGGTAGGATTACATTATGTTACCACACTATGGAAATTGCATGTAGTGACACGGATGCAGATAATGTCACCGGTAATGCTACAACCTATTCCTCCCTTCCGATTCTCTCAATGCCTGGATTACATATATAGCAGACACATAAGCAATACATGATATAGACTACGGATGAGGAACCTTCGGCCCTCCAGCTGTGGCAAAACTACAATTCCCATCATGCCTGGACAGCCAAAGCTTCGCTTTGGCTGTTCAGGCATGATGGGAATTGTAGTTTTGCCACAGCTGGAAGGCCGAAGGGTCCTCATACCTGATATAGACTGTGCACTTCTATATCCGTTTAAGCCTGTAAATATTAAAGCATCTTCTGCAAACACTAAAAAATATATGGCTGGGAGTACACAGGGACTATACACTGAGCGGCGGCCCAATAACCACCTGCTTTGAAACGTATTGTCGACATTATTGGTACTTCTGGAAAAATAACCAATCAATAAATGATTACAGTCGGGCATTTTCTCGGCACATAAATCCTGTATAACTTCCATAAACTTATTGAAAAGCGCCTCTGGCCCCAAGTCCTGGAATCGATGCAATCCATTAGATATCCCTATCTCACTTGCTCACAGCTCAATTGCCCGGCAAAGAATTATTATCGGAGAAGATTCATTTTCTATTCTGTAGTTTTACAGCGTGTCGGGTCAGTTTGGGTTTTATTTAGAAATCACTATGCAATGGATCTTGTTAGGAAACACATTAGACGGCACGTTTCTGCTCTTTACCTACTAAATGCTAATGGGAAGAAGCAGCAGCAGGAAATCTTGTCTGACGCTTTTTTTTTATACAACATATTTAACACAAATTTACTCTGACAGAATAATAGAGATTTGCTTACAAGGTCTTATTCATGGCTCCCATGTATTCATAGACTTCTCCAGCGTTTCCTCACACTCCACAATGGGAAATTGTAGCCTATTCTGTGAGGAATATTTAGACATTATAATGTAGATGTCAGTAAGGCTATAATATAGGTGTCTGCTGATGTAGCGTAGCGTACTGTACCTATACCGCAGCGTACTGTACCTATACCAGAGAACTGAATGTAGTCTGCCGATGTACACCGAAGTGTACTGTACCTATACCAGGGAGCTGAATGTAGTCTGCCGATGTACACCACAGCATACTGTACATATACCAGAGAGCTGAATGTAGTCTGCTGATGTACACCGCAGCATACTGTACCTATACCAGGGAGCTGAATGTAGTCTGCTGATTTACACCGAAGCGTACTGTACCTATACCAGAGAACTGAATGTAGTCTGCCGATGTACACCGAAGCGTACTGTACCTATACCAGAGAACTGAATGTAGTCTGCCGATGTACACCGAAGTGTACTGTACCTAGACCAGGGAGCTAAATGTAGTCTGCCGATGTACACCGAAGCGTACTGTACCTATACCAGAGAACTGAATGTAGTCTGCCGATGTACACCGAAGTGTACTGTACCTATACCAGGAAGCTGAATGTAGTGTGCCGATGTACACCACAGCATACTGTACATATACCAGAGAACTGAATGTAGTCTGCTGATGTACACCGCAGCGTACTGTACCTATACCAGGGAGCTGAATGTAGTCTGCTGATGTACACTGAAGCGTACTGTACCTATACCAGAGAACTGAATGTAGTCTGCTGATGTACACCGAAGCGTACTGTACCTATACCAGAGGACTGAATGTAGTCTGCTGATGTACACCGAAGCGTACTGTACCTATACCAGAGAACTAAATGTAGTCTGCCGATGTACACCACAGCATACTGTACATATACCAGAGAACTGAATGTAGTCTACTGATGTACACCGCAGCGTACTGTACATATACCAGGGAACTGAATGTAGTATACTGATGTACACCGCAGCGTACTGTACCTATACCAGGGAACTGAATGTAGTCTGCTGATGTACACCGCAGCGTACTGTACATATACCAGGGAACTGAATGTAGTCTGATGTACACCGCAGCGTACTGTACATATACCAGGGAACTGAATGTAGTCTGATGTACACCGCAGCGTACTGTACTTATACCAGGGAGCTGAATGTAGTCTACTGATGTACACCGAAGCGTACTGTACCTATACCAGAGAACTGAATGTAGTCTGCTGATGTACACCGAAGCGTACTGTACCTATACCAGGGAACTGAATATAGTCTGCTGATGTACATCGAAGCGTACTGTACATATAGCAGGAAGCTGAATGTAGTCTGCTGATGTACACCACAGCGTACTGTACCTATACCCGGGAACTGAATATAGTCTTCTGATGTACACCGCAGCATACTGTACCTATACCAGGGAACTGAATGTAGTCTGCTGGTGTACACTGCAACAATGAGCATACCCTTTGCGTTCATAAACAGTATTTTGGTCTATTTTTTCAGCCATAAAACGTACAATTTAAATGTAAAAGCAAACTGGGAACAACAACAATTTACCACTATACAGAGTTAGAAAAGATGCTCCACAATCGTTATGGTCAGGAGAAGCTACGGATCCTCATTAAAGGGGTATTACAGAGAAATGTTTTTGAATACATTGGTGGCAGAAAGTTATACAGATCAGCTAATTAGTTCTACTGAAAAAACTCCACACTCTGGCACGGTTGGAGACTGTTCAGAACTCCAATGTAAGGGTATCAACAATATGGAGGTGAGCGGAGAGGTCTTTAACATGTGGTTCAAAGGAGCTTGTCGGTATCCATAAAAGAATCAAAAGGTGCTGTAAGCTCCAGATTTATTTTCATGACTTTATTAATGACCTCACTCACTCCAGCCCAGGAAGTTTATTATTAAGGGGCACTCCCACCAAATATGGGAAAAAGACCCCGCAGACTTATGGCAGGACACAACATGAAAGTGGGAGGCTAGCATAGCTACCTCATCCAGTAAAAACTGGTCCTTCAGTTCTTTTTCCCATGCCAAGAGATAGGCCCCACATTCCCCTCTACCCCCGACTCAATGGCACATCAGACAGAATTTAGGCTTTTCTACTTAGGATGAAAGTGGATGTGTAACATGTCACTTCTCAGTACTTTATTGTATTATTGTGCTGCTGTTGATGCCTGTGTAATATTCCCTGAACTCATGTGACTGTTACCCCTTTCTGTTTATTTTGGAAAAGTTCTAATAAACATGTTTAAAAGAAAAACAAACTCAACACTTCCAGTACTTATCCGCTGCTGTATATCCTGCAGAAAGGTATGTATTCTTTACAGTCTGGCACAGTGCTCTCTGCTGCCACCAAAGTCCATGACAGGAACTGTCCAGAGCAGTGGCAAATCCCCATAGAAAACATATCCTGCTCTGGACAGAGAGCACCATGTCAGACTGGACAGAATCCACTGCTTCCTGCAGCACATACAGAAGCTGATAAGTATTGGATTTTTATTTTTTTATTTTTTTTTAAAGAAGTGATTTATAAATCTGTATAACTTTTTGACACTGATTAAATCCCCCCTCTGAAGTACCCCTTTAAATGAAAACAAGATTTGTATAACAAATCCTATTTATAGGCCCCAATCTCTGTCTATGGTGGCATTTATATAATCATGACCTAGGAGCCAAGTGAAAGTAAAGTGACACCAATTATTGGCAGCAGACACCAGACTATGGTTGTGTACCTGGTGCCAAGTTTCAGTAACGCATCACCATCCCAGGTGTCATTTGAGCACAACAGTATCAGCAGCTGTCAACAACCAGGTGAGGTGAAAACGGCTCCTGTTTTTATAAAGTTACCTAAGCATTGGATGGACAGCCTTTCATCAATTACTATAGATCTGCCAGAAATACCGCTAATTTCATCACAGTGGTGTAAACTTTAAAAATCAAATGATCTATCAGATTCAATCTTTTTACACAGTAAGGCCCTATTCACACATCCTGTTCCTGTCCGCAATTGCGGATCCGCAGAAAAATAGGACCAATGTATTTCAATGGACCCAAACACACATCAGTGTTGTGTACTGGGCTGCAATCCGTTCCGCAAAAAAAAAAAGGACAGACCCTAGTACGGACAGTAACTGACACATCCAATACAACTCTATGGGGTCCGTATTTTACGGATGCAATGCGGATGCAATACGGATGCAATACGAATGAAAATTTGCGGATTGCTTACGGATTCAAAATTGCGGATTGGAAAATATACTGACGTGTGAATAGACCCTAAAGTAGTGGTTAAAGGGTGATTCTCAGAATATTGTTTTATTAATGGGCTATCAATATCTGATCAGTTGGGGTCTGACAACCGGCAAACCTGCGGAATCTGGAAAAGCTGTGTAATCCGCATATATATTGTAGGAAAAAAAGAGGTGAAAACAGAGAGCTCCATCCATAGTTCATCCAAGTGACCACAGGTGTAATGACCTAAAGCATCACAGTACAATGGTCCCTCAATATTAAAGGGGTTATCCAGCACTACAAAAACATGGCCACTTTCCCCCAACTGTTGTCTCCAGTTTGGGTGGGGTTTTGAAACTCAGTTCCATTGAAGTAAATGGAGCTTTATTGCAAACCACACCTGAACTGGAGACAACAGTAGGGGGAAAAGTGGCCATGTTTTTGTAGCGCTGGATAACCCCTTTAACTCCTTCTCCAATTTCAATTTGTGGCTTTTTGAAGTTTTCTTCCTTTTAAAGTTTTGTTTCCCCCATCGTATAAGAGGGACAAGTTATACTTTTTCCTGGCATCCTTTATTTTACCACGTAATAAGAAGTCATTAAAAAAATATTTGTAAGGCAAAATAAAAAAAAATGCAATTAAGGTTGGGGAAAAAAAAGATGCAAATATTATAAATGCTAACAACAAGAAAAATAACAACACTTCCTACCTCAATCCCTTGTCACTCCAGCAGTCTTTACAAGCTGCCAGCCTATTACCACTACAGTCATCCAGTGGTCTCGTGCCACGCACTGCTGCTGGCATCATTGTACAGTGCTGAGCCATGGTGCCCATAAGTATGCCACTTATAACACATTTTACATCTCTTATTTTTCTTTTCACAAACTAGACGATCCCATTAAATTCATTTTGGAATCAGAGTTTAAAGGGGTGCTCAAAAAATAACATTCCATATGTTACTGTCCATAGGGATAACAAAACAAATAGTGTATTCTTACCTTTCCACGCTCCTCCAGTGTCTTCCTACAGCATCTTCAGGTGCCCGACTGAGCAATCCCACCTCCACTTCCAAGACAGACTCGTCTGAGTGTGACACTCAGCGGGTTGTAACCCCTAGAAGAGTCCATCTTGGAAGCAGAAGTTGAAGCTGGGGACTCAAAGATGCCATAGGAAGAAACTGGGGAAGCGCGGAAAGGTAGGAATACTGAACAGTAACATATGAAATGTTATTTGCGAGTGAAATACTCCTTAAGGCTATCTTCACACTGCGTATGAATCCATCCGTAGTGCAAACCGCGAATATACGCACGTAGTTTTGAGGTTGATGCGTTCGCTTGAAAGTATACGATATACGCCCGCACAGTGCACACTACGTATGAGCTTACGGCCGGATCGTATACGGCGCCGTGAAAAATTAACAAGACCATTGTTTGAAGACGGAAATGTTCCAACTGACGGCCGTGGATTTCCATGCGGTCCCGTACGGAGTACTTATTTCAGCCAAATTGAACTTGATTTTTCGATCCAAAAGGTTCAGTGTGTTTTACGGGGCTGGCCGAAGATTTCCAAGTAAATGACCTGCCTTAGATCGCTTCGAAACAAGCTAGGGAAGAATAACTGTACTACGGGCGTATGTTTGCGGTGCGTACGCATCCGGCCGCATGTCTATTTTTCCCACGCCCGTAGTTTCAGCCGCACATGTACGGCGGCGTACGATCTACGGACGGATTCATACGCAGTGTGAACATAGCCTTAGGGTGCATTCACACGTACAGGATCCACAGCAGATCTGCTGCAGATTTGATGCTATGTTCAGTTATTTAGATCAAAACTGCTGCGGATCTGTTGCGGATCCGCAGCGATACGGTGTGTGTGAACCTACCCTTAAAGGCATTGTACCTAGATCCCATGACCCTAAGGAAAATTAGTATCTGGTTTGGAAACCACCAAAATAATTACCCAAAAATATAAAAAATAAGGATTAAAGAAGCAGAAAACCAATTCACATACAGCAAGTCCTTTTAGTAGCCAGAAAGCTGCTGGAAAGTGGATATGACTTTCTTTGTAGAGAACAGGAGCTTCTGCACAGTCCTGCATGCTGTGTACCGATAAACTAATAGAGTTGTCCTCACCTGGCAGCTCATCCAGGTATAGAGCAGCATGGGACATGTAGTACTATACAGCAGAGAGGCCAGTCAGTGCAGGCACTTTACAAGTCAAATGTTGTTGGGCTGGATACACATGCTCCAGAGCGGCACTGTCTATGGCACTATATACTGAATGTGGTAGACTGTATACTAAAAGTGACTATGACCTAGTAAAATCTACTGTATGCTGAAAATATCACTACTGAGCTGTTTTTGAAGCAGAATATCGATGTAGGATGGGTATAATGCTTCGATTTTTCAGCCACACAATGTTGTTGTAGTCCAATACATCTTATTACATACAATATAAATACACTGCTACATGAACATAAAGAAAAGAGCCAAACAACTGCAGTAAATGGTCCTTATACAACCCACAGCATTTATCCTATTTTAATCACTTATACCAGTTACCATATGTTTTATGTTGACAGCTCTTTTGTATACAGCTGATGCGACCGCAATGGTATACATTACGTCCTAGGCAGTGCTGATCACAGTGGGATTCATGCCCGATAAGCACACAGTAACCAATGGGCAACCCCAAACCTTGTAACAGTCCAAAACCTGTAGATACACACCAGACCGCTGATAAATTATATGGCTAAGGGCCTCCTTATATTTTAGTCAAAAGTGGTCTAACAGATTTTTATGGTGTATGGCCACTTAAAAGGGTTTTCCAGGCAAAATGGTTTGATTTGCTATCCACAGGATCAGTACAGCGGAGTACCGACGACCTCGCTGATCAGCCACACTATGCAGGGAGTGGGGCCAGAAGCACTTGTCTCTGTTCACCTGGTTACTGCAACTGAACTCCTGTTCACTTTAATGGCAGCTGAGCTGCAGTTACAGGTCGCCACCACTACAAAGTGACCGGAGACAAACTACTTCCTGCCTGTTTCACAGTATAGTATGGGTGCTGAACAGCTGATCGTGGGGATGCCGTGTGTCAGCACCTCAACGATCATGATGAGCTACAGTATTTAATATTCAGTATCTAATAATTATCAATGTGGTTGCACTACAGCATAAGGCTATGTTCATGCACAGTATTTTGGTCATTATTTTTCAACCAAAACCAGAAGTGGATTGAAAATAAAGAAAGGCCATGTTTAAATTTAGTGGATGGCCACCATTTAATGGCAGATAACGGCCGTTATTTCAAAACAGCCCAAAACGTAATAAACAGGCAAGTTTGTGAATTGTAAGTTGTGTGTGCAGTCTCCTTTATTTGTATTTTTGTTACCAGCCAAATCACATGATGGTAAGTCAAAGATAAACTGCACAAACATACTGATCACACACTAAGGCTATGTTCACACTACGTATCTTTCTGGCCGTAGTGCGAACCGCGAATGTACGCACGTAGTTTTGAGGTTGATGCGTTCGCTTGAAAGTATACGATATACGCCCGCACAGTGCACACTACGTATGAGCTTACGGCCGGATCATATACAGCGCTGTGAAAAATGTCC
Organism: Dendropsophus ebraccatus; assembly: GCF_027789765.1. Lineage (NCBI taxonomy): Eukaryota > Metazoa > Chordata > Amphibia > Anura > Hylidae > Dendropsophus > Dendropsophus ebraccatus. Next base: position 65,091,571 of record NC_091455.1, on the reverse strand, counting down.
ATAGGGATAACAAAACAAATAGTGTATTCTTACCTTTCCACGCTCCTCCAGTGTCTTCCTACAGCATCTTCAGGTGCCCAACTGAGCAATCCCACCTCCACTTCCAAGACAGACTCGTCTGAGTGTGACACTCAGCGGGTTGTAACCCCTAGAAGAGTCCATCCTGGAAGCAGAAGTTGAAGCTGGGGACTCAAAGATGCCATAGGAAGAAACTGGGGAAGCGCAGAAAGGTAGGAATACTGAACAGTAACATATGAAATGTTATTTGCGAGTGAAATACTCCTTAAGGCTATGTTCACACTGCGTATGAATCCATCCGTAGTGCAAACCGCAAATATACGCACATAGTTTTGAGGTTGATGCGTTCCCTTGAAAGTATGCGATATACGCCCGCACAATGCACACTACGTATGAGCTTACGGCCGGATCGTATACGGCGCCGTGAAAAATGAACAAGACCATTGTTTGAGGACGGAAATGTTCCAACTCACGGCCGTGGATTTCCACGCGGTCCCGTACGAAGTACTTATTTCAGCCAAATTGAACTTGATTTTTAGATCCAAAAGGTTCTGTGTGTTTTATTGGGCTGGGCGAAGATTTCCAAGTAAATGACCTGCCTCAGATCGCTTCGAAACAAGCTAAGGAAGCATAACTGTACTACGGGCGTATGTTTGCGGTTCGCCCGCATGTTCGCAATCCAGCCGCATGTCTATTTTTCCCATGGCCGTACTTTCAGCCGCACATGTACGGCTGCGTACGAACTACAGCCGGACTCATACGTAGTGTGAACATAGCCTAATGGTGCATTTACACAGGCAGATTTATCTGACCAATTTTGGAAGCCAAAGTCAGGAATGGACTTGAAAAGACAGGGAATCTCAGTCTTTCCTTTATGACCTGCACCCTGTTTATAGTCTGTTCCTGGCTTTGGCTTCAAAAATCTGTCAGATAAATCTCTTTGTGTAAACGCACCATAAGGGTGCCTTTCCACAGTGAGATTTTTCTGACAGATTTTTGAAGCCAAAGCCAGCAACAGACAATCAACAGAGAACAGGCCATAAAGGAAATACTGAGCTTTCTCCTCTTTTCAAATCCATTCTTGGCCGTGGCTTCAAAAAGCTGTCAGATAAATCTCTTTGTAAAGGCACCCTAAAAAGAGAAGTCAGCGTTTTGTAAAGGCTGGAAGCCTGGAGGGGAGGGGGAAATTTATTACAAGTGCGCACTTACCTCTTCCTGTGCCTGAGGTGGCGCTGGACCCCCGTGATGATGTTACGACTTGGGGGGGGGGGGGGGGGGGGGGGGGGGGAGTGCCTGTTCTGGCTGATAGACTGGCTGCTCAACCAATCAGTGACTGGAGTGGCGTCCCGCCACAGTCACTGACTGGCTGAGCCGCCAGTCCATCAGTCGGTTGTGACGTGGACACCCCGGAGATCCTGGAGCCTGGCGGGGGTCCCAAGGCCGCTCCTGCTGCAGGCACAGGGTAAGGTGAGTTGTTACTTGTAATTTCCCCCCTTCCTGTGACAACTTTTAGAAATCTCCGGACATCCCCTTTAATGTTGTGCAACCAGTTCCCTTCTGTTCACGGCTAGATTAACAAGTGGCGCAGAGAGAGAGGGAAACTGACAGTCCTTCATGGGTGCATCCAGCCCTGTCATCCTCACCACACCTCTGTCACACACTGCCTCTTATGTAGCTGCTTTGCTTTTAACTCAGCGATAAGGAGGAACAGGTAATCTCTGTCGAATTATACTCTGATTCACAAATCAAATTAAAAAAAAAATAAATTAAACAACAGAAAAGAGAGATAAACCTAACAATGCTCTGTGTGTGACAGAAACAGAGGAGAACTGTCAGACATGGAGGGGTTATTCAGCTTCAGCACAGCTAAGCACATTACTACTAGTTAGATATATAAAGACACCAATCTCAATAACAAGATGTTCAGTCCACACGCAGAAAACATTGGCCAATGATTTGCTATAGTTTCTTGAGGCTCAAGAAGAGCCTGAGGGAAGGAATTTGACGTCAGAAGAAGAAGAATAACAACAACCACAGTCATTGACCTCTGATGTCAAATGAGGTGAACAGTAAACCTCAGTGAACCATCACGTGTGCCGAGCGCTGCCAATCAAACGCCCGGGCTCAGCACACATCCACGCCTGGCAGGGAAAGATGACACCCATCGCTTCTCGCCCGGGATCTCTTCTCAGAAATGCTCCACAAGTACAGCACAGCCCTAGCCTTATGGGTTAAACATGTTAATGAATGGCAAGAGAAAACCTGACTGACCAAAGTATTTGTGGAGGTGGACAAGCCCTGTGTATAGGGCAGTAGTGATGCTGGAGCGTACATTGTTAGCTGGGAGGACTGCTGGCCGCCCGCCAAGAGCATTAACAACTCTATAACCAGTTATTAGCTTATTACTCAGGAAAAATCAGGACTGAGCATGTCGCCTATTATTCGCAAAGCCCTGCCACTGCATAGAGCAATGCATCAGCCCTGTCCTCAGGATTCCCAAGCAGGTCACATCTGAGGATAAGTGTGCGGAAGCGCTGAGGAGTCAGCTGAGGACACGGCCTACTAGATTCTCTCTAAGCCATTAAACTGGTTTATCTGTACTGGGAACAACCTGTGGCTGGGAAGCTATACGTCCCGGTACAGGCGCTGCACAGAGACATACAGTCAGTCACAGGATCTGAAGGGATAAGGCTCAGCAAAGTCTGACAGTATATATAATAGGTTATGATTTATGGTAGGATCTGACCTAATGCTATATATACAGAGCTGCCGTATAGACTTACTGATCTTATATACTCATCTATGTACTGAACACGGAGGGCTTAGAGGGAATGTGCTTTTTCACTTCAATAAGGAATGAGAATATAAAACTGGAAGATTTCCTAGAATTACTAGACTAGTTTCACACACGCAGCATTTTTAATGGAATTTTTTTTTTTTTTGCTTCTGCTACTAGATGTTATAGTAGATTGTATTATATAGGAAATGTTTTTGCTCGGTGTCATTTTAGGGATTTATTTATTTTCCACATGTAGCATGGTCTGGGTGCAGCATTTTTCCTTGGGATTCTATACAGACTTGAGAAGTGCATGGGTCTCATCATAGCAGAACTGTATACACAGGGTGTGGGGGCCATGGGCTACACATATACAAACTATAGGCCAGAATTTATTATACACTTCTAGATACAGAATAAAAACACAATTTTCCCCTCAATAGTGAAAATCCTACGCAAAACAAAACCATATAAATTGAAGAAAAAAAAAATGTTCTATGGGAAATAGAACACTTTTTTCCTTTGATTTATACACTTCTAAATGCCCAGACAACCTGGACTTCATCCAGCCAATTCACACCAGCTTGCTGAGAGAAACTAATAGAGTACTATGATAGCCTTTCCTATATTCATTAACCGCCATAGTGTTTAATACCTGTTTAATACAGGTAGATAAAACATAACTGCATTAGTGATTAGTGATCTACTTAATGATTAATACACCTAACACCAGGGGGATGAGAAGTCTTTCAACTAATTATTACAATCCCTTAAAAAAAAAAATGAGCATCCTGTCACCTTCACAGATGAGAATGTGGGGACGGGCATTTGATTGGTCTCATGGCCGATAATCGTCTTGTGTAATAGAAGGCAACGATCAGCCGTCATGAACGATGTCGGCTGATCGTTGCAGTCGTTTGTATTTCAACATGTTGAAAGACAAACGACTAATATAGCAACGATCTGCTGCCACCACACCGCTGCTATCTGCTATAGGCTGCCCAGACGATCTAGCGATCACCCAGACAACCTCCCCCCGCGGCTCCCCACGGCCCCATTTGCACTCAGCCACCCCGTGTAATGGCGCAGCCAGCAAGCAGAGAGCGTGCTGACAGCGGTTGTGTGCTCCTCTCAGTCACCCCGTGTAGTAGGGGCTTTATTCCCAATTCTGACATTACAGCGACACTGTGAAGCTCTTGGACATCGCGTATGGGTGTGATTTTGCCCACACATGATAATCAGGATACACGCCTTCCCCCTCCATATCTTCTGAGCCACAGATGCACAGGAACAGAAGGCATCAGCCATCTTAAGCTCCCAGATAACCCCTTTAAGGAGCCCTTACACCTTATACTAAAGTTGGCAGAACCCACTGCTGCTGGCCTCCACCAAAAGATGATGTCAATGGAAAGAAGGGTCTGGTGGGCTGGATGAATGTTCATGTGTATAAGAAGAGATGACTGCCGACCGGGTTCAGTCGCCAGTTACTGGATACATGGATAGCATTAGTAGGCAACCCTTTAAAGTGACTTTACCACCAGGCCCAGGCTGAAGCACTGGAGGCGGGCCGACCCACCCTTAGTGGAAAGAAACCCCAGCCCCTCCATGACGTGACTCCATTAGAATCAATGGAACCCTATCATAGAGGGGCTAGGGTTTTCTCCCACTAAGGGTGGGTCGGCACGCCTCCAGTGTTTCAGCCTGGGCCTGGTGGTACAGTCACTTTAAATTCATATAAACTACCTAATATAGATGTATGCTACCAAACACCTCCATTTATAATCAGTAATAGAAAATAAAAGGTATATTTTACTGTACTGTTACTGTACATATAGTCTATACGCATGGTGTATATTATCATAAAGCACAAGAAGTGCTGTAGCGTTATACTATATTGTGTTCAGAATTCACAGCTCAGCTTCCATTTTTGAATAAGCAACAGTTAAAGGAGACCAGGGCTGTGACCGGTTGTTGTGAATACTCCAGTTTTTGTTTAACACAGATTGAATGCTTACCTTATGGACTGAGCCATGACCAGTTAGAGGGAATATACACATATCCATGTAGGCTGCACTATAAAAGTGACCTCTTGTACACATCCATATAGGATATATGAAATACATGTCAAAGAGAATCTTATTATAAAAAAGATAAATGCCCCCAATGTGGTTATATCATAACAAGAAGTGATTCACTAGGAATAGGTAACCAACCCTGGCCAAGCTACACCACCTAATCTGGGCTGTATGTGCATTCCCAGCGCTAGGGCCAGTGCCAGGCCATCAGCATCAGGTTAGGAGATCAAACCCCCTGCAATCTCTCGGGGACAAGTTTATTTTGGGTGGACAACCTCTTTCAGTGTGGATCAGTAGACCTATGGTCACCTTGGGCCTTAGGCTGCCTCATACACCCTAGGGTATGTTCACTATACATGTGGAATTTCAGGCAGAAACCGCATCAAAATGCACATGGAATCCGCCTGAAATTCCGCATGTATAAAATGAACATTGTAGATGTACATTGGATTTAATGGGCTTTCCACCCAATTTTTTGGGTGGATTCCATTAGATGAATCCTATAGAAGTCAATAGGGCTTGAATTCTGCTTGAATTCCGCTTAAATTCCTCTGGCATTCTGCTGGAATTCCATTTCAATTCCACTCGAATTCCACTCTTGAATTACTCGCTGAATACTCACCTATTCCTCAGTGTGAACATACCCAAGGGTATACCCTTCCATACAACATAATCAAGATGCTATACTTACCTCACCACGCTCACCCAGTGTCCTCGTCTTTGCAGGGACAGCCCGCTTAGCCAATCACTGGCCGCGTTGTTGTCATGTCTGGCAGCAGGATCAAACAGCGGGGGACCCAAAGACGTTGCAGGAGGACCCCGGAGCAGTGCGGTGAGGTAAGAATAAGCATGTTTATAATGTTGTATGGAAGGGCAGAACTGTCCATAAAAAACAACATAAAAACACAAGAATTCAGATCTGTTTAGCAGATGAGTGTTTAAGGTATAGATCCATATTTACTTATCTATATCACTTATCATTCCAGAAAGTTCCAAAGAAAAGTAACTGCAAATTTAAGCTATGTTCACACTAGAACCATGACTTTTGTTCAATATGAAGCCACTACACCTACTACCCCCAGTGTGTCGGGTAATATGGGGCCTAGTGTGATGTGAGCAGCTCTACTCTCTTCAGTAAAGATGGTACTATGTGTGGACTGCTTTATTTCCCTGTGTAACTGGTACTATAAGGACACAATTTGTGGTCTGCTATAATTAGGCACAGTGTGTGGGTAGGTGTACTTCCTTTCGTGTAGCTGATACAAAGTGGGCATAGTTGTCCATATCTGCTGACACACTGTGCCCACTTAGTACTAGTTACACAGAGGGAAGTATAGCTGCCCATAGGTTGTGCCCACATAGTGCCAGCTTAACCAAGTATAGCTGACTACACATGGTGTTCCTAAGTAGCTACTCACACATTGTGCCAATGTAGCTTAACTGAGGAAAGTATAGCTGATGACACGCTGTGCCTACTCAGCACCAGTATTACTGTCCAGTTACTTGGTGGGCATGGTGTGTCAGTAGCTATACTTCCTTTACTGAAGCTGGCATTATGTAGGCACAATGTGTGGACAGCTATACTTTCCCAAAAGTAGTCAGTTCTCCCCTCATTTTTCACAGCTTTTTTTCTGTAAAATTCTCACAAAATATTGTACAAACGGCAATTTGCTCAAAAAGTTGCGACTTTTTGGCTTCTACACTACTTTATTTTTTGCAAAAATTTACTCCAGCCCAGACTACATTTAGACCCTTGCTTTCAGGAAACTGTTAGCTATATATGAACAACTTGGGTTATTTTTATAAAATTGGTGCAGGTACATGTAGAACTGGTAAAAGAGTCTGAAAAATTACTACAATGTGAGTTGCCACCAGTGTGTGTTGGCAGCTAGACTACCCCCAGCTAAGCTGGTACTATGTAGGTACTACACGTCAGCAGCTATACTTCCTTCGTTGTAGCTGATACTTTAGGGACACAGTGTGTGGTCAGCTATACCCCTCTCAGTAAAGCTGGTACTATGGGGGCACAATGTGTGGGCAACTATGTGAAGTTACACTGAATGATAAGCGAATGACTAACCATGACTTTACACAAAGCCATTATCGATATATACATTTTTTGCATGATAATTGTCCCGTCTAATAGGACCCTTAGTTATGCTGGTACTATGTGGGTACAATATGAGAGTAGATATTAGTGACTGGCACTATAGTGTGTGGTCAGGTCTACTTAGTTAAGCTGACACTATGTAGGCATTACATGTGGGAAGCTATCCTCCCCTTATTGTGGCTATCTGTACCACCACCACCACAGGAAGAGTCGGAGAGTTGAGTTACCTGTACAGGTGAGAGCACTGCCGGGGAGGTGACCGCAGGGGAGGCCGCCAGCACCATGTGACCATTGGTCTCTGGACAGGGGGGCTGAGAGTCGTTCTTGACAGATACCAGCAGGACACAGTCCGAGGGCTCCACAGGCCGCACACATAGTCTCTTAGGAGAAGGTGGGCTGTACGTTTCTCCAGGTGGGTTGGCCTCATAAAGCGGCCGCTTGGTGGGAAGCTCGGGCTTGAGGTCAGGCACGTTACTGGGCTTGGGTAGAATGTAAGAGTTGCCAGTGGCTTGTGGTGACTTGTGCCTGGTACCATTCATACTGTCCATGAAGTAGGGGGGCCCCAGCTTGGTGCCAATGCCGGCTATGCTGTTGAGCGTAGCCACGGACACGGCACCGATGCAGTGATTGGTGTAAGTCTTGGAGAGTTTGGCGGCTTTGGAGAGCATCTGCATGCGGGTGCCCAGAAGGTTCTTCCCAATGGCCTTGTTCTCGTACCAGGTGACGTCGGCCTCGCTGCAGTGGTCCCGGGGCCGCTGGAAGAAGGCTTTACACAGGGGATTGCGCTTGGCCAGGTACTTGACAAAGCTGGCATAGGGGCAGAACTCTGTGCCAGTCTCGTACATACGGGGCAGGTTCTCCTCGTCGCTATCTGTCGTGGCGGCTCCACCGGGTGCTCCGCGCTTTTTGCCCCAAGACGAGGAGCGCGATTTGTGGTAGGGCCCCAACGCCTTGAAGTAGACGAAGCGGCGGCCATCCTCGTCCATGGCCAGGCCAAAGGAGTCCTCCTCCAGCTCCCTCTGGTTCTCCCGGCCCCGGGTGCAGAAGTACATGCACGTCTCAAACCAGACCTTGTTGAGGAGCCCGAAGGGGGTGGAGGCGCTGAAGACGCAGGAGGTGTAGAGCTTCCGCAGGTCCGCGCGGGTGATCGCCTGCTTCTGCACCACCGGCCCCGCGCCCTGCTCCTCCAGCTTGCGGATGACCGCCGCCAGGGTGAGGTTGGCGCTCCGCAGCTCGGGGTCCTTGGTCAGGTCCAGGGTGCGGCAGTAGGGCGGCTCGTTCAGGTAGCGGTTGAGGGACGAGCGGATGCTGATGAGGGAAGACTTGCTGTACAGCTGGCCGCTCTTGGAGCGAGCCTCGGCGTAGAAGGAGCGCAGCACCCGGCACAGCGCCTCCTTGTCCATGCTCTCGAAGTCCGGGCTCTGCGCCTTCTCGCTCAGGTACTCCCGGAAGATGCGCACCGCGTAGCGGGTGGCCAGGCGGGTGTTCTCGCTCAGCCGGGCTCGCTCGGGCCGCTCGGAGGAGGGGGATCCCGCACAGCCGGCTCCGTCCATGCCGCCCCCGGCAGCCCCGAGCTGCAGCAGCATGGGCTCCACATCGTCCGCCACCATGCCGGGGCGCAGGCCGGGCGGCAGCAGCGGGCGCTGGGAAGGGGGATGCGGGGGGATGCCGGGCGGCCGGCCGTAGGGGTTCTCCAGCAGCGCCCCGTCCTCCCACTCCAGCTGGATCTCATCCTCCTCCTCCAGCTCCTCATCCTCCTCCAGCAGCAGCAGCTCGTCGTCCTCATCATCCCCGGTGATCTGCACCTCCTGGATCTCATCATCATCATCATCATCCTCCTCCTCATCTTCATCTTCCTCCTCTTCTTCTTCCTCCTCCTCGCCCGCGCTGCCCGGCTGCATGCGGTGCTGAGCCGCCCGGGGCTGGGCATGTAGGGGGTCGCTGTCTGCGGTGCCCGGGTTGCAGTCGCCGCTGCCAGGCATCCTCGCCATATTGCCTCTTTATTCCCCTCTGCCTGCTGTGTATACGAGGCTGTGCCGCCTCTCTCTGCCAGTCCCCGGGCCGGGCGCATGCGCTATATTGGACCGCGGCTGCCTGGGTGTAATGACCTTCACAGACCGGGGGGAGGGGACGGGGAGGACGGGGGGCGGGCGGACGGGGGAGGGGGCAGCGCACGGCTCCGCTGTTGTTATTATTACCGCACACGTGGAGGGAGGATGCTGCCCGGGCACTGCCAGCCTCTGCACCAGCCACCCTGCACGGGCACTGCCAGCCTCTGCACCAGCCACCCTGCCCGGGCACTGCCATCCTCTGCACCAGCCACCCTGCCCGGGCACTGCCAGCCTCTGCACCAGCCACCCTGCCCGGGCACTGCCAGCCTCTGCACCAGCCACCCTGCCCAGGCACTGCCATCCTCTGCACCAGCCACCCTGCCCGGGCACTGCCAGCCTCTGCACCAGCCACCCTGCCCAGGCACTGCCAGCCTCTGCACCAGCCACCCTGCCCGGGCACTGCCAGCCTCTGCACCAGCCACCCTGCCTGGGCACTGCCAGCCTCTGCACCAGCCACCCTGCCTGGGCACTGCCAGCCTCTGCACCAGCCACCCTGCCCGGGCACTGCCAGCCTCTGCATCAGCCACCCTGCCCGGGCACTGCCAGCCTCTGCACCAGCCACCCTGCCCGGGCACTGCCATCCTCTGCACCAGCCACCCTGCCCGGGCACTGCCAGCCTCTGCACCAGCCACCGGGCACTGCCAGCCTCTGCACCAGCCACCCTGCCCGGGCACTGCCAGCCTCTGCACCAGCCACCCTGCCCGGGCACTGCCAGCCACCCTGCCCGGGCACTGCCAGCCTCTGCACCAGCCACCCTGCCCGGGCACTGCCAGCCTCTGCACCAGCCACCCTGCCCGGGCACTGCCAGCCTCTGCACCAGCCACCCTGCCCCGGCACTGCCAGCCTCTGCCCCAGCCACCCTGCCCGGGCACTGCCAGCCTCTGCACCAGCCACCCTGCCCGGGCACTGCCAGCTTCTGCACCAGCCACCCTGCCTGGGCACTGCCAGCCTCTGCACCCGCCACCTTGCCCAGGCACTGCCAGCCTCTGCCCCAGCCACCCTGCCCGGGCACTGCCAGCCACTCTGCCCGAGCCTCACACAGGGGGCTCCACATTATGCTGCCATGTGGTACAGTCCTGTCATAGATTACTGCCTGCCATCCCTGTGCCACTGCTGTGCCCAGCTCCTGCCTGCTGCCCTCATGGCTCTATGGACAAAGCCTCATCCCATGGTGGAAACAACCACCACAGGGGCCCCCATCCAGGGATATGGACTTTGCTTCAGCCTATGGGGAGTCTAGCACCTACTTCACAGTAAGATGTGTACATCAGGACCCCCAGCCAGACACCCCTACAGAGCACTCTTATGGCACCACATATACTGTAGCTTCCCATTACTGCATGTAGTCTCAGGCTCTGTTCACACTTTTCATGGGAGGGAAGGGGAGTATTTCCTAAGGATTTGTTTAAGAACTCCGACATATCCCAACCACATCCAGGGGCAGATATCCTAGCATTGTCGGACACTATTCTACCCTATACAGCTGTGCTCACACACAGTATTTTTAGCCAAATCCAGAAGTGTAGCCAAAAAAGAAAAACTAGAACAGAAAGATTCCCCCCCCCCTGCTCTTTTTGGCCAAAATAACTGACCGGATTTGGCCGGCACCAGGAGTGGGTGTAAAACACAGGGGGGGGGGGGGGGGGGGGGAAGCGCTGCGGAATCTGTTGGCGCTATACAAATAAATATCATTATTATTATTATTTATAAAAAAGGTGCAGATCTTCCCATTGTAGTTTTTGTGTTATTTTCACTGGAAATGACTGGCGGAATATTCTGTGTGACCCCGGCTCTATACCTAGAGATATCAGTTCCTTCTTGTTCTACTTCTGTTATTGGAAGCAATAGAAAGCATTGGTGTCATCATGTGTACCTGTGTCCCCTGTCCCATGATAGGAGTCACAGGAGCGCACATACACCCTGCACTGATCATAAGATGCCATAATCGCTTTATTATACAGAGATCTGCTGCACATAGGGGCGGTTCATGTAAATGACGGTGTGCCACTATGTAGTGTCAGAATCTGAGCACTTGGCAGAGAAGCCTCTCATTCTGGGAGAGATCTCATCCTATAGGACTATTCTGACTGCAGGTATAACACAGCACTGAGCGCCCATATATACATATATACAATGGACACATGCACAGGATCGGAGCCATTACTGACAAAGTCCAGATGTCTTACAGAATTGCCATAGATGTGACTCATTGCCAGAATGCCCTCCATTCTGCACAGCGGCCCCAAGCAGTGCGGCTTTCCTTTCTACATACTCCAAGTAGGGATTAGACTAGTATTTTATGAATATGTAACCATGTCGGGTTCGCTGTTTGTTATCGTTGAGCGTCATGTATTAGTTTCATCATCACGTTTTTTCCCTACAATTACATTGAGACCACAGAGAATCATTTTACCACTAATCCGCCAGCACCTTGCCTTTGCTTTTTTTCAATTGTATAAAATATCTTAGCTGCCTAAACAGTTGTTGCTTATTTTTTCATTTAAAAGGGTACTCCAGAGGGGAAAAAAATGATCTGGCATCAGCAAGTTATACAGATTTGTAAATTTTTTTCTATTTAAAAATCTCAAGTCTTCCAGTACTTATCAGCTGCTGTATGTCCTGCAGGAAGTGGTGTTTTCTTTCCAGTCTGACACAGTGCTCTCTGCTGCCACCTTTGTCTGTGATGGGAACTGTCCAGAACAGGAGCAAATCCCTATAGAAAACCTCTCCTGCTTTAGACAGTTCCTGTCTGGGACAGGGATGGCAGCAGAGAGCACTGTGTCAGACTGGAAAGAATACCACTTCATGCAGAACATACAGCAGCTCATAAGTACTGGAAGGCTTAAAGAGGACCTGTCACCCCCGGTGCTGGGGTGACAGGCTCCCGACCCCCCGCTAGCGCCCCTCATACTTACTTGATCGCGCCGGGTCCTGCTTCTTCGGCCGATCCTGGGACGGAGATATCCCCGCGGCAAGCCCGGTGTGTGCACCGCTGAGATGAGTGTGACGCTCATAGAGAATGAATGGAGCGTCGGCGCGATCAAGTAAGTATGAAGGGCTCTAGCGGGGGGTCGGGAGCCTGTCCTCTTTAATATTTTTAAATAGAAGTAAATAACAAATCTATAAAACTTTCTGACACCAGTTGATTTGAAAACCTTTTTTCCAGAGAACTCCTTTACCATTGGAACCTCTGGGTGCTATACATTGGCCCGGATTGTTGATGGTATATGTTAAGTAATACTCCCGACACATACAGTACACCTGACGGACGGCTTCAGCAGAACAATTTGCAGTTATTTCATGTTCTCACTGCCAATTTTCTACACAGGATAGTGACAGAAAGCTCTTAGACTATGTTCACACAGTATTCTGGTCAGTATCAGTAACCAAAACCAGGTGTAACCAATAGAAAGAACTATAATGGGAGGATCTGTACTGTACTGTATCTATGTCTATGAACCACTCCTGGTTATAACTAAGGTACACTGTGTACAAGGTGAAAGCTTCTTCCCTCTTATTTAACATGCTCAACATATTGGAAAAAATGCCTAGAGGCAAAACTGGCATAAAACGCCTCAATAAAGTATTTCCAACCATACAAATGATTTGCAAATTATCTATGTGAGTCCTACACATTCCCAGCACTTCCCAGCATGACGGCTTCAGTCTTCTCCATAGGTTTAGGATTTGTTCATACATCTACATACATGTCATGTCTGTACAGAAAATACAGAAGCAGATATTAAAAGCAATGGGAGCACTGAGAAACACTCCTAATGCATGGCAAATACATGTCACATAAAAAGCCCTGAAAACACTCAAGAAAAAGAAGCTTCAAAAATTGTTTGCAAGAAGAAAAACGCCCCCAAACTACCAGCGGAAAATGTGTATTTCTGAAGCACTTATGGCTTGGAATACACATGTAATTGTCTGCTCTTATGCAGGGTTTATCTTGCCTGATATTTCTCCTTACCGTACTCATCTTTAGGGTATGGGCCTGAAATCACTTTCTCATTGCAGGCAGTTCTATATACTGGAGAATAACAAGATATAGGCATGTTTCATCTATATGTGGTAGATTGCACCTTACACTTAGAGGTCAGGGGAATACGCCTCCTATGTGATTTGTCTATCTCTGACTGGCTACAGACTAAAGCCCCTATTACACGGCGATGAGAGGGAGCAAGCGAGCGCCAACCTGTCAGATAAGCGCTTGCTCGCTCCTAGTTCCCCGCTCACTGGCCAACAGGGAGCGGGTAAGAGCAGGGTGGGCTGCCCGGGTGATCACTAGATCGTCCGGGCAGCCCAAAAAAGATAGGGGCGGTCTGCTGCCACTGCTCCTATTACACGGAGTGACAGCAGCATATCCCTGCTATCATGCTCATTGATTTTTCAACATGTTGAAAGACAACGATCAGCCGACATCGCGGTCTTCTATTACACAAAACGATTATTGGCCGAATACGGAGGATAATTGCTTCGTGTAATAGGGCCTTTAGGCTATGTTGACACAAGTGTATCCTTTTTTGTCAAGAACAAAAAGCCGTTATTGCCGATTATAACAGCCGTTCTTGTCAAAAAAAGAATACACTCTGTAGAATTGTATGGGGAACAGCGGCCACTGTGCACACAATGTATTACACAACGTCATTGTATTGAGGTCAATGGTTAATTGGATTGCAGGCACACCCAAATGTGCCCACATTCCAATTATAATAAAATGATGTTCATTCGGCCGATACTGCAGTAACGGTGGGGTGAACATGTCAAACAGCCGTTGTTCTTACATAGTGTGAACATAGCCTAAAACAGCGATTCCCAAACAGGGTGCCATGAAAACCTGCAGCATACTGGTGGGCATGATGACACATTCCTTTTAAGCATCCCTAGAAGCAGCAGCTGCACAGCTTCATGGGATGCCCCGCTCAATGTAACACCAATGCAGTGGCTGAACATTGAAGTGAAGAGAATTGAGGAGTGGGAACTGTCAGCATGCTAGCCCTCTGATTCATTCTCATAGGCTGCTGGCGAGGAGTGCTGGGGCAATAATATGACCTCATCGCACCTGCTGGAGGATGCCTTCCCCACCGCTCACAGACGGGAGGCCAGAATAGAGACCTGTTCCATGCCCAGAGTAGGTGAGTATTATGTTTTGTTCTTTTTTTTTTTGTGTGTGTGCACAGCACATTTTACTATAGGGCACAGCAGGAGCATTATTATTATGGGGAGCATTGCAGGGGGGGGGGTGATCATTTTACTATGGGGGTGTTTAGTGGGACCTTGTCATTGAGAGTGGACTAGACATTCTTTTCACCAATAAATAAATAATAAAACCAAATTGTACATGGCAGTTTTTTGGCAGCAGTCAGATGTTAGCTGGGAGTCAATGGAGAACTATGACACAATACCCATAGTATGTTTTGGGGTTTGGTGTTTTTACCCCAAAGATATTGGGTGTTTTTCTGCTCTTTTGCAGTTCTGCGAAGTTGCAGCAGGCCATGCGTTTACCTTTTTCTCCCCAAGAAATAGTGGTGTTTTTCTTCCAATAGACTTCTACAGAGGAGGGAAAAAATGCCATGTCTGTAGGCATATTGGTGTTTTCTTCCCCAATTCTTCTATAAAAATTCTGGAATCGTATGATGAAATGATCACATGACTTGTAATGAGAAAAAAAAACACGAGGGATAAAATGCCAGAAAAAAATACCAGAAAGCAGGTAAAACTACAGGCAGTTCTTTGGATGTTTTGTCTGCCCAAAAAGAAAATAGCCTTGGGGTGGCATAAGACAGTCCTCTATGGAGTGTCTCAGCATACACCTGACACTAATCCTGAATAGAGAGAAACACATCTGCATGGGCCATCTATGTTGGTGGAATAGTGGGTTGGGCGAGTAAAACTGTGGGAGCAGTTACATGAAAGGGTTCAGGGTGTTCTAATAAATCACGACTAAATAACAGGTTGCAGTGCCAATCCGATGCATCGAAGAACAGCAGGAAATGTTTGTGTATGACGAGCCAAAGGCGGAAATTATCTGGTCTCTGAATTAAAATAATACGTGCAGAAGCAGGTCAACTCAACTGATAAGGGCCAATAAGTGTCCGTTCTTCTTTAGTATTGCAAAGAGGACTTATGGGGTGTGTGATCAACAAGGGTTACTAAGGGCTTGTGCATATGGCTGTATAACAGCACCAGTGAATGCAGCAACAAATCAAAGGAGTGTTTATTTCACCGGAGTGCGACGTTTCGGCTCAACAATAGGAGCCTTTCTCAAGCAAGTCGAAACGTTGCACTCCGGTGAAATAAACACTCCTTTGATTTGAAGAGCTGTCTGTTGCTGCATTCTCTGGATTGACACAAACCTGGGTCCAGTTTGATGAGGCAAGCACTACATGATAATTTTCCCATCTACCTGTGCTGCTGCTACTGCTGTAAGTGTATAACAGCACCATACATCCTCAGGCAATGTTCACACAACATATGTTTTACATAAATCATGGCCCATGTTGCAGTATACAACAACGGCCGTGATTTATACAAAACATGCATTGCATTTGAATGAATGCAATCCCGGCCGTAGCGTATACACATAGGGCCACATGTATCATCCGGCGAATGGATGATTTTCGGCGGAAAGTGCCGATTTGCGTCTTTTTTTAAGCAAAAATGGCGGATTTGCGAATAAAATATTCGCAAATCGGCACTTTCCGCCGAGTACGCCAGGGGGCGGAAAAGGGGCGGAGAGTGGGCGGAACGGAGGGCGCGGACTCAGAGTCCGCGCGATTTATCATCCGTTCCGCCAAAATGTACGCCGAAAACCTACTCCAGTCCTCAGCTGGCGTAGGTTTTCGGCGGTGCGCAACGGTGCGCACGGGATTTATGTAGAGGCAGTCCGCCTCTACATAAATCTCCGTAGCGCCGGAGCTGCGGGGGCATTTTTACGTCCGGCGTAAAAAACGCCGGACTTAATAAATGCCTCCCATAGTATATGCTCTGGCCTGGATTCCATCTGGCCGCACAAAGACATGTCAGTTCCTCACAATGGAGGATGTGGCTCCGGCTGAACGCTCCATTGTGTGCAATGGTAAATTGGGATGCGGGGGCACACGGATGCGCCGGCATCCCAATTCATCAGAAATGAAGATCATCCAGCCGGTACTACAGTAACGGCTGGGATGATCTTCTCTGACATTGGCCGCTCCGTGACCCGGACGGGTCACAGAACAGCCGGTGTCTTACAACATGTGAACATGGCCTCAGGCTGTAACATGGTGTAGCGTATAGGGCATTCCTGGAGCTCCATATGCCACGGATTTAAAAACAAATAACTGCATGCCGATGGCGCCTGACCCGCTTGTGTGTATAAGCCCCCAGGGTCAGAATGGATATTTTAAGGATAAAGGCAAAATGACCATTACCCATGTGAACAACGGCCGTTTTTTTGCATTGACTTTAATGCAACACATTTCTCTATGAAAAGTACATCCATTTTCATTGAAAACAGCAGCCGTTATTTATGACTGGATTGTCATTAGTTCTTGCTCTCGTGAAAATAACAATAAAAAGAGAATTGATTAAAATATATAGCCAGAAAAAGGAGGTGCGCAGCTGCAGGGAGACATCAGTACTTAAAAGCGTCACTGTCATTATAACTTTCAAAATCTAAATCAACAGTAGATAAAGCAAGTTTGCAATATACATTCTTTTTATTTTTTTTTGTTATCATGCTGTAAAACAAAGATGAACTTCAAAAATCCGGGTCCAGTCTCCAGAAGACAGATTTTCAGTTAAAAAATAGACTAAATATTGGCATTCCGGCCAGTACAGAGAGTCACGGCTCAATGTGTCTATCAGTCACATGACTGCCTTCTCTCTGTGAGCGCTCAGATGGCCTGGGATACACAGGACTTCCTGTTTCCTGACTGTTTCTTGTTTTTTGAGAAAAAAAAAAAAAAGAGTCAGTGCTGTGTTTTCCATGATAACTAAAAAAAACAATGAATGTAAATTGTAAACTTTCTTTATATCACATCTACTGCTGTTTTAGATTTTGAAACTTATAACAACAGTGACACTTTAACATTAGCAAACACACCCTTATCCGGCTCCAACATACAACCCTCTCCACGTTTCCCAGACAGAATAACAGTGTGTTCAAAATGCCCAACACAAAAACCTACTTGAATAGGGCATTAGATTATAAAGCCACTTATTGGAAAATCAGGCCAATACTAGAAATTGTTCAAATTGTTCTACTTTTCCATGAATGGTTAGCAGTGGCTTCTCCAGACATCTTCATCTCCAACCTTAAAGCGAATGTACCATTAGGTACATTTGCTTTAAGTGTTTCAAATCAATAGAGCAGCGCCGGTGCCGGGAAGCTGGATCCGCGGTCCTTTTTTTTGAACCGCGGCCCGGTTCCTGCGCACAGTACCGGTCTATTACCAGACACCAACCCAGGCTGAAGCACTGGAGGCAGGCCAGCCCACCTCCAGTGGGAGGAAACCCCCTCCCCTGTGTGACATGGCTCCATTCGAATCAACGGAGCCGCATCACAGAGGGGCAGGGTTTTCCTCCCACTGCGGGCGGGCCTGCCTGCCTCCAGTGCTTCAGCCCGGGCCATTCTATTGATATGCAACACTGAGGGTACATTCGCTTTAAAGCGTAACTGTCATTTCAGGGTCATTTTTCTGAAAACATTAAATATCAACAGTACAAGCGATTTTAAGAAACTCTGTAATAGGTTTTATGTACTAAAAGAGTTTCCTTCTGGACTGAAAAAGCAATTTCCCAGCCTCCCCCCTCACATCAAATGAAGCAGGATTTCTGTCTCCATTATGTGGCTATGGAGAGGGGAGGGGCTGTTAGGAGTGACTGAGCACGGAGGATTTCTGCAAAGCACAACACCCTGCAATCTGCATAGATAAGCACTGACCTTTCTGACCCCAGAATCCTGCGGTTTAGGTGCCCAGAGAGTCTACAAACAGCTGACCTTCATGTCACCTCTTCCTGCTCCCTCATCTCCCTCGGCCCCTCCCCCCTTCATATACTTACAATGGAGAGAGCAGAACCTGTCTTCATTGGCTTCTCTGTAATGAAGACGTGTTTGCCTGATAATGCACAGATAAGAAGTCAGGGGGGGGGAGGCTGGGAGATTGCTTCTTGAGTACAGAAGGAGGCTTTTTTGGCTGATGAAACCTATTACAGAGTTTCTTAAAATCGCTTATACTACTGATTTCTGCAATAAATAAAAAAAACGACAGTTACGCTTTAAGACTATTTTTGGGGTAGGTAGGATTTTTAATAAGCAGCATAACAAAATTCTTTACTCGGTGGCAGACATTCCTAGAAACACACTACCAATAATAATATTTATCTGTATAATGCCAACAGATTCCACAGTGCTACCTATTAGATCCCTGACTGGCAATGTTGGTGCGAGGAGGGACAATGATCATTCATATGTCACTCCCAATAAGTTTGGTCCACATTGTGATAGGAGGTATATGTCACAATCACCAATATGTACCCTTGTTAAATGGTACAATGTCTATGATTGAATGCACATGTTATTGGTTTTTATTTTTCCTTTTTTTTTTTTGTTTATTCCTTTTCTGGAATGTTCATTACAATGAAAATTGTCAGCAAACTTTGTACACTAGGGCCCATTCACACTGAGCAAAAGAGGTAGAATTTCAAGCAGAGCCTACACTGCTTGGAATTCCCCCTGTGCCATTGATTCAATGGGATTTCTTGCACCCCTCTGTTCAAAAAATCCCATTGAAACAATGGGACAGGCAGTATTTCAAGCGGTGTCCGCGTCACAAGCTCCGCTTGAAATTCCACCTCTTGTGCACAGTGTGAATGGGCCCTAAGGGTTTAAGGCAGATTTGGGGGTTTATTTATTTGGTGTTCTTTAAATCTAAATGACATGCTCTTACCCGCTTAGGTCCTTTACTAGGCACAGAGATGGAACTATTCAATACCTTTAACAGGGCCCTCTACAATCTGGCACCAAGGCACGAGGCTTAACTGAGAATGGGTGTGGCCTTTGTGGACGTGGTGTGGCTTAAACACAATTGCATCAAGATTCACAAACATTTTAGATTTACAATTCCTATGTTAAACATACTTTTAGCTATTTTTTTCACCTGTTTGTTTTACGATCTAGATTATAAAAGGACAGACGAGTTTGATGTCCAAAGGAAATCACTGATCAGTGATTTCCTACAGTTTGGACGCCAGACTCATCTCTGCTCATTATCATAATTAGCGCAAGGCAAAAAAGGGCTTTCTGTACATCGCAACACCAGAGTGGCGCCCCCGGTCCCCAGATCATAGCAACTAAATAATAGCATGACTTCCTGCATTGTTCAGTTCCAATTTTCCATTCACAGTTGTTAAAATAAATAAATAAATAAATAAAATGGGCCAGACAATTCTTTTAATTGAAGTTCAAAGATTAACAACTTTTCACAGTGGAAGCATAAACAGTCCAAAATTAAAGTAGTTTGTATCTAGTAACCATTACACCAGCCATACACTTTTCATAGTGAACTTACATAAGTGCTGTCTCTCTCATTTTCTCTATATCCACATGCACTCAGCATGACCTCTGGTAGCAGCTCATCCCTAAGAAACAGGGGACCAGGTATATTTTACAACAGATGTTGAACCTGTCAGGCTGCCGCCATATACATTATATTTGTACATATTCTTATTGTTTAATTACATACAACAATTTTGAGACTTTTCAGATGATAGACAGATACCGTTTTTCCAGTTTGCTTTAAAGAATTGTATGGTTCCAAGGACAACATCCCCAGTGGCTGATAAATGGACAGTCTAGTAATTGCACTTGTTCTTCCAATTTTGATGGTAATTGTTATTGTATGTGTAAACTTTATTCTCCCTGTGGGTCAGTGCCATTACATAGACTGTAATATATCCATGCTTTGCTTCAGGGTACTCCAACTCATGAAACATGGTCTGAAAGTACAAGAGTCCTATATACTTATAGTTCTGCAACAGAAATTCAAGTACTGGGAACCACTAAACACAAAATAGACACACTGCATCAGACAGTATGTTTTCCTGATGAGCACTGAGACTTCGCTTCTGTCAAATTCTAGAAAACTCGAAACAAAACTTAGTCCCAAAATAATGAAATATCCACTATGGATCTAATTAGTAACAACATCAAAACAACAGCG
Organism: Dendropsophus ebraccatus; assembly: GCF_027789765.1. Classification (NCBI taxonomy): domain Eukaryota; kingdom Metazoa; phylum Chordata; class Amphibia; order Anura; family Hylidae; genus Dendropsophus; species Dendropsophus ebraccatus. Next base: position 65,071,274 of record NC_091455.1, on the reverse strand, counting down.
TAAAGTTTCTCCAGCCACACAACACAATACTTGATGGTATAACTTTCAGGACTTAGTTTCAAGCCAGAAAGCTCTCTGTAGAATTCTGAAAATTTAAAATATAGAAACTAAAAAGTGACAGCAGAAAAGCACCAAGTGGTCAGTGTAGCTCCGCCACTATTTATAGAAAAATGGCCATACCTGTGGATGACAGTTCTGTCTTTTGACTCCCTTTAACCATGCACTCTATTACTAAGCAGAAAATATACCTCAACCACACATCTCCCAAGGAAATAAAAGATTGGGCATGTTAGATCCATCATGCCTAATCCCTCTTTCCTTTAATAGCAGATGTTTTGAGAGGGCTGATCGCAAGCCTAAAACATCAGAAAAGAGTTAAAGTGGCCATACACTTTCAAGAACTGATGACTGAATGATCGTTTAGCCGTCAGTTATATCTCCTACCCTCTGCCTGTGCCTAGAGTGTTCTTGCTTTGGCTTATCTCTTTCTGAACAAAGGAATTAGCTGTGGTTTTCCTTCACGGCCAACCCCTATAACCATTAACTTTTTGTGGTTGCTGCCCCATACACTCTAGACTGACAGATGAATCTACTCAACAATATTCTAACATGTATAGGGGCCTTTAGGGTATGTGCACTCTATGGAATCCTGACGGACCACCCGCTGCGGATTCCGCAGCTCGCCCCCACTTGCGTCTAAGCTGGTCCCATATTTTTCATTCTATAGTTTGCCAGATTGCCCCGTCCGCCCGAAGAATGAGCGGGGACGAGCTGCGTAGTGTGCACATACCCTTAAAGGGAATCAAGCAGTAGGTGCAAAAGATCTAACCTGCAGATAGATTCTAATAGGGCAGTGTGCCCAGGAGGCTAAGCGTATCTATCTTTAGAATATTACCTTTGTTACCCTTTCTGAATATGTAAATAAGGAGGGTCAGAGCACTGGGGGAAATCATCTAGCCCTAGAGTATCTGTGCCTTCTTCATGGCATACACAATGATAAATATCCCCCTAAATCTCTATAGTCCAAAGGAAAGAAAGGAAAAGGAGGACATCATTGAAACCTTAAAATATTTTAAAGGCCTAAATAATTTTCAAGAGGGATTTTTTTTTTAATAAGAAACTGAACAAAAGAACAAGGGGGAACAATCTGAGGTGACAATCTTTTACTGAAAGGGAAGTAGATGTTCTAGGCAGTGTGGTAAAGGAAATAATATATAGACTAGATGGTCCAGGTGGTCTTCTACTGACAGTCTTCTATGGTTGAGCTGCCTCTTTACACAATGGACTTTTGGAGGATTTAAAAAATTATCAGCTTATGCTGACTGACTAATGCATATTTTTTTTTTCAATTTAAAGTTTGTTATTGTTTTGTATAAATATCAAGTGATACAATTATGAGATAAGGCAAGCAGATAAAGGTTTGAGCCAACATAGTAACCAAGTAACAGAATAACATAGCATGAACGTAATTAAACGTAATTCCCCTTAAAAAAAAACAAAAAGGGATCAAATAACGAAAACTGAGAACATAGGGGGAATCCAGCCAGGGCTTCCATGTTTTTATATAGTTTTCATGTGTTCTGTTGGCCCAACTGGCTAGTTCTTTGAAGCGGCAAATCTGATTTAACTTAATCAGCCATTCCGCCTGGGTAGGAGGGTCTGTTTGCTTCCATTTCAGTGGGATTAGGGATTTCGCTGCTGCTAGCATGTGAGTAGTGAGTGACTTTTTTGTTGGGACAAACCCTTGGGATGGGAGACCTAGAGCGATGGCCATCATAGGTAATTTGACTGGTCGTCTAGTGACTTTGCTGGATATTTCCTCTACCTTATTCCAGAAGGGGATGATTTTAGGGCAGGTTCTCCAAATATGTGTAAGGGAGCCTTTGTGACTCAGGCATCTCCAACATTGGTCTGTGGGGGATAATTTGTAAGCGAAAAGCCATTCTGGTGTCTTATACCATCTGGAGAGGAGTTTGTAATGATTTTCCTGAAATAGGATGCAGCGAGAGAAACCATGCGAGTTGGACAGAATTGTGAGGAGGTCTTCATCAGATATAGTGATGTTCAGCTCCTTTTCCCAGGAGAGTATGTAACCTGGTTTTGATGTACGTAATAAAGCTGTAATCAGGTGGTATAAGACAGAGACAGAACGAGTTTTCTTAGAGGGGTTAAGAAATAATTTTTCGAAGGTTTTCAATTCCCTAAATAGGTCAACAGTTTGCGAGAGTTTTGTTAAGCATTTAGTGGCGTGGGCTTGGTGTAAGAAGTTAGGGGCTGCGTGGTGTAAAGTGTCAGCAATTGTTTCTTTAAACAATGAGGGGTTGTCCCCCATAAATGTTTGGAGGGGGATGTTTCCTAGTGAGAGCCACATATGTTTGTATGTGGGCGTCACTTCGTTGACTATCCAAGGTATTAAAGTTGCTGGAGTTATTGGTGATGGGGAGGGGGCTAGGGTATTTCCCAAGCTTTTCCAAATCTGTAGAGAACCTTTCAGTCTAGGGGGGAGATTGGGGTTTTTCAGGAGTGTTACTGTTGGGAACCAGATATCATGGGGTTGTAGTTGGGAGGGTCTAGTGGATGGGTGTGATGGGTGTTGTTCAGTAGCTAAATCCAGCCAGCAGTTCAATTGTATGGCTTTGTAGTAGGTACATATGTCGGGTAGTCCTATACCGCCTTTGTTCTTGTGTTGTATTAGTAAGTTATAAGATGTGCGTGGTCGCTTACCCTTCCATAGGTATATAGTAAAGATGCTTCGTATATTTTGGAAGAATGTTGGCAGGAGAGCAATTGGGACCATTTGTAATATATAGAGAATTTGGGGCAAAATGTACGTTTTGACAAGGTTCTTCCCACTTAACCAAGATATTATAGGTAAGTCATAGTCTTTTAATAATTTGGTGATTTCCGCTATCAGCGGTATGTAGTTCAGATGGTACAGGTCATTTAAGTTACCAGTGAGCTTTACACCTAGATATTTGAATGTTGATCTGGCCCACTGAAAGGAGGTAAGACTAGTTAGGGCTTGTTTCATATCAGGGGGTAGAGAAATTTCTAATAGTTCAGACTTCGCAGTGTTTATTTTGAAGTTGGAGATTTTATTGAATTCTCCTAAGATTCGCTCAATATGAGGGATGGAAGTGAGTGGGTCAGATATTAGGAATAATAGATCGTCGGCAAAGGCCAGTGTTTTCAGGTGTGCTCCTCCCAGTTCAATTCCTTTGATTTCTATTGTTTGCCGAATTTTTTGGATGAGTGGTTATTAGGATATTAAAGGGGGGGGGGGGATAAGGTATCATTGATTTTTAGTCTAGCATGTGGTTGGTCGTATAAAGAGAAGATTGCTGTTATGAGAGCGGGAGGTAGGCCGAATTTTCCTAGAGTAGCTTTCATATAGGACCAGTCTACTCTGTCGAATGCCTTCTCGGCATCAATGCCAAGAAGGACACTCGACTTGTTGCGGGTTTTGGTTTCGTGTATGGCCCTGAACAGTTTAGCTGTATTGTTCCTCCCTTCTCTACCATGTACAAAGCCTGCTTGGGAGTCACCTACTAGTTTAGGTATCAGTTTTTTGAGGCGGAGAGAAATAGTTTTGGCCCATATCTTCAAGTCTAAATTTAGCAAAGAAATGGGCCTATAGCTGCCACAATGAAGAGGATCTTTGCCTTCCTTCCATGTTATTGCTACGTGTGCTTCTTGCGATTGCCTCGGCCAGCGGGCTCCCTGTAGCAGTGCATTACAGGTAGAAGTAAGGTGGGGGAGTAGTTGAGGAAGGAATTTTTTGAAGTAAAGAAGTGGAAGGCCATCGGGGCCTGGGCTCTTACCTGGGGGAAAACTTTTTATGACCTTGCTTATTTCTTGTGGGGTAATGGGTGTTAGGAGCGCGTCTCTGTCAGAGGGAGACAGAGTCAGTAGGGATAAATCTCGTAGAAATTCTGAGGTTAACGTATCCCTGACACTCTGGGGTGGGAGGTTTTCGGATGATTGAAGGTTATAAAGTTGGGAGTAGAAGTGCTGGAATGCTTTAGCTATAAGAGGTGTAGTAGTGTGTGTGACTCCGTCATGTCCCTTAATTGCATGAATTTGGGTCTTTTCCCTTGCTTTCTTTATTAAAGAGGACATCAATCTCCCACCTTTGTTCCCATGGGCGTATAGTACCTGTTTGAAATGCAGAAAGGACTTGGCCGAGCGGGCATATAGGATATCTTTTAGTTTTTCCCTAAGGAGTTTTAATTTGGGTAGAGCTGTTTGCAGTTGAGAATTTATGGATCTTTTCTACTGCCGCTATTTGTGCTAAGAGGGAGTCAATTTCTTTTTGTTTAATTTTCTTGATTTTGGAACCTATGGCAATGAGTAGACCTCTAAAGTAGGCTTTATGGGATTCCCAGATTATGGGTGAGGCTATATCAGGAGTTGTATTAGTGGCAAAGAATTCATCTAGTTGTTTCGTTATTGTGTCACATGTAGTGGGGGAGCTTAATAGTGATTCATTTAGTTTCCATCTCCATTCTTTTGCCGGGATATGTGTAAAGTTTAAAAAAGCAGAGGTAGGGGCATGGTCGGATATAGTAATTTGTCCAATCTCTGCATTTGAGAGGGTAGGGAGAAGTGAGTTATGGATGAATATGTAATCGAGTCTATGGTGCGATTTATGTGGGACAGAATAGAATGTGTAGTCACGGTACGTCGCATGTCTCATTCGCCAGGTGTCCAAGAGGGCTAGGTCATGCAATTTAGAGTTCAACCTGCTGAGCGATTTTGTGGGGATAGTGGAGAGTCCTGTGGATGAGTCTAAAAGTGGATTGAGCGCAGTGTTTAAATCCCCGCCTAATATGATAGGGCCCACAGCGAATAGTTGTAGTTCGTCTAGGGCTTTCATTATCCAGGGGGTTTGTCCAGTGTTTGGAGCGTAGAGATTCGCTAGTGTGTAGGGTTTGGAGGCTATAGAGACTCTTAAAAAGAGCATTCTGCCTTCTGTGTCTTCATGTTGCTGTAAGATCTGTATAGGTAGGGAGGAATGTATGGCGATAGAGACACCTTTGGAAGCCGAGGTTGGATGGCAAGCATGTCTCCAGTGGGAGAAATATTTAGTGGGAAATTTGACGGGCCGCAGTGACGTAAACAAGTGAGAGGAGCGTGAATGCGGCTGCATGTAAGATTCGCCGCCCGTCCATGCCAGAGCGCAACAAAGATTAACCTGGCGCCATCAATCACAACTAGTGTGCGTACCTGGTACGCACGCCATCTAGTGGCAGTCACATAATAATATTGGAATAAATCAGTCCATACTTGCTAATACCAGTAAAAATATATGCCATGGACCTGGATATACTCTAGCTTAAAATATCACAATTATAAAGTGCAGGGGTGAATAAGATGCAAAGTGCATAAAGTGCAAAGTGTTATGGTGAACATACATGCATAATTAAAAGTGAAATAAAAATCAGTGATAGTGCAAACCTGACAGGATAGTGAACATAAACATGCCAAAGGAGGAATAATGTATATAAAAATTGGTATATAAAAATTGATATATAAAAATTAGGGGATATCATCTAGTGTGTGATAACTCTAGGTTCAAATTATACATCTATTTCACATATACATTACAAGGCGAGATCCCGGCCCACCGGATCAGCGGTGTATATGAGTATATCAGTGAGGGTCTGGAACGAACAGCTTCCTCAGATTGTTTAGGGAGTGCTTCTGTGTGTGCCGATCCGGGGAGTCAGGAAAGCGCCTCTGCAGGACCTAGAGAGATAAACAGTGGATTGAGAAAGTATTTAACAGCTTAATGCATAGATAAAAGACTGAACCAAGAAAATAAGGTATTCTACTGATGACCTCCTGTGTGGAGTGAATACCAAAGACTATAGCAAGCAAGCGACCATTTGGGTCATTCAGACCGCTAGGTTGGGGTTGAGGGGGGGGGGGTAGAATCGTAGCAAAGAGCCGGTAATCAGCAGTGTCTCTGTCTTTGTAGCTCTGTAGGTTTCTTCAAAGCTGTAACCCAGGAGATTCGATGGATGGATCTTTACGTGGAAGAAGTGTCTTTGCGTGGCGTCTTCTTAGGTCTGGGTTGCTTTGGGGATGTCACCGTATGCCATGGGGTGAAGACCGGTAGTGTCGGTAGAGGCATCTGCGGTTGGAATGGTAGCCAGGAGGGGATTTCTATCGGGCGTAGTTCCAAGAGATCCCAGGCCTTCTCTAGATCTTTTGGCGTGTGGATCACGATTCTTCGGCCATTTCTTATAATCGCTAGACCAAACGGATAGAGCCATGCATATTGGAGATTGGGGTTAATAGGGGTTTCATAGTGCGTCGTTTTGCCATCGTAGATGGGGCAATGTCTTGGTATAGAGCTATGTTCTATCAGGGTCATGGCTCTGTTCAGCTGCTCTGTGTGAAGATCAGAGCGGTCAGACACGGCTGCGGCATGTGTGGCAATGTCTGTGACTGACACCTCGAGCGTCTCAACCCTGTTCCCAACAGCTTGTACCTCAGACTTGATTTCAGCCTGCTCCGTCAGGACGGGTTTAAGTGCTTGTCTCAGAGTCTTCTTCATAAATGATTTCAGGAAAGAGGTAGTGAGTTGTTCGCCATGTTCGCTGTCAGCTACGCTCTCTCTCTCTGAGTCTTCTCCTGTTTCCTGCTGCACAGTGATGTCAGGCGCCATTTTGGGAGCCTTAATCGGTGTTCTGAGGCATCCTTTGCTCAGGAATCTGTAGAGATCTCCTTGCGATTTCCCGGATTTGGGGATCCCAGAAGGGTCTCTGAGTAATCCCCTACTTGCCTTGCCCAAAGCCATGTAAAAAAAGAGCTGTTGAGAGCAGTAGTTCTGTGTTTGGCGCCGGAGCTCAGCTCACATGCGTCTTCTCTCACTCGCGGTCAGGCTCCGCCCCCCCTGACTAATGCATATTGATTGCTACAGCAAAGGACTGTCTTATCCCAAAATTCATAGCAAATTACTGGAGTGACAATAATATTTTGTGAGTTTTTTTCCTTATGGAATTTATTACAACTAAACATTATCTTTATATCTAAAGGTCCCTATACACCTTAGACTTTAGTCGGCCATACCCATCAATCTAAGGTGTTATGGGGCTCTACCGAACAACCACCCACAGATTAAGTCGGTGGCGATAGAGGTTGGGTGTGATGGAAAATTACCACCCAACCCCTTTGTTCAGGGAGAGATAAGCCGCAGTAAGCATTTAGCAATCGTTTCGGAATCAGTTATTGAAGGTGTATGCCCTTTTTTAGTGATAAGCAAAAATATGTTATTACTGCAGGATTGTGACCGCTGGGACTCCCACCTTTTATTTTTTGCCATAGAAACCTAAAAGAATACATTTATTTCCATGATGGTATCTTGTCGCAAAACTGACTTTCCTCCAAAAAGTCTACCAATCCTGTACCGTGTGTTGTAGGAATGTAAAATCCCTATAGGGCAGTTTAGAAATACAATGCATCCAATAAGCATTTATTTCTACATACAAACATAGTAATATTCTGGTGTTCAAATTGATTCTTCATATTTCAGACACTGTATTTTAGATTCATTTGTCCTGATACATTAAGTCAACATACTAAAATAAAATAAAAAATAAAAAAAACATTGCGTGGACCCTAAGGGAGTTCTGACTACACAGCTGGTTTCCTTTTGCAGCTTTAAGTCTTCTTATATCAGTAAAGCTGGAGAGAAACAGTTGTGATAGCCACAGTCCATGTTATGTGCAGAGGCACACAGTCTGTGTCCTCCAAGATTGTCTCTAGTTTTCAGGCATAACTGTTCTCACCCTCCTCCTTAGAGGCAAGGAAGAAGATACGGATAATGCAAGACCTCTTTCTCCTTACTTCCCCGGAAGCGGCAGAAACACAACTGTATCCAGAGAAGAGATAAAGAAGGCCTCAGAGAAAAAGAGAACTTTTCCCAAGTGTTGGACATAAACATGTTCTCCTTGTTCCCAAGGCTTTCACTATTTATTTGGGAATTGTTTTCCTTGTACAAAAAGAAATAAGAAATCTAGTAAAGATGTAATTAATATGGTAAAAGAAAAGCATCACAAAAAGAGGTTGTCCAGGGCATAACTCTAAATTAGGAAACCATTATAATAGGTATAGATTTTAATACGTAAAGGGAGATATCAAGGCAGATGATGTCTGTTCTTTGTATTTTAGCTAGGGAACTGTATTCTTCACAACTGAGTGTGCTTTACTAAAGGTAAATTACCACCATCTTCCGGGGGTCACAATGTTCCTACAACAACTTTTTTTGGTTAGTTGAGTCCAAATAGTGGTTGTTATTTCATATTAATAGACATCTTAGTGAAATAACAGACGCTATTTGGACTCCAATGATCAAAAGAGATTGTGGGTACATTATAGATTATTGGGGGAAGACATTGGGAGAGTAGCTTTTACCAAAAGGAAAAACAGATGTGGAGCTGATTTTTTAATTGAAATACATTTGAAAGCAGTTTTATTTAAGAGTATATATATGTATTCAGTATATATAGTATACACACACTTCTTTTATTCTTTTGTCTCCTATTTTCTGATTGTAGAATTATTTTGTCCATGTGATTATACAAGTAACTAGATCTGCTGTATGAGCAGTAGCAGTGTCAGAGTCTTGCATTACAGAAGGCACCTGGACATAAGAACACTAGGTATGAAAATCATCTATTCAGTTCTGGAGAATGTTGTGACGTGTGGAAGAGAACAGAGCTGTTTCCGTCACCTACTGTTAACTGTGTGAGCCCATAACTTTAATATACAGATGGTAACTTTCATTGTAATCGGACCCTCTGCCCCTGTATGTAGAGCTCAAGCTAAGAAGAAGTGTTATCTTATTATATCTGTCTGTGGACAGTGTAATGACTGCAATGTTTTACTTTTAGCACAATTTTGCTTAAAAGCTTCTGTTGAAATCAATGGAAAGTAATTCCCATTTAAAGGAGAAGTCCAAGAAAATGCAAAAATCACCAGAAGGCAGAGGGTTGGGCGGGGAACCTAATTAAGAAGTTATACCTACCTGTTTCCATGACACACACCCCCCCCAGCGCTGCTCCTGCTGCTGCAACTTCATGTATCCCGTTGATGGATTGCCCATTCAGCCAGTTAGTGAATAGGGTGGGACACGACTGCTGCATCGGCAGGTGCCATAAATACTAGTACTGTATTTTCCGGCGTATAAGATGACTTTTTAACCCCGAAAAATCTTGTCAGAAGTCGGGGGTCGTCTTATACGCCAGGTATGGTCGCCCCATACGGTGGGGGAGGGCTAAAAAATGGCCCGCATCCCCACCGTATGGGGGGACCATTAAAAAAAAAAAAAAACCAGAGTTGACACTACTTTTGTGTCCGTTAAAAAAACTGATCCGTTTTGATTCGTCTTTTTTACAATGGAAGTCAATGGAAAAACAGATCAAAACGAATGCACACAAATGCATCCGGTTTTTGCAAAAAACGGATTGCAAAAACGGATTGCAAAAACGCAGTGTGAACCTAGCCTAACTGATTGACTGAGCATGTAATCCATCATCCAGGTCGGAGGTAATGCCCCTATTCCACGAGTCGTTTGAAGGAGCAAACGAGCGCTATTAGCGCTCGTTTGCTCCTCGTTCCCCGCTCGCTGCCGCCGCTATTTAACGCGGCGTCAGCGAGTGGGTGAGTGCGGGAGGGGCAGCGGGGAGCTGCTGGGGGGGCTGTCTGGGGGATCGCTGATCGTCCGGGCAGCCCATAGGATACAGCAGCGCCTGCTGCCGATGCTCCTATTCAACGGAGCGACGGCAGCAGATCGCTACTATATCAGTCGCTTGTTTTTCAACATGTTGAAAAACAAGCGACTGCAACGATCAGCCGACATGAACGATGTCGGCTGATCGTTGCACTCTATTCCACGGGACGAATATCGTTCGTAGCGGTCGATATCGGCCAAATACGAACGATATTGCTCCTCTAAACGACCCGTGGAATAGGGCCTTAAGTAGTGGTTGTTTATTATGTTCTCCCCTGCCAGCTGACAAATTTTTCAAATCGCTGGACTTCTCCTTTAACCCCTTCCCTCCACAGGATGTACTGGCATGTCCTGCGCCGGGTGGGGAAGTTCAGAGAGGGGCCACGCTGTGACCCTGTTTTGAAAAGCCGCAATCCAAGTTGCTTTCTGCAGCCCGGGACCATAGCTATTAGCGGATGGCCGATCGCCACACCTGCTAAATAGGACACTTAAATGCAGTTGTCAAACAAGACAGCTGCACTTAAAATGTCTTTTGCAGCCTTATCCCTGGTGTCTGGTAGCCGGATCTCCAACCCACAATGCAATCACGGGGGGGGGGGGGGAGGAATCCATTGCACTGACCGGGCCGGGGCTCAACGCCGGAATGACGCTGGTCCTGGATCGGCAATCAGTGTATCTGGTCTGCTGCAGACCCAAATAATAGTGGATCAGCGCTCTATTATATACACAGCATTGATCTCAATAGGAGATCAGTGCTATGTATATAAAATTCCCCCCAGTGAACTTCTAATTAATGTATGTGGGGGGGAGGGAAGGATTTTAATTAATAAAAATATCCCTCCCTTAATAAAAGTCTGAATCACCCCCCTTTTCCCATTTTATAAATAAAAATAAATTAAATTAACATATTTGGTATCGCCACGTGTGTAATCGCACAAACTATTAAATTATCACATCTCTGATCTTGCACGCTAAATGGCGTAAGCGCAAAAAATTACAAAGTGCAAAATTGAGCATCTTTGGTCACTTCAAATCCAGAAAAATGTAGATAAAAAGCGATCAAAAAGTTGCATATACGCAAGTAAGGTACTGATAAAAAGTACACATCATGGCACAAAAAATAACATCTCACACAGCCCTATAGACCAAAGGATAAAAGCTTTATAAGAATGGGAATAGAGCAATTTTAAAGAACATTTAGTTTTTATTAAAGGTTTTAATTTTTTTAAAAGCTGTCAAATAAAAGTTATACAAGCTGCATATCATTGTAATCGTAATGACTTGAGGAATATAGATAACATGTCAGTTTTACCATAGGGCAAATGGCATAAACACCCCCCCCCCCCCCCAATAAAAAATATTGCATTTTATTTTCAATTTCACCACGCATATAATTTTTTTGCTGCTTTTGCAATGTATTTTATGCAAAAATCAATTGCAAAGTACAATTAGTGATGCAAAAATAAGGGCTGATGTGGGTCTGTAGGTGAAAAAATGCAAGTGCTATGGCCTTTTAAACACGAGGAGGAAAAAACAAAAACGCAAAAATGAAAATTGGCCTGAAAGGAAGGGGTTAAACAATGGGACATTTTCTGATGACACAAATATACAATAGCATGTTTGCTCTTTTGTTGTCGTTTTTTTATCTAAGAAAAGAAAAAGAAGCAAACAACTACTCCTATTTCTAAACACAGCTATGCTATAACAGTAAGCTGAACAAAAGATTGTACTTTACAGTTTCAGATGTAACAGGGCCCTCTAGAGTAAGAGAACATTCTGTCTCGTGCCCCAGGCATAATTAATACACCAAAGTTACTGCAGTAGATTTGAAGAAAAAAAAATGCTGCTTTCATTTTAGGAAAACTATTCCACAGCGATTAAAAAAATTAAAATCATGTATGTTAACATAAAAGCAGTTAATTAAATACTTTAATCTTTCAAGTAATGAGCAGAAGGAAAATATTTTTAACAAACAAAAATTATACTAATGAAAAATTTAACTAAATTCACAGTCTGAATCCGCAAAAAGAACCCAGTAAGAAATATCCATAGTGTTTTCATAAATAACCGTTCAAAACAACATACTGTATAAATATGCGAGGAGGCATTTCTAAGAGAGTTGTCATAGTTACATGTAGACTTAACCACTGCCACTTGCCATTTGTTATGGGTTTTTCTTTGTATGGTGGCATAAAAATAAATTGACTGTTAAAACGTATAAAGCTCAACCGGACAACCCCTGTCAATATGCACTACTAAGGCATATGAAAAAAAAAGATGGCGGCCTCCCAAATGGTATTCTCCCTCTACTGACAAAAGAGAGGATTACCCATTGGTTTACTCAGCACAATCCTCTACCAAACGTTTTAATGCAATGCTTCAATTACTGCTTTTCCACTATTAAAAAGTGAGATGGCATTGTCTGGAAACTACAAGGAGCATGGCCACACTAATAGTGAAATTGATAGATTTAAAGGGGTACTCTGGCCCTGTCATATTTTTCAGATATGGCCTGGGAGGGGGTGGTTATGGATGGCAGAGGTCATTTATCTCCCTGGTTCCAGTGCCGAGTCCCGGATCGCAGTGCCCCGTACCCCCGTCCCGCGGCCACTTCCTGGTCTGAGCTGCCGCACGAGACGTGACGTCTCCAGGCAGCTTAGCCATTTGGCGGCCGTAGTGGAGTCCCGCCTCGGCCTCTGAATGGCTGAGCTGCCTGGAGACGTCACGTCTCGTGCGATCCTGGACCCGGTGCCATATCTGAAAAATACGGCCGGGCCGGAGTACCCCTTTAAGTGTCTACTATTTGCAGACCAAATGTACAGCAAGTCATAGATTTCCCCAGAGATTAGCTGACCAATTTCAGATGTAGGGGGTACTTTGCTTCAGGGAAGTGGTTGTCTGGCCGGGGCACTTGTTAGTTTTATGTCCAGGAGGGGGCAAATTAATTAAACAACATACACTTATCCCCCTGATAGTATTACTGGGTTAGCGGGCCGGTGATATCACATCCTGAACCTGGAAGCAGCAGCACAGTAGGGAATGAAGAGGCATGGTGTGCAGGAGCCAGGAAGTTAAGTGAATGTTGTTTTTTTTATTCACCCCATCCCCAGGCATATATAAAAAGTGTCCTGTCCCCTTTAAAGAAAATCTGTCAGCTCCCGAGCCCTACCTAAGGTGCTGACAGTGTGCTGTAGCTGGCAGTTTTCTACTGAACATGGTACCTCTTGGTAATTTTCTCTGCAGTGGATTATGTACAATCTCAGGTCTCATACTGTACTGAAGAGGCAAAGAGAAGTTGTTTGTGCACATCTCACTACTCCTTCATCCTCCCGCTTCTTAATGATCAATTTGAAACAGACAATGAACTGCTGGCAGATCTCTAGACATGTGAGTTACCCCTAGACCACAACTCCAACACATTTGGGCTGAGAGATTCAACTATATCTGAGTGTTTCTTTTAGACATAACCTGCCTACAGAGGACTGATCTGCAATCAGAGACAGCTGACAGCTGAGCGAGCAGGAGGCTGGGCAACACTGAATATGCTTAATTCTGTTCTCAAGCATCTTCCCTCTCTCCCCTAGACTTTCAGTCTGAAAAATCAGCTCCATACTGTCCTGTCAAGTTAGGCAAGCCTAAGAAGAAAGAAAGGCTGGAGATGGGAGAGCATGACTTTAGCTGTGTTCTTTTCAGTGTTCACTGTTTAACCAATCACAGGTGCAGGTACTTCACACAGTAGTCTACCAACTAAACTGCTTCCCTTTCTTTTCACTACACTGTCCTCACCAATAGGAGGTTAGACCCTGTCACCTCTATATAAGGTCAGTTAGTTCCTGGTGGGAGGTATTTCTCTAGTTAGCCTCAGTGATGAGAACATAAAGAGAGAGAGAGTTACTACTATAGTCTACAACCAGGCCTGGCTTAGGCCAGGGCCCTGGAAAGGTTTTTTTTTTTTATTTAGTGGATGGTGGGAAGAGAGACAGACTGAGATTTTCTTCTATGAGAGACTCTTTAGCTGAAGATACACTGCTAAACCCACAGGTGGGGTAATCATCCTCTGGGTCAACCTTGTCTATGCCTGGAATCCTTCTTCACTTGTCAGGACAATCTGCAAAAGTTCCAGAAACTGATCCCCCAGTAGGACAAAGAGCCAAAGCTAATGTATCCTACTGATCCAAGCTTGAATACCTTGGGAATGCTCAAGGAGTTAGCTACACCCAGTAAATGCCTGGGGCTAATACTACCAAACCTGGCACTTGCTGAACTGGTTCGGCAAGAGGTGGTCTCTCTATTGTGCTTCTAACCGTGAGTACGAGGATTCTCTACAGTACACTCAGCCACTCTCAACATATCCCGGCAGAGTACTTTTCCATATTAGACAAGGTCCCCAAGACGGTCCGTTACACCTATTCTAAGTCAAGCTACACCTTTCCTAACTTCAACTGTACTTCTCCTTTCAACTGTTTCCTCAAAGTCATTACCTCAAGCACTTCTGCAACCTACACCTGCACCTAGTGGACTGTTTTATTTTACCTTGTATTGCACTGAAGTCTCACAGTAAAGTCTCAGTTTGGTTAAGTGCTGAACTCTGTACTCATTTACTCGCCGCACCTTCACCCTTACATTGTGCTACCCCTCTGGCTTGTTCAGTGGCCCCCTTCGGCTTGTTCTGTGGCTCCCGTCCTGATGTCCCTCTCATGCAATCAGTGCGCTGTGTTGGCTGAATAACAGTATACAATAAGCCCCTCAACTTATAATTATAAAACTGTAGGTCTGTGTCAGTACACTATAATTCAAAGAGAAGAGGAAGGAGGAGGGAGTGGTGAGGCGTGCCCAAGTGTGGCGCTAACGCTACAGCACAGCACCTCTTTGTCTCTTCTTTTCAATAAGAAAATAAAGACTGTGCTGAATACACAAAAGGTACTATGTCCACTAGGGCACTGTAATCTGTAACACACTGTCAGGACTTCAGGTCAGGTCTGAATGCTGACAGATTCCTTTTGAACAACACTCTCTTTAAACCCTGCAAGGGGGAAGACTACTTTTCTGGAGAAAGATCCCTAGGGTTTCATCCCCAGAAAAGTAATAGATTGATGGAAGTAGCAGCATAGTCTGAAACCTAGCCAAAATTCATCATCAGTATAGCAGTCAGGATGTGACGGTCCAGAGCCTCAGGGGGCAGTCACACATTTCATGTAACACGGAACCTACGGACAGGTGAGCTATGTAGTGGAATGAATCACTTCCCAGCATCATGTATCAATATGAAGCCAGGAGCGGGGGAAAATGTTTGTATCTTTGCAGGACAGTAATGACACAACCGCGCGGCTGTATCAGTACAGTAGTGGGAAGATTTGAACAGGTTCAGATCTCCTGGCATCACAATAATTCCTGATGCTGGCCCACACCTTCATGCTCTGTGGCATCTGTATGAATTCCCTTAAAGGGGTTATCCAGCGCTACAAAAAACATGGCCACTTTCCCCCTACTGTTGTCTACAGTTTGAAGTGAAGGGAGCTTAATTGCAAACTGCACCTGAACTGGAGACAACAGTAGGGGGAAAAGTGGCCATGTTTTTGTAGCGCTGGATAACCCCTTAAAAGGGCCTTTACATACTGAGTAAAATAGGCGGAATTTACTATTAGACTATTAGACACTTTATAAAGAGACCGGACCGGTCTCGAAACGCATTGTGTCGCTGGCATAATTCTTTTAATTAATTTTATGATATTTTATATCTCTATTACCTCTTGGACCTGCGGCTGCGTCAGCCGCGGCTGAGCAGCCGATGACGCTGAAGAGGGCAGCCGGCACTCAGGACGCTCGGAGGGATTCGGCCGGGCCGTCCGAAGACGACATAGCAGACTGAAGATCGGAGACGAGTCGGCACGTGACAGGTATGTATAGCGCACCACACTTCCGGGTACACGGGTGGGGGTGGTGGG
This sequence comes from Dendropsophus ebraccatus, assembly GCF_027789765.1. NCBI lineage: Eukaryota > Metazoa > Chordata > Amphibia > Anura > Hylidae > Dendropsophus > Dendropsophus ebraccatus. The sequence goes on along the minus strand of NC_091455.1, from coordinate 65,055,590 downwards.
ACACGGGGAAGGGGGCCATTCACAGACATAACATACATTACAAAGTTGTATAACTTTGTAATGTGTGTTATTCTGTGAATAATTGTTTACCGCCGCACTACCCCTTTAAGCTCCATTCACTTCAATGGAAATGAGTTACAAAATCCCACCCAAACTGGAGACAAGAGAGGGGCTGTCTCTGGAAGAAAGTGGCCATTTTTGTGTAGCGCTGGATAACCCCTTTAAAGAAAGTTGCCACTACATTCTCACAGTGGAGAATCCACAGCAAGAATGCAGGGCTATAGACTCTTATTGTGAGGAGTATAGCAACAGATTTGCTACCGCTGTGAATGTGTTGCGTCTGATTCTACCCATAAACAGTTGTTGTTTTTTTTTATGCCAGTAGAGTTTTCATTAGTAGAATGTCCAGGACGTAGTGAATACTTAGTGACATGGATAATATCACTGTCCTAAATTTAGACAGCACAAAGTTAAACTTGGTTCAGTGGCAGCCTGTCTAGTCTATCACAGAGGTGCTGGTTGTATAAGGCTACATTCACACATTCCATGTTCCTCACAGAACATGGATGTGGAATTCCTGTAATGGACTGTCCCCCTACCCGGGCAGCATCTGTAATTAGATGCTGGGAGTGGGGGACCTGTACAGATATGCGCCACGCTGCAATTAAAGCAGCCGCGCGGCGCTGTCATTACAGCGTGGTGCATATCTGTACTGGTCCCCCGCTCCCAGCATCTAATTACAGATGCTGCCCGGATGGGGGGTGGGGGTGGGGACAATCCATTACAGGAATTCCACGTCGGTGTTCCGTGAGGAACATGGAATGTGTGAATGTAGCCTAAGTTTAGCAATTTGCTGCACACGTTTTCCTCTTCTTTATGCTACTCGTCTGACGTACTTTACACCTGCATTCAGTTTCTCTTTGCCATGTCCATTTCTCTACATATATTTTATCATATAAAGATAAACCTGGTGCATGGCATGTATACAATTTTGGTTCAAGTTGAGACAGAATTCTAGGGAATTTCAGGATTTGTATTTATAACATCCTAGGTTTGGATGAAAGGCGCCCAACATGAGAATTTGTCCACATTGTGCTCCCTTCATGGTGGGGTCATTTTGCGGTTACCAATGGCTGTGCAAAGTTGCGGATAATCCAGACATTTTGCACCTATTGGGAATGGCCAAATGCATTTCTCTGTGTATAGGAACTCAGCCTGAGGGTGCCTTCACACACAGCCGATCCGCAGCAGATTTCACGCTGCGGATTCGCAGCAAAATCCGCTGCAGATCCAGTGTCAGTGCATCCATATGAGAATACATACTCGCAGAGGGATTGACATCCTGGTGTGTGTAAGTTAACCCCCCCAGTCACTGGAGCATACATCACCTGCTCCCCGCTCCGGCTTGTTTGGGGGTTCTCGGCAGGAAGTCCCGCTCAGCTAATCAGTGCCCTGCGGCGGGGCAGCGCACTGATTGGCTGAGTGGGACGAGTAGACGCCAGGACCCCCCAAAGCAAGCCGGAGCGGGGAGGAGGTGATGTATGCTCCAGCCGCCCGGGGGGTTAACTTACATACACACAGCAGGATGTCAATCCCTCTGCGAGTATGTATTCTCATAGGGATGCACTGACACTGGATCCGCAGCGGATTTTGCTGCGAATAGAAGCGTGAAATCCGCTGATGATCCGGTTTGTGTGAAGGCACCCTCAGGCTATGTTCCCACACAGTATTTTTGCTCAGTGTTTTGCAACCAAAACCAGAAGTGGATTGAAAACACAGAAAGGCTCTGTTCAGACAGTTGAAATTAAGTGGATGGCCGTCATTTAATGGCAAATATTTGCTGTTATTTTAAAACAAAGGCCGTTGTATTAAAAAAATGGCAATTATTTACCATTAAATGACGGTCATCCACTCAACAGTGTGTGAACATAGCCTTTCTGTGTTTTCAATTCACTCCTGGTTTTGGTAGAAAAACACTCACCAAAATACTGAGCAACAATACTGTGTGTGAACATACCCTAAGGCTATGTCCACACAACATATTTTTTATGACAAGAATGGCCGTTCTTTTCAATTAAAACAAGTTCTTGTTATTAAAAAAAATGTCTTGCATTGAAGTCATGGCCAACAACGGCCATTGTTCACACAACGTATTGAACAACAGCCGTCGTTCGCTTCGGCTGTGGAAATAATTGACATATCAATTATTTCTGGCCATTCTACATTGATTTCGATGCAATTTTAGTGCCAAACAACGGACGTTGTTCGTACATTGTGTAAACATAGCCTAAGGCTGCAGTCACATGTTTTGTGTTCACTCCGTGAAGCACAGACAGGATATCCCCGTACTTGAGTGTTTCTCCACATGGCATGAAGTATAATATAATTTATTAAAGATCTATTCATGCGGCTCTGTCATTACAGCGGTGTGATCATTCAAACAGTTTCCCCGTTCCCAGCATGATGTATTAACATCATGCCGGGAGCGGGAAAACTGTTTGAATGATCACACCGCTGTAATGACAGAGCCGCTTGAATAGATCTTTAAAGTGACTGCACCACCAGGCCCAGGCTGAAGCACTGGAGGCGGCCGACCCACCCTTAGTGGGAAGAAACCCCAGCCCCTCCATGACGTGACTCCATTAGAATCAATGGAACCCTTTCATAGAGGGGCAGGGATTTCCTCCAAGGGTGGGTCGGCCGCCTCCAGTGCTTCAGCCTGGGCCTGGTGGTACAGTCACTTTAATATATTATATGCAGAAAGGGAATCCCTGTACTGGAGCCTTTCTCCGTATAATATAATATATTAAAGATCTATTCATGCGGCTCTGTCATTACAGTGGTGTGATCATTCAAACAGTTTTCCCCCTCCCGGCATGATGTTAATACATCATGCTGGGAACGGGGAAACTGTTTGAATGATCACACTGCTGTAATGACAGAGCCGCATGAATAGATCTTTAATATATTATATTATACGGAGAAAGGCTCCAGTACAGGGATTCTCCGTCCGTGTCCAGATGGTGGCAATTAGCTCTGCAAGGGTGTTTCTTATCATCCTTGCACAGTCTGCAGTCTCATACAGCTGGGCTCTCCCCCGACCATTTTATACAATAGAGATGAGCAAACTTTGAGTATGTTCGTGTTTGTCAGAACATTTGATTACCAGTGGCTGAAGCAGTTTGATGCAGCCCTAGTGGGGCACTAACATGTTCCATGCACAGTCCTTAAATACAGATGATGTGCTACGGATGAAATTCAGAGTTCCCGGTATCATCATTCATCATGATGCTGGTAGCTCTGAAACTGTTTAAATCTTCACACTACTGTACTGACACGGCATGTCAAATTCAGGGTTTGCATTCAGATGACCCCAAACATACTCAAAGTCCGCCCATCTCTATTGTATATGGGCAGCGCTCAATAAGCTTTGTGTATAATCCTCATCAGGAGCCATAAGGCTTTCTCCTATCTGTGCTGGTGACCATGTTATTGCCAGGTATCTGCAGACCTGGGGCAGCTCAGCAGGCTGTATTTCCAGCAATGCGAAAATACATTAAAGTGTATGTTCACACAGACAAAAAAGCGCCCAAAAAAAGCCTTTAAAAATTACCACACTTATTTCAGTTTTTCTTTTAAGTGATGTTTAGGGGATGAGCTGGTTGTTCTCCTAGAGAAGGATAGGATCTGCCAAATAATACAGTGAAAATAAATAATAAATGCTAAATAATTTACAAATAAATTAATGGTACAAATTACTGAGAGAAACAAGTGTACAGTCCATGTGTACTCCAGATCCATGTCTCTCTCCTCACACATGACTGGTAACATTTTATTACATACTATATGTGTGGTCACAATATGATTCCCTTCATGTATTATTCAGAAACCTTCATTCATTAACTCCTGGGCTGTGTAACTCGCGCGCTTCCACACAGATGCCAAGCAGACAGGGCAAAGCCATCACTTTGATCAATCTCCCAGCAGACAAGCACCCACCGCCCCCTAGTGTCTCCCGGCTGTAACTACAACCTCCTTTCTCACAAACACACGGCCCCTTTGGTGTCGTCTTGTCTGCCGTGAAAGGGAATAATTCCCGCAGTAAACCCCTTCCAGGAGGACGGCTGGCAGCCGGGGCACACCATGGCATCACCCACCAAGGGTTACACGGCCATTACAGCCACCAGCCTCGCCGTATAAGAGTAAAAACACCCTCCATGCCCCCGGGGCAAATCTGCAGCAGCACAATGGCGTCTTTCATACAGGGAGATAGAAGCTTGAGGTGAAAGGAAGAAGAGACGGGAGAGCTCGGCGGAAAAGTAGCTGGAGTTTGCAGAGTATAAACTCCAGGACAGGGGCAAACCGCACCGGTGTGCACAGTGCCCAGCTATAGAGCTCACTAGCAGCACTCCTCACCCCCTGTACTTAGTACCCCCTGGGCGCAGCACTACCGCAGCTCCCCCATTACCCCCAGCACACACACAGCGTTAGCGCACACACGTCTGCATCCAGCCAGTGCATCAAGGAAGTGGTGATGATGAAAGGAAGGGAGAAAAAAAAGATTAACCAGGAACCTGGCACATGCGTAAAAGCAAGTTGCACCCTAAAGTCCCCAGCCATCCCCTCCATAGCACATAATAGCGAAGCTGGAACCATCAGATCTTACCTGGAACATGGAAAGAGCCAGTGTGCTGCTGCTGCTGCTGCCCAGCTCCCCCTGCTCTGCTGGATTGCTCCCCTTTTTGTGGCTCCTGATTTCTTCCAGCGATCTGCTCTGCTCGCTACACCAGAGAGAAATGCAATAGCTTGGCTAAGGTAGACAGAACAAAATACAGAGAATAGTTGCTCCAGGGCTTTGAAACCCCTCAAGGCAGGGATCAGGATACAATTAGCTCATGCCTCTACCTCCAGTCTAAATCAATCTGCAGAAGAAAAGATGAAATGAAATTAGCCTGGCTCCCAAGTCCTAGCCCCCTATCATGTATACATAGATAGATAGATAGAAATACATACATAGAAGAATATAGCATGGATTGTGGCTGCTTTTATTTTCTGTGTGTAAAGGGAAAACACAGTCAAGCTCCAGCCTCCAACTTGCTTATTACTCTCCCCTTGCACAGAAAAGCTGATTTTAATCGTTGTGATTAGTTTTGATGTAAGGTTTCCCCAGGCAGTTTCTGCAAATGGATGGAGTGTTTCTTGCCAGAAGAGAGAAAAGCAGCAGATGATGATAATTATTAGAAGGATTGTTGCTTGTTTCTTTTTATTTGTATTTAGATGATGTCTCCCTCCCCCCCTGCCCCCCTTTCTCCTCCTGTACTTTCACAAGTTGACCTGACATTGTCACAGTACTAAGGTCACCCAACTTGTTGATAAGGATCGCCTCCTGTCCCCAGTGTATCCAGTCATCTGCTGGAATATTTTATTTCATTCCCTTGGCTATAAAACTTCCACAATGGGAAAAGAGGTTGATGGGTTTTTTTTGTTGTGTTTTTTTTTTTTTTTTTTACCCCAATCAAGTCTGAATCATTGCCTCAGGGCGATGCACAAACTCATTTCAAATGTTCAACCATGCAGAATTACAAAAGCGATTGAAGAAGTTCTATGCATTTTACACTGATTATTTTCAAACATCAAACATATAGGAGGATAGCCAAACACTGGATAGTTTACGACACATTTACATTTCTGTCATGTGCATCCGCTGTATTATTCAAAGCAAAGCGTCACCTGATAACAGTGGAGAATTGCATAACTAACAATGCCTGATATGCTAATATAGTATAGAGTCCAATATTGTCCAATAATAACCTGCAGGGAATCCCCCACACTTCTACTGCATAGAGTATACAGTGGTAGAGCAGGGGCACCATTGATGGCAGCCCATAGACTGCTAATACAAGACTGACAGAAGCTGTCACTGTGTCCTGACAGTCATGGCAGCAGGCTTTGTCAGCATTTCCTTGGCTGAATACAGGCTGGTGAAAAATAGAGATGAGCGACCCGGCCGAGGTTCGGGTTCGTATGAACCTGAACTCTCGGCTTCTGATTCCCGCTGTCTGCCCGCTTTGTGGAGAGGGTGGATGCAGCCCAAGGACAGCCTGGAAAACTGGGATACAGACTATGGCTATGGCTGTATCCCAGTTTTCCAGGCGGTCCTCAGGCTGTATCCACCCTCTCCACAGAGCGGGCAGACAGCGGGAATCATTGCCGAAAGTTCAGGTTCATACGAACCCGAACCTCAGCCGGTTCGCTTATCTCTAGTGAAAACATTTCCTTTATTTTGCTGGCAAATACCACACAACAGCAGTGTGAAATGTGAACTACTATCCAGTCACAGCGGGGTTAGTATCACTTTACTCTTACTTGGAAAGGCAGCAAAGCCAGTTCCACATGGCTGTAATACTGATGCATTTTACTATTCATATAATGGCCGGGATACTTACCAGAGTTGGTTCTACTGAATTTAGATCCCCATTGAACTCTTTGGTAACCCAAGTATAAATCAGAAGAATATTGAGGCATCCAGCAACCCATGGGGAGCCTCCTTCAAGTAGCTGGGGGGGCACCACGGTGCAAGGAGAAGCATCTATAGAATTGGTGAGCATTCCATAATTCCAGAACATAGAGACTAATTGATCCTAAAATTAGGTTGTATTCTAGCAATATGCCACTTTATGAAATGGGAATACCACTTTAAATCTACCATTGTTATGTTTGTGTGATTCTGTTTAAGGGTACAAACCCACTTGACATATTTGCTGCGTGAATCAGTCTTAAAAATAAGCAGGCAAAACGCAGGTTGGCTTTATACGATTGTTCTGCGTTAAAATACGCAATTGCGTATTTTTGAAGCGTGAAGCTTGTTGTTAGCAAAGCATCAGTTGTTAACAACCTGTGTGAAAAACGCATGTAGCTTCACGCTTCAAAAATACGCAATTGCGTATTTTAATGCAGAACAATCGTATAAAGCCAACCTGCGTTTTGCCTGCTTATTTTTAAGACTGATTCACGCAGCAAATACGTCAAGTGGGTTTGTACCCTAAATACTGACATTAGGAAATTGTTAGTTTTGAAGTTCCCTACTATAGCATTGAAAAAAGAGCTGTTACCAGAATATTATTATAGTGACAATAAAGTTATGGTCCTTCAGACTATTAAAACAGACTTCTCAATTTATTTGAAAAAAAAACAAAAAAAAAAACTCCACAATTTTGTAGAGTAAGAAAAAAAATATTCACTTACTTCAAGGTTACAAACACACTTGGCGGGTCTGCAGCGAGTCTCCATACTGCGTTTTTGCAGAATCCTTTCTCCAGACTCTCTCATTTTTGGCTCCTTGCTCCATCACATATAGTAGTTAGGTCCCCTGTGTCCCTATATAGCAGTTAGGCCCCTATGTGCCTCTATATAGTCTTAAAAGGGTTATCCAGCGCTCCAAAAACATGGCCACTTTTGCCCCACTCTTGTCTTAAAGGAGACCTGTCACCCCCCCCCCCCCCCCCCCCCCCCGTGCCGGGGTGACAGGCTCCCGACCCCCCATTACAACCCCCTATACTCACCTGATCCCGCCGGGTCCCGCTTCCTGAGCCTGTCGGGTCACGAAGATATGAGCGCCCAAAGCCCGGCGCGCGCGCTCACAGGAGAGTCCGACGCTCATAGAGAATGAATGGGGAGTCCGATGCTCCGTCATTCTCTATGGGCATCGGACTCTCCTGTGAGCACGCGCGCCGGGCTTCGGGCGCTCATATCTCCGTGACCCGACCGGCTCAGGAAGCGGGACCCGGCGGGATCAGGTGAGTATAGGGGGCTGTAACGGGGGGTCGGGAGCCTTTAAGGTCAGGTGTGGTTTGCAATTAAGCTCCATTTACTTCAATGGAACTGAGTTTCAAACCTCACCCAATCTGGAGACAAGAGTGGGGGAAAAGTGGTCATGTTTCTGTAGCGCTGAATAATCCTTTTAAGGCTCTCCTGTTTCCCACATAAGGCTGTGTTCACACTATGTAAAAACAGCAGCTATATTTCATAACAACGGCTGTTGTTGCAGAAACAATGGCCGTTATTTTCACAACAGTGGCTTTTTGTTATGAAATATGGCCTTTCTTTTTACATAGTGTGAACATAGCCTAATAGGTGTGCTCTGTACCCCTATATAGTAGTAAGGTCCCTTTATAGTATCTGTGCAGTCCCCATATAATATAGGCCCCTATGTGCAGTTCCCATATAGTATCAGTCCCTCCCCTGTAACCCCCCCATATAGTATCAGCCCCAATATCGAATCAATCCCCTCATGCAGCCCCCATATAGTACCAGATGCTGCCTGAAGTCCCCTTATAGTATCAGTCCCCCGCATCCCCCTCCTTGCAGCCAATGGTCATTAGACATACTTCTAGTTAAAAGGAGCAATACAGCACCCAGGGGCGGCCCCGTCACTTGCCAGGGTTCACCGGGTTCTGGTGTCTTCCTTTGATGTACTGAACTTTCTGGCTGAAACATACATCATTTAAAGGAAAGTAAATTATTATAGCAATTGCATTGTTTTTTTCAAAAAAACTTTGAGGGAAAACAGAGCAAATGATAAAATTACCTAATTTATATATCTATTAAGGAATGCCTTCTAATGGTGCGTTTACACAGAGAGATTTATCTGACAGATTTTGGAAGCCAAAACCAGGAACAGATTACAAACAGGAAACAGGTCATAAAGGAAAGACTGAGATTTCTCCTCTTCTCACATCCATTCCTGGCTTTGGGTTCTAAAATCTGTCAGATAAATCTCTTTGTGTAAATGCACCATAAGACATCGATTGCAAGCATGGTTACAACCACATGTAATGACTACGACTGGCACTTGCCCCCTTTTCGCCTTGGAAGGTGTTCTGAGACATGCAGAGGGTGGAAGTGAGCACCACGAAGCAAAACAGATACAACATTTTCTGCTCCCCCAACTACCACTTTAAACAGACATTGTAAACTATTGGTATTAAAAGGAATATTTGTATCTATGAGCACACTGCATAAACTACAAAGTGCCACATAAAAAAATGTATAACAAGATATACAAATGGAGTGATCAATAATTTTTCCTGTGTCTGATCTGAAAAAATATGCAACTGATATAATAACTGAATATGATTTGATTGAAGTGTCATGACTTTGATTGAAGTATGTTTTAAGGCTATCTTAATGCTGAACTTACATAGAGCGCTATAGCTGATTATGTTATGCACTAAGGCAAACAGGTTACTGTGTATATTATGGAAACACTGAAAAACACTGTAACTGAGGTGAGTCGGTATCCTTTCTTCAATCTTGCTGTGTTTGGACTGTTGAAGGCAATTAGGCTGTATGGTGCTGTTAAAGATGAGTACAAAGTGCGCTGGGAAAGGGCTTGAGCCGGCAGCTCCGTTACAACCAGTTCTCAACATTTGGCGTTCTGGCATGTAGTTGACCTGGTTTGAGTGACGCAACGTCTTTTGATAACTCTTGGTGCTGGTCAGGGTCAAACAGGGTCTAACGCATTTCAGTGGTCATTGGCCACCTTCATCTGAGTGCGAGACTCTTAAGTTAACATAGTAGCAGCACAACTGCAAGTACAGTGCCGTGGCACACTGGTGAGATCTTGGGGTTTTTACTATAAGTTCAGTTTATGTTAAAAGGCTAAATTTACACTTTAAGTAGTTTTTCAGGGCCATATACGATGTCTGCAATGATCCACAATCTGCGGAACCACAGGGATGAGATCCCTGCACAGGCCACACAATCACTGCGCCTGCCTGGGGAACTTGGTTGCAGGCCTGCAGAGAGAGAGAGAGAGAGAGAGAGAGAGAGAGAGAGAGAGAGAGTGGCCTATCAGAAATGGGAACAGATTAGTACTCTGCTTGGGGAACACCATTTTTGAGTTGAGGGCACCACTAAAAATGGGGCACTAAGGTGCAGTGCTACAAACAGGGAGTTGTATGGGGATAGCACAACAAATTGGGCAGCTTTACTGACTGGTCCACACGAACAGGCCAGCATTTCTGACTGGGGAACGCTAAGAGGCACCATAAATACAATAAAGAGGACACCATTCCTGAATAGGAAGCAAGTGATATTATTATTGTCAAGGGACACTAAGGTGATACCATTACTGCGTGGAGGGATGGGTAACAGGAATACTGAGTGCTAAAGACTACTATTTTTGCGTGGCACACTAAGGGTAACACTTTAAATGTATGCAATATTGTAGATGAGGTGAAAATTTACTTGGGGGAATGTATGGGGTTTATGATAAATATCTCAGGCAGTGTAAAGAAAAAGGCAGCCATTAACTGAACAGTCAATATACAAAGTCCCGTTGTAGATTTTTTCCTATGCATGTTAGGCGGTTTGTTGCCCTGGGAATGGGGCTTCTACACTGAGCGCACCAAACTGCCCCATCTGGCCGCCTCTCCGAATGAATATTCAGATGGCACTCTGCAGTGAAAAGCGCTGGAGAGAAGTCACTGCAAACAGGGGAAGGGCCGGTCAGAGCAGATAAGTTCAATGAGGGTGGTAGTCCAACTCCCAGTGTTCATTCACATAGGGAATAAACTCTTTTATTTCTAACCTGCTGTTTGTCTGCCTTTAAAGCTCTTCTTTAGGAAAGGCATATTAGTTCAATGACAGCAAACAGTCTAGACCTCAATGCCATTAAAAATTTATAGTGTAAAAAAAAATGGTCCAGCCCCATTCTGCAAAGCTTCTCCGAAAAATCAGCTTGATTATATATTATTGATCATTAGTCAGTGGCTCAAAGTATTTAGATTATCGTGAAAGCCCAAGGAGAAGAAGCAAAGTATTAACTGAAATTTTTTTGTTGATGATTCCATAGTCTTTTCCTCAACACTGAATGGTTCCATATTTTTTCCTCTACTTGATCTGAAGAACATATGTCATTATAAAAAAAATAGTGTGATTTGTTTGAGTTGTGTTTAACAACACGAAAATATTCAGCAAATAAACATTAATTTGTGTCATATCTGTGATTTGTGTATTTGCTGCAAAAAAAATCTTGGTGAACATCCTCTGAGTGTGATAATTCCATAATTTTTGCCAGGGGTTGTACATATTGATAAATGTGTCCCACTGTGGCTAAGGTAAGGCCAATTATAAATATAGCCCTGGAGGTAGGTACTTTGGTACTGAGGCTGGGAGAAAGGATTAAATAGACTTCAGTGTACTTCATCACTCACACAAAGCCGATAATGACACAACTCCATATAATCTAGTCTCCTAATTTACCCCAATGCCATAAATAGTCATAAATTCCCATCATTCTTTTATTAGGTTACTGTATTTCAGGTATATTGATTCAAAGGTTTGCTATACCCTCTACAGGAACATTTAATCATATCATAGACATTCCGTTCCTGTGCGGTAGAATCCACACTTGAGGATTGAATTTTAATTATGAATTTATTGTGTATGGGAACTACATGTGCTCCATCAATTATACAATATATATTAAAAAGTATAGCAAAAATAAAAAGTCTAACCCTATAATCAATGTAATCTCAAGGGTAAGAGTAGTGCTGGTCCTACACATCTGATTATGGTCTGCCAAACATTCATCTTATGTGTATCATGGCTTTTTGACTCTCCCTTGACAGATAATATCAGGCAGTTGGACTTCAACATATCTGACCCATATGTTCTCATAGGAGATAGGTCACTGTTGGAGGTGTCTGGCAGCAGCTTAAAGCTAATGTACTAACCAGTACACTCTTTTAAGTTTTTTTCCTTCTTCCCATAAATGGCGCCGGTCTATTCCCGGGCACTGGATGGCATGAAGCACTGGGTGAAAATGTGAGGTTTGTCATAGGACCGACAAAAACTCTAGTATACTCCCTTGTATGGAAATGGCGCAGATGTACAGAAAATTATCCGATATACGACTGGTGTATTGGTAAACAGCAACGGTTTAATCAGGCAACGCGTTTCGGCTTGTATAATAACGGACAAGCCTTTCTCAAGCCATATGAACCATTCACAGACAAACACATATATATATATATATATATATATATATATATATATATATATATATATATATATACATCCACATATACAACCCCACATTATGGCCTCCAAATACTTCCGGGTACGGACTTATCACCAGCCAGCCCAAAATTAAAAAAGCTGATAGTTCCAATGTAATTTATGAAATGAAATGCAAAGTAAAATGTGAATTAGATCCTTATTACCTTACTGTGCTGCTTGTTGCGCCATTCCTCGTGTTGCTCGCTTCCGGACGTCTACGGAGCTTCACAAAGGAAATGACGTCAGATGGTTTGCGATAGTGGCGTATCTGTTAGAGTAAGGGCCATAATTAAAGCCATGTCAAACGCAATTAGCATACAAGTATGCGCTCCTATGTCTATGTCAAAAGTATTATTCGAAAAGAGATTTTACGTTGTTTACGTTGCGCCTGTGCATATCAGGTCTATGTCGAACTACACGGCTCATAATATATATATATATATATATATATATATATTATAATATGAATATAAGTTTTCAACCTTTATATTCTAAACTGCTTGGGAGCATTAGATCTTTCTATCCAAACTATGAAATAGTCACCAGCATTTGTAGAGTTAATAGGCTCTTATGAGCCGTGTAGTTCGACATAGACCTGATATGCGCAGGCGCAACGTAAACAACGTAAAATCTCTTTCCGAATAATACTTTTGACATAGATGTAGGAGCGCATACTTGTACGCTAATTGCGTTTGACATAGCTTTAAAGGGGTTGTCCGGCGCTAAAAAATTTATTCACAGAATAACACACATTACAAAGTTATACAACTTTGTAATGTATGTTATGTCTGTGAATGGCCCCCTTCTCCGTGTCCCACCACCCCCACCCGTGTACCCGGAAGTGTGGTGCGCTATACATACCTGTCACGTGCCGACCACGGTCTCCGATCCTCAGCAGTGACGTCTTCTTCGGGCGGCCGGCGGATCTTCCCGAGTGCCGGCCGCCCTCTGCAGCGTCATCCGAAGCTCAGCCGCGATTGGCTGAGCATAACTGTGCTAAGCCGCCACCGATCCATTCATGTAAAAAGCTTAAAGCGATGTACCTGATGGTTCATTCGCTTTAACCACATTTTTTCACTGAAAGTGTATGTACAATTGTCTACGTATGCGTGTGTATGGAGTGGGGGCCAGGAGAGATAGACTTCAAATTAATGGAGAATTTTTTATTAAAGTTTTGTATTGCCCGCCAGAAGGTATACCAATCTGCAATGTACACCTATTATGGGAAATTCACATAAAGTGCTTTTTTCCCTGCACTTACTACTGCATCAAGGCTTCTATTTCCTGGATAAAATGGTGATGTCACCATGCTCAGTGTCCCTCCAGAGCCCTGTGTCCCTCAGTGTCCCCCTGCCGTCATCCTCTCCAGCAGCCACAGCCCGCACAGCTCTGGGAGTTGAGTCGTGACATCACCATTTTATTCAGGAAGTGACGCCTTGGTGCAGTAGTAAGTGCAGGGAAAAAGCACTTTATAAGCATTTCCCATAATAAGTGTATATTGGTGATTTGTGTGTGGTTTATTTGAAAAAAAATACACAGCACCCCATATTGGTAGGTATGTCAAAATATCTTTGTGGTTTTTTTTACATTTTAGCTTCATAATTAAAAAAGTTATGTTTTAGTTTGTGAACTATGGGGAAGATTTTAAACTGATGTAAAGTAGAATTGTCTTAGTTGCCCCTAGCAACCAATCAGAGTCCACCTTTCATTCCTCACAGATTGTTTGAAAAATGAAAGGTGGAATCTGATTGGTTGCTAGGGGCAACTAAGACAATTCTACTTTACATGGGTTTGATAAACCTCCTCCTATTTGTATATACGTATTTCGTCCCTCGTCACTGAGAATCAGATTAACAAGTGACATCTAGTGACATCTAGTGATAGCAGAAAATAATACAGTGCTTATCCTTACACACTGAACTATATTCAAAATAGGTGGGGCACAGCATGACACTACGGTATACAGCATACATGCAGTAGCACAATATGGCAACAGTCCTGTATGTAAAGAGGGAAGGGATATATGAGGTTAACTTACCTTAAAATTGTCTTTTATTTTTATACCTGAACATGTCAGGTTGATTGTTCTAATATTAAACTGCTGAAGTCCTCATCTGCTATAAGGAGTACTCCAGAGAAGTATTTTTATTTTTAGGCCAGGTTAAGACTATGTAAGTGTGCGGCTGTATTTGCGGCTGTAATTGTGCGGCAGTATTTTTGGTGGTTCATGTGTACGCTGGAAAGTATACGATATACGGCTGCACAGTGCACACTATGTATGAATCTACGGCCCTATCGTAAACGGACCCGTAAAAAATGAACAAGACCATTGTTTGCGGCTGGAAACGTGGCCGTGGATTGACAGGCGGTCCGTACGGAGTTCTTCAAAAATAGCCGGCAATGATGCCGAATGCCGATGCCTCTAATAGTTAATATATTAAATTAATAAAACACATTTTCGTTGTAATAAAGTCCCTTTCGTTGTTCAATAATTAAATTTAAACTAATCCATCATTTTGCAATTAAATATACTGTTAAAATAAATATATATATATAAATAAATGTATATTTATATATATAATTATTTTTTTGACAGTATATTTAATTGCACAATGATGGATTCGTTAGAATTAAATGATTGAATAACGAAACTGAATTTATTTCAACGAAAATGTGTTTTATTAATTAAATATTAATTAGTACAGGAAGCTCCATAAGCCGTTAATTCATATTGCCGGCAAAAGAGCATTCTGTACTAATCATCACTTTACTTTAATGAAAACATCAAATGTTTCTTCTAATTATGTTGTGACAATAGCATTATTAGAAGAAACATTTAGAATTATATGTGCGCTCAGCTGATTGGCTGATCGGCTGAGCGCACATATAATTAGCGGGTCTGCAGCACAGTGACTTCATTGTGCTGCGGACCAGCGAAGAGGACACATCGGGGTGAGTATAGAGCTCTCCCCACCCCCTCCCCAGCACTGCACCCCTCCCAGCAAGGAAGGGGGGTCACTTAACCCCTTCCTTGCTGGGATGGGTGCAGTCTGACATCAGTCTGGCCCCCAAGGGGTTAAGGGGGATGCAATACATCCTCCATTAACCCCTTGGGGGCCAGACTGTAAGCAGCGATCTGTAAAGATGCTGCATACCGTAAGGAGCACAACACCGCTCACAATGATGGGTGTTGTGCTCCTGTTTGTGTGTTTTTTGTGTGTTTCTCCCTTTTTGTTTTTCAGATATCGGTATCCTGGGGATTACGTCGGATTCCGTGGACTACGTCGATGACCAGCGTTTTTTTGTTGTTTTTTTTTTTTTTATAAAATGGTCAATGAGGGGTGTGGGGGTGTTTTTATTTGAATAAATTTTTTTTTTAACTTGTGTCTTCTCTTTATTTCTTTACTTTATAGACTTAGTAGTGGAAGCCGTCTAATAGACGGAATCCATTACTAAGTTGGGGCCTAGTGTTAGCCGGTATAAAATGGCTAACACTAACCCCCCATTATTACCCCAGTACCCAATGCCACCAGGGGTACTGGGAAGAGCCGGGTGCCAGTGGTCCCGGAGCGTCAAAATTGGCGCTCCTGGACCGGGCGGCAGCAGGCTGGTAAGATTTAGGCTGGGGAGGGCCTAAACCAATGGCTCTTCCCACCCTGGTGTTACCAGGCTGCTGTCGTTTGGTTTTTAACCCGTCTGGTTATAAAAATAGGGGGGACCCTATGCGGTTTTTTTTTTTTAAATAAATAAATAATTTTAAAAAAACGCATAGGGTCCCCCCTATTTTTATAACCATTTTTATAGTGCAGGGGTTACTGCTCTGCTTGATCTTCTCAGCTGATCTTGCTGCTGGGATCAGGGCTGGTCCAATCATCTGCTGGACCCAGTCTCTGATACTAGATAAGTTTCTTTCTTCCCTGCTGACTGTTAGAGTTCACTCGCCTGTTCAGCTCCCTGTTTAGTTACTCTGATCTCTGTATTCTGGACCTTCTGCATCTGACCTTGACTATTCTCCTGTTTGCTGTTTTTGTACTTCGCAGCTCGACTGTTGCTGACCTGGTTTGTCTAACACCTCTTATTGTGTTTTGTTCGTCTGTCAGTGCTTTGTGTGTCGCACCTATTCAGTGTAGGGACCGACTCCGTGGTTGTCCAGGCCATTTAGGGCCGTCCGTGGCAAGTAGGCAGGGTCAGTGGGTGGGATCAGCTCAGGGCTCACTGTCCGTGTCTTGTCAGACTGCCTTTGCCATACTGACCATAACAGTTACTTTTTTTTTTTTGTATTTCGTGATCTTGTGGTGAAACAGAGATACTTCTTTTCTTTCTTCCCATCTCTATACTTCTTTCTTTGCACACTCTCTTCTTCACCACTCACAGGGGCTCTTACACACCCTGGTAGGAAGTAGTCACTTGGTGGGAGGAAGTGTAGGGTTAGTTTCTCTTTGATTCTCTGGGGAGGAGGACACACACACAGAACAGACATTCCTGCTGAACTTAGCCAGGGCCTGGATCTGCCTGGATCCCTGTCCGGGACAGTCGATATACACCATGTGTGAGAACCCCACTGTGAACCCCTTAAAACAGTGCAAAGTGGTATCCTAGGACAGAGGATCTGACTCGGAGAGAGCAAAGAAACCGTAACAAAGGTCTACATACTCTGGCAGTGCAGGTGACACCGGACACTTCGCTAATCTTAGGTAACCAAGACTGGGGCTTGTGTCACCCTGATAGGACGGGTACCCCACCACTGCAGGGCTGAAGGGGGTTAGATGAAACACGGGCACAAGTATTCCTTTCTTCTTTCAAGTATATTTCTCTCAAGCTCCGGCAGAGCACACTACTACCCTGGGTTGGGGCTCTCCCGACAAACTCCTCTCCTCTATCCTTCATTGCGCAACACTAAGCTATACCAGCACTGCTATTCTACCTCAGCACTTAAAAACACCTCTCAGCGGTACACTACTCTAGTCACTCTCCCCTTTCTGTGGGTGCCGTCACAGTCCGGTTGGGTCATCTCCTGTGTGCTGAACAAGCACTGGCGTCACAACAGTATCATCACTGGCTGAGCTGTATCACAACCACCAGCACAACATCATCCGGTGGCAAACCACACTACCATAAAGGCAGACCATGCCACTGCTACGGGCCTTGCACTAAGGGGTTCCTTAGGCCCCTGGCCCTTTAACTTTAATTAACACTCACCCATATACCTTGCCTGGCACAGTCCTCCGGCATTCGTTCTCCCAGCTCACTGGTGTGATTGCTCCCACTTGTGGGGAGCCGGGTGAACCCAGGAACGCTAGGGGACTAAGCGGGGCCAGGTGAGTATATGGGAGATAGATTCATGGGGCCCTGTACAGTTTTTGCTATGGGGCTCCATGAATTTTAGCTACATCCCTGGAAAGAGAGACTGTCTTGTACATGTGATACATAGCTGGAAGAGAACGCACTCAGTACAGACTTCTCTTGGCTTATTCCCTTGATTATTTGTGGTTTAAACTTTTGATAAGTTTCTATGACACATCAAAAGAATATTTTTGGTGTCAGTGGTGATTAAATGTTCACTGTTTCAAATAATTTCCCTCCATTTGATTAGAAATGAGTTCAGCTTAAGCATGCTCGGGTGCAATTGTTCGGCATTTGAATACCGGTGGCTGAAGAAGTTGAATGCAGCCCTAGAGAGTCCTGGAAAACAGGCATACAGCTATGTATAACATTATCCAGAAACAGCAGGTGAGTTACCTAGTACTTTCAGCGGTATCACCCTCTAAAATGTAAACATCAGAGGTGAGTTAGTAGACGGCAGAAACATAAGATGATCAGATTTTTAAATATTAAGGCTGGGTTCACACTATGTATATTTCAGTCAGTATTATGGTCCTCATATTGCAACCAAAACCAGGAGTGAATTAAAAACACAGAAAGGATCTGTCCACGTAATGTTGAAACTGAGTGGGTGGCCGCCATATAACTGTAAATAACTGCCATCATTTCAATATAACAGCCGTTGTTTTAAAATAACAGCAAATATTTGCCATTAAATGGCGGCCATCCACTCAATTTCAACATTGTGTGAATAGATCCTTTCTGTGTTTTTAATCCACTCCTGGTTTTGGTTGCAATATGAGGACCACAATACTGACTGAAATATATGTAGTGTGAACCCAACCTAAAAATGTAATTCTTGAAACATTCAGTTTCATACACAGAGAGGCCTTGATGTTCTAGATGGCTGACACCCGTTTATCGATAATTGATTGACGGTGGGAGTCTCTATATCTGCTAGGATGTTACAGGGATCAGATTGTGATCCATTTTTGCACTGCATTTCACAAAATGATAGAAACCATATTTCATGTATAATTTAAATGACCATCCTTATAAAGCAGCGTAATCCACGCTCCTCCGATAACAGTATAAGTCATAGGGTTGGCAAAAGTTGTTGCTAATGAAACAGCGGTATTTTCATGTGGCCTTTTGTTCCTTTCTCTAGAGGTAATAATGTCTTTTTTAGCCTGACCTTGCTTTAAGTAGATGCCCTACAGTAATGTGATTTTCATACCTTTGCAAAGCCAGAAAGAAAAAAGAAAAATCAATTATGATATGAATTAATAATGGAGCTGCTGAGGTATACATGAAAGTCAGGAACTGTGAGTAATAATTCTAAGTTTTTTTTTTGTACAATAGTATTATTAATAAGTATTCAAAGCATTATCATTGTAAGAGCCAAAAATCCTTGAACCCTTGTATTGTGGACAGATTGCTAATTGTTCTTCTGCTTTTCTGGGTGATGGTTGTTTTAAGGCATCGTGCACAAGGCAGGGCATCAATCTGCCTTCATCTGAAGTCAGAGGCATATGGAGGTACACTATGGATTCGTACAAATACTGTAGCAGGGCCATGTAATGTAAAACACAGAGCTGTACAGAGCTGTCATATGATTGTGTGCATGTGGCCTAATATAGCTACGAAACAAGGACTGAACTGCAGTAGAGTGCTACAGGGCAATTGACATGATATATAATACGCTGTAGGGCGATTACCACAGTGCAGTGTGATTTAGGGTAATTCACATGGCGTAAGATCTTACAGAGGACTCGATAGGAGACACAATGGGGGAAAGTCGCAGATTCGCCCCTTTTCTCTGGCATACGCCTGCTGTATCCCCTGCTCACCTGATGTGTGTGTCAAGGCAGGGAGGAGGCAAAAATCATGATACAAATCTACACCTGCTGGAAGCTTTGTTATGCAGAGCCTGCACCGGCCACTGTGCGCCTCTTAGTCACTCTGGCCAGGAAACGTACGTCGGCCTTCATAAATGTCCCCCAATGTATTGCTTTGCATGAATCATCATGTTCTTTTTGTACTGTACCTTATAGTGATAATAAAAAATCTGTCTAGATAATGTTCCATCCTCTCAATTCTCTCAGGTTTTTAGGGTAGTATAGAAATCATTTATAATAAATTTATATCTACTTAGTCACAAAAAAGGGGGAAAAAATTACACCATGTACTTTTTAGTTGTCATTATTAAGAGTATGAGGTTCCTGCGGAATTATTTTTACCATGACTTGATCATATTGATCCTACCAATGTTGGCAGGTGCTTCCTTAACACAGACCTACAAGAAAAACTTCCTGAGATACAGCATAACTAAAAGGCATTTGCCAAAAACCATAAACTCATTTTTTGGCCAAGTGTCTATTAGTTTCAATAGTTTGTTGAAAATAAGCGGATTATAGGGACTTCTGTCTCTGGAAACCCCCAGCAACCAGTTGCTATCTGCAGGAGGACTAGAACGGGTGCTCAGTCTGCCACCAATGCCGAAATGAAATATTATATATCACTTATTGAAATCCATGTAATGTTCAGATGTGCTCCTCATGTGCTCTTCTCCAGAGATGCTTCTTGTAGACACTTATATTATTGGCTAATAAATCAGTATTCGCAATTATAGAATTCCAGTTATTCGTTTAACATTGCCTAATTAAGCACTTTGAGTTTTCCAAACCAGACAACTCCCCAGTTAATAGTTTCTGAGAAAAAGAGGTTCCCTAAGAATCCATCTATGGAACCTACTAACATGCCATGTTGGTATACACTGTGTGTATGCATGTGTATGTGTATGTGGTGTATGCATGTACACCAGAAATGATCTCAATCAATCAATCTTAACAATCAGACCAAAGTCAGGGTAGACAGAGTTTGGTAGCATGCAGAAAACCAGGCAAGGTAGCAAACTGACTGATCAGGAAAAGAGCTGGAGTAGAACTGAAAGGGCCAGTTCACATGGAGCAAAAGCGGTGCCTCAGAATCCCGCCTGCCTCAGTGTTTCAGTCGGAGAGCCTGTGCGCCTATCCACTCTCCACTCAAAGTGTGACATTGAGGCAGGCGGAATTCCACCGCTTTTGCTCCGTGTGAACTAGCATGAAGGCTATATTGTGTTAAGTGTTAGGTGCTTTTGGTGTCAATAGAACCTTATTGTTCAGAAAAGAGGTGCATCCAGAGAAGTGTGGTGAAGGAAAAAGAACATCGGATGGCACTGGCTCTTTAAATATTAAAGAGCCAGTATGCATGCTTTAAAGGGGGTATCCAGTTAGGTAAAATAAATGTTAAATCATTCCCCCTCCTGGAGACTAACAATTAATTCCACACATGTCATTACCTTATCTGTATCCTTCCCTCAGTTCTGAGCTGCTTCTTTCTGCTAAAGAGCTGCTTTCTGCTATGAGAGCTGTTCAGTCATCTCTGCTCTCAACCCCCTTCTCCCCCCCTCTCTTCCAGGTTGCTGATGTAAGCAAGTCCCTGACAGGGTTTTTCTGCAACAATGTAGCTTCTTTGTAATGCTGGGAGGGTTAATCTGAGGTCAAGTTGCTGATGAACTCACTGTGATTATCTCTCCCTTCATTACAAAGTTGCTTAATGTTGCAAATAGGGACTTGTTTACATCAGTTGTCTTGAAGGGAGGGGGGAGGAGGGGGTTGAGAGCAGAGACGGCAGCTCTTACACGGTTTTCTATGTCTTCAGTAGAAAGCAGCAGGCTCAAAACTGAGGGAAGGAGAAAGATAAGCTAATGACGTGTATGGAATGATTTATTAATCTCCAGGAGGGGGATGATTCAGTATACTGTATATTTTACTCAACCAGATTACTCCTATTAGGAGGATAAGGATTACAGTGTCACGGAGGACACTGCTGTAGAGAAGCAAAGGGAAGCAGAAACAACAGAAGATGCCATACAATACTTAACATATATATATATATATATATATATATATATATATATATATATATGCAAACAGTCTCTTGGCCAGCTCACCTGCCGTGGTATTGCCCTTGGTGCACGGTAAGACCCGGAGCCAGGGTCACAGCATACAAAAAGGAAAAGTCCAGCACCAAAATGGCAAATCCCATAAAGCTTAGTCTTTATTGTAATTCTTCACATCAGGTACAGTGAATAAAAAAGTTTACGCGTTTCAACACTTCTCACGCCTTGTTCACAACTTAAACACACTTGATGCAAACCCCATATCTCTTTTTAAGGGGTGGTATCATACATCTCATGTTGCACAATCAATTAAAAACACTTGATATCACATGTTTAAAAGCCTTTGTAACTTCAAGGTAGAGCAGTTAACTCTTACAGGGAAAGTCACAGAGTGGAGCAGTTAACTCTTATAGGGAAAGTCACAAAGTGGAACAGTTAACTCTTACAGTAAAAATCACAGAGTAGCGATTAACTCATTAAATGCTGTGAATCACATTATTCGGTTACACCTAAAAAGAGAAAATATGCGTGCAAAAACTGGCAGTCGGCATAAAGCAGGTCTAGATCACTCACTTCCAAAGAAACTTTAATAGGTTAGGAACGTTTTATGTAGAAATACTAAAATGTTTGTTTTCACTGAAGTGCCATATGTAAATACTGCTCAGCAAGTAAAAGGGAAATTGCCAAATTATCAGAGCATTAAATTACAGCTACCTGCTGTAGATTGTACTTTTCTAAAATTTCCTTTAAAGTTCAAAGCACACATTTCAGAGTGGAAACCATTAATATGCTAATTCAAGATGGGTGACGATTCTCCATGTAACTAAGCTACTGTATGATGGACACAAAAGTTCTGAAATCATGTTTCAAATGAAGGCCAAAACAGAGAAACAGTTCTTCTTATCCACTGTGGCATGTTAAATAGGGATAAGCGAACTTTTCAAAAGTTTTGTTCTGCAGGTTTGACGGATTTTAGAGAAGTTCAGATTTGTCCCAACCATAATCGAACAAAAACTAAACTATGGCACTTACACTACTGGGGCTTTGGAGTTCTTTTACAACGAAAACTGATTACAAAACTCATGGCAGCAAAAAAATATTTTAAAAGTTTACCTCTAATTCTAAAAAACTGTTGACGTCATAGAGTCATGTCATAGTGTCCACTTTACGCTCTGTGTCAGAAAAAGAGTTGGGCTCCCTAGACTTGCATTAGGATCCTGACTTGTCATGTGACACAGAGCCAGGAGAGAACGGTGCTTAGCGTGGTCCTCTCCAGGCTTGTTCTTTCAGTCCGTATGGGTCTAAACACTTAGACCCAGACTAATCAAAATTTTTGACATGTCTCTATGACATGTCAAAAGTTTTTTTTATAGTGAAGGGTATGCTTTTATGTCGGATTGATTTCAATGGAAGGAGTAGCTCTTTGGAGCGTTTTTTCTTTCGCTTGTGAAAAAAAGAAAAGAAAAAAAAAAAAAAACGCATCAAAACCGGTGCAAGAAAATCATGCTAAAGACCAATAGAAAGCTGCATCTCCACCCCTGTGTTTCTGCCCCTATCAACCTATGGATAATGTCTCTTTTCCACAAGGTAATATGAACTGGCTGATTATTGCTCCATGTAAACGGCCCAACAAGCAGCTAACGAACAAGCAAACCCGGATTACTGATCGCATCCTTTGTGTGGACCTAAATATCTTTGTTTGTCTACAGCACATGTGCTGCCAGCAATATTAAGAATTAATCGCTGAATAGATTGTTTATGAGACTATTCACTCCCATTAATTGGGTTGTGTTATGGTGCGTTTACACAGGCAGATTTATCTGACAGATTTTGGAAGCCAAAACCTGGAATGGATTACAAAAGAGAAGAAATCGCAGTATTTCCTTTATGACCCGTTCCCAGTTTAGGTCTGTTTCTGGCTTTGGCTTAAAAAATCTGTCAGATAAATCTGCCTGTGTAAACGCACCATTAGGATGCGTTTACACAGACAGATTTATCTGACAGATTTTGAAAGCCAAAGCCAGGAAAGGATTTGAAAAGAAGATAGAGGATAGATTTCCTTTATGACCTGATCCCTGTTTATAGTCTGTTCCTGGTTTGGGCTTTAAAGATCTGTCAGATAAATCTGTCTGTGTAAACGCACCATTATGGTCCTTTGAATGAGTGTAAGGGCCCTTTTACACGGAAAGATTATCTGGCAGATTATCTGCCAAAGATTTGAAGCCAAAATCAGGAATGGATTTGAAAAGAGGAGAAATCTCAGGCTTTCCTTTATTACCTGATCTCTGTTTATAGTCCATTCCTGGCTTTGGCTTCAAATCTTTGGCAGATAACCTGTCAGATAATCTTTCCGTGTAAAAGGGCCCTAAATCGGCTGTGTTGACTGGAGCTTGTTAAAGGTTTTTTTCAGGCTTAGAAAAACATGTCTGCTTTTCGCTTTCTTCCAGAAACAGCACTACTCTTGTCCTCAGTTTTGCAGCTTAGTTCCATTCAAGTGAATGGAGCCGAATTTAAAGGGAACCTGTCACCCCCCGTGCCGGGGTGACAGGCTCCCGACCCCCCGTTAGAGACCCCTATACTTACCTCATCGCGCCGGGTCCCGCTTCTGGAGGTGGTCGGGTCCCGGAGATCTCAGCCGCCGCAGCCCGGCGCGCGCGCTGAGAGATGAGTCCAACACCCATAGAGAATGACGGGAGAGTCCAGCGCTCCGTCATTCTCTATGAGCGTTGGACTCATCTCTCAGTGCGCGCGCCGGGCTGCGGCGGCTGAGATCTCCGGGACCCGATCACCTCCAGAAGCGGGACCCGGCGCGATGAGGTAAGTATAGGGGTCTCTAATGGGGGGTCGGGAGCCTGTCACCCCGGCACGGGGGGTGACAGGTTCCCTTTAAATACCACACACAGCCTGAGAACAGGGGTGTTGCTGTTTTACAAGAAAGTAGCTGTGCTTTTTCTAATGCTCAAACGGTCAGTAATCTAAAGGCATCCTTATAGTGGTGCTAAATACTGTTTTTTAATACAACCCTTTAACCTGTTGGTCTGTTTGTGTACACAATGATAGCAGTACAGTTTACTAGGTGAACATTAACCAGTTTGGTTCATTGGTGGCCTAAGGGATCTCAGTCTGTCACTGGATGTCACTAGTTGTCATTTTCTTCACAATTTTAATTGATCACTACCATGTTTTGGGGCAATAACAGCAATAAAAGTGTACATGATGTCTTTTGCAAACAGCGGACATTATCTTTTAGCTGATGGTACATTCGCTTTAAGGCAATATGGCAAACCTGTACCCACCCCCACAAACCGCTGATACCAGTAGATAGCGGCCTTCCTTGTCCTGTCCTGGGGTGCTTTGTGCTGCTGATATTTTCTTTAAAAAGCTCTCTTGCTCTGTCGGTGTGGTGTCAGAGGGGTGGGACCTAAAGCATTCGTGCCCTAGGTCCACAGCGCCTATATGGTCTTCCTCCACACCTCCCTAGTTTCCAGCTACGCCCCCTGGGAAGCGCAGGTGCAATGACAAGGTATCTTACCACAAAGAGCCAGGCCGCGTCATTGCACCTGCGACACATCTGCTCATAGTGGTGAGGTATAATACACCCCTGCTTCATACTCCATAGATACACTCCACAGTGACAGCCAAACTCACCATGCTGCACGCCCCAGAGCTGTGCATATCATACCGCCATATAACACCTGGGTGGTATAGATGTCATATACTGATTCGTGACGGCATAGAGGAAGATAAACTGGGGGGTGGGGTTGTGGAGTGAAACTAGAAAGGCGATGTGAGCCTAGATAAATAAGTATTGTTATTAGGGCAAGGACACTTTAGGCCCTACCCAGTTGACACCATGCCACCTAGGTTGGGGGAGTGAGGTGGAATTGTAAGGAGCTTAGTTAGGAGGATACAGAGGGAGGCGATGTGTACAGCACAGATGACCACTGTAACCCACACCAGTCCTGCAAAATGTAGCCCCCAGAATGATATTCCACTATAAGTACCCCAGCGTATTATAGACCCCAAGTATAATATAGATCCCAGTATCAGGCCCCCAGCATATTATAGACACCCCCCCCCCCTCCCCTAATATAAGGATCTCAACATATTATAGGCCCCAGTATCAGGCTCCCAGCATATTATTATAGACCCCGGTATCAGGCCCCAGTATATTATAGACCCCAGTATCAGGCCCCGAGCATATTATTATAGACCCCGGTATCAGACCCCGGTATATTATAGACCCCAGTATCAGGCCCCCAGCATATTACACACCCCAGTATCAGGTCCCCAGCATATTACACACCCCAGTATCAGGCCCCCAGCATATTACAGACCCTAGTATCAGGCCCCCAGAATATTATAGACCTCAGTATCAGGCCCCGGTATATTACAGACCCCAGTATCAGGCTCCCAGCATATTATAGACCCCATTATCAGGCCCTCAGCATATTACATACCCCACTTTTAGACCTCAGCAGATTGTATACCGCAGTATTAAACCCCCAGCAGTGCATTGTAGTCCGCCAGTAAGGAAATAATTCCATAAGAAATAACACGGAGACATTTTTGTTTAGAAGAAGCAATGCTTCCTTTATTAAACATATTTGTAGTATTTTATTGGGGAGTCTTACAGGGGTATTAGCCGCATTGCACCTGGACTTGGACCATATAACAGGGACAAATCCAGCTGAAATATATACTTGCAAACTATGGCCGCTAAACCCCCCTGTAAGAGCCCCCAGCGATAGGCAGAGGTTCCATATTCTATTACATAATGCGGCTGGCGGCTCTTCTGGCTCCAGTGGATTGTGAACCCAAAGAGTCACTGCCGAGTGATCCAGAGGAAGGCGAAGAAAAACCCCGGAGATTTCAATCTCAGGGGAAAAATAATTCCTTCCTGACCCCACAAGTGGCGATCGGATATCACCCTGGATCACGGCTATCATCTGCCTATCGCTGCCAAACCTCACCTATTTATGGGGGATTCTAGGGCCAATGCCGTCAGGTGGTTTTCCTGATGTAGATATTCTTTCTTGCACGGGAAGTCTCTTCCTCCCACAGACTCTCTTTTCCTCCCAAGGGCGGTCTTTTCCTCCCACGGGCGGTCTCTTCCTCCCACGGGCGGTCTCTTCCTCCCACGGGCGGTCTCTTCCTCCCACGGGCGGTCTCTTCCTCCCACAGGTGGTCTCTTCCTCCCATGGGCGGTCTTCCTGAGCTCCTCTTCCATTTGCTTTCCCAACATCAAATGCTGAAAAAGACAAGTACAGAAAAAAGGGGGGGGGGGGCTCTTACCTTGTATGTATAAACAGTGTTCACCTGCTTCATGCAGGTTCCTTATGTTCCTGATGCAGACATCTTCCCACGGGGTGGTCTCTTCCTCCCACGGGGCGGTCTCTTCCTCCCACGGGCGGGCGGTCTCTTCCTCCCACGGGCGGGCAGTCTCTTCCTCCCACGGGCGGGCAGTCTCTTCCTCCCACGGGCGGGCAGTCTCTTCCTCCCACGGGCGGGCGGTCTCTTCCTCCCACGGGCGGGCGGTCTCTTCCTCCCACGGGCGGGCGGTCTCTTCCTCCCACGGGCGGGCGGTCTCTTCCTCCCACGGGCGGACGGCCTCTTCCTCCCACGGGCAGGCGGCCTCTTCCTCCCACGGGCGGGCCGTCTCTTCCTCCCACGGGCGGGCCGTCTCTTTCTCCCACGGGGGAGCGGTCTCTTTCTCCCACGGGTGAGCGGTCTCTTCCTCCAACGGGCGGGCGGTCTCTTCCTCCCACGGACGGTCTTCCTGATCTCCTCTTTCAGGCTTTCCCAACTTCTAATGCTCATAAAGACAAGTACAAAAAAGAAAAGGGGGGGTGGGGGGCTCTTACCTTGTATGTATAAACGCTGTTCACCTTCTTCATACAGGTTACTGATGTTCCTGATGCAGACATCTTCCCACGGAGCGGTCTCTTCCTCCCACAGGCAGGCGGTCTCTTCCTCCCAAAGGCGGGCGGTCTCTTCCTCCCACAGGCAGTCTCTTCCTCCCACGGGCGGTCTCTTCCTCCCACGGGGTGGTCTCTCTGGCGGGAAGACTCTCACCTTGTATGTATAAAAGCTCTTCACCTGCTTCATGCAGGTTCCTGATGCTGATATCCCCCCGGAGGTCTGTCTCCCACAGGCGCTCTCTCTACCGCAGGTGGTCTGTCTCCCGCAGGTGGTCTCTCTCCCACAGGCGGTCTTCGTCTTCTTCCGCTTTTGTTTAAAGCTTTTCCTGCAAAATACAAGCTGGAAAAATAGGGAGGGGGAGAGACTCTCACCTCTATAAATAAGGAGCCGGACTGCTCAGCCAGAAGGAAGCTGCAACTGAGTGCCCCAGCTGTGTGAGATTCTTTCTATGCATATACGTCATTGTGATGTCATAGAAGGATGAGATGTCACATGGGCGTGTCCGGTCATGCTTCTTCCCAGTAAGCCTCAGTGACATCACACCATCTAGCTACATTTGTATCCAGCTGCTCCTCGTTATTGCGCGGTTACTAGGCAACAGTCAGACTGTCCATAGGATTGTCCCATTAGGGTAACTGCTTAATTCCCTTAAAAACAGAAGATCCTTTGGGCAGTTAAAATCCAATGGGGAGATTTATCAACCGTGGTGTAAGACGAAACTGGCTCAGTTGCCCCTAGCAACCAATCAGATTCCTCCTTTTATTCCTCACAGACTCCTTGGAAAATGAAAGGTGGAATCTGATTGGTTGCTAGGGGTAACTGGGCCAGTTTCACTTTACACCATGTTTGATAAACCTCCCCCATTGTTTCCAATCCTCCAGCAACATCTGGAAAGAGAATGAGCCCCATCCCCCATATACACAATGAGTTTGCTGGTTTCCACGTCAGGTTTGGCTAACCTTTGTATCTGTTTCAGCTGGAGATGGTCAGGCCCAGATGTTGTAATAAATGTAAAGGTCTAATGCTGCGTTTACACGGAGCGATAATTCGAAATAACTTCGAAATAAGGTATTTTTTTTCAACAATCAGCGTTTAGACGGAACGATATATCGTATGGAAAAAATCCATGCCGCGCCTTCCAGTCCATTTCACCCAGCATAGCCTCTCCCATCCAGCTCAGTCTGCCCCGTCTGTCCCGTACCCCCGCCCCCTCCAGTCTAGCTCACTCAGGCAGCATCCCCCCCCCGTCCCGGTCAGCCCACCCCCTCCCATGCCGTATGTGAGCCATTCAAGACCCCAGCACAGTAGGGTGCTCACTGCTATAGTTTGCAGATAGCAGCAGTGTGATTGGCGCTGGGAGCCTGAGTTGAGCTGGATGGTAAAGCTCAGCCCAGGCTCCCAGCGCAGTTAGCGTTCTTGCTATATGCAAACTATAGCAGTGAGCAGCATACTTTCCTGGGCTCCTGATTGGCATTCAAGCGCCAGAAGAGTGTCCCCTGAACTGTCCCACCAGCTCGGCCCACCCCTTCCCATGCCGCTGGGCTGACAGCCTGCTCCCGGCCCGGGACAGTGCAGGGGACACTCTTCTGGCGCTTGAATGCCATTCAGGAGCCCAGGAAAGTATGCTGCTCACTGCTACAGTTTGCATATAGCAAGAATACGATCTGCGCTGGAAGCCTGGGCTGAGCTTTACCATCCACCTCAATCCAGGCTCCCAGCGCCGATCACACTGCTGCTATCTGCAAACTGTAGTAGTGAGCAACCTTCTGTGCTGGGGTCTGGAATGGCTGTCATACAGCAGGAGAGGGGGCGGGCTGAGCAGCATGGGGAGATGCTGCCTGTGTGAGCTAGACTGGAGGGGTCAGGGGGTACGGGCCAGACGGGGCCAGACTGGGCGGGACGGGAGGTGGCTATGCTGGCTGAAATGGACTGAAGGGGGCGGCAAAGGAGGGGGCGGACTGGGCGGGACAGAGTGGTGCTCCCAGACCCAGGCGACACCCCAAATGTTCTTCAGCCCCTAATTTGCATAGGGGCAATTAGCGATTTTAGGAAGATTGCGGAGGCGCAGAGGAGTGGTTCTAACGGCTATCACCTTCTCAGGTAAAGCGCTTTTGCGGCATATCAGCAGGTTCTCTCCACAGAAGCTGCTGATAGTGCCACATTAAGCCTTTCTCACACATAGGTTAAATCGGTGAAAGACTGTTTACACGGAACGATCTGCGAATTTTTAGCGAACGACCAACGACTATTTGAGAACATGTTCAAAAATCAATATGAACGATTTCTCCCTCGTGGCTTGATCGTTTGCTGGGTTTACACGGAACGATTATCGCTCAAATGCCATCGTTATCACGCAAATTCGAACGATAATCGTTCAGTGTAAACGCAGCATAAAGTGCATGTATCATCGGAAAATGGCCATCTTTTTTTTTTTAAAAATACTTTAAGAATTTTTGGTGTCTTTTTTTATTTTATTTATTTTACTATTTATATAACAAATCCTGACATCTTGCAGTTTTTATTCTGGCCAGAAGGTCCCATCTGTCTCCTCCTTATCACAGACAGGAGTACAGTGACAGGTGACAGCAGTATATAGATAACACAGACAGGAGTACAGTGATGGGTTACACCAGTATATAGATAACATGGACCGAAGGACAGTGACAGGTGACAGCAGTATATAGATAACACAGACAGGAGTACAGTGACGGGTGACACCAGTATATAGATAACACAGACAGGAGGACAGTGACGGGTGACACCAGTATATAGATAACACAGACAGGAGTACAGTAATGGGTTACACCAGTATATAAATAACACAGACAGGAGGACAGTGACAGGTGACACCAGTATATAGATAATACAGACAGGAGTACAGTGACAGGTTACACCAGTATATAGATAACACAGACAGGAGTACAGTAACAGCAGTATATAGATAACACAGACAGGAGTACAGTGACGGGTAACACCAGTATATAGATAACACGGACCGAAGGACAGTGACAAGTGACAGCAGTATATAGATAACACAGACAGGAGTACAGTGACAGGTTACACCAGTATATAGATAACACAGACAGGAGTACAGTGAGAGGTGACACCAGTATATAGATAACACAGATAAGAGTACAATGACTGGTTACACCAGTATATAGATAACACAGACACTTGGACAGTGGAAGTCTATTTCACTGTTCTCAGTCCCTGTTCACTATGAATAATGTAGTAGAAAATACCCTTTATTATTCGGAAAGCATTGTCATCTACTGAGGTTCCCTATGGGTAACATAATCGGTTGGGGGCCCACTGAGACTCACTCGCCCCCCCTAGGCTGAACCCCTAGCTACGCCCCTGCTTTAAGGTAAAAAAAAAAGCTGGAAGTGACAATTGGCTCACACCTGATAATAACTGTGGTTCCCAGCTGCTGACAGCAGACGGGAGAGGTACGATTCAGAGTGGTGTCATGGTGTGACCCCTCTCTGAATCCCCCTGGTGTTGCCATGATGTACCCTTACATCATGGGTCGTGAAGAGGTTAAAGAAACACCCAATGGGCAATCAGTCCACCTGAACCTAAATAATGTAACAACTGACGTAATAAAAAAACAAACAAAAAAAACAGATGCCCAGATACCTCACAGAGCACAGGGGAGTCCTCATCTGTAGTTTACTGCATATGTCCCCGTTTTCCTGTAGTTCCCAGCTCCATAAACTCATGTGCTGATTGTGGGAGCAGGACTGTAAGCCATACAGCACCCCCAGAACTGTATACCATACAGCACCCCCAGCACTGTATACCATACAGCACCCCCAGCACTGTATACCATACTGCACCACCAGCACTGTATACCATACAGCACCCCCAGCACTGTATACCATACAGCACCCCCAGCACTGTATACCATACAGCACCACCAGCACTGTATACCATACAGCACCTCCAGAACTGTATACCATACAGCACCACCAGCACTGTATACCATACAGCACCTCCAGAACTGTATACCATACAGCACCACCAGCACTGTATACCATACAGCACCTCCAGAACTGTATACCATACAGCACCCCCAGCACTGTATACCATACAGCACCCCCAGCACTGTATACCATACAGCACCACCAGCACTGTATACCATACAGCACCACCAGCACTGTATACCATACAGCACCTCCAGAACTGTATACCATACAGCACCCCCAGCACTGTATACCATACAGCACCCCCAGCACTGTATACAATACAGCACCACCAGCACTGTCTACCATACAGCACCCCCAGCACTGTCTACCATACAGCACCACCAGCACTGTATACCATACAGCTCCCCCAGCACTGTATACCATACTGCACCACCAGCACTGTATACCATACAGCACCCCCAGCACTGTATACCATACAGCACCCCCAGCACTGTATACCATACAGCACCACCAGCACTGTATACCATACAGCACCTCCAGAACTGTATACCATACAGCACCACCAGCACTGTATACCATACAGCACCTCCAGAACTGTATACCATACAGCACCCCCAGCACTGTATACCATACAGCACCCCCAGCACTGTATACCATACAGCACCACCAGCACTGTATACCATACAGCACCACCAGCACTGTATACCATACAGCACCTCCAGAACTGTATACCATACAGCACCCCCAGCACTGTATACCATACAGCACCCCCAGCACTGTATACAATACAGCACCACCAGCACTGTCTACCATACAGCACCCCCAGCACTGTCTACCATACAGCACCACCAGCACTGTATACCATACAGCTCCCCCAGCACTGTATACCATAGAGCACCCCCAGCACTGTCTACCATACAGCACCCCCAGCACTGTATACCATACAGCACCCCCAGCACTGTATACAATACAGCACCCCCAGCACTGTATACCATAGAGCACCCCCAGCACTGTCTACCATACAGCACCCCCAGCACTGTCTACCATACAGCACCCCCAGCACTGTCTACCATGCAGCACCCCCAGCACTGTCTACCATGCAGCACCCCCAGCACTGTATACAATACAGCACCCCCAGCACTGTATACAATACAGCACCCCCAGCACTGTCTACCATACAGCACCCCCAGCACTGTCTACCATACAGCACCCCCAGCACTGTATACCATACAGCACCACCAGCACTGTATACTATACAGCACCTCCAGAACTGTATACCATACAGCACCCCCAGCACTGTATACAATACAGCACCCCCAGCACTGTATACCATAGAGCACCCCCAGCACTGTCTACCATGCAGCACCCCCAGCACTGTCTACCATACAGCACCCCCAGCACTGTATACAATAGAGCACCCCCAGCACTGTCTACCATGCAGCACCCCCAGCACTGTCTACCATGCAGCACCCCCAGCACTGTCTACCATACAGCACCCCCAGCACTGTATACAATATAGCACCCCCAGCACTGTCTACCATGCAGCACCCCCAGCACTGTCTACCATGCAGCACCCCCAGCACTGTATACAATACAGCACCCCCAGCACTGTATACAATACAGCACCCCCAGCACTGTCTACCATACAGCACCCCCAGCACTGTCTACCATACAGCACCCCCAGCACTGTATACCATACAGCACCACCAGCACTGTATACTATACAGCACCTCCAGAACTGTATACCATACAGCACCCCCAGCACTGTATACAATACAGCACCCCCAGCACTGTATACCATAGAGCACCCCCAGCACTGTCTACCATGCAGCACCCCCAGCACTGTCTACCATACAGCACCCCCAGCACTGTATACAATAGAGCACCCCCAGCACTGTCTACCATACAGCACCCCCAGCACTGTCTACCATGCAGCACCCCCAGCACTGTCTACCATACAGCACCCCCAGCACTGTATACAATATAGCACCCCCAGCACTGTATACCATGCAGCACCCCCAGCACTGTCTACCATGCAGCACCCCCAGCACTGTATACAATACAGCACCCCCAGCACTGTATACAATACAGCACCCCCAGCACTGTATACAATACAGCACCCCCAGCACTGTATACCATACAGCACCCCCAGCACTGTATACCATACAGCACCCCCAGCACCAGTGTCGGACTGGAGTGCCTTGGCCCACCAGGGGAAATCATTCTTGGGGCCCACCCTTCTGCCACCGCACTTATCTATGGTAACATTAATAAAGGTACATTAACACGGCGTGATATGGGGCAGTGTAGGGCTGCAAATGATTGCTAATCAGCAGGGCAGGAATATATAGAGATGTGCAGCCGACAGCAATGATCTTAGCCGCACAAAAGATCAAATCAGCCGACTATGGGGCATTTGCTTGCATGTCAGCCAATCTCTGGCACTTTTACATGGGCCGATCATCGGCTGAATAGACTTCCTAGGAGCGCTTGTTACCGATTATTGGCCGGTGTAATCGCGCTATAAGACAATTTTCTTTGCATGATAACACTGTATGCTACCAATAACACCAGTATATAAAGAGCAAATATCCCCACACATATTACCGCTATACAGTAACTGACCAAATCCTGTATATCAAGACCGATATTACCAATAAACCAGTATAAAGGAGGGAAATAGTATCACCATACATATTACCGCTATACTGTTACTGACCAAATCCTGTATACTGAGACCAAAATTACCAGTACACAAGGGGGAAATATTACCGCCACACCACAACCATCACCACCATATTGTTACTGACCAAATCTGGTATACTAAGACCAATGAACACCGCACCAGATTACAAGTAACAAATAATACCCCCACATACTGACTAACACCACCACATACTGACTAACACCACAGCTGCTACTGAATAAAATCCTCTGAACAAAGATCAATATCCCCTCATACAGTCATATAGAGGTAGCCCCAGCTCTACACCATATACATTACGGTGCACATAGATTTAGTGACTCACAGGGGACGTCTTTTCTGATCGGAGTTCTTCCCTTTTCATCTACTTCTCCATCTGCCCTGGGCCGTTATGAGAACTTCTCCGAGCTACGAATCCACAGAATCTGCCAGAGAAATATATTAGGCTCCTTACTCTGTCACCATCCTCATCTCTCTACAAACTGCACATCTGTATTGGCCTCTTTACACCTTCTCTCAGTGGTTAGCCCTGACTATTGTGTGTGTATGTGTATGTGTATATATATATATATATATATATATATATATATATATATATATATATATATTGTGCACACACCTTGTAGATGGCCCCTTGTTCAGTCCTCCATATAGATGGCCCTGTGTCCCTGTGTGCCTCTACTATAGTAGAGATCCCCCTCTGTGTAATCCCTTTATAGTAGATGACAACCTCTGTGCATTCCCTATTATCAGGGGTAGGGAACCTTGGCTCTCCAGCTGTTGCAAAACTACAACTCCCTTCATGCCTGCAACAACTGCAACAGCTGGAGATCCAAGGTTCCCTATTCCTGCCCTATAGTATATGGCCCCCTCTGTGTAGTCCCCTTATAGATGACCCCTCTGTGTAGTCCACTAAAGTAGATGCCCCCTATAGCCTATTGTATACACACCGCACCCAGTATAGTTAACCTTATAGATGCCCCCCATTGTTGTCCCCCTCTGTGTAGTGCCCTTTATAGATGCCTCCTCAGTGTTGTCCTCCTTATAAATTGCCCCCATCCAGTGTCCCTTATAGATGGCTCCCTGTGTTATCCCCCTTATAACTGGCCCGCTTGTGTTATCCATCCCCCCATATAGATAGCCCCCTTATGTTGTCCATCCCTACCCCCCATATAGCCCCTTATGTTGTCTATTCCCCCGTATAGCCACCTTATGTTGTCCTTGCCCCATATAGCCCCCTTAAGTTTTCCTTCCCCTGTATACAGCCCCTTATGTTGTCCTCCCCTGTATACAGCCCCTTATGTTGTCCTCCCCCTGTATACAGCCCCTTATGTTGTCCTCCCCCTGTTTATAGCCCCTTATGTTGTCCTCCCCCTGTATACAGCCCCTTATGTTGTCCTTCCCTGTATATACCCCCCTTATGTTGTCCTTCCCTGTATACAGCCCCCCATGTGTTGTCCTCCCCCTGTATACAGCCCCCCTTATGTTTTCCTTCCCTGTATACAGCCCCCCTTATGTTGTCCTGCCCCTGTATATACCCCCTTATGTTGTCCTGCCCCTGTATATAGCCCCCCTTATGTTGTTCTCCCCCTGTATACAGCCCCCCTTATGTTGTCCTGCCCCTGTATATAGCCCATTATGTTGTCCTTCTCCTGTATATAGCCCCCTTATGTTGTCCTCCCCCTGTATATAGCCCCCCTTATGTTGTCTTTCCCTGTATACAGCCCCCCTTATGTTGTCCTCCCCCTGTACACAGCCCCTTATGTTGTCCTCCCCTGTATATACCACCCTTATGTTGTCCTGCCCCTGTATATAACCCCTTATGTTGTCCCCCCTGTATACAGACCCCTTTATGTTGTCCTCCCCCTGTATACAGCCCCTTATGTTGTCCTCCCCCTGTATACAGCCCCTTATGTTGTCCTTCCCTGTATACAGCCCCCCTTATGTTGTCCTTCCCTTTATACAGCCCCCCTTATGTTGTCCTTCCCTGTATACAGCCCCCCTTATGTTGTCCTCCCCCTGTATACAGACCCCCTTATGTTGTCCTCCCCCTGTATACAGACCCCCTTATGTTGTCCTCCCCCTGTATACAGACCCCCTTATGTTGTCCTCCCCCTGTATACAGCCCCCCTTATGTTGTCCTTCCCTGTATACAGCCCCCCTTATGTTGTCCTTCCCTGTATACAGCCCCCCTTATGTTGTCCTCCCCCTGTATATAGCCCCCCTTATGTTGTTCTCCCCCTGTATACAGCCCCCTTATGTTGTCCTGCCCCTGTATATACCCCCTTATGTTGTCCTCCCCCTGTATACAGCCCCCCTATGTTGTCCTTCCCTGTATACAGCCCCCCTTATGTTGTCCTTCCCTGTATACAGCCCCCCTTATGTTGTCCTCCCCCTGTATACAGCCCCCTTATGTTGTCCTCCCCCTGTATACAGCCCCCCCTTATGTTGTCCTGCCCCTGTATATACCCCCTTATGTTGTCCTCCCCCTGTATACAGCCCCCCTATGTTGTCCTCCCCTGTATACAGCCCCCCTTATGTTGTCCTCCCCCTGTATATAGCCCCCCCTTATGTTGTCCTCCCCCTGTATACAGCCCCCCCTTATCTTGCCCCCTCTGATAAAAAATAAAAAAAAAAACACAATACAACTCACCTAACCACACGCTCCCCCGTCGGTCGCCGGTGTCCTCTTCTCTGACAGCAGCTCCGATGTGAAGTCCCGCCGGCGCCATCACTGACCTCAGTGTGCGCCGCGGTGGCTGGGACTTCCGGTATGCGCTCCATGACCCGGAAGTCCTAGCCGCCGCGGCGCACACTGAGGTCAGTGATGGCGCCGGCGGGACTTCACATCGGAGCTTGCGTAACTCTTGTGATCGCAAGCAAATCTCTGCTTGCGGTCACAAGAGTGATTGACAGGGCGGGAAGCCGTAGGCTTCCCGCCCTGTCAATCACAACACTGCTTACATTTAACTGGAAGCGATTGTTGCGATCGCTTCCAGTTAAAAAGGGAGGTGCGGCCCCCGGCCCCCCTAGGAGCAGGGGGCCCACTCCAGCTCGGGGCCCACCGGGGGTTTCCCCGGCCCCCCGGTGGCCCAGTCCGAGCCTGCCCAGCACTGTATACTATACAGCACCCCCAGCCCTGTCTACCATACAGCACCCCCAGC
This sequence comes from Dendropsophus ebraccatus, assembly GCF_027789765.1. Classification (NCBI taxonomy): domain Eukaryota; kingdom Metazoa; phylum Chordata; class Amphibia; order Anura; family Hylidae; genus Dendropsophus; species Dendropsophus ebraccatus. The sequence continues at coordinate 65,018,543 of NC_091455.1, read as the reverse complement.
ACTGTATACTATACAACACCCCCAGCATTGTATACAATACAGCACCCCCAGCACTGTCTACCATACAGCACCTCCAGCACTGTTTGCCATACTGCACCCCCAGCACTGTATACCATACAGCACCCCCAGCACTGTATACAATATAGCACCCCCAGCACTGTATACCACACAGCGCCCCCAGAACTGTCTACCATACAGCACCCCAGCACTGTCTACCATACAGCACCCCCAGCATTGTATACAATATAGCACCCCCAGCACTGTATACCATACAGCTCCCCCAACACTGTATACCACACAGCACCCACAGAACTGTCTCCTATACAGCACCCCAGCACTGTATACCATACAGCACCCCCAGCACTGTATACCATACAGCACCCCTAGCACTGTATACCATACAGCACCCACAGCACTGTATACAATATTGCACCCCCAGTACTGTCTACCATACAGCACCCCCAGCATTGTATACAATATAGCACCCCCAGCACTGAATACCATACAGCTCCCCCAGCACTGTATACCATACAGCACCCCCAGCTCTGTATACCATACAGCACCCCCAGCACTGTATACCATACAGCACCCACAGCACTGTATACAATATAGCACCCCCAGCACTGTATACCATACAGCAGGGCCGTCTTAACAGCATTATGGGCCCCTGGGCAGAGGTGCGAATTAACCCCCTCCCCTAGCGGCCGCCGCCCCTCTTATCTGGTAAGGTACAGTGGTACCTTGGTTTAAGAGTAACTTGGTTTAAGAGCTCACAGTTTTTCAAAACTGTGACTTGGTTTAAGAGCATTGTTTTGGTTTAAGAGCTCCCTGTATTGGGTGGGAGGGCGGGTGGAGGAGGGACATGGTCTGAATAGCGGGGTCTACAGCTCTGTACTCTGACCCAGGAAGTCTCCCTCACCTGCCAAATCATAGCAGATCCACTTCAGGCTGGGGCCTACATCAGGGGACAGGACTGTGGGGGTAATCTCTCCATAGCTGTAACCCCTCTCTCCCCGGACAGAGAGTGCTGCATGTATGTGCCCCCATCTGTCCTGCTCATTCCTTCATGCTCCCTGCAGTCTCTATCAGCCCTTGTGTTTCCCATCCGCTCCATTACTGTACAGTAACTTATAATATCACAATATGTTTGTTTCATCTGTTTTACATGTTATTCAGAATAATAAATCATTATTTTTTGGGTGTGGAACCAATTGTCTGCATTTCTATAATTTCTTATGGGAAAATTTGCTTTGGTTTAAGAGTGATTTGGATTACAAGCACGGTCCTGGAACGAATTATGCTCGTAATCCAAGGCACCACTGTATATTGCCTATAATAGTGATTGTCATATATGTTGCACACATACAGTATATCACTATTACAGGCAATATACCTTACCACCTATTTATCTACCATATAGATACAGGTATAAGGGTGGAGCAGTAGGTAGGTGGTTATATAGCCTATAATAGTGATATATGTGTACAAATATATATATGGGGGGTACAGGTATATGTGGGGTATACAGGTGGTGGGTAAAAGCCTAATTAATATATATTGGTGCCCCTCTCTATATATGAGACATGTTGCTGTCCCTCTGCATATACGCCATGTTGTCTCCCTGTATACTGTATAATACAGGGAGTCTGTGTATACTGTATTATACAGTATACAGGGAAACAACACGGCTTATATATAGAGAAGGGCAAAACAACATGTCTTATATATACAGAGGGGCAACAACATGACTATTATATATGAACCATGTTGTTTCCCTGTATGTATACTGTATAATACAATATACAGGGAAACAACATGGCTTATATATAGAGAAGGGCAAAACAACATGGTTCATATATAATAGTCATGTTGTTGCCCCTCTGTATATATGAGACATGTTGTTTTGCCCTTCTCTATATATAAGCTGTGTTGTTTCCCTGTATATTGTATTATACAGTATACATACAGGGAGACAACAATGGAGTGATAGGTGAAGGATAAGTATATAATACATTGCTGTATACACTGAATGGAGATATATATACACACTCAGGAGGAGGATAAGTATATAATACATTGCTGTATACACTGAATGGAGATATATATACACACTCAGGAGAAGGATAAGTATATAATACACTGCTGTATACACTGAATGGAGATATATATACACACTCAGGAGGAGGATAAGTATATAATACACTGCTGTATACACTGAATGGAGATATATATACACACTCAGGAGGAGGATAAGTATATAATACATTGCTGTATACACTGAATGGAGATATATATATATACACTCAGGAGGAGGATAAGTATATAATACATTGCTGTATACACTGAATGGAGATATATATACACTCAGAGGAGTTACACCCCCGATCCCCCCTCCCTCCCTCCCTGTTTACCAGTTCACCAGTTCACCCACGGCCCTGTCTGCATCCCTGCAGAGAGCACTCCCATGATTAACACCTTCCCTGCCAGCTAGCCTCCCCCCTCTTGGTATCAGCACATACTCACTCAGGCTTTGTGCTTCAGGCCTCCAGCTTCTTCCTCTCAGGGCTCTGCTGGTGACGTCACTTTCCAGCTCCGCACGGGAATGCAGGGGGTGAGAGAGACCTCTAGTGACCGGAAGCAGAATGCAGCTTCCGGCCACAAGAGCGAGCTGTGCACAGCCCCTATCTACCAGCGCTGATCAGGAGCACTCCCAGTTAAAGGGCCAGGGAATATGACACAGGGCAGGGGCCCCCTAGGACGCATGGGCCCCCGGGCAGCCGCCTACCATGCCCAATGGTTAAGACGGCCCTGCCATACAGCACCCCCAGCACTGTATACCATACAGCACCCCCAGCACTGTATACAATACAGCACCCCCAGCACTGTATACTATACAGCACCCCCAGCACTGTATACCATACAGCACCCCCAGCACTGTATACCATACAGCACCCCTAGCACTGTATACCATACAGCACCCCCAGCACTGTATACCATACAGCACCCCCAGCACTGTATACAATATAGCACCCCCAGCACTGTCTACCATACAGCACCCCCAGCATTGTATACAATATAGCACCCCCAGCACTGTATACCATACAGCACCCCCAGCACTGTATACCATACAGCACCCCCAGCACTGTATACCATACAGCAGTGTTTCTCAACCTGCGGTACGCGTACCCCAGGGGGTACGCGCCGCAGGCTGAGGGGGTACGCCGGGAGGTGGGGGAAAAAAATTGTTTTGGGTGCCGGGACACTGCTATCACCCAGCAGTGTCCCGGCGCCTATCCCCGCTGCTGCTCTCACATCCTTCCCCCAGCAGCAGCCTCACCAGTGTTCTGTGGGGTACGGGACTTGTTGAGGCTGCTGGGGGAAGGATGAAGTCGGAGATCACAGACCAGCAGCCTCGCAACTGACTGTCTCTCTGAGGCCCTGCTGGTCCGGCCGCCTGCGGGGGAAGAGCGTGAGGCTGCCGGATCGGGTTGCAGCGTCCAGCCAGGGGATCCAGGAGGATATGCGGCAGCCTGGGGAAGAATCCCGAACAGGCTGCCTGATGTGACCCAGCGGAGAGGAGAGGAGATACGGCGGCAGGGTGATGTCCCTGCAGGCGGCCGCATCGGCAGGGCCTCAGAGTCAGTCAGTTGCGAGGGGGTAGTGGTGCGCAAGGCTACCCCGCCCGGAGCTCCTGCATTGGAATGTGGATCAGGAGATGGGGCGCCCCCCATGTCCACCCGCCGCGCTTCTCCCCGGTCAAGCAGTGGTTTGTGGACCGGGAGATGGGGCCACCCACGTCCTACGACTGACGCTGCTGCCTGTGGAAGTGGGGTGCCCGATCTCCCGGTCCACAATCCACTGCAGCAGAAGCCCCCGGCGGGGTAACCTGGCGCACCACTACATCATCTCCTCCCTACCCCCATCATTACCTCTGTTCCCCCTCCACCTCCTCTCTACCCCCATCATCACCTCTCTACCCCCTCCACCTCCTTTCTACCCCCATCATCTCCTCTCTACCCCCTCCACCTCCTCTCTACCCCCATCATCACCTCTCTACCCCATCATCTCCTCCCTACCCCCCATCATCTCCTTCGTACCTCCATCATCTCCTCTCTACCCTCTCCACCTCCTCTCTACCCCCATCATCACCTCTCTACCCCCATCATCTCCTCTCTCCCCCCTCCACCTCCTCTCTACCCCCATCATCTCCTCTCTCCCCCCTCCACCTCCTCTCTACCCCCATCATCACCTCTCTACCCCATCATCTCCTCCCTACCCCCATCATCTCCTTCGTACCTCCATCATCTCCTCTCTACCCTCTCCACCTCCTCTCTACCCCCATCATCACCTTTCTACCCCCATCATCTCCTCTCTCCCCCCTCCACCTCCTCTCTACCCCCATCATCTCCTCTCTCCCCCCTCCACCTCCTCTCTACCCCCATCATCACCTCTCTACCCCATCATCTCCTCCCTACCCCATCATCTCTCACCCCATCATCTCCTCCCTACCCCCATCATCTGCTTCGTACCCCCATCATCTCCTCCATACCCCCATCATCTCCTTCGTACCTCCATCATCTCCTCTGTACCCTCTCCACCTCCTCTCTACCCCCATGACCATCACCTCTTCTCACCCCTCATCACCCATCACCCCTCTCCTCCTCTCTCTTCCTCTCCCCCATTCACTTCCTCTCCCTTCTTCACCTCCTCTTTCCCCTGTCTTCCTCTCCCCCATCACCTCCTCTCTCCCCTGTCTTCCTCCCCCATTCACCTCCTCTCTCTTCCTCTCCCTTCTTCACCTCCTCTCTCTTCCTCTCCCCCATCACCTCCTCTCTCTTCCTCTCCCCCATCACCTCCTCTCTCTTCCTCTCCCCCCTTCACCTCCTCTCTCTTCCTCTCCCCCATTCACCTCCTCTCCCTTCTTCACCTCCTCTCTCCCCTATCTTCCTCTCCCCCATCACCTCCTCTCTCCCGTCTTCCTCCCCATTCACCTCCTCTCTCTTCCTCTCCCTTCTTCACCTCCTCTCTCCCGTCTTCCTCCCCCATTCACCTCCTCTCTCTTCCTCTCCCTTCTTACTATTTGGGGGGTCATAGAAGGGGATATTATTTTTAAATGAGGGATCCTAAATATGAGGACAACCCACACACCTACTCACTTTACAGCGCATGACACCAAACAGCAGAATTATTACTGTATGGGAGCCTATAGGTAGGAAAAAGGGAGGGAAGTTAAAAGAAAACTGTGACGCCTAAGATGTTTGGCAGGTTCTCTGACAAGAGGTAAATTGTAGCTGCGAGAAATCATCATGGTGGTCTGGGCCAGATGGAGAAGCAAAGGAAAAGTGATGTCTGGCTAAATGGGGAAGTATCTGGCTATAGAAGGAGGTATCTTAACTACATGGGGAGATGTCTGGCTGCAAGGGGGTAGGTATCCGACTACATAGGGGTAGGTATCTGGCTACATAGGGGTAGGTATCTGGCTACATAGTGGGAGGTATCTGACTACATAGAGGGAAGTATCTGACTACATGAGGGGAGGTATCTGGCTACATAGAGGGAAGTATCTTTCTACATGAGGGGAGGTATCTGGCTACATGGGGGAGGTATCTAGCTACATGGGGGAAAGTATATGGGTACATGGGGGAGGTATCTGGCTACATGGAGGAGGTATCTGGCTACATGGGGGAAAGTATATGACTACATGGGAGGTATCTGACTACATGGGGGAGGTATCTGACGACATGGGGGTGGTATCTGACTACATGGGGGTAGGTATCTGACTACATGGGGAGGTGTCTGGCTACATGGGAAGAGGTATCTTGCTACATAGAGGGATGTATCTGACTACATAGGGGGAGGTATCTGGCTATAGAAGGAGGTATCTTAACTACATGGGGAGATGTCTGGCTGCAAGGGGGTAGGTATCTGGCTACGTAGTGGGAGGTATCTGGCTACGTAGTGGGAGGTATCTGACTACATAGAGGGAGTTATCTGGCTACGTAGTGGGAGGTATCTGACTACATAGGGGGAGGTATCTGACTACATAGAGGGAGTTATCTGGCTACGTAGTGGGAGGTATCTGACTACATAGGGGGAGGTATCTGACTACATAGAGGGAGTTATCTGGCTACGTAGTGGGAGGTATCTGACTACATGGGGGAGAGGTATCTGGCTACATGGGGGAGAGGTATCTGGCTACATGGGGGAGAGGTATCTGGCTACATGGGGGAGAGGTATCTGGCTACATGGGGGAGAGGTATCTGGCTACATGGGGGAGTGGTATCTGGCTACATGGGGGAGAGGTGTCTGGCTACATGGGGGAGAGGTATCTGGCTACATGGGGGAGAGGTATCTGGCTACATGGGGGAGAGGTATCTGGCTACATGGGGGAGAGGTATCTGGCTACATTGGGGAGAGGTATCTGGCTACATGGGGGAGAGGTATCTGGCTACATGGGGGAGAGGTATCTGGCTACATGGGGGAGAGGTATCTGGCTACATGGGGGAGAGGTATCTGGCTACATGGGGGAGAGGTATCTGGCTACATTGGGGAGAGGTATCTGGCTACATGGGGGAGAGGTATCTGGCTACATGGGGGAGAGGTATCTGGCTACATGGGGGAGAGGTATCTGGCTACATTGGGGAGAGGTATCTGGCTACATGGGGGAGAGGTATCTGGCTACATGGGGGAGAGGTATCTGGCTACATGGGGGAGAGGTATCTGGCTACATGGGGGAGAGGTATCTGCCTACATGGGGGAGAGGTATCTGGCTACATGGGGGAGAGGTATCTGGCTACATGGGGGAGAGGTATCTGGCTACATGGGGGAGAGGTATCTGGCTACATGGGGGAGAGGTATCTGGCTACATGGGGGAGAGGTATCTGGCTACATGGGGGAGAGGTATCTGGCTACATGGGGGAGAGGTATCTGGCTACATGGGGGAGAGGTGTCTGGCTACATGGGGGAGAGGTATCTGGCTACATGGGGGAGAGGTATCTGGCTACATGGGGGAGAGGTATCTGGCTACATGGGGGAGAGGTATCTGGCTACATGGGGGAGAGGTATCTGGCTACATTGTGGGAGGAATTTGGCTTCATAGGGAGATATCTTGCTACATATAAGGAGGTATCTGGCTACATAGGGGAGATATCTGGCTACATAGAAGAAGGCCTCTTGACTACATGGGGGGAGGTATCTGGCTGCAGGGGACATATCCATCTCTGTGGGTTATATCCCACCTGCTTCTCTGGCACCCGGTTCACTGACTGCAGGCTCAGCCAATCAGTGCACTGTCCCACTGTAACCACTGATTGGATGAGCGGGCTGTCAGTGAGCCGAGAGCCAGAGAAGAAGGTGGAAGTACAGGCAGGTAAGCAGGATCTGTTAAGGGCCGACAGCTAATTAGGTAAATAGGCTGTGACTACATTCTCGCAGCAGATTGAAAATCCTCTGTGAGAATGCAGATACATAGGCCATAACAGTGCAGAGTATCGCAGTGGATTTTGCTGTGAAACGTACACGTAAATCTACCCTGGGCAATGTTATTAATGGATGGCTTCCTTGGGGGTACTCGGCTGGAGCATCTCGTCGCATGGGGGTACTTGGCTTGAAAAGGTTGAGAAACACTGCCATACAGCACCCACAGCACTGTATACAATATAGCACCCCCAGCACTGTCTACCATACAGCACCCCCAGCACTGTATACCATACAGCACCCCCAGCACTGTATACCATACAGCTCCCCCAGCACTGTATACCATACAGCACCCCCAGCACTGTATACCATACAGCACCCCCCAGCACTGTATACCATACAGCACCCCCAGCACTGTATACCATACAGCACCCCCAGCACTGTATACCACACAGCACCCCCAGCACTGTCTACCATAAAGCACCCCAGCACTGTATACCATACTGCACCCCCAGGACTGTATACCATACAGCACCCCCAGCACTGTATACAATATAGCACCCCCAGCACTGTATACAATACAGCACCCCCAGCACTGTATACAATACAGCACCCACAGCACTGTATACAATATAGCACCCCCAGCACTGTATACAATACAGCACCCCCAGCACTGTATACCATACAGCACCCCCAGCACTGTATACCATACAGCACCCACAGCACTGTATACAATATAGCACCCCCAGCACTGTATACAATACAGCCAGGGGTGATTCTAGCCTCTCTGCTGCCCGAGGCGAACTATAGAATGACGCCCCCCCCCCCCCCGTCAATCCGCCCACATTATAATCCACTACTGCCCCCCCCCCCCCACTGCTGTCCCCAATAAACATAATGTTTGGTCCCTTGCTGCACAGAGGATGTCAGGAGAGGAGGAGGCTAATCCTATAGGAGAGGTCCCAGCAGCACAGAGGATGTCAGGAGATGAGGGTGCTAATCCTATAGGAGAGGTCCCAGCAGCACAGAGGATGTCAGGAGAGGAGGGTGCTAATCCTATAGGAGAAGTCCCAGCAGCACAGAGGATGTCAGGAGAGGAGGGTGCTGATCTTTTAGGAGATGGTCCCCCTCTTCCCCCCTTACAGATGGTCCCCCTCTTCCCCCCCTTATAGATGGTCCCCTCTCCCTTATAGATGGTCCCCCTCTCCCCCCCTTATAGATGGTCCCCCTCTCCCCCCTCCCTTATAGATGGTCCCCCTCTTTCCCCTCCCTTATAGATGGTCCCCCCTCTTTCCCCTCCCTTATAGATGGTCCCCCTCTTCCCCCCTTATAGATGGTCCCCCTCTTCCCCCCCCCTTATAGTTGGTCCCCCTCTTCCCTCTCTCCCCCCCTTATAGATGGTCCCCCTCTCCCCCCCCCCTTATAGATGGTCCCCCTCTCCCCCCCCCCCTTATAGATGGTCCCCCTCTCCCCCCCCCCCTTATAGATGGTCCCCCTCTTCCCTCTCTCCCCCTCCCTTATAGATGGTCCCCTTTCCCTTATAGATGGTCCCCCTCCCCCCTTATACATGGTCCCCCTCTCCCCCCTCCCTTATAGATGCCCCCTTATAGATGGTCCCCCTCTTTCCCCCTCCCTTATAGATGGTCCCCCTCTCCCCCTTATACATGGTCCCCCTCTTCCCCCCCCTTATAGACGGTCCCCCTCCCGCCCCTCCCTTATAGATGGTCCCCCCCTTATAGATGGTCCCCCTCTTTCCCCCCCTCCCTTATAGATGGCCCCCCCCCTTATAGATGGTCCCCCTCTTTCCCCCCTCCCTTATAGATGGCCCCCCCTATAGATGGTCCCCCTCTTCCCTCTCCCCCTCCCTTATAGATGGCCCCCCCCCTTATAGATCGTCCCCCTCTTTCCCCCCTCCCTTATAGATCGTCCCCCTCTTCCCCCCTCCCTTATAGATGGCCCCCTTCCCCCCCCCTACCTTATAGATGGTCCCCCTCTCCCCCCCCCCCCCCCCCCCCCCTGCACAGCAGATAAAACAAAAACAAAAAACAGCACACAACTCACCTGCCCTCCGTTCCCCCGTCGAGCCTCTCTGGTCTGGTCCCGGCTGATGTGCGGCTGCCCGGGGTGTCCCGTCCTGTCCCCGGCAGCGCGCGCATCACAGAGCTCCCCGTGCGCCTGTGGCTGTGACTTCCGGCGCACGGGGAGCTCTCTGATGCGCGTGCTGCCGGGGACAGGACGGGACACCCCGGGCAGCCGCACATCAGCCGGGGGACTAAGGCTGCATTCCCACGTTCCGTGATCCTGACGGATCACGGACGTGGAATGCATGTACTGGAGCCCCCCCGCCCCCGGGAAGTATCTGTAATGAGATGCTGGGAGCGGGGGAGACTGTATTCATAAGCGCCGCGCTGTAGTATCAGCACCGCGCGGCTGATTTAGTACAGCGCGGCGCTTATGAATACAGTCTCCCCCGCTCACAGCATCTCATTACAGATACTGCCCGGGGGCGGGGGGGCTCCAGTACATGGTACAGTCAGGGCCGTTTTAATACATTGGTGGGCCCAGTGCACAGCCCTCAAGAGTGGGCCCCCCCTTACCTTTCTGCACATTGTATAATGTACTGAATTTGCCCCCACACTGTATCAAGAGCCCCAATACATACAGTAGTTACCTTATAACACTATTTCCACCATTCAGTGATTACATATTACATAAAAACTGCACTAAACAAAACAGAAAGATATCACCATTGATACCATTACATAATACCGCCACATCATGACCCCTATCAGTACAAGCCTATAACAGAGTGAAGTTACATCCAGTGACTCACCGGAGGCGTCTTCTCCGATCAGAGTCTGTCACCTTTTCTTTTTCTCTCCATCCAGCCTGGGCCACCTTGAAGTCTTCTCCTGGCTGTGAATCTTCTCTCCAGAATCTGCCAGACAAATATTTTAGGCTCCAACACATACAGTAGTTAGGTCCCTTGTACCCCTATACAGTAGTTACACCCCTCTGTACCCCTACATAGTTACACCCCTCTGTGCCTCCATAGTTTTAAGGTGTCCCTGTAGTATATAGACCCTCATGTGCTCCTCCAGTTATATACAGCCCTCCTGTGCGCTCCCCCATTAGTATATAGCCCCCCTGTGCACTCTCCCCAGTAGTATATAGCCCCCTGTGCTCACCCACAATAGTATATAGCCCCCCTGTGCTCTCCCCCAATAGTATATAGCCCCCCTGTGCTCTCCCACAATAGTATATAGCCCCCCTGTGCTCTCCCACAATAGTATATAGCCCCCTGTGCTCTCCCCCAATAGTATATAGCCCCCCTGTGCTCTCCCACAATAGTATATAGCCCCCCTGTGCTCTCCCCCAATAGTATATAGCCCCCCTGTGCTCCCCCTCAATAGTATATAGCCCCCCTGTGCTCTCCATAATATATAGCCCCCTGTGCTCTCCCCCATAGTATATAGACCCCTGTGCTCCCCAATAGTATATAGCTCCCCTGTGCTCCCCAATAGTATATAGCCCCTGTGCTCCCCAATAGTATATAGCTAACCTGTGCTCCCCAATAGTATATAACCCCCTGTGCTCCCCCATAGTATATAGCCCCCGGTGCTCCCCCATAGTATATAGCCCCCTGTGCTCCCCAGTAGTATATAGCCCCCTGTGCTCCCCATAGTATATAGCTCCCCTGTGCTCCCCCATAGTATATAGCTCCCCTGTGCTCCCCCATAGTATATAGCCCCCTGTGCTCCCCCAAAGTATATAGCTCCCCTGTGCTCCCCCATAGTATATAGCTCCCCTGTGCTCCCCAATAGTATATAGCCCCCTGTGCTTCCCAATAGTATATAGCTCCCCTGTGCTCCCCAATAGTATATAGCTCCCCTGTGCTCCCCCATAGTGTATAGCCCCCTGTGCTCCCCCATAGTATATAGCTCCCCTGTGCTCCCCCATAGTATATAGCCCCCTGTGCTCCCCCATAGTATATAGCCCCCTGTGCTCCCCAATAGTATATAGCCCCCGTTCTCCCCCATAGTGTATAGCCCCCTGTGCTCCCCATAGTATATAGCTCCCCTGTGCTCCCCCATAGTATATAGCCCCCTGTGCTCCCCAATAGTATATAGCCCCCGTTCTCCCCCATAGTATATAGCCCCCTGTGCTCCCCAATAGTATATAGCCCCCGTTCTCCCCCATAGTATATAGCCCCCTGTGCTCCCCAATAGTATATAGCCCCCGTTCTCCCCCATAGTATATAGCCCCCCTGTGCTCCCTGATAGTATATAGCTCCCCCATAGTATATAGCTCCCCTGTGCTCCCCCATAGTATATAGCCCCCCTGTGCTCCCCCATAGTATATAGCCCCCCTGTGCTCCCCAATAGTATATAGCCCCCGTTCTCCCCCATAGTATATAGCCCCACTGTGCTCCCCAATAGTATATAGCCCCCGTTCTCCCCCATAGTATATAGCCCCCTGTTCTCCCCCATAGTATATAGCCCCCTGTGCCCCCCCATAGTATATAGCTCCCCTGTGCTCCCCCATAGTATATAGCCCCCTGTGCCCCCCCATAGTATATAGCCCCCCCTGCTATATAACATTGAAAAAAACAAACACTGTTACTCACCCGGGTCCACGCGTTCCTCTTCTCTTCCCTCTTGTGGCCGCACTTCCTGCGGTCACAAGAGGCTGCACTCCCCTCACCCTCGCGCCGACGCTCCAGTGACGTCGGGCGCTAGAGGGAGAGTGCGGCCTCTTGTGACCGCAGGAAGTGCGGCCACAAGAGTGAGTGACTGACAGGGAGGGAGCCAATGGCTCTCTCTCTGTCAGTGTCGCTGCTGCTGCAGCGCTGAAGCGCCGCAGCAGCAGCGGACGGGGGCAGCGGCGGACGGGGGGGCCCTGCAGGGGGCGCCATGGAGGGGTAAGTAGATTACCCATCCATAGCGCTCCCCCTGACAGGCTGGTGGCCGGAGCCCTGTGCGACCGCACTGGTCGCACATAGCAACGGCTGGCCTGCTCGGGGGGGGGCCCCTTTAACCAGTGGGCCCGGTGCACGTGCACCATGTGCCCTCTGGTTAAAGCGGCCCTGGGTACAGTCAGTGGCGGATTATAATGTGGGCGGCCGCCCGAACCGCTCATATTATAATCTGCCACTGAATGCCGCCCCCATGGTGACAGCTAGTGGCGCCGCCTGAGGCAGACGATTCAGGTCGCCTCATGATTGCGGCGCCCCTGAATACAGCACCCCCAGCACTGTCTACCATACAGCACCCACAGCACTGTATACAATATAGTATAATCATCAAGGTGGTCTCCAGTGACTTCTTCCTGCTGGCTGGACTTGATTGATATATCTCTGTCTATACCCAAACAGCTGGTTGGGCAGGGAAAAACTGGAAGTGGGGCCATTGGGAAACTTTGCATATATAATGTTAAAGGGGATCTCTGTCCAGCCTACATGAATAAATGAATGAATCCAACATTCAAAGGATATTTCATTGCCTGAAAATGATCTCAGTTGGCAGAATGGCCAGTGTGTATGTGTATGTATGTATGTGTGTTTGTGTGTGTGTGTCTGTCTCTGGGCTCATTGCTAATTTAGTAAACTAATTTTCAGAATTTTCACACCTACCCCAACCTTTACCCTACTGGTGAAACCTGCAGCTCAGGTTTCACTCATCTTCTGGTGGTTCACAAATTTTGTGGCAAGAATATCTTTTCCAGCACATTAACCAATGCTTCTTTATGTGTAAGAAATCCACCTGATATGTTTGTTTGCTAAGTCAATATTATTTAAAGGTGCTGCAAGACAAAATATGAAGACTTTTCTGTAAAGCTATTGTCTATTCCCATAATATAGACTGCTTTTACATGTGAGTATAATTTCGCAGCAGTTATGCTGTGTGAGCCATTAACCAGGGAGCTGGATTCCCCTGGGGGTATTGCTATAAGAGAAACAGCAGATGGTTAGACCCTGAGGCAGATTCCCTTTTTATTACTCACCCTTTGGAATTAACTAAGACATACAGACATACACTACAATTTCTCACTGGCGTTCTGTGCTCTTTAGCTGGATGCGTTGTGCAAATGTGCAACATTAAGATACAGAAGGAAAAAGCACTTTATGATTATTCCAATTGTATGCATAAAAATCTGAGGTCAAAGGTCCCTGATGTCACACTGTTAAAGGCGATTTAATAAGTAAAATAGCAGAGGCCCAGGTGTAGTCACATTTTATCGTGTTTTAGGTCAGTGTGCAGAATGTGGCATTGGGTGGGGGCACTAGATTGAGGTTGGCTTGGACATATGACATGCTTCCTTTAAGTTCATTTTACTATAAAAATGACCTTATAATTTAATTCATTGTTTTTATTCTTTTCAGTCAGCCGTATATATACCTTCTCATATTTTTCTTCTGGAGACATTCCTATGGTACTTCCTACCTAATCCTTAGAGATTCACAATGGCATCTTTAATCATATAGAAGTAGTAAGATGATGAGAATGCAATTTCAGATTTTGTATCATGATTCATTAAATTAACCCTAAATTAACACTAAGTTGGCTAAACCGGTTTATGGTGTCAGATTCAGCAGTCAGTATAAAGTGTATGGGGGCCATCTGAATCTCCACCATCTGATGATGTTGATAGAAATAGATGCTGGGCGTGATGTGTTTTCGCTGCCTGGTCCCTTGGTTCTTGGAGAGATAAACCGTCGTCTGAACAATTGGCTGACAGTTACTGAAGGTGTTTAGACAGCTTAACCCCAATTATTTTTCCAAAAATGATAACCATATTGTAAGCAATATCAGAGCAAATCATCAGAGCTCTAAAAATACCACACTCTTGGAGTCCATAAACGGTTTTTTTTTTTGCTTTAATAATATTGCCATGCAGATAGAAAATCTTTAATATATCTATATATATATATATTTATATATATATATATATATATATATATATATATATATATACACACACACACACAGTTCTTAAACTGCTTAAAACTCAAACAGTATTTTCAAGGAAGGTTTGCTTTGGTTCTCAAACTCTTGCACTCTTTCAAACACTTTTCGGGCCCCCAGTCTTGAAGCTCAGTAATACCAAAGTAACATTCAGAATTCAAACTTTGCTCCGTATCTGAACGTTTTTAAAAGAGTGGATGGTGGGTTGTACCTGGTGAGTTTAGCACTGGTTAGGCTTCACATACAATACAGTACTGTATAAGACTGCTGGAGAGTAGTAGTAGTACAGTCAGTGCACCGCCATCTCCCATACTTTACAGTGCTGGGATGGGGGGGGGGGAGTCTATACAGTAATGGGTGAGTGAGGAGTCAGTGACTACTGTACTAAAATTGCTGGTTAAGGGTGCCTTCACACCTACCGTATCGCAGTACAAAATCCGCAGCAGATCCGCAGCAGATTTAAAGTGTCACTGTCGTGATTTTTTTTTTTGCAGAAATCAATAGTCCAGGCGATTTTAACCCTTTAAGGACAGAGCAAATTTCGATTTTTGCGTTTTCGGTTTTTCCTCCTTGTGCATAAAAGGCCATAGCACTTGCATTTTTCCACCTAGAGACCCACATGAGCCCTTATTTTTTGCGTCACTAATTGTACTTTGCAATGACAGGCTGAATTTTTCCATAAAGTACACTGCGAAACCAGAAAAAAATTTAAAGTGTGGTGAAATTGAAAAAAAAAACGCATTTTGTTTATTTGGGGGAAATGTGTTTTTACGCCATTCGCCCTGGGGTAAAACTGACTTGTTATATATGTTCCTCAAGTCGTTACGATTAAAACGATATGTAACATGTATAACTTATATTGTATCTGATGGCCTGTAAAAAATTTAAACCATTGTCAACAAATATACAACACTTAAAATCGCTCCATTCCCAGGCTTATAGCGCTTTTATCCTTTGGTCTATGGGGCTGCGCGAGGTGTCATTTTTTGCGCCATGATGTGTTCTTTCTATCGGTACCTTGATTGCGCATATACGACTTTTTGATCGCTTTTTATTACAATTTTTCTGGATTTGATGCGACCAAAAATGCGCAATTTTGCACTTTGGGATTTTTTTGCGCTGACGCCATTTACCGTGCGAGATCAGGAATGTGATTAATTAATAGTTCGGGCGATTACGCACGCGGCGATACCAAACATGTTTGTTTATGTATTTATTTATTTACTTTTATTTATAACCTGGGAAAAGGGGGGTGATTTAGACTTTTATTAGGGGAGCTAAAATTATTATGTTAATTTGTTTTCCCTAAGACCCATTGGCATCACAACATATGGGGTAAATTCGCCCCTGCGAGCCCCTGGGACGAAGGAATATTTAATGAAAAAATAACAATTAAATTTTAATCCCCTCCTCCATGAGGTATAAATAGGCTCCACCTCCCCCTAGACCTCAGTCTAATTATAAAGAAACATAAAACACAGGGAGGGAGTCTTGTGATGCCAATGGGTCTTAGGGAAAACAAATTAACATAATAATTTTAGCTTCCCTTACGTCCCATTGGCATCACAACATATGGGGAATTAGCAAGCATTATCCCCAATGGGCGGGTTATTTATTACGTCCGCATTAAGAACAGATCTTGCAAAGGTTGTTCTTGACAAGAAAGAAGTATCCAGCCTGAAATATCTCACAAAGGTAGTCAAAGACGACCAGGTAGCTGCCTGGCATATGTCCTCAAGTGGCACAGCGGCACGCTCTGCCCAAGTGGAGGCCACAGCTCTAGTAGAGTGAGCCTTGGTAAATTCTGGTGGATCCAGATCAGCAGAGGAGTAACATAAGGCAATGGAGTCACAGATCCATCTGAATATTGAAGGTTTTGAAGCCTTTCTCCCCTTGTTCTTTCCTGTGAAAGGGATAAAGAAATTCTCGTCTTTACGAAAATCACCTACTCTATGTAGATAGATCTTGATAGCTCTGGATATGTCCAATAAAGAAAGATCCAAGTCTTCTTTAGATGATCCAGTAGGAGAAAATACAGGCAATACTATTGGCTGGTTGATGTTGGCAAATGAAGCCACCATAGGCGGGAATCCTGGAAGGAACCCAAGGATAACCTTGTCTTGGGAAAAAAATCACGTATAGAGGTGCGGAGTCAAGGGCTTGAAGTTCTCCAACTCTCTTAGCAGAGGTAATGGCTAGTAAAAGAGAAACTTTCAATGTTAACTTGAAGTCTACTTCCTCCCAAGGCTTAAAGGGAGGAAGACACAGGCGTCTCAACACAAAGGATAAGTCCCATGGGTCTACCTGCTTTACCAGGTTAGGCATAGTCTAGCCTTAACAAAATTCTTTACCTCCAAGATCTGAAAGAAACGTGAGTTTAGGTGTGCAGAGAGGGCTGCTATCTGCACCTTGATGGAACTAGGTTTTAATCCTTTATAGAAGCCTTCCTGTAAAAACTCCAATGACTGTGGAGTAGAAGGTTTAAGTCCATCAATACTCCTGCTTGCACACCAATCTTGAAAATCTTCCAAATACGTGCATAAGATTTATTTGTAGTGCTACTACGAGCGTGAGAAAGAGTATACTATACCTTCTCAGAAAAACTAGAGTCCAATACGGTCCTCTCAGTCTCCAAGCTGTCAAGCTGAGGCTGGAAAGATTCCTGCACAGATTTTGACCCTGGAATATTAGATCCGGATGCAGAGGTAATCTCCAAAATTCCCCTCTGCTCATATTCATGGGCAGGGTGAACCATGACCCCTTCAGCCAGAAGGGAGTTATTATTATTACTGACGACTGATCTAGACTTATCTTCGTGAAACTCTGGGAATCATGGCTATGGGAGGAAAGATATACGCCAGCTGGTATGTCCATGGTATTGTCATTGAGTCCACTACCGTGGGATTGTCTGCCCTGTAAAGGGAACAGAAATTCCTCAGTTTGGCATTGCTTGCTGATGCCATGAGGTCTCTCTGAGGAAGCCCCCACCTCTGGGTTAACTGAATGAACACTCTCCTTGAGAGAGACCATTCCCCCGGTAATGTCAGGCCTCAACTCAGTCAATCCGCCAATATATTGTCGACACCCCTGATATGAATCGCAGAGAGTCTGGTTATTCTGGTTTCTGCCCAACAGAAAAATCTTTTCTACTTCCCTGAGGAGAGAAGGGGATCTGGTACCTCCCTGTTTAGGTACGCCACACAGGTCCTGTCGTTCATCCGGATTCTGACTGCTCTCTGTAAAATAGGAGGAGAAAAATGAAGAAGAGCTAGGTAAATCACTCTGAGCTTCCTCACGTTGGAGGGCAGAGCGGATTCCTGATGACTCCAAGATCCTGCAGTCGTGATGACTGTCAGATGAGCTCCCCAACCTGTTCCTGAAGCATCTGTCGTGATGGTTATCCAGTGTGGTTCTGAAAATAAAACTCCATGTTTGACTTGTCTCCACCACATTAGAGAATGTCTTGTTTGAGTCGATAGAACATGCATCGCATCCAAGTCCTTCAGTCCTCGGTTCCATATTGTTAGTGCTTCTCTCTGAAGAAATCTCATGTGCCATAACGCCCATGGCACCGCGTCCGCAGCTGAGACAAGGAGCCCTAGAAAGCGCATTTATGTTCTTATGGATACCTGACGAGGAGGAATTAGGAATTAAGTCTGATTTCTCTATGTTGATAAGCCAACCTAATTGTTGAAGTATGTCCTGGACATAGTTCAACTGAACTCTCAGAAGATCCTGAGTCTGAGTCATAATCAACCAATCGTCCAGGTAAGGGATAACTTTATCCCCTGTAGACGGAAGCGAACCATCATGGTGACACTAACTTTGTGAAAACAAAGGGTGCGGAGGTATTCCGGATGGAAGGACTTTGAATTGTAAGTGTCTTACCTTCCCCTGGATTTGGATGGCGAAGGCTCTCCTGTGAGCCTTCAGAATCGGTACATGAAGATATGCATCCGGTAGATCTATAGTGACCATAAAATCTCCCTCCTGGAGGATAGATTTTACCGATCTTATGTTCTCCATGTGGAACGTCTTCTTTATGATGCACCTGTTGAGATATCGCAAATCTATAATAAGCCTCCAATTTCCGGATGGCTTTAGCACTAGTAACACTGGGGAGTAAACTCCCTGACCAATCTCAGATAGAGGAACATCCTCTAGAGCCTCAATGGAAAGGAGGTAAAGAATTTCTGTCTCTAGGACTAAGTGTCTTTCTGGCTTAAGATTTCTTGACAGAAGAAATCTTGGAGGAGGAAGAGATGATAAATGAAGGACATAACCATTTTGAATAATATTTAACACCCAGTGATCTTTTCTTAATTCTTCCCAGGCAGGGAGAAACAAACTCAGACGTGTTCCCACTGGACAGCTTCTGCGTCAGAAGTCTGGTTTCTTGTTGGTGTCCTTATTCTGCTGCTTCCCGGAACCTCTTCTGGAATAGTTTCTTCCTCGACCTCTGTACTGGTATCTCCCTTTGCCTCGCTGAGGAGATTTTGCTCTGCGAAAGGAATCACCGCTCTTATAGGACAATGGTAGGGACTTCCCCTCCTTGTCAGACAATTCCTCCATTAATTTATCCAGCTCAGAGCCAAACAGCCTACCTGGCTGGAACTCCATATTACAGAGCTGAATTTTGGAGTTAGCATCTCCAACCCAGGGTTTTAACCATAGCGCCCTTCGGCAGCGGTCGAGAGCGTACTAGTTTTTTTAAGCTAACCTGGTTCCCTGAGATGATCATCGCAGAGGAAGTCAATGGCCATAATGACCTTTTTTTTTTTTTTAAGGAGCGAAGGACCTTGTCCCTGCTAGCTCTACCTTCCAAATTTTCCTGGACCTTGGCCAGCCATCTTCTTAGGCTTCTAGAAACCTCAAAGAAGTAATGGAGACTGCCCCTTGGGCTGCCGCTGCCGTATATGATCTCTTGAGGGCTACCTCCACCCTTCTATCCATCGGATCCTTAAGATTGGATCCGTCCTCCGCAGGCAGCACAGTACATTTCGACAGTTTGGCTATGGCCGGGTCCACCTTTGGAGGCTCAATCCAGTACTTACATTGTTCTTCCTTGAGAACATATAAGGTCTTAAACCTCTTGCTCAAACCCGGAGCCTTTTCCGGTTCCTTCCATTCCGCCTGTAACATAGACACTGAAGTCTTACCCACAGAAAAAGCCCTAGGCTTTTTTTTTTGAGGAGGACCAATCCTATCCTCTTCTATTTCCTCAGGGTGTATTTCAGCTTGCACAGCTTAGCAGAGCTTGTGAATTCTATCAGCTGTGAAATACCCCCTGAATAATTCTTTCTCATCTTCAGAAGTAGAAGAGGTTTCAGAAGAAGATGATGACTTAACTTCATCAATCACAGTAAAACTGAAAATGACCATAATCCTACAGCCATAAAGTAATATACTCAAAGGCTGGGAGTAGAGAGAGAAATACTCCATTTGGTCTGTAACTTAGGACACGGGCGGCGATTCTCATTAGCCGCTAAAGTCTTTTGCACATAGTCCTTGACCCATACAACTACATCCTGAACATCAGGCTCCTCATAGGTTTAGGTCTGCATGAAGGACAGCGTACTTAGGCATTATAAATATTTTTAGGCATTCATAAATATTTTTATGAAAGAAAGGATGAATCTTATCTGGAAAAAATGATCCTCCTACGGTATCCATAGCCGTCAGGTAGTGAAGTCTCACACTCGGCACATTAAGTGCTTCCTTAGAAGGTCTTTTGCCAGCAGCAGGACTGGTCTCCATTTCAGACATCTGCAAATAATCAATGTATTACAATACATATAAACCACTAGCCTGGCTAGAGTGATATCGGAAAGAGACACTAGGTGGCAGCAACACTTACTTTTAAGTATATAGAAGAGAGATCACAGCACTTTGCACTCAGATGTTTTCTATTAGATCCAAATGAGCCACAGGAAATCCTTCCAGAGGAAGACAGCCAGACCTAGAGGTAGCAACAGCTTACCTTCTGCCTTGAACACACAGCTAATCCGGCATGCAGAGAGCGCTCGCCGCTGCCGGCCCCCGAAAGTGACATGACGCCGACGCCGCAGTGCTGAGACGCACGCAGCGCTGATGCGTTCCACAGTCGAACGCGACTGGAAGAAAAGTCAGCGGCTCCGGTGACACGCAGAGTGCGTTCCAAGACGCACTAGGTAAGAAAAACTTAAAAGCTAAGACCTGCAGAAGCAAATATCAGGATACTACCTGGACACCGGCTCCAGCGGCATCCCAGCAATCATTACCTGGAGAGAAAACCTGAATGCAACAGGTAAACAAAGCATAAAAACGGAGGAGGGACAAAGTCCCCTAGGGCTAACAGCAACGAAGTAAAAAAAGACTGAGGTCTAGGGGGAGGTGGAGCCTATTTATACCTCATGGAGGAGGGGATTAAAATTTAATTGTTATTTTTTCATTAAATATTCCTTCGTCCCAGGGGCTCGCAGGGGCGAATTTACCCCATATGTTGTGATGCCAATGGGACGTAAGGGAAGGGGGCTTTTTACTATTAACAACACTTTTTTTTTTACTTTTACACTTATACTAGAAGCCCCCCTGGGGGACTTCTAGTATAAGTGCTTTGATCTCTCATAGAGATCTCTGCAGCATAGATATGCTGCAGAGATCCATGAGATAGGCACTCGTTTACTTCCGGCTGCTGCAGCCGGAAGTAAACGAGTGCCGAGCCGGGGACGGCGCCATCTTGGAGCGGTCCCCGGCCGGCTTCATTTGCGGAGATCGCTCCTCCGGGACAACATCCCGGAGGAGCGATCTCCCCACTAGACACCAGGGATGACGCTGCGTCCGGTAATCGGATGCAGCTGTCAACTTTGACAGCTGCATCCGATTACTGTATTAGCGAGCACGGCGATCGGACCGTGCCCGCTAATACCTGCGGTCCCGGGCTACAAGCGGCACCCGGGACCGGCGCGGTTCAGAGCGGGGCCGCCGCGCGGCCCCGCTCTGAACTCCCTTACCGGCATCAGGGCGTAAATTTACGCCCGATGTCGTTAAGGGGTTAAGAAACTTTGTAATTGGGTTTATTATCCGAAAAATGCATTTTTATCATGAAAAAGCAGTTTGAAGCTCTCCCCCCTGTCTTCATTGTTCTCCTATGGAGAGAGCTAAAGAAAAGACCAAAACAGGACAACAAAGAGTTAATCTACAAATCCCTCACGGGATATCTCCTGTGACAGTCACCAGTGACCTGTCTGAGCTCGGATTACAGCTGTCACCCAGCTCCGTGCCTGTAATCCTCTGTTATCTGCTTTCTGCTGCCGGCTAACTCCCTCCTCCCCCCTCCCCTCTCCCTAGAGCAGACAGGGTACGACTCCTGCAACAAGTCACAATTTTCAGATTTTTCAGAGTGGATGAAAAAGAGGAAGGAGGGGGGACCTGGGAAAAGGCTTTTTACATGCAGATAATGGCAGATTTGGCTAATAAACCCAATTACAAAGTTTCTTAAAATCGCCTGGACTATTGATTTCTGCAAAAAAAAAAAATACGACAGTGACTCTTTAACTAAATGAATGAACACAGCATTAAATACACACTGTCAAATCTGCTGCGGATCCGCAGCAGATTTGTAAGTGCGGATTTGATGTTGTGTTCATTCATTTAGTTAAATCTGCTGCGAATCTGCTGCGGATCCGTAGCGGATTTTCTACTGCGATACGGTAGGTGTGAAGGCACCCTAAATGTTTCTTGCGTATAATGTCCTGGACAGTATGGGGCTGTTCTGTAACGTTCTGTAGTGATTAAACTGGGCACTTTTCAATGTAATATATGGTACTGTAGGTAATTATTGGTGGGTGCTGGAACCAATTAAACACATTTACATTATTTTCTATAGGATAGGAAAACACTGCTCGGTTCTCTGACTGATCGGTTCTCAAACTGCCCTCTGGAACCAATTAAGTTTGAGAACCAAGGTACCACTGTATATAAAATTTTAATATATATATATATATATATATATATATATATATATATATATATATGATTTATATATATAGATATATTTTAACTAATTTCACCATAGCATGAACAAATATATTTGCCAAACTACCACTGTTCTGTGTCCATATAATGCTACCAAATTTCCCACATAAACTTGCCAAATGGTACACACATAGGGGGAGATTTATCAAAGGGTGTAAAATTTAGACTGGTGCAAACTGCCCACAGCAACCAATCACAGCTTAGCTTTCCTTTCAGCACTGCGTAAAGCTGAGCTGTGATTGGTTGCTGTGGCCAGTTTGCACCAGTCTAAATTTTACACCCTTTGATAAATCTCCCCCATACTGTACATATATGTACATACATACATTGTGGGCATTTGAAGTTCAACTGCTAATGTAGGAGGGTGTGTTAAAAGGGCTGATCCACACAGCATGAGATCGGGACTGGAGCATATAACCAGTTTGTACATACTGATGGAAGTATGTGGTCTGTGGTTTGAGGGAGGCCTGGCCTATTTTTTAGCATTTGAAATTTTAATGCAATGATATCTAAATAGATGTGATGTCAGAGTGCCGATACAATGATGTTTTAGGGACAGCATGGTGGTTCAGTGGTTGTCACTGTTGCTTGCAGCACTGGGGTCTTCTGGTGCTTTGATTTTCTCCTACACTAAACATAATGATAGGTCAATTTGGAATTTAGATTGTGAGCCCCAATAGGGACAGCGACCA
This sequence comes from Dendropsophus ebraccatus, assembly GCF_027789765.1. Classification (NCBI taxonomy): domain Eukaryota; kingdom Metazoa; phylum Chordata; class Amphibia; order Anura; family Hylidae; genus Dendropsophus; species Dendropsophus ebraccatus. The sequence continues at coordinate 64,995,454 of NC_091455.1, read as the reverse complement.
ATCTGAGTAATGAGAAGCTCTGTACAACGATGTGGAATATGTTGGTGCTATATAGTTAAATTTATTATTTTGTCTTCTAATGGATGCTGAACAGCTGGTCAAGAAATCTTATTATCACATGGATGACTATTTTCTCCACTATCTGAAACAGAGACATAAGGGACACCGCCCCAGTCACTGACTAGCTGAGCGGGCAATCGCTCAGCCGAGCTGTGTTGTTGCAGCTGAAAGAGCTGACTACTTGATGTACCCGGTTTCCAGCCGGTGGCCTTCAACAAGACCTGGAATCAGCACGAGGGAGGCACAAGGAGGGGTGAGTTTATTTGTTTATCGTTCTCTTGCAAACCTGCCCTATTTTTATTTTGTAGGACTTCCTCTTTAAGTTCCAATGCACATAACAATTTTAGCCGTTATCATATACACCAGTATACTCCGGTAAGCAATGATGCATTGTAAACTAAATTGCGTAACAAGTAGAAGTCAAGTCATGAATGATCAGTTATGTTTAAACTCTAAATAATATATGTTCATTTTCTTGGCAGATAACCTGCAGATGTCAGTTTTATTAATAGAGAATGAGTTTTATGTTCTTGGCATGTGACTTTAGTAAGCTGTATACTACGGAAGGATGTGCGCTGCTTTGTAAATCTATAATTTCAGCTCTGTGTTGTAAATATTTGTTATAAGAAATCTGACAATCTAATGTTTTTGTACAAAGGTCAGAATGTATGTAAATGACATCATTGCTTGCACAAGATATTAGCCAAATGTCTCCAAGGCTGTAGCCTCGGGGAGGAAATTGGCAGAAGAGTTAACTGATCGTGCCATTTGGAAGGCAGAAGTAATCGCGGACAGAAAAAAGTTGGTTGCAGATTACAAATGAATGCAGTGAATAATGGTTACATATAGCTTTCAGTTATTTAATTTAGAAATTGCCTGACATCAGGTTGAAGAAAACTGTGCTTTAGAATATCCCGTATTCACAACAATATTAAGTTAAGCAGATTCGAGCCAATAAACCTGCTGATATCCCCCAGCCGCTGCTCTTTTTATTTCTGTCCGTTCCAGTATAGTGGCGCTTTGAAAATTTCAGTTATGCTAATCCACAGGTTAGGAGCATTCTGGGTGTTGCCCGTCCGCCCGGAGCACCCGCTTGGCCTGCCTGCCCACCCACTATGCATATTCATATATGTATAGTTAGTCCGCTTGTTATGAGCTGCTTCTTGTACATGCGCAGTAACGAGTGGCCTAACTAAACATACATGAATATGCATAGTGGGCAGTCTGGAAGGGGCGGGCTAGACGGGCCGATCAGGTGCTACTGGAAGACGGGCAATGCCCAGAATGCTCCTAACCCGTGAATTAGCATAACCAAAATTGTCAAAAAGTGACACGATACCGAAACGGACTGGAGTCCTAAGGTAGAGGGCCTCTGGGTGATGTCAGCAGGTTCATTGGCCCGAATCTGCTGATTAAAGGGGTAATCCAGAGACAAAAAAAATACATTTTCATTATATTGCTTTAATAAAGTTATATAACAAATGTATATATTTTTTATTTACCTATCCACTTCTGTTTAGTGGTAGCAGTAAGGTCGACATGGCCCCTCTGGCCCCTCATGGCCCAGTATTGATGTCAGAATCTGCAGGGCTATTCCCTAGCCGTTTCCGATCCCCTGCTTTTCTAGTGCTAAGCAGTGGGGCATCTGGCGGCCTCTGCACAGTAAGTGGGGATTGTTATCACCATATAAAACCATATTGGTTTAAGAAAAGGCCATACCCCGAGTATGTGGAAATTTTGAAAAACTGACACTGAGCCTAAAAACACCATTCCGTCAACAAAAAGGTAATGGGGTATTCCCATCTCATAATGTCTCCTTCCAGGCTCCCTTTGGCCTATGGAGGTGGAGGTGTTTGGGAAGCTGAAAGCAGCTGAAGCAGGGAATGTACAGTATACAATTTGGGTAAATTCCATTGGATTTAATGGAAGCTGCACAAATGGCATACCCCTGTGAGCTACCTTGTTTATATATCCCTGGGAGTTATGTAAACCACAGAGCTTATGGGACTATGCTGTTTGCTCACCTTCCATTTAAGTTAAATAGATTTGTAATTTACTTCTACTGAAAAAATTGAAGTCTTCCAGTACTTATCAACTGCAGTACTTATGTCCTGCAGGAAGTGGTGTATTCTTTCCAGTCTGACACAGTGCTCTCTGCTGCCACCTCTGTCCATGTCAGGAACTGTCCAGAGCAGTAACAAATCCCCATTGAATACCTCTCCTGCTCTGGACAGTTCCTGACATGGACAGAAAGTGGAATCTAATGGGTTGCTAGGGGGAGATTTATCAAACATTGTGTAAAGTGAAACTGTCTCAGTTGCCCCTAGCAACCAATCAGATTACACTTTCAATTCCTCGCAGACTCTTTGGAAAATGAAAGGTGGACTCTGATTGGTTGCTAGGGGTAACTGAGCCAGTTTCACTTTACACCATGTTTGATAAATCTTCCTCTTCATAACCCTATTATACATACTGTCCACCTACTTTTGGACCACCCTGTATATAATATTTTTAATTATAGCATTATAAGCTTTTGAAAAATAAAACATCCCAGGTCAAGTCTTATATTTCTTTATTGACAGAAAAATATTATGACTGTTGTCTTCCAAAATAGGCCGCTTCTGAAGGGGTTAAACGAAAGGACACCTCTTTCAAAAAATATGAAGAATAACAATATACCTCTAATCTGAATACGTACATGTTTCACTGACTTTACAATACAAATAGGGTTAGCAGAGATACTGAAATGTAGTCACAAATGTCTGGGAATTCTACTTCCCCCTTTTTTTCTTAGTATGTGCAACCTGTTTATCATCAAAAGATCCTCGCACTAGAGATCCCCAAAGCGAAATATTCAAAAATGACAGGAGAATTTCTAGTGGCACAGCAGCCTGCAGATATATATTTATGAGAACATCACTTTCTATCTCTTTACTTTATTATTTACAAGCTTCCTGATTGCTGGGAGACATGCCACATCAAATCCATTACCACTCCCACATTTCTCTCAGTCCACTTCACTTTTTGTCTTCTTTCATGACTGGCAGGGAGTTCTGTGATATTTTGCAGACCAGCAAGTTTGGAGCAGGGCCTTATATTCTGTAAGGTTATGTAATTTGCCGCTACTTTATCAAATAAACAAAGAAAATACAAGATATAACCCAAGTCCACTGACAGGTCTTAAGAAATAAGTGTTGGCAGGTGAGCAGGTCAGGCATTGTCAGGAGGTCTAGCATGTATTGGCAGGAAGATGCACATAGAATGCATTGTTTACTATACAATACTATACGTATGTATGAAATCTTATTTAGGTTGTTGCCTGTGTGACAGGCAGTTAATATTAGTGCAAGGCTTGGTTCACACTACGTTTTTGCTGACTGTTTAACGGGTCTGTTTAATAAAAAAAAAACAAAAAAAAAACAAAAACAAATCAAAACGCATCTTTTTTCTGCGACTTTTTACTTACTGTAGATGCATTCACTATGGCAGTGCTACAATTTAATAAATCAGTCACAAGATATTGGAACAAAATATACACCAATCCTCATTAGAAGGGTCACACACATCACGCCACATCACCTTCCTTATAACCTACAAACTAAAAAATAATCAACAGCTTAAGAACCTAAAGGGGTTGGCCACTTTAGAATAAAATAGTTCAGTGTACAGTATTAGTAAGTGTACTCACTGTATATACTGACAGCAGCTCCCTGTGTACCTGATAGAGCTAAAATCCGATTCTCCTACTCTAGGCTGTACTGCCCTACTCTGTGGTGTTCCTGTCTATAAAATGGCCGACATGGAGGAGCATGTGACTGATCCCCGCCCTCCAGTGTCCACCACTGAGCCTGTATGTTGCTATGGAGGACACAGGGGGTGGGGCATGGTCACATGCTCCTCCATGTTTATGGACAGAAACAAAACAGCAGGGCAGTCCAGCCTGGGGGAGGGGAGTCTGACTTAAGTTTTATGAGGTACACAGGGAGCTGCTGTCAGTATATACATTGAGTACAGTTACTAATACTTTAAATCCCTTTAGGATGTTCACAGGTGTTTTTCTTTTTTAGGCGGGAAAAATAGTGTTTTTTGATAATGTTGGCTGTTAATAATCGTTATCATCATTTATGGCTGTCAATATAAAATAACTGCATTATTAAAAACAACAGCTTTTATTTCACATGTAAAGAACATGGGACATAGCTTAAGGGGGTACTCCAGAGGAAAAAAAATATTTGCAAATCATTTGCTTCTATACAGATTTGCAAATTAATTCTATAAAAAAAAATAAAAATAAACAATAACAAAAAGTGTTCTGCTGCTCTCTACATGCTCAATCTGTAAGTAAAGCGTTAAAGTTTTGTATATTCTTAGATTGGCACCACCACGCTGACTCCAATGGTGCCAGTCTTTCATTGATCCACTGCCTAGTCCTGAGATTTGGCCTTGTTTTGTTCTATACGAATTAGCTGGTCTGGTGCTCTGGAAGTGGTGCATCTATGATGTATTAACTCTGGTCCTGGTCTGGCCCAGTAAGATCCTGTGCAGCTGGAAAAGACACAGATAGGGAGGAGATATTGGGGCACTGGGGGAGCTGGGCCAGCTCATTTGCATAAAATGAGAAAAGGCCATATCTCAGGAACAGGGCAGCGGATCAATGAAAGCTTGGCATCATTGGAATCAGCAAGGCATCAATGATAAGCAATAATGATAAATTTGCTTTAAGGCAGGGGTGTCAAACTCAAATAGTTTGGCCAAAATTTTAAAAATTGGACAAAGTCGCGGGCCAACCATGATATTTAATGAAGATTGCATGCAGCGTTTCTGGCACTGTCTGAGCAGCGTGCTGCGTTCCAGGCACTGCCTATCCTAAAGTAAATTTCCCAACATGAAAGCCATTATATCCCTCAAGCAGTAGGTAATCCCATAATTGTGGCCCATGTAGTAGCCCCCCCATATAGTGCCCCACATACTAGCCAGGCCTACTATTAGAGACCTACATAGTAGCCAACCCTCCCGGTAGTGTCCCATATAGTAGCCAGCCCTCCTAAGTGCCGAATACAGTAGCCAGCCCTCCCAATAGTGACCCATATAGAAGCCAGCCCTCCTGGCAGTGTCCCATATAGTAACCAGCCCCCAATAATGTCTTATATAGTAGCCAGCCCTTCTAATAGTGTCTTAAATAGAAGCCAGTCCCTAAAATAGTCTCTTATATAGTAGCCAGCCCTAACAATAGTCTCTTATTTAGAAGCTAGCCCTCCCCATTTGCGTCTTATATAGAAGCCAGTCCCTGAAATAGTCTCTTATATAGTAGCCAGCCCACCCCTATAGTTTTTTTCTATAGTAGTCAGCCCTCTCCAATAGTCTTATATAGTAGCCAGCCCTCCCCAACAGTCTCTTATGTAGAAGCTAGTCATCTAAAATAGAAGCCAGCCTCTACTGTAGTCGTTTATGACTGCCCCCTGATCTTGGACTCACCCTTCCTGAGGCTCCAGAGGCTGCAGGAGGCGCCCGTCAGAGGATGCGCGCAATGACTTCACCACATTGCCAGCGTTGGGGCACTACTGAGATACTTCTAGGCCACACTGCCTGCGGCCTACAAAATTGTAATTTTGGTGGTCCAATTAGCTCCACGGACCACCCATATTATAATCCGCTGCAACGTCAGGTGGGCCAAATTTAACACAGCAATGGAAAAGCATGGCGGGCCAAAAATAATGGCACCACAGGTCAGATTTGGCCCGCGGGCTGGAGTTTGACATGACTGCTTTAAAGCAACAACCCTGGGTGATAAACATGCATCCTGCAAACCCCATTTAGGCTGTGGTCCAAAATGTAAAAATATGGACAAATACCATTATGTGCCCTTATTTTTAAATTGTGGGAACATACCCTAAGAGGGAGATTTATCAAAGGGTGTAAAATTTAGACTGGTGCAAACTACCCACAGCAACCAATCACAGCTCAGCTTTCCTTTCAGCACTGCCTAAAGCTGAGCTGTGATTGGTTGCTGTGGGTAGTTTGCACCAGTCTAAATTTTACACCCTTTGATAAATCTCCCCCTAAATGTTATTTTTCCAATAACATTCTATAGTATTGATGCAAAGCTTATGTTACTTCTTATAAATGCTTCTGAATCCCTTAGGTAACAGTGTGATTTTCATGTATTTCATACAGGGACATGTATATCTCTGAAATATATTTTAACACGCTCTGTTGTTTAATGTCTAATCTGTAGGCAACAAACTGCGCTGTAATAAAGGAAGACAAAGGAGCAGAGTACTTTTTCTATGACAGTTCAGCATTCCAAGCCTTTCTTAAGACTCGGCTTTCATGAGTTAGTTTCCAAGGGCTCACAGCTATCCTACAGAAGCCGTTTTATCACAATACTTGTTATACACTCAGCTTAAGTAATAACACTTCAACTACAAAAATACATCGGAAAAAAATATTTAATCCTTTACTGGTTCTATGTATTTCATCTATAGCTGTTTTTTTTTAGTATCGCATCATTCATCAAATTTATAAGCAATAATGGGGAGAATCTAGACAGTAGCTGAGAACATCCTGAGGCAAAATAAAATGCTCATATCTGAAAGTATCATAGTAGATTGGGCTTCATCTGAATAAAGAAGTTCAGTGTTAACTATCTCCAAGGTGGCTCTCAATAGTGTAGCCTTTAAAGGCGTTATGCAGGATTAGAAAAAAAAGTGTCTTTAGTTTTGTATAGGGTATTGCTGCTCGGTAAATGAAGCTGAGTTGTAATACCACACGCAGCCTGAGGACAGGTGTGGCGCTGTTTTTGAAGTGAAGCAGCTACAACAATTTTTCTTTACAAATTTTTCGAACCCTATTAACCCCTTGCTGCTGCAGCAATTTTTGTTGACACCTTTTTTATTCCCTCTATTTTCCCTTCTAAAAGCTATTTATTTTTTATTGGTAGAGCCTCATGAGTGCTTTTGAGCCCACTCAATATAACCCTTCTATCATTGTGATGTTCATGTATTTAAAATGTCAGAAAGGGATGATTTAGGTTCAAGGCTATCTACCTGTTAAAGGGGTACTCCAGCCGGGGGGCTATTTTGGGATCTGGCCGGGGAGGAGGTGGCTTAGAGAAAAGACATCCACTCACCTCCCCGGTTCCAGCGGCGGGTCCCGTATCTCGCCACTCCGGTCCCCAGTGTCTGGTCGCTTCCTTGTGTCTGACGCGGGCTTGAGACGTGATGTCTCAAGTCCGCTCAGCCTGTCAGTAACAGAGGCGGGATCCGTTTCAAGTCATGAAACGTCATGTCTCGAGCCCGCGTCAGACACCAGGAAGCGGCCGGGAACCAGGGACCAGAGCGACGCGATACAGGACCCGCCGCTGGATCCGGGGAGGTGAGTGGACGTCTTTTCTCTCAGCCACCTCCTCCCCGGCCAGATGCCAAAATAGCCCCCCCGCTGGAGTACCCCTTTAAGTTAAAGCTGGCCTGCTAGAGAATTTTTTTTGTAACGTAAAGCTTAAGCAGAAATATCACTTACTGTGATCCTAAACATATATAAAAAGAACAAAAACTGCAATGTTTTGCTGTGTTCTTGAGCACTTACATAGATTGGTCACTTGATAAAACTCTGTGAAACATCACAAAGCAGTCTTGCAGAAACGTGTCAATTTATACCGGTCCTGGCCCTCTTTCTTTTGACTACAGCCACTTTTTGGGGCCATGTTTCCATTTCTATCAAGGCTCCTAGTAGCAAAGCTTGGTCTGGTTTTAACCCTCTGAAGAAGAGCAAGAGAAAAGGAGTAATTCTCTGACAATAGTAATCTATTGTATTGGCTGTTCTGTGTTTGTGAAGTCTTCAGAAGAGAAGATTTTAGGGCTTATTCCTACGTTTCCCTCCAGGCATGATGTATTATTACCATGCCGGGAGAGGGGAAAGTGTTTAAATATTTGTGGCACTGTAATCAAGTAGCCTGGTCTCCACTACAGGGCTCCCCCATTCGTAGCATCCATAGAATAGGGGATAGTATAGCTAGAGATATAGCCAGTGGGAAGAGGGGGATTGTGACCACTCCGTATAGAATACTGGAATACTGAGTTTAATTCTGGAGATCTCACCTACAAAAAGATATTGGTAAAATAAGTAGGCTCTAAAGACAGTCAACATAAGTGGTCTGATAAAACCAGAATACTTTGACCTGAATTTCAAGCCATATATCTAGGGGCAAAACCTAGTATCAGTCATCAACTGGCCAATAACACCCATATGGTGAGAGTAGAGTACAGTCATAGACAAACTTTAAGAGTATAATTGCTGCAAAATGAGTAAAATTCATACAAAACCTGAATTTAGTTTGTCATTATAGTGTATTAGGGTAGACTGATGAGAAAAATAAGTATTTCAATTTTTTTTATAAGGCAAGATTCACACCTTTTCCGGAGAAACTAAAACATTTTTAAATTAACTAGTGTCAGAAAGTAATATAGCTTTTTACTTCTATTTAAAATTCTCACATCTTCCAGTACTTATCAGCTTCTGTATGCTCCGTAGTAAGTGGTGTTTTCTTTCCAGTCGGACACGGTGCTCTCTGCTGCCACCTCTGTCTATAACAGGAACTGTCCAGACCAGTAGCAAATCCCCATAGAAAACCTTTGCTACTTTGGACAGTTCCTGTCACAGAAAAGGGTGGCAGCAGAGAGCACTATGTCAGACTGGAAAGAAAACACCACTTCTGGCAGGACATACAGCAGCTGATAAGTACTTGAAGACTTGAGAATTTTAAATAGAAGTAAATTACAAATCTATATAACTTTCTGACACCAGCTGATTTGAAAGAAAATACAAATTCTCCGGAATAACCCTTTAACAGCAAAAAAAAAAAAAAAAAAAAAAAGGCAGTAGTTTAAAAAACCTTTTTGAAATCAGAAAATGTGCTTTATTAAAGGGCTTATCCGGAGAACAGAAAAGGTCCTACCTGTTCTGCTCTCTGGAGTGTTCCACTCAGCCAATCAGTGCGCTGCCCCGTCGTCGCCACTGATTGGCTGACCGGGATGTCAGGGAGCTTGAGAAGCAAGCCAGGTAATATATTAACCCAGCAGCAGTGGGTTAAGTGGGAAGGGGATTTACATACTCGCAGCAGAAGGAAAAATCCGCTGTGAGTATGTAAAGCCGTAGAAGATGACAAGAAACAGTGTCACAGCAGATTTTACTGCGGAACTTGCTGCAATACTTTGTATGTTAAACTGGCCCTAAAATGCATCGGTGCACACATTGTAATAAAAGTGTTAAAGGTGTTTATCAATAAACCTTAATGTAATACACTATGAGGGTACAAACCCACTTGACGTATTTGCTGCGTGAATCAGTCTTAAAAATAAGCAGGCAAAACGCAGGTTGGCTTTATACGATTGTTCTGCGTTAAAATACGCAATTGTGTATTTTTGAAGCGTGAAGCTTGTTGTTAGCAAAGCATCAGTTGTTAAAAACCTGTGCGAAAAACGCATGTAGCTTCACGCTTCAAAAATACGCAATTGCGTATTTTAACGCAGAACAATTGTATAAAGCCAACCTGCGTTTTGCCTGCTTATTTTTAAGACTGATTCACGCAGCAAATACGTCAAATGGGTTTGTACCCTGAGGCCCCGTTCCCACTGAGCAAAGGTAGCGGAATTCCGCAACAGAATTGTCCGCCGCAAAATGCCGTTAGCCTCCCGCTCATAATGGGAGTCTATGGGAGGCGCACGCTCCTGCTCTGTACGCGCTGAAGAATGACCATGTTCATTCTTCAGTGCGTACAGAGCAGGAGCGCGCGCCTCCCATAGACTCCCATTATGAGCGGGAGGCTAACGGCATTCCGCGGCGGACAATTCCGTCGCGGAATTCCGCTACCTTTGCTCAATGGGAACGGGGCCTAAGATAAGAAAGCAGTTTTTTTGGACTTTTGGACTTTTTTTATGGATTTTTTTTTGCCTTTAATTTAACCTGTGTGAGCCTAGCCCTAGGCTGAAAAATAACAGAATTATAGAGTGGAGGAGTCTGAATATGATCAATACCCTGTACATCACTGTATGTTTGATAGGCCTCAATATAAAAGCATGTTGTCATACCCTTTATTCATGTTAGCTGAATGGAGAACAGGTAATGAGATAGAGTAGAACATCAGTCATTATATTGGAGCAATCCTATGGGCAAGTCATCTTCTGATTGACTGTGACTTATTAAAACTGAGGTAATGAGAAATAGAATATTTCCCAAATGTTAACCAGTCAGACCACTCCTACCTAAACGCATTCATGCACTTGTATTTGGGTTCATGCAGATATTTAGCCCTTCACTGCAAATATCTACTTTCTGATTATGGGTTAATAAATCTGTTCAGTCCATTTTGTCATTTAAGGCTGATGTTATATCTTTACTAACCCTCTTGAGCTTGAGGCGAAGTATGTTAGCATATCTAATCTTTGTTCAACAACTCTTCCCTCACATTGATTTGGTGCTAGATAGAATCATGCAAACTGACATTACATTAAGAACATCTTCTAATAAAAAACCTCTCCTAAAATGAGAAGAAATATACGCTATAACATTAATGGCGGTGGCATCTTCATCTGAAGCAATGGCAGTGGTTTTTGGATTGTTTTTATTATATGAAATCATCAAATTACTGAATATTTTACCTGTTACATTTCTTAATATTTTTTTTTTTTTTTGTTTAATAATGTTTGATTTATTATTACATGTGAATGGCAAGAGTTTTTTTTTTTACCATCGTTCATGGGTGTCACAAAGTAGTATGAGAGAAATGTAATATTTTTATGTAGGCAAAGCATAATGCCACCTAAGTAGTTACCTGAGATCACTGCATTGAGTCCGTGACAATAAAAGTCCCAATACATATCAGACATGTGTTAGCCAAACGCATGATTCAGGTATTTTGAATTTTTGCACTGGATCTGGACTTCTGGACTTTTAAGTGAATCAATTACAATATTCTAGATAAATTAGATGTGAATGTAATCACTAAACCAGAACTAAGTTCATTAAAGAAATACAGTACCAGAACCAAGTCCACTACATGTATATAGTACTAGGACCAAGCTCATTAATTAATTACAGTACTTGGATTGTGTTTAAATATAAAGATGTATAGCAAAGTCTTGTTAGCCCATTACATAGCATTGTACCATGGGAAAGACATGTCAAAAACAAGAATGGTACTACCCATCATACAACAGAGAAGTATACAAAATAACATATAGTGACATACAAGTGATGTCTTCTTCGATTGGAGTCATTTTTTCTTCTTCTCATCTAATCATTCTTGAAGGACTCAAAGTTGTCTTTGGCACCTCATATTTTGTCACATTTTAACTATTTTAAGACACAGTCCTCATAACAATGTCACATATGCTGCCCCCTGAATATAACAATGTCACATATGCTGTCCCCTGAATATAACAATGTCACAAATGTTGCCCCCTGAATATAACAATGTCACACATGCTAGAAATAATACCACATAAACTTTTTCCCTTGTGTATAATAGTCCCGTATAAAAAGTGGGACAAACTGTGCCCTATATAACATTCTTGCCCCATATACCACACTCTTAAAGTGTCACTGTCATTATAATTTTCAAAAACTAAATCAACAGGTGGTGTTATTTGGAATTTACATTCAGTATTATTTTTTTTAGATATCATGCTTTAAAACAAAGTTATACTTACTTGTATCCAGCAATACACAACAATCACTGAGCTCGGGGAGATTAGTTAAAAATAATTCATTTTAGAGTCTCCACTAATTGCCCACTACGAAATTAGAATATGCAATAAAAAGGGATCCGTGGAGCCTTACTTGTATCCAGGCCCAGCCTCAAGGCAGTTTTTAAGTCTTGTTCTAGTTAAAAAAACAAAAACAAACATTAAATACAGGAAGTCCTGGCCAGTACAGAGTGTCACGGCTCAATGCGTCCATCAGTCAAATAACTTCCTTCTCTGTGAGCGCGCAGATGACTGGGATTTCAAGATCGATCTATGTTATTGTTGCTCAATTGCTAGAGACTGCTGAGGGCAGCTGAGCCGGGACCAGCATAGGAGTTTCGCTAAGGCCCAGGGTGGTTAGTATAATGGATCATCTTCTTGCAATGTAATCTCCCAACTAGACCGATGGGAAAGGCTTTTTAACTGCATTATAATGCTGCTATCAGCTTTATCAGTGGGTCACTTTTGACAGCAGCATTTAAAGTGTCACTGTCCATATAACTTTCAAAATCTAAATCAGCAGGGCATGTGATATAAAGTCTGCAATACACATTCATTGTTTAATTTCAGTTATCATGCTGTAAAACAAAGCTATACTTGCCAGAAATCCAGGTCCAGTCTCCTGCAGGCAGATTTTCAGTCTTGTGCTGGTTATGAAAAAGAGACAAAACCCATTAAGTCTGGCCAGTCACAGCTCAATGTCCATCAATCACATGACTGCCATCTCTGTATGCTCTGAGATGACCTGGGAAACATGGGACTCCCTGTGTTTAGACTCTGAAAAAAAAAAGTCAGAACACAGGAATTGCTATGTTTTACATGATAACCAATAAAAAAAAATAATAATTATGAATGTAACTTGCAAACATGCTCTTTATCACAGCACTGCTTTCCTATGCATCGGCCGTGTATAGAGCCTGCTATGCATATATGAATATGAATAGTGGGTGGGACGGGAGAGGGCGGGCGGGACGGGGCACGGCGATGCTCCCCGGCCCCCGAGCAACGCCCTAAATGCTTTTAAGCAAGTCATTTGCATAAGAGCATTTAGCGATTTTAGAAACAATGCAAGGGAGGAGAGGGGTGAAAGTAATGGCCATATACAACTGAGGGACAGAGCTAATGGGGAATATCAGCAGGTTCTCTAGGAAGAACCTGCTGATAGTGCCGCTTTAAGAATATTGCAGAGAACTCCTTATATGTAACGGGGGTGACAATATCACTTTAACATCCATGTGCTCAATAAAAGACATGGACAGTGTGACAGTTATTAGTTTAATTTTATTGTGTTGGTCTGTAATTGGAAATTAGATAACAATGTGAACATATTTATTAGTAATCAATGCAGAAATAGAGGCAATTTTAAATGGTTCACTTACTGAGAGATAGATATATAGATAAATAGACATTTTCTAATGAGATTACTTTTATTCCTCTTCTTCTATAAAATAAGCAGTACATGAAATATTCTAATGCTAGGAATGGTCACTAGATTAAATGTAGTTAGTTTGTAACTTATGTTATTTTTTCACAGTTCATTTCTGCTTATTCCAAACCCAGTGTTGCTCTCTTATGTCTTTAATGAGCTAAATTCTTCAGCCAGTAAGCTGCTCAACATTCTTGTTCTGCAGCCAAATCTCACATTACAGATGGAAATCTACTGACCCTTTTCCCTAGATTAATCAAGTAAATTGGAAATTAAGCATACATTAAAATTAAAATAAACTGGCAACTAGTGCTGAGGACACACATTCAAAATCTAAAACTTTTAAGTACAGCATAAAACCACAGTGATTGTTCCTGCTTTTTAGTAGCCACCAACAATTTCTTCTTATATTCTTTTCAGGTCTCTTAAAAAAATTTATGTGAAGAAGAAAAAAGTTAAAGGGGTGTTCTGCTCAGGTAAAATACACGTTAAATCATCGCCCCTCCAGGAGACTAACAATTCACGTTTACACATTATTACCTTTTCTGGCTCCTTCCCCCATTTCTAAGCCTGCTGCTTTCTGTTGAAGACACAGGAAACTGTGTGAGAGCTGTTGTCTTCATATTCCCCCTCTTCCCCCCCTCCCTTCTGAGACGGTTTATGTAAACACATGTAATTAGCATCCCTGAGTATTAGCATATCTGCACTGTGGAATGCCCGGAGTAAATGTAAGGCAATCAGCAACTTGACCTCAAATTAACCCTCTGGGCATTACAGAGTACAGAATCATCCAGTCAGGATGCTGTATATATGAGCTGTAGCTGAAGATAGGGGGGAGGAGGGGGAGATAGAGATAACAGCTACAAGCCTGTCTATATCAAAGATGGCACCATCATGCAGTCCCTCTCCCTGATTGGTCCAATTGTGTACCCATTTCCTTAGCTTTCTTTCCTGCCCATTACTGTCATTACTATTGTACAGTAACACAGGGCTGTTTATTTAACTGATGAGCATTACATCACCCCAGTATGTATTTCACTATGTGTAGCCCCCCCCCCCCCCCAGAAAGCCGCTGGCAGTGCATAGCCATAGATGTAGCAGAGCTGATCCCCACATGATGTATCAGAGCTGATGATGTAGAAGAGTTGATCTACAAATGATGTAGCAGAGCTTATATCCACGTGATGTAGCAGAGCTGATGATGTAGCAGAGCTGAACCCCACACGATGTAGCAGAGCTGATGATGTAGAAGAGTTGATCTACAAATGATGTAGCAGAGCTTATACCTATGTGATGTAGCAGAGCTGATGATGTAGCAGAGCTGATGATGAAGCAGAGTGCGGCTGCAGTGCGAGGAGGCCGGAACCTGGAGTTGGCTGCAGTATGGGAGGGAGCTGGGCGCTGACAGTTAACTTGTGAGTATGTGTGTGTGTGTGGGAGGGGGGGGGGGGGTGCTGTTGCAGGATGGCAGGGAGCCAGAGCTAGGAGCTGACATCTGACTTGAGGGGGGGGGGGGGGCACAGAATGGGAGGGAGCCAGAGCCAGGATCTGACAGCTCACTTGTGTGTGTGTGGGGGGGGGGTGTTGCAGCCGAAGGATGGGAGAGAGCCAGGCTCTCAACTGACTTCCGACATTTGTGCGTGGGGGTGCATCCACAGGATGGGAGGGAGCCAGCGACCGGGAGCTTACTTGTGCTGGAGTGGGGGGGAGGGTAAGGGTTGGAGTCTTCTGTATACGTGTGTGTGGGGTGGCTGGTGCTGCTAAGGAGCTGTTATCTGTCTATGGAGGGGGTGGGCATCCGCAGCAGTCAGGGAGCTGTAGCTGTCACATCTGTGTAGAGGAGGGAGTGCGTTCACAGCAGGGAGGGAGCCGACTCTGCCATCTGTCATACCATTAAAGGGAGGTCATCCGTCTCAGAAGGTGGGTGCCAGGAGGGAGCAGTTTGTCAGAGTGGACTCTGTTTAGATCATTTTTTTTATAGAGAAGGGGAGAATCAGCAGAAATAGCACCAAAATGGCTCAGATCAAGTAATTACTTGCTTTGAGTAATATATGCAGCGATGTGTGGGCTGTTTAATGCTGCAAAAAAAAGATTATGGGTGGAATACCCCCTTAAAGGCAGTGTGTCATCAGTAATTTACCTTTTTTAATCTAGTTTTGTGATTATTATTATTTTTTCAATGTTGGTGTCTTTGTCCCCCATAGCAATATGTACTGTATATTTAAAAATCTGGAAATCTTGTAGTTTTCACAGGTAAGATTACAATGAAAGGTAACACCTCTATAATTCAGCAGGAGGCAGATAACAAAGGATCCACAGTTGACAATAGATGATGGTCACAGCTCACTTCTTAAATTAACATATCCAGCATTTTTTTTCTATACTTCATGTAACTGCTCCAAAATCTCTGAATGTTGAAGAAGCCCAAATAATCATATAAAGAAAATGTATAAAACTATCTGAAATACCTGACTAATATAGCGGATTAGAAAAAAGTTAATATGTTTCACTCTCTGGTTTTAATTAAACAATTGTTCCTATTAGAATGTGCATTTTCAACAGACTGCAGTGTATATATTTGACCTCCAGGTGTCACTGTTGCATCTGCTGTATGTCAAAATCATTTGGCCAAGGACGTACGGTCACCATATGCATCAGTTTGGGATCTGCCAACAGTGGACTTTCAATAAAAATATCAAATGTTGTTATTACATTATAATGCATCACATAGAAACGATGGTGAAACCAATGGGAGTCTAAATCTGTCAAAGCATTACCACATGTTCTTAAAGAAACTAGCATAAAATACTGGTGCTGTAAATGGTCATTCCAGTATAGGCCATTAGTTTATATATTGGCCATTGGGGGTATTGGTGGACAGTAAACTCAACTTTAGTGATCAGTGCCAAGCAGCAGCTGCCAAGGCTAATAAAATAATGGGATGCATCAAAAGAGGTATAGATGCTAAAGATGAGAACATAGTTTTGCCTCTTTATAAATCACTGGTCAGACCACACATGGAATACTGTGTACAGTTTTGGGCACCGGTATATAAGAAGGACACAGCTGAACTGGAGCAGGTGCAGAGGAGGGCAACAAAGGTCATTAAGGGAATGGAAAGGGTTACAGTACCAGGATAGGTTATCAAGCTTGGGGTTATTTACACTAGAAAAAAGACGTCTTAGGGGCGATCTGATCACAATGTACAAATATATGAATGGACAGTACAGAGATCTTTGTAGTGGTCTTTTTACTCCTAGGTCTGTAACCATGACTAGGGGGCATCCTCTACATCTAGAGGAAAGAGGATTTTATCATCAGCATCGACGCGGGTTCTTTACTGTACGAGCGGTAAGACTGTGGAACTCTCTGCCACTTGATGTTGTCATGGCCGATTCATTAAATAAGTTCAAGGGAGGCCTGGATGCTTTTCTTGAACAATATAATATTACAAGTTATGGGCATTAGATTTCTGGTGATACGTTGATCCAGGGATTGTTCTGGTTGCCATTGGAGTCGGGGGGGGGGGGGGCTTCTCCCTGTGGTGGGGCAATTGTCATCTGCCTCATGGGGGGTTTTGCCTTCCCTGGATCAACACAGTAAGGTTTCCCTAGGTTAAACCTGATGGACTCTAGTCTTCTTTCAACCTTGTTTACTATGTTACTATGTTACTATATAATGTCAAATAAAAGGGGTTATCCATGGTTTTGAAAAACTTTTAAAAGGTCCCCAAATTATCCAAAATAACCCAAATGCTGACAGGAGCTTGAGTGGGGAATTGACAGGAGGGGATCATCACTACTGGGAGTATTGCTATTTTTGGGCAAAGAAGGGAGGATAATTGCTACTGGGGTGCACAAGAGCGTGGTTTATTGCTATTTTCTACTTGGGGGTACAAGATGGGGGATTATTGCAACTTGGGGGAAAAGAATGGGACATTATAAGAGTTTGGAGGCGTGAAAAAGATCTTATTAAAGGGGTAGTGTGGTAAAAAAAGGTTTTCCCCCATTCCCTCTCCACATGAAAAGTTATTTAGATCCATAATATACATTGATAGCGAATTCAAGCTCCTTACCCGACTTTTCCTGGTCCCGCTGGTTACGGAAGAGGCTTACTTCCGGGTTCGGGCAGGACTATCTTACAGCCCTGGGCGCCATCTTGGTTCGAGAAGTAGGGCCCATAGGTCATGATCCGGAGCATTCCTGAGGCTCCTGGGCACTCCATCCCTGCCTTGGCACGCCTCCCCTGCGCTGTGCTATTGGTTAGCATCTATCACAGTAATTCCACTACTATTAGAACTGCAAGTCCCAGCGCACCCGATGACCATACACTGAACTGACATGTGTATGGCCATCGGGTCCGCTGGGACTTGCAGTTCTAATAGTAGTGACATTGCTGTAGGTAGCGCGGCAGGGTAAAGCAAGTCATACACTGGACTGACCTGCTTTACCCTGCCGCGCATTACCCCATATACACCTACATGTCCCGCCATTCCCCACACATTATTTAGTATATCCAGGGGGGGAGGGCAGTCCTCAGAGCTGACCCTGCTGTTTACTGTCCGCAGAGAGCCCAGCAGCAATCACCCCTCCCCCCGCTCCGTTCTCCACCTCCCGGGGATGCCCTAAGCTGTGGTGCTGCAATCATGAAGATGCAGAAGCCAGAGGCGGCCGGTGAGCAGCGCTGACAGCTCTGGAGCCCAGGGACATGCTGAGTCCGTCTGCAGTTCCTACCGAGGGGCTAAGCATGTCCCAGGGCTCCAGAGCTGTCAGCCGTCACCAACCCTCCACCCCACACCGTTCTCCACCTCCTGCAGTGCACTGGCCCTGGAGAGCCCAGCAGCGGGAGGCGCAGAGAGCATCACACCTGGCCCGTCTGTCTGGTCGGGACGCCCTGAGCTATCACGGGGATGCAGTGGCCGGAGGCGGCTTGTGAGCAGCGCTGACAGCTCTGGAGCGGCAGTCAGGCTTAGCGTGTCCTCGGGCTCCAGAACTGTCAGCGCTGCTCACCGACCGCCTCCGGCTTCTGCATCTTTATGATTGCGGCGCCACAGCTCAGGGCATCCCCGGGGTGATCGTTGCTGGGCTGTCTGGGGACAGTAAGCTGCGGGGTCAGCTCTGGCGACTGCCCTCCCCCCTGGAGATACTGTATAATGTATGGGGAACGGCAAGACATGTGTCTAGTGTATGACTTGCTTTACCCTGCCGCGCTATCTACAGCAATGTCACTACATGTCAGTTCAGTGTATGGCCATCGGGTGCGCTGGGACTTGCAGTTCTAATAGTAGTAGAATTACTGTGATAGATGCTAAACAATAGCACAGCTTAAGAGGTGTGCCAAGGCAGGAAGGGAGTGCCCAGGAGCCTTAGGGATGCCCCGAATCGTGACGTATGGGCCCTAAGTCTTTACCCAAGATGGCGCCCAGGGCTGTAAGATGGTCCTGCCCGAACCCGGAAATATGCCACTTCCAGTAGCCAGAGGGACCAGGAAAAGTCAGGTAAAGAGCTTGAGTTTGCTATTAATGTATATAATGGATCTATATAACTTATCATGTGGGGAGGGAATGGGGGAAAGCCTTTTTCACCGCACTACCCCTTTAAGTGTCAGGGCAAAAGGACGTGAAGGAAAAGAATGGGCTAATTACTGTGTGAGTCATTAAATTCAATGGACTTTTCAAATTAACCACACCCAAAGGGCAATTAGTAACCCAAACTAGAATAATGTACAAACACCAGTCATTGCATTGCAAGGGGAGGCCAGGCTGCTAAATGACGTCCGTCATTAAGACTCAAAATGACGGACGTCATTTTAAACGGAGCTGAAAAAACGTTGCATGAACATAGCCATTGGCTGTGCAGGACCTATGGGAGTCGGGATGCAGCCAGAGGTAAAGTATGCTCCAGGCGGTGGCTGGTTAAGGGTGTTGGCCTTTACATACTCGCAGCGGAATGAAATGAAATTTCATGTAACCCCATTTAAACTCACAGTAGCAGGAATCGCAGCGAATTTCGCTGCGGGACTCACAGCGTGAAATCTGCTGCGATTTACTATGTGTAAATCCGCCATTATACCATATTGAATTTGATAATTACTCTTTGTACTTGATCCTTTTTATAATCATCAGCTGAACATTATAGACAGTGTATATATAGTGCCTGTTCAACTACTTTTTTAAAAAAATGTTTTTACTTTTTATATAATTGATTCCTAGTATTCTGGTCTGGCCCCACTGCTGATATATCCTTTAATCAGCCTCATTGTCCATTATTTTTACTTTGTGCCTGTTGTATATCTGTATGTATTAAGTGTTTTCCAAACACATTTGCATGTCATCATGTATTCATGATTTTTTACTAAGAAAAATATATATTTAAATGTGATTATTTGGTGTTGTTGAACATTTGGAGGTGATACATTTTGTAAAAACGTGTCAAAGAAAAGAAAAAAAAGTAGATTACCTAGTAAACTGTAGGCAGGTAATGCTGATTACATTCTAAAAGTTTACTTTTCATCTGCAGCTACCTTAATCGATTCTTACTTCTTTATTACCAAGTCTGGCTTTTAAACCTCAAAATAACATAATTACATCTGCCACCTAGTGTCAGGAAATCATATGACATGTCAAATACATGAATTATATCTAGTTGTACAAAACATTTTTTCCTGTTAGTATGTAATCACCTTTGCATCAGAAAAGAACTTGCAAAACTATTTTTACCATCGTAATGATGGACAGCTTGGTGAAACTTCAATATGAGGCTGGTGGGAAACAAAAACAAAAAACAAAACAGTTGCTTCTGTGAAACAAGGACAGATTCACACTAGCATTATTTTTTTCAGTTTGTATGCCTTTTGCGAAGTTGTCCCAGGAGAAAAGTTTTATAATCTAACCTTGCTTCCTGGCTCACAATTTCTAGGGAGTGTGCAGATAAAGCAATATACTTTAATATACCTAGCTGTGATGTTGGGGCAATATTGCAACCACTGCATGCAGACGGAACCATAGCCTCATACAGCGACCAGTGTCATACAGCGTTGCTGCAACATGGCAATACATGGTTGTGCTGACTGTGGCCACTGCATGCAGCCTGCCCCCTTCAAGCCACTATTCACAATGTCAGCATGTTCTCTGGAAGTTACGCTTTAGGGACTAGGGTAGGTGATAACTTTTTAAGTGCTAGAACAAAGTAACAGAAACCTTATAAAATGAATAAAAAATCTTGGCAAACTATTTGATCAGAGTGTACCACTTGCACTCCAACCATGTCCTGTGGGTGCTATAAATAGAGATTTGGCTCCTTTCTGCCCATTGTAGGCTTGTTGTTAGCCCAGGAGAGGCCATTGCTAGTGTGAGAATGCTAAATTAGGGACCATGTCTCTGAGAACACCTTAACATGGTGACATGGTACACCAATTGTTTAATATCTATAGAGCAGGTTTTTATCGTGTGTACGCTGGGGGGAGTATGTACAGTAAAAACTTGCACCTGTATGTTGCTGTTGCACTTTTTTTGTTTGTTTGGACTTTAGCCACATGTGGCATGCAACCTACAGTGTAAACAGAGGTATAGGAGTGCTGTCAATTTTTGCTATTTTTCTGTTGTATGTGGGGTGTGTGGCTGCCTCTGTTGGCTTGCACTCCACCCATGTCCTGTGGGTGCTATAAAAAGATATTTAGGTCCTATCTGCCCAGTTGTAGGCTTGTTGTTAGCCCAGGAGAGGCCATTGCTAAAGTGAGAATGCTCGAGTAGGACCATGTCTCTGAGGACACCTTAACATGGTGACATGGTACACTCAAATGGTTTGCTGAAGATCCTCATCTATAGACCAGGTTTTAATCATGTGTACACCGAGAAGAAGTATGTACGGTAAGCACTTGCACCTGTATAAAGCACTGCACCTGAATAAAATCTGCACCATCAAATTTATAGCATGAAATTTGCACTAGATTTAGTCCAACGTACTCTTTGAGGAGAATTGTTTGTCACTGACAGTTGGGTCGATCAATCGATATGAAAAGTGATATATCAAGGCAAAAGTTTACATCTGGGGATAATACTAATAATATGCCCCCCTTCCTGTAATAATTCCTATATTGCTTCTGGTATTTGAAAGTCTGATGTGCCAAGCAGACTTGGCTTGAAGGAGAATCGAAGGGATGCACCAATGAAGCGATATAATAAAGGCTGATATAATAAAGCAAAGGAAAATCTTTTATAGCAGATTTAAAGCAAAATGTTATACTTGGATGTAAGAGAGAAGGGAAAACTATCTGGTTATTCATGACTGGATTCAAAGAAATATGAAATCAGATACAAAAAGAAGACACTTTTATGATTCAATGGAGGCAGATCACATAATATATGGACATATTACTGGTCTGAGGAATTTAGGATTAAAGTGAACCTTGAAAAATATAGGGGTGCATTTATTAAAGAGCGTCATTTGACATGCTAGTCTTAGCTAAAAAAATTGGTTAGAATAATACGCCCCAACTTGACTGCATTTTCTTACTGTCAGTGCACCATCTGTGTGATTTCGTAGTGTAAGACTTAGAAACATAGAAGCTTATTGGCAGGAAAAGACCACCTGGTCCATCTTGTCTGTCCTTTTAGTATTTCCTTTCCTATTATCTTAGGATAGATATATGTTTATCCCAGGCAGGTTTGCATTCAGTTACTGTGGATTTACCAACCACATCTGCTGGAAGTTTGTACCAAGCTTCTACTACTGTTCTTTCTGTAAAGTAATATTTTCTCATGTTGCTTCTGATCTCTCACCCAACAAGCCTTAGATTGTACCCCCTTGTTCTTTTGTTTATTTTTTTAATTAAACACACTTTCCTCCTTAACCTTGTTTAGTGATTTACCATATTTAAAGGTTTCGATCATGTCCCCCTTTTCCCTTTGTTCCTCCAGACTGAACAAATTTAGATCCTCAAGGCTTTCCTGACACAGTATGTCCTATGCTTCAGACCAGGTCAACCAGCGTCCTTTTGCTATGCTTCAGACCATCCACCATTTTTGTAGCCCATCTTTCCACCAATTCTATTTTCTCAATATCTTTTTGTAGTTGAAGGTTTCCAGAACTGAACACAGTATTCCAGATGTGGTCTCACTAGAGCTTCCTACTGGTTATACCTCTAGCTATAGAGCCCAGCATACGATTAGCTTCCCCTACCCCCTGGCTTTCCCTAACTCCTGATTTCTGAGACTGAGTCAGAAATTGCTACCGCTAAATCCTTCTCTTCTAAAGTCTTTGCTAACACAGAACGTCTAACAAAGAAGTTTACACACATTGACCCAGATTTAGTAAACATGTCTACTTTTTTAGACAGCCTTCAAACGCACCAGATTTGTTAAAGTGTGCCAGGCTAAGTAAAGTGTGCCAGGCTAAGTAAAGTTTGCCAGGCTAAGTGGTCATTATTCATAATAAATGTGGCACAAGTCAAAGCTTGCACATTTTTTGTTGTAAACTTGGGCCATTGTTTTCTTTATCTCTGAGCTGTGAATATGCTACGATTAGTAAAGGCATCCTACTCACTCAATCTGGTGTTACAGTTCAGCGACTGATATCACTCTTCATTTCTTCCATGATGATTTCTTGTTCTTTTCTTGTCATTTTAGTCACCGGGTGAAATTGAAAAACGGATGCTGATGTTTTTTATTCAGTCTGGACCAGTTGTACAGAAAAAAAAGAACTTAGCTCTTACACCATACAGTATAAAAAATGATAAGGTTTACATCAAATCTAGTAAAACGAGTACTCCCATGATTAAACATTACATCTCTCCCTCCCTCCCTCTCTCATAAAGCATGCGATAATAACTTGAAAAATTGTTGACTCTTGGATCCCAGAAAACAGAATGTACCTAATGTTTGGTGAGAATACTGTCTATGAAAATAAGATCCATTTCTCTAGAGCTTGCAGCACACAGAGGAATACATACATTTTTAAACCAAAGTAATACTGAAAGATTAGTTTTGCCTTATGTTCGAATTTTATTATTTTATATTGTCTTTTTCCCCCATAGGCAAGGAGAATCTTCTGTGTTTCTCAAATGCTTTGTAGCGGATAATCCTCTGTTGTTTTTTTTCTTTTATTATAACTGTACTCTATGTCTAATTCTCATTAATATCAAAATAAGTCTTACTTTTACTAAATAATACTGAAAACGGTTAAAAACTGTCTACACGGTTTATTTCAAAGGTGAAGGAACAAATAAAGTCTGTCATTGAGAAATATATGTGCTGACAACTAACACTAACTAATAACACTAAGCTAGGGTACACTAACACCCATAAAACACCACCCAAAATTACACACTGAATAATGGTAGGGCAGGATACATTGAATGTACATTACCTGACCAGTTGCACCATGCGTTTCATTTAAAGGAGGGGAGTCATACAGTTAAGGCCCTATTCCGCGGGTCGTTTAGAGGAGCAATATCGTTCGTATTCGGCGGCAGCAAGCGGGGAACGAGGAGCAAACGAGCGCTAATAGCGCTCGTTTGCTCCTCCAAACGACTCGTGGAATAGGGGCATTACTAAGTGATCCTACACTGGCCAAACAGCTAGATTGATAATCTGTTTTCTTTGTCACATGACTGGTCTGTCTTCACTTGGCAGTTTAGTCAAGCCCAAAAGGCAGCCAGGATCAGCACAGAAAAAGCCTAGCCAATGTTAATCCATCAGCTGGAAGCAGATAACGGCAAACACAGGGGTGTTGAAGGCAAGTGCTGGGATTTACATACCTGGGCTTTTGCATCCAGGGGGGGAAAACCTGAGCTTTTGGAGCTCATTTACATCATAGGAAGGGCTCAATGTGTAAAAACAAAGAAATTTATGACATCACACCTAGCCCTAAGCCCTATACAACCATGCAGTTAGTTAAAAACCCTGCTTTGCTTGGTCAAATTATTGTACTAACTAGCTTTGTGTTGTCTGGAAATATAATAATATGCCATCTAAATGTAAGTGTCCTTTAAAAAACATAGATATCTGACAGATTTTTGAAGCCAAAGTCAGGAATGGACCATAAACAGAGGACAGATCATAAAGGAAAGACTGGGATTTCTCCTCTTTTCAAATACATTGCGGGCTTTGGCTTCAAAAACAGATAATCTGTCAGATATATGTGTGTGTAAAAGGACATTTAGAGTATCTTTAAGAGGGCATGTCTGTTCTGTCCTATTTTCTGGAGTAGTGCAGGCAATCATTGAGGCAAAAAAGCAAAAGACCATTCATTTTTAAGGGCAGGAAATAATACTGCAAGAGAATGCGATACTTCTGGATTGTTAATGATGAATAATAACATTTATACATTAATGTAGGTGATAGATAACAATACTATTTATTGTTAATGCGTTTATATGCAACAAAAATGAGACCTAGAGAAACTCAGCAATGTGGAAAAATAAAATCATTACTTTTATTTAGTGTTAACAAGAAATGCCTTTTGGAGATGGGTTTAACCCCTTCAGGACTGGACTGATTTTGGCCTTCAGGACCAGAGCCCATTTTAAAAAATCCAACCTGTCTCACTTTATGCGGTTGTAGCTATGTGATGCTATAACTTTTCTTTCTGATTCTGAGATTGTTTTTTGTGACATATTGTACTTTAGGTTGGTGGTAAATTTTGGCCGATATGCAAAAAATATTTGTGAAAAATGCAATTTTTTCATAAAAAAAAAAAGACAGAATTAGCATTTTTCCCATTTAAAATTTTCTGTTGTCACCACCAGCCTCATTACACACCCGGCGATACTAAATATGTGTACTTATTTTTATTTTTGTTCCCAACGTTTATTATTGTATTGGGGACTATGGGGATTATATGTGATTTTTAAATTTATTATTAATATTTTTTTTGTGCGTGTGTTTTTCTTTTTATTTATTTTTATTTATTTTCTATTTTATTGTCCCACCATGGGCACTTTACTGTGCAATTGTCTGATTACAGGCATATTGCATTGCAGTGCTGATCAGCACTGCAATTCATTATGCCTGTAATAGGCAAAACTGATCAGCTGTAATGGGCTGACCCTGACCAGCTTCCGTTGGTGTGACACTAGGAGGCTTCGGGGAAGCCTCCTGAAGTCACAGCAACCATCAGGGCCGTGCGATCTCACCGCACAGCCCGATGGGGGATGAAGGGAGGATTCTCCCTTCTTGCAGCACATGCGATCGCATGACAGTGTCATCCCTGTGACGTAGCGAAATGTCCATCCGCCGCAACAGTGTGCAGATTTGGACGGTACGTCCATCTGCGGGATGGGCTTAATGGCCAGGAAAATGTTTGCTTTTGTGTTTTCTTTCTTTCCTACTTGCCATACTGTTATTTTTCCATCAATGGAGCCATAGGCTCGTTTTTTTGTTATTTTTGTTTTTGCATAACCAATTGCACTTTGTAATGGCATCCTTCATTTTTACCACAAAATATAATGTGAAATTGAAAGAAATTCAATTCTGCAAAGGTTGAAAGCTGTGAAATATTTGATGTGTAGTAGCTAAGGCAAAACTAAGCAATGTTGCCAATGCTTTTCATTAGCAAAATTGCTTAGTTTAGCATTTTGATCCTCTTCTGTTACTATAGTGTTCACAGCAGTTGCCTAGGATCCCGACCACCGATTCCATAGCTGGGCAGTGACAGAACACTGGTGGTAGGGAGCTTATAAGTATGATTTTACTTTTTTTTATGTGTCCCTGTGAAAGCCCCTGTGTCTCCGGTGCTTGGATTGTCCTTGGAGATATGTGTAATGTCAGATGGAGGCACAGCGCCAAACCGCACGCCAAGCCCGGAAGTAAGTAGAGATGAAGCAGTGCCGAGATAAATTCTTGGCAGAGGGGTATAACCGTTTAAAAGGTTTTATTTGTCATCCCCAGAACCCCAATGCTGCAAGGTTACTGCTGGCCTCTGAGCTGAAACAGTAGTGAATTTGTAGAATATTGGTAACTTAAGAAAGGAATTGGCTTTAGCAGATACAGCTTGAGGCTTAGATGTTTTGTTGAAGCACTAGAAGAAATGTTTGCGTATCGTATAAAATAATTAGTTGAATTTTGGTTGAACCCACATTGATTTACATGAGGGGTCAGGAATTTTTTTTTATTTTTATTTTTACCCCTTTAGGGTAAATTGGCTAATGCCATGTTAAACTAAAATTCCTTTTTCACCTTTTTTCCTTACCATACTTGTTTTCTTTGGTTTATTTGAATGGACATATAACTTTTCTAACCATACTATGTAGCGAAATATGTAGCTATGCATATACTGTAAGTGGTTGTTACCTAGCAAATTAAACCACAGCTCCGTTTGTTGTCTATGAGAGTGCTGAAGATAGCTGAGCCCTGTTAAGCACTCCCATAGTCATTAAAGGGCTATTCCGATCTGGGGTAGTTATGCCTTAAACACAGTATGCACAAAATAGGCCATAACTTAGAGATTGCTTGAAAAAGACTTGTCGAAACGGGTCGCATCACATGTGGTTTTATCTTTTGTCATTTTGTTACCCGTGGAATACTTTAATAATTGAAGAACTTTAAGGTAGCTTTGCTGCAACTACTTCTTTTGTTGGATTTGATAACTTAGAGATTGCTGGGGGTATGGGCACTGGGGCCCCCTGCAGTCTCAAGAACAGGGACCCAAAGGCTTTGGCTCTCTTTGGCAGCTTCATAGAGAAGGAATGAAGCTGCACCATAAACGTGTCCGCAGCTCTTTTCAGCCTTCTCAGGATCATAGGTGGCAGCAGTAGTCAGATGTGGATAAGGCATAAGCAGGGAATACATTTTTTAAATGAAGCAACAAATAAGATTGTGCTTTGCCACTCCAGTGTCCAGTTAGCAAATACCATTCTGGAGAATGTAAGACCCTTGCAATCATACACTTTTCCCCTATTCTTTGGATAGGGAATATGTCTATATTGATAAAACCCCTTTAAAGAGAACCTTTCACCTTATTTTAAGTGTCCTTAATAATACTTACAAAACACAACAATCACTGAACTAAGGGAGAACAGTGAAAAATTCCAATGGAGTACTCATTTACGAGTCTCCATTTATTGTCCCATACAAAATTTGAATATGCAAAAAAGGGGTCCGTGGAGCCTCAGTTACGAGTCTCAAAACACGGGAATAGCCAGATATCCCTCTCTCCAGAGAAGGAAGCCCATTGCCAAGGGGTGCCTCCTAGTGGGGAGAGCACCAAACCACCCTGATACGTAGTCCCTCAGGGGCAAATACCCCAAAACTGCAGTCTGTGGATGGATGCCTTGCCATGGTAACCCTTGTCTTGTATCGTTATACTCGCCACAGAGTAAGACTTTGACTTACAGGGGCCACCCTGGTGTTTCCCTATTTAGGTCCCAAAGCTCGTAACAGGGTGAGGACCTGAGGGACTACGTATCAGGGTGGTTTGGTGCTCTCCCCACTAGGAGGCACCCCTTGGCAATGGGCTTCCTTCTCTGGAGAGAGGGATATCTGGCTATTCCCATGTTTTGAGACTCGTAACTGAGGCTCCACGGACCCCTTTTTTGCATATTCTTAATAATACTTAACCTAATCCTGTGTCTGGATGCTGTAACATAGGGCACTGCCATATTGTTGATGTCACTATGTTCCAGGTAGTCTGTATCTTTATAAATTCAATAAGGGACATATATACTTTTATATTAGGAACTCTAGAACACCAAGCGGGGGATTTACTAAGACCTAAATTAGTCTCCGTCCTCTTTTTCCCGGCTGAATTCACTAAGAGGCACACACCTCATAGCAAATCTGTCTAGCTGGGCACCCAGCCCTGTGCCCGACGTACCAAATCTGTAGGTTTGGATCATGATTTTATCAGGTGTAAATCATGATAAATGAAGGCCACACCTCCTTCCTGCCTTGCCATGTCCCCCCTGCCCACCCATTGGGCGAACGGGGGATATGGCAGGCGTGTGCCAGGGAGAAGGGGCAAATCTGCGCCTACTTCCTGACGCCTTTCTGCTGGACTTTTCATAAATGTCCCCCTTGATAATACACAGCGATCTGGTGCTGGATAGCGCAAAATCACAAGGTATTGATGGAATAGCAGGCAAAAGTTTATTGGAGCCGATGCACCTGTTAATACTGTGATTGGTTCCCTTTAATATAGAGAACACATACAGTAAGTATGGGAAACTCTGGATACAAAACACAACTTGCATGTAAAGCCAGGATTAAAATTTTTAGGTTAACAGAATTTGGTGCCGTTTTCTTTACTTCCAGCAGCAGTGTGAATAGTTAATACATCAACCTTGTGTATAATTTATACAATAAACAAAGTCACATGTACCCCCTATAATTTAGATGTAAGCAAATGTTGATTTATTCAGGAAGGCGAAAGCCAGAAGCACAGCCCACAGCAGCAAATTGTGAATTAAACTAGGACAGGAGCAGGCTAGTCTATAATAACATTTGTATAATTTTATTTTTGCCCTTGGCTCAGTTCATTTCCTCTTACAGTAGACACATGAAATTGGTTCTTCAGCCACCTAAGCTGATGTTCAATGGGAAACGGCAAAAAGAAGAAATGCAAAATATTATAACCATCTTAGACTTTGTCTTTTTAATCAGTAAGGCATGAATTCCTGGGTCATTTCTGACAATAAATATCTGCCTTAAGAGTTTTGCTGCCTTCAAAGTTTCCGAGCAGCTCTGTTTAACCTGGAGATACATATATTTTTTCTGTCTCTGATAGAACTCTTAGAACCAAGATTCTTAAATAGATGCAAATGTTTTGCTGTTTTTATTCTTCTGTTTTGGCCTCAGGCGGAGCTCAGACTTGCTCTGCTACCCTTTCAGCACTGAAGTAAAAGACCATATGAGAACTACAACACTATGTGGTAAATCTTATAGACATCACAGTGACAAATAAACACCATTGAGCAAATGCATCTAATAAATACCTCATCAGCCGCTCTCATAAAACTTTCATTAGCCCCAACCTGATGGATTTTCAAAAGAAACACATTAAAATGTTGGATGTTTCCTCTTTCAATAGTTAATTAATATTATGAGCAGAATTTCCTGCTTAAAGATCTGAAATGTATGCATAAATTTATTGACTTTATTGTCTGCCTGCTTCATTTAACCTTGCTGTTCATGCTTGTTGTTGCTAACAAAGAAACAGCATGCAAGTTACCTTAGCTGCTGATGGGTTTGCTAATGTGCATACACAGAGCCGTAAAAGGTAACTCTCAGATCTGCTGTGGATTTACTGAACTGGACTTTACTCATATAGAATGCTGCGGTGATGGCCCAATTCTCTAGACCTGAGAGTGGTCAGTGTTTTGTAGCATTAATATGGGTCCCTGTATTACGGCATTTATACATTGTATCTGGGTTCACACTATGTATATTTGAGGCTGTATTTGTGAGGCTGTATAGCAACCAAAACCAGGAGTGGATTGAAAACACAGAAAGGCTCTGTTCACATAATGTTGTAATTGAGTGGATGGCCATCATTTAATGGCAAATATTTGCTGTTATTTTAAAACAACGGCTGTGGTATTGAAATAATGGCCGTTATTTACTGTTATATGGCGGCCATCCACTCAATTTCAACATTGTGTGAACAGATCCTTTCTGTGTTTTCAATCCACTCCTGGTTTTGGTTGCTATGAGGACCTGACATGAGGACCAAATACTGCCTGAAATATACATAGTGTGAACCCAGCCTCTATCTGTCATCTGTTAAAGGAGTATTCCACTTTGCAACTTTGTAGCTTTGTAACTCTTTGTAATGCTGGGAGGGTTAATCTGTGGTCAAATTGCTGATGAACTCACTGTGATTAATCCTCCTTGCATTTCAAAGTTGCAGATAGGGACTTGTTTACATTAGCCAACTCAGAAGGGAGGGGGAAGAGGGGGAGAAGGGGGACATGGAAAGAAGCTCACCCACAGATTTTTGCATCTTAAGCAGAATGCAGCAGCTCAGAACTAAGGGAAGGAGACTGACTAGATAATATCTAAGTTTTGAATGAGTGAACGAAAATTACATTTGAGTGGAATACCCCTTTAGGGAGTTTGCAGTAGCTTCAAGCTTTTACTACCTATGTGACTCCATGAAATTACAGTTCTGTAGTATCTGGAGTTATAGCTAGAGATGAGAATATCTAAATCAGTTTTTTTTTGTGATTTGCTTTAGGCAATCTAATACAGGAGCAGTGACTCCTGTCAAAGAAAGGAGTCCCTGCTTCAGTACTTACTGAACAGCATTGTATGTTTAATGTAGTAGCAGGGTCTCCTGTACACCAACCCAGAGGTAAGCAATGGTGCTGTATACACTCAGTAGTATACTTGAATGAATAAAACAATGAATATTGGATGAATCAGCTGTAGAGAGGAGCGAACCTGGAGCATGCTTGAGTCGATCCGAACCGGAACGTTCGGCATTTGATTAGTGGCAGCTGCTGAAGATGGATAAAGCCCTAAGGCTATGTGGAAATCATGGATATAGTCATTGGCTGTATCCATGTTTTCCAGACAACCTTAGAGCTTTATCCAAGTTCAGCAGCCCCAGCTAATCAAATGCCGATCGTTCGGGTTCGGATCGACTCGAACCCGAACTCAGTTCACTCATCTCTAATCAGCTGTCAAATTGAACCAGATAAGCTGCAGCGACTTCTAATTTTTGTAAGTTCATCTATTTTTAGTAATAACTCTACAATTTGCCATTTCACTGTTATTCCTTCTTGAAGAAATTGACAACTAGATGTCAACAGTTGGAGGGTGTGGACAGTCTGAGACTGTCCACTAAATACTGACAGTACCACAATATATAGGGACATACTAATTTGAGAGATTGTTGCCAGAATCACCAGTCGTTCACTTTCAGTAGGTACTGCATACCACATATTTACTCTTAGCCAGTCATCTAGCTTTTTACAGTTTGGTCCTCATCAAAGTCACTCAGATCCTTACACTTGTCAATTTTTCTTACAAGAGTTCAACTTCAAGAAATTCTGGGGCAAAATTCTTAGGTAGTTTAGCCTTATAGTTGACCAACAAACAGTTGGTCTAAACTGAGACTAGCCTGTCTAAGAATGTGACAGATTTATTAAATTTTCGGAGCTACTGTGATAAATCTAGTTCATTCTTCTGTCTAGGTTTGCAGGGTGTAACAATTAGGCTGGGTCCACACTAAGTTTTTCCATTCGTTTTACTGTTTCTTTTCATTGCTGTACCTTTAATTTCAATGGTCTGCATAGCGGGGTCTACAGCACTGTACACAGGAAGCCTCCCCCACCTTTCAAATCATGGCAGCCCTTCAGGCTGGGGCTTGTATCAGGGGACAGAACTGTGGAGGTATTATCTTCATAGCTGTAACCCCTCTTTCCCCGGATAGAGTGCTGCATTTATGCGCCCACAAATGCCATGCTTCTTCCTTCATGCTCCCTGCAGTCTCTGTCACGCCTCTGTTTTCCATCCACTCCATTCCTGCATAATGTACCTGCACTTACACTTAGCTATACATACAGCCGCTATAATGTGCCTGCACTTACACTCAGCTATACATACTGCCGCTATAATGTGCCGGCACTTACACTCAGCTATATACATTGCTGCTATAATGTGCCTGCACTCACACTCAGCTACACACACTGCTTCTATAATGTGCCTGCACTTACACTCAGCTATGCATACTGATGCTATAATGTCCCTTCACTTACACTTAGCCATTCACACTGCTGTATAGAGAAGTTTTTGTCACTGTTCTCTTGCACAGCTCTGTGATTCTAACTTCCTGATTAGTCCATGCTAAACACACACCCCTTTTCCCACTGCTGTCATGTGACCACACAGACCTCTAACAGCAGCCCTGCTTCTCTATTCCAGCCTGTTGTACTACACTACTGCATTATAGGGATCTGCAGTTCCATCCTGTATCTACAAACTGCTGCTGTTTTTTTCAGGTGTATGCACATACTATACATTATACACCACATGCTGATTGCTATACTGTACAGTAACCTATAATATCACATATTCAGCTGTTTCTAAATGTTTGTTTCATTTACATGTTATTCAGAATAAAAAAAATCATTATCTTTGGGGTGTGGAACCAATTGTCTGCATTTCAGCAATTTCTTATGGGAAAATTTGCTTTGGTTTCAGAGTGGATTTTGATTACAAGCACGGCCCTGAATGAATTATGCTCCTAATCCAAGGTACCACTGTATATATTTTATTTCAAGGCTTTACAGATGCAAGCTAGATTATTGTTCAAAGTTAGATTACATCACTTGTGAATGTATATGTATATATCAAACCAGCAGTTAAAATCTGCAAACATTTCTTTGCTATATCCATCCAGTTATCCAGATGGACCATTATTGCTGAATTGCAAAAATACCATTTCACAACTCATTACAAGTAATTTAATTCTCAGTAAGATGCTTTTACTGCAACATTTCCCCCAGTTTAGCAAAAAAATATTCACTCAGTCTGAATTCTGCAGCAATGTGATTATAATGCAAACAAAAGCATTACATTGTGCTAAACAGAAAGCGCAGTGTGTATCACAGGTTTTGTTATTCTAAGGTAGGAAGGCTGGTGTGGAAAGATAATTTATTGTGAAAATCTGCTAATAAAAAATGTAGCAGATTATACATACGAATTTGAATGTGGACAGATGTGAATAAAGTTGAAACCTATGGTTGAGCAAGGAGCCTATTCTATTTTCTATTGTATGCTAGGACTGCGCACAGTACATTAGCATTGTATTACATACGGTACAATGGTGTTACTGCCCCCTCTGCCAGGCTGCGGACTTTACATGCAGGAAAAGGCATCCGTTGCTCCATTTATCAGAGTATGGTTATTAGGTAAGGATAAATGTAATTACTTTCTTGGGAAAAAAATGAGGCACTTTTACCTCTTAAGCACAAATTAGGTAGTTAATACTGTTTTGGAGGAAGAAAGTGCATATTACCACTTGCATACTCTATACTCAATATTATACAAATTGTGGTCCTGAAATGGATAATAATAAACACCAGTGCTTCCTGAAATTGATTATAATACACACCAGTGCTCTCTGAAATTGATTATAATACACACTAGTGCTTCCTGTAATGGATTATAATACACACAGTGCTTTCTGAAATGGATTATTATACACACAGTCCTTCCTGCAATGGATTATAATACACACCAGTGCTTCCTGAAATTGATTATAATACACACCAGTGCTCTCTGAAATTGATTATAATACACACTAGTGCTTCCTGTAATGGATTATAATACACACAGTGCTTTCTGAAATGGATTATTATACACACAGTCCTTCCTGCAATGGATTATAATACACACCAGTGCTCTCTGAAATGCATTATAATACACACTAGCACTCCCTGAAATTGATTATAATACACACAGTGCTTCCTGAAATAGATTATAATACACACCAGTGCTTCCTAAATGGATTATAATACACACAGTGCTTCCTGAAATGGATTATAATACACACCAGTGCTCTCGGAAATGCATTATAATACACACTAGTGCTTCCTGAAATGAATTATAATACACACAGTGCTTCCTGAAATGGATTATAATACACACTAGTGCTCCCTGAAATGCATTATAATACACATTAGTGCTCCCTGAAATGCATTATAATACACACTAGTGCTTCCTGAAATGAATTATAATACACACAGTGCTTCCTGAAATGGATTATAATACACACTAGTGCTCCCTGAAATGCATTATAATACACATTAGTGCTCCCTGAAATGCATTATAATACACACTAGTGCTTCCTGAAATGAATTATAATACACACAGTGCTTCCAGAAATGGATTATAATACACACTAGTGCTCCCTGAAATGCATTATAATACACATTAGTGCTCCCTGAAATGCATTATAATACACACAATGCTTCCTGAAAGAGATTATAATACACACAGTGCTCCATGAAACTAATAATATTACTTTGTGCTCCCTGAAATTAATTATAATATATACTTTGCTCTCTGAAATGAATTGTATTACACACTGTGCCCCGTGAAATGGGTTATATTGTCTCTAGGGGCCACAAGACCCAAAACAGACAGTTGGTGCTAGTTCACCTCTCACCATTCGAGTGTTATAGGAGATGCACGTTTGTCCTCAATGTCTCTGGTCTAGCTGTGTAATGCGAGGAGATGGAGAGAAACAATGGCAAAGCTAGCATACAATAAACTAACTGTATGCAACTACGCAATCCCCTAAAAAAACCCCATAAATTATATAATAGGGATAAAGAAAAGTTCAGCAAACCTGTTCATATACTGTGTCCCTCTAAATATATGTGTGTGTGTCCTAAGGACATGGATGCAATTCAATACAGGAGAACTGGATGAGGATCCCTTCTCTCCCTACTTCCCAGAACGGTGATTTTAACAGCTGATTTGGGAGCTTTAACTGTTACTTTAACAGTGATTTGTTGAATAGCCAGGATGTACGTGTTAAATAAAAGACCATGATAAGTAAAACCTGACCATGACAAGGTGCTTGACTCTAGGAATTTAGTGGAACTTACATATTTTGAGAGGAGATAGAAAAATAGTCACACTGTATAAGGTTCATAGAGTAAAGAAGTTCATCTGAATAAAATTACCATCTCTAAGGACTGTATTCTGCAAAGTAGAGGAGCAGCAGGTAACACGTCAACATTGCTGTGTCCACTAGAAAGTGACACCATTGCTGTGATTTACCAAAGAGAGATTTGTGAAATATTGGTACACTCATTCCAAGTAAAGGTTTTCTTACGTGTTAATCAGCTTTATTAGAATTCCTGTACATGGTTAGTTAAAAATGATTGATGCAGCCTCTCCTAGTTCCTAATGCTTGGATTACATTTACTGGCCCCGAGCATTTTAATTTGTGTAATGCTAATTGTACATATTTAACAAATGCAAATACATTGGAAATATTTTAACACATATGGAACTAAATGGGATTCTATTTAATTAAGTCTGACTTACTTTTAAGTTGCACAGACCAAAGTTTTAAAAATACATAGACATAATGCCAATCATTTGCCGAGTTTCTCTCTCAGTACTGCTACAGCCTTTACTACTTTAAAGCAACCTGAGTGGCATACGGCGTATTCGTTTCTCCTGCCTGCGCCATCATCACCCGTGGACACAGGTATTCAGTTGTCTGTTAACAACATTTCAGATATAAGCAGCCCCATTTTTTGCACCATAGGACTTTCAGCTCAATTTATGGATGCAATTTTATGATTTCTGTTCTGAGGAGATGTTTTGCTGCTTGTTATGCCATATGGACTGAGGGCAGTAGCCTTTTTATTTTACTGAAGCTGAAATAGCACAGTGAAATGACCCCCTATTGAAGGAAACCACACTGCTGTCAGTATGTACTACTGTCCATTAAGAAGTTGTAGAATGGTTTGATATTACCAGTGCCATCATGGCCCATTGGTTAAACTTACAGCATCTGTCTCAGATAAGGAGATTTAACCCTATCATGACTACATGGAATCTTGTCTGTAAGTAAATATATACTGTACTTATTTTGTACCTTGCCTCTATGTCTGTAAACTTAAATGCCTGTGTGATATCCTGCACTCTATTAAGAGTACGAGTGGTCATCTAGTTGTAGAGTTGTAGATTTACACTGACACCTCTTGTCCACATGGGCACAAGAAGGCTGATAGTACTGCCACCAGCTCTTGTTAGATTTTAAAATTTTATATCGGCCCAGAAGCCAGCCCTGTAGCTTTAGCCTGAGAACATGAGCATGTGGATTTGTGGATCGAGATGAAAGAACAACCTAAGAGTAAATGGAATATTTAATTGCCTTAAGGGCGCACTAAACAAGACACTATATACACATTAAACATTATATCCAATGGTCAGATGTAAATACAGACTGTGATACAAACAAGTTTAGCAATAATCAATTACTGTTACGATGTGGAACTTGGTTGTAAGCGAAACATATGGGAGTCATGTGCTGCTATGCGGTTCCTGGAACCTCCCCAACATGTAGGCCTCCCTTGGATGAAGAACACCTCTTGCTGCCAAGCCCCCAGTACATATACCTGCCAGACATGCTCCCTTTCTACCCTGGGGGAC
The DNA here is from genome assembly GCF_027789765.1 of Dendropsophus ebraccatus. NCBI lineage: Eukaryota > Metazoa > Chordata > Amphibia > Anura > Hylidae > Dendropsophus > Dendropsophus ebraccatus. The sequence continues at coordinate 64,959,114 of NC_091455.1, read as the reverse complement.
AGTCCAATCCTATAGGAGAAGTCCCAGCAGGACAGAGGATGTCAGGAGAGGAGGGTGCTGATCTTTTAGGAGATGGTCCCCCTCTTCCCCCCTTATAGATGGTCCCCCTCTTTCCCCCCTTATAGATGGTCCCCTCTCCCTTATAGATGGTCCCCCTCTCCCCCCCCTTATAGATGGTCCCCCTTTCCCCCTCCCTTATAGATGGTCCCCCTCTCCCCCCTCCCTTATAGATGGCCCCCCTCTTCCCCCCTTATAGATGGTCCCCCTCTTCCCCCCCCCCTTATAGATGGTCCCCCTTTTCCCTCTCCCCCCCTTATACATGGTCCCCCTCTTCCCCCCTTATAGATGGTCCCCTCTCCCTTATAGATGGTCCCCCTCTCCCCCCCCTTATAGATGGTCCCCCTCTCCCCCCTCCCTTATAGATGCCCCCCCCCTTATAGATGGTCCCCCTCTTCCCCCCCTCCCTTATAGATGGTCCCCCTCTCCCCCCCCTTATAGATGGTCCCCCTCTTCCCCCCCCTTATAGATGGTCCCCCTCTTCCCCCCCCTTATAGATGGTCCCCCTCTCCCCCCTCCCTTATAGATGGTCCCCCCTTATAGATGGTCCCCCTCTTTCCCCCCTCCCTGATAGATGGTCCCCTCCCCCCCCCCTTCTAGATGGTCCCCCTCTCCCCCCCTTATAGATGGTCCCCCTCCCCCCCTTATAGATGAACCCCCTCTCCCCCTCCCTTATAGATGGTCCCCCCCTTATAGATGGTCCCCCTCTTTCCCCCCTCCCTTATAGATGGCCCCCCTCTCCCCCCTTATAGATGGTCCCCCTCTCCCCCCCTCTTATAGATGGTCCCCCTCTCCCCCCTTATAGATGGTCCCCCTCTTCCCCCCTTATAGATGCCCCCCCTTTATAGATGGTCCCCCTCTTTCCCCCCTCCCTTATAGATGGTCCCCCTCTCCCCCCCTTATAGATGGTCCCCCTCTCCCCCCTTATAGATGGTCCCCCTCCCCCCCTATAGATGGTCCCCCTCTTTCCCCCCCTTATAGATGGTCCCCCTCTCCCCCCCTTATAGATGGTCCCCCTCTCCCCCCCTTATAGATGGTCCCCCTCTTTCCCCCCTCCCTTATAGATGGTCCCCCTCTCCCCCCCTTATAGATGGCCCCCCTCTTCCCCCCCCTTATAGATGGTCCCCCTCTTTCCCCCCCTTATAGATGGTCCCCCTCTCCCCCCTCCCTTATAGATGGTCCCCCCTTATAGATGGTCCCCCTCTTTCCCCCCTCCCTGATAGATGGTCCCCTCCCCCCCCCCCTTATAGATGGTCCCCTCCCCCCCCCCCCTTATAGATGGTCCCCCTCTCCCCCCCTATAGATGGTCCCCCTCCCCCCCTTATAGATGGTCCCCCTCTTTCCCCCCCCCCTTATAGATGGTCCCCCTCTCCCCCCCTTATAGATGAACCCCCTCTCCCCCCTCCCTTATAGATGGTCCCCCCCTTATAGATGGTCCCCCTCTTTCCCCCCTCCCTTATGGATGGTCCCCCTCTCCCCCCTTATAGATGGTCCCCCTCTCCCCCCCTCTTATAGATGGTCCCCCTCTCCCCCCTTATAGATGGTCCCCCTCTCCCCCCCTCTTATAGATGGTCCCCCTCTCCCCCCTCTTATAGATGGTCCCCCTCTTCCCCCCTTATAGATGCCCTCCGCTTATAGATGGTCCCCCTCTTTCCCCCCTCCCTTATATATGGTCCCCCTCCCCCCCCCTTATAGATGGTCCCCCTCTCCCCCCCTTATAGATGGTCCCCCTCCCCCCCCCTATAGATGGTCCCCCTCTTTCCCCCCCTTATAGATGGTCCTCATATCCCCCCCTTATAGATGGTCCCCCTCTCCCCCCCTTATAGATGGTCCCCCTCTTCCCGCCCCCCCTTATAGATGGTCCCCCTATCCCCCCTCCCTTATAGATGGTCCCCCCCCTGCACAGCAGATAAAACAAAAACAGCACATAACTCACCTACCCTCCGTTCCCCCGTCGAGCCTCTCTGGTTTGGTCCCCGGCTGATGTGTGGCTGCCGGAGGTGTCCCGTCCTGTCCCCGGCAGCGCGTGCATCAGAGAGATCCCCATGCGCCTGTGGCTGTGACTTCCGGCGCACAGGGAACTCTCTGATGCGCGCGCTGCCGGGGACAGGACGGCACACCTCCGGCAGCCGCACATCAGCCGGGGGACTAAGGCGAATGCCGGTATCGGAGACCCCCGCGCCCGGAGAGCATCTGTAATTAGATGCTGGGAGCGGGGGAGACTGTATTCATAAGCACCGCGCTGTAGTAACAGCACCGCGTGGCTGATTCAGTACAGCGCGGCGCTTATGAATACAGTCTCCCCCGCTCCCAGCATCTAATTACAGATGCTGTCCGGGCGCGGGGTCTCCGGTACATGGTACAATCAGTGGCGGATTATAATGTGGGCGGCCGCCCGAACCGCCCATATTATAATCTGCCACTGAATGCCGCCCCCATGAAGACAGCTGGTGGCGCCGCCTGAGGCAGACGACTCAGGTCGCCTCATCATTGCGGCGCCACTGGTTTCAGGGTCATTCCATGGCCTCCCTTCCCTGCATGTGCACGCTTTGCGTGGTTGGCGGTCGCTGACCGACACAGTGTGGAGTTAGCTTAGGTACCCGTGTGAACCAGGGGACCTGCACGTGGTACATGGGGCAATATGGTTTGATCAAATTATATACCAACATCCTGGCGTTGGTTTTTAAAATAGGCCTAGCGGCATTAGTATCAGCCATAGGTGGGATGTGCAGCCGCTCCTTTCTCTCCATGTCGTAAGCGAGCACCGATCTAGCAGATCGACACTAGTTTACAATATTGATCGGCCCTTCATCATCCTGTGTAATAGGGCCCTAATGTAATCCAGCACTGATCTGTTATATCGGCACTCACTTACTGAGCCTATTACATGGCTCGATAATGATAATGTATCAAACCAGCACCTCCTCCCCACTTTGCCACCCCCCACCCACCATTTAGACACACAGGGCTGTGACAGGCGAATACTTAAAAATAATCTCTAAATTTAAAAATGTATGATTATTTTCAATAATGCCCTGATAAATCTGGGCCTCAGAGAATAGCTATGATAGATCAGCAGAGGTACACATGTAATATTATCGGAGAATAATACTACCACAGCTTGCTGTTTACTCTGCACTAAACCGTTCTACTTCAAAGCCAATATAATCCTTTCAACTTTGTTTTTAAATCTGAAGCTAGATGAAAAATATTTAATCAGTTCTAATTTCATCAAGGAGTCAGAATTGACCAGAACGGGACCATGAAGCTATTTTGCCGAGATGATTTGATTAAAGGCTAATAAAATGGCCATCTGTACTCTCTACTCATTAAAGTGCATCTCCTGTCTGAATAACTACCATGCACTGTCACAGAGAGGGGCTACTGTCACTGCTTACTGCATCTGTTGCCTAAGGTACGAGAGGCAAATATAATATAATCAGGTTCATTCTATCACTATCAGATGTGGAACCTGCTGAGAAGACAGGTGCTTGTGTGCTCATGTCCATAAGCAATGGAGCCTGACTGTCCCACTATGTGACATCTACATCTACTGATCTCTGGATCCCATAACTGATACAACATGAAGAATGTCACTCTGTGTTATTTCTATATATTTTATTTAGCTACTGTTTGCTGAAAGCAATTGGCTGGAAGCCAGGTATTTCATTGTTTGAAGTTTCCATTATCCCTGCTGACAAGTAACTGTATGACAGGATAGTCTTTGCCCAGTTTTAGCGGTCTAAAATATTTCCTGTTTGTGGACAGAATTGATTTCAATGACCATGTCTATAGTTGTGAGATGGCAAAGTAATAGTTACAGCAAACGAGCTTTTATAAAAGTAATATTGAGGCTTGCCCTGCTATTTTGGCTTTATATTGTATTACTATTGGTTATATTATATTTGTTGTTGTGACATGTTATTTCCAAGATTGAAAATATATTGCATTTAAAAAATATCTTGGATCAGGACGACTATTCATTGAATTGGAATAGGTACTCTGTTTCCCCGAAAATAAGAGATCCTTTGAAAATAAGGCATAGTGGAGGATTTACAGGATAGCTTAGAATAAGGCATCCTCCTGAAAATAAGGCATCATTCACAAGCAAGACCCCCACTGCCACCATGTCGCTAAGGGGAGGGGGTGCGTTGTCTGGTTATGCTGGTTTGTGATGACAACTACTACTACAGTATATAATAAATGTTCATTTTTTTTTATTCAACAATAAGTGTGAATTCTTGTTCATGGCAAAAGAAAACACCCCCTGAAAAGACATAGAGCATCTTTGGGAGCAAAGATTAATATAAGACACTGTCTTATTTTCTGGGAAACACAGTAGTAAAGGTGGGAATGTTATAGTTAGGAGGAGAATAGGGGCTGCAGTGAATCAATGACATGGTTTACTCTTACAATCCCCTGCACCCGGCGCACTGACAGCGGCACTGCTATTACCTTTTATCAGCATCCCTTAGAATACAAACAAAGTTGAGAACCATCCGGTCTCTGCCCATCTAAAGAGGAGGGGTGTGCAACCACAACTAATAGCAGCTGTCTCACAATAGGAAGTTCAGGGTACTTGCTTCAGATCCCTCTTTTCCTCTTTTACCTACATGGGCATCCTTATGTTGTTCTCAGGGCTGTATTTGCCATTATTCACTAGTGGTCCTGTGCCTAGGGCAGTAGTGCGTGTGGTGCTTTATAATGAGTCCGGTGAAAATAATAAGGACGTGAACTTACCCAGTCCGACCCTGCTGCTGTAATTCTCTCAAGTACAGTACCTGGTCCAAGAAGTGATTACCTCCTTCCAGGCTCCTGGATTGTTTGTTGTGGCCATAAACTGTAAATATACTTCTTCTGTATCACTTCAGTGCAGCCCGAACCATTTGTCAAAACCCTCCCTGCCCTCAAAACCCCTTTTTAAAGGGAACCAATCGGCCCAATTAGGCTGATTTGGTTCCCTGGTGCACTGTATAAAGCTCCTGTGTAGCCGGCAGCAGGTACCGACTGTGGATACAGCAGAAGCTTTGTACCAGAGAAAAGGAAGTTTTTCCCCCACATCAGTACCCCAGGCTACCTGATATGTAATTCAAGTGAATGTGGCCATGCTGTAGTATGTACAGCTGTTGGAGAGTAACGCCAAGTAACTTTAAAGGAGAAGCATCGCTTAAAGATGCAGAGGTCATTGATCACAAATTGATGGCATATCTTGCTAATATGCCATCACGTAATAAGAAAGTAATAAATAAATAAATTAATTAATCAGTAATAAAACCTTAAGCCACTTCAAGGGGCTGGACAATTATTAGAGAATAACAACTTTAAATATAAGGCAGCTTAACACCAATATTACTGGAATGTTACTGGGTGCAGTTCTAATAATACAGTTAGATTGAGCAATACATGTTTATGCAGTTACCTAAATAGAAATGTAAGTTCACTGAAGATAAAACTAAGATTTTGTTGTTACTTTTATTTTCCGTGTCCACATCATAGAAGCACACTATAGAAAAAAAGACAGCCAATGTGGGTAAATGCGAGGAATAAGTGTAGATGCCTGGGAGCTGACATAACAGGTGGATGTCTTCCGCAAGATCTGCATTGGGTTCATTTAAACAAGGACTTCAGGGCAGCTTTGCTGGTAAGGACAAGTGCACAGGAATTCAGGCAAATGTCATGTGCTTCACTTTTATACTAATTTCTAGTTCATATAAAGCAAAATTGAGCTTATTATATACGGACTAAGATGGGGTCAAATAATCGCATTTGTTTTCTACTAGAGCTGATAAATATTCTTTAGCGATTCTCTAGGGGTTGAATAAATCCTAAACCTTGCTAATATATTCACCAATCTTACAGTATATAGATCCATATTGTGGTAAATACTTCAAATCAAAGTATTTTAGGAGTGATACCTTTATTGGCCAACAAAAAAACTGTTAGAGCTGTAAATTTAATATCAAATAAAAAAGGACAGTGCATACAGTACAGGTCACAATAAAAAAGAGATGGTACAAAATATACAGACACATACATACACAGTAAAAACAGTTCTTAAAATAAAAAGGAGAAAACCAGAACCTACTTTGCTATCGGGCTGTTTGGAACTGGAACGCTATGGGGATTAGCAGGAACGGCGGGCCAACACACTCATAACAAGTTCCCCAAGTGTTGAACACTCTCCCATCATACTCCCTGCCTTATCAAGCATGGTGAGAGCAGTTGTCTCCCTCCCTCCTCTGACCTCACAGGGGGGGTGACAGGGACTATGCTAATGAGCTAATGGTCCATCTTTTATGACCGGAGACGCTTGCCTGAAGATTTTCAAATCCTCATAACTTGGCTGGCGCGTTTCCGATCAGCATTCCAGGGGCATCAAACTACGGGGCATCACCTGCCGGTCACGGGCATACCAACCATGGGTCTGGTGTGTACCCGATTAGGGGAGTTACAGGTTTCCCTGGGTTCCCCTAGAGCCACTTTCTTGCTTTTACAATGGTGGGTCCCTCTCCCTACCCTGCTGACCTGTAGCGAATCTCACCTCTGGAATATGACAGCTTATCATCTTTCTGAAGAGGTCAAATATCTCCATAGACGTCTACAGTGACCTCTGTTTGTCTCCTGCGTGAACTCTGGATGCATATTGCAGCCAGACCCCTTGTCATAAAGCCATTACGCCATGAGGACGTTTTATTGCGCCCCCAGTCTGGTAAGAGATAAGCGAACCTGTTAATATCCAGGACTCTCACTATATGGCCCCAATCCATCTAGCCATGACATCTAGTGCCCAAAGGAAAACAGGACACCAGCTTCAAAAAGAAACAAAAAAGGTGTGTGTGTGTGGGGGGGAGGGGGGGGGGGTGAGGAGCTTTGCCAAATATGAGTGATCAGGGATATTTTATTCAAGATCGTGAATATATATTGATCATCCTCACACCTCCCCCTTTGAGATATGGCACGGGACTATTGATCCATCCATCAATATCCCACGCCATCCTCGACCACTTCGCCCTGCCGGGACAATCCGTCAGCATTACCATGATTACTTCCCTTCTTGTGTTGGATGGTGAACTCATACTGCTGCAGCGCCAAACTCCACCTCAGCAACTTCCCGTTGTCACCAGCTACCCGGTGTAACCAACTCAGAGGGTTGTGATCAGTAATGACCGTAAATCGGCGCCCATACAGGTACGACTGCAACTTCTGCAGGGCCCACACGATTGCTAAGCACTCTTTCTCCACCGTGGCGTATGCTACTTCCCTAGATAGCAGTTTCCTACTCAGGTAAAGTATGGGATGCTCTTCCCCTGCTGCATTGACCTGACTGAGCACAGCGCCTAGGCCATATGCGCTGGCGTCAGTCTGGACGATGAATTGGCGGTTAAGTCGGGGCTTTGCAAGAGTTGTGCGCTTGCCAGGGCCCGCTTTAGCGCCGTTAGAGCTTGCTCACAATCTGGGGTCCAACTAATCACTTGTGGCAATCTCTTTTTTGTGAGGTCCGTTAAGGGTTTTGCAAGAGTGCTATAGTTGGGAATGAACTTCCTATAGTACCCTGCAGTCCCTAGAAAGGACATCACCTGCTTTTTGGTCTTGGGGGTGGGCCAGGCTACAACAGCCTCCACCTTACCTTGTTCAGGTCTCAAGGTCCCTCCCCCTACTCTGTGTCCAAGGTACTGGACCTCTGTCATGGCCATCTGACACTTTCCAGGCTTGATTGTCAGCCCGGCTGTTTGGATCCGCTGTAGCACCTGTGACAGGTGGGACAGGTGATCCTCCCAGGTCTGACTAAACACAGCGATATCATCCAGGTAAGCTACTGCAAACCCTTCAAACTCCTCGAGCAGCTGGTTAACCAAGCGCTGAAATGTGGCAGGGGCATTCTTCATGCCAAAGGGCATGACGACATACTCGTACAGCCCAAATGGCGTGATGAAGGCTGACCTCTCCTGGGCTTCTTTGGACATGGGAATCTGCCAGTATCCCCTACTTAAGTCCATAATCGTGATGTATTGGGCACCGGCGAGCTGATCCAGTAACTCTTCAATGCGGGGCATCGGATACGCATCGAACACCGTGATGGCATTCAGTTTCCGATAGTCCCCACAAAAACGAGTTTTCAGGTCTTTCTTAGGGATAAGAACAACCGGTGAGGCCCATGAGCTATGGGATCTCTGGATCACGCCCATGCCCAACATCTCCTCTATCTCCCTCTTCATGTCCGCCCGCACCTCTAAGGAGACCCGGTAGGCTGACTGTCGGATAGGGAGGTGCGCACCCGTGTCTACATGGTGCACCGCAAGGCTAGTCCTCCCTGGTTTCCCCGTGAACGTGGACAGGAAAGGGTTCAGCACCGCCCACAGCTGGGAATTATGGGTCTCTGTTAGCTGTGGGTTCAGCTGGACCTCGGCTAGGGTCCCCTCGGTCTTTGCATCAGCTACGACGTCAACTAGACTGTCACTCTCTCCTTCCTCTGGCAGACTGCACACTGGCATGACGCACGTGTCACGCTCCACATGGGCCTTGATCATGTTAACATGAAACACTTTGTGCTTCTTGCGAATATGATCAATAGTGATGACATAGTTCACATCATTCACCCGCTGGTGAATGGTGTAAGGACCTTTCCATGCGGCCTGCAGCTTGGTTTGAGGCATGGGTACTAGTACCCACACCTTTTGTCCGACGGCGTAAATGCGCTCTCGGGCATTTCGGTCGTACCACCTTTTCTGACTATCCTGCGCCTGGGCCATGTTCTCCTGAACCAGGCCGGTCAGGGTTTCCATCCTCTCCCTGAATCTTAGTACATAGTCTACGACCGAGACGTCAGGGTGACCCACTTCTCCCTCCCAGGATTCCTTGATGAGATCTAGGGGACCCCGTACTCGTCTTCCATAGAGGAGCTCAAACGGAGAGAACCCAGTGGATGCCTGAGGTACTTCTCTGTAAGCAAATAGCAGGTGCGGGAGGTACCGCTCCCAGTCCCGTCCGTGGGACTCCTCAAGCAGATGCTCAAGATGCTTGTGGAGTCCCACGGACGGGACTGGGAGCGGTACCTCCCGCACCTGCTATTTGCTTACAGAGAAGTACCTCAGGCATCCACTGGGTTCTCTCCGTTTGAGCTCCTCTATGGAAGACGAGTACGGGGTCCCCTAGATCTCATCAAGGAATCCTGGGAGGGAGAAGTGGGTCACCCTGACGTCTCGGTCGTAGACTATGTACTAAGATTCAGGGAGAGGATGGAAACCCTGACCGGCCTGGTTCAGGAGAACATGGCCCAGGCGCAGGATAGTCAGAAAAGGTGGTACGACCGAAATGCCCGAGAGCGCATTTACGCCGTCGGACAAAAGGTGTGGGTACTAGTACCCATGCCTCAAAACAAGCTGCAGGCCGCATGGGAAGGTCCTTACACCATTCACCAGCGGGTGAATGATGTGAACTATGTCATCACTATTGATCATATTCGCAAGAAGCACAAAGTGTTTCATGTTAACATGATCAAGGCCCATGTGGAGCGTGACATGTGCGTCATGCCAGTGTGCAGTCTGCCAGAGGAAGGGGAGAGTGACAGTCTAGTTGACGTCGTAGCTGATGCAAAGACCGAGGGGACCCTAGCCGAGGTCCAGCTGAACCCACAGCTAACAGAGACCCAGAATTCCCAGCTGTGGGCGGTGCTGAACCCTTTCCTGTCCACGTTCACGGGGAAACCAGGGAGGACTAGCCTTGCGGTGCACCATGTAGACACGGGTGCGCACCTCCCTATCCGACAGTCAGCCTACCGGGTCTCCTTAGAGGTGCGGGCGGACATGAAGAGGGAGATAGAGGAGATGTTGGGCATGGGCGTGATCCAGAGATCCCATAGCTCATGGGCCTCACCGGTTGTTCTTATCCCTAAGAAAGACCTGAAAACTCGTTTTTGTGGGGACTATCGGAAACTGAATGCCATCACGGTGTTCGATGCGTATCCGATGCCCCGCATTGAAGAGTTACTGGATCAGCTCGCCGGTGCCCAATACATCACGATTATGGACTTAAGTAGGGGATACTGGCAGATTCCCATGTCCAAAGAAGCCCAGGAGAGGTCAGCCTTCATCACGCCATTTGGGCTGTACGAGTATGTCGTCATGCCCTTTGGCATGAAGAATGCCCCTGCCACATTTCAGCGCTTGGTTAACCAGCTGCTCGAGGAGTTTGAAGGGTTTGCAGTAGCTTACCTGGATGACATCGCTGTGTTTAGTCAGACCTGGGAGGATCACCTGTCCCACCTGTCACAGGTGCTACAGCGGATCCAAACAGCCGGGCTGACAATCAAGCCTGGAAAGTGTCAGATGGCCATGACAGAGGTCCAGTACCTTGGACACAGAGTAGGGGGAGGGACCTTGAGACCTGAACAAGGTAAGGTGGAGGCTGTTGTAGCCTGGCCCACCCCCAAGACCAAAAAGCAGGTGATGTCCTTTCTAGGGACTGCAGGGTACTATAGGAAGTTCATTCCCAACTATAGCACTCTTGCAAAACCCTTAACGGACCTCACAAAAAAGAGATTGCCACAAGTGATTAGTTGGACCCGAGATTAAGAGCAAGCTCTAACGGCGCTAAAGCGGGCCCTGGCAAGCGCACCACTCTTGCAAAGCCCCGACTTTAACTGCCAATTCATCGTCCAGACTGACGCCAGCGCATATGGCCTAGGCGCTGTGCTCAGTCAGGTCAATGCAGCAGGGGAAGAGCATCCCATACTTTACCTGAGTAGGAAACTGCTATCTAGGGAAGTAGCATACGCCACGGTGGAGAAAGAGTGCTTAGCCATCGTGTGGGCCCTGCAGAAGTTGCAGTCGTACCTGTATGGGCGCCGATTTACGGTCATTACTGATCACAACCCTCTGAGTTGGTTACACCGGGTAGCTGGTGACAACGGGAAGTTGCTGAGGTGGAGTTTGGCGCTGCAGCAGTATGAGTTCACCATCCAACACAAGAAGGGAAGTAATCATGGTAATGCTGACGGATTGTCCCGGCAGGGCGAAGTGGTCGAGGATGGCGTGGGATATTGATGGATGGATCAATAGTCCCGTGCCATATCTCAAAGGGGGAGGTGTGAGGATGATCAATATATATTCACGATCTTGAATAAAATATCCCTGATCACTCATATTTGGCAAAGCTCCTCACCCCCCCCCCCCCCCCCCCCCACACACACACACCTTTTTTGTTTCTTTTTGAAGCTGGTGTCCTGTTTTCCTTTGGGCACTAGATGTCATGGCTAGATGGATTGGGGCCATATAGTGAGAGTCCTGGATATTAACAGGTTCGCTTATCTCTTACCAGACTGGGGGCGCAATAAAACGTCCTCATGGCGTAATGGCTTTATGACAAGGGGTCTGGCTGCAATATGCATCCAGAGTTCACGCAGGAGACAAACAGAGGTCACTGTAGACGTCTATGGAGATATTTGACCTCTTCAGAAAGATGATAAGCTGTCATATTCCAGAGGTGAGATTCGCTACAGGTCAGCAGGGTAGGGAGAGGGACCCACCATTGTAAAAGCAAGAAAGTGGCTCTAGGGGAACCCAGGGAAACCTGTAACTCCCCTAATCGGGTACACACCAGACCCATGGTTGGTATGCCCGTGACCGGCAGGTGATGCCCCGTAGTTTGATGCCCCTGGAATGCTGATCGGAAACGCGCCAGCCAAGTTATGAGGATTTGAAAATCTTCAGGCAAGCGTCTCCGGTCATAAAAGATGGACCATTAGCTCATTAGCATAGTCCCTGTCACCCCCCCTGTGAGGTCAGAGGAGGGAGGGAGACAACTGCTCTCACCATGCTTGATAAGGCAGGGAGTATGATGGGAGAGTGTTCAACACTTGGGGAACTTGTTATGAGTGTGTTGGCCCGCCGTTCCTGCTAATCCCCATAGCGTTCCAGTTCCAAACAGCCCGATAGCAAAGTAGGTTCTGGTTTTCTCCTTTTTATTTTAAGAACTGTTTTTACTGTGTATGTATGTGTCTGTATATTTTGTACCATCTCTTTTTTATTGTGACCTGTACTGTATGCACTGTCCTTTTTTATTTGATATTAAATTTCACTTTAATAAGAGCTTTCCTGTGTTCTAAAAAGGCCCTATGTCTCTGAAGTAAAACGTTACCAGGGGTAAGTGATTACCATAAGATTGTGATAGACGTAATTTGTAGTTGCCTTAGGTGTGCATAAGGGTAAGGTGTCACGTCAGCCTTATTGTGACGTGTGGTGGCAGCAGAAAACGTGTAGCTTGGTGGTAGGTTCTGGATGGTAGCTGATCCAAGACGGTCCGAGGTGAGCCCGGTTGCCTACTAGCCAGAACCTAAGTCACGGGGATCGTGACAAATTGGTATATATTGGTATATAGATGAATCTCTCCTGCACAATTCTCATAGAAGCAAGTCAGCCAAATTGGTGGTCAGTTTTAATTTTCCACATCATCGACACTATAGTACAGGTCTAGTGACATTCCCTACAGGCCCCATGATACTCTGTGCTCTTCAGTACACTGGGCATTTCCTAGAGAAGGGAGGGACGCTTCATGCTTCAAAATGCATCTTGTTTATTAGCGGTAAATCCTAGCATTTAGCCTCTGCTTGGGACAAACTCAGCTAGTGCTGTATGAAGTATAGCTCTCAGCAATGGAGGTCTGTAAGGAGCCTACTGAAAACAATGCATGTCAAGGGCACATATTGATTTCAATGAGTTCCTGTTCTGCTACTGTACATATTCATGTAACCCACAAATCATTAGCAGATAATCAGCTGTCATTACAAAAGCCACAATACAGTGGTTTCCCAAATAAAATTGGCTTTATATTACATATTATCATCAAACAATGGTCTTGAGAACACCTTCAATATACAGTGACAGGTGGTGCTGATCTGCGGCACGCGTAATTGCCATTTCTCTGGCAAAACACTTGTATTGCTGCACTGCATGCACTACCTAGTCTTCAACAGTCAATTGTCACATTTACTGTGCTACCATCTATAAGTCCTTTGAACATCGGGAAAAGTCAACTCTGTTTTGTTATTGCTATAAAACAATAACTTTCTTCTTTAAAATTATAGGGGTTTTACTATTTGGTTTAAAGGCACTATAAAAACATGGCCACTTTCTTCCAGAGACAGCACCACTTTTGTCTCCAGTTTGGGTGGGGTTTTGTATCTTAGGTCCATTGAAGTGAATGAAGCTTAAAGGGGAACTCCAGGTAGAGGTTAAAAAAAAGAAACCTCTGCAGAAGCATAACATATTACTTACCTGTCTATCCCAGTTTTGAAACTACCAAAAATCCATTTGTTTGGAGGGTGTGTGTGTGTTCTGTATTGTGTTTCTGTTCTTCCTGATTAAGCAGTTCCCAGAATGCAGTACTGGTTCCAGAATGCAATGCTTTCTCTCAGCTGTTTATCACAGTCCACAGTCCTTGCTGCACCTGCTTATGGCCGGTCAGAGATGGTGAATTACTCAGGGGATTGGGGGATCCAGCCCCGCCTCCTGTGACATCACGCACTGCCCCCTGTCTGCATCATCAGCCTGTCCTCAGCAAACACACACAATGTGAGACAGAGGCATGGAATCTTTGTCTCCTAAGGTGTGAGACCAGAAGGAGCAGGAGACAATGTGAATTGGCACAGAGGCCATTTTTCTTCACTTCCTGGATTTCTATCAGCTATCAGTGTGGCAGAACCGCACAGATATGGTAATACATTGTATAGACACATCTATATAACTTTTAATGTACTTTTAATAGAAAACACATTTTTCTTATGTGGAGTTCCCCTTTAATTTCAAAATACTGTACACCTGAACTGGAGACAAGAGTTGATCTGTCTCTGGAAGAAAGTGGCCATGTTTTTGTATATTATCACAGAGGCGTATCACATATTGAAAATTAAAATATAACTTTATACTTTTATACTAGCGTAAAAACTTTAAAAACGCCACAAACATGTATCGGCACACGCCATGTTTTTGTAGCACTGGATAACCCCTTTCATATCTGTATGCCCACTCTTCCCTGAAAAGTTAGATGGGCATGAACTCTATTTAAAAAAGTGGTGAAAAATCGGGTCTCAGGGGAAAATGAGCAGGATTCACGCTCCGAGCCTAATTCATGTCCCCTAATATTCACATCCCTCAAGATTGTTACATGTTCCCTCGGCACCATATTCAGCCTCATTCATGCCACCTCTGTCTCATGTAGAAATTCTCCAAACTGTCCTCTCCATTTATATCGTCAATCCTGTATAGGATAGTTTGGGAAAAAAAAATTCTAATGTCATAAGTATTGACAAAACAACCAGTTCATGTAGGGGTTGTATCTTTTTGGCTTTACCTTTAAACTTGATGTTTAGTTCTTCTAACAGGTGTGCAAATAAAATGCAAATCTCAAAATTATGAACATTTATTCTCAATTTAGCTGCAAAAATATCTTATACAGTCACTTCTTTGCCAGCCAAGAGAACTGTTTCAGCTGTAATTGAAGAAGCCACTAATAGGAGAAAGAAAGGGAGAAAAGCAAGGCACAAAAGGGAATAGATACTGTACATAGCTTGCAGGCTTTCCCTCCCACACATATGATTTAGTGTTGTTCAATGTCTCACATGGGAAAATGTTGCCCTGCTGACAATATAACTTACAGGCAGTTCTGCCTCAGAGACATTCCATATGCATATTGATAACATGCACTTTGTTTTGCCTGAAGATGCTTTTAGTAAAGCATGCTTAAATGTACCAACAATTTTTATTTATATCCTTCTGCCAGCCACAGATGAGACAAATACTTCCTGGTGGTCCACGTCTTCGGCAAGCAATATATGTATTTTATAACCAAACAGACCATATGCATTTCTTATTTATAGCGTGGGTATATGTAAACTTGCTTTGAAGTTTAATGAGCAATTAGGAATAATACACCAACATTAATCTTTATGCCTTCCGCCCGTTGTAATTTTTCTATTTATAAAAGTGAAATCAAACGAAATGTAAATGTTAATTGGGTCTCAGCAGTGTAATAACTAAATACTGGCTGCTCATTGGCTGACAGAGGAACTCTAGTGGGCCCCATGCAGCTTTCTGTCATAAGTGAAGTAAAAGGATCCTTGCTGTGTGTAAAGTGAATTATTTAGTTATTTTGAGCTTGTTGTGAAATATATAAATATTTATATAGCACCAAATAAATGTATTACTTTTACTGCCCCACCTAGAGCAAAGTGCTTCCATATCGGCCACAATCACAAGATCCCTATTCTTAAAGGGATCACGTCATCACTTTCATGCTGCCCAAACCATGAGTCATCCAGAAGGTCTCTGGTGGCTTCTTCCCGTCCCACCAGCCTTGATTGATAGATCTTTCATTTTGGGTATAGCTATTAATCAAGGCTAGTGGGGCAGGGAGAATCAATAGGGCCCACTTTGATGGTTCAGGCTGCATGAAAGTAATGACAGGTTCCCTTTAAAGAACTCAGATTGATGATAGCAATATCACTATTTTGGTTATTGGTATCATGAACTGTATAACTTGTGGCTCAACTGGGTTGTTACAAAGACTCTCTAGATTGTCACTAGCTTTATGCTGTGCTATCTCAGTGTAGCATAAACTAGTGATAGAGAAGCTGAACAGGATGATATACCACTTACACTGTTCTATGCAGCTGAATCAGAGATATCCTCCTGAATAACATGGACAATAAGTAGTCCTCTCCATTATGTGCATGAGCCCAGTAGTCCTGGATATTTATGAGAAGCAGAAAACTCCGCCCATCAGCTGCTAATTGGCAGTTATCTTTTTATACTGTGTATAGGCAGTCACCTGTCCATCAGCAGCTGGAGGACGGGTTGAGGGGGTATATTAGGAGAATGGCTTAATAGAATGATGTAAGTAATACACCGATCTGTACACCATTTTTTCACTTGTTTATGCTACCCTCATTTAAGGTGGAATAAACCTAGTGACAGATTTCATTTCCACATCCAATAAATGACATAATATACAGATACAAATGTATGTGTTCAGGTATCCTGCACTGGGGTATGTATAGTAATATACTTATATATGATATATAAAATATACATTGAACATACCGTGACGGATTAAGTAAACTGTCAGTGTTTGGATTTTGTCTTTAACCTTTCTGTGTTCCTCTTGCTTTATCAATGATTCAGGAACCTCCAAGCTTTTCTTTTTCTCACTGCTGAACTCGAGAATAGATTTGTTACACTGAATTTCCTTCAGCAAAAGATATTGATGAACATGATGAGTTCTTGAAGTATAATGATAGTGTTCTAAACTAGTGCAGTCCAAACTGTACTGTATACTTTATAGCAAAATACCTTATCTGATAAGCATATTATTATTATTATTATTATTATTATTATTATTATTATTATTATTATTATTATTATTATTATTATCCCCTATATTATTCAGAATGTTTCTTTATTTTTTATGGCTCTGCATTATGTCCAGAATGCTGAATGATTTCAGAAAAAAGTTCCAGTCTGTAAGGCCTTCTTTTAATTAGAAATTTATATAGTCCTGGTCACTCATGGTTTTGACCAGTTTTATACTTTTATGTGCCACATAACAGCCAGGAGTCCTCGTTCAATTATGGGTTTAGCTTGTAGTATCATGAATCCCAATGGTACGGTAAGCTCAGGTTATTAAACCCATGGTAGGGGCAAGGTACTTGTAATACCCTTGTGTGATACTGGCCTTGGTTAGATTGGTCACTTTTAATTAAACATATTTAGTCTCAGGAAAGCTTCTCCTGTCTGTCAAGTGACATGTTCTGGGAAACCATAGTAGAAGATAGAAGAACGTGGGATATGACTACTACCATATACTTTTGATGTTACTAAATAATTTTTTTTACGTTAGTAAGTAATTCTAATTCAGGACAGGTTGATCAACTATAGAAGGACAACAAATTGCTTTTATCTTATGGTTTAGAGGATTCATTATATACACATGGTACCATGTTTCCCCCAAAATAAGACACCCTCCTAAAATAAAACACTCCAACTTCCCTACCAACTAGCCTAAAGTAAGGCATCCCTCCGAAAATAAGGCACCCCTACTCTAAACTAGGGCACCCCCCCAAGAAAGTTAGGCCGCCTGTTACCACCCATGGCTAACCAGGACAGCCGGGAACGCAGGCAGCCTGGTCCAAGGCCCCCATGCCCCGCATGCCCCCCCCCCCCCGGCCAGGGAGAGAGAAGTAAGGCATACCCCGAAAATAAGACATAGCGGGAAATTTATTGAACTGGTGTAAAGTAGAATTGCCTCAGTTGCCCCTAGCAACCAATCAGATCCCACCTTTCATTTTCCAAAGTATCTGTGAGGAAAGCAAGGTGGAATCTGATTGGTTGCTAGGGGCAACTGGGCCAATTCTACTTTACACCAGTTCGATAAATCTCCCCCATAATGCCTGTTTATGAGTAAAAATTAATATAAGGGAGTGTCTTATTTTCGGGGAAACATGTTAGTACCCTGTGTAGGACCTTTATCTATTACACTCAGCAAATAGTTTCTCCTGCTCCAGAGGATCCATGTGGAGCATGTGGAGACCTTTTGAATATAATGGGTGCCTTATAATGATTTTTTTTTTCGGAGGTAGCTCTGTAGGAAAATTGAACACCCATTACAAATTGCCCCTGATCCATGGAGATACAGTCTATAGAACACTATGTAAACAGGTAACCTTACATCAAAAAAGGGTTTGTCCAAAATAATTTTGCATTTTGTTTTTTTCCAGATCTAGAATATTATTTATCCATCATCATCTGTATATGACGATATTCACCCCTGTGTACGTTACATTTGTTCAATGAGTGTAGCACCATTTATGTCCTAGCAGAAATTATTTTGCAAGATACGACACAGCACTACTTGTCAAAACATTAAGCCAATGGAGCAAAATATACTTAAACATCTTAGCAAGTGACCTCTTCATGTCTCTTGTCTAAAGAAACAAGTCTTTTAGTAACATATGTGATTTTCTGTGTATATAATAGGCAGTGCAGCTGCATCAATTGTTTCTTGGTAGAGTCTATGCAGCTGTTTCTCTGGAGCTGTACCTGAGGCAAGGAACAGCGTAGCCCATCACTTGTGTACATTTCCTGATCCTTCTGGTCCATTTTGTCTACGGTCTGTCGTATTTAATCATTAAATCTTATTCAGTGGTTGACACCTTTCTCTTATTGTAAATCCACTGGTCTTTGTATGCGCAAGATGAAGGGACAAGTAAGACGACTTGTGTTCACTGGAACTTTTATAATCACTTTTATTCTAGAGGTCATAGGTCTTGGGGCTGACATGTAACATTAACTACGCCTTTAGCAGTCAAATATATGTATCTGCATTTTGCCCACATACACTGTAATTCTTTTTGACTACTGGTAAGAGTGCCTGTAGAAATGCCATATATACCAAGAGACATATAATACCTACAATAAATAATACAATGTTTTTATGATAACATATTTATGAACTGTTGAAATTATGAAGATATTGTCCTTTTGTGCCACATACAAGACAAAGATTAGACTTGTAGGTTATAAACACTTTCATAACCATTTTATTTTTAATTTGTTTGTCCAAACCATTTAAAATGACAAAAGCAGCAAATGTACAAACATTCTTAATCATAAATGAGAAAAGTTAGTGTTTACAGCTCCTGTGCAGACCTATATGTTTCCATGGTAACATGTTACAGCATATTCTGTTTAGTCTCACCCATTAGTCACATTGACTTCTACTTGTCCCTCTATTTCTTACCTACCAATTGTATGATAGTAACAGTAAGCGGACAGGCCAGCCTGGTTATATTGGTGGAAATACACTTTAGTGGTTGACAATCTAATGTTAATGGTATCTTATGACTGTCCCCTTGTGGTAGATGTTTGGGGAAAAAAGGAACTGAGAATCTTGGATTTCAACATAAGGGTATGTTCACACTAAGCAAAACAGGCAGAATTTCACGGCAGAGACCCTGCCATGGAACCCTGCCTGTCTCAGTGTCTCTATAGGTTGGCACCTTCAATCCTGCCTCTCTGCGCTCAAAGAATTGACATGTCAATTCTTTAAGCAGGGAACGATGGAAGCGGAGGCACCGAGCCCTTCCATAGAGACACTGTGTGACACTGAGGCCTGAGGCCCTAACTGATGCTTTGTTTATCTTGTTATTTCATGTGCATGGCTGACTTTAGACATTATGGGGGAGATTTCTCAAACATGGTGTAAAGTGAAACTGGATCAGATTCCATGTTTCATTCCTCACAGACTCTTTGGAAAATGAAAGATGGAATCTGATTGGTTGCTAGGGGCAACTGGGCCTGTTTCACCTTACACCATGTTTGATAAATCTCCCCCTACATTCTAAAAGTTTGGTCAAAATAAATCCTATTAAGTGAAGTAAATACTCATTCATTTACAATGGTCCAAAGCAAGGATCTAATAAGTTTCAATATGTGATGATCAGGCTGATCAGACTAGGTAGGGGACCCTAATAATCAGACACACTTTCTGACCAGTTAGGGGGCTCTAATGTTCAGACACAGTTGTGCTTGATCAAAAGAAATAAAAACATGTTGAGCATCTAAGATTTAAAGTGTAACTGTAATTTTAGGTAAATTATGAAAACTTTTGACATGTTGTCACAAAAATGAAGACAGTCCAACAGCTCTAATGTTTATTGTTTGCCCAGGAAAGGATGCATGCTGGAAGCCAACAATTCACACAGTTTGGCCAGTAAAACGTAGTCCAAGAAGTCTAACAGCATGACTTGGTGGTTTTCAAAGCATCAAAGGTTTATTGTGCACCTAGTATAACGCAATGATTCGGGCCTCAAGAAGTATTTGTCAGGCATACATGTGGACAGACTTTAGACGGTTACCCTGATTCTACTATGGACAGTTTCTTATGGACTAACTATACAGGACAATGAAACATCCCACCACTTAGCATTGGCGTACGTGTATGCTGAGACGCCTTTACGCCACGTTGTACCAGACCTCTCTTTTGCGAGGGTTGTTGTATGTGTCTGGGGTGGGATGAGGGGGTACACTATACTCTCCGTCTTTACCTTGTGTGCATCTGTTATGGTTGGCCAGGGATGTTGAGACAGATGCACGGGCTACCATACGTAGAGACCCGTGTCGCCATGCCTCCTGTTCCCCTTGGTAGAAGAGCCGTTACTAGGGGATCTGTATTCCCGGGGAGAATTTCCTTGGTCTCCCCTCCAATAGACAGCATGTCTTTGACCCATTATTCCTCTAAAGCTGATGACCCCTGCAGTCAATGCATTACACACACCACTAGCAGATTCCCCCGTATACTATGTCTACCCTGAATACTGCTATTCTGCTCCTAGGTACTCCTAGTTTGGTCCTTTTGTTTGTGGTATTCAGGCTACAGTCACCCAACGGTGCCACGTATTTTGTTCTTAACATGCCAGTAATGTCCACGTAGCCGTGCAATAGGCCATCCGACTTAGATACTTACCTTTCTGTCTCCAGTGTTGTTTTGACAGCAGCTCTAATGTGACTACATACTGACAGCCTAGTGTCCTTGGTCTCCATATCAATAATGATGACGTCCTTTCCTACCTGCTCAGGATTCAAACATACTCACGCCTCCTACAGTTTAGGGAGACAGCGCCCGCTCTCCTTCTGCTTCCCCAGGACTGGGTCTTTTCTCTGGCAGGGGATGGGGTAAGATTATCCATGCCCTAATCTTGTTTCAATGTTGATTTAATGATGCCAGTCCAATGTAAACCAGATTCCAAGCCTGAATGAATATTACTGATTATGATGTCACACTGTGTTTCACTTTTGATTGGTTGCCACATGTACTGTACCACATATATACCCTCACTGTCAGTTGGTTTATGTATGATTGGCAAAAGCCGTTTGAGGCTGAATCATTGTGTTTTACTGGTTGCACAATCAACCTTTGATGCTTTTCATTTGTGGGGACCTACTGATCATTCCTTGGATGTAACAAACATTCTTGTTGAAATCTTGCAAAGAAGACTGGATAATATCCTCCTGATTCCTTATGTTTTAAAGTGGCAGAAGACTGGTGAGGACAGAACTTACAATACCCTTACGGCCAGGAGCACTTCTGATCTAAGGTTTCTAAGAAAACTTTCAAGCAAAAAGATAACACGGGAAGGTAGTCATAATAAACAGAGTTCTACTTTAAAGGGTCACTTTCGTTATAACTTTCAAAATCTAAATCAACAGTAGATGTGAAATAAAGCAAGTTTGCAATTTACATTCATTATTTTTTTTCAATTATTATGGAAAAGACGGCACTTCCTGCTTTCTTACTCTTTTTTCCTCAAAAAACAGGAAACAGTCAGAAAACAGGAAGTCCTGTGTTTCCCAGGCAATCTGAGCGCTCACAGAAAGAAAGCAGTCATGTTACCGACGGACACATTGAGCCATGACTCTCTGAATTGGTTATAATGACAGCAACACTTTAACTAATAATGGATATTACAATGCAAATGCAATGTGTATAACATGACTAATGGCAACTTCTTAATTATATTAATAGCTAATAGCCAACTATGTAATGATAATATAAATACAATTCCAATTATCTAGCATTCTACCATAATAATTATGCTATAATCAGCTGACCTGCTAGCTTCAGTAAATCCTGTTAATTGCATACCTTGTTACCATTATGCCTTGCTTTATCAATGCATTGTTCAGAGCAATAGAACATCTGATTTCAGCTCAATCTGCACTCACACATTAGCCGGTGCAGTTTATGCTTATTTTATCAATGTTATTTTAGTATTTTTTCTGGCAGAACAATGGACCTGCCATCTGACATTGCTTTGAAGTATAAAAAGAGAAAGACATAGCCATCAACTATGTAGTTTGAATAAAATTTACTCATGATTTTTTACCAGTATGTAATTGAACCATGTGTATAGAAGTTTATAAACTTAAAGGGTAACTTAGTTATCATGCTTTAAAACAAAGCTATACTTACTTGTATCCAGGTCCAGTCTCTTTAAGGCAGCTTTATAGTCTTGTGCTCATTGAAAGAAAGAGACCAAATGCAGCTAGTCCCAGGTCATCTGCACGCTCACAGAGAAGGCAGTTATTTGATTCATGGACACATTGAGCCATGTCACTGTGTTTGTTCTCCTTTTTTCAACCAACACAAGACTAAAAATCTGCATTCAGGAGACTGGACCTGGATACAAGTAAGTATAGCTTTGTTTAAAGCATGATAACTAAAAAAATTAACCCCTTCATGTCAGCAATATGTATATATATATATATATATATATATATATATATATACGTTCCTGCTGCAGATGCCCTGTGGAGCAGGAACGTATATATATATATGTTCCTGACTGTGAGGGGCTTTAGATGTGTGCGGGACCGCTGCAGTGTGAGCAGCCCCACACACATCATTGTGTCTGGAGCCGAGGATAATGAAAGGCAGCTGTGATCCTGCACCTTCCTTTCATTGACCGCTTAAAAAGTATGATTTATAGCGATCACAACGTTTAAGGAAGTCAGTCACAGGTTAAGCACCTGTCACTGACTGATTGGGACCCCCAAACTTACCTTCGTCCTGTCAGACACTTACTTCCGTCCTGTCGGATCGGAGCTCTGTAGACAGAGTCTGCTCTCAGTACTGACCTATGCTTCATATTACATATTGTAGCATGTGGAATTGTCCAATCTATTAAAATTTAACATTATTGTTCCCGCACAGTAAACTGCGTAAACGTGGGGGTGGGGGGTCGGGGGGCAAGACATCAGCACTGCCCTTTACTTCATGTTTAAAAGTGGGCAGGCTGGGCAAAAAAAAAGAAGCCCTTAACCCCCCCCCCAACAAAAAACAACAACAAAAAAAAAACAGACTGTTGCTCTGCAGGCACCCAGTCCCTAATGCTCCCTACCTCTTGGTTCTGGTCTCACCCTTTCTGCTTTCTGGAGTTTAGATCTGCTCTCTGCATGTCTGGTACTGTATACCTTCTGAAACAAGCAGGGTGAATACCAGTAGCAATCATTGCATGCTGGTAAAGGGTTGATCATGTGATGACCAACAGCTGCACAAGTGAATAGACCTGGGCTATGGTTTTCTGCCGGTGCACAGAAGCATTGCTGTGCATGGAAAGTTGCAGTAGTGCATACCTAATGATTTGTGTCGGACTGGGGTATCTGGGGCCCACCAGAAGAAATGATCCTGGAGGCCCACCAATAACCAATGTTAGTGTTAGTGTAGTTCTAGTGCAAGTTCTAAACCTGGGGCCCACTGGAGGATTCTCTGGTCCTCTGGTGGGCCAGTCCGACACTGCTAGTGATGATAAATGTCAGTGTGACCGGTTCCCTTTAGTAATGAAAAGAATAAATGTCCCCTCCTGCATTCTGTTAATGGAGAGAGAAAGCAGAGTTGTCATGATAAACATCATCTGCACATAGAACTAGCCCCTCTGAAGGAGCATCTTTCTCTGAGAATGGTCATTGTTCAATTTGAAATACTTAAAAGTTAGTTGAAGTTATTTGGGTATAAGGATATTAAGGGTATTTAGGTATAAGGATATTTCACATTTCATAGGGCAATTCCCTAACATACAAATAAAAGCTTCATTGAAAAAAATAAAGTATGATATAATAGGATGTAAAAATGACTAGGAGTGCCTAAACTACAACCACTGTAAATGTCTGAGCAAAGAAATATACTGATATAAATTTCTCTTATACCCCCTTGTCTTGTAAGTGTCTTCCTTACGGGCTAAGACTACATTCCCTGATTTCCTGTTTTAAAAGATATTAGGAATTATTTTTCAAATATTAAAGCAATCGAGAGTTTCCTCAGGGTGCAATGCGAATCCACAAAATGATGTGGATTCATAGCATTTTATATTGGATGCCGGTGGGTCTCTTCCCTATAATAAAAACTTTTTTGTCAATAGAAAATTTCCCAAAGCAAAAGTAACGTTGCTGGTTAATGATTGAGGAATAACCACAATAGATTTATGTATGCATCAACATAGATCTATGTTTTAACCGACAAATTCTAATTGAATAATGTGTTGTTGGTGCTATCATAGATATAGGGCAAACTACTTCTATATGGCCAAGAAAGATGGTAACCCAACACTGAACTGATCTGCTGACTGTCGTGAAGGTTACCTACTAAAGGGAGGAAGCACAGACATTGCCGTCCATCACCACCATACAGATTCGCCGTACGTTTATCCTGACCTGCAATTATTTTTATTGGTGAAGATTGTAGAAATAAACTGAAAGATTTTATGAAGGGTGAGTGCTGCTTTTCTTTTTTTATACTGTATATGCTGAACTGAATGTATCTGAGTGCCGCCACCAATGCCAAACTACTAGAAATAATACATTATCCACTATTTTATGCAAATTACAGTATATAATATAAAGGCTAGGTCCCTTGCTACCTTTATAAATACAAATGTCATAACCCATTTTGCATGGACCAGCCTTATCTGTGGCAGTTGTCTGTTTTCTTAAGTAACCACATCACAGAGACATCAGGTAGACAAACAGGATGCCGCAAATCAGGTTTTACACACTAGAAAGCAAAGTGCTATTAAATAACCATATAGTAGAGTGGACCTTTTGTGTGATGATGTAACAAATAGTCCTAAAATGTATTACAATATCAAGTGCATGGATATCACTGTCAGGGAAAGTAATCTGATACATTGTCATTTTAAGTTTTCCATTTAGTTTTTTTAGACACAGTGAACTACACATTAATACTGTTTTGTTGAGTAAATAAATTGCAAGTTTATTAGATTATATACATGTACTGTCAGAATATGATTACTGTATAATAGCTGCAAACAGACTTATATGACTATTTCAACTAACAAGTCACATCTCTAATGTTCTCCACCTTTGCTTGTCTTTCACACTTAAGAGTGGGACTAAAGGGCTAATGTGTCTCCTTGAGGAGGGCATCATGAAGACTTATGGAGAGTTACAGGTCATACATGTTACACTGAGAAGTGTGAGAAGAAAGGATATGCAAAGCAGCTCTCACTATATTTTTGAAGGTAGCTTTCCCTTAAAGTAACTGTTTCACTCCAATTAAAAGTTATGCATGCCAGGCCAGAAATCTCTCCAGAAGGAAATAATACCTAGCTGTAGCTTTCTTTGGCTTGGCAGACATTCATTTTAAAGGCTCTTAATTGGAGTGAGACACTGACTTTAAGGGAAAGCTACCTTGAAGACGCGGTTTGAGAGAGCTGCTTTGCATATCCACACTTCAGAGTAACGCTTCTGTAAAATGGTCTCTGTCATCTTGAAATAACATCTTGCACAAAAGTAATATATACAGTATAGTTATAACAGACTTCCGAGCAGTAGGCGTGCAGTATTCTGATGGTGTTTTCTATTGGGAAAACTACAAGCTGATTCATGATAGTTTCTAGTCTGGATCACATTTAAGGCCTACGCACTTCTTTATCTCTTCTGATCCCAATATGAACACATATTGGCTTGGCTTCCAGTAGGATGAGGGGAGTAAGTCATTCTCAGGCCCCTGTGGCAGTGGCTTACAGCTCCAGAGAAGAATAGCAACATGGTAAAATCAAACTGCCCAATACTTCTCTTACCTAACATCATCTGTTGGGGGAGAATCAGAAGGCCATTATTTACAAAAAATGGTTGGCTTGTCCCACTGAACTCAGCAGGTTTGGCCAACAATAATTTAGAGAGGGCCTGTTATCGATTTCAAACTACCTAATGCTATGTTTACATGAAGCGATAATTCTCCCAATCAATCGTTTAACGATTTTGAAGCAATGATTTGGTTTTTATAAAGATCAGCATTTAGACAAATAAATCGTTAGAAAAATCGTTTGAAAATTTGTAAGAAAAATCGTTATTGCGATCGTTTTTAAGATCGCTTAAGCCCATCTTTTACATAGGGTAAATTGGTAAAAGACTGTTTACACAAAGCGATCTGCGAATTTTCAGCAAACGACAAACGACGATTTGAAAGATCAAAATGAACGATTTCTCGCTCGTCGCGTGATCGTTTGCTGTGTTTACATGGTACAATTATCGCTCAAATGCGATCGTTATTGCGAAAATTTGAACGATAATCGTTCCGTGTAAACACAGCATTAGTCATCTCAATAGTTCTCCCTCAGTGGGTTCCCCCTGCCCCACCAGCCTTGAATAATAAGTCTCTGTATGTTTAGGTATAGAGAGAGATTTATCGATGAAAACCAATGTGGCTGGGAAAAGCTGCCAGGGCAGCAGAGAGTGCCGTGTCAGACTTGACCGAATACACCACTGCCTGCAGGGCATACAGCAGCTAAAGTACTGGAGAGCTTACGTTTATTTTAAATAGAAGTAATTTACACATCTATATACCTTCATGGCACCATTTGATTTAAAAACAATTTCTTTTCTCTGGAGTACCCCCTTATAATAAATACACATCAAGAGGCTGAAGTCGTTTGGTTGTATTCATTACATGGCCATTCAACACAAAATATCATTTGATATTTGATTTGCCTGTGTAACTATGGTAGTTTAAAAACAACGTCTCATGTATTTTTTATGTTGCTTCCAGTCATTAAATATACCGTAATTCTGTACTGGTGAAATAATGGTTTTATAATTCTATTTAAACATCGAAGCTAATAATATTTTTATATTATGTTTTATTTTTTAATAAAGGGCAGTTATATTGAAAACACACATTCTTCCGGCACTTTTTACATTGACCGGGGTCCACAATTATTTTGGGTCTGAGGGCCATTTTGTCAGATTGAACCACTCCCAAGAGTAGCAATAAACCTAAGTGATAATTAAACCTGAATATCTCTAATATTCTTTAGGCAAATGTCCAATAGGTGGGAGTCAAAGAAGTGTAACTCCACCTACTGGGCAGCACTCCACTGGGATATTCTTTTAAAGGAGCCATCTTAGTAAAATTAATGCAGCTGGTGGGTTACATTGGGGTTCAGAATACAGATTACCAGACTTTGTCGGTCAGCACTAGGCACACAATAACCTATATTTGCTAAACATAAGCCAACAGTTTTTGTAGATCTTTTCGTTGTTATTGTTTTCTGAATTTTCCTGACAGATTTATCATGTGTTTCTGTTCTGTCCCATCCTTTGTTTTTTCAAATGTCCTGACATATTTAATAAGGGTTTTACAGTACATGTACTTTTTACTTAGTTGACCATCTATAAAGGGCTTTGTTTCCACATTAGTCACAGGACTTGTGCAATTTGGCCCAATATGGTGCATATAGGTGCACAATGTCACACAAGAAAACCAGCCAAATACACTTAGAGCAATAAGACACATAATAAATCTTATGGGATAAGATACTAAACCCTCATGTGTAGGGATTTACAAACATGACCATTCTAGTAAATCTTGACCAATGACCAAATACCTGGATTGCTCCTGGATTGCCCTTTTAGGCTATGTTCCCACTAAGTAATAATATCTGCGGACGCTAATAATCATCATGATGTTTATTCATGGCCGTCTATGTTACAAGCTGGTCATCTTCTGCCGATATTATTACTTAGTGGGAACATAGCCTAAAGTAGCTTAAAATAAAATGTATGCCCTCCCCATTGTAATGCTTTTCCGTAACAGTACCAGCCACACAATGTCCATCTTAACAAAAGGGGTAGCCTAATGGTTTAGGGCCACACAGAATGACATTTCAGAAAATGTGTGGCTGTGGTTGTGCATCTATGGTATAGACAGTGTCAGACTGAAAGGACAGAAATGAATCATTGGGCTAATACAGTCTCCAGGTAGAGATTGAATATCTCCCCTCCACCCTAGAGACCATAGGATGCCAGCAGAAGTATATACAGATATGGGTTGCTATCCTGTCTGATATAGCATCCAGAAATAGAATATGGTTGTTATCTGTCAATAGATCCCTTTCTCTGTGGAGGACCTGTCCAATTCTACACAGCAAAGCTGAGAGGTAGGATTCAAAAACAGGCAATGTCAGCAAATTGTGTTTGCTACTGTGAATGCAGGAATAATGTTGATGTCATATATTGATAGCTACTTTGAAAAACAGCAGAATCACACAGTTTAAATATGTCCTTTTCTTATTAACTGTTGAGGAAAATGACTAAATACGAGATATATTCCAGAATATTTACTGCAGTAGAAACAACAGTCTTATGATACGCTATTAAAGGAGAAGTCTGGCCTTAGGGTTTTTTTTTTTAAATTGCAGGGCATGGCGGGAAAACAACAAATGGCACTAATTTACCTTTCCCTGTGCCTGTGATCTGCCATCTGACTGGCTTCGGGACTTCCGCCAGGCTCCGTTATCTCCTGTGCCGCTGATGGACTGGCTGCTAAGCCAGTCATTGACTGGGGCAGGACGCTGATCCAGTCACTAATTGGGATGGGAATTCTCCCCCTAGTTGTGACTTGATCACAAGTTGGGGAAAAATGCCTTTTGGCTGGGGTACCGGGCCCGTCCAGATGGTGGATAGCGGGCACAGGGAGAGGTAAGTACCGTTTCTCGTTTTCCCCCACCATTTAAAAAAAGTGTCCTGCCATTAAAAAAACAAACAAACCTTAGGTCGGAATTCTCCTTTACAGTGATTCTGTACCCACAATCTGACCCCCCCAAAACCACTTGTACCTTCAGGTAGCTGCTTTTAATCCAAGATCCGTTCGGGGGTCCGTTCTGCAGGTGATGCAGTTATTGTGCTAAAAAACAACTTTTAAACTTGCAGCTCTGTGCCAAACTGCCGTGGCCTACAGTGACTATGCATTAGGCTGACACAAACTCTCTGTCCCTCCTCCCCGTCCTCTTCATCATGGAATGCTCCAGGAAGATATTTTCCTAATAATCAGCAGTGAGAACACGGCACATGGGCTGGATCGTTTTTTTTTTTTAATCCAAATAATTTTTATTAAAAGATATGCATTTTTTTAAAATTAACAAACAAAAACTCCCCAGAGGGCATACCCTCCGACCCCTACCCTCCCTAACCCTCCCCCCACTCCTCAGTCCTGTCAGTTCCATAGTCCTCGTGAGCATATGTAAAATTCTGCAGTCCACAAATCTTGACCTCATTCCACCGCAACCCCACCGATGGGCTGGATCGTTAAGGCACCTGTGCAGTGTTCACTGCAGAGGAATAGGAAAAATCCTGGCAGTGCATTCCTAATGATGAAGAGGGCACGGAGGAGGGACAGAGAGGCGGTGCAGGCCTAGGGCACAGATACTCTAGGCCATGCCAGTTTGGCACAGCGCTGCCGGATTAAAAGTTGTTTTTTAGGACAATAACTGCATCACCTGCCGAACAGACCCCAGGACAGATCTTGGATTAAAATCAGCTATCCGAAGGTACAAGTGGTTTGGGGTGGTCAGATTGTGGGTACAGAGTCACTTTAAATATCTTGCACATTTGAATATGTAATTGGATAAAAGAAATAGCTGAACAACTATTTCCTTTCACAATTCTATACAGGGTGCATATATTAGGTTAGATGTTATAGAATAAGAGACAACAACTTTGAAATGGCGACCTATTTGATCACATTTACATGTAAGCCTCTTCTACCATCTATGTAAGTGAACAATAAAATTAAGATGCTCTCTATCCCCCTATCACACAATGAAATTGCATTTCACATTAAGCACTAGCGGAAAGTCTTTGTCTATTTTTAGTGTGATTCTGACTTCTTTTTTTTTTCCGTATGGTCCTGATAAATTGCCAGTCATTCAACAGATCAAACAAAGGGAAAAATACACGGACAGGAAAAGAATGGTACTTAAAGATTTTTCTACTCCTCCAAGCCATTTGATGTTTTCTCTGGATGCTTCTTCATCTGTAAAGTACTTTCTCAAAAGTTTACCATCATAAACAAAAAGTAAAAAGAAGATAT
The DNA here is from genome assembly GCF_027789765.1 of Dendropsophus ebraccatus. Lineage (NCBI taxonomy): Eukaryota > Metazoa > Chordata > Amphibia > Anura > Hylidae > Dendropsophus > Dendropsophus ebraccatus. The sequence goes on along the minus strand of NC_091455.1, from coordinate 64,929,123 downwards.
ATATATTTTTTTTTTTAGTATAAAAAAAGGATTTTGCTGACGATCTTTCATCTTAAATGTTATTTCCATTGCGCATATGCCGCTCTCCAGATAGTGATTAAATAGGGGGATATCTTAATCAGCGCTGACAACAACCAATTAAATGCCAGAGGAAAAACCATTTGTTTGAATTTGCCGGTGGGTACTTTAAACTAATGTGCACTGTCAATCTAGATGCTAAACGGGCAGATTTGAGGCTCAATATTGACTTCTTGTTAAATTAAGGATCACTCTTATTTACCTCAAATTTGCCATAAGGACAGTGTCCAGAGATTACGTGCATGTCTTATATAGTGGTAGTTTTTACACAATGGTGGATACTGTTTATTGAATGATATAAGTATTTGTAGGTAATACAGCTGCTTTATAATATATCGGTTTCCTTGATTGAGAACAGTGTTGGTGATGGCTTAGAGGGCTTTTCTCTGACTTCCGGCTCTAGTCATACAGAAGACAATACTTCATCAGAGGTTTCCTTTGCTTTTTTCTCATCTAAAACATGGACAATCCCAGGTTTCAGTAGTAGGTCATCGGATTCTATCTGACTTTTATTTTCTTCCACTTCGCTGTATTTCCCTTTGGATGGTTGGGTTGCCTTATTTAAGACATCCTTTAAACGATTCTTGAGTTCAACATCTGGACAGAACACATATTCATACAGGGCTCCTGCCAGAACTGCGCCTACCACAGGCCCAACCCAGTACACCTAGGAAAATATATAGTCGATTAACAGTGATAAAAGCTTATTTAAAAAAAAAATGTTTAAACAAATTGGAGTCAGAAAGTTATACAGATTTGTAAATTACTTCTATTTAAAAATCTCCAGTCTTCCAGTACTTATCAGCTGCTGTATGTCCTGCAGGAAATGGTGTACTATCATCAGTCGGACACTGTGCTCTCTGCTGCCATCTCTGTCCTCAACAGGAACTGTCCAGAGCAGGAGAGGTTTTCTATAGGGATTTGCTACTGCTCTGGACAGTTCCTGACATGGACAGAGGTGGCAGCAGAGAGCACTGTGTCAGACTGGAGACAATACACCACCTTCTGCAAGACATACAACAGCTCATAAGTTCTGGAAGACTGGAGATTTTTTAATAGAAGTAAATTACAAATCTCTGGCACTTTCTTATAACAATTAATTTGAAAGAAAAACATTTTTGCTGGAGTTGCTTTTTAAGAAGGGGGATTTGCTACTTCTTTGGACAGTTCTTGTCATTCACATCTTCGCTCTACAGCGCTTCCTCTGGGCATACAGCTGCAGATTTTTTTAATTGAAATACTGTAGATCTTATTTATGTCATCGATGATGTCATCAGTGATGTCTACGATGATGTTGTCGATACAGTTATCATTGTTGTCAATGATAGTCATCAGTGATGTCTACTATTCTACTATTTATGATGTCTTTATAGATGTTATTTATGCCATTGATGATGTCATCTGTGATGTCATAAGTGATGTCTATGATGTCGATAAATCATTGTCATCAGTGATGTCATCGATGATGTCATCAAAGATGTCATCAGTGATGTCATCACTACTCGATGATGTCATCGATGAGGTAATCAATGATGTCATCAGTGATGTCAACAATGATGTTGTCGATAAAGTTATCATTGTTGTCAATGATTGTCATCAGTGATGTCGTCAATGTTGTCTACGATTATACTATTTATGATGTCATTATAGATGTTATTTTTTTCATTAATGATGTCATCGGTGATGTCATCAGTGATGTCAACGATGATGTTGTTGATAAAGTTATCATTGTTGTCAATGATTGTCATCAGTGATGTAATTGAAAATGTCATTGATGATGTCATCGATGATGTCATCATTGATGTCATCCCTACTCGATAATGTCATCAATGATGTGATTAATGATTTCAAACATGATGTTGTTGATAAAGTTATCATTGTTGTCAATGATTGTCATTAGTGATGACATTGATGATGTCATAGATGTTGTCATCAATGATGTCGTTGAAGATGTTATCGATGATGTCATCAGTGATGTCATCACTACTTGATGATGTCATCGATGATGTTATCAGTGATGTCATCAGTGATGTCAACGATGATGTTGATAAAGTTGTGATTGTTGTGAATGATTCTCATCAGTGATTTTGTCTACTATTATACTATTTATGATGTCATTATAGATGTTATTTATGTCATTGATGATGTCATCTGTGTTGTCATCAGTGATGTCTATGATGATGATGTTGATAAAGTTATTATTGTCCATGATTGTCATCAGTGATGTCATTAATGTCATCAATGTCATTGATGATGTCATCAGTGATGTCAACGATGATGTTGATGATAAAGTTGTGATTGTTGTGAATGATTCTCATCAGTGATTTTGTCTACTATTATACTATTTATGATGTCATTATAGATGTTATTTATGTCATTGATGATGTCATCTGTGTTGTCATCAGTGATGATGATGTTGATAAAGTTATTATTCTTGTCCATGATTGTCATCAGTGATGTCAATAATGTCATCGATAATGTCATCGATGATGTCATCAGTGATGTCATCTTTACTCGATAATGTCATTGATGATGTCATCAGTGATGTCAACGATGATGTTGTCGATAAAGTTATCATTGTTGTCAATGATTGTCATAAGTGATGTCATTGATGATGTCATCGATGTCATCAGTTATGTCATCACTACTTGATGATGCGATCGATGATGTTATCAATGATGTCATCAGTGTTGTCAACGATTATGTTGTCGATAATGTAATCATTGTTGTCAATGATTGTTATCAATGATGTTGACAATTATACTATTTATGATGTTATTATGGATGTTATTTATGTTATCGATGATGTCATCGGTGAAGTCATTAGTGATGTTTACGATGATGTTGTCGATAAAGTTATCATTGTTAATGATTGTCATCAGTGATGTCAATGATGATGTCGATAAAGTTATCATTGTTGTCAATGATTGTCATCAGTGATGTCATTGATGAAATCAATGATGATGTCATCAAAGATGTCACTGATGATGTTATTGATGATGTCATCAGTGATGCCATCACTACTCGATGATGTCATCGATGATGTAATCAATGTCAACAGTGATGTCAACGATGATGTTGTCGATAAAGTTACTGTTGTCAATGATTGTCAGTGATGTCAATAATGTCTACAATTATACTATTTATGATATTATAGATGTTATTTATGTTATCGATGATGTAATCGGTAAAGTCATTAGTGATGTCTACGATGATGTTGTTGATAAAGTTATCTTTGTTAATGATTGTCATCAGTGATGTCATCGAGGATGTCATTGATGATGTCAACGATGATGTCATAAGGAATGTCATCACTACTCGAGGACATCGATGATTTAATCAATGATGTAATCAGTGATGCCAACGATGATATTGTTGATAAAGTTATCATTAATCCTATATAAGGCTCAAATAGTGCGGTCTATGCGCACCCAAAATGTTAACACTAAAACCAATAAATAAAGTACGAATGCAAGACCAAAGTATTTATCGAGGGTAAAGCAACACGCGAAACGCGCGTCGGGTGAATGGTGAGGTGGACTTTTATACTAAGGACATGTATGGGTAACGTTTATTATCTCTTGATGGTGTTTTTTTTCTATATACTCACTTTGAGGTTTACTTTCTCTGTGCAATATTAACCCAGTGCCCAGTATATATATATATATATATATATATATATATATATGTATAGGTTTTCCATTAACTGTTATTTATTTTGTGATGTAGCACTTTATGTAATGGAACCTAGTAAAATCCACCGTTTTGTTGGGGTTTTGTATCACCTCCATCTCCCTTGATATGTATTTTTAACCAAGTTAAAGGGAACCAATCACACACAAATTGGCCATAAAGATAAGGAAACGTGCTGGTACATCAGCCAGCACGCTTCCTAACCATCCCCCTGTCCCCTCCGTCCCATGAACATTCAGCCCGCAAAGTTAGTTTAATAGTGTCCCGCGCTGTATGCAAATTACCATCTAAGTAGTCAAGGTGGGTGGGCGGCTGGTCAAGTAGTCACGGTGGGCGGGGGCTTCATCATGTAGTCACAGGCTCCTGGGCCGCCTCCGGTGCTGTAATCACGCCCCTCCGGGCGTGTTGTAAAGCGGCTCCTGGTATTGTCACTCGGGGGTGACGCCATTGCACGTCGGCCACGCCGACGTCTTTACTAAGCTGCGCATGCGCAGTACAGTGGGTGAAGCCGCTGCTGTACTACGCCGCGCAAGCGCAGTACAGCAGTGTCTTCTCGGGCTGCACTGCGCATGCGCAGCTTAGTAAAGACGTCGGCGTGGCCGACGTGCAATGCCGGCCCCCCCGAGTGACGTCACCAGGAGCCGCTTTACAACACGCCCGGAGGGGCGTGATTACAGCACCGAAGGCGGCCCATGAGCCTGTGACTACATGACGAAGCCCCCGCCCACCGTGACTACTTGACCAGCCGCCCGCCCACCTTGACTACTTAGATGGTAATTTGCATACAGCGCGGGACACTATTAAACTAACTTTGCGGGATGAATGTTCATGGGACGGAGGGGACAGGGGGATGGTTAGGAAGCGTGCTGGCTGATGTACCAGCACGTTTCCTTATCTTTATGGCCAATTTGTGTGTGATTGGTTCCCTTTAATTAATTTTTTGATATATTAATAAAAGACATTTCTTTATACTTTGGTCTTGCATTCGTACTTTATTTATTGGTTTTAGATAAAGTTATCATTGTCAAAGATTGTCATCAGTGATGTCATCACTACTTAATGATTTCATCGATGATGTTATTAATGATCTCATCAGTGATTTTAACGATGATGTTGCTGATAAATTTATCATGGTTGTCAATGATTGTGGTCAATGTGGTCATGTGGTCAATGATGTCTACGATTATATTATTTATGATGTCATTATAGAGGTTATTTATGTCATCATTGATGTCATCAGTGATGTCTACGATGATGTTGTCGATAAAGTTTTCACTGATGTCGATGATTGTCATCAGTGACGTGATCAATGATATCAGCGAAGATGTCATCAATGATGTCATCAGTGATGTCATCACTACTCGATGATGTAATCGATGATATTATCAATTATGTCATCAGTAATATCAACGATGATGTTGTTGATAAAGTTATTGTCAATGATTGTCATCAGTGATGTCGTCAATGATGTCTACTATTATACTATTTATGATGTAATTATAAATATCAATGATGTCATCAATGATGTCATCAATGATGTCATCGGTGATGTCATCAGTGATGTCTATGATAATGTTGTTGATACAGTTATCATTGTTGTCAATGATTGTCATCAGTGATGTCTGCAATGATGTGCACTATTATAATATTTATGATGTCATTATAGATGTTATTTGTCATTGATGATGTCATAGGTGATTTCATCATTGATGTCTGATGATTTTGTCAATAAAGTTATCATTGTCAATGATTGTCATCAGTTATGTCATTGATGATGTCATTGAAGATGTCATTGATGATGTCATTGATGATGTCATCGATGATGTAATCAATGATGTCATCAGTGATGTCAATGATGATGTCGATAAAGTTATGATTGTTGTCAATGATTGTCACCAGTGATGTCATTGATGATTTCAATGATGATGTCATCAAAGATGTCACTGATGATGTTATTGATGATGTCATCAGTGATGTCATCACTACTCGATGATGTCATTGATGATGTAATCATTAATGATGTCAACAGTGATGTCAACGATGATGTTGTCGATAAAGTTACTGTTGTCAATGATTGTCATCAGTGATGTCAATAATATCTACGATTATACTATTTATGTTGTCATTATAGATATTATTTATGTTATCGATGATGTCATCAGTTATGTCTACAATGATGTTGTCGATACAGTTATCATTGTTGTCAATGATTTTCATCAATGATAACATCTTCGATGAAATGATCAAGTAGTAATGACATCACTGATGACATCATCGATTACATCATCGATGACATCATCGATGACATCACTGACAACAATCATTGACAACAATAATAACTGTATCGACAACATCATCGTAGACATCACTGATGACATCACCAATGACATCATCGATGACATAAATAATATCTAGAATGACAACATAAGTAGTATAATAGTAGACATCATTGGCGACATCACTGATGACAATCATTGACAACAATGATAACTATCAACATCATCGTTGACATCACTTATGACATCTTTGATTAAATAATCGATGACATCATTGAGTAATGATAACATCATCGATGACATCACTGATGACATAATCAATCACATCACTGATGACATCATCAATGACATCACTGATGGCAATCATTAATAACCATGATAATTTTATCGACAACATCATCTTTGACATCATTGATGACATCATCGATAATATCATTGATGACATCATCGAGTAGTGATGACATCACTGATGACATCATCAATGACATCATCAATGACATCATCAATGACATCATCAATGACGTCACTGATGACAATCATTGACAACAATGATAAATTTATTGACAACATCATCTTTGACATCACTGATGACATCATTGATAACATCATCACTGACATTATCGAGTAGTGATGACATCACTGATTACATCATTGACATCATCGATGACATCATCAATGACATCATTACTCGATGATTGTCAATGATTGTCATCAGTGATGTCGTCAATGATGTCTACTATTATACTATTTATGATGTCATTATAGATGTTATTTATGTCATCGGTGATGTCATCAGTGATGTCTATGATGAAGTTGTCAATAAAGTTATTATTGCTGTCAAGGATTGTCATCAGTTATTTCATTGATGATGTCATCGAAGATGTCAACGATTAAGTTGATAAAGTTATCATTGTTGTCAATGATGGTCATCAGTGATGTCATTGATGATGTCAATGATGATGTCATCGATGATGTAATCAAAGATGTCATTGATGATGTCATCACGACTCAATGATGTCATTGATGATGTAATCAATGATGTCATCAGTGATGTCGTCAATGATGTCTACGATTATACTATTTAATATGTCTATATACTGTAATTTACAAATCTGTATAACTTTCTTACATCAATTAATTTAAAAACATTTTTGCCCCTGAGTATAGTAAAGGCTATGGACACCTTCTGGGGAATTTCTGTTCATCGAAATAAATGTATATTGTCATAAAATAAAACACTGTTCATAAATTTTTATTTAATAAAATTTAGCTTGGCTTCTGCAACTTAAATGTCTAACACTTTAGTGATGCAAAATCTTGTTCACAGTTAAATCCAACAGACCTCATCTCACAACTCAATCCCCAATTTTTATCCCCTAAGCCGAAATATTACACCCTCTGAGACTTGCCATTTAAAACATGAAATCCACAACCCCCTCTAAAAGAAAGTTTCTGTTTCAGTAAAGTCCCTCTTGGCATCCCAAAAACAAAATAAAAACACCATTAATGGCTAGGTTCACAGTATGTAAAAATGACAGCTGTCTTTTATAATAATGTGTGCCATTCTTCAAATAACGTCCACTATTTAAAAAATAACAGATGTTATTTGCTTAATGACGGCCGTTATAATGAAAGACGGCGATCATTTTTACATACTGTGAACCTAGCCGTTAATGGTGTTTTATTTTATTTTTTTACATGTTCATGAGAACAACATGCATAAATAAAACCATTCCAGCTACTTCCCTTTGATAAAATATGCCATTCTTGGTAACGATCGGCCATTGTGCCTAGTAAAGAGTATTTCTATAGTGGTGAGTCTTACAGAGGTACCCTACAGAGGAATGCTGTGTGTCTATTGTTCTCTAGTATGAAGCCATAGAAACTCTTTATACCTCTGTACAGGCTCTGTGCCTTTGTGGTAAAAATAAATATTAAGTCATTTCTATTGAATAGAGAAACAAGTGTGATTCAAGTTAACAACAATAGTAAGAAAATAATGAATATAGCTCATCGTACCCAATGATGTTCCCATATGTTCATAATGACAGCTGGTCCGAAAGATCTAGCTGGATTCATGCTGGCTCCTGTATAATTGATCTAATAAAAGTTTGGAACACATACAATGTTAGGAACATCTTGCTGAATTAAGAGCAAACAACATTAATAACAGAGATGAGGCTTTATGAAAATAAACGTTTGTAGTTTAATAGATTGGGAACGAATAGTTGGACGTAAATCACTGTTAACCATATGTAGGTTAGTTCTATTTATAATGGAAAAGAGGGGTTTTTGATTCCTTGATATTTGTGATTTACACTGTTTTATGTGTCCCAGTATTGTTGATTGAAGACTACTTAGAATATATGAAACCACTACATCCATAACATCGCAAAGCTGCATATATTACTGTATTTATAAAATAGTAATCAGATCAGTCACATATACTTAGATAACAAATTACCAGAGTTTCTATATTGAAGGAAATGTGTTATAAGGCATGAAATGTCCATATGAGGCATTTAGCCTTATGCAGATCAGGTGGAGTACCCTCGCTGAGAACCCCCCACCACAAGCTGGAGAAAAGAGCTGATACTAAGCAGACTTGAGCCCTTCATGTATTTGAAAAAGGTTTGCCACTTTATAGTAAAATTGTTTTGTGTATAGTATTAGTAATTACACTCACAGCAACTACTGACAGTAATAGAAACGTCCCTCCTCCAGGCTATGCTGTCCTGCTCTGTGGTGATTCTGCGGAGTATGAAGGAACACGTGAGCATGCCCTGCCCCGTGTCCTCCACTGAGCCTGTTTATGCCTAAGGAGGACAGTGGAGGCAAAGTCACATGATCCTCTATGCTAGCCATCTTATGGACAGAATCACCACAGAGCAGGACAGCAGAGCTTGGGGGGGAGGGGAGGTGTAAGATCTGTAATTACACAGGGAGCTGCTGTCAGTGCAGTGTGCACAGTTATTTATACTGTACACTAAACAATTTTACTATAAAGTGGCTAACCCATTTAAATTGGAACTGACAGTACATACATGCATACAGCCGTGCTGCCTATAACATGAACATTGCATAGTTACCTTTAGAAATACTCTGTGATCCACTTTCTTTGTAAAAGTATCTTTATTTTGCACTGACAGTGTCACAGAGGTGGGTATGTGACACTGTCTGCACCCGCCCCGCTCCACCACTTCAGGCGCCCCTATGAAAAGAATTGACAGCTGGCTCACATTAAAATCCTGCACAGCCGAAGAAGAGCTGGCTGTCAGTGATTTGGGAGGAGGTGGGGGTGACCTGAGGACACAGTTATTTTTTTTTTTACAAAGAAGTTAGATGACAGCTGCACTAAAGGTATGTATGGGATGCTCCTGTGATAGGCAACTAGAAACTGGCACTATTTGCATGCTCGGATATATGCATGCTGTAAGTTTCCCTTTGGGAGTGACCATTCATCTGTGTTGGAGGAAGCTCTTACCATACAATACACAGTTGTGCTGGGATTCCTATAATTGAAGCTTTTTTTTAGAGGTCCCCTCTGACATTCACAAGTCCAAAGAGAGCTTGTTCACAAAATCATGCAAAAATATTAATGTACCAGTATGTCAAAACATTCATGATATACGTGGATAGTTATATTAAATTGTACTTACAGCAAATAGATGTCCTATGGCCACAGAAAATCCAATGGCTAATGCCACAGACCCAGTGATGTCGTTGCGCTTTGAATCACAGCTTGCACAAATTGTGAACAGCAGCTGGAAGGTTATTACCAGTTCCACAACGAGCCCATGGCCAGGAGAAAGCATGTCATTCACCTATGGATGCATGAGAGAAACATACTATAATATAGGGCGAACTAATGGCAAAGAAACTGTGAATGTATTAGGGAACTATGAGACCATTGGGAGCTTTTTAGTTAAATATATTGGTTGCAAATATGGGAAATTTTATTCTCTTTAACTTCTATGGACACATTTGAAAAGCATTTTCTACCTTGTACTTATAATGGTGCACATCCTACAAGGCACTATACAACTTGTAGAATGAGCTCTATTTTCTCCTTCTATACACGGTCTAGAAGATTCCCCTTTCCAAAATTCCTTGAATCTGCTCTCCTCTTCCAAGCCTGAGTTCCATCTATCTGAGCTGCTTTAAAGGGGGACTATCGGCATGTTAGACAAATCTAACCTGCTGATATGTCCCTACTGCACAGAAGACATTGAGGAGGAAGGGATGTCTCTTACCTTCCTCCTTGGTGCTGTCTCGGTGCAGTTAGTCATGTGCTCCATGGTCCGTTGAGACTATTAGGAGCACTGGGACACTGTTAGGAGCACTGCCCACCCCCATAGTGACGTTCTGCATCGAAACAGCGTCGAGGAGGTTGGTAAGAGACATACCTTCCTTCTCGGTGTGTCCTGTGCAATAGAGACATATCAGGAGGTTAGAGTCATCTAACCTGCTGATAGTTCCCCTTTAAACCCATCCCATTCTGTTATCTTTAATACTGAGCGAACAAACTATGACAGATCTATCTATATATGAACAGCAGCTAGATGATAGAACATTTCAAAGGGAGAATATATGGAAGTTTGCTTCATTTTGCATTTAGAAAGAAATCAACAATAATCTTTTTTTTAATCTCTCTATCTATCTATCTTAATGCAAAATTGTCCATAGCCTTTAATTATCATTCACAATAAATTTATTGACATGAAATAAATTTATGTATCTAATATAATGGTAAAATCAATATACATTCTATTGTACTTTATTATGGTGTATAGTAGTGTTCTGTGCTAGGCCTGCAGGTTGCTAAGCCCTAGAAGTCACTATAGGCTATGGAACCAATATTATGAAATAAAATAAATGGTTTGGATTATTACCCTGGTAACGCCCAAACTTCCGGCAACTTCTGTTGGAGTAACCAGGTAGAGAATTCCTGCTCCTGCAATAGCACCCACACACTGTGCAACAATATAAAAGGCTGCCTTTGCAATGGTTATCTTCCTCATGCACACCATTGCAATAGTGACTGCTGGATTAATATGGCCTCCGCTAATATGTCCAAAACACTGTACTAGGGTTGCAATGCTAAGTCCAAAGCAGAGAGCAATAAGGACCAGATCTGCTGGTTGACGATTTTCCTTTGGACTCCAGTTAATAGTTGAACCAAGACTCAAAAGAACAAATATGAGCATAGCCAGAAACTCGCCGACCACTGCTTTCCAGAACGGCTGTGTCCAGACTCCTTTGCACGCCACCATGATTGAATCGCACTTGCACAGAGAACCACACTTGCTGAAATAGAGAGGAAAGATCACTTTAAGCTCAAATCTATAACTATGGAGTCATTCTGGAATAATAAATGAAATTGTTATAACTAGTACAAAGTGTAAGCCTTTGTTAGAAGTTGATTGCATGAAACACACGTCTCTCTGGTCTAGTAGAGCTGTGTAGTTACTAGACATATTTATTCCCTGCAAAATGCTTTTGGCAGTTCTGCCAGGCGAGTATAGTTTGGGGGCACCATGGAAGATTTATCACATTAAAACACATGAGTTTTTCTGATGCATTTCCAAGTGGTGGTTAAATATAGATGAACTTGTGCTTATTATTTTGGGCAAATATCAACAATATGTTTGTAGAGGAAGAAGTAAAACTCAATATTAGATCAGAGTACGAATCAACATGTAATCACTAGAACCTGGCTGTAAGACTTGGATGAATCTTCTGTAAATGTTACTTAATATGTACAGTGGTTTGCAATAAATTAGAATATTAACAATTTTTTTTCAGTATTTCATATATTCTATATTCATATATTCTATAGCGTCATTACATACAGAGTGAACTTTTTCAAGCATTTATTTCTGTTAAAGTTGATGATTATGGATTACAGCCAAGAAAAACCCAAAAGTCAGTATTTCAGAAAATTTGAATAATTAACCCAAAACACCTGCAGTGGCTTTCTAAGTGTTATAAAAGGTCCTTTAGTCTGGTTCAGTATGCAACACAATCATGGGGAAGACTGCTGACTTGACAGATGTCCTGAAGGCAGTAATTCACACACTCCACAAGGAGGGTAAGCCACAAAAGTTCATTGCTAAAGAAGCTGGCTGTTCTCAGAGTGCTGTATCAAAGCATATGAATAGCAAGTTGAGTAAAAGGAAAAAGTGTGGTAGAAAAAGGTGCACAAGCAACCGGGAGAACCGCAGTCTTAACAGGATTATAACGAAAATGCCATTCAAAAATTTGCTGGAGTCAGTGCTTCAAAAGCCACCACATACAGATGTCTGCAGGACATGGGCTACAAGTGTTGCATTCCATGTGTCAAGCCACTCCTGACCAATAAGCAATGCCAGAAGCGTCTTATCTGGGCCAAGAAAAAGAAGAAGTAGACTGTTGATCAGTGGTCCAAGGTGCTGATTTCAGATGAAAGTAAATTTTGCATTTCATTTGGAAATCAAGGTCCCAGAGTCTGGAGGAAGAGTGGAGAGGCACAATCCAAGCTGCTTGAGGTCTAGTGGGAAGTTTCCTCAATCAGTGATGGTTTGGGGAGCCATGTCATCTGCTGGTGTAGGTTCACTGTGTTTTATCAACACCAAAGTCAACGCTGCCGTCTACCAGAAAATTTTAGAGCAGTTCATGCTTCCCTGTGCTGAAAAGATTTTTGAAGATGGAATTTTCATCTTCCAGCAGGATTTGGCACCTGTCCACACTGCCAAAAGTACCTATACCTGGTTTACTAACCACAGCATCACTGTGCTTGATTGGCCAGCAAACTCACCAGACCTCAACCCCATAGAGAATTTTTGGGGTATTGTCAAGAGGAAGATGAAAGACATTAGACAATGCAGACCAGCTGAAGTCCGCTATCAAAGCAACCTGGGCTTCAATAACACCTCTGCAGTGACATCAGCTGATCGCCCCCATGCCACATTGCCGCATTGATGCCCTCATTTATGCAAAAAGTGTCCCAACCAAGTATTGAGGGCATTTACTGTACAGACTTTTCATTTGGTCGACATTTCTGTGATAAAAACATTTTTTTCAGTTGGTTTTATATAATATTCAAATTTTCTGAAATACTGACTTTTGGGGTTTTCTTGGCTGTAGTCCATAATAATTAACTTTAACAGAAATAAACGCTTGAAAAAGTTCACTCTGTATGTAATGACTCTATAGAATATATGAGGTCACTTTTTGAATTGAATTGCTGGAAAAAAAAATGTTGATATTCTAATTTATTGCAAACCACTGTAACATTATTCCTGCAAGTAGTTGTATGTATTGCAATGCTGACATGGGCTTTGCCGTTACTGGACTGTCCATTCATCTGGACAGCACATGCAACCTACAGTGTTCAAATGCAAAACTATACTTTTATTATTACTAGTACAGCCAGTTCTTGAAGTTGATGGCCCAGATTTATTAATATGTGTGAAATATAAACTGGCATAATTTGTCCATAGAAACCAATCACAGCTTAGCTTTCATACCTCAATACGCTTTGGTAAAATAAGGCCTGAGCTGTAATTGGTTTCTATGTGCAAATTACACCAGCTGTTGTTTCACATACATTGATATATCTGGGCCTATGTGTTAGAAGTAGGATAAAGGGGCAAGAGTAAAAAGCCAATGGTTAAATTGTAATGTCAGACGACTGGGTCAGAGCACCTCTACAATATCAGGTCCTATGGCATGTTCATGGTATACGATGATTAGTACCCACCAAACTTGGCCCAAGAAAGCCACAATGGGTTGTGCAGTAACAAGTGCTGTGGCCCGGCACGCTGGATACTGGTGTTGAACCAGCCAGTGGGCTCTTGTGTTTTTGGCCGATTTGTCACAGTGGCCAGGAGTGGTAACACTTACCCCCAGACACACTGGCACACGACCTTTGGTAGAACTAGTGTGAGGTGCACGGTGCTGCGACAGAGAGGAGTCCCACTTAAACAGACTTTACTTGAAAAACATCTTCAATGCAATACAAAACTATAACAGTGCAATAAACAGTAGATATTTCAACAGTAGCTTGAGGTAAAGATAAAGTAGGAATAAACTGTAGCAGTAGAGGGGGTTCGGATAGGGGCCCTTGCCTAAGTAGTACTGGCCACTGCCAGAATGTGTGTGAAGTGTATCTTGAAGAACTTCTTGTACTCTTGTTTGGATACGTCTGCGTTATCTGACCACCTTCTGCCTACAGAGTATTGGTGACCGTCCTGAGAGGTATAACGAGTCCCAGGCCTCTGTCACTGGGTAAAGCTAAAACTGCTCCTAATAAGGAGCAGCGTTAGGCCTTATTCACATATCCCATAATCTAAGGATCTGTATTTCCGTACTTGAGTTAGTGCACATTGATGTCTATTGGGCTATTCACATTATCAGTAAATTTCCGTAAAAAAAATAAAGATGAGACATCAGTCACATGTTGAAAGGTTGTGTTTCTAAAAAACAGATTTATGGAAATCTATATATGCAGTAGACAAAGACTACCGGCACTACCGCTGGAGGAATGAGTCAATCACAGCACATCTCATTAGCGGCCGGTTTGGCACATACATTTGCAACGATCACTGGTTGGTGCTCACTAACTCCTTATAGAATGAACCAAAGTCCAAAGTCCAAGTGAAAAAAAGAAAAGTCGGAGAGGGCACTCACCCTATAAACGTGATCTTCTTTATTGCATGTGAATCGATAAAACTGTACAGGACATAGAAGATAAAGAAGATCACGTTTATAGGGTGAGTACCCTCTCCGACTTTTCTTTTTTTCACTGAGATTTAAGGAAATACGGATGCACTACAGATGCCTAATCCGTAATTTTTAGCGGGTTGTACGGGTGGATGGCGGGGGGAATCTACAGACATGAGAAAAAAAATACTGACCGTGTGCATAAGGCCTTATTGGTACTACCAGTATTTATTAGACATTGTGAGGTAACTTTTTATAAAAACAACAATGAAGATACAGACAAACAATAGTAATTGCAAATGACAAGAAAGCAAGCAAATAGATAACAGTATCAATGCAGAAATAAAAACCTATATAAATGAAAGTATTTACAAGTCATTTTTGTTTATCTTGTAAATGCAGATATGCAGAAAATATTTTTTATTATTGTGCTCATCTAGTTTCAAGTGGACTCATTAATACCACATATTCACCAACAGAGGGCGCCTTTACCTCAAAAATCGTCTTCATTAAAGCCAGTGTTTTATATTTCTATTCATATAACAATAAAAAGACAAATATTTTATTCATGCAAAATGTTTTTAACCGATTTGACTTTAGCTTCTATTATTGTAAGAACCTTTCTCTGTATCCATCAGGCTTATTTTGATATAATAGTCTGTGGTTTTTTTGTTTGTTTTGTTTTCAGCTTGTTCAAAAGTTTGTAAATTTTTTTCCTGCTGTGGTATTTTGGCATCCACATGTACACTGAAAGTGAATATGAAGTTTGTTAATACCTATTTACATATAGTGTTTTTTTTCTTTTCTTTTATTGTATAGTGCATATCATGCTGTTGTTTTTCCTATTCACTCTATAGTGATCACACTGTAATGTAAATATTTTACATGCAAAACAAAAGATTTGTGTAAAACATGTTGTTCGTTAATATACCAGATCTTTTGCTCTCTCCCCTAGCATGGAGGGAACAAGGTGATTATGGGCTTATATGGATTTATGGTGAATCTTAGCAAGTGTGTGGGTTTTTTTAATAGACACAAACACAGACACACTTAAAAGTAACATTTAGTGCCCAATACCATTGCCAGATATATAGTAAATTACGGTGAAAGGTACATTATGTGTGCCAGAATTTTGACATATTTACAGTAGTAACTCTGTTGTTGTCTCTATAAACAATGGCGAATAAGGGATTTTCCAACCAAGTCTGGGACATTTGCTATCACTGTGCCATGTCACCTCAGTATAGGAACAGGTCAAATGTATGTGGACTCTTTCATATGCTAGTTTCCTAGTTAAAAGGCAACCAGCTGATAAGCCGACCCCCGAGCTAATGAATCTAAACTCTAATTACTACTAAGAGGTGACGTGAATAAAAGGAAAAGAGGGTAGTCTGGTTTTCCATCATGTGGGCATGGGTACATGTGGATTTTGTTCATAAGGAAGAGACAGCAGGATGAACTACAGGAAGGAGGCAAGAAGCAGCTTGATGTTCTGCATTCATGTGGACATTAAAGGGGAACTATCAGGTTAGATGAATCTAACCTGCTGATATGTCCCTCTTGCTTAGCAGATACTGAGGAGGAGGATATGTCTCTTATCTTCCTCCTATGCGCCATTCCGGTGCAGTTAGTCGTATGCTCCACAGTCTGATAAGACCACTGGAGCACTGTGGCACATGTTAAGAGCACTGCCCGCCCCGATTTGAATTTGGTCTCATGAACTATTAGACTACAGATGTGAATAGGGCACACATGATGATCACCTAATTTTTTTCAGTGCAATACTTGTAAATGTTGCCATCTTACACAGGAGGAGTGAAGTAACTCTCTAATATTAACACTGTTCTCCAATTACACACTTAGCTTATTACTGTTCCTAGCCTTAACCCTTAGAGGACCCGGCCAATTTCAATTTTTGCATTTTCGTTTTTCCCTCCTTGTGCTTAAAAGGCCATAGCACTTGCATTTTTTCACCAAGAAACCCACATGAGCCCTTATTTTTTGCGCCACTAATTGTACTTTGCAATGACAGGCTGAATTTTTTAATAAAGTACACTGCGA
Organism: Dendropsophus ebraccatus; assembly: GCF_027789765.1. Lineage (NCBI taxonomy): Eukaryota > Metazoa > Chordata > Amphibia > Anura > Hylidae > Dendropsophus > Dendropsophus ebraccatus. The sequence continues at coordinate 64,912,312 of NC_091455.1, read as the reverse complement.
AACCAGAAAGAAGTTCAAAGTGTGGTGAAATTGAAAAAAAAACAAAAACGCATTTATTTTATTTTTTTATTTTTTTTCGTTTTTACGCCATTCGCCCTGGGGTAAAACTGACTTGTTATATATGTTCCTCAAGTTGTAACGATTACGACGATATGTAACATGTATAACTTTCATTGTATCTGATGGCCTGTAAAAAATTCAAACCATTGTTAACAAATATATGTTTCTAAAAATCGCTCCATTCCCATGCTTATAACGCTTTTATCCTTTGGTCTATGGGGCTGTGTCAGGTGTCATTTTTTGCGCCATGATGTGTTCTTTCTATTGGTACCTTGATTGCGCATATGCGACTTTTTGATCGCTTTTTTTTACAATTTTTCTGGATTTGATGCGACCAAAAATGCGCAATTTTGCACTTTGGGATTTTTTTGCGCTGACGCCGTTTACCGTGCGAGATCAGGAATGTGATTAATTAATAGTTCGGGCGATTACGCACGCTGCAATAGCAAACATATTTATTTATTTATTTGTTTAGTTTTATTTATAATGTGGGAAAAGGGGGGTGATTCTGTCTTTTATTAGGGGAGGGGGCTTTTTACTAATAACCACACTTTTATTTTAACTTTTACACATATACTAGAAGCCCCCCTGGGAGACTTCTAGTATAAGTGCACTGATCTCTCATTGAGATCTGTGCTGCATAGATATGCAGCACAGATCCATGAGATAGGCACATCGATTTCTTCCGGCTGCTGCAGCCGGAAGCAATCGAGTGCCGAGCCGGGATAAGCGCCATTACGGTGCTAACCCCGGAAGGAGTAAGATGTGTTGATCGCTCTTCCAGGACAACGTCCCGGAGAAGCGATCCTCCCCACTAGACACCAGGAAACGTCTGCATTCGGTAATCGGATGCAGCTGTCAACTTTGACAGCTGCATCCGATTACTGTATTAACGGGCACGGCGATCGGAACGTGCCTGCTAATACCTGCGGTCCCGGGCTATGAGCAGCACCTGGGACCGCGGTGGTTCAGAGCGCGGCCGCCGCGCGGCCCCACTCTGAACGAGGTGAGGCGGCCCTGGACGTACGGGTATGTCCAGGGTCGCCTAAGGGTTAAGCCCCTATTCCACAGGGCGACTATGAGGAGCAAACAAGTGCTGTCAGTGCTCGTTTGCTACTCTTTCCCTGCTCACTGCCGATGCTATTACTTGCGGCAGCAGCAAACGGGTAAGAGGCAGGGGGTGGCGGGGAGGTGCGGGGGGGGGGGGGGGGGGGGTGCCCGGGTGATCACTGATCATCCGGGCAGCCCATAGCACATAACAGCAGTCTGCTGCTGCTCCTATTCCATGGAGCGAGGGCAGCAGATCGTTTCTGTATGAGTCGTTTGTCTTTCAACAATGTTGAAAGACAAATGACCGCAACGATCAGCCGACATCGTTCATGTCGGCTGATCGTTGCCTTCTATTGCACGTAATGATTATCGGCCGAATACGGCCAATAATCGATTGTGTAATAGGGCCTTTAGGGTCATTTTAGACAGCCCAATTTGCGATTAGTGATTTGTGCTATATCAGCTATATCGGCACTAGCCTGCAGTGCCGCCACAACCAATAAAACATCCAGGCCAAATTAATGATCCTTTGATCATTTGTGCAGCCATTTAAATACATTGTTATCGGTTGTACATCCCCTCTTAGACAGGGAGATGTGCGGCCGATAAGCAATGATTTACAGGGCTGCACAAAAGATGTGATCAGCTAATGAGCAGGCTTTTTCCTGCTCCTCGGCTGATTGCTGACACTTTTACATGGGCCGATTATCAGCCAAATGAGCGTTTCTAGCAATGGTTGTTGCCAGTAATTGACCGATGTAAAAGGGCCCTTAGGTACACATGTGTCAGGGAAACTAATATCACATTATTCCCTGGTGCTCTTCTTTCAGGGATAGTACTCCAACATCCCACAGTAAATCATCAATGCTGCCCCTCTCCCAGTCATTTTACCATCTGACCTTTTTACGGTAATTGGCCCCAGGCTTTACAGCACTGCACCTCTTAGGCACCTCAGGTCTTCTTATACCAGACCACAGTCTACTGGTTTGTCCCTCAGTGGCTCTACTTGGCCCTTGCTGTTTTCTCCCCCTTTTTATTTTAAAGACCATAGCACTTGCATTTTTTTCACCTACAGACCCCTATGAGGCCTCATTTTTTGTGACACCAATTGTACTTTGCAATGATGTACTTAATTTTTTTCATAAAATATGTAGCAAAACCGAAAAAACAAAACAAAACAATAGTTTGCAAAAAAAAAATAAAAAAAAATGTGTGTGTGTGTGTGTGTGTGTGTGTGTGTGTGGGGGGGGGGGTCTGTGTTGGGGTTGTCTTTGTGCCAATAGCCCTTTGGTAAAACTGACATGTCATCTATCTATATTCCTCAATTCAGTACAATTACAACAATAGGCAGTGATACTGCTTTTCAGAAATTTTAATTGCTTTATTATGACCCTCATAATACTTTTATTTTTGGTCAATGGGGCCATGATCTGTATTTTCTATCGTACCACACTTGCGTATATGTGACTTTTTGATCACTTTTTATTCAAATTTGTCAGGATGTGAAGTGACCAATAATCATCAATTTTGCACTTTGGCGTGATGCCATCCTAGCTGAGAAATGTGATAATTTAATAGTTCGAGTGATTCCACATGTGGGGATAGCAAATATGGTGTTTTTTTGTATATATTTTGACAAATAGGAAAGGGGAAGTGAATGGAAGTGGATTTATTGATATTATAACTTTTTTTTTACACACTTGTATAATACCCCTAGGGGACTCCTATGAGCGATACCATGATTATTCATAGGGATCAATGCAATTTTAGCTTGATAACAGCCTGTAGTTTTTAGAAGAGCAGGGGACAGCACAGAGAACCAGAAGCGGGCAGATAAGTATAATGGATCAATTTACCGCGATCACAGCAAGCTAATCTAGCCACTGGACCACCAGGCATGGCTTTTACCAGCCATTTTAATGCCGCTGTCAGGTTTGACAGCAGTATTTAAGTGTTTTTTTAGCCAAGAATAGCATGATACTGAAAGCGCTTACATTGTGAGCCAACTCTGTACACCCTTAGGTGTACAGAAGTTGTCTTCTATCGGAGGATCTTCTCAAAGAAACTGTCAAATGTATGTGCCATGTGCTGGAGTAGCTTGTGCGGACAAATGGGCACTGCGCATGTGGTTGAGGATAACTGAGTCCAGTGGCTTAACCAGAATATGTTAATTTACTTGTAGAAACTTCAGTGCAATACAGAATAAACACACTTGTGGTAACTGCAGGTGTAGGCAGGAAATAGTAGCAATACGAGTTGTAAGAACAGAGTAGAGTAGAGAAGCATCTTGAGGGCCCTGTCCAATGTAGTAGTTTACTCTACCGGGATAACGTAGTTGAGAAGAGAAGAAAAAGATACTTGTACTCATGTATAGATACTGTGGATCTGACCGTCTGTTGCCCTATAGTGTCAGGTTACCCGTCCTGCTAGGGTAGCATGAGGTCCCAGTCCCTGCGCTGGGTTGAGCAGACTTTCCAAGACGTCCCAGAATAGTTGTGCATTACAGTAGGGTACGTACGCTTACAAGCTGCTTTGTCCCACTAAGGGTCAGTATCTAGCCTCAGGTATACTGCCCTGTGTGTTGATGAAGGTATCCCTGGCGTGGACAAGGTTTTCCTCAGAGGATGTCACTCCCTCCTAAGGGTCTAGTATTGCATGCTAGCGGTAGTTAGCTGCACAGAAAAAATCTCTCTGGCTCTGTGGTGTCTCAGTCCCTCCTCACCTCTACTGACAAAAGACATACCCTCCCACCTATAAGGACCACTTAGCTAGTCTGTGATTGGTGGGGCTGTGTGTTTGCAAGAAAGAATAGATAAGATAGGAGGAAAAGTGAGGAAAAACAAGCCTTCACCTTTCCTAAGGTGTATAAAACATAGTGGTACATCTGTCCTGGGACACTACATATGGTGGACTGAAAATTCATCACATGAAATTTGGTCTTCATGAAGGTCTGCTCAAAGTGGTGGTCCATAGAGCAATCTATACTGATGGTAGATCAAAGGCAGACGGTGTATAAGTTAAGCAAGCAAAGCACTTTGCTTGTAATGTAAATTCACTAATCTCTACTCAGTATCAAATGTCAAGTAAATACAAGACAAACTCTGCACCCTGGCTTGTGCATAAAAACAACCAAGATGACAATAGAAGATGATTATTTACAATAATCATCTAAGAATGTACAGGCATATCCTCCCAAAATAGCTCAGAAACCAGAAAAGGGTCTGTCCTTAGTTTTTGTTTTTAGATGTTTCAAAATATTTTCTAAAGGGTTTTCTTGTTTTTATATTAGTGATGTGATTGATGCAGTTTGGTGCAATACAGTGCATAGAAGAGCATAGAGTTATGTGCAACCCCCCCCCCCCCATCCAAATACAGTATGGGCATTCAGACACATAGTAAATCTAGCCATGTAACAAACTAAAACCCAGTGCTCACATATAGTAACAGTGCCCTCTGTACCCCATAAAAACTGCCCCCTATGCCCTCTATATTGTAAGAATGCCCCCTGTGCCTCCATATTATTATTATAAGGCCCCTTGTGCCCAATATATAGCAATAATGACCACTGTACCCCATAGAGTAATAATGCCCTCTGTGCCCCCTATATTGTAATAACGCCCTCTGTACTTCCATTTAGTAGAACATGTCTCTCAGTGCCCCCTCATATTGTAATAATGCTCCATGTGCCTCCATATAGAATTAATGTCCCCCCCGTGCCATTATATATTAACAATTCCCCCTTTGTCCTCATACTGTGTTAAATGCCCCCTGTGTCTCCATACAGCTATAATGCCCTATGCATCCTCATATTGTAATAATAACCCAAGTGCCCCATATAGCAATACTGTCCTCCGGTACCCCCATATGGTGATAATGCTTGATGTAGCCCCTTACTAATAATTCCCATTGCGCTAAAAAACTAATACTTACCCAGTCAGGCTGCCATGGTACACGGAGTGGCTGTTCTATATTCAGGTCTGCAGCTTATGAGCCACAGAGACAGAAACCCCAGGCAGGAACAATGAAGTCATATCATCATATCAGTCAATGAGGACCATCCAAGCAGCTCTTAGTCTGCAGGCCTGAATTGCCTACAGCCTGTGAGAGAACGGCAGAGCAAGGAACTGATGGTTCCCTGCTCTGCCATACTTCTTTACCTTATTTGTGTCTGGAGGATGCAGATGCAGTGAAGGGAGGCAGCCACCTGGAGATATGGGGCGCAGGGCTAAAAACCTGCAGCTTGTGCCTCAGATATCTGGTGTTAGTGATGCCCCTGTTCTATAGCCCAGAACAAACAGAGGCTTAGATTAATAAATTACTAGTTATACAACCCTTTTTTCTCACAAAGATGTATATAAATCTGCTCAGCTCTTTCATCTGTATAACACGCTGTTTAGAGATTGGATAGCATTTTTAACATGACAGATTTCCCTCATATGCTATAGTGCTCACAGATAGAGTGGCATAGTACCCCCTTAAATTTATTGCTTGATATGTTCCTTTGTGTCACACTAGAGATGAGCGAACCGGGTTCGGGTTCGGGTCAATCTGAACCCAAATGTTCGGCATTTGATTAGCGGGGGCTGCTGAACTTCGATAAAGCTCTAAGGTTGTTTGGAAAACATGGATACAGCCAATGACTATAGCCATGATTTCCACATAGCCTTAATCCAAAGTTCGGGTTCGGATCGACTCGAGCATGCTCGAGGTTCGCTCATCTCTACGTCAAACCTATCATTATCTACCAGACATTTTTAACTTTAAAGTTTTAAGACCAATACAGCATATATACAACTTGGACAATGAACACAATTGTGCTTAGTTGCCGCCTTTTTTGACTAACTTTAAGTCAATTGTCAGATAAGTCCAATATAATATATACCATTCTCAGTCATTTTGTGAATAAAGTATTTTGCAACATAAAAATAACAGATTATCATGCAAATAAAGCACTTATTACTTCCAATGACACATGTTCAGTATATGGTTGAATATTTAAGCCAGACCTGAAGATGATTAAGAACTGCCTGCACTATATAACATGAATGATGTATTATGTGTAGTGTAAAGCACTTACCCTCGAGCCCTTGTATCAGATCTGTCACTCATTCCTCCTTACGATAGAATAAAATGTTCTGATAGCCCACACTAGAAGAACACAAGGAGTCATATTACAGCAAGCTGTCTGATTGGGTTTTGCAAGACTAGGGGTGGAAATGGACAGGGCTTTTTCCTCCAGGTGTGACGTCGCAGATATAGTCCTGCCAAATAGTATCTGCATTTAGGAGTCTTTATGGAATAATGCTATCTATTTTTACAGCTATTTATGAAATGTCCATCTAAGTAACCTGCAAAAATAAAAAGGAATTTTTTTTAAAATAAATGAGAAAGTATATTAGTTGTCAGGGAATGTGTGAGACTGACACCAGCTAACTATCATGACTATGGGTCCATTTACACAGAAAGTTTATCTGACAAAGATTTGAAGACAAAGCCAGGAATGGTTTTGAAAAGAGGAGAAATCTCAGGCTTTCCTTTTTCTTTTCTGGCTTTGGCTTCAAATCTTTGGCAGATAATCTGTCAGATAATCTTTCAGTGTAAATGGACCCTAATGCTAAGTTTACACGGAGAGATAATTGGCCCGATCGCACGATTAACAATTTCGAAGTAACAATTTTTTTTCTATAACGATCAGCGTTTAGACGGTACGATATATCGAACGGAAAAATCGTTTTGCGATTGTTTTGCGATCGCACGCCCACAGCCCGGGCCGCCCGCAGCCCGCCCCCCCCGCTCTGATTGGCTGAATGGGAGCCGTTTGAAATTCCCGGCTCCCCTCTTCAGCCAATCAGTGCTGCCTTGCATTGATTGGCTGAAGAGGGGAGCCTGGAATTTCAAACGGCTCCTCTTCAGAAAATCAGTGCTGCCTTGCATTGATTGGCTGAAGAGGGGAGCCGGCAATTTAAAACGGCTCCTCTTCAGCCAATCAGTGCTGCCGTGCATTGATTGGCTGAAGAGGGGAGCTGGGAATTTCAAACGGCTCCCCTTCGGAGCGGCTGCGGCGATCTGAGCGGCGGTGGCGGGGGCGATCGGAGCAGCGGCGGCGGGGGTGGCGATCGGAGCGGCAGCGGGGGTGGTGATCAGAGCGGCGGCGGCGGGGGTGGCGATCCAAACCCAGACACTCATTCCGGAGTCCCTGGTCAAAGCCAGTAGGTTAAACATACGTCATGTACTTTACTTCAGGATTATTGCTGTGTTGTCCAATACATATTGGTGTATAAAAGGTATTATTATCCCTGCTTGTTTTTTAAACATAACTGTGATTCAGTAGGCAGCTTCTAGCACCTCTATTATTGTAGGAATGTAGTGAACACCTGTATGTGGTTATAGCACTGCCACTTTATGACGTTATCAGTTGAGATGAAATTGAACATGCTCTTTGAGCTCACTACTTGCTTGAGTATCGGGGTACTCGATAGTACTCAATACTCAAACAAATACCGTGCAGTGCTCAAATAAAAATCATAGTCTCCTTCTTTCATGTTTGGCGGCTTTTATTAGCCAATAAACATGCAGGGAAGGGGCTGGCACATCCTGCTAAGCCACAGCCATGTTGGGTGTTTTCATAGCAGTGATTGGCTGGCTGCATCAGGTGACCTGGAATATATAGACTCAGGTCTCGTGATGCTCTATTCACTTGAGGTGTGTAAGCTAACAGGAAGAGCTGCTGGAGTGGGGGAAAAGGTAGTGTAGGCTTAGTATGGTTAGTCAGCTAGGCAATTGGGTTCACCAACTACCTAACAGTGCTTTTAAGGTCTGTCAGTCTGTCATTTCATACAATATATCAGTATTTTACAGTAGTACACTGATATATAGCTAGTAATAGTCAGGTATCCACAACTATCCAAAAGTCCTTTTCAGGACTAGTAGTCTATCAGCATGATTAAAAAGAAAGCTAATTCCAAATATACCAGTATTCTATTGAATAGTATACTGGTATATAGCTGGTAATAGTTGAAGGGATTATCCAGCATTAGAAAAACATGGCCTCTTTCCTCCAGAGACAACACCACTCTTGTTTCCAGTTCAGGTGTGGTTTGTAACTAAGTCCCATTCACTTCAATAGAACTGAGTTGCAAACAACTCACCCAAAGTGGAGACAAAAGTGGTGTTGTCTCTGGAAGAAATTGGCCATGTTTTTTTTTAGCCTTGGTTAACCACTTTAATAATCTACAACCATCCAAAAAGTCCTTTTCAGGACTAGAAATAGAATCATCTGCCATACAGTATAATACAAGTGTTATACAGTGTAACCAGTGTCACAGTGTGATAGTCTAGTGGTGGTGACTAAGTATACATTGTTTTATACTGTGCTACACTTTTTTCTTGACAGAAGTATACGCACTACCACCAAAATGTTGAAAACTTTTCTGACTAGTGTTATCTCTTCCTGGAACCCCCCCCCCCCAAAAAAAAAATATAATCTTCTATACAGTATAGTACCAGTGGTAAGCAGTGTAACCAGTGTAATAGTGCGGTATAGGAAATCAGTAAGGGAGCCACCACTATCAAGCTGTCCACCACCAGCATGCACCGGCTCATGTTACTGAAGGACCCAAAAAGCTGGGATAACAGGCTCTCGCACTCAACAGACTCTTACCCACATATATAGGGAAGGTCACAACAGGCTCATGCCCAATTATTTTATGGAGGTCACCATCAGATTCCTGGCCACAATTTTTAAAAGGGCCACAACAGGCTCTTAACCACAATTATAAGTGATCACTAGGCTCTTGCACACAATTTTTAAGGGGGTCAAACCAGGCTTTCACCCACGATTTTTAACAGGGTCACAATAGGCTTTTACCCACAATTATAAAAAGGCTCACAACAGGCTCTCACTCACAATTTTTATGAGGGTCACCCCCAGGCTCTCGTCCACAATTTTTAACAAAGTCACAACAGGCTCTTGCCCATAATTAAAAGAAAGGTCAAATAGGCTCTTACTCACAATTTTTATGGGAGGTCACCACCAGGCTCTCGCCCACAATTTTTGATGGGGTCACAACCAAGCTTTTGCTCACAAGTTTTACAGGGGTCACCACCAGGCTCTCACCCACAATTATAAGGAGAGTCCCCACCAGGCTCTCGCACAAAATTTTTACAGCGTGTGCATAAGGCCCTCCTTTATGTGTAATGAAGGGTGTATAGGATTTTTTTTATTTCCTTTAAAAATTTGGCAGGCCTTGCACTTGTTAGTCAGTCTCTACTAGGGGCCTAATTCAGGGAGCTGAGTGTCTTTAACCTCTTAAGGACATAGGACGTACCGGTACGTCCTATGTCCTCACTTGCACTTCAAAGCGGGGCCGCGCGGCGGCCCCGCTTTGAAGTGCCGCGATCCCGGGTGCCGCGTGTAGCCCGGGACCGCCGCTATTAGCGGGCACGGTCTGATCGCCGTGCCCGCTAATTAGCTAATCGGAGGCAGCTGTCAAAGTTGACAGCTGCCTCCGATTACCGGAGGCAACGTTTCCCTGGTGTCTAGTGGGGGAGATCGCTCCTCCGGGACCTTGTCCCGGAGGAGCGATCTCCGTTACTGATGCCGGCCGGGGACGCGTCCAAGATGGCGCCGTCCTCGGCTCGGCACTCGTTTACTTCCGGCTGCAGCAGCCGAAAGCAAACGAGTGCCGATCTCATGGATCTCTGCAGCATATCTATGCTGCAGAGATCTCAATGAGAGATCCAAGTGTATATACTAGAAGTCCCCCAGGGGGGCTTCTAGTATATGTGTAAAAAAAAAAAAAAAAAGTGTTGTTAATAGTAAAAAGCCCCCTCCCCTAATAAAAGTCTGAATCACCCCCCTTTTCCCAGGTTTTAAATAAAAGTAAACAAATAAATAAATAAATAAACATGTTTGCTATCGCCGCGTGCGTAATCGCCCGAACTATTAATTAATCACATTCCTGATCTCGTACGGTAAACGGCGTCAGCGCAAAAAAAATCCCAAAGTGCAAAATTGCGCATTTTTGGTCGCATCAAATCCAGAAAAAATGTAATAAAAAGCGATCAAAAAGACGTATATGGGCAATCAAGGTACCGATAGAAAGATCAAATCATGGCGCAAAAAATGACACCTCGCACAGCCCCATAGACCAAAGGATAAAAGCGCTATAAGCCTGGGAATGGAGCGATTTTAAGGAACGTATATTGGTTAACAACGGTTTGAATTTTTTACAGGCCACCAGATACAATATAAGTTATACATGTTATATATCGTTTTAATCGTAACGACTTGAGGAACGTGCATAACAAGTCAGTTTTACCCCAGGGTGAATGGCGTAAAAACACATTTCCCCCAAATAAAAGAAATGCGGTTTTTTTTTCAATTTCACCACACTTCGAATTTTTTTCTGGTTTCGCAGTGTACTTTATGCAAAAATTCAGCCTGTAATTGCAAAGTACAATTAGTGACGCAAAAAATAAGGGGTCATGTGGGTTTCTAGGTGGAAAAATGCAAGTGCTATGACCTTTTAAACACAAGGAGGAAAAACCGAAAACGTAAAAACGAAAATGGGCCATGTCCTTAAAGGGTTAATGAATCCATGCATGCTCCCCCTGCTGTGCCAGTTCCATTTCTGTGGTGTTTCCATCACTATTTGAGGTTTTTAGGTACAGCAGACACCCTCTGCCAAATAGGAGCCCCCTGAACAAATGCTCTAGTCTCCCATTGACTTTAATGGGGTTAATCTCTCAAATTGACCACTAGAGTATTGGAAAATATTTAACTTGAGAAACGAGCATTTTAGTACTTGCATATCTCTAAGTTATCTCTAGTGGACCATGTATGCAATATAATAAAGCTATATTTTTAACCCCTAGCCGCATGGGATGCGGGTACTTCCAGCAAAATGACATTCCCGGAACGTCATGCTGCCCCTGCCTCCCCCCTCTGTCTCTGTGTCACACAGCCTCCTCCCGCTGCCTCTGCCCAAAGGGGAGCCGCACTCTCTCCCGGACAGTTAACCCCATAGACACCGCGTTCGGGCCGACCGCTGTGTCTATGGAGCAGCTGGAGGGAGATCGGCTATAAAAAATGATTAGGGTATCACATGTCCCTCAGAATGGCACCGATGGAAACGTCAACTTGTCTTACACAAATATTTTGGCACCCCAAGTTCTCTGTGACATGGTGTAAAGGCTAAAAAAAAACCTGAAATAAAAATAGGCCCCAAAATTCCCCAGGTCTCTGTTATGTCTACGGCCTGTGGATGAGTCAGGTGACGCACTGTGGCCACATATGGGGGATTTCTAGAAACACTGGAATAAGGGGAATAAATAGTGGTATTTCTTAGTTAGTATTTGCTGTGTAAGAAGAAAAAAATTAATTAAAATAGAATATCTGCTAAAACAATGAAAATTTTAAATTTCCCCTCCAACTTGTTTAAATTTCTGCAAAACACCTAAAGGGTTAATAAACTTATGAAATGTTACTTTGAATACTTTGATGGGTGCAGTTTTTACAGTGGAGGGATTTATGGGGGTAACTAACATACAGGCCCCACAAATCCACTTCAGAACTGAACTGGTCCCCAAAGAAATCAGAGCTAAAATTTTCATGAAAATTGGAAAAATCGCTGCAATATTTCGAAGCCCTCTAACATCCTAACAAGTAAAAGGACGTTCACCAAATGACGTCACCATAAAGTAGACATGTTGTAGATGTCGCATCAATAATAAGTTGATGTGGCATGACTATCTTTCTTAGGAAAAGAGAGTTTTGAATATAAAGAAATGTAAATTTTTCGAATGTTTGCGCAAATGTTGGGATTTTTCCAAAAAACTACTGAGTGTATCAACCAAAGTATACCACAAACATAAAGAGCAATATGTCACGAAAAAACAATCTAAGAATAACCGCGTTAAAAGCACCGCAGAGTTATAACTACATAAAGAGAGACAGGTCAGATTTGAAAAATAGGTCCCGGGCATTAAGGCCAAAACAGGCCGAAGAGGCAAGGGGTTAAACCCAAATAACTGTCTGTTTAAGTTGAAAGCTTGGATCAAGGGAACATTAATTCCATGCTCCCCCATTTGTTCTGGGCAAAAGGTAGGACTTTAGTCTAGTTTGTCAAAATCCAGATGGACCAGCACAACCAATGTTGTGTATGATGGTATTGCCCACACGCAGTGCTTGGAACATGAACCGTCTCCCGTCTCATTACAGTATCTAAACTTCTGACATGGCCAGAGGGAGGGAATGGAGAGACAAAGAGCAGAACAGGTAGGATCTTTTTTGTTCTCCAGATAACCCCTTTAATTGGGCAAATTCTCTCTCAGAGCTTGATACATGAAATGACAGCATTAAAACTGACAATACATCAGAGAGCTGCTGTTAGATATAATTTAAGGGAATGTATCACCTAGATTTTGTTTTTATTAATAACAGCCAAATACTAAAATATATTTATTTCCAATTTGTTTCTATTTCCTGATTCAAATTTTTTTTATTTAATTTTTTAACATCATTATGGGGACAGCCGTCTTACCTGAGCTGTTTTCAACCCGCATTTAGTGCAGCAAGCTCTATGGACACAATAAATCTTAGGTTTACCTAGGTGTTGCGTTTTACTGTAATTTTGTACAAATCATTTTTCAGCACTCCTGTAGTCTCCTCCTTATCATCACATACAGAGAAAGAAGTCTCAGCTTGCATTTAGGCCTAGTGATCATATTGAAATCTGCAAGATATCAGGATTACTTTAAAATATGAACATTAACATTGAAAATTCTTAACAAACATGTTTAAATCTTGTTTTAAACAACTGGTCTCTTGTCAATGACACATTCCTTTTAATTTCTTTGTGTTTTTTTTCTTACAAAACTAAAGAGGAAAAAATGTGTGTTAACATAGCCCAACAAGTATATTCCAGTAGTCTATAGGTTTGAAAGGTAAGTCATATTCTCCATTTATAAAACAAACCTTTTAAATAATGCTTAAAAAACAGTATTCAAATTTTTCTTAATATTTTTCTAATATATATATTTTTCCATTTCTTTTAATTTCAGCTTACTGGGTTAGCAGGCACGCATGGCTTTTGAGGTCTGAAAATGAATCGGCAGTTAAGACTTTCTCAGGAAATTGTTCATCTTCTTGAAGGGAGTAAATGCCTTCAAATGAGACAAGAAGCTCAATGTTCCTTGACATTGCCTTATGTTCTCTATATGGCCATTTATTAAGAAATAACCCAATTTAGCATAACCACAAATTCTTCTGAATTCCAGTAACATGAAAACACTTAACCCCTTCACGTTCACAATATGTATATATGTTCCTGCTGCAGATGCCCTGTGCAGCAGGAACGTATATACACGTTCCTGAAAGTGAGGAGCTTTTGATGTATGCGGGACCACTGCAGTGTGAGCGGTCCCACACACATCAGTGTGGCTGGGGCTGGAGATAATGATAGGCAGCTGTGATCCTGTGACTGCCTGTCATTAATTCCTTAAACACAGCTATCTATAGCGATTGTGACGTTTAAGGAAGTCAATGACAGGTTAAACACCTGTCACTGACTGATCGGGACCCCCACAGCATGGCGATCACTTGTACCTACGGGCAGGGGTAAGACACTTGGCTCCGTCCTGTCAGATCAGCCATCTGTGCATAGAGTCTGCTCTCAGACAGGCTCTATGCACAGATCACCTATAACACTGATCTATGCTATGCTATGGTATAGCATAGATCAGTATATGCAATCTAATGATTACATGTTTTACAGTTAAATATAAGTGTAAAAAGAAGTGTAATAAAAAAAAATTAAAGTATTAAAAAATTCCCTATAAACCCCCCTCCCAATAAAAGTTTAAAATACCTCCTTGCCCATTATAAAAATATGTAAAAAATAAAATAAAAATAAACATAATACATATCGTAGCATGGGGAATTGTCTAATCTATTAAAACATAACATTATTGTTCTTGCACGGTGAATGGCGTAAATGAACAAACAAACAAAAAAAACAGGTTGCTAATTTTTTAAATTATATATCAGAAAAAAATTTATAAAAAGCGATCAAAATTTTTCCTTTACACCAGTATGATTCTAATAAAAACTAGAGATCATGGTGCAAAAAATTACTCCCCAACCAGCCCTGTAGGTGGAAAAATAAAAGTGGGCACCAATGACCTTGGTTATGAAGGGGTTAAAGAAACACTCCATGTTTTTTTTTTATTTTTTACTTATGTAGTGCAGCATAGGCTATTATTGGAGAATATTTTAGAGGCTCTTGTGTATGTTTTGTATCTGTTTTAGCTGACATGAAAGGCTTTATTTCCACACATACTGAAATGATTTCCAAATGCTGCCCACATTTTCAGTGAATCCTTTGGCTTTATAGAGAAAGGGCTTGGAGTCTCATAGCTGCATCCCATAAACCAATTAAGCTCCTCCTACTGGAGTTACCCAGGTGAACTGATTATTGGGTTGGTGTCAGTTCACATTATGTGCAGGTTTGAAGCACTTTCTAATTTACTGTATTTTTCCACTGTGGGAACGTGCTCTAATTTAACATGGAAAGGCGTCCGTCTATTGATAATGACAGATGCAATAATGATCATTATATAATAGACAGACACCTCTCCATGCTAAATCCTCCATGCTTCCTGTACTGGGAACATAGCCTAAGGGTACGTTCACACTTACCGGATCCGCAGCTGATTTTCTGCTGCGGATCCGCAGCAGATTTGATTTAATTAACTGAACATAGCATCAAATCTGCACCATCAAATCTGCTGCAGATCTGGTGCGGATCCTGTAGGTGTGAACGCACCCTTGGGCTGGGTTCACACTACGTATATTTGAGGCTGTATGTTTGAGGCTGTATAGCAACCAAAACAAGGAGTGGATTGAAAACACAGAAAGGCTATGTTCACATAATGTTGTAATTAAGTGGATGGCCGTCATTTAATGGCAAATATTTGCTGTTATTTTAAAACAACGGCTGTTATATTGAAATAATGGAAGTTATTTACCGTTATATGGCGGCCATCCACTCAATTTCAACATTGTGTGAACAGATCCTTTCTGGGTTTTCAATCCACTCCTGGTTTTGGTTGCTATGAGGACCTGACATGAGGACCAAATACAGCCTGAAATATACATAGTGTTAACCCAGCCTTAAAGTGCGTTTTTAGAGAAATATTGCAATGAGAAAAAAAAATATTTTATTCAATTTAAACCAAAATGGAAGTATTTTATGAAGTCTTTAGGCTGTGTTCACATGTAGAATTTTTACTGTATTCCTCACACATTTTTATTGTGCTTTAGCAGTGTTTTTATATGTGATTTTCCAAATTCATGTAAAACTAACACATTTTTACCATGATTTGAACAACTGTGGTTAAACAGCGCAATTTGTGCCATGATTTTTGGGAAATCATGGCAAAAAAAAGTTTTAACAGCCTTGGGGGAGGGGTATGACTATTATATATCCTGATCCCATAGAGAGAGCAACAGCAGTTTAGTAGGGAGGGGACGGGTCTTGGCGCTGCCAAGAGAGATGTCATTCTGTAGTGAACAGGAAGTCATTTAACTCAGGACAGACTAATTTCTCTAACACATTAAGAATTCTGATTTCGGTTGGTCAGGCTATTGATCACATGACTATATATAACCTACATAGACTACATATTCAGAATAATTACCACTTCATTGCAATACTATGTTCAAACAATATCCAAACAACAAAAATACTCCCCTACCCACCAAAGCATGCACCCATGAAAAAATGATGGAGAACTCCAGCAGTGCATTCCATCAGAAGTCACCAACAGTGTATTGCATCAGAAGAAGATACAAGTGCCATGGTCCTCTATGTGCTATTGCTAAACGTTAATGCATTGATTACATCCATACCTGATTCAGGCATGCTGTGGGTCTGGTGCTCAACCACAACCCCAATGTCCTTCTTTGTCAAGAGGTCATGACCCGGTTACAGTAATGAAAGTGTATGGGCACATTTTTGTATCCATAGTACACCCGCAAATCATGATCTGACCAATGCCAAAATATCTTTTTACCAACTAAATAGAAATATTCTCATATTTAGACGCTGTAAACTTTTATCTTGTTGACAGATAAAAGTCTAGCTAGATAAAAAAAAATACCTTTGCATAGCTATCAACCAACACATACATATGCATACTTGGATCAACATATAATATATATATTGGGATCAGGAATATTGAAATCCATAACATTTGCTGTGAGAATCGGGTTGGGACTACAGATGAGCGAGCACCAAAATACTTGAATGTTCATTAATTGTTTTGGAGTTAAGAGTCTCATCGAGAGACTCAGATATTTAACCGGGTGCCTCCTGCTCGGCAGAATGGATTGTACCAAATTAATCTGATAGGGACAGTCTGTCCCCCAGAGGGTTAAGTTAACCCCCTGAGGGCCAGTCTGTGCTCCCTTGGTGGGGAGGGAAGTGGGGAAATTACATATCTGTCTTCACTATTACCGCTCAGCCAATAAGCAGCTGAGACTGGTCACATTTGCCTTCTCAAATGATGGGCTATTAAAATACACAAGTATATGAGCAATTCAGAGAACTTTTCATTATACTATGATTACATTTTACATACATAATGACTAAAACAACCCTCAGATGCATAGTTTTAATTTTTACATGTTTTAAGATGGAAGAAAACCCCCGCATTTAGGGCTGATAGGAACCTATTTTTACTATGACCTTTAGCAGGTCTTTTAATAATAATGGATACTTTAGGATAAAATGTTAATGTTTCACCGGACTAATGTAGTTGTATTAGATCATCCTCATTTTCACTTGCGACTTCCTCCTCTCCTCTGTCTTCTTCTATTAGACTTGCTTTCCTTATTATTAGTTTAGCACTTTTTATTTGAATCTGTTTACTTTTACCAAAATAAATGTGCCTGAAGATGTGTGTATGATTCCACAGTTTCAATGTGAATTTAGGGTTGTGCTTTTGTTTACTGCAGAGTAAATATATTTGTATTAAAAGTCAGTGAATTTTTATCACTATATAGCAATATACTAACAGATTGTTCTTTTGGTGCACATTAAATATACTGTACAGAATAAAACAGTTAATAACCCTTTTCAATACTAGGAGTTGCTACAAAAAAAAAAGTACCATATAGTGTGCAGCAAAACATGCCAAACATGCAAATGATTACGTGTTAAGGCATATATATGGGGTGTAAGTATATTCTAATGCATGCCAAACGTACTCATTAGTGCACTATGAACAGATACATAATTGACGTTGGACTATCTTTTGCCAATATGTCTTATATATTTCCTCCAATGTTGCTCAGAGTTGTATGTTTTGAATAGTCTGTGATTAGTAAAGGACAGTGTGTTGGTTTAGGATATCCCTCCACTAGTTGTATTTTGATATGTCTAGATTAATATTCCTGTCCTGACATTCCATGCAAGTATTTTCTCTCCAACCATTTAATAAATGCAAACATGCATGGCCCCTGTCCAGGGCTTCACTTGACACCTTCAATCAATTTAACTGGACCGTTCTTGGCTGCGCTGGTTGTATCTTGAAACTGTGTGGGACTTCTTCTAAATTAGTTGACACATTTCACAATTTACTTTGTTTAGTTTTTAATTACAATTTATTTACAGGATTCCCCTGTGTTATTAATATAAGGTCCCCTTCTCACGTAGAGTAGACAAAAGTTTCCCAAGGTTATACCTATGTACTGTGTTGCACATTTAAAGCATAGCACGAAGACGGTGCAAATACTTCCTAAAGACATGACATGTATTGACAATTTAGGATTCTAGATATACATATTTATAAGTGACCTTAAATCCATTGAATTATAATGCAATGCTTTAAATTGTGGGGGAAAAAAGTAATAAAACCTTTGTCAAGGAATTACCCAATGAAAAGTGAACATTGGGAAATATATATAGTTGTGCTAACTTGTTTCTGTATTCTAGCAAATATTAGGAAAAAGCTTTTCTGTGCTTCACCACTGACAAGAAATGAAAAATAAAAGGACTACAAAATTTGTATTGTCCCCAGCTCCTCCCTTCTCTCTCCTGTGACAACGTATCATCCTCTGATGTCACAGGAGGTTCGGCTGGATCGTGTAGCTGAGCTCTAGCCCCATCCCCCTGAGTAATTGATCACCTCCAACCAATCCCCCCAGCCTGGCAGCTGCAGGCACGCTAAAGGCTCTATTACAAGAAGCGATATCGGCCGTTACGGGCGATAATCATTTGGTGTAACAAAAGACAACGATCTGCTGATATTGATCAATGTCGGCTGATCGTCGTCTTTCAACAGGCTGAAACGCCAACGATTAACCTGGCAACGATCTGCTGCCGTCACATCAAGCAACAGGAGCGGCGGCAGCAGACAATCGCTGCCGCCACAATCAACAATCTATGTAATGATTGTGTCATGCATTTCATCTAAATGCCATGAGAACAGGGGGGTGAATTACTACTCATTTCCATTTTTGTAAACTTTTTGTTGAAACCCCCCCCCCATTATTTAAATTTTTTTCCTATACCTTACTTCTAAAAAGTTCCATTATCACAGAACATACTTTTCTTGTTTTCACTTATCAGTTTTAAATGTTTGGTTCAAGAACATCTTTCATCTGCGCCTTGTTTATCTCTTCTCTGATAAGGTTTAATTGATGTCCTAGGGGAGTATTAGAAGAAAACATAAATCAAGGCTGTTATGTAGGAGATATTATGTATAAAAGAAAATTAAATATTTTTACTTAATGCTAGTAGCTTATTTTCAAGAACAAGATTCAGCCGACCATTTCTTCATGGATTTCTATTTAATACCTTTCTATGCATTGATGCAGCATATATATTTATATACATGCTTACAAGGTATAATTGAGTTACAATAGATATAACCATACAAACTGCCTATTGTATATGAAAAATGTAATAAACCTTGTCAAGTGTATCTTATTTCAGTACCCAAGATAGAACTTACATCATACAGCATTGCATCTGACACTGTGTTGTCTTGGTGACAATTATGACTGAAACTCTTTGTTAAAATAGCGATTTCAAAGAGAAAATTATAAATTGCAGTGAAAGCCTACTTACTTAGTACTGACAAACCACAATGTTTTATCATGTGTAAGGTACTAATGTTTGGGCACCTTGATGTGCTAGTACATTAAAGCTTGAAGAGACACTTTGATCTGAAAACTGATCCCGATACCTGACTTGACCTTCATAATGGACACCTCAGTCTTATACCTGACCTTGATATCAAATTAGTCAGTTTTTTGGGTCACCAGACAAACTTGAGATATATATATATATATATTTTTTTTCCTTTTTCTACTTAATACCAGCATTAGGGATGGTCTGAACCTGCCGAGGTTCGGGTTCATAAGAACCCGAACTCTCGGCAATGATTCCCGCTGTCTGCCCGCTCCGTGGAGAGGGTGGATACAGCCGCAAGACCGCCTGGAAAACTGGGATACAGCCATAGCCATAGGCTGTATCCCAGTTTTCCAGGCGGTCCTCCCGCTGTATCCACCCGCTGCATGGAGCCTGCAGACAGTGGGAATCTGATGCCGAGCGTTCAGGTTCATACGAACCCTAACCTCGGCAGGTTCGAACCATCCCTAAACAGCATGTTTAATTTGTGATTTACTAATGTATTAGGTAACCCCCACCAGTATACAGTTTATTGTATATTCACAGATATCTAATATAAGTGGTATTCTCTGAAAAAAATGATGGCAGGTAGCTTGGATATGCCATCACTTTATGATCAGTGGAAGGCCGGCTCAGGGACCCTAAGAATGAAGTGGCTTGAGCATTAATTCAGCACCTTGGACCTTTCAAAGTCTTTTCCTGCACAGAAGAGCACAGCTACTCATTATCAACTCAAACAGTTCCTTGTATATCTGGATGGCTGGGAGCACTGCTGAGCAGGGAAAAAACTGTAAAAGGGCCATAGCGCTGTATTAGCAGTACAGTAACTTGATTCTCATGTTCAGTAGGGGTTCTAGACATTATACGGGAGATTTATCAAACTGATGTAAAGTAGAATTGGCTCAGTTGCCCCTAGCAACCAATCAGATCCAACCTTTCATTTTTTCAAAGAATCTGTGAGGAAAGAAAAGTGGAATCTGATTGGTTGCTAGGGGCAACTGAGCCAATTCTACTTTACACCAGTTTGATAAATCTCCCCCTATATGTATACTAATCATACAATGCAGTGGTAGAAGATCTCAACGTTGTGTCATTATTTTATGCTATAGGAATACCTATTAAGAAGGAAATATAGCTGCTCTATATTTAAATTCCCCAACTTTTTGACAGTCTGCACTAGGCGCAGACCTTGATACACATGGGGGAGATTTATCAATCATTGTGTAAAGGGAAACTGGCTCAGTTGCCCCTAGAAACCAATCAGATTCCACCTTTCATTTTCCAAAGAGTCTGTGAGGAATGAAAAGTGGAATCTGATTGGTTGCTAGGGGCAACTGAGCCAGTTTCACTTCCCACCATGTTTGATAAATCTCCCCCATGGCCTTTAACCCCTTAAGGACCGGGCCTGAAATGGCCTTAAGGACCGGAGTAAATTTTATGAATATGACCAGTGTCACTTTATTCATTAATAACTTCGGGATGCTTTTACCTATCCGGCTGATTCTGAGATTGTTTTCTCGTGACATATTGTACTTCCCATTTCTAGTAAATTGGAGTCGATACTTATAACAAATCTTAATGAAAAAAAACAAAATAGCGTGAAAAATTGTGAAAAAATGCATTTTTCCAACTTTAAAACTTTTTTGCGTATACAGAAAGTGGTTATATCACATAAATTATATATTAAATAGCATTAGCAACATGTCTACTTTATGCTTGCGGCATTTATTAAACTATCTTTCATTTTTTTTAAACAATAGAAAGCGTAAAACATTAGCAGCAAATTTCCAAATTTTCAGTAAAATTTCAAAATCAGATATTTTTAGGGACCTGTTCAGGTTTAAAGTGTATTTGAGGGGCCTGAATGTTAGAAAGCCCCACAAAGCACCCCATTTCAGAAACTGCACCCCCCACACTCTGCAAAAGCATATCCAGAAAGTGTTTTAACCCTTTAGGGGAGTCACAGAAATAAAAGCTAAGTGTGTAAGAAATTTGAAAATTTTAATTTTCTGTGCAGAGATTTTATTGTAATCCAATATTTTTCATAATTATAAACCTATTACCAGAGAAATGCACCCCAATAATTATTGCCCCGTTTCTGCAGTTTATATAAATACCCCATATGTGGCCGTATTGCGCTATTTGACGCAACCACAAGCCTCAGATATAAGGGAGCGCCTAGTGCATTTCAATGGCTCCGTTATATTTGGTCATTTCTGACTGTACCACTTCAGGTTTGCAGAGGCTCTGGGGTGCCAAAACCTAAAAAAACACCCCTAAAGGGACACCATTTAGAAAACTACACCCCTCAAGGAATGTAACAAGGGGTGCGGTGAGCATCTGGACCCCACAGGTGGTTCACAGATTTTCCGAACAATGTGGCGTGAAAAAAGACAAAAGTATTTTTTACACTAAAACGTTGTTCTAGCCTTCAATTTTTCATTTTCACAAAGGGATAAAAGGAAAAAAAAGACACAAAATGTGTAGCGCAGTTTCTCCCGAGTACGGAAATATCCCACATGTGGACATAAAGTGCCAAGGGGGCGCAGGACGAGCCTCCAAAGGGAAGGAGCGTTTGGAAGCTGGATTTCACTGGAATGGATTTCAAGGGCCACGTCGCATTTACAGAGCCCTCGTGCTGCCAAAACACTGGAAACCCCCCACAAGTGACCCCATTCTGGAAACTACACCCCTCAAGGAATCTAACAAGGGGTTCAGTGAGCATATGGACCCCACTGGTGACGGGCACAAATGTGGAACAATGTGACGTGAAAATGAAAAATTTCATTTTTTCACTTTCACGGCACAAATGTGCCCGTCATCAAGGGGTCCATATCCTCACTGCACCCCTTGTTAGATTCCCTGAGGGGTGCAGTTTCCAGAATGGGGTCACTTGTGGGGGGTTTCCACTGTCTTGGCAGCACGAGGGCTCTGTAAATGCGACATGGCGTTCATAATCCATTCTAGCCAAATCCAACCTCCAAAATCCAAATGGCGCTCCTTCCCTTCGGAGGCTTGCCCTGCACCCACATGGCGCTTTATGTCCACATGTGGGGTATTTACGGACTCGGGGGAAATTGCTCTACACATTTTGTGTTTTTTTTTCTCTTTTAACCCCTTGTGAAAATGATAAATTCAAGGCTAAACTAACATTATAGTGTAAAAAATTTAATATTTCATTTTCACGCCACATTGTTCCACATTTGTGCCCGTCACCAGTGGGGTCCATATGTTCACTACACCCCTTGTTACATTCCTTGAGGGGTGTAGTTTCCATAATGGGGTCACTTGTGGGGGGTTTCAACTGTCTTGGCAACACAGGGGCCTTTTAAATGCAACATGGCCCCTCGAAATCCAATCCAGCCAAATCCAGCCTCAAAAAACCAAATGGCGCTCCTTCCCTTTGGAGGCTTACCCTGCGCCCGCATGGCGCTTTATGTCCACATGTGGGGTATTTCCGTACTCAGGAGAAATTGCGCTACACATTTAGTGTTTTTTTTTACCTTTTAGCCCCTTGTGAAAATGAAAAAATCATGACAAGATTAATGATTTAAAGTAAAAAATTTAAAAAAATTACACTAAATGTTGGTCTAGCCTTGATTTTTTTCCATTTCCACAAGGGGTTAAAAAAGAAAATAAACGCAAAACGTGTAGGGTAATTTCCCCTGAGTACGAAAATACCCCACATGTGGACATAATGTGCCATATGGGCACAGGGCAAGCCACCAAAGGGACAGAGCGCCATTTAGAGGCTGGAATGGAGGATGGAGGCCATGTCGCAATTACAAAGCTCCTGTGCTGCCAGGACAGTAGAAACCCCCGACAAGTGACCCCATTCTGGAAATTACACCCCATAAGGAATCTAACAAGGGGTGCAGTGAGCATATGGACCCCACTGGTGACGGGCACATGTGTAGAACATGTGCCGTGAAAATAAAAAATACCATTTTTTTCATTTTCACATCCCAAATATGGCCGTCACTAGGGGGCCATATCCCCGCTGCCCCCCTCGTTAGATTCCTTATGGGGTGTAGTTTACAGAATGGGGTCACTTGTGGGGGGTTTCTACTGTCCTGGCTGCACAGAGGCTTTGTAATTGCATCATGGCATCCTCTAATGGGAATGGCGGCCATACCTACTTAGCTGGGGAAAAGGGATCATTCTAATTTATTTAGGGGTATTAGGCCAATTATTGGTTTATAAGGTTGAAAATGACAGGTGTCCATCAAATTCAACCTGTGTTGATCCAGAGGAAGGCAAAAACCCCTCGTGAGGCAGACGACAGTAGCCTCATCACAGGGGAAAAATTCCTTCCCGACTCCATAATGGCGATCAGAATAATCCCTGGATCAACGTGACCCCTGAAATAGGAATAAGGGACAGAATTTAGATAATGTAGAACTCCAAGGACGTGTGGTACGCCTTGGAGCGATCCAGTATGCAGAGGCCGGGGTGATCAGGACAGGCGTCACACTGGAAAATGGCGTCCTTCCTGATCCCCCTGTTACGCCACACTCTGCACTTCTTCTGGGGTCTCCTGTTTTCCAGTGTGGGAGACGTCACCTGGAAAATGTTGTCCTGGTGCGATACGGGGTCCCTCATATTCAGAAGCGCTGGGTCCGCTCCATGGCTGCTAAATATTAGGGCGCTATTAAATGCTTCTGATATTTTCGGATCGTGCCGCAAGCTACAGGGCAGCGAGGGACCAGAAGAGGGGGTGCTGGTATAAAAGTTATCCCCATACAGGTGGTAACCTTTATCCAGCAGTGGGAAGATCAGTTCCCGGACGATCTTCCCACTTGTTCAGAGGATGGGGGGGGGGCATCTGGGGGCATCTGGGGCTGGATTCGGGTGTCCCTTCCTACATACACTCTAAGGGTACGTGCACACTGCGGAATGGCGAAGGATAACCCTTCGTGCATTCCGCAGTTGGCACCCACCGGCGGACTGATGCGGGCGCGCGTCTCCGTCCGTGTCATAGACTCCATTCTATGCACGGGCGGATTCCGCTCTCTGTCCAACGTATTCATTCTTTGGATGGACGACAGAATCCGCCCATGCATAACATGGAGTCTATGACACGGACGGAGACGCGCGCCCGCATCAGTCCGCCGGTGGGTGCCAGCTGCGGAATGCACGAAGGGTTATCCTTCGCCATTCCGCAGTATGCACGTACCCTAAATCTGTAAGTGTACCCAGAGGTACGCTCACAGAGTGTGTAGAATTTTACGCCATACCGTGATCTCTTATTGGGATGGTACTGACGGAAAAGACGTGTCTGGGGGGCAGCGTACGCTACGCTACCCCCAGATACGTCATTGGAGGATGAGGATGATGAGGATGAATGGAGGAACGAAGGATCCCCCCATTCATCCTCACTGGCTGTTTCGGTGTCGGAGGCAATAATAACGTATCCCTCTGACGCCGAAAACACCCTGGGGGCCACTTTTATATAGGGATTGGTATATGGGGTATGTAGTGGTGTAGTGTCAAACTTTATTCAATGTAGTGTAGTGTAATGTAGTGTTTTTTACGTGTTTTTTTACAGTAAGTATAAAAAAAAAAACTACGGCAAAAATGGTGTTGCTGATAAATGCCGCACTTATGTGCGGCACTTATCAGCAGACCGGGGCAGTAGGATATAGAAAAAAAACACCCTACGCCAAAAAGGAGGAGTTGCTGATTAGCAGCGCACTTTCGTGCGATGCTGATCAACACTCAGCGGCGATAGGGTGCGGAAAATAGAAAAAAAAAATTTGAAAAAAAAAACAAAACTTTTATTACATACTGAACATCCCTGTAGCTGCTGATAAGTGTATTACACATATCAGCCGCTAGAGGGCAGCAGAGCGGAAAATCCCGAAAACCCGACGCTGGAGCCGAAAATAGCCGAACGTGACGTCACGGAAGAAGCCGAAGACCCGAACGACAACACGAGGACGCCGCGAACCCGGAAGACGCCGATCAGGACCCCGGGACAGGTGAGTAATGTACGAATACCTGCTCTGGACCCCTCAGCTAGGTAGCTGAGGGGTCCAGAGCAGGTATTTATAACTTTTGGGGACTTTGATCGCCGTGAACGGCCGGCCGGTAGCGGCCGGCCGGTCACGGCGATCGGGCCGGTGGCACCTGGCCACCATTACTTTTTACAGTAATGGCGGTCGGTGCCGTCCTCGGACAGCACCGACCGCCATTTTTTCCGGGTCATCGGGTTACCGATGACCCGGAAATGTTCCGATCGCCGCTATTGGCTGATCTGAACTGATAAGCCAATAGCGGCGATCGTCGGCATGGGGGGGTTTAACAACCCTCCATGCCGACAGGGAGAGATGGCCTGCAGTGTATTTCTGCAGGCCATCTCTCCCGATCGCATGCGGCCGGTCCGCGGCGCCCTCTTAAAGGACCCGCGTACCGGTACGTCATGGGTCCTTAAGTGACAGTGATCCATGACGTGCCGGTACGTCATGGGTCCTTAAGAGGTTAAAGGGAATCTGTCAGGTCCCTACCAGGTAGTGATGCAGACAGGTGTGTTACTTCAGATTCCAAGGAAAATTATACAAGCATCGGGATCCTGCACCTGACTGACAACGCTGCTGCCTCATGCCTGGTTCCGTGCTGATTCTCCTGTAATTTGACACACACTCCTCTCACAGGTGAGTCCAGTGTTCCACAGTAACTATAACTACTCAATCCACAGGCTCATGGCCCAGGATATAATACCCCTTAACAAAAAAAGACCCCCCCCCCCCACCTTATAAAAAAAACCACTTTTATTATTTTTCTTTTATATTAATAAATGCAAATTAAGTTAAAAAAAAACATTTCATAACCAGTTAGATCACTAATACGGGGACTGCTTTCCTCCTATATATTTATATAATATATTCTGTATGCTGTAGCAGAGTCTGCAGGACTCTGCCCTATCACATGCTAAGTGTTATGCTTATTAAAATAAAGTACACATGGCCACTTCTACATGTTTCACTGCCACAACATCGTCATCAGGAGAAACATGCATTCGGCATGCCTGTTTCTCCTGATGCCTTTGTTGTGGCAGACTTTGGTACAGTATAGAGAATATATATATAGATATATATATTGTGGCATGGTGGGGCTGTAAGAGGCAGTTCTATGCCTCTGGAGTGTGAAATGGAGTTCAGGTGGAGCTCCTGGTCCAGATACTCCACTCCAGCCCTAGAGCTAATGAGGCTCTGAAACCACCTGGTGGAGCTCTATTAGAGACTCCAGAGCTTTCCAGGTGATGGCTCCCAGGTGAAGACTCCCAGGGTGGGAGAACACAGGCAGCGCTAGGCCTGTGGGAGCTGCAGACAAGTCTGGGTGAGACCAGTGGAGCTGGTGATATTGAGCATTAGGCTCAGAAGTGCAGCTAGGGAAGCTGTGGAGTTAGTCAGTGGCTAGACGGTCTAGGTTTTATTTTATTGGCAGTGTTGCCTATGTCTTGTGTTTTCTTTGAACGGATAAATAAAGCTGACTGAGGTCAGTATAAAGCATACAGCACTGACTGGACTGCAATTTGTGATGTGCCAACTGTCTCAGGCCTAGGAGATGGCGATCCCAGCGAGTGAGTAACCCCCAGATTGTCACAATATATATATATATATATATATATATATATATATATATGGCTCAATCTAACCGGTTACGCCATGCTGAGTGGCATGGTGAGTGTCGTGAATACTTCATATTCATTTATTGATATTAAAGAAAAACAAAATATATTTTTAAGGGGGGGTGTCTTTTTTTGTTAAGGGGTATTGTACCCTGGGCCATGAGCCTGTGGGTTGAGTAGTTCTCTTGTAACTGACTCTGCTTGCTGACTACTAGGGATGAGCGAACTTTTGAAAAGTTTGGTTCGGTTCGATCCGGCGAACTTTCGTGAATTTCGGATCGGTCCGAACTGAACCGAAAACGAACCTTGCTCTAACGGCTGAATAATTGCAGCTACAATAGTGGGAGTGTGATAGGGTATAGTTTCGTTTAGTTGCAGTTGCTATTACAATGAAAAATAACATTTCCAAAAATGAGAAAAAAATAAATAATAATAATAATAATAGGAATAAAATTAATAAAATATAGTGAATAAAAGTGAAAAAATAGTGAAAAAAAATATTTGGAAAAAAGGTTACAAGGAGGATGCTGCAGCACTTGATTGCACCCAGGCCAGTATTGTTGAGAAGAGACAAGTTGAGCAGCAGGAGGAGGCAGCAGTTGATTGATTCCAGTCCAGTATTATTGAGGAGAGGCTACTTGAGGAGGAGGCAGCAGTTGATCGATTCCAGGCCAGTATTATGGAGGATAGGCTACTTGAGGAAGATGAGGCAGCAGTTGATCGATTCCAGGCCAGCATTATTGAGGAAAGGCTACTTGAGGAGGAGGAGGCAGCAGCAGTTTATCGATTCCAGGCCAGTCTTATCGAGGAGAGGCTACTTGAGGAGGATGAGGCAGCAGTTGATCGATTCCATGCCAGTATTATTGAGGAGAGGCTACTTGAGGAGGATGAGGCAGCAGTTTATCGATTACAGGCCAGTATATTGAGGAGAGGCTACTTGAGGAGGAGGAGGAGGCAGCAGCAGTTTATCGATTCCAGGCCAGTCTTATCGAGGAGAGGCTACTTGAGGAGGATGAGGCAGCAGTTGATCGATTCCATGCCAGTATTATTGAGGAGAGGCTACTTGAGGAGGATGAGGCAGCAGTTGATCGATTACAGGCCAGTCTAATTAAAAAGAGACTACTAGAAGAGCAGGAGGAGGCAGCAGTTGATTGATTCCAGGCCAGTATTATCGAGGAGAGGCTACTTGAGGAGGATGAGGCAGCAGTTGATCGATTACAGGCCAGTATTATTGAGGAGAGGCTACTTGAGGAGGATGAGGCAGCAGTTGATCGATTACAGGCCAGTATAATTAAAAAGAGACTACTAGAAGAGCAGGAGGAGGCGGCAGTTGATTGATTCCAGGCCAGTATTATCGAGGAGAGGCTACTTGAGGAGGATGAGGCAGCAGTTGATCGATTACAGGCCAGTATAATTAAAAAGAGACTACTAGAAGAGCAGGAGGAGGCAGCAGTTGATCGATTCCAGGCCAGTATAATCGAGGAGAGGCTACTTGAGGAGGATGAGGCAGCAGTTGATCGCTTACAGGCCAGTATTATTGAGGAGAGGCTACTTGAGGAGGATGAGGCAGCAGTTGATCGATTACAGGCCAGTATAATTAAAAAGAGACTACTAGAAGAGCAGGAGGAGGCAGCAGTTGATTGATTCCAGGCCAGTATTATCGAGGAGAGGCTACTTGAGGAGGATGAGGCAGCAGTTGATCGATTACAGGCCAGTCTAATTAAAAAGAGACTACTAGAAGAGCAGGAGGAGGCAGCAGTTGATTGATTCCAGGCCAGTATTATCGAGGAGAGGCTACTTGAGGAGGACGCAGCAGCAGTTTATCTATTCCAGGCCAGGATTATGGAGGAGAGGCTAATTGAGGACGAGGAGGCAGCAGTTGATCTATTCCAGCCCAGTATAATTAAAAACAGAGTACTTGAGCAACTGGAGGAGGCAGCAGTTGATCAATTCTAGGCCAGTATTATTGAGGAGCGGCTACTTGAGGAGGAGGAGGCAGCATTTGATTGATTCCATGTTAGTATTATTTAAAACAGACCAGTTGAGGACCAGAAGAAGGCAGCAGTTGATGGCTCTCAGGCTAATATTGTTACAAACAGACAAGTTGAGAAGGCAGCTTCCACCCAGTATGTTTCCAAATAGACAATTGACTGTGGGGGCATTAGTAGGAGTAGTATTATTTTGGACCCAGAAGGACCTAGTACAGATAACTAAAGTTTAAGCTAAGGATATGCATGTGTGTAAAAATCATTCTTTAAACATGACAACATGTTAATGTAGAGTTCAGCACAGGACAGTCAACGTTAAAAAACACCCACTCTAACATTACACCTAGTCTAGCAGGATACGGATACGGTAAAATAGACAGAGAACCTCACCCTCAGAATCCATGAGGTGAAGAAAGGACATTTAAAAAGGTACAGATTCAAGAAGGCTTTACCCCAGTTCCATTATCCAAAAATATGTGTCCAAATTTCATTAAATTGACACCTCACTGGCACTTGCTTTACAAATTGACGCAACTTCTCTGGTGTCAAACCTGTTGAATCTGGGCCTATGGCTGTTGGCGATACACATATATATATTTTTTTTTCTTAACACCAGTTTGATGTCCTAACCGAGTGTAGCGTCCAATACAATGGATGTATGCTTTTGTGTTTTTTAAGTGCTGTCACCAGCTGGCTTAAAGGATAAGTCGGGTCAATTAATAAGTTTCTGGGTCAAGTAAGGGTACAGAAAGTTATTGACTGCCTGGACTTATCTTTTAAAGTGGGTAGGGGAAAAACCCCTGATGGGGTATGGGAGTGACCTCCCACCCTCGCTTTTGTCACTCCCAAAAAGCCTCACCCTATGGGTATGTTCACATGTGGCTGCGGGTCTGCTGAGTAAAATCCACAGGGCCTTTTTATACCGTTCACCAAATGGCATTCAGTACTAGGGTGCCGGCCGGACATACGCAGTTCTGCGCAGAACTGGGTATTTGTGCCAAGCCCCATAGTACTGAAGGTGGCATAAAATTAGCCAACGATGCGCTGTGGATTTTAGCCAGCAGGGAACCACAAAAAAGCCTCCTATTGTAAAGGCACCCGTAAAAAGGCAAGATAACCTGCCTTTCATCAACTGTTTGTTGCTGTAACTAACTGTGGTGGTTTTTTATATCACAGTTGAAGGACAGCAGCCTCTGTGATATATACCCCATAGACAGCCTTATTCCACGCGTGACTGCATGAGAGGCGTGAAATAATTTGCACACAGAAGAACCCCATCAGGATTTGCGGTGCAAGATTTCACTACTCTCATGATATCCACAAAATACCTCAAGAATAGTTATTACCCACTCACAAAACGGTGAGTAGTGTTCCTTGGCATGGGTGCCAGGGATAGAACCCCACGGCTATAGTTCACAAAAGGTGAAATCCACACTTTTTGAAGCATAGTCGTGGGGATTATTTTAGGGTTGCTACTGTTCTTGGGGTATGGGCTGGACGGTGCACTGGTGCAAGGCATTAATCTGGTGTGGAGATGTTAAATGGCCAACACACCATGGGCATCAAATTTGGAAATGGGGATCTGTTATTTCAAATATATCCGAATTAAGTTGGAAATTTTTAAGGTGATTTTTTTAAAAAAAATTGGGGTCTAAGGGGGGAACATTACTTAATAAGTTAAATTACGGATTTTTACGTTGGGCACATATTTAGGATATCAAGGTCAATTTCTTGGACACACGGATTGCCATGCAAGACGGGTGACTGATGACTTAGTCATTCACATCAGGCAGGGGGGGTGGTATAATCCAATGTAATCCAGGCACGATTCATCTTAACAAAAGTCAGCATCTCCACAAGAGAGCTTGTTCTCGTTGTGGCAAGAGAGCCTCGTTCTTTGCGGTGTTATGATGTTACCCGCTGCACTAAATACCTTCTTTGACGCCACACTACTGGCTGGGCAGGCCAGCAGAGCCAAGGCAAACTCTGCCAGTTGAGGCCAAATCTCGAGTTTTTCTGCCCAGTACTGCACGGGGTCGGTGACACTTTAGGGGAGGGTAGAATTAAGGTAGGCAGTGACCTGGTGGCTGAGCTCATGCTGGTCCACGCCATGAGTCCGGTGCTGTGTCCTTTCTTCACCAGCTGGCTGCATGAAATCGCTCATGAGGGCTTGCAGGCTGTAGCGACTTCTGATGCCTCCACTAGTGGTGGTGGGAGTGGAGCGCGCTGGTTCCCCCCCAGAGGATGTTGTCTGGAAACTTGGCTGGTCTCGCAGGTAAGTTGAGACCAACTGACTGGTGAGCATGTCCCTGTAGTACACCAGTTTAGCCTCCCTCTGTGATGGTGGGAAGAATTCTGCCATTTTGCGGCGGAAGCGAGGGTCCAACAGGGTAGCCAGCCAGTATTGGTCCCTCTGGCAGATGTCCACAATCCGGCTATCATTCCACAGACACTCCCGCAGACACCTTGCCATCTGCACCAAGGACAATGACCGCCTCTCCTCTCCACTGTCCTCGGTGTAGTTCCAGGGTCTGCTGGGGTCTTCCTCCTCTTCCTCTACCACCTCATCCTCCATCTCCTCCTGTGATGGAGAGGCAGAGAAGCCAGGTGGCGGTGTGCGGAATGGCTGGGCATAGACATCTTCCTCCTCCTCAACCTCCATCTGCACTTCATCCAGCTCTGGGCTCAAGGCGATGTTCAGCCTTGGAGTTGTGGCCTGGGAATCCTCGCTGATGATGTTGCTCAGCGCACTTTCCAGAACATGGAGGAGTGGGATGAAGTCGTTGATCCCATAGTCCTGCCTGCTCACAAAGAGAGTCGCGTCCTCAAAAGGGATCAACAATTGGCAGACTTCCCGCATTAACTGCCAGTGTGTTACTTGGAAATCGCAGTGTGGCGTGAAGCTGCCTGATTGCCCCATGAGGTAGTCTGTTACGGCTGACCTTTGCTCCTACAGGCAGTCGAGCATATGGAGGGCAGAATTCCAGCGGGTTGGCACGTCGCAGATTAGCCGATGTTGGGGCATGCTGCACTGTCTCTGTATTCTGAGAAGGGTGTTCCTTGCAGCGTAGGAGTGGCTGAAATGTTTGTACACTCTACGTGACATCCTCATAAGGTCATGTAGTGCATGAAATGATCGGAGAAACCTGTGCACTATGAGGTTGATCACATGTGCCATACAAGGTGTATGAGTCAGCCCTCCCCGCTGAACTGCAGAGACAATGTTCCTCCCGTTGTCCGCTACGACACTTCCCACCGTTAGTCGACGTGGGGTCAGCCATTCAGCTATCTCCTCCCTGATGGTCCAGAGGAGCTCCTGCCCACTGTGGCTTCGTTGACCTAGGCTCACCAAATGGAGGACAGCCTGAGAGTGGTGGGCCTGACATCGGTGGTAAGACACTGGGTCCCCTAAAGCACCGTGGAGGGGACAGTGGCAAGAATGGGCCAACTTCCTGATGGTCTCCTGGGAGGATGTTGACCCAATGGGCAGTAACTGCCATGTACTGGCCTTGCCCATAATTAGAGGACCAGACATCAGCACTCAGGTGCACGGTCTTGGACACCGAGAGTCCCAATGAGTCGACAACCTTTCTCTTCACATAACTGTGCAGTGATGGGATAGCTTTGCTCGAGAAGTAGTGGCGGCTGGGGACTCGCCATCTGGGGTGCGCACAAGCCACGAAATCCCTGAAAGGGTGGGAGTCCACAAGATTAAATGGCAGGGACTGAAGCACCAGCAGCTTAACCAGGTGTCCGGCCAGTTTCTGTGCCATGGGATGGCTGCTGGAGTACACCTGATGTTTGCCCATGGACTCGGTCAGGGATTGCTGCCTCATTAGGGGTGTACATGGCAGTGGGACTGTGCTGCTGCTGGCAACTGAGGCTGACGAGGCCTGAATTGCAGTGACAGGATGCTGCATGATGGGATCTGCAGTGTATGGTGCATCCTGACAGGAGGTGGTATTGGGGTCACGTTTTTTCCAGGCCTGTTGGTGTTACCTTTCCATGTGCTTCCTCATGCATGTTGTCCCAAGATTATCACCCCTGCCACGGCTGACCCTCTTGTTGCACAGCAGGCACAGCGCAATGTGCTTATCTGTCCCCAGCCGAAAGAACTGCCAGATGACAGAGGACCGTGGTTTGCTGCCAGCCACGGGGGGTCTTGCGGCCTGTTGGCTGCCACTGCTGCCTGAGGGTCCCCTCTCAGGACAAAGGCTTGGAGGTAAGTGACTCTGCCTGGTAGGTTGTCTTCTAGCCCTCCCTCTTGTGCCTCGCTTCCTTGCAGCAGTGGGATGTTGATGCTTCGGTAGCACCTCACTTTCCTCCCCTGATGACACTGAGGATAATGGTGCTTGGGGGCGCCACGTCCGATTGGAGACATCATCAACACCACCACTGCTACTGTCCTCCAGTGGCTGGGATAGGATCTCAGGTGTGGCACTGGATGCCCCTCCCTGGCTTACAGCCACCACCTCCTCTGCAGTCTCTGCACGTTCCATCTGCTGCCTTTGGTGGACTCCCTCATCCTCCTCCTCATCATCACTAAAAAGTGGTAGAGAATCCAAAGGCAGATCAAGATTTGCCAACAGTTCCCTGGCAGAAGGTGCCCCAGAGGTGGGTGGCATAGTAATAACAGGGGACGGGGCAGAGGACTGTCGCTGACCCTCCCATGTAAGGGTGGTGTCGGATGATCCAGCCGACCTCGTTTGGGAGCTTTGGGCAGTGGAAGTGGAGGATTGGGTAAGCCAATCTAGAACCGCTGGCTGTGTGGGTCTTACAGAACCACTGGGTGTCTGGGGTAGCTGCACCCTGCTGCCCCGGCTGCTGCCGGGCCTGGTGCTGCCACTTCTCCTACCCTCACCGCCTGCCGTTGCAGTCCTTGCCTGGGAAGTGCTGGAAGTAGGACGCTTGGACATAGTTCTTTGGTTGGTGTAAATTTTGAAAAAGAAATAATCTATTGGGCAGAAGGCACAAATTTTCAGTGACTATTGCTTTGTGGGTTGGAGGCACCCAGCAAAGCAGAAATTTACAGGTTATCCCAAAAAACAATTTATTTATTTTTTTTAACTTTTTGGTTGCGGGTGGCTAGAGGGGTTTGACGGCAACCAGCAGAGCACAAACGGACAGCTTTTGTGGGGCACTGACTTCACCTCAAATAGAACAGCTGATCACAAACAAACAAACAAACCAACTTTTTTTTATTTTTTTTGAAGGTTTTTTTTTTAACTTTTTGGTTGCGGGTGGCTAGAGGGGTTTGACGGCAACCAGCAGAGCACAAACGGACAGCTTTTGTGGGGCGCTGACTTCGCCTCAAATAGAACAGCTGATCACAAACAAACAAACGTCTAGCGTCCCCTCTCTGTCACGGAATAGTAGCTGGTTCAATGCTACGTGTCCTGAGTGACTCTTCTCACTTTTCTCTCCCTATTTCTTTTTTTTATCTCCCTATCTCTCCCTAGATATCACGATTTTTGAGTTAGATGGCTATCTCTCCCTCTCTCTACCTAACTCTTGATTTCTCAGCCTCTTTCACTATGTATGAGCTTATCAAGCTTTCCCTGTATCTTGCAATTTTCTTTTTTTTATCTTCCTCTCTCCGGCTTCTCTCACAAACAATATATACTCCTTCTCTATCTCTCCCTGTACTTATCCAGTTGTTTTGATATGTAATCTATGTGTTTTCCCTCTCTGCCTAACGTACACCTCCTCTCTCTCTGCAGTCTAGACACACAATGAGAAAGAGCATGGACGCTCAGGCAATTCCTGTTCCTGGAGTGATGTTACACACCTTGATATTCACATAATAACAGGATACAAAGGATTATAGGAGTAATAATCCCTTGTAGCCTGTTCTATTCTCTGATTAAAGTACAGTTTTGCGACGCCGTTGCGATTTTAACGAACTTCGTCACAAACTTTTTGAAAGTTCGGTTCGGTACCGTAACGTTCGTCACGAATCTGGTTCGTAATGGTTCGGTTCGCTCATCCCTACTGACTACCCTGCATTGCCTTTACCTTAGGATCAGGTGCCAACTACTCCAGGACCACCCCTATCCTGGATCTGATTGACTACGCAGCTGCCTCATCCCTGGTTCTGTGCTGATTCTCTTATGATTGACTCTGCTGACCGCCTTGCTTCAGCTTTGTCCGAATCTTAGGACCAGCTGCTAACTACAACTGGACTACCACAATCCTGCACCTGATTGACTACGCTGTTGATTCTCTCCTGATTGACTCTGTTTGCTGACCACCTTACATCAGCTATACCTGGCTCTTAGGACCAACTGGTACTCACACGGGGACCACCCCGATCCTGCACCTGATTGACTACGCAGCTGCCTCATCCCTAGTTCTGTGCTGATTCTCTCCTGATTGACTCTGTTAGCTGACCCCCTTCCATCAGCTATACCTGACTCTTAGGACCAGCTGCTACCCACACCAGGACCAACCCGAACCCGCACCTGATTGACTACGCTGCTGCCTCATCCCTGGTTCTGTGCTCATTATCTCTTCATTGACTTGGCTTGCTCACCACCTTGCATCAGCTTTACCCGTCTCTGAGGACCAGCTGCTACCCACACCAGGACCTGCACCTGATTGACTACACAGCTGCCTCATCCCTGTACCCTGGATCTGTACTGATTCTCTTGTGATTGACTCTGTGATTGACTTGCATCAGCTACCCCTGGGGGGGGGGGGCAGTAGGGTGTGGGCCGCTGTAATGTATCTTCCAGGGTGAAGAGGGTTTGATATGGAGGGGGGTTGCAGGCCGCTCTGATCCGCCGTCACACAGTTCATAGCTCATTTACCTCATCACACACATCATACACACCTTACTTCATCGCACATATCATACACTCCTTACCTCATCGGACATATGATACACTCCTTACCTCATCACACATAGCACAGCACGCTCCTTACATTATCACACACAGCACAGCACACTCCTTACATCATCACACATTGCACAGCACACTCTTTACCCCATTACACATAGCACAGCACACTCCTTACATCATCACACATAGCACAGCATACTCCTTACATCATCACACATTGCACAGCACACTCTTTACCCCATTACACATAGCACAGCACACTCCTTACATCATCACGCATAGCACAGTACACTCTTTGCCCCATTACACATAGCACAGCACACTCCTTACCATATTACACATAGCACACACTCCTTGCCCCATTACACATAGCACAGCACACTCCTTACCTCATCGCACATAGCACACATATAGGTAACCCCCCCCGCCCCCAAGTATGTATCATCCCCCAATATAGTAGGCATCCCACAATAGGTAATTCCCCTGTTAGTTAGATAGCATCCCAATGTTAGGCTTCCCCCTGTTACTTAGCCCCTGTCCCCCTATGTAATTATCTCTCAGATAACAATCTATATATAGTAAACACCCTGACATCAGTGATAACCGGAAACACACTGGGGGTGCTGGGGGGCCAATATAGAGCTCAGGAAAATGTTGGATGGAAGAAGCATCACTAGAATCTTTAGGGGGAGGGAGGTGTCACTAATCTGCTGTGGAGAGGGAGCATCTGAATAGTGTTAGGTAGGAGGAGAGGGGTGTCACTGGGTCACAGCAGGACGCCTGGGTGGCATTAATGACAATAAGCACACATACTCTCACCTTCTCAGTTTGTATGCTGTAATCTCATATCTGTGCTGCTGCCCTAACACACAGCCCCTACACGGAACATAGCTGGTGTGAAGGTCCATGTACAGGGTGGGACTTTCAAAAGCCCATAGACTAAGGGGGGTGGGGGGGGTATTCATTAGCACAATTAGCGCAAAAAACTTCAGTCCGTGTGCAAAGATTATCAATAGGAGCATGGCCTTTGCTAAATATTGCACTTTTTTTTCATTATACTATTATTTCATACTAAAAAACTACGGCAGGGTATGACTGGAGTACTGCTTCGCACAAGATGAATTTGTAATATAAACCACATCTCTAAAAGCCCCTCCAAACAAATTTTTTTAAAAAGGCGCAGCGCACGTAAACGGCTCAAAAATAGCTGAAATTACTTGCTTAATCTGCAAAAAATATACGCAGTGGACAAAAACACCTTTTTCACTAAATTAATGGCTCAAAAGAATGATACATATGGCCTTACATGTAAGTCTTGCATCTATACTGTGTCAATGGCGCTTGTCCTCTCTCTGCCTGGATTTCAGGTCATGCCGGGTGGGACACATGGGAGCTGCCCGGAACAGCGGGACCGGAGCCGGGGGTTCAGGAGTTGGGAAATATGGTGAGACGCCAGTAAATTCTGGTTTGCGAAACCATGAGTGCTCAGCATTTGACTATGGCTGTATCCATGTTTTCCAAGCAACCCTAGGACTGCATCCATCTTCTCCAGACACTGGGAGTCAAATGTAGAGCATTCAGGGGTTTGCGAACACAAACTTAAGGCCCTATTACATAAAATGATTAACGGCCGTATTTGGACTCTTATCGGCCATTACAGCCGATAATTGCTTTGTGTAATAAAAAGCAATGATCAGCCGACACGCATGAGGTTGGCTGACCATTGTCTTTCAACATGTTGAAAGACAAATGACTATAAAGCAACAATCTGCTGCCATCGTTCCATCTCCTTGCTCCTGCTGATCGGCCCGTGTCACAGCGCCTTTACTATACTTCTGCTTCTCTCTACTCCTAAATAAAGACAGCCTAGACCCACTAGTTTCATATATAAAAACAGACCACAAATCTATAAATAAAGATCATGGTGTGCGGAAGTGACACAACAGGTAGGCTCCTGATAGACCCACTGGGGGGAATTTATCTTTGTATTTACATAGTTTTCTAGTTTCTATTTTTCCTACAATTTTACTCAAAACAAAGGGAAGTAAAAAAGTCCCAAATCAATGGATTGTATGTAAATACAATGATATATTCCCCCATATGCTCTATCTAGGGCCAGTAATTTAAAAGCCTGGTGTTATCTGCGATAATCAAGTTACTCCCTATCCACAGCTCAGCTCTCGTCAATGTTCAGAAGCCCCATAGAGAATGACTGGAGGGCTGATCGTGGATGTGTAAAACGTTCCATTTATTTCTGAAAATGCTTTACCTCTGTTCTCATGATCACTGAGGGCCTCAGTGTTCAGATCCCCACTGATCTACCTACATATAAGGGATAACTTTTGATCATTTTCATAGTGCTTTTAAAGGGGTTGTCCTTAAACACCTGTTTACCCAAGTGCTCACTACCGCTCTCTTCACATCTTGGAGGGGATGTCAGTAGTGATTATTGCATGCGCCAAAATGACGGCTGTATAACTACAAATGTAGCTGCCACTGTCATGCAGTATCATAAGCAGTATAAAAAAGGAAAGTTGCCAAATTATTACACAAACCACCATTTGCTCAAAAAATTTGCAAAAGATGTATAAAAAAGCTGTGTAAATACAATTCCCCAAGGAAATCCAACTACCTCTTTACAGATCTCAGAGCTTACATGCTCACCTCTTCCTGCTCAGTGTCCATTCGTTGTCTGTGGTGGAAGGGCCATTTTAATACATTGGTGGGCCCGATGCACAGCCCTCAAGGGTGGGCCCCTTCTCTTTTTGGCATCCCCCCCAACCCAGCGTTATCAGAATCAGTGCTCCACACACAGTATAATCAGGGCCGGATTAAGGTTGGTGGAGGCCCTGGGCAACAATTTTGTTGGGGCCCCCCCATTTTCTTCCCCCACCAATAAACCATACAGCAATCTTTACAGGTGTCTGATTACTGTAGGGGACTTAGCACCTACCCCTCCTCACTCCTGGCTGTATGGCTCAGCATCCTCCTCTGTTCTGCAGATGATGGTCCCTGGAGGCTGCAGTCCAGAGGAAGATGTCAGACCCTAGAGACAGGATGGGGGAGGAGTGAGCATCGCGGTGTGTTCCCACTTTATTCAATGCGAGAACACAGCACTTTAGCACTTTTTGTGCTCTCTTGCCCACTGTGTTAGCCACCAAAGCTAGCATATGCAGTTGTGAATCGTAGGCAGAACCTGGACTTGCAAGTCTAAGTCCCATCTCCAGTTCCCAACCATGTACACTATCTGAAGCAGTAAAGAGCAGAAAGTACCTAAAGGCTGTGTAGAATCTATATCGGATATGGTACATGTGAATATACCCTAAGGATCATGGCATATATAGCTGCACACAGGCTACATGTCATATGCTGCACACAGGCTATATATACCTTATGCTGCACACAAGCTATATATCATACACTGCACACAGGCTATATACCATACACTGCACACAGGCTATAAATCATACACTGCACACAGGCTATATATCATATAGTGCACACAGGTTACATGTCATATGGTACACACAGGCTATATACCATACACTGCACACAGGCTATATATTATACACTGCACACAGGCTATATACCATACACTGCACACAGGCTATATGTCATATGCTGCACACAGGCTATATATATCATAGGCTGCACACAGGCTATATACCATACACTGAACACAGGCTGTATATCATAGGCTGCACACAGGCTATATACCATACACTGCACACAGGCTATATACCATACACTGCACACAGGCAATATATCATAGGCTGCACGCAGGCTATATACCATACACTGCACACAGGCTATGTATCATACACTGCACACAGACTATATACCATACACTGCACACAGGCTATATATCATAGGCTGCACACAGGCTATATATCATACACTGATCAGAGGCTACATGTCATATGTTGCACACAGGCTATATAGTATATACCCCTGCTCTGTTATATGATGTCACATCCCTGCTGGAGAGATCAGGTTTCCTTGCTAAGGTCCCATGCAGTCCTCTCCTCAGTGAGGGGGAGGGGCTAGGGGAGTGAGGACCTCGGCAAGAGACAGGCACCCGGAAGCTTGACAGGAAGAATCCATTCAAAGACCCACCAGGGGGGAGTCTGAGCCTGCCGGGAGGGAGATGCTTACACAGGATTAACCCTACACCTCTCTCCCTCCCTGGACAGCATGCAGTGTGGCCAGTGCTGTGTCCAGGTAGGGTTTCCACATGCTTTTTGCGCATGGGACTGGCTCCCAGACACCACTTCTGGGTTTGGGCTGGTGGAGGCCCCCTAGTGGTGGAGGCCCCTGGGCACGTGCCCCTTGTGCCCTCCCTTTAATCGGGCCCTGAGTATAATGCCCTGAAAGTGCCCACACACTGTATTAAGAGCTCTAATACATACAGTAGTTACATTATAACTTTATAAAGATATCACCAATGATACCATTACGTAATTCAGAGTCTTTGTTCAGAGTCTTTCACCTTTTCTTTCACTCCATCCAGCTTTGGCCACCTTGAAGTCTTCCACCGGCTGTGAATCCTCTCTCTAGAATCTGCCAGAGAAACATTTTAGGCTCCAACAAATACAGTAGTTACCCGCCTCTGTGCTCCTACTGTATATAGTAGTCCCCCCCCCCCCCCCCGGTGCCCCTATACAGTAGTTACATCCCTCTGTACTCCCACTCAATAATTAGGTATGCTCTGTGCCCCAATTTAGTAGTAAGGTCCCTATATAATAAAGTCACCTCTGTGCAGCCCCAATGTAGTATAGACCCGTGTGTCGCCCCCAGTAGTATAGATAGAACAGCCGGTGTCAGTGAAATTCATCCCGGCCGGTACTGCAGTAACAGTACAGTTTTTACTTTAGCCGCTAGCGATCATGTCCGGAGTGTATACTATGTGTATTCACTCTGGCCGGAATCCCATTCATTTGCAATTAGCAAACTTTTGAATGGGCCCCCCTCCAGTCACGCCAATAATATTAATAGTATTACTTATATACTTACATCCAGCCAGGACAGCAGTGTGTGTGTGTGTTATATACAGCAAGGACAGCACTTCAGTTTCTGAGGAAAAACACAATTTTATACCTTTGCAAATGGCCATCAGCAAAGACAAAAGCATCACCTGTTTTATCTCCTTACCACCTATTTACCTGTGTCTGTACCTCTGTACCTGGTACGGACCTGACAGATTCCCTTAAATGTTTTTCTAGATAATCATTTCTTAACTGGCGGTACCCATTACCTGGAGAACATGAAACACATATTTAGACAACCACCAAAACTTTCTTTTTGGATAACAAAAATACGTCATGCAGAAAAATAAACCGAACATTTAAAAAAAAGCTGAAAAAGGGTCCCTCCAAGAAGAGATATTTGGAGTGATTGGTGCTAACTTTAAAGCGACTCTGTACCCACAATCTAACCCCCCCAAACCACTTGTACCTTCGGATAGCTGCTATTAATCCAAGATCTGTCCTGTGGTCCGTTCGGCAGGGGATGCAGTTATTGTCCAAAAAACAACTTTTAATCCGGCAGCGCCGTGTCTAACGGCCGGGGCTTACATTTGTGTATGCATTAGGCTGGCACACCCTCTCTGTCCTTCCTCTCCACCCTCCTCATCATTAGGAATGCTCTAGGCAGATTGCTTCCTATTCCCCACCTGTGTGTATAATGAACATGGGCTGGATCGTTAATACACCTGTGCAAAGCTCAAACAGCAGTAAATGTTCCTGGATCATTCCTAATGATGAGGAGGGTGGGGAGGAAGGACGGAGAGGTGGTGTCAGCCTAATGCATATACAAATGTAAGCCCCGGCCGTTAGGAACAGCACTGCCGGATTAAAAGTTGTTTTAGGACAAT
Source organism: Dendropsophus ebraccatus (assembly GCF_027789765.1). Lineage (NCBI taxonomy): Eukaryota > Metazoa > Chordata > Amphibia > Anura > Hylidae > Dendropsophus > Dendropsophus ebraccatus. The sequence continues at coordinate 64,870,673 of NC_091455.1, read as the reverse complement.
AACTGCATCCCCTGCCGAACAGACCCAAGGACAGATCTTGGATTACAAGCAGCTATCCAAAGGTACAAGTGGTTTGGGGGGGACATATTGTGGGTACAGAGTCGCTTTAAACATGCATCAAAGCGTTTCATGCAAGGTCCACAATTGCCATAGTAATAATTGTCTGACACAATCCCAATCAATGTCTTCAAGCTATAAACTATACATAAAGCTAAAGTGGAAAGTTAATCCCCATGTACATATTTTTGTCAGGAAGAAAGATTTCAGATTAATTTGTGTCTGAAGGAGGATTAAAAGCTCTAAAGTTCATGGGCAGACAGGAAGTCTCAGATATAAAAATAGGTTGTATCACTTACAAAATAATGTGATTTATTTTCCATTTCAGCTATGTCAATCCAACGTGTCATTAGCATTTTTTTGTGCTGAACATTTGGACTTTTAGATCTTTTTTGTTACTTCCTCTACGAATGATGAAATATTGTTCTGTACATTTCCCCTGACTACACAACATACATTTTTCTTTAATGTACCAGAGATTCTTTTATGCGTTACAAAAATGCTCAGTTGCTGGCGAGTAATTGTACTGACCTTTACTAGGCATGTTTTCTCGGATTTTATTATCACACATAGTTGCATAATGGAACATTTTAATATACACCCAAATGAATACTTAGCAAATAATGTTCATTAAGTAGCATCTAACAAATAGATTACACTACTAAAACTATTTTACTAACAACTCTAGTTGTTATTAACATTAAGGCTCTAATGTCTACATCTATGGTCTATGCTTTTAAAAATTAAGAAGATTTTTGCTACAAGTGTTCTGGTGTAGAAAACTGTAGTTGCGGAGCCCTACTATAGAAGAGTACTTGGCTAGAATGCTTAGCAATGTGCATTGCAGCAATCCATTAAACATGGACAGTGCTGGCTACGTTTTGGCCTGACCAAAACATTGGGATAACTGATGGTGTGAACAATGTATAAGAAGAAATGCATCATCAATTACTGTATTTTAAGTAAAGAATATCAATTCAGACTGCCAAAGTGTGTAGACAATGATATACTATACTCAATAAATCTAAATTCTCCCTGTCCCCCGTGGCTAAAATTCTCTTTCCCTTTCTATTCTATTTTACTACTTTTATAATGTGAAGCTTGGTTCCTTGGTTCCTCTTAAATAAGACACCCCAACTACCCTACCAACTAGCCTAAAGTAAGGAATTCCCCCCCCCCCCGAAAATAAAGCACCCCCTACTCTAAACTAGGGCACCCCCCAAAAGTAAGGAGCCCCCTGAAAGTAAAGCCACCCGTTCCCACATTCCCACCTGCCGCCACCCAGGACTCACCTAATCCCCTTGTGGACATTCACAGTCAGTGCCGCAAGCATACTGGTCCATAGCCCCCACGTCCTCCGCAAGTCCCGCCGCACGTCATGCCACATGCTTGACATATGTCCAACATGCCCTACTGCATGCCTGACAAACTTCCCGCTGGCACATCATTCTGCTGATGCGCTCTTGGTCCCGGGGTGAGTACTCCATGGAGGTCAGTGGAGGATGTCTTATTTCTCTACCTCCAGTCGTGGGGGGGGGGGGGGGGCGGTTATTGGTTACTTTTTTTTACAAAAACATATAAATCCTATTCTTTCTTTTTTATATTGTACATTACTACAGGCTTTGCATCTCAAAAATGTGAAGACCCTTCCCTATATTATTATTTATATTTTGTGATTTTGATAATTATTGCTAATCAGGATCATTATATTATTAACCTGACTATATACAACACCAACTTAGGTTTCCTTATAAGAGATAACTCACTAAGGGATTAGGTTACATGCTGTCCATAAAAATCAATGAAGTGGGGAGAGGCAGAGAAGAACAGTGAGAGAGACAGGGGAAGAAACAAGTGTGCAGCTTCTATTTCATCTTAGGGCTGAATTTACAGCTACAATACTCAGCACTGTTGGATAGTATGCTCCATGCTGCTGCTATTTCTGAGGGTGTGCTATAGAGATGCAGGAAGGGAAATCTCTTCTTTTATGTCCTTTCTGTGGGAGACATCATAGTAGTTAGCCTCTACGCCAAATAACAGTTGCCTATCGACGATAAGACTTGTGAAAAATACCAGCCACAAATCATATATTGGCGGGCAATTGTGTTTTTCCTCATATACAAACATTATAACTCATTCTTAAAAAGTCCCCTGCAAAGGCAGATACAGTTCACAGTGTTCCTCTCATAGGTGCAGCTGCCAACAGAAGTTGGGGTTGCTGTGGAAATGTCCTGGGTGGTGGTGGCATGCAGGAGACCTATTCTTCTTATTGTGCTTGTGCACAGATCGCACGCTTAGGACGTTTCCACAGCAACCTGAACTGCTGCCATCAGCTGTATATGAATGCTCAAGTTTAAAAGCCAACATGGTTACACAAATACGGTTCAGGGAAGAAAAAGAGTGCTGCACCTCGCACCTATGGCTGATACTAGTACCTCTCGGCTGCATAAAAGACATCAGAATTCTGTATGTGAATTGATCAAGCCACACTGCCCCATGTACCTCGTGCAGGTATCTGATACACATGGGTCCCTACACTAAGTCCACACTGTGCCGGTCAGCGACCACCACCCCCGCAGGCGTGCACAGTCAGGGAAGGGAGGCCATGGAACGGCCCTGCAACCCCCATGCCACAGGACCAGACCCAAAAATGCCACACCAAAACCCAGCCAGCACCACCGGCGGAGGAAGCTGCCCCCAAACAGCACAAGTCTGGATAAGGTATTGCACTCACCATAGCTATCAAAGATAGAATGGGACAGACAGGAGGGATTAAAACCATGAGCACTCAGGTGTCTCCTGCTAATTGCGGTCATGTGGGTCTCACCAGGAGGAGTGCAAAACACGGAGAAAAGAGAGAAACAAAATACGGTTCAGGGAAGAAAAAGAGTGCTGCACCTCGCACCTATGGCTGATACTAGTACCTCTCGGCTGCATAAAAGACATCAGAATTCTGTATGTGAATTGATCAAGCCACACTGCCCCATGTACCTCGTGCAGGTATCTGATACACATGGGTCCCTACACTAAGTCCACACTGTGCCGGTCAGCGACCACCACCCCCGCAGGCGTGCATAGTCAGGGAAGGGAGGCCATGGAACGGCCCTGCAACCCCCATGCCACAGGACCAGACCCAAAAATGCCACACCAAAACCCAGCCAGCACCACCGGCGGAGGAAGCTGCCCCCAAACAGCACAAGCTAGCTATAGCTATGATAGCTATGGTGAGTGCAATACCTTATCCAGACTTGTGCTGTTTGGGGGCAGCTTCCTCCGCCGGTGGTGCTGGCTGGGTTTCGGTGTGGCATTTTTGGGTCTGGTCCTGTGGCATGGGGGTTGCAGGGCTGTTCCATGGCCTCCCTTCCCTGACTGTGCACACCTGCGGGGGTGGTGGTCGCTGACTGGCACAGTGTGGACTTAGTGTAGGGACCCATGTGTATCAGATACCTGCACGAGGTACATGGGGCAGTGTGGCTTGATCAATTCACATACAGAATTCTGATGTTTTTTATGCAGCCGAGAGGTACTAGTATCAGCCATAGGTGTGAGGTGCAGCACTCTTTTTCTTCCCTGAACCGTATTTTGTTTCTCTCTTTTCTCCGTGTTTTGCACTCCTCCTGGTGAGACCCACATGACCGCAATTAGCAGGAGACATCTGAGTGCTCATGGTTTTAATCCCTCCTGTCTGTCCTATTCTATCTTTGATAGCTATGGTGAGTGCAATACCTTATCCAGACTTGTGCTGTTTGGGGGCAGCTTCCTCCGCCGGTGGTGCTGGCTGGGTTTTGGTGTGGCATTTTTGGGTCTGGTCCTGTGGCATGGGGGTTGCAGGGCCGTTCCATGGCCTCCCTTCCCTGACTGTGCACACCTGCGGGGGTGGTGGTCGCTGACTGGCACAGTGTGGACTTAGTGTAGGGACCCATGTGTATCAGATACCTGCACGAGGTACATGGGGCAGTGTGGCTTGATCAATTCACATACAGAATTCTGATGTTTTTTATGCAGCCGAGAGGTACTAGTATCAGCCATAGGTGTGAGGTGCAGCACTCTTTTTCTTCCCTGAACCGTATGGTTACACAAATGCTTTAGTTATAGAAATGTCACCATGTGTATGTGTATTTCCAAACTGTCATGCAAATGGTTAATGACTAGAGATAAGTGAGTAGTGAAATTTTCGACTTTCGCAAATTCGAATCGAATAGGCACCGAGATTCGACTATTCAAAAGTCTATTCTATTGAAAAAAATTCTCGGCACTTGGAAATCCAAATTCGACCACTTGGAGGTCACCAAGTCCCCCATGAAACCTCCCTAAATAATGCCAACACCTCCAGAATTACACTGTGACATCAGGGGGAGCATGCCTGTGTGCACCCCAAACCCCAAAATCGCAGTATAATGCCACTCTCCGCAGTTGCGAATGAAACATATTTGCAACTGCTTTACGAATGTTTACGGCAATGTTCACACTTTTCCTTTGTATTTCTTGGGCAGCGTTACCTACATAATTCCAATGTGTGTCCATAGAACGTCACGTTATTCGCGCGTATCAAGCATCATGCTGTACGAACGTTACTGGAACAGTATGTATGATGTGCCTTTTACTAGACTACTAAAACAATAGCTACACATGCCTTTTACTAGGCTACTGGAACAATAGCTACATGTGCCTTTTACTAGGCTACTGGGACAATAGCTACATGTGCCTTTTACTGGGCAACTGGCACAATAGGTATCACATGCCTTTTACTGGGCAACTGGCACAAAAGGTATCACATGCCTTTTACTTGGCAACTGGCACAATAGGTATCAAGTGCCTTTTACTGGGCAACTGGCACAAACTATAAGTCACTATAAGTCACTTGGACACACAGGGTCCAGGAATGAATACAGCTGCTGCTGTTATATCATCTATGTCCTAGCACTAAGAAGTGCTTTGGATTCAAAGATGACTTTTTCGCTGGATATTAGCTCTAAAAAAAGGACTTATGGGTTCAGTAGTAAGCCTCTCCCTGCTCCAAGATCTCTCCCTGGCTAGGTTGAAAGCGCATGTGCGGACAAGAGGCGGAAGTCAATTATTAAATATTCAAGGTCATGTGGTTCAGCCATCCAATGAGGGTAAACGCCGATTTCGCGCTGCGTGCGTACTCCCAGGGTCCCTCATGGCCTCCGTGCATTGTGATTGGATTTTAAAAAGCACCAACTGCGATGGGAGGGCTTTCAAATGTTTCCCGCATTTTTGTCACACTACTCGATTGAATTCCAATCTTTCCAATACCGCAATATTCGATTGAATACCTACTTGATCGAATCGTATTCGCTCATCTCTATTAGTGACTCCAAACATAGATTTGCTGTTGTGTAAGTACAGTTCCATCATTGGGCCAATTCATTTAATATGTTTGAATACATTGCTTGCCATTCTTTTGCAATTAGGGGGGTAATAAGGAGTTGTATTTTCTTAAAGCATAAAAATAATAAATGATCGACGTAAAGAGAAAATATAATCACTATACATATGAAAGCATACTGTTGCTGACCAGATCCCAGGATACCAAAACCAATGGTGAACCATTCTCGGAATACAAAGGCTAACATTATCAATAATACCAGTAAACAAGCAATAATAATACTGTCACACTATGACCACACAGTGACTGAAGAATACCGCCATTTAGTTACTAAAAAGCGCACTATATAGAGACAAATATTCATGCCAAACAGAGAACATACAGTGGTATATACACTACCAGCTATACAGTGGCTGTTTAGATCCTATAATTAAAATGCAGTTATTTCCTCTGACTCACAGTCATCGTTCTTTTGCCTTTCTTTCTCCTTCCAGCTCAAACCATGGCTTCTCCTGGCCACGATGGTCCTAATGGTAATAATTCTTCTCCCATAAATGGGTAGGTGCCCCCTAGATTGTAGGTAGGTGTGCCTATTAGTTAACAGATTTCCCCAGTAGGTCAATAGATTTTTCCAGTTCAGTAAATAGATCTACCATTTAGGTTGTTAGCCCCCCTCTTCAGTGGGTGGAATGGTGCTCCAATATATAGGTAGTTGCCAGCAGTTATTTAGGGCCAAGGCCCAACCACCAGTGACCAGATATGATGACACCCTGCTATATAGGCAGTTACAGTTTAATTGTATTAGTTTCTTTGTAGTGAGATTGAGAATCTTTGTATTGTGTGATTCACATCTTAATACATAATAACAATAATCATCATCATCATCATCTTCATGTAAATTAGCGATAGCTCTTCAGTAATATAAATCAGCAATATCTGTTTTTTCTACTATTATGCTCAATCATCATGCTTCTGTTCTATTATATTTCAGGGCTGCTCATATGCCTCAGAAGTATAGGCCTAATTTGTGGTTATATCCTCTATACCTATTGTACCTGTATCATTTATTACAGGTAATAATTAGATTTAGCAGAAACTTATTATATTGTGGGATGAATCCTAAGATTTTAAAATCAGTGAGAAGAGAAAATTAAATAAAGATAAATACATTTTAAGAAATGGTCAATACATATAGTAGTTGAGTAATATACTATTACAATCAAAAATTTGTTTTGCATTGTCCTGCTATGTAACTCCTCTACAAACTGTATATGTTCCATGTTAGAGTACATACTGTAAAGCAGTGTAAACTGTTCCTCTCCATGGTAGATATCAAGGTAGTATTGACCTTTTCAATGGCATCTGTTTGGAGCATAAGGATAGAGATATTATTGCAGTCTAAGGCTACAGCGTAACTGCACGCAACATTCAGAACTGCATATGAAACCTGAACTTTAAAATTCCATGGAAAATCACTGTCATCTGTCCAGGGCACCACTAGTACTCCTCAATCACTATATTCGTATATGATTAGAAATTTTACAATCTTACAGGAAATATGAACATTATGCTTTAGAATCTTATTCTAAATAGACATAAAAATATGAATGTTACCTACTCCATATTTTATTAATTTATGATTTTCACACTATGGGAGGATGAGATTTAATATATACTTTAAATACCATTAAATCAGAATGTCATGCAGGGGTAAAGGAGTGGGCCCTGATCTCGCCCACAGCCTCTGTTTCTGTCTCTCCCCTACGAGCTGATCTTCTGCTAGGCCTTAAGTGACAACTGGGCAACAAACAAAGCGCAATGTCTGGTTTCGGACCACAGTTTAGCTCAATGTTGAGCGATCAACGCGGATACTGCCAACTTCCACTTCTTTGGCATGTAACAATGAGATAGTTTGTGTATCCTATCGTTCATATATAACTTGCTGTAGTGAGTGTGCGATACATGAACAAAGTACACTCACGTTTCAGTAGTCTTCATCTTGACTTCTTTATTTGAAAGCAATATACTAGATTCGGCTGTGTGTAGCCAGAGCACTGGAGGTAGCTCGAGGTTAGGCGACCTCTCCCTGCCGCGCAACGTTTCGGAAGGCGGGGCTTCCTTACTCATGCGCCCATTAGTAAGGAAGCCCCGCCTTCCGAAACGTTGCGCGGCAGGGAGAGGACGCCTAACCTCGAGCTACCTCCAGTGCTCTGACTACACACAGCCGAATCTAGTATATTGCTTTCAAATAAAGAAGTCAAGATGAAGACTTCTGAAACGTGAGTGTACTTTGTTCATGTATCGCACACTCACTACAGCAAGTTATATATGAACGATAGGATACACGAACTATCTCAACTGGGCAACAAACCCTACAATACAAAAGTGCACAGCAAAAGATGGAGGACAAATACTGAAGACAAATAGAAATTGGGTAGAACTAGAGCCTTGTCAAACTAAGAGGGTGTCAAGGAACAACATTGTCAGAGAGGAGAATAGTCAGAAGTACATGCAAACGATCAGCCGCAGAGCATTCCTCCCTGCGGGGACTCAAAGGAGTTGAGACTATCAGTACTGGAAGCTCTCCAGGTAAGTCAGTTCTAACACAGAAAGTCTGTAGTATCGCCAATGCCATACATACTGTGTTTTGTATGCAGGTGCTAGGCTGCATGTAGGGTTTTAGAGTAAAAATCAATAAAATTTTCACTTAATAAATCAATAAGCAAAATATTCTTAATTCACAGTATATTCTATATTCACAAGACTCTTCTTTAAGGTATGATGACCTAAGCATACAATTCCCAATAACAATATCTACTGTACGTTACCAGGACTCCTGTAAGTGTGGCACGGGACATGTAGGCTAATGTTACAGTATTTGCAGTGATATGTACAGACTCTTAATAAGAGTCTATGAGACAGTCTTGTGCACACAGACACATAGCAAGTAGAGAAGTGAGCAGCCCATTAGTTTAAAAGTTCTTTAATTTTTTCTTTTTTTTTCAATAGGTCATACACTTTGACTTATCCTTCTAGGTAAGTAATGGGGATGCATGTTCATGTCTATTTTCCATCTCCTATGTAGCAAGTATATTTTTATGAGAGCAGGCATGAGATAGCTAATATCCTATGAAACCTAGCACTAATTCAACTGCAGCTTCCTTGCCAGACAGTGTTGTGAGCTATTCAACACTGTTGGTAATTCCTCCTAACCACTAATGAATGTTAGGTATTAATAGTCTCTTCTGTAAGAGAATTAACAAATTTGTCGCCCTTGAGAAATACCTCAGCCCTCCACAAGCATTCTAAGCAGCGAAGACAAATGAATTAGTTTTATTTTTACTCTCTTTATTACAACTTTAAGAACTGCAACAATGTTTACATTTTAAATCCCTGCATTGTAACATCTATCACATTTTATTATGTGATTAAGGCACACTAAATACACGTCATTGGACTTACAATGATTACGTCACATCATGTGATCAGCATATGTATACAATGTGCAAAAAATTTAGATTGTAACCCCAGATGTGTAACAAACTTGAGAGATAGACTTGTGAGGGCGGATGTTGGTATAAAAATTTCAGACCTGCAGAGAGTGATTTGCAGTGTGAGAGTAAGAACGTGGTTTATTTGATATAGTGCCCATGTGGCTTAATATACATTGGGGAGACCACACAGAAAATGGAAGATCGAATAGTACAACACAAATCATCTATTAGTTGTCAAATCTCCTATTACCAGTCCCACATAATTTTTACAAATGTCAACACCAGATTTCACAATTGAAATTTGAGATAATCGAGCAAGTACGCCTACCCATGAGAGGAGGGGATATCATACGGTATCTATTGAAACGTGAAGCCTTCTGGATTCCCTTTCTCTGCATTCACTCATATGGCTTAAAGTGTACCTGTTGTTATTTATTTCAAAATCTAAACCAAAAGTCGATGTGTTATAAAGAAAGTTTGCAATTTACATACAGTACATTATTTTTTTTTTTAAGCTATCATGGAGAACACAGCACCTCCTGTTTTCTGACTGTCAAAGAACAGGAAACAGTCAGAAAACAGGAAGTCCAGTGTATCCCAGGCCATCTGAGCGCTCACAGAGAAGTCAGTCATGTGATTGATGGACACATTGAACCATGACTCTCTGTACTGGCTGGAATTCCTGTGTTTAGTATGTTTTATTCAACGAGCCAAGTCAGAAAATCTTCCTTCACTGGGCCTGGATTTCTGGTAAGTGCAGCTTTGTTTTACAGCATGATAACAACAAATAAAATAATAAATGTATATTGCAAACTTGTTGTACATCACATTTACTGTAAACCCCCTCCCCTCTATGATGTGGCTCCATTAATTCTAATGAATGAGGGATCATAGTGAAGAAATAGCTGTGTATTACTATGTAACATTGTGAGTCATTGATTCAGAAATTTAGACTGGTGCAAACTGGCCACAGCAGCCAATCACAGCTCAGCTATCAGCTCTGGTGAAAGGAAAGAGGAGCTGTCATTAGTTGCTGTGGGCAGTTTGCACCAATCTAAATTTTACACCCATTGATAAATCTCTCCCTTAGAATTTAGCTCTGGGAGACTCCTATATACCTTGATTCTATCGGGGAGCAACAACAAGGCTGTATGTGTGTGTGTGTGTGTGTGTGTGTTAAGAGTGACATAACTTGGGAAATATCCAATAAGGTATCCATCCACAGACAACTGTTTGGGGGTAGTAGTACGAGGCCAGTGGAAGCGTGTAAACGCGAAACGATCAAAGCCTTAGTGGAACGCACACAGCATGTCTGCCTGTTACCTATTATGGTGATGATACATTAAATCCAGCACTTGTATGGTGAGTGACCACCTTCTTGTTTACTTTGTTGCTTTAAAATCATGTATTAACATTGCCGTACTAAACTGGTGACTCGTGTGTTTGTTTGAGGGGGTTTTTATCTAGTGGGAGCAAAGCCTAGTACGTGCATTCAAGGGAAAGAAAGTTGACCACAGCGAGATAAACCAAAACACTGCAGAGAGATTTGCTAGGCTTTGATCCCACTAGCCAGAATCCTGCTCCACACTGATGAGGGGACAAATACCCTGAAACAGCTGTCTGTGGATGTATGCACACAAAAACAGCTCACCGCAATGGCAAGATACAGACCCACTACAGACATGAAAATAGTTAAAAGCAGCCCCCCCCCAACTGTCAAAAAAACCACTTCCACAAAAATAATGAGGCTCTTGGTTACATTTGAAAATGGTGTAAACTACCCCACCACGTTACGTTGGCCTCATATTGGGGCAGTCCTACACTGTACTATGGCCTCTCCATGGCATGAAATACGCCTATGCTCTGGGCATGCAAGATCTGTCTTATACCGGCACAAGTAATTACACCACCTGGGTGGGATAGGTGGAGTGCACGACCAAGTAGAGGCAGCCACTCCCCCATTTGGAACCCCCATTTTTTTCTGTGTTGGTAACCAAGAGCCTCATTATTTTTGTGGAATTTTTTTTGGGCAGTTGAGGGGGCTGCTTTTAACTATTTTCATGTCTGTAGTGGGTCTGTATCTTGCCACTGCGGTGAGCTGTTGCATTTTTTTTGTGTGTTTGCAACTTCAGCCATAGCAACGTGCTCCTGCCTAGTTTGAATGGTGTTCTAGGAGAGCTGACCAAATTTGTCTTTTTTTTTCTGTGGATGTATAACTTGCCTGGATATTTCCCAAGTCATGTCAAAGATCAATGATAAAAGAATTGTTTATCATCAGTTGTAGATAACCAGTGAAGCCTATGTATCCAATGAAGCCTATGGCTGTGCTTTATATAAATTTCCTTGCTTTAACCCCTTGCCGCAAAATGACGTTTGGGGAACGTCATGTAAAGTAGGTAGTTAATGCAACATGACGTTCCCCAAACGTCATGTTGTTCCTGCCTCCCCCCGCAGCCCGTAAGTGAGATCGGGCAGCGGGAGGAGGCAGTATCACACCACATCCTCCCGCTGCCTCTGCCCGGAGGGGAGCCGCGCTCCCCCCGGGCAGTTAACCCCATAAACGCCGCGGTCGATGCGACCGCAGCGTCTATGGGGGAGATGTGGTGTTTGCCGGTGATCGGGCGGCGGGAGGAGGCTGCAGGACATTGCATCCTCCCGCCGCCACTGTTACAGTGTCCCCTGGCCCCCCTTCCACTGCCGCCGGTACCGGAGATCGCCGATATCAACATTATACCGGCAATCTCCGGTACCGGCGCCGCCGACAGCTTTCATCTCCCCCCACCGTGAATCCACGGTGGGGGGAGATGAAAATGTAATCATCAGACCCCAGATCAGCCCTCCTAGTGCCCCGATCTCTAACCCGCTCCCTCCCCGGGCGGCCATCAGATCCAAGATGGCCGCCCCCATCCCAGCGAACAAACGATGTTTGTTCGCAGGGATGGAAATGAAAGAATGATCAAAGCCCCATGCTCTCCGCCACCGGAGGTAGCGGAGAGCATGGGGCAGTGATCGGGGACCCCCCCGTGTGGTCCCGGAGCAGGCGATCGGCGGTATATACTATATACCGCCGATCGCCTGTTCCCAGTGCTGCCGGCACTTTTTATCCCCTGTCACCATAAATCATTGGTGACAGGGGATAAAAAGTGTTACAGTGTCGCCCCCCAAGTCGCCCCCCACCCCCCCAGTCACCCCCGTCCCCCAGTCACCCGCCCTTCCCATTATACGTTACCTGATCCTGGAGCTCCTTCCTCTTCGGTGTCCTGGCTGCTTCTGATGTGCGCATGTGCGCCAGAAGCGTCCAGCTCTGAAAATTTAAAGTGACAGAGACCAATTTGGTCTCTGTCACTAAACTATGATTACTGTGATAGAAAATATCACAGTAATCATAGTAATACAGTGAAAATGAATGGATAAAGTACAAAAAGTGAAAAACACACACAAAAAAAAACACACACACTTTTTATTATAGTAATAATTGCAGTTTACTCCCAAATTACCCGTAACCACCGCACGTTGCCCATAACCGCCCCAGGTTGGCCGAAATCACGCCAGATTGCACGTAACCACCACACGTTGCCCGTAACAACCGCACATTCCCCTTAACCCCCGCACGTTGCCAGTAACAACCGCACATTGCCCGTAACCACCGCACGTTGCCCGTAACCACCGCACGTTGCCCGTAATCATGCCAGATTGCCCGTAACAACCACACGTTGCCCCTAACCACCGCACGTTGCCCCTAACCACTCCAGGTTGCATGTAATCACAACAGATTACCCGTAACCACCCCAGGTTGCCCGTAATCACGCCAGATTACACTTAACCACTGCACATTGCCCGTAACAACCGCACATTGCCCGTAACCACCGCACGTTGCCCGTAACAACCGCAAGTTGCCCGTAACCACCGCACGTTGCCCGTAACCAACGCACGTTGCCCGTAATCATGCCAGATTGCACGTAACAACCGCACGTTGCCGGTAACCACCGCACGTTGCCCGTAACCACCGCACGTTGCCCGTAATCATGCCAGATTGCCCGTAACAACCACACGTTGCCTCTAACCACCCCAGGTTGCATGTAATCACAACAGATTACCCGTAACCACCCCAGGTTGCCCATAATCACGCCAGATTACACTTAACCACCGCACGTTGCCCGTAACCACCGCACGTTGCCGGTAACCACCGCACATTGCCCGTAACCACCGCACGTTGCCCGTAATCACGCCAGATTGCACGTAACCACCGCACGTTGCCCCTAACCGCCCCAGGTTGCCTGTAATCACACCAGATTACCCGTAACCACTGCACGTTGCCCCTAATCGCCCCAGGTTGCCCGTAATCACGCCAGATTACACGTAACGACCGCACGTTGCCACTGACGGCCGCACGTTGCCACTGACGGCCGCACGTTGCCACTGACGGCCGCACGTTGCCACTGACGGCCGCACGTTGCCCCTAACCACCCCAAATTGCCAAAGACCCCCTCCAGATTGCCGTAACCAACCCAAATTACATATAAGCACTTCAGTTTATCCGTAACCAACCCAGATTGTCCGTAACCACCCCACGTTGGCCGTAACCACAGCAGGTTACCTGTAACCACCCCAGATTGTCTGTAACCACCGCAGATTACCCATAACCACCTCCAGATTACCCGTAACCACCTCCAGATTACCTGGAACCACCCCAGATTACCCGTAACCACCCCACATTACCTGTAATCTAATTTTTTTATTGTATTTTAGTAACTGTGCTATTCTAATAACTGTTTCTAGCTGCGGTTTTGCTCCAGCAAATTGGCGCTCCTTCCCTTCTGAGCCCGGCTGTGTGCCCATACAGTGGTTTATGCCCACATATGGGGTACCGTTCTACTCAGGAGAACCTGCGTTACAGATTTTGGGGTACGCTTTCTTTCCTGTTCCTCGTGAAATTTAGAAATTTCCAACTAAAGGAACATATTACTGGAAAAATTCGAGTTTTTCATTTTTACTGTCTACTTTTGAATACTTTCCTCTAATACCTGTGGGGTCAAAATGGTCACCACACCCCAAGATGAATTCTTTGAGGGGTGTACTTTCCAAAATGGGATGACTTATGGCGAGATTTTACTACACTGGCACTACAGGGGCACTAAAAAATGCACCTGGCGCTCAGAAACTTCTTCAGCAAAATCTGCACTGAAAATGCTAATTGGCGCTCCCTTCCTTCTGATCCCTGCTGTGTGCCCATAGAGTGGTTTATACCCACATATGCGGTACCGTTCTACTCACGAGAACCTGCGTTATAAATTTTTGGGTACATTTTCTCTCCTGTTCCTCGTGAAATTGAGAAATTTCAAACTAAACAAACATATTATTGGAAAAATTTGAGTTTTTCTTTTTTACTCTCTACTTTTAAATACTTTCCTCTAATACCTGTGGGGTCAAAATGGTCACCACACCCCAAGATGAATTCTTTGAGGGGTGTACTTTCCTAAATGGGGTGACTTTTGGGGGGGTTCTATTCTGCTGACACTACAGGGGCGCTGCAAATGCACCTGGCGCTCAGAAACTTCTTCGGAAAAATCTGCACTGAAAATGCTAATTGGCGCTCCTTCCCTTCTGAGCCCAGCTGGGTGCCCATACAGTGGTTTATGCCCACATATGGGGTACCATTCTACTCAGGAGAACCTGCGTTACAGATTTTGGCATGCAGCTTCTCCCCTGTTCCTCGTGAAATTGAGAAATTTCCAACTAAACGAACATATTATTGGAAAAATTCTAGTTTTTCAATTTTACTGTCTTATTTTGAATACTTTCCTCTAATACCTGTGGGGTCAAAATGGTCACCACACCCAAAGATGAATTCCTTGATGGGTGTACTTTCCAAAATGGGGTGACTTATGGGGGGTTTCTCGTCTGCGGACACTACAGGGGCGCTGCAAACGCTCCTGGCGCTCAGAAACTTCTTCAGAAAAATCTGCATTGAAAAAGCTAATTGGCGCTCCTTCCCTTCTGAGCCCGGCTGTGTGGCCATACAGTGGTTTACGCCCACATATGGGGTACCGTTGTATTCAGGAGAACCTGCGTTACAAATTTTGGGGTACTTTTTTTCTCTTGTTCCTCGTGAAATTGAGAAATTTCAAACTAAACAAACATATTATTGTAAAAATTCGTGTTTTTCATTTTTACTGTCTAATTCTGAATACTTTCCTCTAATACCTGTGGGGTCAAAGTGCTCATCCTACCCAAAGATGAATTCTTTGAGGGGTGTAGTTTCGAAAATGGGGTGACTTTTGGGGGGATTCTATTCTGCGGACACTACAGGGGCTCTGCAAACGCACCTGGCGCTCAGAAACTTCTTCAGCAAAATCTGCATTAAAAAAGCCAATTGTCGCTCCCTTCCTTCTGAGCCCTGCTGTGTGCCCATACAGTGGTTTACGCCCACATATGGGGTACCGTTGTATTCAGGAAAACCTGCGTTACAAATTTTGGCATGCTTTTTTTCACATGTTCCTTTTGAAAATGAGAAACTTTAATCTAAACGTTTATATTATTTGAAAATTTAAATTTTTGATTTTTTTACGGCCTAATTGTGAATACTTTCCTCCAGCCCCTGTAGGGTTAAAATGCTCATTATACCCCTAGATTAATTCTTTAAGGTGTCTAGTTTCCAAAATGGGGTCACTTATGGGGGTTTCCAGTATACAAGCCTTCTAAATCCATTTAAAAAAAGAACTGGTCCCTAAAAAAAATCAGTTTTGGAAATTTTCACAAAATGTGATAATTTGCTAATAAATTTCTAAGCCCAGTAACACCCTAAAAAAGTAAAATATGTTTTCAAAATTATGCCAGAATAAAGAGGACATATTGGTAATGTGATTTAGCAACTAATTTATGTGCTATGACTTGCTTTTTTAGAAGCAGAGAATTTCAGAAGTTCATAAAATGCAAAATTTTCAAATTTTTCATGATATTTTGATGTTTTTCACAAAAAATACACAAAGTAGTGACCAAATTTTGCCACTAATATAAAGTGCCATATGTGACGAAAAAACAATCTCAGAATCGCTAGCATACGTTACAGCATCACTGAGCTATAAGAGCATAAAGTGAGACAGGTCAGATTTTGAAAAATGAGCCTGGTCATTAAGGCCAAAACAGGCTTTAGAGGCAAGGGGTTAAAATGTTTATTTATGAAAAATCACCTAAGACTACATTATATTGTCTATTTCGTATTCTATTTTTGGAGGATACTGCACAAATCATGTGTATGCTGGGAAATTGTTGCTTTATGTTCCTGTCATTTTCTCAATTATTCACCATTCTAACTTTTAGCCAATCATTTCACTCCAGCGTCCTTAATCAGTAGCCATAGTAACTAAAATGTGCGCTAAGTGGAAAAGAGCCATGCTTAATTGATGCCTAAATGCAATTATATATATCGATACTGAATGCAGAATCTATTGGTACATATTGTTTCATCAACAATAATATTCCAGCTTTTATCCTGCAATTATTGCAGTCACCTTTGTCTATAAATAAATCTTTATCTGAGTGCTATGCTGACAACAATACACAGTGTTCATAGGAATGAAATCAGACTTGCAGAATGCTCCCCTTAAAAGTAGCACTAAGTTATTAATGAGGCATACATAACTAAAAAGTATACAGCAAATACAGATGGATCCCACAGTTATGTATGCACTAGGCTTCTTGTAGGGGTGCTTCATGCATTCTTTGCCTTCTTTTATCTGGAGAAGTTTAAAGATAAGGTGGAAAGTTTCTGAAGTGTTGAGAGTGTTCAGAGAAACCAATGCAGGAAACCCATCAAGTTTAGTAGCTAGAGAAGTTATCCATTGACTTGTGATCCCTGCTGTGGGTGATAGCATATTCTTACACATTAGGAGGATACATTGTCACTTTCATTAACATATGTGAGTGTAAAATAAAAGGTTAACTATATTCTAAACAAAACACAATGCTTAAGATGGAATTTATAACCCTAAAAATGTATAAATAATATTATAGACTAAAACCATGAAAAATGCACAATCACCCACTGTGCTATTTCAGATAATCCATCATACTCACTGACTGGTAGAGCGGTTTTATCTTTGACAGCCAATGACTGATTGGTTGTCACAGTCCACTCCTTCATCCTAGCTTCACTAAATATTGATATAAATAGAATTTGTTAAAGTGTTCTAATCTAGAATAGTAATTATTCTAGAAGTATCTTTATATTTTCACATAAAGATATGTCACTATGGTTTTCAAATAATTCCCCAACAGCTATTTTGCAGGATTTTTTAAACTGCAAAAAATGCTCTAAAGAAGAAGAAACCAGGAGGATAGGTACTGCTTTATTGGCAACTGCCCTGGATTACAATATTGCAAAGAGCGGCATATATCAATATTAGTACAAAAGTAAAAATTCTAATAAAGGGAGGGCCCAGTTCATAGCAATACCCAGGGGCCTATAATGCTGTTAAGACGGTCTTGTTCTGGGCTGAAGGTGCCTTTATGCACTTCCACCACTAGATGTCTCTCTATCTTCTATGTACTGTATGGCACGGCTGAAGGAAGGTTTACAAGGGGTTAAGTGTGAACATGACTGATTGCATGTATTTTCTATGTCTATGCCCCCTCCCTGCAAGTAGCTCACTGTGCTAAACCAACTCCTCTTCTGAAGCAAGCAGATACTTTGTCCAAACTTCCTAAAAGTATATTATACAGTATATCTATGTGTGGCAGTGATTAAAATTTTAAAGTATTTCAAGTACCAAGCGTATTACAAGGGATCTCAGTCAGCAACCTCAAACTGTTGTACTTTTGCACTTTATTGAAGGAACTGTGATTTTCCGTGTACTGTGCCTTTAAAGCGACTCCGTACCCACAATCTGTCTCCCCCAAACCACTTGTACCTTGGGATAGCTGCTTTTAATCCAAGATCTGTCCTGGGGTCAGTTCAGCAGGGGATGCAGTTATTGTCATAAAAACAACTTTTAATCCGGCAGCGCTGTGTCTAACGGCCGGGGCTTACATTTGTATATGCATTAGGCTGGCACCACCTCTCCGTCCTTCCTCCCCACCCTCCTCATTATTAGGAATGATCCAGGAACATTTACTGCTGTTTGAGCTTTGCACAGGTGTATTAACGATCCAGCCAATGTGCCGGACTGCCACAGGTGGGGAAGAGGAAGCAATCTGCCTGGAGTATTCCTAATGATGAGGAGGGTGGGGAGGAAGGACAGAGAGGTTGTACCAGCCTAATGCATATACAAATGTGAGCCCCGGCCGTTAGACACAGCGCTGACGGATAAAAAGTTGTTTTTATCACTATAACTGCATCCCCTGCTGAATGGACCCCAGGACAGATCTTGGATTAAAAGCAGCTATCTGAAGGTACAAGTGGTTTGGGGGGGGGGGGGGGGGGTCAGATTGTGGGTACAGAGCCGCTTTAAGAAGTTTACAATTAACATTTTGCCTGGTTAAGTTTATTCTGGACTCGTTAGTTTCTCTGCACTACATT
Organism: Dendropsophus ebraccatus; assembly: GCF_027789765.1. Taxonomy (NCBI): domain Eukaryota; kingdom Metazoa; phylum Chordata; class Amphibia; order Anura; family Hylidae; genus Dendropsophus; species Dendropsophus ebraccatus. Next base: position 64,852,255 of record NC_091455.1, on the reverse strand, counting down.
TTGGACCCACGGAGGGCTCATACCTCTCAAGCCTTATTGTTTCATTGATGTGACAAATATTTACACTAATAGTATATATTTTAGTAGGGGAGTTAGATATCTGGATACAGCAGAAATAGAACCTAACCTAAAATGTCTGATGTATCATCATTAGAATTGTGCAAGGATTATGTGGATATACATTATGCCTACAAACTCTTTATTCTATTCTTACTATACCTAGATTGCAATTCATCAATAAATAAAAAAGAATTTCTTGAAAAGTCAGTAGAAGATATTAAGTATACGGTGAAATATTTTGACATAGTAACATCTATTGTTTGCTAATAAAATAGTAATCAACATGGCACTTGTTCTTGTGTAATTCTTGCCTTTCAGGCCTGGCTTTGGATTCAGTGTATTTGGCAAGCTGTGAATAACTGGCATACTGTACCATGTAAAAGACAAACTGATTATTGTAACAATGTTTACTTAAGTGATTTCTACAGCGACAAATACAACATTAGGAAAGTTGGACTTCTCCATTTTTATATCCAGTCATAAAAGGTTGAATTGACTCTCCTGATGTAAAGGTCAGCCATATTCAGAGACCCCCATTCAACCACTGGAGGCCAAAAGAGTATCCCTTTGACCTCTGTCTGGCACTTCATACCTTTCCACTTATAAAATTGTACACAAAGGCAAGGTCAATGCAGAGGCATCCAGCAAAAAAAAAAAGAATAATAGTATACTTTTTTTAAAAAAAATAGTGGCGGATGGCATGTATACTTATCTCTGATGATTTCTTTCCTACAGTGCCATTCAAATCCGATGGCGCTGACATCAAGGCTCTTCTCACCCTCTTCTTTCCCCAGTGTTTTTGAAGACCTGAAGTGACGGTCTTTAAAGTGAATGGAACATCAGGTACATTTGCTTTAAGTTTTGCCCATGGATAGCATGGCGCAGTCATGGAGAAGCTGGTGCCGCCGTCCTTTTTTAAAATTAGAATCAATGGAGCCGCATCATAGAGGGGCGGGGGTTTCCTCCCACTGGGGACGGGCTTCACCCCCGGGCCTGGTGCCCATAAATAGAACGGTGCCGTACACGGGAACTGACCTGCGGTTCAAAAAAAGCACTGTGGCACCGGCTTTACCGCACCGTTCTATCCATGGGCAAAGCTTAAAGCAAATGTACCTCATGTTACATTATCTTCAATGCATCGCTGTGATGTCAGATGAGCTCCAGCAGGACTTGAACAGCATTGTAGCACCGAAATGAAGCTGCAGGAAAGCAGTCATAGCAAGTGAGTTTACATTCCATCTGGCAGATGGGGGGGGAGTGCTCCTTTAAAGGTGTAGCTAGACATTTCTTTCAATAGGACAAATATGCTGATTATCCCACTACGCCAAAATAACCAACTTGTGCAGGAATGTGTAAAGAACCGGGGAGGGGGCCTCTAGAACAGCTTCAGGACCATGGCCACATTACTGCATTTTTCTGTGACGTTCACACCTAAATATTATTAAACCTAATAAATGCGAATAGGAACCAACAGACAATTCAGCAGCATCTGAAATGCTGTGGCCTTAATCAGAACTTTATGAGGTTCTCTGCTCCACTACGGGTTCACTGGGTGACATCTTTGTTTTGTGCAAAGGAAAAGGTTGGTGTCTGCGTTCTTCACTTGTTGCACAAATGTGTCAGACTGCAGTAACGTGACTGTAGTGCCAGAGCTTTTTGGGCTGTACAGAGATCATAGACAAGCACAAACACTGTTATTGTATCCTCAAGGACCAGAAGTGATCTTTCTGATGATGTCATTAAAAGGCTTGCCCCATCTGATAATTGGCACCTCTGTGTTTGGAGGGGGGATGTGTTTTGGCTTACAGCAGTGCAGAGCACATCAGCTTTGCGGTGTCTCCCCTTAAGATTACACATGTCTCCAGCAACAATCCAAGCCCAGGAGATGTATGACCTCAGTGGGAGACTGTGGAAGGATGGAAAACCATACTTATCATTCTCCAAGGTCCTGACCGCCCGACTTGCAGTTTACTACCACAATGGTAGATTTATGAAACTAGCAAAGACTACTGGACTGCTCTCCTTGTCCTAGCTATGCACCTAAAGTGACAGGGTTCCTAATTAAGGGTAGCTTCACACGTACCGTATTGCATCTAATTTTCTGCTGCTGATCCAAAGCGGATCCACAGCGAATCCGCAGCAGATTTGACTAAATGAATGAACACAGCATTAAATCTGCACTGTAAAATCAGCTGTGGATCCGCTTTGGATCAGCAGCAGAAAATTAGATGCGATACGGTACGTGTGAAGCTACCCTTAATGTCAATTTGTATGTGCCTGTTTTCATTCTTTCAGGAAATGTATTCATGTATAATGAAAGCATAAACTATATGTAAAGAGGAGTGAGGAGACTGCAGTCTGTGAGATAACACATTGTGAAGGTCAATTTGTGCGGAATTTCAAGCGGAGTCCATGTCACAGACCCCGCTTGAAGTTCTGCCTGTCACATTGATTGAATGGGATGTCTCACGCGCACTCCACCCTTGACAAGTCAGTTCTTTGGGTGGAGTGTATGTGAGACATCCTATTCAATAAACGGGACAGGCGCAACTTCAAGTAGGGTCTGTGACTCCGCTTAAAATTCAGCGCAAATTTCATAGTGTGATCGGGCAGTGGAAAAGTGGAGAATGTGGAAACCTGAATGGCAGCCAGCCATTATTTCACATAGCAAATCTTCTGTTAATTTCCCAAGTTCTGTATATACAGTGGGGTGCCAACAAGCCATTATACAATAATGACTTGTTGCCACCCCACTGGCATCTAAAACACGGGCAATATGCCCCACCAGCCCTCCTTTAGCGCCTGGGTGAATCATTTGATTGACAAAGAGTAATGAGAATTCTATTTATGTTACAATAGGAAGAGCCTGCTCACTAAACAGGTGCTGAAAAAGAAAATAGAGAATTTCAAAAGGATTAAAGAAGGATGGAAAATGTAATGTAATTGCAGATACGCTATAAGAAGCACTCTTATCTATTGGAGGCAGAGGTTATTAGCCCCAGGGTGTATGTGTTAGAATGTAGTGTAGATGTCACAGTTATTAATACCGCACTTACAGAAGGGAAGGTTAACTTTTTAAATGACTGACATATATGTTTGATAACATTATTTCTGTGGATTTTATGTGTGTATGAATACATAGACTGCTTCCCTATAGAAAAATATATGATTAAATAGAGGGTAAAAAGAAAATAAAGCCTAGAATATGCCACAAAAATCATATACTGTAAATGCAATATCTGCAATAGACTGTTTTCCAGATTACATCACATCTACCTCAGTTATAAGCTATCCTCTCCTATCAGAATGTAATCTTGGTTATTACATCTGCAGGCTTTAAGCTGGTGGCCATCTATTAGAACACAGCATGACTCTGTAGTTAATTCTTTGGTTGACTTTTAAGTCTTGCAAGATGATATTATTTTGTAGGTCTGTAGTCTTGTCAACAAGGATTAACCCTATTGTACTTGGAGCAAAAGTGCTTGCAAAATCCGGTAAACGTAAAACTGATGGGAAGCTAAAATCGTGTTTCTTATCTTAGTTTAGAGTGTGTTAAAACTAGACAATATCCAGGGATGAGCGATAAGGATGACGTGTATTAATGTATATCTGCCAATTTAAGGCTATGTTCTCACTTTGTAATGACAACGGCCGTGTCAAACAACGGCCGCTGTCTTACATGTTTACTCGACCAATTCAGCAGTATTGGCCAGATGAACATCATTTTCTTTCACTTGCATTGCGGGCACATTCGGGTGTGTCTGCAATCCAGTTATCCATTGATCTTAATACAATGTACGGCCGTGAACAACAGCTGTTGTTCACAGTCTGCCGGCCGGAAATAATTGACAAGTCAATTATTTTCACAGCCGCAGGGGCACAGCTGCTATTGTGCAATATATTGTGTGCACAGCGGCCACTGTTCCCCATTGGATTCCACACAGTGAATTCTTTTTTTTTTATTTACTTTTTTTTTTTTTTTACAAAAACATTAGTTGTTTAAATTGCTAACAACGAACATTCTTGTAAAAAAAAAAAAAACTCTGCGTGAATAGACAATATTCAACAATCAAAGCTGTATGGATCATTTTGTGATAAAAGATAAAGCACAATACAAAGACCATTACAGTATATAAAAAAAAATGAACAAAGAAAATGTTATATAAAGCTTTCACAACTGCGCCTAGCCTTGCAGGCCAATAATTTTTTACTACAATGTGTTAGGCCGTATTCATACTGGTACTGAATTATTACACACTGGTGGCAGAGTAGCAGAAATTGTGAATTTTATTGGATTAAGCCGGCATCCTATTTTCTAGTGCCTAACTAGTGACTATGTTCAGTTCATTTTCCACACCTATACAATTATTTTGTGAGACTAAAATAGTTTTAATAGTTGATTACATTAGGCCAGCTGGCAGTACTCCAAGGAATATGTTGACATACCATAGGGTTGCCCACTAATTCTCAGGAAAGGTGGGGATCTTGGTGGTCGGACCCCCAGTGATCAGCTTTTTGCACTCTATCCTATGCATAGGGGATGATAAGCTGAGATTGCAATACCCCTTAAGCCTCTCCTGATATGTTTAATGCTTTAAACCCCCCACCTTGTAGCCTGTCATTGTTCCTATTCTATTTTATAAATATATTTTTGGAGGTGAGGTCTCTCGAACTGGACACAGTATTCCAGGTGTGGTCTCACCAGAGCTCTATATAGTGGAATCACAATATCACTCTTCCTACTGGTTATGCCTCTAGCTACAGTATATAGCTTAGCATTCAATTAGCTTTCCCTACTGCCTGACTGCATTGATGACTTTTAACTGCCAGAAATTACTAACCCTAAATCCTTCTCTTCTGAAGCCTTTGCTAACATATAACTGCCAAAATGATAGTCAGATAGATGATCGCCCCAAATGCATTATTTTACTCTTGGAAACATTACACTGCAGTTTCCATTGTTTTGACCACTTATCTAGTAAAGCTAAATAATTTTCCTTATTGAATTCACCTCCAGGAACATCAGCCCTATTACACACTTGTGTCATCGGCAAACAGACAAACCTTACCTGCTATCCTTTATCTATATCACTTACAAACATATCAAAAAGAACAGGAACCAGAACAGACCCCTCTGGCTCATCACTTGTAAACAGTCTCTGCTCAATTTTACTAACTTCTGTATCAACCGAACTGGATCAAAGGTTTTGCTGAAATCTAGATAGGCGATGGCAGTCTATGGCATCACCTGTGAGTCAAAGAAATTGATGAAAATAATTTGACATGATCTGCCCTCAGTAAAGCTAAGCTTATATGGGTCTATAAAGTTGGTCAGTCATCTTCCTTTTAAAAAGAATCTCCATAATATTTCAAGCTAACTGGCCAGTACTGTAGTTATCTACTATCCTTCTTGTGAATGGGTGCAACATTGGCCACTATGCAGTAGAGGAACATCTCCTTAGTGGCTAACACTAACTCTCCCTTGTTACCCCAGTTTCCATCACCACAATGGGTACTGGAAAGAACTGGGTACAGACAGGCCCAAATCATATAAAATCATACTCTGCTCCTTACACTTCATGAGTCACAGGGGCGTAACTACCACTGTAGCAGCCATAGCGGCTGCTATGGGGCCTGCCGCATCAGGGGGCCCTGGGGCCCACTCCTGCAATACACTGGGCCCTTTGAGCTATCATCATTTGCAGCACCAGGTGGCCGAGAGAGCCTCCTGGGTTCTGCAATTGTTCCTTTAACTGCAAGCACTCCTGACTAGGGATGAGCGAACTTTTCAAAAGTTCGGTTCGGTTCAATCCGGCGAACTTTCGTGAAGTTCGGATTGGTCCGAACCGAAAACGAACCTTGCTCTAACGGCTGAATAATTGCAGCTACAATAGTGGGAGTGTGATAGGGTATAGTTTTGTTTAGTTTTAGTTGATATTACAATGAAAAAAGTGGGGGGGGGGGAAATGCAAAAATAATGAGGAAAAAAAAAATAATACTAATAGGAATAATTTTAATAAAATATAGTAAATAAAAGTGCCAAAATAGTGACAAAAAATATTGAAAAAAAAAGTCTTCAAGGAGGATGCGGCAGCAGTTGATTGCACCCAGGCCAGTATTGTTGAGAAGAGACAAGTTGAGTAGCAGGAGGAGGCAGCAGTTGATTGCTCGCCTCTCAGGCCAGTATTGTTGAGAAGAGACAAGTCGAGGAACAGGAAGAGGCAGCAGTAGATTGCTCGCCTCTCAGGCCAGTATTGTTGAGAAGAGACAAGTCGAGGAACAGGAGGAGGCAGCAGTAGATTGCTCGCCTCTCAGGCCAGTATTGTTGAGAAGAGACAACTTGAGCAGCAGGAGGAGGCAGCAGTTGATTGATTCCAGTCCAGTATTATTGAGGAGAGGCTACTTGAGGAGGAGGCAGCAGTTGATCGATTCAAGGCCAGTATTATCGAGGAGAGGGTACTTGAGGAGGATGAGGCAGCAGTTGATTGATTCAAGGCCAGTATTATCGAGGAGAGGCTACTTGAGGAGGAGGCAGCAGTTGATTGATTCCAGACCAGTATTATTGAGGAGAGGCTAATTGAGGAGGAGGCAGCAGTTGATTGATTCAAGGCCAGTATTATCGAGGAGAGGCTACTTGAGGAGGATGAGGCAGCAGTTGATTGATTTAAGGCCAGTATTATCGAGGAGAGGCTACTTGAGGAGGAGGCAGCAGTTGATTGATTCCAGGCCAGTATTATCGAGGAGAGGCTAATTGAGGAGGAGGCAGCAGTTGATTGATTCAAGGCCAGTATTATCGAGGAGAGGCTAATTGAGGAGGATGAGGCAGCAGTTGATTGATTCAAGGCCAGTATTATCGAGGAGAGGCTACTTGAGGAGGAGGCAGCAGTTGATTGATTCCAGGCCAGTTTTATCAAGGAGAGGCTACTTGAGGAGGAGGAGGCAGCAGTTGGTTGATTCCAGGCCAGTATTATCGAGGAGAGGCTACTTGCGGAGGAGGCAGCAGTTGATTGATTCCAGGCCAGTATTATCGAGGAGAGGCTACTTGAGGAGGAGGAGGAAGCAGCAGTTGATTGATTCCAGGCCAGTATTATCGAGGAGAGGCTAATTGAGGAGGAAGAGGCAGCAGTTGATTGATTTAAGGCCAGTATTATCAAGGAGAGGCTAATTGAGGAGGATGAGGCAGCAGTTAATTGATTCAAGGCCAGTATTATCGAGGAGAGGCTACTTGAGGAGGATGAGGCAGCAGTTGATTGATTCAAGGCCAGTATTATCGAGGAGAGGCTACTTGAGGCGGAGGCAGCAGTTGATTGATTCAAGGCCAGTTTTATCGAGGAGAGGCTAATTGAGGAGGATGAGGCAGCAGTTGATTGATTCAAGGCCAGTATTATCGAGGAGAGGCTACTTGAGGAGGAGGAGGCAGTTGATTGATTCAAGGCCAGTATTATTGAGGAGAAGCTACTTGAGGAGGAGGAGGAAGCAGCAGTTGATTGATTCCAGGCCAGTATTATCGAGGAGAGGCTACTTGAGGAGGAGGAGGAAGTAGCAGTTGATTGATTTCAGGCCAGTATTATCGAGGAGAGGCTTATTGAGGAGGATGAGGCAGCAGTTGATCGATTCCAGTCCAGTCCAGTTGATCGACTCCAGTCCATTCCAGTTGATCGATTTCAGTCCAGTTCAGCAATGTACAGGTTATCACAAATGAACAACCTTTTTTTTATTTTTTTACTTTTTTAGGGTTTTTTAAACAACTTTTTGGGTTCCAGCTATATGGGGTTGACAGCACCCAGCAAAGCAGCAATGTACAGGCTATCACAAACGAACAAACAAACAACCTTTTTTTTAAGTTTTTTAGTTTTTTTTTTAACAACTAACTATGTGTTTTGCAGCTATACGGGGTTGACAGCACCCTGCAAAGCAGCAATGTACAGGGTATTACAAACAAACAAACCTTTTTTTTTTTTTTAGTTTTTAGTTTTAGTTTTTTTTAGATTTTCTTGGGTTTTTTTTTAAGTTTTTTTTTTTTTAAATGAACTTTTTTGGTTGCAGCTATACGGGGTTGACGGCACCCACCACAGCAGCAACAACTAGCCTCCTCTCAGTCACAGAACGGTAGCTGTTTCTGACTCTTCTCACTTTTCTCTGTCTTTTTTTTTTATCTCCCTATCTCTGCCTGGATATCACAAGTTTTTTACTTCCTGTCTCTGCCTATCTCTCCCTCTTTCTACCTCCCTGTAGCTATCTACTTGTTTGCCAATCTATCTATGTGCTTTCCCTCCCTAACTAGCACAGAGCTCCTCTCTCTCTCTGCAGTCTAGACACACAATGAGAAAGAGCATAGACGCTCAGGCACTTCCTGTTCCTGTAGTGACGTCACACACCTTGATATTCACATAATAACAGGATAAAAGGGATAATAGGAGTAATAATTCCTTATATCCTCTTCCATTCTGTGAAAACAATACAGTTTTGCGACACCGTTGCGATTTTGACAAACTTCGTAACAAACTTTTTGAAAGTTCGGTTCGGTACCAAACCGAACTTTTTGCAAAGTTCGTAACAAATCTGGTTTGTAACGGTTTGGTTCACTCATCCCTACTCCTGACCACCGCTTGCAGTTATGCAGTTATGACTACACTTGACTGCTTAAAGATCAGTTTGGGGGGCCCAATCAAAAGTTTGCTATGGGGCCTAGCCATTTCTAGTTACGCCACTGAATGGCCAGCCACCTAACCCATGGAGTGTAGACATGCACATTAACTAAGATCTAGTAGTGGATTCGCTATCTACAGTTTGTATATTTGTATGCCATTCTAAATTGGCACACATCTGGAGGACAATCCTTATGGGCTTTGTAATTAGAGTTTGTCACCAAGCATCATGGAACAATATTAGTATTTCTGAGAAGTATCTCAGAAATGGCTGAAATGCAATAGCAATGACTGAATAACACCTCTTAACCTGGTACTAGAAATAATTTGGGATTATCCATTCTTGGTTAAACTCTTGTTACAACAGAAATGAAACATAACTATTGAAATAAAGAATGTAGTTATTTAAATACATTGCATCAAAGCTCATCACGTCCATATACCCTGGACCCTACATTAAGGGCCTGTTCACAAAAACAATAAGCTCATGGTTTTGGCTAAAAAATGCATGGTTTCACATAAACAATGGGTTTTATAATGAACTAATGAAGTTTTCCTGAATGGTCCTACTCTAAAGCTTCATTGAGCTCTAACAGAATAGTTTATTTTTTCTATCTTGTTTTGTAATGATTTTTCTTGCTAGAATTGTGAAGTATGCAGTATCTACCTTAGCTCTTTTGTTCAGCAAATAAGACCCCCAATTCTATTTTTTCTGTACCACTAAAGCAAAATAAAAACAAAAAACTGAACACGGTATAAATAGACATAGAAATATATGTGTAAATATAGTCGCATCCACTTTACTGTGGAATTATAAAAAATATTTACTCAGCATGTTCTACAAACTATTACAACATCAAAACATATGGAGCTATGTGCATAAACATTATTGTTTCCATTGTATCGGGGGAATTGCATCATAACATAAAATGCAGCTTTGAAGCACCCAGCAGAGTTAGAAGTAGAGTGTAAAGATCTCTACCTGGCACAGGAACAGTGGGAGATCAGGGCACTGCTTCAACTATTCTAAGTTGGCAACCTGAGACGTACAAACAAATTCTTCTTTGTTTACTTTTACTTCACAAGTTAATGGTTTTGCTTCAACAGTTATTTGGTAATAGGCTATGATGAAATGTTTTTTGGGTATTAGTAATATTAGTTATAAAAAAGCAAGTGTTAGGCCACAGGGGCATAACCTACTGCTCCTGAACAAGACCCCCTTAAATCGCTAACAGGGCTCCTAACTATTATATATGGGGCATATATGCTTATCGGGTCCAAGATTAGTCTCTGGGGCCTGAGTGTGACTCTTTGCACCCTGGATAAATTATTTGAAATTTGAAGTTCTCATTGCAAACATGGTTGGAATAGAGCGCAAAGGTTTTGCTCTTGGCACAAGCAATGAAGTCTTGCTGAAATATCCCCAGTGGAACACTCTGCTTACCTCTCTATGCCTCTTATGGATAGTTCATTCCAGTCAGTAAGGTCATCTGGCAGGATCTTTAAGTCTATCTAGATGCCAGGTAACATTCTATTAATAGCACAACATGGGTTTTTAAAACACACTATTCACAGTAAATCATTGCGTGTGTGGAAGGATTCCTGTTTATTACAGCAGGTGTTTAGTATATCAGCCATGTCTGTTACGTTATAGGTTTATTTTTAAAATGTTCAATTTCATATAAACTCTTATTTAAGAAAAATACTGGAAAAGTTTGGAATGTGTGTTAATATTACCCACTAACTACTTGGAGTAAAAAGTGTAACATTTGGATCATCTGCAGAATTTATAGAAGGAATAGAAAAATGATAAATTCTGCAAGAAAACTTTCACCTCCCTCTATAGCTGATTTTCTCCTTATCTGCATTCAATCTCCTACCGAACGTCAAGGACTTCTCCAGCCCAAAACTCTTTCGTTGATGGTTCTTCCTTCTGGGCCTATGAGCTAAGTGGGCCAGTCCATGAACAGCTTGGCGGATGGCTTCTTCCTGACACAGCACCCTTTCTGTTATATTGTTAACCCTTAGAGGACCAGGCCAATTTAAATTTTTGGGTTTTCGTTTTTCCCTCCTTGTGCTTAAAAGGCCATAGCACTTGCATTTTTCCACCTAGAAACCCACACGAGCCCTTATTTTTTTGCGCCACTAATTTTACTTTGCAATGACAGACTGAATTTTTGCATAAAGTACACCGCGAAACCAGAAAAAAATTCAAAGTGTGGTGAAATTGAAAAAAACAAACAAACGCATTTCTTTTTTTTTTTTTTTTCGTTTTTACGCCGTTCGCCCTGGGGTATACTGACTTCTTATATATGTTTCTCAAGTCATTACGATTACAACAATATGTAACATGTATAACTTTTATTGTATCTGATGGGCTGTAAAAAATTCAAACCATTGTTAACAAATATATGGAAAAAATATATAGAAAAAGATACAGCTCACCAGTGGATCTAGATGCAGCAGCGACAGGTTAGGTGCAAGGTTGGGTGCTCGAACATCAGGGCGTTGGCCAGGCGCCGTAGGCTTGGTTTGCAGCAATAGGAGAAGGGGGAGTTTTGAAGTCGGCACTCCTAGACGTAGCAGGTTAAAATGTAACTTTTATTCGTGCATTAAAATCCCATGGTGGGCATAGCAGGACCTACGCGTTTCGCGCTACTGCGCTTAATCAGACCATGCTATGCCCACCATGGGATTTTAATGCACGAATAAAAGTTACATTTTAACCTGCTACGTCTAGGAGTGCCGACTTCAAAACTCCCCCTTCTCCTATTGCTGTTAACAAATATATGTTCCTTAAAATCGCTCCTTTCCCATGCTTAATCATGGTCATGATTAAGCGCAGTAGCGCGAAACGCGTAGGTCCTGCTATGCCCACCATGGGATTTTAATGCACGAATAAAAGTTACATTTTAACCTGCTACGTCTAGGAGTGCCGACTTCAAAACTCCCCCTTCTCCTATTGCTGTTAACAAATATATGTTCCTTAAAATCGCTCCTTTCCCATGCTTATAGCGCTTTTATCCTTTGGTCTATGGGGCTGTGTCAGGTGTCATTTTTTGCGCCATGATGTGTTCTTTCTATTGGTATCTTGATTGCGCATATGCAACTTTTTGATCACTTTTTATTACAATTTTTCTGATTTTGATGCGACCAAAAATGCACAATTTTGCACTTTGGGATTTTTTTGCTCTTACCATGCAAGATCAGGAATGGGATTAATTAATAGTTTGGGCGATTACGCACGCGGCGATACCAAACATGTTTCTTTCTTTATTTATTTATTTTTATTTATAACATGGAAAAACCACACTTTTATTTTTACTTTTACACTTATACAAGAAGCCCTATGTGGTTAGGGTTATTCCCCCTGGGGTTAGGGCTATTCCCCCTCTAGTATAAGTATCTCTCATACAGATCTTTGCTGCATAGATATGCAGCATAGATCGATGAGATAGGCACATTGATTGCTTCCGGCTGCTGCAGCCAGAAGCAATCGAGTGCCGAGCCGGGATCAGCGACATTACGGCACTGAACCCCGGAGGTAACAGATGTGTGGATTGCTCCTCCAGAACAACGTCCCGGAGGAGCGATCCTCCCCACTAGACACCAGGGAATGGCTGCATCAAGTAATCGGATGCAGCTGTCAACTTTGATAGCTGCATCCGATTACTGTATTAGCGGGCACGACGATCGGACCGTGCCCGCTAATAGCCGCGGGTCCAGGCTACAAGCGGCACCTGGGACCGCGGCGGTTCAGAGCGCGGCGGCCGTGCGGCCCCACTCTCAACACATGGAGGCAGCCCTGGACGTACAGGTACGTCCAGGGTCGCCTAGGGGTTAATAGTATATGTCCGTTGTAATTTTAATATTTCTAGGATACCTGCCCTTTCTTCCAGGTGCCCTGCTTAGTCTGGCCTCTCCCCATTGACCTGTCTGTCTTAACAGTACTACTCCCACCAGCTTAGGTCATTGGATCATCAAGGCACACAAGTTCCCTCACCGCATCAAGGTGAATAAACCATGAGGGAGCCCCTGTACCCTAACCAGATTACAGATACCAACCCTTAATTTACCTTTCCTTTGCTAAAACCTACCTAAAACTCCTTAAGGCCAGGTTCACACAGTGTATGACAGCGGCCATTCTATGAAGTTCACTTCTTTTTATTTAGAATGCAGGTGCATTTGGGTGTCCCCGCATTCCAAATTACCATAGCAGACAATGTAAAGTGTGGCCGGAGCCTGTACTGTCAGTCAATGACGTCAATGAATAGCGACCGCACAAAATTGACATGTTGGTTTTCTATGCAGCCGCATAAAATCCCAGCCGGAGTGTATACAGAGTGTACACACTCTGTCCGGGATTAAAAGGACACAATGTTATTTTAATTTTCAATAAATAGCGTTCGGTGTTACAACGGCAGTTATTTATTGAAAATTTAATTGTGTGCACTATAACTGTTAGCCAACCCTTCTTGGTGCCTGTTCCAACCAAAGCCCACCCTAACTCCTCAATGTTGACCTTCCCAGCACCCTTCCCAGCCCAGGCGTGCCCCAGCTCCCTAACTTCTAAGGGGAAAATTTATAAAACTGCCTTTGTTGTTTATAGAAACCAATAAGATCATAGCTTTCACTGTTCAAGAGCTAAGTACAAAAGCTGTGCTGTGACCCAAACCCTCACGCCACCCTTCCCAGCCTAGGCCCGCATCAGTCCCCTAATGTGGACCTTACCATCACTCTGCAAAGCCCAGCCCCACACCAGCCCCCTAATGCAGACCCTCCTGTCATCTTTCCTAGCCAGGACCCAGTCCCCTAGCGTAGACCCTCCCCCCCGCCCTTTCCATCCCAGGGCTGCCTTAGCCACCTAACAAGGATCCTCCCTTCATCTATTTTCATCCCAGGCCCGACCCCAGCCCCTTAATGTGGATCCTCCTGGAGCCCTTTGATGCCCAACCCTGCCCCAGTCTCCTAAGGAGGCCCCTCATTGCCCTTCCCAGCCCTGCCCCATCCCCCTAACACAGACCCTCCCTGCACCCTTTTATCCCAGACTAGTCCCAGCCTGTTAATGCGGACCCTCCCTTCGCCCTTCCCAACCCAGGTCATCCCAGGCCCCTAATATGGACCATCCCAGTGCCCTTCCCAGGCCCATCCCAGACCCCTAGCAGGCTAAATATAATGGGGGAAGTTCATAATACTGTCATTGTTGTCTATAGCAACCAGAGTGCAGCTTTCACTTTTCAAGAGCTCAGTACAGCTGTGCTGTGATTGGTTTCTATTGGCAACAAGGAGAGTTTGCATTTTTTGCCTACAATAAATAAATTGGGGCAAATAGCTGATAACTGCTTGTTACCCTTAGAAACCAATCACTACACAGCTTTCTTGTTGCATTCTTTTTTTTTTTCAGAAATAAAAGCTGTGAGTGGTTGCTATGGACAACAAGGATAGTTTTGCTTTTAAACAGTTTCATGAATGTATTTTTATTAGTAGAACACATTGGAGGCACGTTGTGCTGTAATGATGTGGAGTAGTCTAGTAATGGATGGAGGATGTGTGGATTTATACAGAAACTTAAAAGGCTCAATCATTTTACCAAATATGTGAACCAAAAGCTCAAATAATTTACTAATTAAAATACAACAAAAAAGAATAAAATGTCTCCCAAAATGGCGGCTATTAAAAAACACAGCAAGGGGGGTCTTGTAATCTCTTCAGGGCCCAGAAATGAGACGTGAATGAGCAAGCTGAGCCAGTGTCTGCTCATTCTACATATCACTGAGGGAGAAAAACATATACAGCAGTACAAAGGCCCCACACAGCAGACACCCCACACATAAACACTGAGTTCGCTGGGCAGGTGTAAGGGGCTACTGGGCCCACTGGAGCTCAAGGCCATGGGTGGTAGCCCAGATTGCCCTCATTATAATCCGCCTATGGTGGTAAGCACAATGGTCCTGAACCTGATCGAATGCTGCAGGGCAACTTACATCATGTAGTCTCTACCCTGCTGTGTGACACTGTGCTGTACAGGCAGGGACCCCTCGCCTCACCAGAGTGTGAGCTGCGCCTCACAGTTTGAGAAGCACTGCAATACATCATACCATGTTTTTTAGTTACAAAGATATGATTTTTACAGGGACACTTAGAAGTCATTCACACGTTCATAGAATTCCATCCGTACAGGACGGATGCGGCTGAGTCAGTAAACTTTTAAATTGTTTAGGAGCCCTTGACATTATAATTAATCATGATGCTGGGAGCTCCCAGGCCCAGTCCACAGAACACTGCCCGCGTATGGACAGAATTCTACAGACATGTATCTTGGCCCTGTGTAAAGGCACATACATTTCCCAGTGATATGCAGTGATCACATTTTGTAATAGATTTGTTGGGTTCACGGTGTTTTCTCAAAATGGAGCATGCTGTAGGTATGGTATATTGTGGGTGTTTATTTACTATTTATAAGTCTATGGGGAAGAAAACATTAAGGGTATATTCACACAAACGGACTCGCAGCGAGATTCTCGCTGCGAGTCCGGCAGGTCGTGGCAGTTCCCTCACACTATATACTCGCTTCGGTCTGAACGACCGCAGCGAGTATGTAATTCTACCGCCCTTAACCCCTTCTGCTCCGCCCGGCTCCCCCGCTGCAAGCATACATTACTTCTCCTCGCTGCACGGGTCCGGCGTCCTGCTCTCCCGTCCGGCCAATCAGTGGCTGCGGCTGGGCAACACACTGATTGGCCGGACGGGAGAGCAGGACGCCGGACCCGTGCAGCGAGGAGAGGTAATGTATGCTTACAGCAGGGGAGCCGGGCGGGAGCAGAAGTGGTTAAGGGCGGTTGAATTACATACTAGTGTGTGGGAACTGCCAGGACCTGCCGGACTCGCAGCGAGATTCTCGCTGAGAGTTTGTTCGTGTGAATATACCCTTAAGCTGGGTTCACACTATGTATATTTGAGGCTGTATTTGTGAGGCTGTATAGCAACCAAAACCAGGAGTGGATTGAAAACACAGAAAGGCTCTGTTCACATAATGTTGTAATTGAGTGGATGGCCATCATTTAATGGCAAATATTTGCTGTTATTTTAAAACAACGGCTGTGGTATTGAAATAATGGCCGTTATTTACTGTTATATGGCGGCCATCCACTCAATTTCAACATTGTGTGAACAGATCCTTTCTGTGTTTTCAATCCACTCCTGGTTTTGGTTGCTATGAGGACCTGACATGAGGACCAAATACAGCCTCAAATATACATAGTGTGAACCCAGCCTTAAGGCGTTTTCCTGGCAATAAAAGACCGATGAGCTGTCCACAGGATAGTTCATCAGTCTCTGATCAGCAGGGTGATTACTCATCAGCTGTTCAGCCCCTTCCGCACTATAGAGTGAATGGGGGTAGAAGCAGTTTGTTCCCTGTGTAGAGGTAGCGACCTAAGATAAGCGCTACACCCTATAAAAATAGTGTAGAAACAATGGCGAGAAATAGCTTTTGAGCATGCTCGAGTTGCGCTCATCTCAAGTAGCTACCTGTAACCGCAGCTCAACTCCTATTTAAGTAAACAGGAGCTGTTGGTGATTGGTTACCTATCCTGTGAATTTTTCCAGAATAAGTCTGGAACAAACAGGACTCTTGCTAGAGATGGCCATCCCACCAAACTAAGTAATCAGTTAAGAAGGACCTTAGTAAGTGAGGTGACCAAGAACTCTCACACTGTGAGAAAAGACATTCTATGGTCTGATAAAAGGATTGTGTCTGCAATGAACAAGGCAATACTCATCATTGCTCAACATGGTCACATGCTCCTCCATGTCAGCCATCTTATGGACAGACTCACCACAGAACAGGACAGCCTGGAGGAGGGGAGTCTGATATTAGCTCTATGAGGTACACAGGGAGCTGCTGTCAGTATATACAGTGATTACACTTACTAATACTGTACACTGAACTATTTTATTATAATGTGGCCAACCCCTTTAAGCAAAGTTTAGACAGTTTAGAAGTGACAGCGTAGTGACAACTGAATGTTCTTGCCTTGCCCATCCAGGGCTCTAACTTGAACCTAAACAAATATCTCAGAAAAGACCTTAAAATGACCCCATTAAAGCTGACAGAGCTTGAGAGCATCTGCAGAGAAGAATAGCAGAAAATCTCCACATCCAAGTTTGTAAACATTGTGTCATCATACTGAAGAAAACTGTAGGTTGGAATCACTGCCAAAGGTGCTTCACCTAAGTACCGAGAAAAGGCTCTAAATACTCATGTCAATGTAATATTTCTTCTTTTTAAGTAATTAGCAAAGATTCATAACATTCTGAAGGCACTGTATACAGTATTCCACATTAAAAAACAAGCCAGTAATAGACTACTAGATCCACAATACACTATGTCCAGTACATGTAGCGTGCCCCTAGTATACTGAGAAACACTCAAATGAGCAAGGATTCTGGTTCCTTTTGGAATGCAAGTTAAAAACAGGCAAGCCCTGGTTTTGGGCTTTATATGTTTTATGTGTTACTGTCTCTTTCTGCTCAGAACCTGCTGGTCCTGTCTTCCTTCATGCCAGTCTACCGCTATGTATAGACACACAAAATCAAACATATATAAACTTATATATAGGAAGTAATGTTTAGCTTCACTTTTTTGACTAATTGTTGCCCTCTTGTGGCAATACTAGCACACAGTTGTGATAAGTCATTCGTAACCATCTAGCAGCTGAGTGATTTCTATTGTGGGGGCTGTTTATGACAATTCTTCTTGGCCTGGTACATTGTAGTCTTAAAACTTGACACCCTTTTTAGGTTATGCTCCAGATCTATTAACCTTTGTCTTGATATTTGTACATTTCACTTCACTCTAAACGCTAGAAATGCAACATAAAGGCAATACTTTCTTTCCACAAACATTATCTTTAAAAAGAAAAATACAAAACAATAACCTTTACAAAACATTAGACGATATACTGTATGGTTTACTAAGTATTACTATACAAGGAATAATTATTCTTCTAAAACATATAATAAAGCAGCTTCCCACTTTACATTGCACTGGACACACAGCAAATTAGTTCTACCCCATCTATTCCTTCATGGTTTCTTGTCCAATCTCAGGAGTTTATAGGTACAGATTGTAAATTTGCTCTCAGCTGATGTTATTCACACACTTCCCTTCCCGTCCCTATAGGTAATTGCAGCCCTGTCATGTCTGTATGGCCTCTTATAGTACGAGAAGGATCAGATAAGTTTGTGGTAAAAGTAGAGATGAGCAAACCGGGTTCGGTTTCGAGTTGATCCGAACCCGAACGTTAGGTATTTGATTAGCTGGGGCTGCTGAACTTGGATAAAGCTCTAAGGTTGTCTGGAAAACATGGATATAGCCAATGACTAGCCTTAGGGTTATATTCAAGTTCAGCAGCCACCGCTAATCAAATGCAGAAAGTTCGTGTTCGGAT
This sequence comes from Dendropsophus ebraccatus, assembly GCF_027789765.1. Taxonomy (NCBI): domain Eukaryota; kingdom Metazoa; phylum Chordata; class Amphibia; order Anura; family Hylidae; genus Dendropsophus; species Dendropsophus ebraccatus. The sequence continues at coordinate 64,834,095 of NC_091455.1, read as the reverse complement.
GGACTCATGCTCGAGGTTCGCTCATCTCTAGGTAAAAGCTTTCCTAGATTTGCCTTTTTAATATATTTAGCTTTTTTATATTGTGCAAATTTCGGAAAAACTTTGCTATAATGGGACATTGATTAGAGAAAAAAAATAGTATTATGTTATAAGATTTTGAAAAAAGTCAAATGGATTAGGTTGTGATCACACTGTGTTTTTTCAGTCCGTTTTTTTCATTGCAAAAACGAATAAAAACAGATGTATTTGTGTGCATCCGATTTTCCACTAACTTCCATTTTAAAAAATGGATCGAAATGCATCGTTTTTTTGGTGTACATAAAACGTGGGTTGACAAAAAAAAAATGGATGTGTTTTGATCTGTTTTTTTAATCCTTTTTTTTTTTTTTTTTAAATAATGGAAGTTGGATGGAAAAACAGACCAAAATGGATACACACAAATACAACCGTTTTTTCAACCTTTTTTTTTTGTTGCAAAAAACAAGTGAAAAAAACAGACTGCAAAAAACACAGTTTGAACCCAGCCTTAATCTATGAAGTGATAGAAATAAATGATATAACCTGGTAGCTGTGATCAGAAGTTTAGAACAGGTCCAAAGATGGGCTAAAAAATGGTGGACAGTCTGAAGAATAAAACAAGAAAAGACAGAAGGATCTAAATCCATATAGTCTGGAGGAAAAAAGGAAGAAGGGTATCGAAACCTTTAAATATGTAAAAAGATGAAATAACACCCAAAAGGGAAGGTTTTCTATGTTTTTTTTTTTTTTTTTTTAAATAAAAAAACTAAACTCAAGGCCAAGGGGGCACAATCTGAGGTTAGTTGGGGGGAAGATCACTAGCGGCAAAAGAAAATATTACTTTACAGAAAGAGTAATAGATGTTTGAAAAACACTTGCCTGGGATAAATATATATCTATTCGAAGATAATAAAAAGAGGAATGGGAAAACTAGATGTAGCAGGTGTTTTTTTTTCCCCTGATGACAATCTTCTATGTTTCATGAGAAAACAAGCTATGGCTATGTTCACACAACGTTTTTCAGCTCAGTTTAAAATGATGTCCATCATTTTGAAAAACAAAAAGAAGTCCAACAGCACCTTGGAGTTTCTCCAGATAATGGCCAGCAATAGGATAAAGGATGCACGCAGGTATGCTCCAAATCCTAGGTATTAGCACTACGAACTTCAAAAGAAAAGGTTTCCCACAGCATCCAGAATGAAAGTAGTGTGTTTATTCACACATCAGGGTACACAAAAAAATGCATTGTTTCGGCCAACTGGCCTTTGTCAAGCCAGTAGCCAGTAGGCCGAAACGTTGCATTTTTTTTTGTGTACCCTGATGTGTGAATAAACACACTATAATAAAAGGTAATAATAATAATGTTGTGAAAACTAGTCACTCACCACATAGGTGTACTAGTTGTGCTCTGACTTGTGATCCTCCGTATCAGCCAATACTGCATCCGATCACAAGTCAGAGCACAACTAGTACACCTATGTGGTGAGTGACTTTAGTTTTTACAAGTACATGAATGATAGTATGTGAATTAGTTAACCATTTCATTACAATATGGTAACTTTTTAGCGCGGCACAACATTATTATTATTACCTTTTATTATAGTTTTATTGAGTGGGAGCAGTAACCACTTGTTGGTAGCCTGCAGCTATACGGACACTGGTAATTTACTAAAAGCTGTGTCTGTCAGGAGCGCGGTTGTTTTTTATACATTTTTTATATTGAATAAACACACTACTTTCATTCTGAATGCTGTGGGAAACCTTTTCTTTTGAAGTCCATCATTTTGAGTCTAAAATAACGAATGTTATTTAGCATCCCTGCCTACCCTTAGTACAATGACGGGTGTTTGTACACTATTCTAGTTTGGGATTACAAATTGCCCTTTGGGTGCGGCTTAATTGAAAAGTCCATTGAATTTAATAGTAAAAACGAAGAAAGAACAGTGACAAAAGAAAAACTGTGTGTGAACAACTAGTTAAACACGTCCGCTGTTTGCAAAAGACGTCAGAAAATAATGATCATGTTCATTATTTTGACGTCCGTGGTAAAAACGTCTGTTATGCAATGCATTGTGCGCATTAGACATCCGTTTTCCCATTGACTTCAATGCATTGCCATTGCAGTCTGTTAAATTGCGTCAAAAACTGAAGTTTTTTTAAATATCAAAATAGCCTGCCTTTTCTCAATTTTTGAGGTTGTGTGAACATAGCCTATGTCAGATATTACAAAGGTAGCGGTAAGTGTGAGTTCGACTGCTATTGACTTGGCGAGGTTAACCTATATGTTGTCTATACCCAAAAGACAATAGAAATATACTGGAGGAAAAAGGGGGGTAATAGGTCCTCTAGACAAGTCTGAGTGAGATAAATGATGAGATGTAATTATGAGATATATAATGAGATAAATGATGAGATGTAAAGATAGATTATGAGATATTTTTACTGATAGATAAGAAATGTAATATATGTTATGTAACCAAAAGCATAATAAAAACAAGTATTAGATCACAAATAACATGATATATCACGAATAAATAAAGATATGAACCAGAAAAACATGAAAGTAATGAAAAGTGAAAAATAAAAATAAAAATAAAAATGTAAAAAATGGAAAATAGAAAAATAGAAAAAATAATAAAAATAAAAATAAAAATAAAAATAAAAATAAAAAATAAAAAATATGAAATGAGAAAAAATGAAATAGATGAACAGATAAAAAAAGGTATGGGTAAAAAGTTAAAAAATTGTGCACATGATTGGTATACCAAATAAACTCAATTCATCAGTACTATATGTTAAAATTCATAATTCATAATGATATATAGTAAATTAAAAGCTGAGTTCATAGTATGACGGCGCTTTTGTACCACTTGGTTGTGTTACACGTGTGTAGATGTGTGCTACTCCAAAACAGTTATAAAGTCTTGAGTGGTGGTACTCATATGGCGAACTGTTCTTATGGCAAATGTGCCTGATATACAGTCGGCTGGAGTAAGTTGGATGATGATTCATCCAACTTACTCCAGCCGACTGTATATCAGGCACATTTGCCATAAGAACAGTTCGCCATATGAGTACCACCACTCAAGACTTTATAACTGTTTTGGAGTAGCACACATCTACACACGTGTGACACAACCAAGTGGTACAAAAGCGCCGTCATACTATGAACTCAGCTTTTAATTTACTATATATCATTATGAATTATGAATTTTAACATATAGTACTGATGAATTGAGTTTATTTGGTATACCAATCATGTGCACAATTTTTTAACTTTTTACCCATACCTTTTTTTATCTGTTCATCTATTTCATTTTTTCTCATTTCATATTTTTTATTTTTTATTTTTATTTTTATTTTTATTTTTATTATTTTTTCTATTTTTCTATTTTCCATTTTTTACATTTTTATTTTTATTTTTATTTTTCACTTTTCATTACTTTCATGTTTTTCTGGTTCATATCTTTATTTATTCGTGATATATCATGTTATTTGTGATCTAATACTTGTTTTTATTATGCTTTTGGTTACATAACATATATTACATTTCTTATCTATCAGTAAAAATATCTCATAATCTATCTTTACATCTCATCATTTATCTCATTATATATCTCATAATTACATCTCATCATTTATCTCACTCAGACTTGTCTAGAGGACCTATTACCCCCCTTTTTCCTCTATGTCAGATATTGTGCGCCATATAATCCTGTGCTATGTCTGACAAATGAAAGTTTCTTTTTTCCCCAATATTAAAGGGGTAGTGCGGCGCTCAGCAAAGTTATACAATTTTGTAATGTATGTTATGTCTGTGAATCGCCCCCTTCCCGTGTCCCCCCACCCCCACACGTGTACCCGGAAGTGTGGTGCGCTATACATACCTGATCCGTGTCGACCGACCCCCGTCCGCCATCTTCTTCAAAGACGTCATCTTCGGGAGGCCGGCCAACCCGCTCCTGCCGGCCCCCCTCTGCCGCGTCATAACTGTGCTCAGCCGCGATTGGCTGAGCACAGTTATGCTCAGCCAATCGCGGCTGAGCAGCTGATGACTCTGCAGAGGGGGGCCGGCATGCGGGACGGCTGCAGCGAGTCAGCCGGCCTCCCGAAGATTGCATTGACAGAAGATGGAGGTCGACACGCGTATGTATATCGCACCACACTTCCGGGTACACGTGCGGGGGGACAGGGGAAGGGGGCGATTCACAGACATAACATACATTACAAAGTTGTATAACTTTGTAATGTGTGTTATTCTGTGAATAATTGCTGAGCGCCGCACCACCCCTTTAATCATGTGAACAATGACTCTCTTTTTACAGATATGTTGCCCCTATATATGAGAAAGGAAATATTCAAATGAAATGCCTTTCTAAGTAAAAAGTGAACACATCCATATTAAACTTTACAAACAAACATTAGAAATAAAAATATAAACATTGTTGTTCTTGGAGCTTGTGCCACTTGAGTGAACATTGTTAATTGCAGAACATATTGCAAAAGTGAGCAAACAAAAAGCAAGCCCGAACAGCCCCTGTTTGTACTTGTATGTCAGTTTCAGAAGGTTTTAACACAATAATATCCAACAGTGGTGAGAAAACAAGAATAGAATGTGGTTTCAAGGGTCATGTGTATTACAGTTTATCTTAACAAACAATATAACAATGCACAATAATGAGCAAAGAAGAAATGGAATGTCTGCATTGAAGGCCATCAGCTAGATTTTTTGGAATATAATTGTGTTCAAGGAAGACGGTGGGAGTCGGTCCTGATGAACTCATGTAGCACTGCCAAGTCCTTTGTAGAACAGTACACATTCTTGTTGCCATTTACACAAAGGTGCCATTAAAAGTGAAATGTTGATGTTCTCATAAGTTTAATAAGTTGGTTTCTAATTTCTGGAAAGAAAGGGAAAAGTGTACATACCTTTTACCTCAACAAATCAGCAATCTAAATGTTTTTAGAGTAGTTTCACACGTACCCGATCACAGCGGATTTTACGCTACGGGTTCCACAGTGACATTCGCTGCAATTCCTGGTACTGTCATTTTCTATGGCTTTACAAAGTTACAGCAGCTTTTTCATTCCGCTGCGAGTATGTAAAGCCCCTTCACACTTAAAACAGCGATGCCCGGTTAATACATCACCTGCCCATACTCCTCTTTGCTTCTTAGTCTCCCGTCTAAGCTACCCTTAGAGTGAAAATCCTAACATGGAAGAGACACAGTTTACTTATCTGATTAAAGGGGTACTCTGACTACAGGTTAAAAATCCATTTGCTTTACAGGTCTTCTTTCTGTATCTTGGGGTGGCACTTCCTGTATGACCACAAGTCCCAAAATGTATTACTTTTCCTCAGTTCTTCCTCACAGTCCTCCCACCCTGCTTACTCCCCTCCACCCGGTACTCCTGCCAGTTCCCTTATATAGAAAATAATAATGTTTTACTTACCTCTCCACGCACCATTTGCACTGTATTTTACTTTCTTCGAGTTTGCCCTCCAAAATGGTGATTAAACTGGTAACATGACTGATAAATTTACATTGATATTAAAAAAGAGATAAGTGCATGAAGGTCATACCATCTAAACTGAAGTTGATGCAGAAGGCAAAAAAACACCCATTAATTGACAAATTCCTAGATTAACATTTTAAGGTCTGCTTACACAACATTTTGTTCCAATAGATTGTTGGACAGCTGCCATTTTGAGGTAAAATACGGCCATATTTTCGCCACAAAATGACAGCCCTCTAAAAATACAGTCTGGTATGTTCGCACAATATTTTTGAGGTGAAAACACCGGCGTATTTTAATAACTACAGCCATAAATAATGATCAAGACTGCTTTCTGGCTCCTCCCCTGCTCTAGTCCTTCCCTGGCATGAAATGGGCTGTCCAGGTTAAAACAACAGGATAAGCTATTAATAATTGATCACTGGGGGCTGACACCTTGCCTCCCTGCTGATCAGCTGTTCAGAACTCCAGTGAACACAGTGTAACTGGAAACAGAAGCAGTTGGCTCTGTTCTCTGTGTAATGGAGGCACTGTGCTACTGTAGCTTTGGCTCCTATTGAAGAGGGAACCTGTGGCCAACCCCCATAAAATGAAATTGTACCATCACGAAACAGCTTAGGGAGTCCTGAGTACACATCTTTTTACCGCTTCTTGATACACCCTTCCATTTCCTAGATATATGGGCTTATAATTTCTTGACTATTTAGTTAATAGTCAGATGGGCGTGAAGCTTATTTTAATAACGCAAGTGAATGTCAGAGGATGAGCATGATTATATAGTGAAGGGAAGTGAATGTTTTTCATTGAGGGGCATGTATGCCTAATACACAATTCCTGACTATATAACCAAATCCATCACCTTTATTAAAACAAAGTTCACACACATCTGACTATTAAGTGAATTGTCAGAGAAAACCCACATATCTTGGGAATGGAAGAACTTATAAAAAAAACTGTAAAAAGGTGTATGATAAGGGCACTGTAAACAACCTACAGATAGTAACATCTCATTTTCTTTTATCTAGTACATAATGTATATATGTATATATAGGGGGACATTTATTAAGGCCCCACTCCATTGATCCTGCCAGATTACCCAAGAGGAGCACTCTTATTAGGTAAATTCGGTGGGACCTGTGTGTGCCACATGGCGGGCGAAGAAATCTACATCTGCATCTGAGCCCAAGTAGATTTCTGGAGGAAATCATGGTAAATAAGGCACAGGAACCCCTTCTCCCCACCTTACTGTGCCCCACTGCCTGCCTATCTGGGGAGCAGGGCTTACAGCTACTGTACGCCGCAGAGAAGGTAAGAATCTGCACCCTTTCCATGACTTATACAAGGGGTGCATGTTACATACATGGGGGGCATTTCCCCCATAATCTTTGGTATAGGTGAGTACACTTTAACAGATTTGTCAGATAGCCTTTAGTTTCCTTTCAGAATAAACAATTTCAAAATGCCCTCATAAATAAGGGCTATCAACTGAAAACAAGATTTGTTTGTTTGCTCACACAAAAAAAGTAGTTTTTCTAACAAAATCAAGACCTTGTTGTAAAAATTAACACCCCCCCCATCAACCACAGAACACTGTAATAATTCATTACACAAGTGTCAATACAAGGACGCTACTTAACTCTTACCTGCAATATGAAGTACAGTTACATCATGGTGCTGGTAACGGGTATAGAGAAGGCTCATGAGTCAAGCCCTCTCTATACTCTGTGGTTCCTGGCTGTTCTCTGTTACTGGCTATTTAAACCTTCTAAATGTCTATCATTGGTGGTCTAGTGACCCAAAAATCTACTACATAAAAACAAATACTCTCCCTAAGCAGTGACAATATATAGATTTAACTCTCCGCGGGTTCTGCAGACCTAATAAGTGGTCATAGTGCAGTTTACATCCATTGACTTTGCATGAATTGCAAGTTATGTTTTTGCTAAGTTTACTTTTATTCTCCATCTGGCACAGGGGATCTTGAAGACTTCCCAAGCCATGACTTATTTCCGCAGAATCTGCAAAACATTCTAGGCTCCTCGCTCCAACATCAGCCTCATCTCTTTTCAAACTCCCTATGTATATTGTGTCATGCTATGTTCACACTACGTAAGAGACCGATCACCAGTGGTGGATCCGTTCCATCAGTGCCATAAACCAAGGCTAGGACAAAGTATATGGTGCACTAGGCAGATAAGGCAATTGACCTCCCCCCCCCTTCCATGACAGTTCTTGGGCCATACATCACCATACATATTACAATATGCATTTTTTTTACCAAATCACAGTATAAAATTACCAACATTTCCAATAATACCAGTATACTAGAGACAAAGAATACTGCCACATTATAGCCACACCATAGCACCATGCAGTGGCTTCATAATGCCACAATAATGTTACTAAAGAGAACAGCTTATAGAAAGACCAAAATGCTCCAAATATAGTGGTAGACACCAGCTCTTCACAGTCTCAGTACCCTGTATAAGTGATTACAATGCAGTTACATGAGATGACTCACGTCTTCTAAGTCATTCCCTTTACTTTTCTACTCCTTGCCCAGACCACCGTAATAGCTTTTTCTTTGGTTCCACACTTTTCCAACACCATCTTTACCTTTCTCCACCCGTAGTGCCCCACATGGTAACAATAATGACACTCTTGGCTGATTGGTGCCTCCAGGAGGTAAATAGGTACTTCCAGTAAATATACAGGTCCCTCCAGTTGGTTGAAACAGTAGATGCCCCCCAATAGGTAGTTGCCACTAGTAGGTAGATAGCTGCCAGTTGGTGGCAGTAGCCAGACAGGTGACCCAGTAGATAATGTGCCCTCAGTAGATAAATAAATGTTAGATAGTAAGCATTTGCTCCCCAGTATGTAGATAGTTTTACTAAGTGTAAATAAAGGCCCATAGTTGTCTTTAGTATAGTCAGGTGCCCCATGAGGTAATTGCCCCCAGTAAAGACAGGTCCCTCCTCACAAAAAAAATTACATGCTTAACACCTCTCTGCCAACAGGGACTTCTCTTGGTGCAGTTACATGCATAATGAGAGGCATCATCGTATCCTGCGCTGCCTCCAATAGGTCACAGACCTCAGTCACATCCTGCAGCCAACAATAGAAGTGACAGGGCATTTAGCCAGCGGGTCTTTGCTTTGTCAGCTTTCACCTGTATGTTCAGCCTAAAGTTGTGTTTGCAGATGAAAGTAGCACTTGCTAGCCTGGGGACAGGGGCGTAACTATCACCATAGAGGCTGCTATAGGGCCCTGCGCATCAGTGGGCCCATCCCTGCAATACACTGGGCCCCCTGAGCTGTCATCATGCTACCAAAGGAGATGCCTACCAATGGGGGACACTATTAACTGAGGAGGGTGGGATACAAGGGAAGATGCCTATTTTGGGGACATTATGGGAGATGTCTACTATGGGGGGCACTAACTTCTGGGGGGGATACCAGCGGAGATGCCTAACATATGGTATCTACTTGGCGGATGGTTAACGAACAAGGGATTACCTAGAGTGGGATGAGGGGGAGGTTGGCCCAATTAAAAGTTTGCTTTATAGTTACGCCATTGTGTGGGGAGCCAGGTCTAGCCCCAATAGCTATTAATCCTAGTCCTGCTTTGGACTTTAAATGGGGTATGGAGGAGATTTAACAAACATGGTGTAAAGGGAAACTGGCTCAGTTGCCCCTAGCAACCAATCAGATTCCACCTCTCATTCCTCACAGACTCTTTGGAAAATGAAAGGTTTCGTTGCTAGGGGCAACTGAGCCAGTTTCACTTTACACCATGTTTGATAAATCTCCTTCTATATTTACATTATGTGTTAGCCCTATTTATGCTATTTATAGTGGAGAACCTGACATCATATACATCAATCATTCCTAAAGAGCTCAAAAGTCCAAAAGTGTGTCCTAAGTGCTTGCAGTGTTCTACTGTATTTTATGTAGTCTATGCTTTTATGTTGCATTTATTTTCATTTTGTTTGAAGGTGCTCTTCACCCTTTTTTTTTTTTAAATGTCCTTTCAGACGCTGCTTGTTTGATAATACATAATTTTTACTGTCTACTAAATTGTACTGGGTTATGCTTCTCTGTGAAAAAGTACATGAAGTGTAAATGAGTGGGAGACATATGCCACTGTATGGCTCTGACATAAGACAATTACTCTACTTAGATCAATTGTGTTGTGTTCCCTTGTACTACATACAAAATAGCTAAACGATTCCATCTGTACAATGTATAATTGCACATAATAATAGAACCCCTACAAGAACCTATGAGATTACTACAATTTATGTTTCCCACCAGGACTGCAATCCTATAGAGAAAAAAAAATGATAGTGCAAATCACACTGTATTTGTATACATTTTGTTTTCCTTTGTGTTATTTATGAAAAGCAGAGGTTTCTCTTTATTATTTATATTGTGCTTTCAATCCACAGGAGTTTACAAAATATGGTTTCAGTAGATTAAAAAGCATTAGACTGATGACAAAAAATCTCAAAATAGCAGACACAAAACAAAAGGTTACACCTCCAAACAGTCAATACAATACACTTTTATGCAAAATATTATACAAAATTATACACAAAAACAGGGAAATTAGCTAAAAAACACTTAAAAAGCTAAAATCAACCCAAGCCCTGGTTCATGTAGTTTAGAACTCCAGAAAATTACACTGTGTTAAGGATTTCTTATAAACCCTTTTTCACCACTAGGCTACACCCTAAGCATAGAAAACAAGAATGGAAGTTATTTATATATAGGAAGCAGTAAGTGAGCAAGAACAAGTACAGCTGATATGATGTTTGTATGGAATCCCAACTATCTATCTATCTATCTATCTATCTATCTATCTATCTATCTATCTATCTATCTATCATCATCACTTTTATAGTTAAATTATGCTTGAGATAATTTTTCATTACTACAACTATGATAAACAACACTTATATATTGCAAAACCATTTCTACAACTCGGTTTAAGGGATTTTCATGCTCCCAGCTTGTAGTGTTATATGTGACAGAAAAGGACACACGGAAATATTAAAAATAAATTTTGAGCAGATCTGAATGACTATTGTGTGATTTAGTCCAAACGTACATGTTACAATGCTGTTCATCACACATTGATCAGTAATGTTCTGATATTGCTGCAGTAATGTAATAGATACACCAGGGGTATATCATAGAGTGGATTATTACTAACAGATACTATATGAGTGATTTATAGCTTTAGAGCCAGCAGTTTACTTGATTGTGATTCATACACTGTGGTTAGTTTGTTTTAGTGTATGTATGGCTAAATTGTTTTTCATAAATCATTTATTAAAGGGGTACTCCAGAGCGAACAATGAAAGTAATTGCCACTCGTTTTGCAGAGGTTCCTGTGCACATAGTGCCTCCCTTAGTATAATGTATATTCTGCTGATACACAATAAGCAATAAATGGTGCCAGGGGGCTGTTTATCACTAGCACTGTGTTGGCATCAGTGCTTTATTAGAGCAGTGGATCAGGGACCAGGCCTTGGACACGCCTGCTTGTCTAAACATAAATGTTGGTGACATCAAACAGCCCTGTGTTGTCTCTTACTACTGCCACTCAATATAAGGCTATGTTCACACTACGTAAAACTACGGCCGCAGTTTTGCGGTGTGTAACACAGCCTTATGTCTAATGGGATCCCGGCCAGAGCGTACACACACCGTACACAGACCGGCACACACCGGGCACAGACCGGCCGTTCCGTGACCCGGTCTGTTCCGTAGTGTGAACATAGCCTAATAGTACAGTATAGTATAATTCGCATGCTGGTGCATCCACGCGAGCCCGCATCTGAATTCCCCGCTGCTCACAATGGAGCGTGCATTGTGTGCTCTGACAGGTTTTCGGCGGCCACTCTTCGAGCTGCAGCGGCAGTAAAGATCATCCGGCCGGTACTGATATGTCACTTTTTTGTAGCGCCTCTAGGGATCCCGGCAGGAGTGTATACTATATGTATACACTCCGTCCGGGATTCCCTCAGGTGCAGCACTATGTAAGTACCGTAGTAATCAGGGACGTTGTTACGGCTTACGGCTGTGATTATTACGAAACTTACGCAGTGGGAACATGGCATAAGGCTGAAAAAAAAAAACCATGTCCATTAGGTTTAACAAAGTGAAGGGATGAATGAAGGGAAGAGGGATGAATAGATGGATATATTTGTACATATGTATTATTGTCATTTTGCTCTATGAATGTTTCCAAGCCTGTTTTGAAACCCTCCACTGTTTTTGCTGTGACCAGCTCCTGAGGTAGGATACTTCACAGAATTACTGTTCTCACATGATTAGATCTCCTCAGCCTCATATTTGTAACCCCCTGAGCTTGAAATGAAAAGCCTAAATGATCACATTACAGATCTCAGAAGAGAAATGGCGTAAGTACCAAAACACGGCAAAATACTAAATTGCAGAATTTTGGTCACATGACATCCAGAAATATTATAATGAAAAGTGATCAAAAAGTCGCATATATGCAAGCAATGTACTAAAAAGATAACAGATAATGGCCCAAAAGACACCTCAATTAGCCCCATAAACTAAAAAAAAAACACGCTATAAGGATCACAAAAGAGCAATTTTTAACAATATTTTTTAAGTTTACATTTTTTAAAGAGCAGTAAAAAAAAAAAAATCATGCTACTGTTATTATTATATTTATATACTTCTATTGTTGTAACCGTAATGAATTCAGAAACATAGATAACATGTCAACCCCCCCCACCCCATACAGACAACAGCGGCACCGGTGACCAGGTAAGTGGTGGCTTTTACATATGACACATAGCTTCTTTTCAGGAAAATCAGAACAATATTCTAGTGGGGTAATATCACCAAAGGAACCAAATGACTGTAGTAGCCTCCCTTAACCTCTTTAAAAATGGCCCATTTAACGTTTTAGCTCCAAGTCCCCCATATATCTGTGCCCATACTGTAACACATTCACTAGTAGTGCTCATATATCTGTACCAGCTATATCCTATTCTCCATGCAGTAGTCAATAGAAATGGTATCCTCCATGCAGAATTGTGCAGGAGACAAGGTAGAGTATTTTGTTATCAGACGCAAATAGATAAATGGAAACCACATTTCATATTTCTGGTCACTAGATGGCAGTACTGTTTATCTCAGAGAGAGGTGTGTGTCTGTTTTCATGTTTTGTCTGTTCTTGACTATATCTAAAATTGATATGTGAACTTCTATTTTATTGTTGTTACCAGAATACAAGACCGTCCGATCAAAAATTGCTTCTTGACGGACCTGATATTGGAAGCCAAATATGTGGACAATTTCAATCAGTTGAAGCAGGAGCTGACAAGACGCCTCTACAGGTTTTATAAGCAGACAGTGTTTGAGAATCAGGTATACAATCATAAAACATCCATATCTCAATGATTTTAAGGGTTATCTGTGTTACAGTTTTATATATTCCTTCCTTTATTCTGTAGCTTCCTGCAGAAATGAACATCAGCTGGAACAAAAGGCTTACAAAAACCTCTGACCGCACTGGATAGTAACGGGGGAAAGTAACGGGGAGCGATATGCGATCATCCAACTATCTGACAAAATCTGTGATTCTGCAGGTATAATTCACATTGAGTACAATTTATAGATTTGCTGCTGTGAAGTCTTCCATGTGTATTTATTTCTGTTTGTTATTATATCCTCTTTTGTCTTCAGAACGCCTGAGAGACACCATGATCCACGAAATGTGCCATGCTGCATGTTGGATCCTAGACGGGAAAGGAGATGACCCGCATGGCTGGTTATGGCAGTCCTATTGTGACGATGCCGAATTAATTCATCCTGATCTGCCACCAATCACTGAACACCACAGTTATGAGATCCACTATTCTGTGGTTTATGAATGCACAAGGTGCAAAAATAGGTAAGATGCAGAGTAATATAAAAGTGTGTCACATGCTTAATCCATAGGAAATTCCATCTTTGAGCATGAATAATGTGTTAGTCACCCCTACTGCTTGCTTCAATTCAATAAATACTTACTTTTTCCACCGTAGACTTCGACGTTGGAGAGAACGTGTTAGCATTGAGAAATGTGTGTGTGGCATCTGCCATAGCAAGATGAATCTCCTTAAAAACATCTGAGCTCATCAGTAAACATCATCTGTCCTTTGTGGAAACACGTCCTGAAATAAAAAATAAAAAATCTTTAAAAACCAAGCTTTCTGTTGTTAAAGTGTTTGGTGTCAGAAATGTTCATTATGAAAGGTCCATACAATTGTATACAGCTGGGTTCACACTACGTATATTTGAGGCTGTATGTTTGAGGCTGTATAGCAACCAAAACAAGGAGTGGATTGAAAACACAGAAAGGCTATGTTCACATAATGTTGTAATTGAGTGGATGGCCGTCATTTAATGGCAAATATTTGCTGTTATTTTAAAACAACGGCTGTTATATTGAAATAATGGAAGTTATTTACCGTTATATGGCGGCCATCCACTCAATTACAACATTATGTGAACAGATCCTTTCTGTGTTTTCAATCCACTCCTGGTTTTGGTTGCTATGAGGACCTGACATGAGGAGCAAATACAGCCGCAAATATACATAGTGTGAACCCAGCCTACGGTATACTGTAAGCTGGATGGGTTACACTGGTTCAGCAGCATCTGCGCCACAGATATTTCTATAAAAAGGAACAAAAAACAATGCAGTCAGCATTTTGAAGTGGGAGTATTGCCTTTTTGAAGCGGTGATAGTGTATCATCGCTCAGTGTAATGTACAAGTGCATGATCGAGGGCCTGGGGGGTGACAGGGGGGGCAGCTGCCCCGGGCGCAAGCCTGGGGGGGCGCCAGTTTCCCCAGAGACAGAACGTCTCTGTCTGCAGCTTAATAAAGACAGGGGCCAGGTGTATTAGGTGCCCTGTTGCTTTAAAAGCTGCCGTACAGTACTGTGTGGGGGAGGGGTGTGAGCAGGGCCACCATCAGAAATTTCGGGGCCCCATATAGCCAAAATGTCAGGGCTCCCCATTAGCAAAAGCAATAATCCCACAAATTGAAGTGGCATGCAGACACAATTGCTTTGACAGGTCGGCGCTCACTTGCTGTGAAGATCGGGCCGTGTAATAGGGGCTTAGTGCATTAGGCTTACACTATAAGGAACATTAGACAGACCGGGAACAAATCAGGCAGGACAGGGACAAAATCAGAAACCGCACAATAGTCTAATGGTACTTTTACACGTTGCGATAATTCGCCCGATCGCACGATTAACGATTTTGAATGAACAATGGTTTTTTTCTAATGATCAGCGTTTAGACTGAACAATACACCGTACGTAAAATTCGCTATGCGATCGTTTTGCGATCGTTTAAGTCTATCTCACACATAGGGGAAAACGTTGAAAGAATGTTTACACTGAACAATCTGCAAATGTTTTGCGAACGATCTACGATGATTTGTGAATTCCCACACAATTTTTACTGGAGCCTCACCCAACAGACCAAGGCAATGCCTGGGCCTCACCAGACTGACCAAGAGGGTGCTGGGCCTCACTATCTATGGTGAAAGTTCATTTAAAAGCTGAGAACAATGCTAGGGCTCCTTTCACCCGTCTACCAAGCTCTATACACTAATAACACAAGTACAAAATAAATTAATATAATATAATATATAATTAATATCTCAGCTAATGTATGCCCCTTGTAAACTGCAGGGAGACCTAGACTTGCAAGTCAAGGTCTCACCCGCATTTCACAATTGCATGCATTCTATACACAAGTGCAACAATCTATATGCATTGCTGCTTAGTGTCTTGCCCCCCAAAAATTAAAAGAAGTAGTCCAGGTTTTTTTATTCTCCCTGCTGCAGACTGGCACATATACTTAGCAATGATGATCCGGTCCTACGGCGCCACTCGGATCCCACTGGCGCCCACGTGACCTCTTCAGCTTCAGTTCTGCAGCTCAGGAGGCTGGAAGTCAGGTCCCCAACGCATCACTATGAGAGCGCTGTCATTGAGATGCATTGGAAACCCTGACTTCCGGCCTTCAATAGACCTGTAGAAAGAAGAGTGGTCAGAAGAGCTGTGATCGTGGGACCAGAGCGAAGTCGCGCCACAGGACACGGATCACTGGTAAGTATAAGTGCCAGCCTGCAGTGGGGGGGGGGGGGGGAGAGCTGAACTGCTACATTAAGTGGCAATGCACAGCATCAACACTTTCCTGGCAGGATATGCAGTAGGCAAGTAAATCCCACCTGCCCAGTTCTAGTAAGAGAGGGAACCCTTGTTCAGATCAGGGGCTCCAGTACAGTTAACATCAGGGCTCTATACATCACCTCTCCTTACACTCCATGGGCACTCTGCACCCAACTCATGGAGTGTAAAACCATCATCTTTCCTGAGAGTTGTGCTACCCACTGCAATGGCTAGTAAATTCCATGCAGGTTTCAGAGTGTGTGAAATCTGCAGTAGGATCCGCCTGTGTGACCGTACTCTTATTGTAAATCCATAATGCAGAAAACCATTAGACTACACAGCAGTTTTTGAGCCACGGCCAGAAGTGGATCCAGCAGGAAGCAGAAGTACACGTCCTTCCCTTATATTCCTCATTCCTTTCTAATCCACATTTGGTTTTGGCACAAAAACTACCATGTGTCACCAGCCTCACCATGACAGCAATAACGCCTTGTATTATATTTCTACAATAAAACTGTGAATTTTAAAGGAAAACTATCAGCAGGTTCGTCCATATAACCCTGCTGAGTTGTCATTGTAGCCGCCTCGCTCCTTCCTTTAATGCACTGGGGAAGTTCCTCGGCCCCTCAGTGCACCGTCCCACCTGCACGCTGGTTGTGAAGTGCACACTTACTTATGCATACGCAATTATGCAAAAGCAGACACGTCTCCTTCTCACGCATGCGCTGTTCAAACTGCGTACTCCGGATAGCGCAGGAACGAGACGTGTCTGCTAATGGATAAATGAGTATGTATAAGGCCCCATTCTCACATCCGAGTCAGTTTTTAATGTCAGGAAATCCTGATCAGGAGGCCTCAAATGGCATCAGGAAAGTATCAGGATTTCCTGACAGTAATCCGTTTTTACCTTCAGGAAATCATCAAGAAATGTCTTCAGGATTTCCTGATCAGAAGAAGAAATAGGACATGATGGGAGATGTAGTTCTGTAAACTGTATGGTCACAGCTAGCAGAACTACAACTGGCATCATGCCCAGCTGACAGGTCATGATGGGAGTTGTACTTCTGCAGCCTGGATGGCCACAGGCTGCAGAAGTACAACTCCCATCATAACCTGTCAGCAGGACAGTATATCGGTCGTTCCAGTGCTGGATTTGCAGACTGGTAGGGATAAGCGAACCGTCGGACTTTCGGTCCGACGGCATCTTCGCTCAATTACTATGCCTGCAATCCCGGGTGCATAGTTGCGCTCCCGGGAATCTGCGGGCAGGATCTTCCAGGGAATTCAAGATACATTCCCTGGATTTCCAGGGAATGAATCTTGAATTCCCTAGAAGATCCCGGCCGCAGATTCCCAGGAGCGCAACTATGCACTCGGGATCGCAGGCATCGCACTGGAGTGAGCGGCTTTCGGACCGAAAGTCCGAAAGTTCCACTCATCTCTACAGATCGGGCGGCGCTGTTCAGGTCCGGGATGGAGGGGGGGTGGCGGCGCTGCTGAGGTCCAGGGAGGGGAGGAGGAGGCAGCAGGAGGTCGGGACACACCGGGAGCAGCGGCGGAAGGAGGCCTGGGGGAGCGACTTGTGAGGTCCGGGTGAGTGGAACTCCGGACGCTTTCCTGATGTGCATCAGGAAAGCGTCCAGGATTTCAAGGCTCCCATCGACTCCTATGGAGGTGTCCGGGACGGAATGCCGGACAAAAATAGGACCGATTCTAAAAAATCCATAAGGGTGTCCGCAACTAATAAAAAGTCTATGGGTCCGGAAATCCAGATTTTCCGGACATGTGAAGGGGGCCTAAGTAAGTGTGCACTTCACAACCAGCGTGCAGGTGGGACGGTGTACTGAGGGGCCAAGGAACTTCCCCAGTGCATTAAAGGAATCCTACATATACTAAATCCTACAGTCATACACGCAGGTTATATACACACATGAACATGGGCACTTTACATACTATAAATATAAATATATATATATATATATATATATATATATATATATATATACACTTACCGGCCACTTTATTAGGTACACCATGCTAGTAACGGGTTGGACCCCCTTTTGCCTTCAGAACTGCCTCAATTCTTCGTGGCATAGATTCAACAAGGTGCTGGAAGCATTCCCCAGAGATTTTGGTCCATATTGACATGATGGCATCACATCCTGCACATCCATGATGCGAATCTCCGGTTCCACCACATCCCAAAGATGCTCTATAGGATTGAGATCTGGTGACTGTGGAGGCCATTGGAGTACAGTGACCTCATTGTCATGTTCAAGAAACCAGTCTGAGATGATTCTAGCTTTATGACATGGCGCATTATCCTGCTGAAAGTAGCCATCAGATGTTGGGTACATTGTGGTCATAAAGGGATGGACATGGTCAGCAACCATACTCAGGTAGGCTGTGGCGTTTCAACGATGCTCAATTGGTACCAAGGGGCCCAAAGAGTGCCAAGAAAATATTCCCCACACCATGACACCACCACCACCAGCCTGAACCGTTGATACAAGCCAGGATGGATCCATGCTTTCATGTTGTTGACGCCAAATTCTGACCCTACCATCCGAATGTCGCAGCAGAAATCGAGACTCATCAGACCAGGCAATGTTTTTCCAACGTTTTTTTCAAATTGTAGCCTCAGTTTCCTGTTCTTAGCTGAAAGGAGTGGCACCCTGTGTGGTCTTCTGCTGCTGTAGCCCATCTGCCTCAAAGTTGGTCGTACTGCGCGTTCAGAGATGCTCTTCTGCCTACCTTGGTTGTAGCGGTTGGCTATTTGAGTCACTGTTGCCTTTCTATCAGCTCGAACCAGTCTGCCCATTCTCCTCTGACCTCTGGCATCAACAAGGCATTTCCGCCCACAGAACTGCCGCTCACTGGATGTTTTTTCTTTTTCGGACCATTCTCTGTAAACCCTAGAGATGGTTGTGCGTGAAAATCCCAGTAGATCAGCAGTTTCTGAAGTACTCAGACCAGCCCTTCTGGCACCAACAACCATGCCACGTTCAAAGGCACTCAAATCACCTTTCTTCCCCATACTGATGCTCGGTTTGAACTGCAGGAGATTGTCTTGACCATGTCTACAGCTAAGTTGCCGCCATGTGATTGGCTGATTAGAAATTAAGTGGTATCATGCAGTTGGACAGGTTTACCTAATAAAGTGGCCGGTGAGTGTATGTATATGTATATATATATATATATATATATATATATATATATATATATATATATATATGATATACACAGAACAGACATACTTATATACATTATATACGGTCACACTTTAAATTTAGTCCAGGAGGGATAACAGAGCAATAGCAGAACACCAGTATAAGAGAATAAAGCTTCCTAATACTGGCATAAACAGACAAGAAACAAAGTGGTCAGCACCCAGTCTTATGCACTTGTGCACTCTCAGATAATAGATTGTTGAGCAGGAAGGTACTAGCCCCTGGATGCCGGGGTGTCCATATCAAAGAGAAGCAACAGGATTCCTTCAGCTCATATAAAATGTTCAATTTTATTGTGGAAATTTCATTAAAAGAAACAGCCGACGCGTTTCGAGCCAACCTGGCTCTTAGTCATGGCATCTGAATTTGGGATAAATCAAGGGAAGAATGCATCCTGTGATTGCCAGAAAGAAAAAAAATAATAAATGGCTCTATGGCGCCATATAACGAAGGGAACAGAGCGTTGTAGCGCCGCTGAGAATAGACCCCGCTCTTCTCAGCGGCGCTACAACGCTCTGTTCCCCTTGTTATATGGCCCCTGTGGACTCGCCTATGTTGTCGAGACCCACAGTGGATTAAAGACAGGATCAGCAGCCACAAATCGACGATCCGTTGCAAAAAGACGTGGCTCCCATTCCCAGAACATTTTCATGATAAAGGACACACTATTGCGCAACTGAGATTCCAGATTCTGGAACAAGTTGCTCACCCCCAGAGGGGTGGCAACATTAACCTACTACTTAGAAAGAGAGAATCATTCTGGATCCACACTTTACAAACTCTCACACCGAATGGTTTAAATCGCGAATATGATATTCTGCTTTGAAAATGCATATTATATATATGAAATGTGATTCTTTGCATTGACATATTTGTTGCTTTGCCTCCTAGGTCCCATAAGCACTTTAACCTCAGCACCCGTGAGGTAGTATAACCCCCTCCCCCCCCCCCTTCCTACCCCTCCATACCTTTCCTTTTCCCTCCCCCCCCCTTTTTTGTTTTCCCCTTCCCCCTGCCCACTTCCTTCTTCCTCTTTTTTCCCTACCCCTTCTCCAATCTCTTGTTCCTTTTCTCCTCCCTTTTCTTCTCCTGTTTATCTTTCTCTATTATCTTTTCTACCTCATATTGTCCATCTACATTTTACACTAAGGTACATACTGTACATACATATTCTCTATTCACTATTTTTCGCTACACAGTCATCTTCATACACCTAATACTGCATATACATATCAGACCATCACAACATCTATCATTGTTCTCTTTATTTAAGAACTATCACACTGTTTTCCCACATCTAGAGATTTTTACAAGAGCTCACATTTTGCATCTTTACTTGTATGCCCTTTACTTTATGCATGTCATGAGTTTACTTATATACCTTCCTGTTATCAATATTGTGTCATATACATCCAGCTATTCATGTGATGTACCTACCATACTGTTCCATATCCAGCCTACAGTGTACATATATTCAACTTCTTAGACCCTCACTTTACTACTACTCAGGTTTATATAATATGCTCTACTTTAGTATTTCCACACACACATTACCACTCACCCATGCACCCACCATCCATAATTTATTGGTTACTTACATACATATATTTTCTCTTCACAGCGACGCTGAGAAAGACCCTGGATAGGGTCGAAACGTCCACAGTCGCCATAACCCAAAATATTATTTTTCTAAGAAAGTATTGTCATTTACCTGGCATTGCCTTTTTCACGCTGTAAATAAACGTTTGAACACTTTTGCATATGAAAACGAGTGCTACGGATTCTTTGTATTGGATTATATGTGGATGAAAGTCCGTCTGTAACCAGCACCAACCACTCCTGTTGTGCACCCCTATTGCTTCTACCTATACTTTTACTGTGGGACAGGGCAGTGCAGGGGATGGATGGATGGATGTGTGTGAGGGGGTCACTGTGGGACAGGGCAGTGCAGGGGATGGATGGATGTGTGTGAGGGGGTCACTGTGGGACAGGGCAGTGCAGGGGATGGATGTGTGTGTGGGACAGGGCAGTGCACGGGATGGATGGATGGATGGATGTGTGTGAGGGGGTCACTGTGGGACAGGGCAGTGCAGGGGATGGATGGAAGGATGTGTGTGAGGGGGTCACTGTGGGCAGGGGCGGAACTACCGCCGTAGCAGCCGTAGCGGCTGCTACGGGGCCCCTAACATCAGGGGGCCCGTGGCCTCGGCCCCCCGAAGATGAACGCTTGCAACACCCGGCGGCCGAGCGGGCCTCCCGGGTGTTCAGTGTTCTGACTGACAGCGCGAGAAGCCATAGGCTTCCCGCCCTGTCAATCATTCTTGTGACCGCAAGCAAGCATTCCGCTTGCGATCACAAGAGTGTCCCACCCAATGAGCAGCTCTTTGGTGAAGTCCTGGCAGCGTCATCGCTGAGCACTCAGTGTGCGCCGCCGCGGCTGGGACTTCCGGTACTAAGAACACAAACCGGAAGTCCCAGCCGCCGCGGCGCACACTGAGCGCTCAGCGATGACGCTGCCGGGACTTCACCATAGGGCTGCTAATCGGGCGGAGGCAGAGAGAAGAGGAGACCGGCGACCGACGGGAGAGCGTGGGGTTAGGTGAGTTATGTGTTTGTTTGTTTTTTTAATCAGAGGGGCAACACTGCGGGCTATGTGGGGAAGGGGATGCACAATACTGGGGCTATGTGGGGAAGGGGATGCACAATACTGGGGGCTATGTGGGGGAGGGGATGCACAACACTGCGGGCTATGTGGGGAAGGGGATGCACAATACTGGGGGCTATGTGGGGGAGGGGATGCACAATACTGGGGGCTATGTGGGGAAGGGGATGCACAATACTGGGGGCTATGAGGGGGCTGGGGATGCACAATACTGGGGGCTATGTGGGGAAGGGGATGCACAATACTGGGGGCTATGTGGGGAAGGGGATGCACAATACTGGGGGCTATGTGGGGAAGGGGATGCACAATACTGGGGGCTATGTGGGGGCTGGGGATGCACAATACTGGGGGCTATGTGGGGAAGGGGATGCACAATACTGGGGGCTATGTGGGGAAGGGGATGCACAATACTGGGGGCTATGTGGGGAAGGGGATGCACAATACTGGGGGCTATGTGGGGAAGGGGATGCACAATACTGGGGGCTATGTGGGGAAGGGGATGCACAATACTGGGGGCTATGTGGGGAAGGGGATGCACAATACTGCGGGCTATGTGGGGAAGGGGATGCACAATACTGGGGGCTATGTGGGGAAGGGGATGCACAATACTGGGGGCTATGTGGGGGAGGGGATGCACAATACTGGGGGCTATGTGGGGAAGGGGATGCACAATACTGGGGGCTATGTGGGGAAGGGGATGCACAATACTGGGGGCTATGTGGGGAAGGGGATGCACAATACTGGGGCTATGTGGGGAAGGGGATGCACAATACTGGGGGCTATGTGGGGGAGGGGATGCACAATACTGGGGCTATGTGGGGAAGGGGATGCACAATACTGGGGGCTATGTGGGGGAGGGGATGCACAATACTGGGGGCTATGTGGGGAAGGGGATGCACAATACTGGGGGCTATGTGGGGAAGGGGATGCACAATACTGGGGGCTATGTGTGGACTAGGGGTGCACATTACTGGGGGCTATGTGGGGAAGGGGATGCACAATACTGGGGGCTATGTGGGGATGGGGATGCACAATACTGGGGGCTATGTGGGGATGGGGATGCACAATACTGGGGGCTAAGGATAGACAACACTGGGGGCTACATGGGGGATGCACAATACTGGGGGCTATATGGGGGATGCACAATACTGGGGGCTATATGGGGGATGCACAATACTGGGGGCTATATGGGGGATGCACAATACTGGGGGCTATATGGGGGATGCACAATACTGGGGGCTATATGGGGGATGGGAATGCACAACAATGGGGGCTACCTATATGGGGGATGGACAACACTGGGGGCTACCTATATGCGGGACGGGGATGGACAACACTGGGGGCTACCTATATGCGGGACGGGGATGGACAACACTGGGGGCTACTTTTATGGGGAATGAAGGGGACTAGGGGGCATCTATAAGGGGAACTACACTGGGGGGGTTGACACAGAGGGGTCATCTAAGAGGACTACACAGAGGGGACCATATACTGTAGGGCAGGGATAGGGAACCTTGGCTCTCCAGCTATTGCAAAACTACAGCTTTATTTTTGACTGTCCATACATGATGGGAGTTGTAGTTTTGCAGAAGCTGGAGAGCAGAGATTCCCTACCTCTGATATAGGTGATGCACAGAGGGTGTCATCTACTATAAATGGATTACACAGAGGGGGATCTCTACTATAGTAGATGCACATGGGGCCATCTATATGGAGGACTGAACAAGGGGCAATCTATAAGCTGTCTACACAGAGCCTAATTTGTCTGTCTGGCAGATTCTGTGGATTCGTGGCTCGGAGTTCTTATAATGGCCCAGGACAGATGGAGAAGAAAATGAAAAGGAAACAACTCTAATGAGAGAAGGCGTCCCCTGTGAGTCACTTAATATAACTGCAGTGTAATTTATATGGTGTATAGAACCTGTGTAGAGCTGGGTGTGTTGATGGCATAGTGGTTGGTCGAGGAGGGGGGGGCCCCAATCAAAAGTTTGCTGTGGGGCCCAGCCATTTCTAGTTACGCCCCTGACTGTGGGACAGGGCAGTGCAGGGGATGGATGGATGTGTGTGTGGGACAGGGCAGTGCACGGGATGGATGGATGGAAGGATGTGTGTGAGGGGGTCACTGTGGGACAGGGCAGTGCAGGGGATGGATGGATGTGTGTGTGGGACAGGGCAGTGCACGGGATGGATGGATGGATGGATGGATGGATGGATGGATGGATGTGT
The DNA here is from genome assembly GCF_027789765.1 of Dendropsophus ebraccatus. NCBI lineage: Eukaryota > Metazoa > Chordata > Amphibia > Anura > Hylidae > Dendropsophus > Dendropsophus ebraccatus. Next base: position 64,810,225 of record NC_091455.1, on the reverse strand, counting down.
GTGAGGGGATCACTGTGGGACAGGGCAGTGCAGGGGATGGATGGATGTGTGTGAGGGGGTCACTGTGGGACAGGGCAGTGCAGGGGATGGATGTGTGTGAGGGGATCACTGTGGGACAGGGCAGTGCAGGGGATGGATGGAAGGATGTGTGTGAGGGGGTTAGTGTGGGACAGGGCAGTGCAGGGATGGATGGATGTGTGTGTGGGACAGGGCAGTGCACGGGATGGATGGATGGAAGGATGTGTGTGAGGGGGTCACTGTGGGACAGGGCAGTGCAGGGGATGGATGGATGTGTGTGAGGGACAGGGCAGTGCAGGGTCTGGATGTATGGATGTGTGTGAGGGGATCACTGTGGGACAGGGCAGTGTAGGGGATGGATGTGTGTGAGGGGGTCACTGTGGGACAGGGCAGTGCAGGGGATGGATGGATGGATGTGTGTGAGGGGGTCACTGTGGGACAGGGCAGTGTCAGGGAATGGAAGGATGGATGTGTGTGAGGGGTTCACTGTGGGACAGGGCAGTGCAGGGGATGGATGGATGGATGTGTGTGAGGGGGTCACTGTGGGACAGGGCAGTGTCAGGGAATGGAAGGATGGATGTGTGTGAGGGGGTCACTGTGGGACAGGGCAGTGCAGGGGATGGATGGATGTGTGTGAGGGGGTCACTGTGGGACAGGGCAGTGCAGGGGATGGATGGATGGATGTGTGTGAGGGGGTCACTGTGGGACAGGGCAGTGTCAGGGAATGGAAGGATGGATGTGTGTGAGGGGTTCACTGTGGGACAGGGCAGTGCAGGGGATGGATGGATGGATGTGTGTGAGGGGGTCACTGTGGGACAGGGCAGTGTCAGGGAATGGAAGGATGGATGTGTGTGAGGGGGTCACTGTGGGACAGGGCAGTGCAGGGGATGGATGGATGTGTGTGAGGGGGTCACTGTGGAACAGGGCAGTGCAGGGGATGGATGGAAGGATGGATGTGTGTGAGGGGGTCACTGTGGAACAGGGCAGTGCAGGGGATGGATGGAAGGATGGATGTGAGTGAGGGGGTCACTGTGGGACAGGGCAGTGTCAGGGCCTGGAAGGATGGATGTGTGTGAGGGAGGTCACTGTGGGACAGGGCAGTGCAGGGGATGGATGGATGTGTCTGTGGGACAGGGCAGTGCAGTGTCAGGGCCTGGAAGGATAGATGTGTGTGAGGGGGTCACTGTGGAACAGGTCAGTGTCAGGGAATGGAAGGATGGATGTGTGTGAGGGGGTCACTGTGGGACAGGGCAGTGCAGGGGATGGATGGATGGATGTGTGTGAGGCAGTAGTGGATTACAATAGGGACGTTTTGGGCGGCAGCCCGGGGCCCTGAGCTCCTGGGGGGCCCATGACCACCCAAAAAGATTTATACTTTCAACGGTGTACTGTCTCCTGGCTACACTTCTGCCATGATTTGCAAAAAATCACAGTTTTTTATGGCAATTTTGCACAAATCAGGACATCATGACATTATCTATCCTGTACTATGAACGCCAGGCTAGTGCTTCCATAGTTACAGTGGGGTGGGGGGGCCCAGGCTTGGTGAACAGCCCGGGGCCTATGGTAAAGTTAATCTGCCCCTGGTGTGAGGGGGTCACTGTGGGACAGGGCAGTGCAGGGGATGGATGGATGTATGTGTGTGAGGGGGTCACTGTGGGACAGGGCAGTGCAGGGGATGGATGGATGTGTGTGAGGGGGTCACTGTGGGACAGGGCAGTGCAGGGGATGGATGGAAGGATGGATGTGTGTGAGGGGGTCACTGTGGGACAGGGCAGTGCAGGGGATGGATGTGTGTGAGGGGGTCACTGTGGGACAGGGCAGTGCAGAGGATGGATGGATGTGTGTGAGTGAGGGGGTCACTGTGGGACAGGGCAGTGTCAGGGCCTGGAAGGATGGATGTGTGTGAGGGGGTCACTGTGGGACAGGGCAGTGTCAGGGCCTGGAAGGATGGATGTGTGTGAGGGGGTCACTGTGGGACAGGGCAGTGCAGGGGATGGATGGATGTGTCTGTGGAACAGGGCAGTGCAGGGGATGGATGGATGTGTCTGTGGGACAGGGCAGTGCAGGGGATGGATGGATGTGTCTGTGGGACAGGGCAGTGCAGTGTCAGGGCCTGGAAGGATGGATGTGTGTAAGGGGGTCACTGTGGAACAGGTCAGTGTCAGGGAATGGAAGGATGGATGTGTGTGACTGGTGGTCACTGTGGGCAGTGCAGGGGATGGATGGAAGGATAGATGTGTGTGTGTGTGTGTGTGTGTGTGTGTGTGTGTGTGTGACAGGTCAGTGCAGGGGATGGATGGAAGGATGTGTGTGAGGGGGGTTACTGTGGGACAGGGCAGTGCAGGGGATGGATAAAAGGATGGATGTGTGTGGGACAGGGCAGTGTAGTGTCATGGTCTAGATGGAAGGATAGGTGTGTGTGTGATAGGGCAGTGCAGGGTCTGGATGGATGTGTGTGTGGGAGAGAGCAGTGTAGTGTCAGGGTCTAGATGGATGGATAGGTGTGTGTGTGTGTGTGTGGGACAGAGCAGTGTAGTGTCAGGGTCTAGATGGAAGGATAGGTGTGTGTGTGTGTGTGTATGTGTGCGTGACAGGGCAGTGCAGGGTCTAGATGGAAGGATAGATGTGTGTGTGTATGTGTGTGTGTGACAGGGCAGTGCAGGGTCTGGATGGATGTGTGTGTGGGACAGAGCAGTGTAGTGTCAGGGTCTAGATGGATGGATAGATGTGTGTGTGGATAGATGTGTGTGTGTGGATAGATGTGTGTGTGTGTGTGTGTGTGTGTGAGACAGCAGTGTAGTGTCAGGGTCTAGAAACTGGGTCTCCAAACTGCAGCCTTTTAGCTGTTGCAAAACTACATTTCCCATCATGCCTGGACAGCCAAATCCAAAGCTTGAGCTGTCCAAGCATGATGGGAGTTGTGGTTTTGCAACAGCTGGAGGGCCGCAGTTTGAAGACCCATGGTCTAGAACAGGGGTGGGGAACATCCGGCCCCTGACACCTCCGGATGCGGCCCGCGGCACCCCTGTGACATGCGCTGCTCTGGAGGAGAAGGAGCCGGCATTCACAGCTTCCTCCTGTGTCTGTGACAGTTACCAGACACAGGAGGACGCTGTGTATGCCGGCTCCTTCTCCTCCAGAGCGGCACACGTCTTCTGCGGTTTGCGGCTCTCCTGTCATGTGCGCCGCGGTGGTGAGGCAGGAGCCGGCATACACAGCATCTTCCTGTGTCTGTGCCGGCTCCTTCCCCAACAGAGCGGCGCACGTCTTGTGACTCCTGCGGGCCGCGCGCGATGACGTCATTTCACCGCGCGCCGCCTGCAGGAGAAGACCGGCACAGAAGAGAGGCAGGAGAAGAGGACCTGGATAGCGTGGGAGGAGGAGTGGGATGTTTATTTTTTTTTTTATTTGGGGCAGGCACTGGGGATTAACTAGGTCACCAGGGACATGACTGGGGGGATGGGGGGTTAAGAAGGCCACCAGGGACCTGACTGGGGGGTTAAGAAGGCCACCAGGGACCTGACTGGGAGGTTAAGAAGGCCACCAGGGACCTGACTGGGGGTTAACTAGGCCACCAGGGACATGACTGGGGGTTAACTAGGCCACCAGGGACATGACTGAGGGGGTTAAGAAGGCCACCAGGGACATGACTGTGGGGGTTAAGAAGGCCACCAGGGACATGACTGGGGGGTTAACTAGGCCACCAGGGACATGACTGAGGGGTTAACTAGGCCACCAGGGACATGACTGAGGGGGTTAAGAAGGCCACCAGGGACATGACTGAGGGGGTTAAGAAGGCCACCAGGGACATGACTGAGGGGCTTAACTAGGCTACCAGGGACATGACTGGGGGGTTAACTAGGCTACCAGGGACATGACTGGGGGGTTAACTAGGCTACCAGGGACATGACTGAGGGGCTTAACTAGGCTACCAGGGACATGACTGGGGGGTTAACTAGGCTACCAGGGACATGACTGGGGGGTTAACTAGGCTACCAGGGACATGACTGGGGGGTTAACTATGCTACCAGGGACATGACTGGGGGGTTAACTAGGCTACCAGTGACATGACGGGGGGGTTAACTAGGCTACCAGGGACATGACTGGGGGGTTATCTAGGCTACCAGGGACATGACTGGGGGGTTATCTAGGCTACCACGGACATCACAGAGGGGCTTAACTAGGCTAGCAGGGACATAACTGGGGGGATTAACTAGGCTAGCAGGGACATGACTGGGGGGATTAACTAGGCCTACCAGAGGCATCATTGGGTGTGAGGGGGGGGGGGGGGGTAATTAGGCTACCAGGGACATGACTGGGGGGTTAACTCAGGCTACAGGGTATCACTAAGGATTCACATGAGGTACAAGGGGCATCACAGAGGGTTAACTACAATAGCAGGGGCATTAGGGGAACAATACTTTGCCTTGCCCCGGGTGCTGCAAAGCCACGCTACCCTGCTGCGCACGGTATGCGGCCCTCGAATGATTTTATAAATGCCCGACCGGCCCTCGACATGGAAAAGGTTCCCCACCCCTGGTCTAGAAGGATAAATAGATGTGTGTGTTTGTCAGCTCCTTTCTCTGGATTCCCCAGTTTCTCCTTATGGGTACAAACACACTTGCCGTATCAGCAGCGAGTTTTTCGCTGCGGATCCCGGCCCTATGCTCTCAATAGCAGACAAACTCCGCAGCCCACCCCATTAACCCCCCTGCCGCTGGAGACTATACGTTACCGGGTCCCCGCTCCTGCTTACTTCGGGGCTCCTGCTAACGTCCCGCTCAGCCAACCAGTGCACTGTGGCGGGGCAGCACAGTGATTGGCCGAGCGGGACGTGCCGGGAACCGCCGAAGCAAGCAGGAGCGGGGACCCGGTGATGTATAGTCTCCAGCATCCAGGGGGTTAAAGGGGCGGGCTGCTGCGAGTTTGTCTGCCATTGAGAGCATAGGGCCGGGATCCGCAGCGAGTCTCGCTGCGTATTTGCAGCCAGAAACTCGCTGCGGATATGGCAAGTGTGTTTGTACCCTATCAGTAAGTTGTATTTATTTATTGCTGACAGTTTAACCTTTACATTGCCTTCCTGCAGCTCATGAACAAGTTATCTTTGCAGGCACTGTAAGGGCCTTATTACACCAACAGATTTATCTGACAGATTTTTCTGAGCCAAAGCCAGGAACAGACTATAAACAGAGAACAGGTAACAATGGAAAGACTGAGATTTCTCCTCCTTTCAAATCCATTCCTGGCTTTGGCTTAAAAAGATCTGTCAAATAATATGTTGGTGTAAGGGCCCTAAGGGTTGAACCTGTCTGCTGCAGTAAAAAAGGTCTCGGATAAGAAGAAACTAGGAGCCAGAGAAGTGATTATAACTCACAGTACAGGCCCATATACCTATAGTAAGGGACCTTTTACATGGCCCATTGTCAAAAGATCTTGCCAGCTGATTGAAGATATTTCAAAAGTTTTGATCGGACAGGGTCTGAGTGTTCACATCCGTGCCGATCGGGACGGCAAGCCGACTGATTTTACTGACACAGAGTGGAAAGCAGACCGCACCGAGTACAGTGTTCTCCCATCTTGTTCTCCCGATCGGTAAGGCTGGGTTCACACTACGTATATTTCAGTCAGTATTGTGGTCCTCATATTGCAACCAAAACCAGGAGTGGATTAAAAACACAGAAAGGATCTGTTCACACAATGTTGAAATTGAGTAGATGGCCGCCATATAACAGTAAATAACTGCCATTATTTCAATATAACAGCCGTCGTTTGAAAATAACAGCAAATATTTGCCATTAAATGGCGGCCATCCACTCAATTTCAACATTGTGTGAACAGATCCTTTCTGTGTTTTTAATCCACTCCTGGTTTTGGTTGCAATATGAGGACCACAATACTGACTGAATTATACGTGGTGGGAACACTCAGACCCAGACTGATCAACATTTTGACATGTCTTTATGACGTGTCAAAAGTTTTCTTATGGTGACAGTGACACCTGAAGCATTTATACATTATAAGTCTAAGTGCAGCTTTGGCTATGTATGCGGATATCTATGGTGATATGTGTGGTGATATGTATGGTGATATATGTGGTGATAATATGTTAATATTTTATTTTGTTCTATCCCCTGGGGTTTTGGGGTCACGTCCACACACTGAGCCTTTACAGAACATCTCAGGGGAATTTATCAAGACTAGTGTACCTGTACACTGGTCCTAGAAATAGCCCCATCCCTATGCACACTGTTGGATTCGGTAGGAGGTGCATGCCTCTTAGTAAGTCTGTCGGGACCAACACCTTCTCCCTGGTGTATGTCAGTGCCATAAATGATAAACTTCCATAATGTAGTCAGTGTACAATGCACCTAGGACCCTCTAACTATAACAGCTGCCAACACTACAACTCCCAGCATTTACTGATGGCCTGAGCTGTCAGACACACAGCTTTCTTGCGCTTGTGTCATCTGAGAATGGTAATTAACGTCGCTGCAGCATCAGGGCATATGCTGCAGTGACGTTTATTAACAGAGCAGCAGTGGCAGAAGGGGGTAACTTACCACCAGCTCGGACCTGGGTGACTCTAGGGTCCCGGTCAGGCTGCTGGAGCTGCTTCCTGGGGTAACTTCCAGCTGGGTCAGTCTCTGAGGGCTCCTGGTGGCGGGCTGCTCAAACTTCTCGTGCCAGGAGACCCAAGTTACTGATTGGTTGCTGACCATCACATGACCTCCAGCCACCTTCAGTTATTGGTGGAGGCTGGGCCATGATGGTCTGATGGGCGCTAAACTGAATCTTTGCCCCGGGTGCAGGAAAAGCTGGCTACACCTCTGGCATGATCACATTTAATTAATCTGTGATAATTCGATAATGTAAAAAATGGAACAAAATTCATGTGATGAGAACAATATATGTGCATAGTAAATCAAATATAGAAATGCAAGAGAAGTCAGCATCAGGCACTCCTGTTCCACATGTAGACAAAAAGCGGGGGACTTTGCCACACAAACATTAAAGTCAACAGCGTAGCCAGGAGGTCGCAGATAAGTGAAGGATCTATTTTATTCCAGCATCTGGGATCTGTGGATGGTGGAATAAAATAGATCCTTTGCTTATCTGTGATTTCCTAGACATGCTGAGACTTTTTGCAATTTTCTTAAGAAATCAGAGTTTCATCAGGATCAGGTGATATATAATAAGGGTACGCTTACACGTAGCGAGTTTGAAGCAGATTTCACACTGCGATTGTTGCAGCAAATCCGCTGCGATACTTGGTAAGATTACAGTTTATGACCTTGCATTGTCACAGCAGATTTTCATTTTGCTGCAAGATCGTAGTGACAGCCATGTTAAACTAATTAGCTGCTGATATAAATAATAAACAGGCCATACTTACCTGCCCACAATACTCCAGTGCACTGCTGCTTGAGTCTCTAAATCCCAGCTTACCAACGGCGCCCGCTCAGCCAATCACTGTCTGCAGCAGAACAGCTCAGTGGTTGGTTCAGTGGGCTGTAAGTGTTTCTGGACCCAGAGACTCAAGCAGGAGCGCGACGTGAGGGGACGGGCAGGTAAGCATTGGCAGTTTATTATTTATATCAGCAGCTAATTAGTTAAAGCGACCCTGTACCCACAATCTGACCCCCCCAAACCACTTTTACCTTCGGATAGCTGCTTTTAATCCAAGATCTGTCCTGTGGTCCGTTTGGCAGGTGATGCAGTTATTGTCCTTTTAAAATTGCCCCGTGCCCTACGGGCGTATCTGTGCCCTAACTTTTCACCACCCCCTCCGTCCCTCCTCCCCACCCTCTTCATCATTAGGAATGCCACTGGAACATTTACTCCTGTTTGAACATTGCACAGGTGTCTTAATGATCCAACCCATGTGCTGTGGTAATACAGGTAGTGAATAATAGGCAATCTGCCTGGAGCATTCCTAATAATGAGGAGGGTGGGGAGGAGGGACGGAGGGGTGGTGCAAAGTCACGGCATAGATACGCCCGTAGGGCACGGAGCTGCAAAAGTAATTTTTTAGGACAATAACTGCATCACCTGCCAAACGGACCGCAGGACAGATGTTGGATTAAAAGCAGCTATCTGCTATCAGGTGCGGGCAGTATCTGATCATTCCCCTGTGATGATCATCCTCGCCCATGCCGTCCAATTACAACCCCGTAGGTGGAAAATTCATCCATTCTAGCTACAGTTGATAGGCCAGGAGGACCTTATTCCAGATCAGTTGGGGGAATTCCTGACAGCCCACAAAGATTGTGACAATGTAATTCTAATATGGGTTACTTTGAAGTCATACCTCCGAGGATGCCTTAGGTCCTCCATCTCCTTTATTAAGAGAGACACGTCCCTTAGGGAAAAGGAATTGGCCCAGGAATGTAAACATCTGGAGGAAACATATGTGGGGGACCCCTCAGATAACAATAGGCAAATTTGACTAAGGGAGGGAAGGGAGTATATGTATCATCTAAATGAAAAAACACATAGGAAAATGTTTTTCTATAAACAATTTTACTTTGAACAGGGTAACCAGTCCAGCCAACTATTGGCTCATCTGGTACATCAGAATACCACAGCCCCTCCCATACTTAAAATACAATCTGCAAACGGATCCATCCCAGATAGCTGAACGTTTTTCTGTTTTTTATAGGGATCTTTATACATCCCAGGTGGACTATACTGATCAGCAACTAGACGCCTATCTAGATACCATAGTTTTCCCTATGCTGTCTGAAGAAGAAATACGACTACTAGATGCGGAAATAACACCAGAGGAGGTAGCAGCTGCACTTGGGGACCTTGCCAGGGGTAAGGCCTCAGGGCCTGATGGCCTCCCCCTGGAGGTATATACCAAATACTCTGACACATTGACGACTCCCCTGACAAATACATACAAGGCGGCCTTCCAGATAGGTACACTTCCCCCTACTATGTATGAGGCCACGTTGGTCGTCATCCTCAAGCCTGGGAAAAACCCAGAGGAATGTGGGTCATATCGCCCCATTTCTCTGTTGAACTTCAGACGTGTTCAGACCACGCTGCAAGTAGGAGTTGCGCTTGGGGGGGCCTGGGCCTTGGCCTCGCTAGACGCGGCCAAGGCCTTTGACTCCATAGAGTGGCCATTTCTATTAGAAACTCTCCGCAGGTTCGGGTTTGGACCTAATTTCATCAAATGGGTTCACATACTGTATGCTGCCCCGAGGGCACAGGTATTGGTGAATGTCCTGTGTTCTGGGCTCTTCAGCCTGGGTAGAGGGACGCGCTTCTTCTCCATCAGGACGCCACTGAAGTACACTCCCCTTAAATGTCCCTGGACGAATTAATCTAGTTAAATTAATTGTTCTTCCCAAGTGCTTATATGCCTTACAGCACTCCTCAGTGCCGGTACCCATTACCTTCTTCTGAAATATCTCCTCATTACTTCCTTCCTTTATCTGGGGCTCCTCACGCTCTAAGCTAAAACTCACTACCCTTCAACGCCCTAAGGATGAGTCGGGATATGCGCTGCCGGACATGCATATATACTATTTAGCTGGTCAATTGAAACACCTAAAGCCCTGGCTTCTTACTGATGAACTACCACTTTGTGAATTCTTTCTTGCTCACTATCTGGGATGGTCCACTCTCAGGCCCCTATTAGAATCTGCTTATGGTCGGAATAAACCGTTGCTCCCCATTCATAAATGCCCTAAACATTCATAAATTCCAAGATATTATGTCGGATCTACCACTGTGGGGGAACCCAGGATTACCACATATGACTTCCGCATTGGATCCCGAGTTCTGGAAAGCCCATGGGATATTAACAGTTGGCCAATTATTTAGTCAAGATGTATTTAAATCCTTCCTTCAACTACAGATGGAGTACAATCTGCTTAGGGACTCCTTCTTTAAGTTCTTACAGCTACATCATGCAATTGCCAGTAAGTTCCCTAGCCCTAGGGAGCTTGTATCTGATTACCCCCTGATTGGAGTCCTTAAGACTCAAGGGCCTAAAGGACTTGTCTCCATCCTCTATACTCATTTACTGGCGTATAAGATATCGGACATGCCCCTAAGGGCGGAGGCTTATTGGAGATCTTGCATCCCCTCTATGACTGCAGAGGACTGGCAGGAGATTATGGCCTCACACCGGTCGGTTTCACCAGCAGCCAACCACAAGATTATTCAATTATATATTATTCATCATAGTTATCTCACGCCCACGCTTTATCGCATGGGACGTGTGGGAACAGATGAGTGCCATAGATGCTATACACATATACAACCAGGGTTGCCCCAGATCATCACGCAAGGGACCAACTAATACAACGTAAATTATAACCTTAATTGCTGTGAAGATCCAATAATATAAAACGTAACGTAATTAATTTTAATAAAAGTGTGAACACCAAGTGAGTTAAAATGACTGGAGGTGAAGGAAGTAGTATATGTGGTTCGGATATTATATTCACTTATTGCGTAACACAGGAGTCAGTAAGTAGAGTAAATATGCCTGTTAGTGACAGTATACAATAAACCACTAAATGGCAATAGAGGTTTAAAGGTAATAATACTGGACAATCATTGTCCTATTGGGTATGAGACCTCAATGCCAAAAATAGTGATAGTTAAAAGAGAGATCCGGTATGGCTCAGATTGATCACAAACACTGCTTATGCCACTAGGGCATGATAATTCCTTTGTTTTACACCAGGTGCAGCTGGTAATCTATTATTCACTGTAGCACTTCTTTTTTTGAAAAGAATCTCCCAATGTGCTATGACCAGATTAGCCTATTAGTCACAACATAGCTCACAGTTCATATTCTCACTATATCAATCGAACTGTTAGCACCAAGGCAGTGCGACCAGATGAATGAGGTAGCCTAACCGACTCCTATGTATATCTCGTAGTGGTAGCAACCTGCAACGAAATGTTGCCCGGCAGAGTTGGCTAAGGCTCTGTCGCGATGTAAGACTCCGAACCACAGTGAGTATTCCTGTTAGCTATCCCTAATATTCACCTCCATCAATTAAAACACACCCAAATCCCACCAGCACCCCGACGACGTTTCACCACATGCAGTGGCTTTATCAAGGGGAAAAATCAATGATGATAGGATTGCTAGTAGCGGACCTATTTATAGGGCAAAAAAGACTGTGTCATTGCAAATCAGTGGGAGTGGATCAATCAGTTCAGGAACCTATCCTGACGACTGTTTATTTATGAATCAACAAATCAAATCTCTGGGTGGATCGGACGTGAGTTTGCGCAGAGTCTCATCATTCTCGCGCATGCGATCCAACTTATGCGTCAAACCATATACAGACAGCAGCTACGCATGTCAGTATAGCTATAGTTAAGAAAGGCAGACACTGCGCATGACACCGCACTTAGGTTAAAATAAGTCAGAATGAACATTGTCATTGCGCATGATTTTGCACTTAGAGCAGCAGTACATCATACAGTGCGCAGACTCACTGACTTAGTATCCGCGCGGTATTATCATTATACAAGGTGAATCCATTGCGCATGATTCTGCATTTAGATCGGCACTGCTGCTAGTCGTGCTCAGCGCAGAATCCCTGACTTAGTGCCTATCTGGCATTGTCATCCGGACCACGCATGTCTGCGGACTTAGGTAAGTTCACTCATGTTTCAATTTGTATCTGACTGATTGCTTAGATATTCATTTGATGTTACCAAACTCATAAGAGGGAAGGAACAGAACTCCCATCTGTAATGCAAAGTTATCAGTACCAATTAGAGTAATGAAAAGTATATTATTATGAATATAGATGTATCAACATTGATCACATTTATTTGTTTCCTACAATAATCATAATTGTACAGCTACATAAGCAAACACACAATACGTATACATCCTCTCCAAAATCAGTAAGTATGATTGTATTATTGAAATGTTTCACTCCCACTGTAATGTCCACTATGATACAAAGTATTGATTACGGGCCATACCAGTTGCCCTACAAAATCATCATTATAGACAATGAGATAATTTCACTACTACTTGTTATATACATTTATTTAAACTTCCTGAATCAAATGTTCAGGTGGAATATCTGTCATTAAGACTAGAGAGAGACATAAATTAAATTAAATTAAATAAACGGGGTATATGTAAACCCCTCATTAAGGCCTTTAGGAAATAAACTATCTAAGCGATAAATCCATCTTGCCTCCTCCTGTAACAAAAGATTATCCAGATTGCCCCCTCTAGGGCCAAGTGTGGGCTTTCTGAGGCCAAAGAAAGAAAGCGCATGTACTTCATTATTGTGGAATTTACGTAAGTGTCGGACAATGGCAGTATCCGTACCTGTTCTCACATTACTAATATGTTGGCAAATTCTTGCCTTAAATTCTTGGACAGTTTTCCCCACATATATTTTGGGGCAGGGGCAAATCATGGCATACACAACACCCCTTGTTTTGCAATTGATTTGGTCAAATAATTTAAATATTCTACCAGTGGATGGATTTTTAAATTCAGTCCTTTTGGGGATAAATTTGCAAAACGAGCAATGACCACAGGGTGCAGTTCCTTTTACAGCTCTGGGTGTACTATCTCGAGGGGATGTAATGGATAGATGACTGTGTACTAACACATAGATGCCATACACCTCGTGCAAACTTTTGCCATCTTATGTGGTCTTGCCCATACCTATCCTCATACTGGCAAGAAGTCCATACAAATGGACCCTCTCATTTGCCTCTTCGGAGTACCTGGTACGTCATGGTGCCGCGGGGGTTGTTCATAGAGGGGTCCCGCCGGGACCCCGTTTTGAACAGCACCACTCCCGGCTGCAATCTGCAGCCGGGCAGTGCCTCTATTAGCCGGCGCGGGTCCCGTTGCCGCACTGGCTAATTAAGCACTTCAATGCAGCTGTCAAACCTGACAGCTGCATTAAAGTGCTTTATTCATAATCTCCCTGGTGTCTAGTTGGTCGGATCTCCCCCGCGCGATGCGATCGTGGGTTGGGAGATCTGTTCTTCTGCCCGTGCCGGGGCTCAGCGTCACGATGACGCTGTTCCCGGCTCGGCAATAGATTGCTGTGGCCTGCAGCAGGCCATAGCAATCTATCACCGATTGCAATGATCTTTGCTGTGTATATACACAGCATTGATCTCTATGAGAGATGCTGTCTATATACAAGTCCCCCAGGGGGACTTCTAGTTAATGTAAAATAATAATAAATAATAATAAAAAATCCCCTCCCCTAATAAAAGTCCAAATCACCCCCCTTTTCCCATTTTATAAATATAAATAAATAAACAAATAAATAAACATGTTTGGTATCGCCGCATGCGTAATCGCCTGAACTATTAATTTATCACATTTCTGATCTTTCATGGTAAACGGCGTCAGCGCGAAAAAATTCCAAATTGCAAAATTGCGCATTTTTGGTCGCATCAAATCCAGAAAAAATTTAATAAAAAGTGACCAAAAAGCCGTATATGCGCAATCAAGGTCCCAATAGAAAGTAAACATCATGGCGCAAAAAATGACACCTCACACAGCCCCATAGACCAAAGGATAAAAGCGCTATAAGCCTGGGAATGGAGCGATTTTAAGGAACATATATTTGTTAACAATGGTTTGAATTTTTTGCAAGCCATCAGATACAAGAAAAGTTATACATGTTATATATATATATGAGGAACATGTATAACATATCAGTTTTACCCCAGGGCATAGGGCGTAAAAACAAATACCCTCCAAATAAAAGAAACAAGTTTTTTTTTTTATTTCACCACACATTGAATTTTTTTCTGGTTTCGCAGTGTACTTTATGCAAAAATTCAGCCTGTCATTGCAAAGTACAATTAGTGAACCAAAAAATAAGGGCTCATATGGGTTTCTAGGTGAAAAAAATGCAAGTGCTATGGCCTTTTAAACATAAAGTGGAAAAAGCAAAAGCTCAAAAATGAAAATTGGCATTGACCTTAAGGGGTTAAAGAAACATTCTTAAAATTTCTCCGCATGAAAATGTTTGTTAATTGATCTCTGCATAAATTCAATAAAACAAATTAAAAAAAAAAAAAAAACAGCTATCTGAAAGTACAAGTGGTTTAGGGGAGGGGGCAGATTGTGGGCACAGAGTCGCTTTAAACATGGCTGCTACTACATTCTCACAGAGGAATGATAATCTGCTGCAAGAATGCAGGGCCATAAACTATAATGTTACTGAGTATTGCAGCAGATTTAGGCTATGTTCACTCTGCGTATGAATCCGTCCGTAGTGCGAACCGCGAATATAGGCACGTAGTTTTGAGGTTGATGCGTTCGCTTGAAAGTATACGATAGTGCACACTACGTATGAGCGGCGTGAAAAATTAACAAGACAATTGTTTGAGGACGGAAATGTTCTAACTCACGGCCGTGGATTTCCATGCGGTCCCGTACAAAGTACTTATTTCAGCCAAATTGAACTTGATTTTTCGATCCAAAAGGTTCTGTGTGGTTTACGGGGCTGGGCGAAGATTTCCAAGTAAACCTGTAGACCTGTTTTAGATCGCTTCGAAACAAGCTAGGGAAGCATAACTGTACTACGGGCGTATGTTCGCGGTGGGTACGCATCCGGCTGCATGTCTATTTTTCCCACGCTCATAGTTTCAGCCGCACATGTACGGCGGCGTACAATCTACGGACGGATTCATACGCAGTGTGAACATAGCCTTACTTTGAAACTCGCTATGTGTGAAGGCACTCTATGAAACATTTCATAAGGTTCTATGTGAACACTCACCAATACATTACTAGATCCAAATTTGGTGCCCAACAAAATCAGGTGACAAGCATGCACACTGATGCGCCCGCAACTGAATTTAGCAGAAGTGAAGATCATCTGGCTGGTACTGCAGTACCGGCTGGGTGATCTTCAGTAACACCGGCCGTTCTGTGACTCGGCCCGGTCACAGAAAGGCTGGTGTTATACATTGTGTGAACATGTAAAGTGTCATACTGGAAGAGATTCAATAGTTGACCAACTGGAAGAGATTCAATAGTTGACCAACATTATTTTAGATGAAGCATTTTGTTGATAGAGCGTATTTTCTTTTATTTCAAGTAGAGATTGAAAAAAAATCTAAATGGATAATGTCACTGTATGCTATTTTTATTAAACATTAATTTATTGATTGCTTGAAGGAGATAGTGTAGGTCCCACTAAGCCATCTACCTTGATCTAATCTTTTTGGGAGCTGCAGGCATTGACTTTATTTTGAAATTGTTATTTTACCCTTTACAACTTTTAATGAGAACAGCGAAAGAACACACACATAGTAAAATGAATCAATGCATCTAAGAAATCGTTTTTACTGCAAATGCACTTTGAGAATAAATGTGATTTATTGATCAAAACAAGCAAAGAAAATTAAAAACACCTTTAAAGACTCTTTTGTGTGATACCAAAGCAACACAAAAATCATTATTTCTCTATGGGACTTCTGCTTTTACCCTGCTTACTTTGTCCATGCAGTGAGTTTGTGTGTATATGTATTTATATTTATAGATATGTTTTATACAGATATACACAGAACATCTGAATAATATTGATCCTGAAAATATGTTACAGCCTCATTTCAATACAGTTGATATATCTTCCCCCCCCATTAATCTACACACCCTCGTAATAACAATACAGGATCAGATTTGTTCTAATTTGTGCATTTTTTTTTTCTGTAGGTGCATCCTGTCTTCAATGATCATACTTGAGATACTTCCATAACTTGTGTGGAGTCCACCTATGGTAAATTCAATTGAGTGGACATGAAATGAAAGGCACAGAGTTTGCGCTGAATATTAAAGGGGTTATCCAGCGCTACAAAAACATGTCCACTTTCCCCCTACTGTTGTTTCCAGATAGGGTGGGGTTTTGAAACTCAGTTCCATTGAAGTAAATGGAGCTTAATTGCAAACTGCACCTGAACTGGAGACAACAGTAGAGGGAAAAGTGGTCATGTTTTTGTAGCGCTGGATAACCCCTTTAATGCAAAAACTAATCCAGTCTGTTGCTACATACAGCTACACGGCCTTAAACATTAAAGGCCTTAACCCTTTAAGGGCCAGTCCAACTTTGTTTTTTTTCACTTTGTTTTTTCTTATCCGTGTTTAAAGTGGTTATCCAGCGCTACAAAAAAATGGCCACTTTCTTCCAGAGACAGCCCCACTCTTGTCTCCAGCTTGGGTGGGGTTTTGCTGCTCAGTTCTATTGAAGTGAATGGAGCTTAATTGCAAACAGCACCTAAACTGGAGACAAGAGTGGGGCTGTCTCTGAAAGAAAGTGTCCATCTTTTTGTAGCACTGGATAACCCCTTTAAAAGCCATAGCGCTTGCATTTTTTCACCTACAGACCCACATGGGGTCTTATTTTTTGCAACACCAATTGTAGTTTGCAATGACAGACTTAAAGGGAACCAATCAGCACAATTGTGCTGATATGGTTCCCAGCAGCACAGTACAATATATAGCTACTTTGCAGCTTGAGGAGCGTACCAGGAGCTTTGACAGTAGCTGTACATAGCAGAAAAAAAAGCTTTTTTTGCCGTGCGAGGCTGGGAGAGGGGTGGCAACTAGTCATCTAGTCACGGCTCTCTGCCACCAATGAGTCTTTCTGCCTGTCAATCCCGACAGAGAGCTACTGTGTGTTCCGCGAGCTGCACAGTAGCTATAGATTGTACTCTGGTGCTGGTAACCATATCAGCACAATCGTTCTGATTGGTTCCCTCCAATTTTTCCATGAATTATGCTACAAAACATGTTATCTATGCTACTCAAGTCAATATGATTACAACAATAGGCAATGTATATAACTTTAATAATAACAGTAGCAGTAAAATAATTTCGTTTTACTGCTTTAAAAAAAAAATTAAAAAGTGTCTAAAGGGAATGTACTACATCACTTTTTTGTTTTTTTCCAGAATAGACCGGGGCCGGCGTGGGGATGCCGTGAAGTCGTCTGCACACATGGCGCAATGGTTTACAACCTGGATTATGCCCGTTGATTGGTATTTACACTGCATGTTATATGGCCTTAAAATCCCTCTCCTTACAATCCTGTATACTGTGACAGCCTGACCTCTAGTTCATCACTATGATACCACCCCTACTGATGATAATGTTATGTCATCTGTCATGATGATACCTGTATTCTGTATATAATCTTATTTCATTATATCATTAATGGAGCTGAGCGAACTTCGAGCACGCTGGGGTTTGTCTAAACCCGAGCATGCAGCATTTCATTACTGGTAGCAGCAAGTTGGATGGAACTCTAGGGAGTCCTAGAAAACATGGATATCATCATAGGCCTATGGCTGTATCTATGTTTTCTAGGACTCCCCAGGGTTCCATACAACTTCTGTTTGTTCAACTCTAATAATGAGCATATTTTTTGCACATATGGTTACTAACCATGTCATTATTTCTTGCCCTGCATTGCCCAAACCCATTTATTATTTAACCAATGTACAGTACATTATGGTTACATATAACTCTCATATTCCTTTCTGGAAAATGTGCAACTAATTTAAAGCGTAACTGTCATTTCAGGGCCATTTTTCTGAAAACATTAAATATCAACAGTTCAAGCGATTTTAAGAAACTCTGTAATAGGTTTTATAAACCAAAATAGTTTCCTTCTGGACTGAAAAAGCAATCTCCCAGCCTCCCCCCTCACATCAGATGAAGCAGGATTTCTGTCTCCATTATGTGGCTATGGAGAGGGGAGGGGCTGTTAGGAGTGACTGAGCACGGAGGATTTCTGCAAAGCACAACACCCTGAAATCTTCTCTCAGTAAGTTCATAGATAAGCACTGACCTTTCTGTCACCTGAATTTAGCGTTTTAGGTGCCCAGAGAGTCTACAAACAGCTGACCTTCATGTCACCTCTTCCTGCTCCCTCATCTCCCTCAGCCCCTCCCCCCTTCATAGGCTTACAATGGAGAGAGCAGAACCCGTCTTCACTGGCTTCTCTGTAATGAAGGCGTGTTTGCCTGATAATGCACAGATAAGAAGTCAGGAGGGGAGGCTGGGAGATTGCTTCTTGAGTACAGAAGGAGGCTTTTTTGGCTGATGAAACCTATTACAGAGTTTCTTAAAATCGCTTATACTACTGATTTCTGCAATAAAAAAAAAAAACATGACAGTTACGCTTTAAGATGGCAATATGTGATGGAAACAGGGTGCATGCACATATCCCAGCTGTCCTTAAAGGGAACCAATCAGCCCACTTGGGCTGAGTTGGTTCCCTGATGCATAGTATAAAGCTCCTGTGCAGCCCGCAGCTGGTGCTGGCCGAGACTGCAGCAGAAGCTTTGTACCAGAGAAAATGAAGTTTTAATCTGTGGGCAGGTAGTCATCTGGGCAGCTCCCCGCCAATGTCTAGTCACTGATCTCTCCCTGTCAGCACTCTTGGCGGGGATGATTGACAGGCAGAGGGTGTCAAAACATCATTTTCTCTGGCATGAAGCTTCTGCTGCAGCCGCGGATGGTACCTGCTACGGGCTGCACAATAGTTTTATACTGTGCATTGGTTCCCAATGTGATTGGTTCTCTTTAAGGCCAAAATTAGCCTGGTCCTAAAGGGTTGATAAATGTATACCCCTCTGGGCATTGTTTAAGTAATTATTATGTATGCTTGTCACCTGATTTTGTTCAGCACCAATTATGGATCTAGTAATGTATTGATGATTATACACATAGAATCTTATGGAATGTTTTTTTTCAAATATTTTTATTAGATTTTTCAAATTTTATCTATAACAATACAGTTACATATCAAAGGAATAGGATACAATATAGTAAGTTTGAAAACAATTTTGCTATAAAAAAAACAATAGAATCTAAAGAACAAAAATTAATGCTCTACAGGATCGAAAGAAATGTAGATAAAGAATCTCTATCTTTAATATAATTAAGGAACTCTGAGTACTCCTAGGGTGCCCTTTGCCTCTGCCGTCTGATACCAAACAGTAGTACAAAAGTGTTTCATAACAGCTTCCCTCTCCTCCTGCGACATAACCTTTATGAGAAAAAAATTCCATTTTTTGATGAAATTTTTTGTGGAAACATCTTTGTTGCGGATTGCATCCAGCATTTCCCAATGAAGAGTTTCTTTAAGCGAGGTTGTTAGCTCAGAAATAGTGGGAAGTGTGTCAGAGATCCAGTGGTTTAGTAAGCCTTTTAAGGCCAATAACAGAGTAAGATGAATACATTTTGAGGCTATAGGTTTTTCAGAGGGATCTCCATCCCCGGCCACCACAACATGAAAAACATAACTGAGTAGAGTTAGAGGTATGGATTCATTCCATGTATTCTGAATAAAGGTTTGTACTAATTGCCAGTATATCTGAATTTGAGAACAAGACCAAACACAGTGTAATAAATCTGCGCTTGGTTCTTTACATTTTGGACAATATGTCAAGAAATCATCTGGCATGGTGAAGTAAGAAAAGTTAAAAGCATAAATTGCCTTATGGAGTAGCCGGAAGTGGATTTCCCTCAATTTTACACTGGGAGTGGCTGCAGTAACATATCGGATGCTATTTAGCAATTTTTGTTCCAAATTATCTGTTTGTGTTTCTGCAGACCATTTCCGAAGAAAAGGCGGAGGAGATTTGTGTAAGGAATCAACACTTATCCTACAGTATATTTGTGAAAGAGATAAGGTGGGAGAAGAATTGGAGCATAGAAAATCAAAATCATTAGTTTTTTCTGCCTTCGCACAAGATTTAACTCTATTAATAGCAAAAGAACACAGTTGTTCAAATAAAACCTGGAGATGGTAAATCCGATGCATTACTCGGTAACATTATAGTCGATGGCCCTACATTCTTGCAGCAGATTTTCATTCCACTGTGAGAATGTAGTGACAGCCATGTTTAACTAATTAGCTGCCAATAAAATAATAAACTGCCCATGCTTTCTTGCCTGTGCTCCCACGCCGCACTTCTGCTTGAGTCTCTGGGTTCCGGCACACTTATGTCCCACTAAACCAACCACTGAGCTGTTCTGCTGCAGCCAGTGATTCGCTGAACGTGCCGTTTGTAAGCTGGGACCCAGAGACTCAAGTAGGAGCGCACCAGAGGATTGTGGGCAGATAAGCATGGCCTGTTTATTTATCGGCAGCTAATTAGCTAAACATGTCTGTCACTTTGATCTTGCAGCAAAATGAAAATCTGCTGTGTAAATGCAGAGTCATAACCTGTAATGTTACAGAGTGTCGCAGCAGATTTGCTGCAACAATCACAGTGTGAAATCCGCTGCAAACTTGCTATGTGTAAGCGTACCCTTATTATATATCACCTGATCATAAGGAAACTTTCTAATGAAAAGTGCAAAAAGTCTCAGCGTATCTAGGAAATCACAAATAAGCAAAGGATCTATTTTATTCCACTATTCCTAGATGGTGGAATAAAACAAATCCTTTGCTTATCTGTAACCTCCTGGCTACGCTGTTGACTTTTTGCACTTTGGATTAATTTATAGGGCGAGGTCCCCCATTTTTTGTCTACTTGTGGAACAGGAGTACCTGATGCTGACTTCTCTTGTATTTCTATATTTATGCACATATATTGTTCTCATCACATGAATTTTGTACATTTTTATACATTATTGAATAATCACAGATTGATTGTGATCATGCACTTGTATATTATACTGAGTCTGAACACTATATTGTATCACTGCTTGAAAAAGGCAACATTGTATCCTAAAACGTCATACTGGTGTGTATTTAACTCTAAAGTTTCAGAACAGTGTTGTCTGCATTATATTTTTTTGGGGAAAATTTTGCGGCGCAGATGCTGCAGAACCAGTGTTCCAGCTTAGCGTTTAGTTGTATGGGCCTTTAATACTGAACTCTGTTTCTGACACCATAAACTTTAACAACAAAATATTTGGTTTTAAAAGATGTTTTAATTACGGACATGTTACCACAACAGACAGATAATGGTTACTGGTGATCTCAAGTGCTTTTGAGTAGAACCATCTTGTTGTGGCAGATGCCACACATAGATTTCTCAATATCAACAGATTCTCTCCAACGTCCAAGTCTAGGGTGGAAAAAAAGCATATATCAAAGAGAGATATAGAACCACAAACACCCAAATTAATTGATAGAACCCCTTAAATATTTGACTAGTCACCAGACAGCAGTGAAGCCAGCAGTGGGGTGACTAGCACATCATGCATGCTCAGAGATGGATTTTCCCTGGATTATGCATGTGACACACTGCTAGACTTTTATAACTATCTGCAACTTACCTCTTTTTGCACCCTGAGCATTCATAAACCACAGAATAATGGATTTCATAAGTATTCTGTTCAGTAATTGGTGGCAGGTCAGGGTGAATTAGTTCAGCATCTTCACAATATGACTTCCATAACCAGCCATGTAGGTCATCCGCTTGCCCATCTAGAATCCAACAGGCAGCATGGCACATTTCATGGATTATGGTGTCTCTCAGGCGTTCTGAAGACAGAAGATTATATAAGAACAGTCAGATAAATTCACACAGCAGACTTCAAAGCAGCAAATCTATGAATTGTACTCAATGTGAATTATACCTGCACAATCACAGATTTTGTCAGATAGTTGGATGACTGCATATCGATCCCCATTGTTTTCTCGGAATCCAGTGCGGCCAGTGGTTTTTGTAAGTCTTTTATTCCAACTTATGCTCATTTCAGCAGGAAGCTACAGAATAAAGATAGGAATATATAAAACTGTGACAAAGATAAGCCTTTAAATAATTGAGATACGGATGTTTTATGATTGTATACCTGATTCTCAAAGACGGTCTGATTGTAAAACCTGTAGAGGCGTCTTGTCAGCTCCTGCTTGGACTGCTTGAAATTGTCCACATATTTGGCCTCTGACGTTAAGTCCATCAAGAAGCAATTCTTAATGGGACGCCCCTGTCTCCTGGTAACAAAAATAAAACTTCACATATCACTTTCATATATAGTTTAAGAACGGACATAACAAGGAAACAGACACACATCTCTCGAGTGACTATAAACAGATTGAACACGGTTTGCATTTATCTGTTTACTTCTGGTAACAAAATACTCTACCTTGTCTCCTGCACAATTCTGCATGGAAGATCCTTGACACTAGACTCTTCACCGCTGCATGGAGACCTCGGTATAAATGGATAAGACTGGAATAAAGAAATATAAGACCCAAACATTTAAAATGTAGCAAAAGAGAGAGTATACTGTAACTATAAGAAGTGTAGAGTAGTGACCACCCACCTGATGTACAATCTCATCGCATCCTTTGTCCACTGCATTGGACTCTACAACTTTAGGGCACTTTCTCTTGACCTGTAACTATGAAGATTATACACTGATTTATAGGCCATTTCTATTGACTACTGCATGGAGAATAGGATACAGCTGGTACAGATATATGAGCACTACTAGTAAATATGTTACAGTATGGGCACAGATATATGGGGGGCTGTGACACCTTGGAACTAAAACGTTACATGAGACATTTTTATAGAGGTTAAGGGAGGCTTCTACAGTCAATCGGTTCCTTTGGTGATATTACCCCACTAGAATATTGTTCTGATTTTCCTGAGAAGAAGATATGTGCCATACATAAAAGCCACCCAGTAGCAGATCACAATAGGTCCGTTTTGGGCAGTAGCCTGGGGCCCAGAGCTCCTGGGGGGCCCATGGCTACCCAAACAGGCTTATACTTTCAGTGGTGTACTGTCTCCTGGCTACAATTCTGCCATGATTTCCAAACCATCGCTGCTTTTTTACTTAGATTTCGACAAATCAGGGCATCATGACATTATCTGTCCTGTACTTTGAACACCACGCTAATGCTGCTATAGTAACAGTGGGTTAGGGGGGGCCAGGATTGGTGAACAGCCCGGGGCCTATGCTAAAGTTAATCTGCCCCTGAAGCCATCACTTACCTGGTCACCGGTGCCGCTGTTGTCTGTGTCAGACTCATTATTAAATTTCAGCTTCCTTTTAGGCATTTTCACATATCCAAAAAGGAACAGCAATATCCTCACTCCACTCACTCCAACAATCTTCAGAGGATGAGGCCAGAAGCAGATCTCGGAACATTTTACCTTGACTCCACATTGTGACATCACGGCTATTGTCACATCACTGCAAGTGTGATGTCATGACATGTGTGTGTAATTAGAATATAATGTGTATAGGTATATACAGGGTATAATCAGTATATACATATACATAGTGATATTGATTATGTTGTGATAATGACATAGGTCAAAGGGTGGATACATTAGACTTGGCCTGAAAAGTCCTTAATCCCAATGTAAATGTTTCAGTGTTTGCCTGCAATTCAATTCAACAGCTAAAACGGTAAAACTGACACGTTCGGCTGTTTGGACAACACTTGGGGGGAGATTTCTCAAACTGGTGTAAAGTAGAATTGCCTTAGTTACTCCTAGCAACCAATCAGGTCCCACCTTTCATTTCCCACATAGTGTTTGGAAATTGAAAGGTGGAATCTGATTGGTTGCTAGGGGCAACTTAGCCAGTTCTACTTTACACCGTGTTTGATAAATCTCCCCCTTGGTGTGCTCTAAGAGCAGGGGAAGTGAATGGACTGCAGAGGGGTTTGTAGAGCATGAAAATCAAAGGATTAAGTGGATAAGAGCTTCCTCTGATCCCAAGAGTGCTGCGGAGGCTACTTTTAAGATCTGGATCTGTAAGTAATAGTTCCACTTCTTAGGGTGCGTTTACACAGACAGATTTATCTAACTCTGATTTTGGAAGCCAAAGCCAGGAATGGATTTGAAAAGAGGAGAAATTACAGTCTTTACTTTATGGCCTGTTCTCTGTTTATAGTTTGTTCCTGGCTTTGGCTTCGAAAATCTGTCAGATAAATCTCTCTGTGTAAATGCACCATTAGTGTAGGAATAGACTGTGAGCTGCAATGGCTGCATACTGGGGAACCCTACAGCTTGCCATCAAAAGACAATGGGCAGTGCAAGGTTAAACTTTAAGTGAATGTTGGAAGCAGGGATGATGCACAGAAAAACATAGAGGCACTACAAGTCCCAGAATAGCCCATAAATTAACACATTCACACTGAAATACTGAGTATTACAATGCCCCTCCTAGCTTAGACAGAGGCCTTATTATTAGTCTTGTGTCTTTCTCCCTGGCTGTAAATGGCTGTGCTCACAGTTTCTCAGGTAGCTCCTTGAATATGGTAGAGCTTAGAGGTGGGAAAACACATCCATTGGTGTGGTCCTCCCGCCATGTTACAATAACTCTTGTCCAAAGCAGTGACCAGTGCCAGCAGCAGCCTACTCCTCTTATCTAACAAGATACAGAGGCTGAGAAGTGGAAAAACAAGTGCACGGGTTAAAAAAAAAATTCAATAAAAATTGTATAGTCTATATTGAAATAATATATAATGCGAAAAATAAGTATTTGATATGCTGTTGATTTTGCAAGTTTCCCAAACTACAGAGAATGGATAATTGTGTAATTTTTATCGTTAGGGACAAAATCTGTGTCAAGCAGTGTACTGCTGCTTTTGCACGGAACGATTATTGTTTGAATTTTCACAATAACGTTCGCATTTGAGCGATAATTGTTAAATGTAAAAACAGCAAACGATCAAGCGACGAGCGAGAAATCGTTCATTTTGATCTTTCAACATGTTCTCAAATCGTTGTTCATTGTTCGCTAAAAATTCGCAGATTGCTTTGTGTAAACAGTCTTTCAAAGATTCACCTTGTATGAAAGATGGGCTTAAGAGATCTTACCCCTTCAGGACCGGGCTAATTTTTGTTTTTTTTTAAAAGGCCATAGCACTTGCATTTTCTCACCTACAGACCCACATGAGCCCTTATTTTTTTGTGCAACTAATTGTACTTTGCAATGGCAGACTTAATTTTTGCATAAAATATATTATATGCACAGGGAGGCTATGTTCACACTACGTATATTTGAGGCTGTATAGCAAACAAAACAAGGAGTGGATTGAAAACACAGAAAGGCTCTGTTCACATAATGTTGTAATTGAGTGAATGGCCGTCATTTAATGGCAAATATTTGCTGTTATTTTAAAACAACGGCTGTTGTATTAAAATAATGGAAGTTATTTACCGTTATATGGCGGCCATCCACTCAATTTCAACATTGTGTGAACAGATCCTTTCTGTGTTTTCAATCCACTCCTGGTTTTGGTTGCTATGAGGACCTGACATGAGGACCAAATACAGCCTCAAATATACATAGTGTGAACCCAGTGAAATTGGAAATAAATTGCAATATTTTTTATGTGGGGTGGTTTTTTGCGCCATACAGTATGGTAAAACTGACTTGTTACGCATGTTCCTCAGGTTGTTACGATTACAACGATATGTGACATGTATAACTGTTATATTATTTGATGGCTTATAAGAAATCAAAACCTTTCAAAAAAACTAAATGTTCTATAAAATCGCTCCATTCCCAGGCTTATAGCGCTGTTATCCTTTGGTCTATGGGGCTGTGTGAGGTGTTATTTTTTGCGCCATGATATGTACTTTCTATCAGTACCTTACTTGCATATATGCGACTTTTTGATCGCTTTTTATCACAATTTTTCAGAATTTGATGCAACCAAAAATGCGCAATTTAGCACTTTGGATTTTTTTTTTTACGCTTACACCGTGTACTGTGCGAGATCAGGAATGTGATAAATTTATATTTTAGGCAATTAAGCACGCAGCGATGTCAAATATGTTTGTTTATTTATTTATTTATTTTATTTATAAAATGGGAAAAGGGGGTGATTTAAACTTTTATTAGGGGAGGGGATTTTTTATTATTAAAAACACTTTTTTAAAAATAGTTTTTACTAACAATAATTAGAAGCCCCTTGGGGGACTTCTATATACACAGCACTGACCATCAGATCGGTGCTCCGGGATCAGCGTCATTCTGACGCAGAGCCTCGGCCGGATCAGTACACCGGATCCCCCACTAGACACCAGGGAGAGGGGCACACAAGACAGTTAGAGGCAGCTGTCATGTTTGACAGCTGCATCTAACTGTCCTAATTAGTTGGTGTGGCCGATCGGCAGCACCCGCTAATAGCTGCGGCCCCGTGGCACGTCCCCTCTCTGAACCTCCCCGCCCCCCGCAGGACGTGCCGGTACATTCATTATTTGCTCTGGAGTACCCCTTTAATAACAAATGATTTATGAAAAACAATTTAGCCATACATACACTAAATAAATTAATCACAGTGTATGAATCACAATCAAGTAAACTGCTGGCTCCAAACATAGGCTATGTTCACACAACGTTTATTCAGCACTGTTTAAAATTACGTCCGTCATTTTGAGTCTAAAATAACGGACATCATTTAGCAGCCTGGCCTCCCCTTAATGCTATGACTGGTGTTTGTACACTATTCTAGTTTGGGTTACTAATTGGCCTTTGGGTGCGGCTTAATTGAAAAGTCCATTGAATTTAATAGTAAAAATGGAGAAAGAATGGTGACAAAAGAAAAACTGTGTGTGAACAACTAATAAAATACATCCGCTGTTTGCAAAAGACGTCTGAAAATAATGATCATGTTAATTATTTTGACGCCGGCGGCAAAAACGTCCATTATTCAATACATTGTGTGCATTGGACATTCGCCTTTCCATTGACTTCAATGCATTGCCATTGCTGTCAGCTAAATCGCAGCAAAAATGGATGTAATTTTAAATATCAAAATCGGCCGCCTTTTCTCTATTTTTGACGTTGTGTGAACATAGCCATATAAATTATTCATATAGTATCTGGTGGGTAATATATCCAGTCTATGATATATCCCTGGTGTATCTATTACATTATTGCGCCAATATTTGAACAGCTGAACAGCTGATCAATGTGTGATGAACACCACTGTACCATGTACATTAGGACTAAAGCACACAATAGCTATTCAGTTCTGCTCAAAATATTCACTGCTTATTGTCTGTTTCTGGTTTTGGCATCGAAAATCTGTCAGATAAATTGGTTAATTATCTGAGTGTAAATGCAGCCTAACCCTCGATTCACACGTTGTAAGAGTGCGGCTGTATTTGCGGCTGTAATTGTGCGGCGGTATTTTTGGTGGTTCGTGTGTATGCTGGGAAGTATAGGATATGCGGCTGCACAGTGCACACTATGTATGAATCTACGGCCCTATCGTAAACGGACCCGTAAAAAATGAACAAGACCATTATTTGCGGCTGGACATGCGGCCGAGGATTGACAGGCGGTCCGTACGGAGTACTTCAAAAATAGCCGGCAATGATGCCGAATGCCGATGCCTCTAATAGTTACTATATTAAATTAATCAAAGACATTTTATTTGTAATCAAGACACTTTCGTTGATCAATAATTTATTTCTAACGAATCCATCATTTTGCAATTAAATATACTGTTAAAAAAAATAGATATATAAATAAATGTATATTTATCTATATATTTATTTTTTGACAGTATATTTAATTGCACAATGATGGATTCGTTAGAATTAAATTATTGACAAACGAAACTGAATTTATTTCCAAGAAAATGTGTTTTATTCATTAAATATTAATTAGTACAGGAAGCTCTATAAGCCGGTAATTCATATGCCGGCAATAGAGCATTCTGTACTAATCATCACTTTACTTTAATGAAAACATCAAATGTTTCTTCTAATTATGTTATGACAATAACATTATTAGAAGAAACATTTAGAATTATATGTGCGCTCAGCTGATTGGCTGTTCGGCTGAGCGCACATATAATGAGCCGGTCCGCAGTACAGTGACTTCATTGTGCTGCGGACCAGCGAAGAGGACACATCGGGGTGAGTATAGAGCTCTCCCCACCCCCTCCCCGGCACTGCACCCCTCCCAGCAAGGAAGGGGGGGTCAGTTAACCCCTTCCTTGCTGGGATGGGTGCAGTCTGACATCAGTCTGGCCCCCAGGGGGTTAAGGGGGATGCAATACATCCTCCCTTAACCCCTTGGGGGCCAGACTGTAAGCAGCGATCTGTAAAGATGCTGCATACTGTAAGGTGCACAACACCGCTCACAATGATGGGTGTTGTGCTCCTGTTTGTGTGTTTTTTGTGTGTTTCTCCCTTTTTGTTTTTCAGATATCGGTATCCTGTGGATTACGTCGGATTCCGTGGACTACGTCGATGACCAGCGGTTGTTCTTTGAATTTTTTAAATAAAATGGTCAATGAGGGGTGTGGGGGTGTTTTTATTTGAATAAAAAAATTTGTAAACTTGTGTCTTGTCTTTATTTCTTTACTTTTTAGACTTAGTAGTGGAAGCCGTCTAATAGATGGAATCCATTACTAAGTTGGGGCCTAGTGTTAGCCGGTATAAAATGGCTAACACTAACCCCCTATTATTACCCCAGTACCCAATGCCACCAGGGGTACTGGGAAGAGCCGGGTGCCAGTGGTCCCGGAGCGTCAAAATTGGCGCTCCTGGACCGGGCGGCAGCAGGCTGGTAAGATTTAGGCTGGGGAGGGCCTAAACCAATGGCTCTTCCCACCCTGGTGTTACCAGGCTGCTGTCGCTTGGTTTTTAACCCGGCTGGTTATAAAAATAGGGGGGACCCTATGCGTTTTTTTTTAATTATTTATTTATTTAAAAAAAAATTCGCATAGGGTCCCCCCTATTTTTATAACCAGCCGGGTTAAAAACCAAACGACAGCAGCCTGGTAACACCAGGGTGGGAAGAGCCATTGGTTTAGGCCCTCCCCAGCCTAAATCTTACCAGCCTGCTGCCGCCCGGTCCAGGAGCGCCAATATTGACGCTCCGGGACCACTGGCACCCGGCTCTTCCCAGTACCCCTGGTGGCATTGGGTACTGGGGTAATAATAGGGGGTTAGTGTTAGCCATTTTATACCGGCTAACACTAGGCCCCAACTTAGTAATGGATTCCGTCTATTAGACGGCTTCCACTACTAAGTCTAAAAAGTAAAGAAATAAAGACAAGACACAAGTTTACAAATTTTTTTATTCAAATAAAAACACCCCCACACCCCTCATTGACCATTTTATTTAAAAAATTCAAAGAACAACCGCTGGTCATCGACGTAGTCCACGGAATCCGACGTAATCCACAGGATACCGATATCTGAAAAACAAAAAGGGAGAAACACACAAAAAACACACAAACAGGAGCACAACACCCATCATTGTGAGCGGTGTTGTGCACCTTACAGTATGCAGCATCTTTACAGATCGCTGCTTACAGTCTGGCCCCCAAGGGGTTAAGGGAGGATGTATTGCATCCCCCTTAACCCCCTGGGGGCCAGACTGATGTCAGACTGCACCCATCCCAGCAAGGAAGGGGTTAACTGACCCCCCCTTCCTTGCTGGGAGGGGTGCAGTGCCGGGGAGGGGGTGTGGAGAGCTCTATACTCACCCCGATGTGTCCTCTTCGCTGGTGCGCAGCACAATGAAGTCACTGTGCTGCGGACCGGCTCATTATATGTGCGCTCAGCCGAACAGCCAATCAGCTGAGCGCACATATAATTCTAAATGTTTCTTCTAATAATGTTATTGTGATAACATAATTAGAAGAAACATTTGATGTTTTCATTAAAGTAAAGTGATGATTAGTACAGAATGCTCTATTGCCGGCATATGAATTACCGGCTAATAGAGCTTTCTGTACTAATTAATATTTCATGAATAAAACACATTTTCGTTTAAATAAATACAGTTTCTTTGTTCAATAATTTAATTCTAACGAATCCATCATTGTGCAATTAAATATACTGTCAAAAAATAAATATATATATAAATATACATTTATTTATATATATATTTATTTTAACAGTATATTTAATTGCAAAATGATGGAATCGTTTACATTTAATTATTGAACAATAAAAGGGACTTTATTAGACAGAAAATGTGTTTTATTAATTCAATATATTAACCATGAGAGACATCGGCTATAGTGCAGAGGATCGCAAACCCCGGTAATAGCGATTCATGTAAACTGTGTTCCCTGCTTTCCCAGATGCATCCAGAGGTGTTTGCATCACTTTCTTAACATTTTATTTGTTATTTTTAGTTGAACCAGATTTCCAAGTAAATGACCGTATGTTTTGAGCCGCATGTCTATTTTTTCCCACGGCCGGAGTTTCACCCGCACATTTACAGCCGCATAAAAAATACAGCCGCACAGTTACAGCGTGTGAAACCAGCCTAAGGGGGACATTTATCAATTTGCTCCCCTGACCCCTTCTCCAAGGCATACACCAGCCGTATCCCCCTCCTGCCTTAGGGGCGGGAAGTGGGGAGGAGGTGTGGCCTCCTCACGCTCCTGATTTATTATGATTACATGAGGAGTAAATCATGATACAAATTTATACCTTTTTTAAATTTTTTCATTTTATTTCATAGTGCTGACTTTTCTGTTAGATAGCCACGTAACTGAATTCTCTAAAAAAAACTTTCTAGAACACAGCTGCAAGCTTGGTGGCTAAAAATGTTAAACTTCTCAGTTTGGATTTTAAAAATGCTCCTGTGTCTATATGTTTATATGTTGCTGTTACATTCCTGCTATTCTTAACAATTTTCTTTTCTGATGTGTTCAGTTCTTGTGGGCAGAGGTAGCTTCTAGTGCTCGGATTCTTATTGGTTGGCTTGTAAACCAACAGCAATCCCTTTACTCTTACACAAGAGGATCTACGTGATGGCAGTGAGATACTAAGCATGAGTGTCCACCAAAACTAGGTGGACCATCTAAAAGGGATTAATAAAACAATTAATAAAACATCCAGAGATGCAATAACAAGTGTGTAATAGCAGTTTCCAGATATTGGAGCATTTGTAAAGTCTATGCACAAAAAAAAAAAAAATCCTTTTAAATCCACTCCTGGAGTTCACGGAGGAAAAGGGGACATGTCCAACCAGAAGGACCTGTGCAGAGGGAGATCCATCAGAAGTGGGCCAACCAAGAGTACATTGAGGTGATTACCAGCAGCATCAAGAAGATTGCTGATTTCCTCAACTCCTTTGACGTGTCCTGCCGCTCACACCTGGCTTCATTAAACGAGAAGCTGACGGCATTGCAGAGACGTATTAAGTACATAGAAGAGCGATCATTAAAGGAGAAACCCTGACTTAGAGGCCCCTCCCCCGTATTTTGTATACAGATATTCACTATGGATTCCTCCGCCTTCTGCTAATAACACTGCATTTACATTGGCATCACCTAATTATTCCTCCATTTTATTCTTCACTGAACTTTATTGGTCAGCAAAAGCCCACGTGATGAGCAGTTCTTTGTCTGGATGGCAGCATTGATGTGCAAGAACCGGGGCATTGTGTCAATAATAACTGTTTTCTAGTTATTTTTTTTTTCTTTTGTATCAGTGTTTCTGTAACTTCAAACTTTATTAAAATCAATGGAACAAAATGGCTGTGGCTTATAAAGAAGAATGGAAAAATGCTACATTAACACACACGTTGCAGCATATGATGGTGGATTCACACGTACTGTATCTGCAGCGGATTTCATGCTGTGAGTTTACAGCAAAATCTGCTGCTAACACCTTCCCAGTCACTTCAATGAGATACATAGTATTGAAAAGTCAGCCCTCTTAACTCGCCGCTGCTTGGGTACATATATTACCGGGTCTCCAATCAGTGTGCTGCGGCGGGGCAGTGCATTGATTTGCCGAGTGCCGGGAGCTCCCGAAGCGGGGACCCTGTAATGTATGTACCCGGGTGTGTTAGGGGCTGACTTTTCAATACACGCAGCGGGATAACAATCCTGCTGCGAGTATGTCATCTTATTGAAGTGACTGAGAAGGTTTCTGCAGCAGATTTCGCTGCAAGCTTGCAGCGTGAAATCCGCTGCAGAAGACGGTATGTGTGAACCCGCAGTTGGATATAGAAGGGCAGTTCTGATAAAGTTATTTTGTTTTTCATTATTAGGCCAGGATTGGATCAGAAAGGGAGACCGGCGGAGACTTACTGTACATGGTTACTTTTTGTATCCAGTTCTGTGTTTTTGGCTTAAACAAATGGAGCAAAAATTGATTCAAAACTGCATGTAAGATGCCAGCCTCACAATCACGTTAACAAACTAATACCAGTTTTCTTGGAAATCAATTAGCCTGACAGTGGTTTTTTTGATTGGAAAAGGAAACGGTGTGTCTGGAGTAAACTAATGTGACAACATAAACCTGATGTAGAAGATGAGGTAATTAAAGTAATGACCTAAGTGTGGAAATGCAGCTTAGGTAAGCACTGAGATCCAATATTGTACCATGCTACAAATGATCATAAAATGATCATTAAATTACAGCACAATTCCAATTGAGGTCTAAAAAAATTATATTTAAGCCATTACCCAAGGGTAATTGTTACCTGCTTACTTATTTTCCGCAGTGTTGGCTGGTTTTTACCACTGTTCCATTAGGACACGGCTATTATCAGTTACTGCACTGTAGTTGCATGATAGCCTAAGCCGCCTAGGGAATTTTGAGTCTTAAATCTACTTTAAAGGGGTTGTTCGCCCAATTTATTTTTCTTTTAAATCAATTGGAGCCAGAAAGTGCCAGAGATTTGTAATTTACTTCTATTTAACCTCTTAAGGACATAGGACGTACCGGTACGTCCTATGTCCTCACTTGCACTTCAAAGCGGGGCCGCCGCGATCCCGGGTGCCGCGTGTAGCCCGGGACCGCCGCTATTAGCGGGCACGGTCTGATCGCCGTGCCCGCTAATTAGCTAATCGGAGGCAGCTGTCAAAGTTGACAGCTGCCTCCGATTACCGGAGGCAACGTTTCCCTGGTGTCTAGTGGGGGAGATCGCTCCTCCGGGACCTTGTCCCGGAGGAGCGATCTCCGTTACTGATGCCGGCCGGGGACGCGTCCAAGATGGCGCCGTCCTCGGCTCGGCACTCGTTTACTTCCGGCTGCAGCAGCCGAAAGCAAACGAGTGCCGATCTCATGGATCTCTGCAGCATATCTATGCTGCAGAGATCTCAATGAGAGATCACAGTGTATATACTAGAAGTCCCCCAGGGGGGCTTCTAGTATATGTGTAAAAAAAAAAAAAAAAAAAGTGTTGTTAATAGTAAAAAGCCCCCTCCCCTAATAAAAGTCTGAATCACCCCCCTTTTCCCAGGTTTTAAATAAAAGTAAACAAATAAATAAATAAATAAACATGTTTGCTATCGCCGCGTGCGTAATCGCCCGAACTATTAATTAATCACATTCCTGATCTCGTACGGTAAACGGCGTCAGCGCAAAAAAATCCCAAAGTGCAAAATTGCGCATTTTTGGTCGCATCAAATCCAGAAAAAATGTAATAAAAAGCGATCAAAAAGACGTATATGGGCAATCAAGGTACCGATAGAAAGATCAAATCATGGCGCAAAAAAATGACACCTCGCACAGCCCCATAGACCAAAGGATAAAAGCGCTATAAGCCTGGGAATGGAGCGATTTTAAGGAACGTATATTGGTTAACAACGGTTTGAATTTTTACAGGCCATCAGATACAATATAAGTTATACATGTTATATATCGTTTTAATCGTAACGACTTGAGGAACATGCATAACAAGTCAGTTTTACCCCAGGGTGAATGGCGTAAAAACACATTTCCCCCAAATAAAAGAAATGCGTTTTTTTTTTCAATTTCACCACACTTCGAATTTTTTTCTGGTTTCGCAGTGTACTTTATGCAAAAATTCAGCCTGTAATTGCAAAGTACAATTAGTGACGCAAAAAATAAGGGGTCATGGGGGTTTCTAGGTGGAAAAATGCAAGTGCTATGACCTTTTAAACACAAGGAGGAAAAACCGAAAACGTAAAAACGAAAATGGGCCATGTCCTTAAAGGGTTAAAAAAAATCACAAATGTCGAGTACTTATCAGCTACTGTATGTCCTGCAGGAAGTGGTGTATTCTTTCTAGTCTGACACAGTGCTCTCTGCTGCCTGTCTGTGTCAGGAACTGTTCAGAGCAGTAGCAAATCCCCATAGAAAACCTCTCCTGTTCTCCACATGGGAAATAATACACCACTTCCTGTAGGACATACAGCAGCTGATAAGTACTGGAAAACTCGAGCTTTTCTGGCACCAGTTGATTTGAAAGAATTTTTGGGGGGGTAAACAACCCTCATTATTTGCTCAGGCTACACCAAATCAGATTATTTTCCATATAGCAAGGATAAAATTATGTTGTTAGGATCTTACCTGGTTACATTCCAACCCCGGCTGCATCTTCCCCATGGCACCAATGGAGGTAGAGCAGTGTCCTGGTGCCAACCCATTCTGCTGATGCCGCAGGCAAGTGACATATGAACAGACGGGTGAGTACCTTCTTGGCCGGCCCCAGTGATGCTGAAGCTGGTCAACCAGGAACACACCAGTGATTGTTAGTTCATACTGCATCATTAGAATGTCTAGGTTTTCTCCTATTGTGACTCCTTAGTACACCGAACCCTGGCTTGTATTCCTGGCCTTGGCTTTTGTCTCTTGCTTCTTGTACTGCGCTTGTGTCTGTGTTTGTCCTCCACTTGATTATTACTAATCAACTCCATTCACTTCAATGTAAGTGAGCTGCTAAACCACACCCAAACTAAGAACAGGAAGGGTGCTGTTTTAGGGAGAAAGCAGCCATGTTTTTGTAAATGGGGTCAAAACTACAGTCATTTTAAAAATATCTGTAATGGTTAGAATAACTCAAACTATAAGGTTTTGAATAAAAATATCTGACCAAAACTCTACTATTCAAGGATACGTCAGAAAGATACCATACTGTGACCGGTATTGGGAATCAGGTAGGGATGTTAGATGTGTAAAGCGGCCGTATGCCAAATAGGGGGCCTCTTCAGGTGTATCTGCATAGTTAGGGAGTTTACATACAGCTGACCATATTGGTTGTATGACCCTTTATATGGGTAACCCCAGTACCCTTTATATGGGAATTACCAATATGGAATGTGACTGAGGGCGGACCACAGAAATTATAAAGGTACACAACCTAGTAAATGTCTTTCAGAGTTAATAGGGTCTTCCGCCATTGTTCACGGTCCCACGTACTTAAGCTGGCTAGCCAAGTAATATAAATATAGATCAGGTAGTGCCATCCCAGCCATGTCCTTGGGACATTGAAAATTAGCTAACTGTAGGTTATAATTGTCCAAGGTAAATACAAAAAACTAAACACACATGGATCTGACCAGTCGGCCAGAAAAGCATCACATTTGTGTGATGTTTCCATTTACCTACGTTTTAATACACTGAAAATAAATGAGAAGTTTTATTGGAATCACTGACCTCTCCTGTTGATTCTATGATCTCCAAGGTTTGAGATGTCCACTGGCCCTGCACGTGCTAGGTGAGCTGGGAACTACGTCTCTTGCTTTTCTACACTTTTACTTCTTTCTGCTGGATCCTGGGCTATGGCTCAGAAAAACCAAAACTACAGTGCCAGTTCCTCAATATTCTCTGTGCCCCAGCTGAGCCGACTCTTGTGCCAGCTGCACCAGCTATGTATGAGTCACTGGAGAGACACACACACGTACACATGTATATACACACATACAGGTATATACCTACACATACAAGCATGCATGCATATTTGCACACACACACACACACACACACACACACACACACACGTGTATATATACACACAGACACACACAGTGGTATACACACAAATACACACATACTGGTATACTGCATTTTCATTACATATACATTAATGCACATACAAACAAAGGGACACAGAATCACATGCATATGAACACTTATAGTTCTATACCCATACATGATACACACATGCATGCAGACAGACAAATTATTAATGTGATACAAGGAGAGGACAGCAGCGGCTCCTCCCCCTCATCCTCATTGATCAGGCAGCAGTACAGGCCTCTCATAGGAACCCCAGGCTTATACTGGGTGCTGCTGGGACGGGTGGGGGAAGAACACAGGATCTTCTATGTGTGTGTAGTCCTTAGTGAGTGTACCTGAGCGCAAGTTTCCCCATACTCACTGCACTATTACTACTGTGTAAGCAAGGCTTAATAACTCTTACTTATACAGTACAATAGTCCAGAGTATGGTGTGTACAGGGAAGCCTGCAGTCAGGAGGTGCTTAGACTACTGCAGCCAGGGCACATTCATTCATACCTCCCAACTTTTGCAAAGAGCAAAGAGGGACATGTGTGCCGCGGTCCCCATAGCCACGCCCCCATAGCGACCCTCCATAGCCACACCCCCATAGTGACCCTCCATAGCCACGCCCCCATAGCAACCCTCCATAGCAACCCTCCATAGCCACTCCCCTACAGTCACCACATGCTGCTGACTGAATAGTGCCTTATATAGTATCCAATCCCCCCAAAAATGCCCTATATAGTATCCAATCCCCCATTATAGTGCCCCACATAGTATCCAATGCCCCCATATATGCCCCACATAGTATCCAATGCACCCATATATGCCCCACATAGTATCCAATCCCCCACATAGTGCCCCACATAGTGTCCAATCCCCCACATAGTGCCCCACATAGTGTCCAATCCCCCACATAGTGTCCAATCCCCCACATAGAATCCAATCCCCCATATAGTGCCCCACATAGTATCCAATGTCCCCATATAGTGCCCCACATAGTAGCCAATGCCCCCATATAGAGCCCCACATAGTAGCCAATGCCCCCATATAGTACCCCACGTAGTAGCCAATCCCCCCATATAGTTCCCCACATAGTAGCCAATCCCCCCATATAGTGCCCACATAGTAGCCAATCCCCACATAGTGCCCCACATTGTAGCCAATCCCCACATAGTGCCCCACATAGTAGCTAATGCCCCCATATAGTGCCCCACATATTATCCAATCCCCCATATAGTGCCCCACATAGTAGCCAATGCCCCCATATAGTGCCCCACATAGTAGCCAATCCCCCATATATGCCCACATAGTAGCCAATCCCCCCATATAGTGCCCCACATAGTAGCCAATCCCCATATAGTGCCCCACATAGTAGCCAATCCCCATATAGTGCCCCACATAGTAGCCAATCCCTCCATATAGTGCCCTACATAGTAGCCAATCCGCCATAGAGTGCCCCACATAGTAGCCAAACCCCCATAGAGTGCCCACATAGTAGCCAATGCCCCCAAATATGCCCCACATAGTAGCCAATGCCCCCATATATGCCCCACATAGTAGCCAATCCCCCATATATGCCCCACATAGTAGCCAATCCCGCATATATGCCCCACATAGTAGCCAATGCCCCCATATATGCCCCACATAGTAGCCAATCCCCCATATATGCCCCATAGTAGCCAATCCCCCATATAGTGCCCCACATAGTAGCCAATCCCCCATATAGTGCCCCACATAGTAGCCAATGCCCCCATATATGCCCCACATAGTAGCCAATAACCCATATAGTGCCCCACATATTATCCAATCCCCCCATATAGTAGCCAATGCCCCCAGATAGCGCCCCACAGAGTAGCCAATACCCCCCATTAGTGTGGCCCCAGCGGAAAAAACAAAAAAACAGTAACTCACCTGTCCTCCGGTCCCAGCAGCTCCTCTCCCGGCAGAGCGCGCACTCCCGTCATCCTCCGGGGCGGGCAGCGGAGTACAGAGACACTGACTGTGCCGGAAGTGACCTGCAGCCTCTATATGAATTACTTCCGGTACTGTCAGTGACTCTGTACTCCGCTGCCCGCCCCGGAGGATGACGGGAGTGCGCGCTCTGCCGGGAGAGGAGCTGCTGGGACCGGAGGACAGGTGAGTTACTGGTTTATTGTTTTTTTCGCTGGGGCCACATATATTGCGGGACACGGGGGGCCGTTCCGGGACCGCGGGACAGCACCCCGAAAACGGGACTGTCCCGCGAAATCCGGGACGGTTGGGAGGTATGTTCATTTACTAACACAAGTGCAAGTGCAGGGGAGCTAGTGGTGCTTGCCTTGCACAGTAGGTGAAATGTGTTTTATTACCACCCGTGTTTCCTTGGGCGGGCTTGGCTGGGCCGGGGGCAGGGTGGCATCTGCCCCCCGGTCTTCCTCAGTAAATTACAGGGCCGCACTGACACTGCTCACTGCCCCAGTGCTCTCCTCTCCTCACATAAATAAGCTGCAGGGCCGGCCTGTGATATGGGTGGCTGAAGCCCCCCCCCCCCCGTTAAGCCCCGCCCCTGTGGGCTGGTCCCATGTTCCTCCTGGCCCTTCCTGCCCCCAGCAGGCCTTGGGATGGTTATATGTGGGGCCTCACAGCAGCTGCACAGCCTCGCAGCCTGTGCTGCCATAGCAGGAGATCAGCAGTGTGGAAAGCAGGAGGCTGGCTGCTAACCTCCAGCTACACAGTGGCCTCCAGCTACAGGGCTTCCTGACCATCCCCCCTCCTGTCCTGGGCTCCGCTGCTGGAAATGTCAGGTACCTGGGGCTGTAGATAGCAGGGAGATCGGGACAGAGAAGAGGGGGGGGGGGGGGGGGGGGGTCTGCAGAGCTGGGCTGAGAGAAGCACACACACACACACACACCTGTTCTTCCAACCCCCTGTAGCTGCTGCCCTGTTCCCCCTATAGCTGCCCCCTCTCCCCCAGGCTGCTTTGCCCCTGTCCACCTGTAGCTGATCTGTACCTCCTAAGCTGCAATGTGTACCCCCCCCCCCCCCAGACTGCTGTGTTCTCCCCTTCAGGCTGCTGTGCCCCCACACACTTGAGCCTGCTGTACCCGTGGAGTGGGCGGATACAGCGGGAGGAACGCCTGGAAAACTGGGATACAGCCTATGGCTATGGCTGTATTTCAGTTTTTCAGGCGGTCCTCCCGCTGGATCCGCCCACTCCACGGAGCGGGTAGACAGTGGGAATCATTACCGAGGGCTCGGGTTTGTAAGAACTCGAACCGAACTCGGTTCGTACCATCCCTGATTAGGATCCCTAATTGTACTAGAAGACGTCCATTTATACTGCACAAAAGTAAGTGTGACTGTGTATGTATGACTGAACTATGTATACGTGTCTGTAACATGTATGTGTATTTGCATGTATGGCCAGGTTTACACTCTGTAAAACAACGGCCGTTATTTTGTGAAACAACGGCTGTTATTTTGTGAAATAACGGCCATTTTCTTTTGCACAACTACGGACGTTATGAAACACGGCTGTTTTTACACAGAGTGAACCTGGCCTATGTGAGTAATATCCACACGTGTATGTATGTGTGTGTGTGTGTGTATATATATATATATATATATATATATATATATATATATATATACAGTATATACAGTGTGTATATATATATATATATATATATATATATATATATATATATATATATATATATAATGTATAGTCTTTATACATATTAGGCCTGGTTTCCATTTGTGTGTTTTTTTTTTCTGCTCCTGATCATTGAAGGAGAAGAATGGAAAAAAAAAAACCTGCAGATGCTGCAAAACTGCTCCAGATAGAACGATACACACTCATACAGAACAATATGCATCCATACAGAACGATGCACACCCATACAGAACCATACAGTGCAACGTACACCCATACAGAGCCATACAGTACAATATACACCCATACAGAACCATACAGTGCAACGTACACCCATACAGAACCATACAGTGCAACATACACCCATACAGAGCCATACAGTGCAATATACACCCATACAGAACGATACAGTGCAATATACACCCATACAGAACAATACAGTACAATATACACCCACACAGAACAGTATACACCCATACAGAACCATACAGTGCAATATACACCCATACAGAACCCTACAGTGCAATATACACCCATACAGAACCATACAGTGCAATGTACACCCATAGAGAACCAAGCTGTGCAATATACACCCATAGAGAACCATACAGTGCAATATACACCCATTCAGAACCATACAGTACAGTATACACCCATACAGAACCATACAGTGCAATATACACCCATACAGAACCATACAGTACAATATATACCCATACAGAGCAATATACACCCATACAGAACAATACAGTGCAATATAGACCCATTCAGAACCATACAGTACAATATACACCCATACAGAGCCATACAGCGCAATATACACCATACAGAACCATACAGTGCAATATACACCCATACAGTACAGTATGCACTCATACAGAACCATACAGTACAATACACACCATACAGAACCATACAGTGCAATATACACCCATACAGAACCATACAGTGCAATATACACCATACAGAACCATACAGTGCAATATACACCCATACAGAACCATACAGTGCAATATACACCATACAGAACCATACAGTACAGTATACACCATACAGAACCATACAGTACAGTATACACCATACAGAACCATACAGTACAGTATACACCCATACAGAACCATACAGTGCAATATACACCATACAGAACCATACAGTGCAATATACACCCATACAGTACAGTATGCACTCATACAGAACCATACAGTACAATACACACCCATACAGAACCATACAGTACAATATACACCCATACAGAACCATACAATGCAATATACACCATACAGAACCATACAGTGCAATATACACCATACAGAACCATACAGTGCAATATACACCCATACAGAACCATACAGTACAGTATACACCATACAGAACCATACAGTACAGTATATACCCATACAGAACCATACAGTACAGTATACACCCATACAGAACCATACAGTGCAATATACACTCATACAGAACTATACAGTGCAATATATACCCATACAGAACCATACAGTACAATACACAC
Organism: Dendropsophus ebraccatus; assembly: GCF_027789765.1. Classification (NCBI taxonomy): domain Eukaryota; kingdom Metazoa; phylum Chordata; class Amphibia; order Anura; family Hylidae; genus Dendropsophus; species Dendropsophus ebraccatus. Next base: position 64,769,402 of record NC_091455.1, on the reverse strand, counting down.
TCATACAGAACTATATGGGCCTCATTGATATTAGGCACATCTTTTTTCTGGAATGGTATAATTTGAACAAATAACAATAGGTACTGTATACTGTGCTATTTTGTTAGGTATTTTGGTCATGAACTGCCAAAGCCTCACTCCCCACTCTGTCCATTTTAGCAAGATGTCCCCAAAGACATTCATTATGTGACTGTCATGTGACACAGAGCTGAGGGAACATACATAGCATGAACTTCTCCCAGTTTGTTCTGATTGGTTGCTGTCTGAACATTTACACTCTGACCAATAAAAAATGTTTATATGTTTTTATGACATATGAAACATTTTTTTTCTGGTGATATTGCCCATTTAAAGGAGAACTCCAGTAATAATATAATTTTAGACTTCCAGCAAAAGTGCTAAAAACTATAGTGAAAATACAGAAACCCCAGTTTCCCCACATATTGTATTGTAGTCAGTATGATGGATGTTACCCAGATTTCCCACTATCTTATATTTAGTATGATGTGGTCACCCAGCTTTCCCAGCATCTTGTAGTCAGTATGATATAGGTCACCCAGCTTTTTACCAATCTTATACTCAGTATGATGGTGGTCATCCAGCTTTTCCACTATCTTATACTCAGTATGATGTAGGTCACCCAGCTTTCTACCAATCCTATACTCGTTATGATGTGGCCACCCAGCTTTCCCAGCATGTTATACTCAGTGTGATGTGGTCACCCAGCTTTCCCAGCATGTTATACTCAGTGGTTGGTAGCCTCAGGGAGCTGTTTATTAAATCTATACTGTGCAGCTGAAAACCATATCAGCACAATTGTGCAAATTGGTTCCCTTTAAGGAGCACTCCAGCCCTTATTACCCTCCCCACATCAGTGCAGGGACAGTAGATGGCACTCTGGACCTGTACTTCTGCCAGCGGCGATGTTCCAACAGTTCAGATAATGTCTCCAGCCCTTCCGGTCATTTGTGACCAGGGAACTCCTACTGCTCGATGTGAAGCAGCCAGAAGTCACTTTGTCAATGTAAGTCTATGGGACTATGGTTCTGTGACAGCGCTGAGCCGTCCCATAGACTTATACAGGAAAGAGATCTCCGACCCCTTCACAGCGAGCAGTAGGAATTCCCTGTTTACAAATGACTGGAAGGGCCGAATGTGTTATCCGAAGTGTCAGAACATTGCCGCTGGAGGAAGTATTGGAGTGGCTGCCATCTACCTACCCTGCACTGATGTGGGGAGCGTAATAATAAGTGAGGGCCAGAGTGGTCCTTGAAGGATGGGCCGTTGGGCGGCTTCTCATGGGCCACTGCTGTGTGCTTGCCCCCCAGGCTAAAATTTGCCAGCCAGCCCGCCCCTGCGTGTTTCCCATCCATGTCTGAACACTGTCACAGGTAAAACCAGCATCACTGCTATGGTCAATACAGGATGCTGTCACTGAGAACTTAGGGAGGATGACTAATGCAGCAGGGCATGCTGGGAACTTCCGGTGAGGCTGCCCTGCGTCGACTTTTTCTTAAAAGTATGTTGCGTGCACAAGTATATGATGTGCTGTTTTAATGAAGTCAGCACATATTTTGAATTCATTATATTTAGTGATTATTTAATTGTTGTATATACAATTACATTGAAGAATACAATGATCAATTTCTGGTTCTCTTTAAACTTGCTTCATATCACATTGGTGTATTTTTAAATGTAGTTGTATACTTTGAGGGATCTGGCAAAGAGACCCATGAAAAAGGGCACATGGTTTATATACATTTAAAAGATCAAACTTTTTATTTGTTGACATTGTGCTGTAGTATTATATAAAATATCCTGTCAGTCATAGACTTTTATAAATCAATGAATGTCTTAAAGTTCAAAGCACCATAATGGGCAGATGACTTGTATTTCCTTTTTTTCCTATTGAACTAAAAATATTAGTTTATGGTTGTGCCTGTCACTCACCGGAATAAAGTGCTTAGGGATAGTTTCCATACATTGAAAAAATTCCAGGAAATACTTGACTATGTAACATATACGGTACTTAAAATCTAGAGGTAACCTAATAAATTATAGTCTTTCCCCCATACAGATATAAAGCTGAGGGAATCGATAAGACTGTCATTGTTAGTAGTATTATTACATTTTTGTGAGCTATATTTAATGTTTTATATATTGTCTTTGACCACAATTTCATATATTGAAGATTCTGATATAGTGCTTCTTAGGTCTCCAAAAAAAAAAAAAAAATTGCATATCATTTTTACTCATATAAAATTGTATACATTTCTGGGTAGAAGATATGGTAATATGTGCAATGAAATTAAAGAGATTTAGAAGTTATTAATAGCTGTCTTAGATGGAATGATTGAAGGTCGAAGGTCTCTCTGTGACACTGAGTTTTCAGTACATCAGAGCCTGAATTCAATATAGAAGAGTATGAAATAGAGTTTTAATTATAGAAAATGAAATACGCTAGAATAAGTATGTGCTAGACAAACCTTGACTTCTGAAGGTGAACACTTATTGAAAAACAGTTTAAGTAGATTGGTGTTTTGTTAGACTGCATAACAACTGCCTGTGGCCACCTGTCTCCTTCTTTTACAAATGCGCCCCACATTGGATTCCCAGAAGCAATCACATATTACCACCACTGGAAACAATTGTTCGACAATTAACGATTAACGATCTCAAACAACCGCTATGGCGAACAACCTGAAATCGTTCACCCAATTACACGGAACGATGATCGTTACTTATGAACGTTTTTGTGGTTGTCCTGTTGTCGCTACTGCATTCGTCGCTACTGCATACGACCAAATGACATCTTATTACACTGAATGATGCGCGAACGATTCGCAAACGATCAACAATAAAAATAGGTCCAAATTCTATCAAATGACCAACAATTTCTTTTTGGTCGTTTGATCGGTCTGCTATTACATGAAATGATTACGAACGATCTAACAATTTTTTTGAACGATAATCATCCTGTGGGATACTGTAAGGAATTATACATCCCTCCAAAAAGATTTGCTCATGGTGAGTCCACAGTTTTTCTGAAAACAGGCCAAACCAACTTACCAGGGGTTCTAAGGGGATTGTCCTGGAGACGATTTCCGTCAGGAGACAGGAATGAGGCGACGTGTGGGCACTGCTAGATCTAATGCCAGAAATCTGCCCTGGGGCTATTACATTTGTGACACTCGTCAGTAGGAAGCTTACTCATCCTGAATAATCTTACTGGTGTAAGGTAACTATATATAGAGTTGCGTCATTTTGTGGTTGGCAGAAGGGTATACTAAAGAGCGCGAGCTAAGACCTTCATGCCAATCTTCCTCAGTCAATCATGGGATATGATCGTTTCAGTAGGCCTTCGCCGGGTGGGGAGAACTAGTAGCCATAAGGGAGATAAGGTGCGTGTATAATGCAGATTCCCCCCCCCCCAGGTCCCCGAAATTGCCAGCCTAGGGGTAGGGAACTGGCTGGCCAAGGCATGTCGAATTTGAAGGTAGTAGAAAAAAGACCCTTTAGGCCAGTGCTTCTCAATTCCAGTCCTCAGGCCTCACCAACAGGTCATGTTTTGAGGATTTCCTTAGTATTTCACAGGTGATATAATTATAGTCAGTGCATCAGGTATTATCACAGGTGATCTTTGTATGGGATATCCTCAAAACATGACCTGTTGGTGAGGCCTGAGGACTGGAATTGAGAAGCACTGCTCTAGGCAGATGAAACTCCTCCTGCAATTGATTGAAGGTTTTAAATACATACAGATCCCTCAATACTGTGATACCATGAGTTTTCAAGAAATTTGTATCAAGCCCCTGGCACAACTGTGTCAATGTTGAGTTGTCTCAAATAGGTATATCATCCATTATGCCCAGAACTGGTGCAAATTCTTATCCATACCCCACACCTGGTGAGCTAGTTTATGTATTGGTGTTGCTATGCTTCATTACCTGGGGCAAAGAATAGGTTTGCTGTCCCAACTCTGTTTTCAAATACTGAGGTATTTTGGCACCCAGCACCCAGATCACATGCCCCACTCTTCTATTGTATGATATTCCACAGCCTGATTAATTTAACCACTACATGACCCAAGGTCATTGATGCGCGGATGTCCAGGTCACAATGAAGCAGCGCTCTCCTCCTCTCCTTCTGGGAGACAAAATGTTTTTATTTTTCCACCTACAAGGCTGGTTGTGGTGTCATTTTTTGCAGCATGGTCTTTAGTTTTTACTGGTATCATAATGATGTAGAACAAAAATTTGGATCGCTTTTTATTATTTTTTTTCTAATATACAATTTTTTTTAAAAAAAGCAATCCTGGTGTTTTTTTTCCCCTTTTTTTGTTTATGTCGTTCACTGTGTAGGAACAACATTGTTATATTTTAATAGATTGGACAATTCTGCGCTCTACAATATACAGTGGGGAAAAAAAGTATTTAGTTATTCACCAATAGTGCAAGTTCTCCCACTTAAAAAGATGAGAGGCGTCTGTAATTTACATCATAGGTAGACCTCAACTATGAGAGACAAAATGAGAAAAAAATACGCCGAAAATCACATTGTCTGATTTTGTAAGAATTTATTTGCAAATTATGGAAAATAAGTATTTGGTCACCTACAAACAATCAAGATTTCTGGCTCTCACAGACCTGTAACTTCTTCTTTAAGAGTCTCCTCTTTCCTTCACTCATTACCTGTAGTAATGGCACCTGTTTAAACTTGTTATCAGTATAAAAAGACACCTGTGCACACCCTCAAACAGTCAGACTCCAAACTCCACTATGGTGAAGACCAAAGAGCTGTCAAAGGACACCAGAAACAAAATTGTAGCCCTGCACCAAGCTGGGAAGACTGAATCTGCAATAGGCAACCAGCTTGGAGAAAAGAAATCAAATGTGGGAGCAATAATTAGAAAATGGATGACATACAAGACCACTGATAATCTCCCTCCATCTGGGGCTCCACGCAAAATCTCACCCGGTGGGGTCAAAATGATCACAAGAACGGTGAGCAAAAATCCCAGAACCACGTGGGAGGACCTAGTGAATGAACTGCAGAGAGCTAGGACCAATGTAACAAAGCCTACCATCAGTAACACACTATGCCGCCAGGGACTCAGATCCTGCAGTGTCAGACGTGTCCCACTGCTTAAGCCAGTACATGTCCGGGCCCGTCTGAAGTTTGCTAGAGAGCATTTGGATGATCCAGAAGAGTATTGGGAGAATGTCCTATGGTCTGGTGAAACCAAAGTGGAACCGTTTGGTAGAAACACAACTTGTCGTGTTTGGAGGAAAAAGAATGAGTTGCATCCATCAAACACCATACCTACTGTAAAACATCATGCTTTGGGGTTGTTTCTCTGCAAAGGGGCCAGGGCGACTGATTCGGGTACATGAAAGAATGAATGGGGCCATGTATCGTGAGATTTTGAGTGCAAACCTTCTTCCATCAGCAAGGGCATTGAAGATGAAACGTAGCTGGGTCTTTCAACATGACAATGATCCAAAGCACACCACCAGGGCAACGAAGGAGTGGCTTCGTAAGAAGCATTTCAAGGTCCTGGAGTGGCCTAGCTAGTCTCCAGATCTCAACCCTATAGAAAACCTTTGGAGGGAGTTGAAAGTCCGTGTTGCCAAGCGACAGCCCCAAAACATCACTGCTCTAGAGGAGATCTGCATGGAGGAATGGGCCAACATACCAACAACAGTGTGTGCCAACCTTGTGAAAACTTACAGAAAACATTTGACCTCTGTCATTGCCAACAAAGGATATATAACAATGTATTGAGATAAAATTTTGTTACTGACCAAATACTTATTTTCCACCATAATTTGCAAATAAATTCTTATAAAATCAGACAATGTGATTTTCTGGATTAGTTTTCTCATTTTGTCTCCCATAGTTGAGGTCTACATATGGTGTCAATTACAGGCCTCTCTCATCTTTTTAAGTGGTGGAACTTGCACTATTGGTGACTGACTAAATACTTTTTTTCCCCACTGTATAATGGGGACATTTACAAAGCTTGCGGTGAGCGCCCCTTAGTTAATTCAGACGGTGAAAAGAGAGAGTGGCCTAATTTAAGGCTTCCTAAACCCCCCTAATAGATTTACTTATTTATTTTTTTTACATTTTTATTTTTTGTAAACTTAATTTTTTTTTACACGGCCATTATTCTATGCGTTGTATGAACTCGCGGCTACTGTTTCCACAGACTTCAGTGTAAGTCATTGAAAATTAAAAAAATACCAATACCAAAAATACCAAAGTCCAATGTGACTTTGTTATTGTGGTCCCTAATGCAAGTTGTTTGCGACTGTAACGACTCAACCAAAAAAGCCTTTAAAGGAGAAGCCCAGCGTAAATTTTTATTTAAGTATTGTATTGCCCCTTAAAAGTTATACAAATTACCAATATTATGGGAAATACCACTTATTATGGTAAATGCTGTAAAGTACTTTTTTTCCTGCACTTACTACTGCATCAAGGCTTCACTTCCTTGATAAAATGGTGATGTCACGACTCAACTCCCAGAGCTGTGCGGGCTGTGGCTGCTGGAGAGGATGATGGCAGAGGGATGCTCAGTGTCCCTCCAGTGCCCTGTGTCCCTCAGTGTCCCCCTGCCATCATTTATATAAAAATGTTATTAAAAAAATTGCCGGACTTCTCCTTTAAAGAGGATGTACCACCCGGTACATCCTCTTTAACCTGAACCCGCCTATCGAACGGCGCTGGCACGGGAAAGCCGGTGCCGCGGTCCGCAAAACACATCTGATTTTACCAACTTTGCTTCATTACATAATCTCCTTAAGAGATGCATTAGCTGCAAGAATGAAAAAATACAAAGAATAAAAGAAGAATATAAAAACATAAAGGGTGAGGACCACAAGTCATTTCTTTGAATGTCCTATTTCAATTCTTTAAAACATTTATCATTACATGCCAATAAAAAAAATTATTTATATTGACATTCAAATTTACAGTACAATGTGAAAAATAATCCATGTAAATGTACATTGATTTGTATTGTTCATTTGGGTCCAATTAAAGGAAGAATTAAAACTGATTCAAGGTAAGAGCCTATAATGAAAGCCTAAATGTATCATTTACTGTATTGTTACATTTCAAGTCTGCAAAAACAATGTCAAAACTCAAGCCACTTTATATAGTCGGTAAGAGTCATACATTACTTTAAATTATGTTATGCTACAATACAAACTAGGAAATCAACTGCCTGTAATTATCAGTCATTGTGAAGCATGAATAATTATAATTGAAATAAAATATCTGCACAATATCTGAATGTATAACTGTTTGCAGTTAATTATGATGTTATATGAATTTCCATATCTAAATATTATATGAAGGTAATGCTGTTTGTAAATGTTATTTTCCATTTATTGTTGATAAGGAACTTTAATTAAAATGCAGAATAATAGTAAATGAGCTGATTGATGTAAACAACAAGTCATTCATTCAAAGCTGCAGTTTAACCTTTTAATGTCCACCTTTTAACGATGGTCACTAAGGGTCCTTATTGTAGGCTGACATCTTTTTTTACGGTTAGCTTAGAATAAGGCATTGCGGGCACCTCGCGTGGGGATTGTGGGAACTTGGCCCTGCTTCGGCCCTGCTTTATCTACCAAGAATGATCAACCCTTTACATGCCATGGTCATATCATGACCACAACATGTAAAGAGTTTACAGTACTGTTTTACCTATAGGCATCTGGATTACAAGGTCTCCAAGGCAGATGGGTCTATGGCAGCTGGGGGGGCGCTGTGTACAGTAACCAGCCGTGTCTTCATTATGGCTGAGTACAGTAACTGTCAGCATATCACGGTTTCCCCCCTTTCCCCTCTCTTTCTTTAAATAAAATGTAAAAGTAAATAAAAATACACATATAGGGTTTATCCTGCATAGTAAATGCTGCAAAAAAATAAAAACTATTATGATACCTATATTTTGTTATGGGACTTTGCAAAAAAAAAAAAAAAAAACCTTAAAAAAAAAAACAAGCAAAAAGTAATGAATACTCCAAATTGGTACCAATAAAAGTACAACTTGTCTTGCAGAAAGATACCTAATGTCAGACGAACAGCGCACTGAGAAGGAGACAGGACTAGCGGTGATGCCCAGGTATATCAATGAGAGGATGTAGCTGATTGGTTGGGGGGGTATAAAGATGGGCCAGTATGGTAGTGACATCAGCTTCTGATGAAGTTTTGGGTAGCAAAACACATTGGGCGTTCCAGGGGCCCCAGCCGTTATGGTGGAGTAAGACATCATCTGGCTTAATTTTTTTTTATAGTGACCAGTTATACATCTTTCTTAATTTTTTTTAAATTTTATTAATGGTATTGCATGAATTTGTCCTCTACTATTGTCAATATGTAGATGCTAAACCCCCTCAACCAGGTTTTAATAATACACTCCATTGAAGTCAATGGGTAATTGTCTGGCAGTGCACACACACCATAGAGGCTTTAATTGATTACGACCCTCCAAATAACGAACATGCTCATTATTTAGGACCTGCTTTTGTAAAATACGGCCATCTTTTTAATCTATTCACAGATTGTTTTATTTTCACTTAAAATTTTGCCTTTATTGTAGTGTGTGTATGAACCTAGCCATAACATGAAAAACATACCTACCAACTACCAAACCATGCGGTGCCAATATAATAATGGCAGACCAGTATTTACTAAGATTCTCTCTTCTTTCTCTAGTATAGAGACAGTTAAAGTGGTTTGCAAAAAACATTGGTACATTATTAATTTAACTAGAAAATCAGTCCTTCAAAATGGTACATTATTTCAAATGTTTTGCTAGAAGGAAATTAAAAGATTTAAAAAATGCATACCATATGGCTGCTGATTTTACGCATGAAAAACACAAGAAAATTGCAGATCCGCCCCTGCGATTTTAGATGCAGAAAAATCGCATGAATTGACCTGCTGTCACGACCAGCCACACCAAACACAAAGAGACAGTGAGCCCTGAGCTCAGCCCCGCCCACTGTCCCTACCTAATTGCCGCAATCTGCCCTAAAATGGCAGCGGACAACCTGGCGGCGATCCCTAGCCTGGATACGTGAAACAATAGACAAGACAAAATGAACAAACACAATAAGAATGGTCGACAGTCCGGGTCACAACAATCTGGCAGCAAAAGTACAAAATCGGATCAAAAAGCGTAGTCAGAAAACAGGCAATGAGGTCAGGGGCAGGCGGCAAACAAGGGAGGTCAAAAATACTAAGCAGGAGTCAGGAGAAACCAGAAAACAGAACACACAAGCAGGCAGAGACAAGTCAATAACCAGCAGTGAGAGGCAGGCTGGCAGACACTATATAGGAGACCAGAGGTCCAGTGCAGGAGCTGATTGGACCAGAGCCCTAATCTCCTCAGAACACCTGGGGCAAGAGCAAGCTGACTGGCAGAGAGAACAGTCTATCAGACTAGCTAACCAGCATCAGAGTTAACTCCGGAGTGGCCAGGAGTATCTCAGGCAAAGCGGGTGTGGCTGAACAAACACAGAAGGAAATAGAGCAGTGTTCAGACAAGGTTCAGGACACTGCACAAACATACAAAAACACTGAATATCAGCGCCATCTCAGGCGCGCAGCACGAGCCAAGGGGCGCACGGAGTTCGGTACAGGCACATTCATGACAGTACCCCCCCTTTTATGAGGGGCCTCTGGACCCTCACTTGATAAATCAGGTGTAGGCGGAAAATGACCTCTCACCACACAGGTTTGAATGTCACTAGCAATATCGCTATCCGTCTCCCACTCGTCAGCGGAGGACTCTGAGTTACAGACAGAAGAGTTACAGACAGAGTTATCATCACAATTTTCATTCACATCAGGCACAAGTATGACAACCTCAGCGGGATGCACAGAACCAACTTCCACATTACACGAATTCACAGACATGGTATCCTCAGTGGGATACCCAGAGCCAACTTCCACATTACATGAATTCATAGAGATGGCATCTTCAACAGGACAATGCACACAAACTCCACCCACCTGCGCGCCCAGATGACCCTCCTGGTAGTCATCTGGACGCTGATGATCTGGCCATGCAGGACGCTTGGTACAAAAGCTGATAAAATGTCCGCTGTCACCGCAGTAAAAACAGAGTCCATTCCTTCTTCTGTGTTCTTTGCGTACCAGGGAGCTTTTAACTTGGTCCAGTTTCGAAGGTTCTTCCAGAGTGACCAGAGGACGAGTTATAGAAGGCAATGGTTTAGAGAGGACAGAGAAAGGCACATCAGTGACACAGGGGGAATCTTGGTTTGATTTATTTTTACGTTCCCTGAGCGTGCGATCAATAGAAATCGCTAGAGCAATGGCCTGTTCAAAGGAGCTAGGGGTGGGGTGACTAAGCCAAGCCTCTTTAAAGGTAAAAAATGTGTTCAGGTCCCCTGAACCCTTGTCAGGCTACTTGAGCGTGACCACTGGGGTGGCAGGAGTGGTAGCTGGTAGCTGCTGGGCCAATAGCCGGACCTGTTTGGCCAGCTCAGAAACAAGGGTAGCAAGATCTTCCACAGTAGCCATGGCACCAGAGGGGAGCGGTATATATATGAGGCCAGATATTCTGTCACGACCAGCCACACCAAACACAAAGAGACAGTGAGCCCTGAGCTCAGCCCCGCCCACTGTCCCTACCTAATTGCCGCAATCTGCCCTAAAATGGCAGCGGACAACCTGGCGGCGATCCCTAGCCTGGATACGTGAAACAATAGACAAGACAAAACGAACAAACACAATAAGAATGGTCGACAGTCCGGGTCACAACAATCTGGCAGCAAAAGTACAAAATTAGATCCAAAAGCGTAGTCAGAAAACAGGCAATGAGGTCAGGGGCAGGCGGCAAACAAGGGAGGTCAAAAATACTAAGCAGGAGTCAGGAGAAACCAGAAAACAGAACACCCAAGCAGGCAGAGACAAGTCAATAACCAGCAGTGAGAGGCAGGCTGGCAGACACTATATAGGAGACCAGAGGTCCAGTGCAAGAGCTGATTGGACCAGAGCCCTAATCTCCTCAGAACACCTGGGGCAAGAGCAAGCTGACTGGCAGAGAGAACAGTCTATCAGACTAGCTAACCAGCATCAGAGTTAACTCCGGAGTGGCCAGGAGTATCTCAGGCAAAGTAGGTGTGGCTGAACAAACACAGAAGGAAATAGAGCAGTGTTCAGACAAGGTTCAGGACACTGCACAAACATACAAAAACACTGAATATCAGCGCCATCTCAGGCGCGCAGCCCGAGCCAAGGGGCGCACGGAGTTCGGTACAGGCACATTCATGACACCTGCGTATTATGTATATATAAAAAATGCAGCGTAAATTACGCACATAATACGCAGGTCAATCCATGCGGTTTTTCTTGCGTAAAATCAGCAGCGATACGGTACGTGTGAAGCTACCCTTAATGTGCTCCAACCCATGCTCACTCCCACTACCATAGGATTTTAAATGAATCTGCCATACCACCCCAGATGATTGCCACTGCCGTTATTCCAATACATGAAGTTAAATGGGTATACTAAATACAACACTATGATATGCATGAAGTGTATCAAATGCTGCCCGCTGAGGTACACCACTGGAGGATTCTGCATCGTGGACAATGTAGCTTTGACACACTCAGACCAGGTAAGTGTGTTCATCCTCTAGGTGCAGGTGACCAAAGATATCTCTGAGAATGAAACTGTGTCCATGTGAAACGCGTTGTTTGTGTATGTATTTTTTTTTTTTTACAATAGAAACCTTTACAGGTGTGGAAGAGGCTCTGTGTTTTCTGTGACATCGGTTCCCATAGGCACGGTTTCTTTCTTTGAGATATCTTTGGTCACCTGCACTTGCCTATAGGAGGAACATTCTTACTTACTCACCTGGTCCAACTGAGCCATTGCTACAATACATAAAGTTAGCACACAACAGCTTATCATATTTGCAACTGGGGTGCACAGCAAAAAAATCTCAGAGAGCTTAGAAATCCTTTGAAGAAAGCTTTGGAGCACTCAAGAGTCTTCCAATGCTTTTTTCTCCAGTAAGTTAGTTCACATATAAATTATCTAGCGGGCAATCATAGAGCGTAGAGCATATAGTGCATGAAAAGGCAAGGGTGATAGCTATGAGAAGTGTCTGCTCTTTGACTATACACTGCATGGTTGCCCGCTTGATATTTCGTATGTTTTCCACTTCACTGAAAAAACAATGCATTGGTATGAACTAGTGAGTTTTTTTTTTTTATTAATAAAGATTGACTCAAGTTTATTTGTCCTGCAATGTGAAAATGTACTCTTTCCAATAGGTTTTCCACAGACAAAAAAGGGGTTCATGGAGCCTCAGTTGTGAGTCTCAAAACACTGGAACAGCCAGGTATCCTTTCAGGGAAGGAAAACCCTTGCAATGTCGCAATACTCGCAACTGATTTAGACTTTGAAGCAAAAGGGGCCACCCTGGTATTTCCAATACTTGTAACCGGGTGGGACATAAGGGGCTATGTAAAAGGGTGGTTTTGTGATCTCACCACTGGGAGGCACCGCTTGGAAACAGGTTTTCCTTTCCTGAAGGGATAGCTGGCTATTCCCGTGTTTTGAGACACCTAACTGAGGCTCTGTGGACTGTTTTTTTGCATATTTAAATTTTGTATTTGTATCAATGGAGACTCTTGAGTGAGTACTTCATTGGATTTTTTTCACTGATCTCCTTCGGCTCAGTGATTTCTGCGTTTTTTTTTGTCTATTTTTCATTGCCCCTTTAGTCAGAATACTGCTCCACACTGACGAGAGGCAAATACCCTGAAACAGCTGTCCATGAATTAATGCCTGGCTTTGGTAATCCCTTGCCATGTTGCAATACTTACAACTGAGTTAGACTTTGATGCAAAAGGGGTCACCCTGGTATTTCCCTATTTATGTTCCAATACTTGCAACTGAGTGGGACATAAGGGGCTATGTATCAGGGTGGTTTGGTGACCTCCCCACTAGGCAACAGATTTTCCTTCCCTGGAAGCTAGTCCCGTGTTTTGAGACTCACAACTGAGGCTCCATGGACCCCTTTTTTGCACATTTAAATTTATAGGGGACAGTGTATCAATGGAAACTCTTGAGTGAGTATTTCATTGGATTTTTTTCACTGATCTCCTTGAGCTCAGTGATTGCTGTGTTCAATAGGTTTTCCAGTATAGCTGCCTTCTTCTAGAAATAGTGCCACATCTGACCATTTGCAGCTCAACTCCCTTGAAGTGAATAGAGCGGACCTGCAATACCTCACATAAACTGTAGAAACGTGTAGCACTGTTTTTAGAAGAAAGCACTCATATTTTTCTAATCCTGAACTCCCTTATAAACTGTATTTAAATCTAAGCCATTCTTCATATCTATGGCATTCTTCATATGAAGACTGTATTAAGAATCATTTTCCAATGTTCACAGATTCCAGTCACACAAAGAAGTTTTATAAATATACCATTTCATTCTGAACTTGTAACCTATGCTTTGTTCCACAACCTTTTTTTAAAAAAGGAAGTTTAATAAAATAACAGCAGAATAAAAGATAAATATTAAGGCTCTTATTCATAGTAGAATGACAAAGGGTCTTAATTATATTTCATTTGATCCATTGTTAGCTGATAATCAGGGAATATTTTTAGAAATTGGCTTAACACAGTATTAAAGGACATTTATCGAGATGAAAATATGAGAAGTGGTAGAACCAAGGTCTTTGTTCTGAAGAAAGACGTCAAATACAGTGCCATTTCTCTGAAGTAATTAAAATTCCTTAGGTGGAATGGGTTTTAATTAAAATTTCATAGTATGACCAGAAGAGGTTTCTCTGTGACTTTAAAGATAATACACTCATAGAGCTATAAGATCATTTGCCTAAAATAGTTTAACTACTGGATACCTGTTGAACGGTCTGTGAAACAAACATTTGCATTATCCATATTAAGATATTAGCTTTGATGGATTAGGGAATTAAGAGCTATTTGTACCTTTGCAAACAATATATATATATTTTCAATCAACTTTGTAACAGGTCTTAATTATACATTTCATACAGTTTTTTTTCTATAGCTCCTATACAGACTAGGATTCTCCATACTAGCAGACAAGAAACAATCTGTGTGGTCTGATCCGCCATTTATAATTACTGTCTATATGACCTCTACACCAACCAAATTTAAGCACGTAATAAAGGACAAACATAGACTGCAAGACTGTAGGATTACAATATACCGACTTTGATGATTTTTACCATGAAGACCAGCTATCTATTCTAAGATCATTTTTTAAAAGTAAAAGAAGGAATCTAATTGGTTGAAATGGGCAGTCACCATACAGTTTCTTTGCACAAGGTTTGACAAATTCCCCGCACAAGAGCTGTAGAATTCAAACATTAGGTAATTTACCCTTTAAAAAAAATTGCTGTATTTTAGATATACTGGGACAATAAAAAATTCCAGACGTATCAATTAGTGCAGTGGGCCAACTGTTCTTAAAGGAGTCCGGCCACAGCAATTTTTTTTTAAAAGGCAGGGCAAACAATACTATTTCACCTCTCCTTGTGCCTTTTCAGTGCTGGGACCCCCGCTGGGCTCCGGGATATCCAGAAGAGCGCGATTTCAAGACCTAGCTGATAGACTGACTGCTTAGCCAGTCAGTGACTAGGGTAGGACACTGCTGCAGTCTCTGATTGGCTGAGCGTGCAGTCTATTAGCTGGAACAGGCATTTTCCCTAGAAATTCTGGTGGGGACCACTGAGTCGGTCAGACTGGGGAGTGGTTAGCAATTGACTTGTTTCTCTGCCTGTCCGGAGCTTGAAGGATGAGAGTGCTGGTCCATAGGAGATCCGGACCGGGCTCTTGATTCTCATAAAAGAAAGCTGAGCCAGTCTCTCAGCTCTGGTTATTAAGGGTCACACCCAGCTCCCCCTGTCTATTCCTGTGATCCCCGTTCCTAATCCCTCTGCTTGCTTGACCTGTTATCTAACCTCCTGTACTGTGTTGCCCATTTGGTTTTGGACTTTGGCTTGTCGACTTTCTTTTGTGTTTGTTTATCTGTCTTGTTCTGTGTAACACCTATTCTAGAGCAGGGACCGCCTTTGTGCTGTCCTCGGCTACCTAGGGCTGTTTGAGGCAAGTAGGTAGGGACAGTGGGTGGGCTCAGCATCAGGGCTCACTGTCGTGTCTTGTTCCTACCTGCTCTGTTCTGACAATTACATTCCCACCAACATTGAACATGGAGGAACATTATCTATTGGAGGAATAGAGTGCAGAGTGTATTCAAGGTCAATGCTCTATTCATATATATATATATATATATATATATATATATACATATATATATATATATATATATATATATATATATATATACAGTGGTACCTTGGTTTAAGAGTAACTTGGTTTAAGAGCGTTTTGGCTTAATCCATCGGCTCCTGGGCACTACCTAAGGTGTTGACAGTGTGCTGTAGCTGGCAGCCCTCAGTAAGCATGGTGCCTTTTTGGTAATTTTCCGTGCAGTGGATTGTGTACAATCTTATGTCTCCTACTGTCACAGAGCAGCTGTTCATGCCACACTTGTCATGCATCCCTCCCTCTTCATGAATAATCAATGCTGCCCGGCTTCCTGCTCGCTCAGCTGTTAGATTGCAGATCAGTCCTCTGCAGGTAGGTTATGTCTTAAAGGGATAGTGTCGCTTTTTTTTTTCTTTACAAAAAAAATGTAAGCACAAAAGATAAGTGGTTTAGTATTTATTTTTTTTTTTTGGCATGTGTCATCAGTGTTTTAAAACACTGTGATGTTTGCACAGGGGGCTGCCATGTTGGGGAGCATCTGTGTATGACGTCATTTCACGACATCTACACAGATGCTGTACGGCATACACACAGCATTGAAGTGAACAGGACGGAGTCCGTCCCGTTCACTTACACTGTGTTTCCTAAGCTGTGTACTGCACATGTCCAAAGACATGCGCAGTACACAGCTGTGGGAGGGTAGGGGCCCCATCTTACTGAAGTGCACAAATTACAGAAAGTCCTGTGAGTGGTCCTGTGTGCGGCCGGAGGTGCAGTGAGGAGACACCAGTGCCGGGGCTCTTTTCCTGCAGCCAGACAGCGGGGGCAGCAGGCAGATGAAGAGATAGACGGCTGCACAATGTAAGGAATCATGTACAGGACTGGTGTGCCGGCCTCTTCTCTGTCCCTCTCTGCTGGGGGGGGGTTAGCAGAGGAGCACCGGGATCTGTCAGGAGGATGGAGAGGTCGGGGGTTGGGGAGATTGATGGACGGGCTAACTGTGTGTAAGGAGTTCTGTACTGCAGCCCGGCCTCTTATCTGTCCCGCTGCCTTGCCCTGCTGTATCAGGGGGGGAGGGGCGGCTGTTAGCAGGGGAGCTCCAGGAGCTGACAGGAGAGGTGCTATAATCACTGTGGAGGATAGTGCATGTACTTTCAGCTTATCTGGCTGGGACCCCACAATAACTACCAGTACATACATCAGATACATGCATTATCCTCCACAGTGATTATAGCTATAGAGAAATATATATAATAATTATATATAATGTATTAGCTCCCAGGACAGGAGCAACTCATACAGCTGTAGGGGCTCCTAATGTAACCAGTCCCTGACTCAGCATAGGAGCCCCAGTCACTGACCCAGCATAGGAGCCCCAATCACTGACCCCAGCATAGGAGCCCCAGTCACTGACCCAGCATAGGAGCCCCAGTCACTGACCCCAGCATAGGAGCCCCAGTCACTGACCCAGCATAGGAGCCCCAGTCACTGACCCAGCATAGGAGCCCCAGTCACTGACCCCAGCATAGGAGCCCCAGTCACTTATCACCATCAGCTGCGGCTGTCTCACTGAGGTGGCTGTACATAGCAGAGCACAGGCCTTTCTCCAAATCTCGGAATTGGTACAATTAGCCCCTATACACACTCACCATAGCCTGTACTCTCCTGTATTATATACCTCCTCTCCATGTGTGACACAAGAGAGCAATATGCTGTACTCTGCTGTGTATATATCTCCCCTACCTGCGTAACATGTGACACTGCGGACACCAGAGAACCATAGCCTGTACTCTCCTGTATTATATACCTCCTCTCAGGGGCGTAGCTAATGTCTCCTGGGCCCTGGTGCGAGAGGCCAACTTGGGCCCCCCCTCCCCTCCTTTCACAACCAAGTGATGCTATTGGTGTATGTGTGTATATATATATATATATATATATATATATATATATATATATATATATATACACACACCAAGACAGATATTACCAATAACACCAGCATATTGGAAGAGAAAGTATTATCACCGTACATATTACCGCCATACTGTTACTGACCAAATCCTGTATACTGAGACCAATATTACCAGTAATACCAGTATATAGGAAGGAAACATTACCGCCACACCACAACCACTACCATCACCACCATATTGTTACTGACCAAATCCAGTATACTAAATCCCCGCATCCAGCCCCAGCTCTACACAGGCTCTATACACCATATACATTACAGTGCAGTTATATCAGGTGACTCACAGGAGAAGTCTTCTTTGATCGGAGTTCTTTCCTTTTCATCTTCTCCATCTGTCCTGGGCCGTTATAAAAACTTCTCCGAGCCACAAATGCACAGAATCTGCCAGACAGACATATTAGGCTCCTCACTCCGGCACCATCCTCATCTCTATACACACTGCACATCTGTATTGGCCCCTTTACACCCTCATTTAGTGGGTAGCCCTGACTCTATGTAACCCCCTAATAATATATGCCCCCCTCTGTGTATTCCCTCTCCCCCTATGTTGCCCCCCCAAATAGATGGCCCTCTCCCCCCATGTTGCCCTCCTTATAGATGGCCCCCTCTCCCCCCACCCTCCCTTATAGATGGCCTCCTCTCCCCCCTCCTTATAGTTGGCCCCCTCTACCCCCTCCCTTATAGATGGCCTCCTCTCCCCCCTCCTTATAGTTGGCCCCCTCTACCCCCTCCCTTATAGATGGCCCCCTCTCTCCTCACCCTCCCTTATGGATGGCCCCTCTCCCCCCTCCTTTATAGATGGCCCCCTCTCCCCCCACCCTCCCTTATGGATGGCCCCCTCTCCCCCCTCCTTTATAGATGGCCCCCTCTCCCCCCACCCTCCCTTATAGATGGCCCCCTCCCTTATATATGGTCCCCTTCACCCCCCCTCCTCTCTTATAGATGGTCCCCTTTCCCCCCACCCTCATAGATGGCCCCTCTTTCCCCCCCACCCTCATAGATGGCCCCCTCTTTCCCCCCCACCCTCATAGATGGTTCCCTTTCCCCCCACCCTCATAGATTGCCCCCTCTTTCCCCCCACCCTCATAGATGCCCCCCTCTTTCCCCCGACCCTCATAGATGCCCCCCTCTTTCCCCCCACCCATGCAGGCTGATAAAAAACAAAACTTAACTCACCTGACAACGCGCTCCCACGTTGATCCTCACTCCTTCGATCTGTCCCCGGCTGCTGCGCGGCTGCTGGGGGTGTCATGTCTTATCCCCGGCAGCGTGCGCATCCCAGAGCTCCCTGCGCGGCGGAACCGGAAGTCAGGGCCCACGGCGCGCAGGGAGCTCTGGGATGCGCACGCTGCCGGGGATAAGACATGACACCCCCAGCAGCCGCGCAACAGCCGGGGGAAGACGGAGCCAGACTCTTGTGACCGCAAGCAAAACAATGCTTGCGGTCACAAGAGTGATTGATCGGGAGGGCCTTGCGGGGCCCTAAGGGCCCCCCCTTTGAGGCGGGCCCGGCCACGGCGGCGACCGCTGCGACCGCGATAGCTACGCCACTGCCTCCTCTCCATGTGTGACACTAGTGACACCAGAGAGCAATAGCCTGTACTCTACTGTATATATATATATATATATATATATATCCTCTACCTGCGAAACATACCTCCTCTTCATGTGTGACACCATTGAGCAATAGCCTGTACTCTCCTGTGTATATATCTCCCCTACCTGCGTAACATGTGACACTGCGGACGCCAGAGAACAATAGCCTGTACTCTCCTGTATTATATACCTCCTCTCCATGTGTGACACTAGTGACACCAGAGAGCAATAGCCTGTACTCTCCTGTATATATATATATATATCCTCTACCTGCGTAACATACCTCCTCTCCATGTGTGACACCAGAGAGCAATAGCCTGTACTCTCCTGTGTATATATCTCCCCTACCTGCGTAACATGTGACACTGCGGACGCCAGAGAACAATAGCCTGTACTCTCCTGTATTATATACCTCCTCTCCATGTGTGACACTAGGGACACCAGAGAGAAATAGCCTGTACTCTCCTGTATATATATATATATATATATATATATATATATATCCTCTACCTGCGTAACATGTGACACTGCGAACGCCAGAGAACAATAGCCTGTACTCTCCTGTATTATATACCTCCTCTCCATGTGTGACACTAGTGACACCAGAGAGCAATAGCCTGTACTCTCCTGTGTGTATATATATATATATATATATATATATATATATATATATATATCCTCTACCTGCGTAACATACCTCCTCTCCATGTGTGACACCAGAGAGCAATAGCCTGTACTCTCCTGTATATATATATATTATATTTATATATATATATATATATATATATATTTCCCTTACGTCCTAAGCAGCAGCACATAATGGGGAAGATTCTATCTTCCTGCAATGATAGGACAGATGGTAACAAGCAATAAAGAGTTAATTGCCCCGCCTATAAGGCCCTATGCTGACCCAGCCTCCTTGTGTTTTTTTCTGTCCTTCTGTGGGACAGGTGGTAGGAGGAGAGCAGGGAGCAGGCCTATGTGTGTTTCTCTGCTCTCCTTCCAATAATTCTTCTTTTCCACATGGTCATGTGGAGAGGGAGAGTTTTTTTTGTATATGTATTTTGTTTTCTATCCTGCTCTGTTGTGTACAGAGCAAAGATTTTATTTTTCTTATGGAAGCAGCCGCCATCTCAGTGATCGCTCAGCTTCTATGCTCTGGTCAGTAAGTATTATGGCGCCATCCGCTGCCGGGCTGCACGTGGCTGCTAACCATGGCGCTGCTCAGACAGGATGCCGCTTCCTGGTGTCTGTCCTCACTCTTCAGAGAGGTAAGTCATAGTCATACTGCCTTTTATGTGAGGAATTGTATGGTGCCTGTGCAGGCTCTCTGCCTGGAAGCCTGACCTGTATTGCAGGAGGCCTGTGTGCAGGCTAATGGATATAAATTTCATGAGATTTATAATAGTTTATAATTTATTTATTTTTATTTTTTTGCCTATGCGAGCTCTGTGAGACAGTTCCGCTATGTGATCATGCGGTATGGGTCCTGCCATGTAATAATACAGTAAAAACTATGGATCTGCTATATGTGAATGCTGCCTTAGATAAGAGCTGGTAGTTGTGCGGTCACTGAGCTGTTTGTGCACCTGGTTGCTGATTTCTTGCACTAGTTGCTGGTTGTGTATTGATTGCACCTGGTATCTTTCTTACACTGGCACTGCTTTTTCTTGTTGCATTGAAGCTATGAAGCTGCATTGTGTGTACACAACCCTAGATTTGCTAGGTGTGTATTGGTGACACCTGATGCGTGATTCATTACACCTGAGTGTGATTCCTGGCTCTAGTACTGCGATTGAAGGATGCAGTGAAGCTGTGAGACTGCAGTGTGTGAACACAAGCCCAGAGTTGCTAGGTGAATATTGATTCCTTGCTCCAGTTCTGCTGTGGAAGGATGCATTGTGTGAACACAAGCCTAGAGTTGCTATTATTGCTCCTGACCTCTGATTCCTTGCTCTAGCACTGCTGTGGAAAGATGAATTGTGTGAACACAAGCCTAGAGTTGCTATTTATTGCACCTGATGTCTGATTCCTTGCTCTAGCACTGCTGTGGAAAGATGCATTGTGTGAACACAAGCCTAGAGTTGCTATTTATTGCACCTGATGTCTGATTCCTTGCTCTAGCACTGCTGTGGAAAGATGCATTGTGTGAACACAAGCCTAGAGTTGCTATTTATTACACCTGACCTCTGATTCCTTGCTCTAGCACTGCTGTGGAAAGATGCATTGTGTGAACACAAGCCTAGAGTTGCTATTTATTGGACCTGATGTCTGATTCCTTGCTCTAGTTCTGCTGTGGAAAGATGCATTGTGTGAACACAAGCCTAAAGTTGCTATTTTTTTATTACACCTGATGTTTCTCTCAGTGCTGCTATTGAATGAGGCAGTAAAGTTATGAAACTTCATTGTGTGAACACAACCCTAGGATTGCTAGTGGTGTATTGATTGCACCTTAATGTCATCTATAGCTCTGCTTTTTGTTTGATGCAGTGCAGTTATGAGACTGCATTGTATGAACACAACCCTAAAGTTCCTGGTTGTGTATTGAGTGCATCTGGGGGTTTTCTAGCACGGTTACTGATATTTAATGTTGCATTGAAGCTATGAAACAGCATTTTGTGTACACACGCCTAGAGTTGTATAGTACTGCTATTTTTAAAATAGTAAAACGTAGATATTGCAGGGTATGATTACAACTTTAGAGTTTCTAGTTGTGTACACCTGGTGGCTGTCTTACATTAGTTCTGCTATTGAAACAATGATCCATTGAAACGATGAGGCTGCATCGTGTGAACACAGCCTTAGAATTGCTAGTTGTGTATCAGCTTCTCTGAGGTATCTGGTTTTCTTGCACTACACAGCAGTCTGTTGCCTCTTTACCTGGCACAGGTTTATTATCATTTTATCTCACTTAATGCAGGAATGTAATGTCCAAGGTTTCAGGGTGAGGAAACCTTTGGGAAAGCTCAGTCACTTATGTATGTGTATCCTGCAAGATTCCACATCCAGATGGCAGTGTAATTTTTTTTTTTTTTTTGTAGGTTGTATCTTCATTGTAAACCATTACAGAAGATGCTATATCTTAAGCAGATAGTGCTTGCTTCTGAGTATGCGTGTAACTCCACAGTTGGCTTCCCGATCCATGGCCCCTCCACGCTTGGAGAGGAGCATTAGACTTTGCCAGAGATGGATGTTCTTTCTAATAATACTCTATGTACCATGAGAATCCACCTGAATGGATTGGGGACACTCTGAGGAAGGACTCTTCCTTACAGAAAGGTACAATCTCTGCCCCAGTCTGAAAAGGAGAAGGAAATCCTCCCTTGTTCCCCATTCTATAGAAGTTTCCAGCATGGAAGGTACTGGAAGAAATGATGGATCCGTCACTAAAAGGGATCATCCATCTCAGAGGTCTTGTGGATGTGGACAAAGAAGCTTGTGACAAAAGCTTCTCTGGCAGCAACCGTGGGTTTACCTTATGATGCCAAATTCTCGACAGTTTCCGATCCAAAGAAGGTAAGTTGTTGGTGAACGTCCATAGATCTACAGTTCTAAGCAAAGAAGGTTCTATATGGAGAACATATGTTCTGTGTTCCCCCTCCTAAAGGAGACTAACCATGCTAGTTGTGAGAGACACATATCTACATGTACCTGGCTACAGAGAAGACTGTATACACCTGCATATACCTGACTACAGAGAAGACTGCATATTCCTTTGCATCTTTCTGAAATCACCTCCGCTCCCTTTACATTCACTAAGGTTACATGCCGGGCCTGGGATGACATATATCTATCCTAAGATAAGAAGGGAAGTAGATGGGACACTCTTCTATCTTATGTCAGCTGTAGTCACCATCTGGAGATAATCCAAGATCACCATTGTCTCCTTCCTGCACGAGTGATTGTTAATTGTCAAAAACTTACACTACTATATTTTCACCTACCCGTAACCATTCCTGGGTCAGGATTCCTAGAACTCCCCAATTGGTGTATCTTCACCCAATGATGATTGTCAGGTCTCATGACGTCTGCAAGCAACGAATTGAATAGGCAGGTTGGCATATGTATCCCCTTGCAGCAGATGCTGTCAGTATGGGACCAAAGAATAAACAGCCTACATTGGGTTATGGTTTATACCCACAGATACAAGGGCCTCAGCATTTTCTTCAGTCAGTGGCAGACCAATCTCGCCCTCAAAGTGGGTGGAGGAAACCACCGATCTATCTAACAAAGGGTGAGACAGACGAAGAAGACTTTGTTCCTAACAGAAGTGGCTGTCATCCAACATGTGAGAGATGAGTGCGGTAAGTGAGCTCCAGTCCACTTCAGCACATCAATCTATGGGGAAGCTATCGGAGTAAGCTCAAGAATGCATCTACAGTGGTGCATATCCATCTATGGGGAAGCTATCGGAGTAAGCTCAAGAATGCATCTACAGTGGTGCATATCAATCTTAGAGCTGCATGTGATCAGTAGCATTGCTGTTAAAAGCAGAAGCTGTTTTTGCATGGACCAAGAGATCTATCCAGCAACAAGGGAAGTCACAATACCTTAATGTAAAAGGCTAAAGCCATTATATAACCCTGACAGAAGAATGGTCTCTGGACCAGGAGATGTTCTACTGAGTCGCCAGATATTACAGAGACCCATTGGTCCCATGGCCATTTCGGGTAAAACCAGGATGCGTGGTTTTAACTCCTAAAAACTACTGTGGACAACAATAAGTAGAAGTCTGGTAAAAAGACAATACAGGATCAGTCTCATTAATCCTGATAGCCACAGATTGGCCCAAGAGGTCATTGTGGTAATTGTTGTCCTCTCCTGATGAATATGTCCAAAAGGACATTTTGGAGACTTCCCCAGATTCCTCACCTACTGCCCCATGAGGACGGATTATGTCTGGCAAATCACCAGATATTATGGCGACCCTAACCGGGACCTAATGGCCATTTCAGATAACGCCAGAATATGTGGTTTTTACTCCCTAAAACTGCTAGGGACGACAACCCGTAGTAGTCTTGTAAGGACAAATCAGGCCTCATTACTCCTAATAGCTCAGGAAGGCATGGTTGTTCTCTCCTGATGCATGTGTCCAAAAGGACATTTTGGAGACTTCCCCAGAATCCTCACTTACTGTCACAGAAGGGCAGATTGTGTCTGGGTCTGGACCACCTATGATTGACAGCCTGAAGATTGACAGGCCTGATGAGCTGAGGCTTTTTAGAATTGGTGGTAAACATGATTCTGCTATTAAGAGCAGAACCCACAAAGAGAACGTCCCTGAGGGTTAAGGACATTGTCTATCCTGGTGTGAAGAATTGGACTTATATCACTGGCTAGAAAGGCGATCCTTCGATTTCTCCAGGATGGGTTTGAGAATCGGCTGAAGCTGTGACCGTCAAAGTACATGTCTTTGCTCTTTATGCTCTTCCAGACAGCTGACTGTCCCATAAATCCCTAATACAGAGATTTATTAAAGCTACGCAAAGGATTAAAGCAACTGTAATGGATCCAACTCCCAGGTGGGATCCGGGACTCGTCCTTATCACCTTGCACGGCTCCGTTTTGAGTTATCTTTAGTTGAATTAAAATACCTCACCCTCAAGGTATGCTTTCTAGTAGCTATTACATCTGCTAAACGCAGGAGTATGTTCAGACATTAGGAGCCACTGAACCATATCTTGTTATCCTTCAGGACTTTGTCTTTTACCCTTAAGGTTCCTTCCTTATCCAACATTACTCAGCAGATTGAGTCACCTGTTTTTGCCTAAATTCCTCCAATGAGGAAGCGTTACAACTGAGCACTCTGGATGTGGGCGGAGCCTTGTGCCGACACTCTCTGGTTGTGGGCGGAGCCTTGAGTTTATTTAGTGAGAACCAGAGAAGTCAGAAGATTTTATCTGTATCTTTTTCAGGAAGGAACAGTGATTGGAAGTCCTCAAAAGCCACTTTATCCAGATGGATACGGCAGACTCTGTGTGTTACCAAGAGGCGAGAGTCCAAGTACCTGAATCCATTAAGGCGCTTACCACAAGGGCAATGTCTACATCCTGGGTGGAGGAGATGTGCATGCCCATTGATCAGATATACAGAACTGCATTGTGGTCTTATACTTTTGGACATTAGAACCTCTGGGCAACCAATCTTGGTAAACCAGTTCTCATGGCTGCTGTATGATTCTCCCACCCTTTATGTGATCTTGCTATATCCCCATTATGTGCTGCTGCTTAGGACGTAAGGGAAAGTGGAATTTTATACTCACCGTAAATTCTCTTTCCTGTAGTCCGAAGCAGCAGCACAAACTAACCCTCCCTATAAAAGTTTATGCATCATACCTTGATTGTTTTGGGTTATGTTTTTCTAGATCGTTAGAAGTACACAAGGAGGCTGGGTCAGCATAGGGCCTTATAGGCGGGGGAATTAACTCTTTATTGCTTGTTACCATCTGTCCTATCATTGCAGGAAGATAGAATCTTCCCCATTATGTGCTGCTGCTTCGGACTACAGGAAAGAGAATTTACGGTGAGTATAAAATTCCACTATATCCTCTACCTGCGTAACATACCTCCTCTCCATGTGTGACACCAGAGAGCAATAGCCTGTACTCTCCTGTGTATATATCTCCCCTACCTGCGTAACATGGCGGATGCCAGAGAACAATAGCCTGTACTCTCCTGTATTATATACCTCCCTCTCCATGTGTGACACTAGTGAGTGCAGTCCCCCCCCATCCCCCCCTCATTAGAGCCCACGCCAGCGCGCTCGATCCCTCCAACCCCCCAGCACCACCCGCAGATCACCGTTGACTACAGCCCCCCCCCCCCCCCCAGTAGAGCGCTGGGCCACCCGACATCCGCACCCACTTGCAACTCACCCAGCCCTCTCAGCTCTGCTACATCGCCCTCTCAGCTCTGCTACATCGCCCTGTACTCTGACCCAGGAAGTCTCCCTTACCTTCCAAATCATAGCAGATCCACCTCAGGCTGGGGCTTAGATCAGGGGACAGGACTGTGGAGGTAATCTCTCCATAGCTGTAACCCCTCTCTCCCAGGACAGACAGAGACTGCTGCATGTATATGACCACATCTGCTCTGCTCATTCCTTCATGCTCCCTGCAGTCTATGTCAGTCCTTGTGTTTCCCATCCTCTCCATTACTGTACAGTAACTTATAATATCACAGATTCTGCTGTTTCTGAATGTTTGTTTCATCTGTTTTACATGTTATTCAGGATAATAAATTATTATTATTTTTGGGGTGTGGAACCGATTGTCTGCATTTGAGTGATTTCTTATGGGAAAACTTGCTTTGGTATAAGATTGGATTTGGATTACAAGCGCCATCCTGGAACGAATTATGCTCGTAATCCAGGGCACCACTGTATATCCTACCTCTGTAACATGTGACACTACTGATACCAGAGAACAATAGCCTGTACCCTCCTGTATTATATAGCTCCTCTATCTGTGTAATGTGTGACACTGCGGTGTATTATGAAAGGATAGGGACACACTTCTTGTAGGTGTACTTCTGTGCAGACAACAACAAAATGGCGCTGCCCAGCAGTACACATATTATCACCTTTCCCCTCTTTGTTCTCCTGTGAAAATAGGAGGGAGGTGATGATGTCACAGCAGTTGAGCAGAGACTGCCTCTTTTTTCAGCACAGCCGTATATCAGGTTACTTTTACCAGCAGTTTTCCTGCTGGAGCTCTCCCTAGGGGCCATCACTGGGAAATATGAAAAATTAGATAGTTAATTTTTCATATTTCCTTACATGTAAAAAAAATAAAAAATTTTTTTTTATCATTTTAATTTTTTTTTTTTACTTTGTGACACATTCCCTTTAAAGAATCTCGCCTCCCTAATGTGTTGGAGCTGTGGTCTAGGGGTAACTCACTTGTCTAGAGACCTGCCAGCAGATCAGTCTCTGGTTTGAATGCCCTGATGGAAATTAAATAGATGTCTTTTTTTTTTCCTCATTATTGTATCATTTTTAAGGCTATGTTCACACACACAGTATTTTTGCTCAGTATTTTGGTCAGTATTTTGCAACCAAAACCAGAAGTGGGTTGAAAACACTGAAAGGCTATGTTCACACTGTTGAAATTGAGCGGATGGCTGTCATTTAATGGCAAATAATTACTGTTTAAAAAAAAAAAAAAAACGTCCGATATTTGCCATTAAATGACGGCCATCTGCTCAATTTCAACAGTGTGAGAACATAGCCTTTCTGTGTTTTCAATCCACTTCTGGTTTTGGTTGCAAAATACTGACCAATACTGAGCAAAAATACTGTGTGTGAACATAGCCTTAAAAATTATACAATAATGAGAAATGAGAAAAAAAAGACAGATCTATTTAATTTCCATCAGGAGATTCGAACCAGAGAATGAACTGCTGGCAGGTCTCTAGACAGGTGCGTTACCCCTAGACCACAGCTCCAACACATTAGGTAAGTGAGATTTTTTAAGACATAACCTGCCTACAGAGCACTGATCTGCAATCTAACAGCTGAGCGTGCAGGAGGCTGGGCAGCATTGATTATTCATTAAGAGGGAGGAGGATGAATGACAAGTGTGGCACGAACAACAGTTCTGTGACAGTAGAAGACATAAGATTGTACACAATCCACTGCATGTAAAATTACCAAAAAAGGCACCATGCTCACTGGGGACTGCCAGCTACAGCACGCTGTCAACACCTTAGGTAGTGCCCGGGAGCTGACGGATTCCCTTTAAGAGATCACAGTTTTTCAAAATTGTGACTTGGTTTAAGAGCATTGCTTTGGTTTAAGAGCTTCCTGTCCTGGGTGGGAGCGCGAGTGGAGGAGGGGCATGGCCTGCATAGTACAGGGATCTACAGCCCTGTACTCTGTCCATGGAAGTCTCCCTCACCCTCCAAACCATTGCAGATCCACTTCAAGCTGGGGCTTGCATCAGAGGACAGGACTAAGGAGGTAATTCTCTTCATAGCTGTAACCCCTCTCTCCCTGGACAGAGAGTGCTGCATGTATGTGCCCACATATGTCCTGCTCATTCCTTCCTTCTTCCTGCAGTCTCTGTCAGCTCTTGTGTTTCCCATTAAGCTGCTGTACAGAAGCTTACCCTAGTGCTGCACAGTAAAATCTATGCTGGTGTAGATTTCCACTATGATTTATGCCAGCCTACTTGGGTAAATACTATGGTCACCACCTACAACACAGCTCTGTTTTAGACCCAGAAAGTGATGACAAATGGTAGCAATTTTCAGCATTTCCATGGGTAGGAGAACATTTAAATAATATCAATCAATCCAATGATAGGACACAACCAGGTTGTGAATTCTATATAATATGTATACATTTTACATTCATGCTTTGAGAAACAGATAAGTATTTTCAATAGTTTTTTTTTTTTTTACTCTCAATACATTTTAAATTGCCTTTCTACATGGGACTTCCATTGTGAAATAAATGTAATACTTCAGGCACAAGTGGGCAATTTAACTTTAGGAAAACCTCAAAATTTTCCCTCATTTATATTTTTTTCTTGCCTACCTTCCTATTCAAAGTAGAAGTTTTCTTTTCAAATTCTTTATTTATAGTTTTGTTTGATAAGAAAGGGGGGAAAGAGAATATAACAATTAAAGCTGATATTAAGTCATACGGTATAAGGCTATGTTCACACTACGTAAAAGTACGGCCGTTATTGCCATTGCCAACAACGGCGGTACTTTGTACGCCTGTGAACACTGCCTTTACTGCTATGGGATCCCGGCCGGAGCGTATACACATTGTATATGCTCCATCCGGGATCCTATGCGGACCCGCAAATAACTGACATGTCAGTTTTCTGCAGCCGCAATTCAGTGAATTCAGTACATGGACTTATTTCTACCATGATCAGCACCATGCTAGCTTCCTTAACGTCTGTATGTTATGTCATTGTCAGATCATTATCCAGAAATCTAAGGTTTTTTTCTACTTGATATTACAAAGATTTATACCCAGGCAGGTTTTTTTTTTAATCTAAACATGTCATTGCATGTGGCCATGCTGTGTGCAAGCCTCAAGGACACTATCTGAAAGGCTTATAGCAGAGACGTCCATTTACAATAATCTTTTTCTCTGCTGGGGACTAAATTAATTCAGTAGTTTACAGTTAATTATTTTGCCCATATCCATGCCCTTTACATTTTTTCTGTTTAGAGTTAGTGAAAATCTATGTATTATTCAGTGGGGTGTTTTCTCAATGAGTCCCTTGTACTTTTTTTTTTTCTCCGCAAAAAGCTCTATTCAGTTATTTATAATGGTTATATTATAACTGCAGGAGAAAACTCTCTTCATTCATTGTAGGCATACAGGGCTGAATTATTGGTAAATCAGCTCCTCTTTTGGGCCCAGGCTTTGACATTAATAGGACTCATAATACACCAGTGTCTAGAGGGTAAGCAGGGTTAAGTTTGTATAAGGGTAGCTTCTCACGTACCGGATTTGCAGCGGATTTCATGCTGCGAGTTTGCAGCAAAATCCGCTGCGAATTCTGGTACAGTGAAGTTGAATGGGTCACATACCCACAGCGGAATTTTCATTGCGCTGCCAGTATGTGACCCAGCCCCTTTAACCCCCTGCAGCCTGCATCCAGAGCATACATTACCTGCTCAGCAGCGTGGCTGCATGTGAGGCTCCCAACTTGCGTCGGTCCCCATCAGCCAATCAGTGCACAGACAGCACTGATTGGTTGATGGGGACCGACAGGAGCTGAGAGTCTCATATGCAGCCATGGCGGCGAGCAGGTAATGTATGCTCCTGTTGCGCGCTATGGGCAGTGGGCTGCAGGGGATAAAAGGGGCCAGGTCACATACTGGCAGCGCAATGAAAATTCTGCTGCGGGTATGTGACCTATTTATCTTCACAGTACATGGATTAGAAGGGGATTTCGCTGCAAACCCGCAGCTGGGAATCCGCTGCGAATCCGGTACATGTAAAGCTACTGTACCCTAAATGTTATGTCATACACATTAGATATATATTATTATACCTTAACTCTACCTGAGGAAGTAATACAAAGTGAAACGTGTGTTGAGGGGAACCTGGTGGTGGCATCACTTAGCAGCAATTTATAGGTTAGTGTGTGATGCAATGCAATGGGACATGCACCTATGTTGGGAATGGCTGTTATGGTAATGCCCAACTATAGGCTTCAGCATTATACATAGACTGAATATAGGTGCATTTGAAATTGAGGGTTTGAGCACTTACTTTCTATATAGGAAATTATTATTGTTACCACTCAGGTCACAGAGAGATGCAGTAGAGACACAGACAGTGTACCCTAAGCTCAGCCCCGCCCTCTGTCCCTGCCTACTTGCCGCTAACTGCCCTAAAGTGGCAGTGGGCAACTGGGCGGCGGTCCCTGGCCTGGATATGTGAAACTAAAAAACCAAGATCAACAAACACAATAAGTATAGTCAACAATCCAGGTCACAACGGTCGGGCAGCAAAAGTACAAAATCATGATCCAATAGGCGTAGTAAAAAATAGGCAATATGGTCAGGGGCAGGCAGCAAGCAGGGATGGTCAGAAATACAAAGCAGAAGGGTCAGAATAAACACAGAATAGCCGATTCAGAAGCAGTCCAAGACAAGCTTAATAACCAGCAAAGAGTATACAGACTGGGGTTGTTATAATCAAGTGAGCAGACAAAATAAACCAGTGTTCAGACTAATGCAGTACAAAACACAGAAACAGAACAAATTCAAGAAAATCAGCGCCTTCTCAGCCGCACAGCACGAGGGATGCATCAAGCTGCGCAGAGAAACAGTCCTGACAATTATACTATGTGATATGATGATGTACTGCTAAGCAGGGGCGTTGCTAGGGTCCAAAAACATTCGGGGCCCTCGAGTGCCGTCGTAAGCGGTTAGTGAAGGAGCCCAGTGCAGAAGCCAGTAACCCCAATGACCACTCTATTAGCTCAGCTCTACTGCCGCCACTCATAATAACTGCAGCTAAACAGACAGGCTCCTGTCAGGGTCACTGTCATTGGTAGTGGTGCACACCACTACCCAGCCAATCCGACGTGTGGGTCAGGGTCCGAGGCCCTGGCTGCTGCTAAACCCGCGCTGGCGGGAGGCGGCAGCAAGTAACTTTCGGGGCTTAGGCCCCGAATGATTATGCCTAGCGACGCCACTGCTGCTAAATGAATCTCCACTTTAGTCTGGTTTGTTCTGTGGAGTTTTTAAAGTTTTTTTTTTTTTTTTTTCTGTGTGTAGTTTTTTAAATAAAGGAAGTATTTTTTTTGGTAACTAGCATCATTTTCTTTTTGGTGTGTTCACATACACATTACATTGTAGGTTGATGGTTGAACAGGTTGATGCCTGTGGACATAATTACAAACTACACTAAAAACTGCACCGAGGATGAAGGTAAGAAACTTACCTTCATCCTTAGTGCCTCGTGCACAAAAGAGACATATCAGCAGTTTAGATTAGTTTAACCTGCTGATTGTTTCGCTTTAATGCCGCACTGATACCCATATCACATTACTTATAGTGTGGATTTTATATTGTACTGCACTACATACTTATTACAGCTAAACAAGCACATCAGGAAGTTTCACAACTGACTTCAAGAAGCTGAAAAGGCTAAACTCATAGTAAATAAAATTAAAGTTTAATTTTATATTACTGGAAAGCACGTCTGTTAAAAGAGCCCACATAACATTACATTATGAATAGTACGTCTCTACTTCAAGAGTCAACCACCCTCAATCTAACATGCATTAACACATTAAAACATTCTTTTTGATGTTCTTATGACTAAGCACAGTTAGCATTGGTGCCGCAATGTCTGAATCTTCAATAACCCCTCTGGTATATTAGACCATCCAAACATTTCTCTATATACATTGGATAGAGATAAAATAAGTACTGGATTCTTGCCACCAGAAAGCACTTTGAACAGTAAACACAACTTGTTTTATGTTATCATATTAAAACTGAGCTGTAAAAATGTGATTAACGGGCTACCTAAAATACTGTGCATACACTTTGAGAAATAGTGACCTTTTCTTATGGCTCGCGTGTACTTCAACAATAACTTACAATCCTTATCTATTCAGCACAATGAAACTTGCAGTTTGTTCTTGTCAACTGAACATATTGCTGTTCCTAACAAACACTGGAGATCAAGGTCATAGAAGAAGGGAGACACTATTCTTCCGATATTAAAATTATGTGTACAGTGAAGGTTTATTTCAAATGCTATCTAGATATGTGATTAGCTATCGCACATGGTATATTAGTTTGTTAAAGCCACAAATATTAGTAGAAGAATCATAAAATCCTAGGAATTTGTTACCATGTTTCAACAACTATTGAATGCAAGTGTTGAATTGTACAAACACCTCACTGAGCAACATATGCCAGATTTTCTTACATTTTTTTTTTTCATGCATAACATTTAATTCTCCCCTAGGTGGAGATTGTTGATTATTGTACTACTGATTGGACGGCTTTTCATACCATTTAGGTTACATTATAAGGCCACGTTCACACAAGCAATAAACAATGAACGTTATTGCAGGTTGGAACAACGGCCGCTGCTTATTAATAGTGTGAAATTACATTAGGGTGTATGGAACAACGGCCGTAGTGTATACACTCTGTATACACTACGGCCAGTGTTCTCTGTGGCGACAAAATGCAGGTCTATTATTGTGCGCCCGCTATTCAATGAAAAGTGACCATACAAGAAAGCCTGTACTCCCAGTGTAAAGTATGGCTTTCTGTACTTTACATTGTGGTCTATGGCTAATTGGAGTGCGGGCACATCTGAATGGGCCCGCATTCCAATTCAAATAAAGTGACGTTTATCCAGCCGATACTACAGTTTGTGAGACAGTGGTCGTTGTTTGGCATGGCTGTGTGACACAATGGCCACTGTTCTTGCCATGTGTGAACAGTAGCGGATTATAATAGGTCCTTTTCGGGCGGTAGCCTGGGGCCCTGAGCTCCTGGGGGGCCCATGGCCGCCCAAACAGATCTATACTTTCAGTGGTGTATTGTCTCCTGGCTACAGTTCTGTAATGATTTGCAAAAGATTGCAGCTTTTTTTTTACCACAAATCAATTCATCATGACATTATCTATCTTGTACTATGAACACCACACTAGTGCTTCCATAGTTACAGTGGGGTGGGGGGGCCCAGGCTTGGTGAAAAGCCCGGGGCCTTGGGTAAAGTTAATCCGCCCCTGTGTGTGAACATGGCCTAAATGTAGCAAAACTGTGTTATCAAACTAAAGTTGTACTTGGGTTATTGCATATTTCACAAATAGAAATATTTGACTTGTGCATCTAGGTCCATTTCATCAGGTTTGAATTTTCTTTAGCAATCAGAAAAGCAAAGCATGTTTTTCAGTAAAGATACCTAAATCTAACTAACCCACAAAAAGATAGTAGGTTCTGTTAGTATTTGTGTATGAAAGGTAAAGAACCAAGCCTTAGGGCCAGTTCACACTGAGTAAACACCTCGTAATTCCCCGGCGGACCTCTCCGCCGCGGAATCCTCAGTGTACTGCTGTAAGTAAATGAGAGGGCGCGCGCTCGTCTGCTCCCTCTCCTCTCCGCTTAAAGTAGTAACATGTTACTTCTGTGAGAAGTCACTTCTGGGAGCGGAGAGCGACGGCAGCGGACGAGCGCGCGCCCTCTCATTCACTTACAGCAGCACACTGAGCACGGCGGAATTCTGCGGGGGAGAGGTCCGCTGCGGAATTACGCCGTGTTTACTCAGTGTGAACTGGCCCTTAGGATGCATTCACACGTATAGGATCCACAACAGATTTGATGGTGCAGATCTCCTGTGGATCCTGTATGTGTGAACGCTACCTTAGGCTATGTTCACACATCTTTTTAGATAAAGTAACTACTGTTGTTTTTAAATTAACAGCTTTTATTTTATGATGGCAGAGGTAAATAATGATCATGATCGTTAATAATGGCCGTCATTATCAAACAATAGTAATTTTTTTTGCCTAAAAGAGAAGTTGTGGGAAAATAGCCTACAACTGAACTGAGCCTAAAATTGCCCATACACAGTATATAAACATTGGCCAAACCTGATGTTGTTTGGACAATTCTTAACAAAACAGGCCAACATTCAAATGTGTATGTGAATGTGCCAAATTTCCAATGAATTTCCAGATTTTGGGGCAAAAAAAGATGCCTGGTGTCTTTTCCTAAATTGAAAAATACATGCCTTGCTGTGTCAAGCCTACATGTGTATGAGGTGGAGTGAGATGAAAAAGAGTTCAGCTGATAGCTATCTGAGTTATATGGGAAGATGAGAAACAAAGAAAACATAGAGAACCAGCATGTAAATAATGCTGCGTTTTCACAGAGCAATAATTCGCCCAATCGAACTATTAACGATTTAGAAGTAACTGTTTTTTTTTAACAATAAGCGTTTAGATAGAACGATATATCATTTGGAAAAATTGTCATTGCGATCATTTTAAGATCGCTTAAGCCCATCTGACACGTATGGTGAATCGATGAAAGACTGTTTACACAAAGCGATCTGCAAATTTTTAGTGAACGACCAACGATGATTTGAGAACTTGTTGAAAGATCAAAATGAACAATTTCTCGCTCGTCGCTTTATGTCGCTGTGTTTACACGAGCCAATTATTGCGCAAATGCAATTATCGCGAAATTTTCTACGGTAATCATTCTGTGTAAATGCACCATAAGAAACACATAGAGAGTTAATCCTTCCATACACACCATCATTATTAATAGATGGCTGCCTTTTACCGATAAAATTTTGAAGTGGGATCATAGCCTCG
Source organism: Dendropsophus ebraccatus (assembly GCF_027789765.1). Classification (NCBI taxonomy): domain Eukaryota; kingdom Metazoa; phylum Chordata; class Amphibia; order Anura; family Hylidae; genus Dendropsophus; species Dendropsophus ebraccatus. Next base: position 64,734,693 of record NC_091455.1, on the reverse strand, counting down.
AAATGCTATGGCTCTTACGAGGGGAGGAATACATAAAAGACAAAACGAAAATTACTGTTGTGGAAAGGAGTTTAAAAATGGACAATTATAGATTTAACCTTTCTATTGTACATTTTTTTTAAAATCCTGTTTCAGACTCTATAACTCCAGGACAGATAAGTTCTTTTTCACCTAATGGTTTCGGTGGCCAGGTGCAAGTTTAATTGACAAGTCATAAGAACAGTGCTGTGGTGAGGAGTCTTTGAAGACTATAAAGTGAACCTGATTTATTGCAACTGCAAACATCAATGGGAGATATAGTAATCTTTGATTCAAGAAACATGATGAAGGTGTATAGTATAAAGCAAGAGAAATCAAACCATAATGGTACTGTGGGCTCCAACACAAAATGTGTATAGCCATTATATACAACAAAAATTTAAATTAAATTATAACTAAGGTCTTTTGAGACAGATTTCCTGTCAATAATGAAAAAACAGCAATGATTTCTATGCTTATTAGGATGACTATCTATGCTATCTTAGGATGTTATGGGTTAATTCACATAGAGCAGATTTGCTGTAGACATGGGCAGTGGCTGCTTCTATCTTGGATCTTGCACTCCACCCACCCCCATGGGTGATTTAAGCAGGGGAAAGCTGGATTCTATGAGCTCAAAATGTGTAGGCTTAATGTTTGCACAGAAGAGGTGCGTTATCGTGGTGGGATTGTACACATTATTTGATCAAATGGTATACCAAGAACTAGAGATGAGTGAAGCAGCTGGAAATTGGTTTTGTGAGCTTCGCAAATTGGTTAACCTCCTCCCGCAGCTGCACAGTAAATCAACGTCGCTGCAGCCTATGCCTGGTGCTGCAGCGACGTTAATTTACTGCACAGGATGACACAGGCATAGGAGCTACGCCTGTGTCATCTGTGGAGGGTCCCGGCTATCAATGATAGCCAGGGACCTGCCGGAACTCTCAGCACCGGAGTCGCGCTCTGCTGCTGAGAGTTAACCCTATAGATACTGCGGTCAGCAAGACCGCAGCATCTATAAGGGCTCCGGAGAGATAATTCTCCCTCTACAGAGGGAGAATTGTCTCTCCGGTGTGCATGGGGGCTCTGCGAACTGATCGCAGAGCCCCGATGATAGCCATAGAAACCGGAAGCCTCAGGCTGCCGGTTTCTAGCTACGGAGGCCGTCAGGGGTCAGGAGGCAAGGCAAGACACCTTGAAGCATCAATGATTCCAGGTCCTGAAAGGGTTACACCATAACTTCTATAGTTTCAGCTGTTTTAATGAAATTTGTTAAGATTCGGTTCGTGAATCTTAACAAATTTCATTAAAACAGCCAAAACTATAGAAGCTACAATACTGGGACTATTACATAAGGACAAATTTGTTGAAGCATGTTGTAAAAGTGTAAAAAAAAAATCGGAAAATCACAATTTAAAAAAAAAAAAAAATCAGTCAGTCAATCATCCAATTTCCACCGTTCCTCTTCTCTCTGTCCCTATATTGCACTGTTAGTCTCTCCCTGCTCTGCTCTAACTGCCTGCTGCCATCCTGCTCTCTCCTCCTCACACAGCCGACTGGCCACTGAGCCTCCTTATATAGAGGTTGAGGTGCTGACATCACAGAGGGGCCTGCAGCTGATTGAATGGGCACTAGGGATTATGGTTAATCCCTTTCTCCCGCCCAATGACGCTCCAGGCAGCATCATCTCTACCAAGAACCTAATTTTTTCCCAAAGCAGTATTGCAATTTAACAATGTCTCTATTTTGCACATATTTTTGCACATATATTGCTCCCACTAAGGGTGGGTCGGCCCGCTTCCAATGCTTCAGCCTGGGTCTGGTGGTACAGTCACTTTAAGCATTTTTTGGTGAGTATCTATGTTCTCCTTTGGATTGAGATACAAAGACCCATTGTGACATTGGGCCTCTACTCCATTATAAGCTTTATAAGGATGGTACCCTGTGTTATCTGGCACCAAAATATTAGTAGAAAATCACTTTTGCTTTACATGTTACACATGAACAAAGAGAACATGGCTTTATGGGGAGGGGGATGTAATGCTGTATTTCATAGGAAGTCAGCCCCACAGGAGGGACTGACCAACTGATTAAACAGGAAGCATGTACTGAACTAGACCGGTGGTATGTGGTGTATGACATAGTTGTATAGGTGCATGCAGGGGCGTAGCTAAAGGCTGATGGGCCCTGGTGCAAAATGTTAGCTTGAGGCCCCCCATCTCACGTGATCAGGCAAAGTCATATCTAACGTTATATCCAATTACTGTAATGTGCCACCATGTTCTAATGCACTGTCACTGCCTCCACCTCATGTACTGCACTACTGCCACCTATAATTAATGGACTGTACTGCGTCATTGTCTAATCATTGTATTCCAATCTTTGACTCTCCAGCTGAAAAACTACAACTCTCATCATAAACTGACAGTTGGAAACGATGGGGGTTGTAGTGCTGCAACCTGAAGAGCCACATGCTGCAAAACTACAACTCCCATAATAAACTGTCAACAGGGCACGATGAATTTTGAACTTCTGCAACTTGGAGAAGTCACCTGATATCACCTGCAGTCCTATGTAACACCACAGATAACAGTGATATCCCACAGAATACAGATAATGTAGTAGTCACCTGCAGTCCTATGTAACACCACATAACACAGTGATATCTCTGAGTACAGGTCATGTAGTAGATGTCACCTGCAGTCCTATGTAACACCACAGATAACACAGTGATATCTCTGAGTACAGATAATGTAGTAGCTGTCACCTCGGGGCACCCCTACTAAATGATGTTCTAGAAAATAAGAAAACCGTCATACAGTGACTCACAGGTGACGTCTTCTTTGATCTGAGGCGTCACTGTCCCTTTTCCTCTCCATCCGGCCCAGTCCTCCATGATGATTCCTTCCAGATATGTTTTATCTTTTCAGAACCTGCGAGACAAACAATTTAGGCTCCGCACATTTCTAGCAACTTCCTTTCCTTTCTCCCTCCTGTAGGCTCCCATAGTAACTGCGCTTTGTGGGATGCCCCCTGTATGTAGGATCCCCTGCTGTGCCCCCTGTATGTGAGATTCCCTGCTGTGCCCCCATGAGCTATTAATGCCCCCAGAGGTGCCCCCATGAGCTATTAATGCCCCCAGAGATGCCCCCATGAGCTATTAATGCCCCCAGAGATGCCCCCATGAGCTAATAATTTCCCCAGAGATGCCCCCACGAACTAATAATGCCCCCAGAGGTGCCCCCATATACTAATAATGCCCCCAGAGGTGCCCCCATGAACTAATAATGCCACAGAGGTGCCTCCATGAGCTAATAATGCCCCCAGAAGTGCCCCCATATACTAATAATGCCCCCAGAGGTGCCCACATGAACTAATAATGTCCCCAGAGGTGCCCCTTATCAACTAATAATGCCCCCAGTGGTTCCCCCATGAGCTAATAATGCCCCCAGTGGTTCCCCCATGAGCTAATAATGCCCCCAGAGGTGCCCCCATATACTAATAATGCCCCCAGAGGTGCCCCCATATACTAATAATGCCCCCAGAGGTGCCCCCATATACTAATAATGCCCCCAGAGGTGCCCCCATGAGCTAATAATGCCCCCAGAGGTGCCCCCATGAGCTAATAATTCCCCCAGAGGTGCCCCCATGAACTAATAATGCCCCCAGAGGTGCCCCCATGAACTAATAATGCCCCCAGAGGTGCCCCCATGATCTAATAATGCCCCAGAGCTGCACCCCATGAACTAATAATGCCCCCAGAGGTGCCCCCATGATCTACTAATTCCCCCAGAGGTGCCCCCATGATCTACTAATTCCCCCAGAGGTGCCCCCATGATCTACTAATTCCCCCAGAGGTGCCCCCATGATCTAATAATGCCCCCAGAGGTGCCCCCATGATCTAATAATGCCCCCAGAGGTGCCCCCATGATCTAATAATGCCCCCAGAGGTGCCCCATGATCTAATAATGCCCCCAGAGGTGCCCCCATAAGCTAATAATGCCCCCAGAGGTGCCCCCATAAGCTAATAATGCCCCCAGAGGTGCCCCCATAAGCTAATAATGCCCCCAGAGGTGCCCCCATAAGCTAATAATGCCCCCAGAGGTGCCCCCCATGAACTAATAATGCCCCCAGAGGTGTCCCTAAAAAACAAACATCATACTCACCTAATTCGCGCTGTGTGGCTGCAGGCAGCAGCTCTTCCTCCTCTTCGGGCTCCATCTTGCGAGCCGCAGGGACGGGACTTCCGGCAGGCGTGATGACGTCACATCATCATGCCTGCCGGAGAGGTCACGTCCCGGCGTCCCATAGGCTTCTGGTATGAAGTGCCGGCAGCCTATGGGAGGGAATATAGGAGCAGGACGCTGACAGGTCCTGCTCCTGTATTCTGATCGCTTTAATGTTCCGCCCGCTCACAGGCGGAACATCAAAGCGATCAGTGCATCCCGAAAAGCTGCGCGGCCGCAGCTTCTCGGGATGCTCAAAGACAAGTGGCAAGGGGGGTAGTGCGGGCCCCCCTAGCGTAGGGGCCCGGTCGCCATGGCGACCGCTGCGACCCCTATAGCTACGCCACTGGGTGCATGGATGCAACTGAGCTAGGATGAAACAAACTACTCTACAGGGATAGTGTGAATTAGCATTACATCAACAAGAAAAAAAAACTTCCAGAGTGCTTTTAACCCCTTCATGACAAAAGGTCCTTGATATGTACTAAAGGTACATATGTCCAGTTCACACTGAAGCAGTGCCATAGGCCATAATCTTTAGCCTGTTTGAGGGATAATTTTTTGTGCCATGATCTATAAAGTTTATTGGTACCATATTGATGTAGATGGGAATTTGTTATTACATTTTATAATATTTTTTCTGATATCTATGGTGACAAAAAATGCAATCCTGGCATTTTTATTCTGTTTTCATTTACGCTGTTTTCCAAGGCAGGAACAATATGACACCAAATATGTATGTTTATTTTTATTTGTAAAATGGGAAAGGTGGGTTATTTAATCTTTTATTAGGGGGGGGGGGGGTGTCTTTGTAATATTTAAAAAAATAAATAAAAAATCTGTTTAAATTTTTATGTCCCCCTCTGGTACTTTTATAAGGCTGGGTTCACACTGTGTTTTTGCAATCCTTTATTTTCATCTGTTTTACCCAAAAAATGTGTGCATCCCCTTGGATCTATTTTTCGATTGCTTTTTTTTTTAAATAATGGAAGTCAATCAAAAAAATTGATAACATCTGTAACAAGTGGTTGGCCCACAGTGAAGCAGAGCTGCACACATTAAAGCCCCCTCAAAGTCTGGAACATATATATATATATATATTATATATATATATATATATATATATATATATATATATATATATATATATATATATATATATATATATATACCGTTCAAAAGTTTGGGGTCACATTAAAATGTTCTTATTTTTAAAGGAAAAGCACTGTACTTTTCAATGAAGATAACTTTAAACAAATACACTCTATACATTGCTAATGTGGTAAATGATTATTCTAGCTGCAAATGTCTGGTTTTTGGTGCAATATCTACATAGGTGTATAGAGGCCCATTTCCAGCAACTATCACTCCAGTGTTCTAATGGTACAATGTGTTTGCTCATTGGCTTGTGCAATCATGTTCACACATCTGAAAACAGTCTAGCTCGTTACAGAAGCTACAAAACTGACCTTCCTTTGAGCAGATTGTGTTTCTGGAGCATCACATTTGTGGGGTCAATTAAACGCTCAAAATGGCCAGAAAAAGAGAACTTTCATCTGAAACTCGACAGTCTATTCTTGTTCTTAGAAATGAAGGCTATTCCATGCGAGAAATTGCAAAGAAATTGAAGATTTCCTACAACGGTGTGTACTACTCCCTTCAGAGGACAGCACAAACAGGCTCTAACCAGAGTAGAAAAAGAAGTGGGAGGCCGCGTTGCACAACTAAGCAAGAAGATAAGCACATTAGAGTCTCTAGTTTGAGAACCAGACACCTCACAGGTCCCCAACTGGCATCTTCATTAAATTGTACCCGCAAAACACCAGTGTCAACATATACAGTGAAGAGGCGGCTGCGGGATTTTGGGCTTCAGGGCAGAGTGGCAAAGAAAAAGCCATATCTGAGACTGGCCAATAAAAGAAAAAGATTAAGATTGGCAAAAGAACACAGACATTGGACAGAGGAAGACTGGAAAAAAGTGTTGTGGACGGATGAATCCAAGTCTGAGGTGTTTGGATCACAAAGAAGAACGTTTGTGAGACGCAGAAGAAATGAAAAGATGCTGGAAGAATGCCTGACGCCATCTGTTAAGCATGGTGGAGGTAATGTGATGGTCTGGGGTGGCTTTGGTGCTGGTAAGGTGGGAGATTTGTACAGGGTAAAAGGGATTCTGAATAAGGAAGGCTATCACTCAGTTTTGCAACGCCATGCCATACCCAGTGGACAGCGCTTGATTGAAGCCAATTTCATCCTACAACAGGACAATGACCCTAAACACACCTCCAAATTGTGCAAGAACTATTTACAGCAGAAGCAGGCAGCTGGTTCTATCGGTAATGGAGTGGCCAGCGCAGTCACCAGATCTGAACCCCATTGAGCTGTTGTGGGAGCAGCTTGACCGTATGGTACGCCAGAAGTGCCCATCCAACCAATCCAACTTGTGGGAGCTGCTTCTAGAAGGGTGGGGTGCAATTTCTCCAGCTTACCTCAACAGATTAATAGCTAGAATGCCAAAGGTGTGCAATGCTGGAATTGCTGCAAAAGGCGGATTCTTTGACGAAAGCAAAGTTTGATGTAAAAACAATGTTATTTCAAATACAAATCATTATATCTAACCTTGTCAATGTCTTGACTCTATTTTCTATTCATTTCACAACGTATGGTGGTGAATAAGTGTGACTTTTCATGGAAAACACAAAATTGTTTGGGTGACCCCAAACTTTTGAACGGTAGTGTGTGTGTGTGTGTGTGTGTGTGTGTGTGTATATATATAATATATATATTCCGTTTGTTAGGGCATTGGTAGTTGGAACATATAAAGTATACACTAATGATTGTCATAAAGGGGTTAAATTACGCAACATACAAAAATGACAACGTTTTCAAAACAATTGCTGACTAAAACTTTTCCTTGCAATTAAAGCCCTTTCTGATAGAATATACAATCTGAAGAACATAGGACATAAAACTAAATACAAATTGCTAAACTCAGATTGGAAAAATGAAAGCTTCATATTACTTTTAAGTTATTATATTGAAAGCTTTGGCGGCGGCATCGACTAAACAGACCATAGTGCTGTGTATATTTTTCCTGTAAGATGGAAACTTAACCATAATATTTTCTATATTGAATATCATCTAGTAAAACCAAATTGCATTGGTTATTAACTGCAGTAAAATCTTGTCTGCACCCTTTATATAAAAAAGAACAGCTAAGAAAGCAATGTAATAGGGTGCTTACTGTATATATAGAACATGACAATGTTGTGAATCAAATGTGGGAGTAGTTAAATGATCACAAACTCATGCATTTTTTTTTTTAGCTCACACTGTATGCAACAGCTTCTCCAAATCAATTCAATAAAAGTTTATTGCTGTGGCAATTTGTACTAGCATTGTCAGGATATTAGAAGGGAAGCTAAATGGATTATGAAATAAGGTAAAAGGAAAAAGACATCATAAAATATGATGTTAAGAACAAGGTAACTTGGGGGATGCAAACAAATCACACAATGTCACAGATAAATGGATCATTAAATATACTGTGTGCATCGAGATGGCATATTACTCTATGCAGGTTTAAATTTACAATTTTCTGTAATTTTATATTTTATAACTTTCAACTTTCAAACCAAACTACAGTATCCTCTACACTGTACCAGTGATGTGCGCATTACTCATTAATAGGGATGAGCGAACCGAACCGTAACAAACCAGATTCATTACGAACTTCGCAAAAAGTTCGGTTTGTCACCAAACCGAACTTTGAGAAAGTTCGTAACGAATCTGGAATATTCGATATTCGTACCCATATCTTCTAATATTCGAATATTTGATCGAATATTCGATCTCCATAAAAGTCTATGGGAACAAGTATTCGATTATTGAAAAACATCTATTCGACCACTTGGAGGTCACAAAGTCCACAATGACACCTCAGGAAATGATGCCAACACCACTGGAATGCAACTGAGACAGCAGGGAAAGCATCTAGCACCCCAAAATCACCGGTAATAAAGTCACAAGTCGATGTTATACAGGTGAATTACCTGGTTATTAAAGGGTGTATGAATATTTTATAGGTACAGCTGGACGGCTGTATTATGTAGCAAGTAGCACTTGGTAAACAGAGTCTATTATAGTAGCACAGCAGCCTGCTTGTACCACCCGGTGTATTTATGTATGATGTAGCAGCATGTAGCACTGGATGAACACACGTACTACTTTTTTTTTTTTTTTTTTTTTTAGATTGTGCAGTCTAGCATGTATCAGCAGTACAAAGCACTTGGTGAGCAGAGTGCTTGCACTACCCTTTGTAGATTTGCTACTACATATTTGAATGGAAACACCCAGTAACCTTGTTTGCTTTCAATGAATGGAAACACCCAGTGGCCTTGTTTGCTGTCAATGAATGGAAACAGCCAGTACTCTTGTTTACTGTCAATGAATGGAAACAGCCAGTACTCTTGTTTGCTGTCAATTAATGGAAACAGCCAGTACTCTTGTTTGCTGTCAATGAATGGAAACACCCAGCAGGTTTGTTGTCACTGAGTGGAAACACCCAGTAACCTTGTTTGCTGTAACTAAATGGAAACACCCAGTAACCTTGTTTGCTGTCACTGAATGCAAACACCCAGTAACCTTGTTTGCTGTCACTGAATGCAAACACCCAGTAACCTTGTTTGCTGTCACTGAGTGGAACCACCCAGTGACCTTGTTTGCTGTCACTGAGTGGAAACACCTAGCGACCTTGTTTGCTGTCACTGAGTGAAAACCCCCAGCGACCTTGTTTGCTATCACTTAATGGAAACACCCAGTACTCTTGTTTGCTGTCAATGAATGGAAACACCCAGTGTCCTTGTTTGCTGCAATGAATGGAAACACCCAGTACTCTTGTTTACTGTCAATGAATGGAAACACACAGTAACCTTGCTTGCTGTCACCAATTTTGAGATGGTTTATATGCCACCTCTGTTTTAATGGTTCACTGTGTGAACAGTGCCATGCTGTTGCCCAGAATTTGGCGAAATGGTGCGATTAGGCAGCGTCAGAGACATCTATGCATGCTTCCCCTCTTGTCCCATATGCATAGAGAGGTGTTGGCATCATTTCCTGAGGTTTCATTGTGCACTTGGTGACCTCCAATTCGTCGAATATTGATTTCCAGGACCCAAGGATTTTTCTCCAATAGACTATAATGGGGTTCGATATTCGTTCGAATAGTTGAATATCGGGAGCTATTTGAATCTAATCCAATCGAATTGAATATTTCACCATTTACTTATCTCTAATAACCAGGTAATTCACCTGTATAACATTGACTTGTGACTTTATTACCTGCGATTTTGGGGTGTCAGATGCTTCCCCTGCTGTCCCAGTTGCATTCCAGTGGTGTTGGCCTCATTTCCTGAGGTGTCATTGTGGACTTGGTGACCTCTAAGTGGTCAAATAGATGTTATTCAATAATCGAATACTTGTTCCCATAGAATTTAATGGGATTGAATATTCGATTGAATATTCTAATATCAGGAGATATGCGTACGAATATCGAATATTTAAATATTTCGCTATTCGCCCATCACTATTAGCAAGGTTCATTTCAACTACTCATTAACCTGGTGGAACCTCTAAAAAACATTTTCACTGTCAGTGAACCCCAACCACATTCTATAGATCCTTTTAAATTGCTGCATCTATGGCTGCAAGAGAGTGCTAATCTGCGAGATTTACAGTGCCTCTACAAGGCACCCATTTACATACAGTGTTATCAGCCGCACATTCCGTATTAATACAAAGAGATGTGTGGGTGGTAAAGATAAATTTTACCACCGCACAAAAGAGAAAATCAGCCGAATAGTGGGCATTTGCCTCTGACTTTTGACACTTTTTTACATGGGACAATTATTGGCTAAGCTATTGGAGATGAGCGGTCCTTGTGAAAGGGCCTTTATCTCAATGAAGTTTGGTTCTATAAAGGACTATGAGGCCATGTTCACACATGGCAAATCAGCAGCTGTTCTGTGACCCAGAAAAGAAAACAGAAAGCACAAATGGTGGCACATCCACACAGAAAAAGATTTAATTAATAGTAGACCGTAAGCTCAAGTCTAAACAAATATGCTTTATTAGAACATAGAACTACAAGTGCAAGACATACACAATTAAATAATTTAAAAACACAACAAACAAAGGACCGTGTCAGATAAACACGGTACCAGAACTTAATGACATGTCCAAATATTACAACCCCTCCTACAGCTAATAATGATGGCCCACAATAAATGAAAAGAGGTAAATACATAAACAATATATGTGTGTATGTAGACCTGTGACCTATGGACACAAAGCAAGAATGGCAAAACAAGAGCCAAAACTGTGAATCAATATCACCGGAGAAGGGAGTCCATGTCGGGGTCCGGGAAGCCCCACGCGTTCTGTCTGTCACAAGACATTTTCAAGGAGACTTGAGAAAGTTTTATGTTTTTGAGCAGCTGTTCTGTGACACAGCCCTGTCACAGAACGGCCGCTGTCTGAGATATTCAACCCAGGCGGTACTGCAGTATTGGCCCAGTTAACATCACTTCTTTTTTATTGGAATGGGGGCACATTAGCGTGTGCCTGCGGTCCAATTACCCATAGCAGACAATGTAAAGTACAGTACTTTGTCTACACAGTCTTATTTCAAGCTGCCGCTATTGGGATGGAAGCCTAATGTGATTGTTTTAAACAGTCACAAATGCACAATTTCATATAGAACATTTAATATACTTTAACATATTTCTTGACAAGTTCATTTTAGATTTCAGGTTTTTGTTGGTCTGTTCCAAAATAGTGAGCATACTCTAAAATTCTTACTTCTAATCCAAGTACCAATTTACTAACATTATAACAAGACAGATTGGAAAAGATGCAAAAAACAACCTAAATTTCCTGCAAATTAAAAAAACAAACAAGAAAACAACAATTAAAATGTTAAAGTAGTAGCTGAGTAGTTGAAATTAAAACAGATCCAACTGAAAATAATTCCCTACAAGGTGAACCTATGATGACTTTCATCTCGTTTCTTGTGCTTTAATCTCCTAGGGTTCTCTTCGTGTTTTTCCTCAGGCAATGCTATCTATATCATACACTGCAGGATATAAAAGGAAAGCAACATAGGTCTCATAAAAACAACTAACAGTGATGTGAATCATATGTATAAGAAAATGAAGGCGATAAATCCATAATTCTACAGATATAAAGATAATAGAAAGGTGTCTATAGCAATGCCACAAAAATGTCTGGTTTTATTGAGGGAGCAGTAGGAGAGTAACAAACAATAAAAAAGATTTATGTTAGCAATATTAGAAATGTATTGACTCCAAAGTATTTGTTTTGCTAAAATTAATTAATAACATCTAGAAAATGATTTCAAATCCTAAACATTTGGAATTATTTTAGTTATATCAGACATAGACATCAGAATAGAAGCATCAAAAGAATTTCCACCCCAAATAAAAATTACTATTATTACATTTATATGGGCTACTATAAGTTAGGTTTGCTGTTTCGGAACGGTAAAAATGATTAGCATGGAAGCCTTAGTGGCTCAATACTGTTTGTGAACCCAACTGTTTTTTTAACAATTTAATAATGTAATGACACACACACACACACACACATATATATATATATATATATATATATATATATATATATATATATATTAGGGGAAATGCCTATTTACCTACATTTAAGGGGGAGATTTATCAAAGGGTGTAAAATTTAGACTGGTGCAAACTACCCACAGTAACCAATCACAGCTCAGCTTTCCTTTCAGCACTGCCTAAAGCTGAGCTGTGATTGGTTGCTGTCAGTAGTTTGCACCAGTCTAAATTTTACACCCTTTGATAAATCTCCCTTTATGTGCATATTTTTATTGAAATGGTCACTGTTATTTTAAATAATTTCCCTCCATTAGCTTATGTGATTCCTAACAACATATATGTAAATTACTTCATTTACCTAAAATGACTCCTTACTAGTGTTGAGCGAGCATCTCAGGGTCCTTTTTAAATATTTGTACTACTGTACTGACACAGCGTTTAGGAGCTCCTGACATCGTCATAATCATCGAATGGCCTGCGGGGTAATTCAAGGTTAATACAGTGACACCGGGGATCGGCCGTGCTTGACCTATGGTCTCCTGTGGGCCCCTGTTACCCTGAGTTTTCAGTCATTATTTCCTATATAATGACATTATATCCAGCAGCCTAAATCCTCTCGGAAGTCTAACTCCTCTCAGAAATTGGCACAAGCACATGTCCTAAGCAGCGGCACTCTTTAAAGGGGTTGTCTAGAGAAAATCTTTTTCATTCAAATCAACTGGTGTCAGGAAGTTATATAGATTTGTAATTTACTTCTATTTAAAAATCTCAAGTCTTCCTATACTTATCAGCTTCTGTATGTCCTGCAGGAAGTGTTGTTTTATTTTCATTTAGACACATGGCTCTCTGCTGACTTCTCTGGTTGAGACAGGAACTTTCCAGAGTAGGAGAGGTTTTTAATGGGAATTGCTAGTCAGAAGTAAATTACAAATCTATATAACTTTCTGACACCAGTTGATTTGAAAGAAAAAGATTTTCGCTGGACAATCCCTTTAATGCTTTCAGAGCAGATGTTCAGGAGTTTTGAGCCATTTATTCCCCAACAAAGTCTCCAGGACATTTCTGGGAACAAAGCAAAGAAGAGACAAGAGTGACAGCATCATAACCAGCACCCAAAACTTTACAGAGACCCTCTCCAAAAGAACAGATGTTTACCTGCAGTCCTATGTATCGGTGACACCAAGCTTAGCAAATCACTGGACAGCACAGTGATTGGCTGATCGGGCTGTCACTTAGCAGGGGCCCGCCGCAGGGAGTGAGACTAGGTGTGTCACTTTCATGAAATCTGCTGTCCACTGCATGTTGTTAGGCTCAGTTAATTTCTAGAAACATAAAAACAAGAACAGAAAACAGCAAGTGGGGTTGAACTTAACTGGTTCTATGCACAGGAGAGAAGAAGAGAGCCCGGGCTATGTTCCTCCACTCTCCTACAGAGGGTTCATGCTGTGAATGAAAGTAATTTAACAGCTTCTCTCTCATCTTTCACCACTATGAATGGCTAATGGAACAAAACCATGCTTCACATACAGTACAGTACTGTATAAGACTGCTGGAGTGCATATACAGTACAATAGTAGTACAGTCAGTTCACCACCATCTCCCATCCTGTATTGTATAATACTGCTGGAGTGCATATACAGCACAGTAGTAGTAGTAGTAGTAGTAGTACAGTCAGTGCACCACCATCTCATATATGTTACAGAGCTGGGATGGGGGGGGGAGGACTCTATACCGTAAAGGATGAGTGAGGAGTTAGTGACTACTTTACTATAATTTCTGGTTTCGTTGAATGTTTCTTGTGTATAATGTCCGGTACAGTATAGGGCTGTTCTGTAATGTCCTGTAGTGATTAAACTGGGCACTTGTCAATGTAATATATGGTACTGTAGGTAATTATTTGTTGGTGTTGGAACCAAATAAACACATTTTCATTATTTCCTATGGAAAGACAATGCTCGGTTCTCAGACTGCTCTCCTGAACCAATTAAGTTTGAGAACCGAGGTACCACTTTATGGTTAAACCAATAATAATAATATCAATAATAATATTGCTTTTATTTTTATAGCACCAACTGATTCTTCAGCACTTTACATAGTTTGTCAACTCTGGTCCCTGTCCCCATTATGGCTTACAATCTAAATCTGCCTATCCGTATGTTTTGGGTCTAGGAGAAAAACCGGAGTACCTGTTGGAAATCGTTACAAACACTGGAAGAACATACAAACTCATTGCAGATGTTGCCCTTGGTACAGTTTAACCTATGCATTTGTTCACATGGAAATGTGAACTACATTTCTGCAGTATGTTAAAACTGCAGCATACACTATCTTTATTTGTGTACAGATGGGCACAATGAAGCTGTGCTCTAGTTTCCCTGCCAGTGGGTGGCAGGGTGCAGCTATGCAGGGAAATACCGAGCAGGAGTCTCAGTATTGAAGAAGTGCTGCAGCCCCTTCTTTTCCAGTAATGGTGTGGTTTTGAGCTCAGTTCCATTGAAGTAAATGGAGCTGAATAGTAATACCACATACAACCTGAGAGCAGGTGTATCTCCTGATCAGTTGCAGTCTGAACACTCAGACCCTGACCGATCAAAACTCTCTGTGTCATGTCAAATGTTTTTTATGGGGCAGTATGGTACTACATTTCTACTACAAAACAAAGCTATTAAAATGAAAGGAAAATGGCTCCATATTTGGAAATGTATTTATAATGTAAACCTAAAGACAGTTCTTCCATATGTACCATTCTTTATCCAACAATGCAAAATAAATGGTTAACAGTTCGGAGCCATAGTTAGGTAGAAATGTGCTGTATAGATGACAGTAAAGAAATAAGTAAGATATTCATTTTCTCAACTATAATCCCTTTGGGGCCAATTTGTAATTTACACATCTTTTGACTTTTTAACAACTTTGGTATTCTGTTAATGAAAATCTATTAAAAATAGCTCTGAACACTCCACAGCTGTGTAGATTGTGCATTTACATTCTCTCATCATTTGCTAACATGGTCTTAAAAAATAAATCAGACGCGAAACACTTGAATCAAAATTTGGATATAGATCCAATCAACAACAAAGATAAACTACAAACAGCTTGTGACTATGTTCACACTACGTCATGGAACGGCCGGTCTCTGAAAAGATCATCCTGGCCGGCACTGCAGTACTGATGCCCATCCGTGTGCGCCCGCATCAGGACTCCCCACTGCACTAAATGGAGCGAGCAGCCTGAGCCGCTTGCTCCACTGTCTGCACTGACAGGGTTTTTTGTGGTTGCTATTCAATGATTAGCGGCCGCAGAAAACTGACATGTCAGTTTATACTATGTCTATACACTCCGTCCAGGATTCCCTCAGAAGTCAGCACTATGTACGTTCCGTAGGAATCACGGCCCTTGTAACAACAGCCGTGATTCCCACTGAACTTACGTTGTGTGAACATAATCTGTCTGTGCATTTTGCTAGTTGGAGTAATCAGAAAAAGAAATTCTTTTTTTTTTTTTAAATATTTATTGTAAATATCTATGTATATATAAGCTGGTAGGGATGAAAGGGTTATTGCTGTTAGGGGCGCGCATGCGATGAGGCCCTGAAGCCAGTGCCCCCAGTTAGGATGCATAATGTGCGCGTGATGCTCCTCCAACCTACAGTGCAATTGCGGTTATCAGGGGGACGCGACAGAGAGCTCAGCGGTGCGGGCAGAAACTGGCAAGTCGGCGTGTGCGGCCCTTGCCAGCAACTGTGCATGGGCAGAAGAAGGTGACGCCAGGGTGAAGCAGGAGGCCGGACACTGGTAAATATTCAGCAGAAGTAGTGGTAAGGCATGCCGAATAACACCGAGCCATATATTTGGCAACACTATATCAAATCTACAACACTGATGGATTTAATACATGCAATATGCACACAAGGGGACAGAGACCTACATTATACTGTCAGCACCTGGGGTCCAATGCAGGTGTTGACAAATCTTCTTTAGGTAGTAGATAGGGAAACAAAGTGGAAGAGATCGTGCTGTGGTGTGATACCTGTGTGGTATTTAGTAATGCTGTCAACAATAACTAGTTCCTTAACTTGTAATTAGAAAACAACTTTTGATCTGTCACAAAGATATGTCAACAGTTTTGATTGGTCTGAGGAGGAGATTTATCAAACATGGTGTAAAATTAAACTGGCTGATGGTGCGTTTACACAGGCAGATTTATCTGACAGATTCTGGAAGCTAAAGCCAGGAATGGATTTAAAAAGATGAGAAATCTCAGTCTTTTCTTTCGGACCCGTTCAATGTTTATAGTCTGTTCCTGGCTTTGGCTTCAAAAATCTGTCAGTTAAATCTGTCTGTGTAAACGCACCATTTAACCCTTTGAGGACCAGGCCCAAAATGACCCAGTGGACCGCGCAAATTTTGATCTTAGTGTTTCCGTTTTTCCCTCCTCCCCTTCTAAGAGCTCTAGCACTTTCAGTTTTTTTATCTACAAGGCCATGTAAGGGCTTATTTGTTACAGGAATAGTTGTACTGTGTAATGGCGTCATTCATTTTACCATAACATGTATGACGGAATTCCAAATATATTATTTATGAAGATATAAATAGGTGAAATTGTAAAAAAGAATGCAATATGGTAACGTTTGGGGGGTTCCTGTGTCTACATAATGCACTATATGGTAAAAGCGACATGATACTATTA
This sequence comes from Dendropsophus ebraccatus, assembly GCF_027789765.1. Classification (NCBI taxonomy): domain Eukaryota; kingdom Metazoa; phylum Chordata; class Amphibia; order Anura; family Hylidae; genus Dendropsophus; species Dendropsophus ebraccatus. Next base: position 64,718,114 of record NC_091455.1, on the reverse strand, counting down.
CTCTATAGGTCAGCCCGAACACAAACATATGCAGGTTACACAGATTCTCTAATGTTGTATATTTTTTTTTAAATGAAATCCTTTTTTTTGGCAATTAATTATAAATAAAATGGGACTATTGTGATGCTTATAACGGTTTTATTTTTTCACCTACGGGACTGTATGGGGTGTAATTTTTTTCTGCCATGATCTCTAGTTTTTATTAATACCATATTTGTGAAGATCTGACGTTTTGATCACTTTTTATTAATTTCTTTTTTATATATAATGTAACATAAAATCGGTAATCCGCGCACTTTTTTCCCTCTTTTCGTGTACGCTGTTTACCGTTCGCAATGACGCTTGTTATATTTTAATAGATCGGACAATTACGCACGCTACGGTATATTATATGTTTATTTGTTTATTTATTTTTATATGTTTTATTTATATAATGGGAAAGGGGGGTGATTTCAACTTTTATTGGGGGAGGGGTTTTGGGGTAGTGTGTTAGTGTTTTTAATTTTTTTTTTTACACATTTGAAGTCCCTTTGGGGGATTTTTACATACATTAGTTTGATTTCTACACTGATGAATGCTATGCCATAGGCCTAGCATTGATCAGTGTTATCGGCGATCTGCTCATTGAGCCTGCCTGTGCAGGCTCAGTGTAGCAGATCGCCGATCGGACCGCAGGGAGGCAGGTAAGAGACCTCCGGCAGTCCGTTTTACCGATCGGGACCCCCGCAGTCACACTGCCGGGGTCCCGATCGATAAGTGACAGGGGACTCCATGTCACTTACACTAAAACGCCGCGGTCGTTTAAGGAGTTAATGACACACGGCAGCGCGATCGCTGCAGCGTGTCATTACCGGTGAGGTCCCGGCTGCTGATTGCAGCCGGCCCCCACCTGCTATGAAGCGCGCTCCGCTCCGGAGCACGCTTCATAGCGGGAGAAACACCCAGGGCGCCCTAGGTCGTCTGGGGACAGACTTCCATGGCGTAACTATACGCCCTGGGTCGTCTAAGGGTTAAGGGTGCGTTTACACAGAAAGATTTATCTGACAGATTTTGGAAGCCAAAGCCAGGAATGGATTTAAAAAGAGGCTAGATCCCAGTCTTTCCTTTATGACCTGATCCCTGTTTATAGTTTGCTCCTGGTTTTGGCTTCAAAGATCTGTCAGATAAATCTGTCTGTGTAAACGCACCATAAGTTGCCCCTATCAACCAATCAGATTCCACCTTTCATTTTCCAAAGAGTCTGTGAGGAATGAAAAGTGGAAACTGATTGGTTGCTAGGGGCAACTGGGCCAGTTTCCCTTACACCATGTTTGATAAATCTCCCCCCTGAGTGTTTAGACTGATCAGAAGAACCAGCAGGAAGACATTTGAATTTTCTTTTTTAAGGACAGGAACTCTTTAAGTAAGGAAGATGCTGCACTATAATGAGTGAGGTGGCGAGTACCTGGGATACCCATGACCCTTGTGCTTTCCAGGGACCATAGGAGTGAAACTACTAGATGGTTATAGAGGAGTAAAGTAAAGCTATTGCTGGAGTAAGGAGTGAACAGCCAAAGACCGGAACAGAGAGAAGAAGAAAAAAACCTTACTAACAGAAATATTATACCAATCACTAACTCGGGCATTTTAGGCTGCATTTTACTGATGAACAACTCCTAAAGTGACCCATTCCTACAATTTTGGAAAATAATGTTTATATTTCAACCAAGGAACCAATTTCAACCAAGCTTTTGCTATGTGAGTGGAATAACTATGGGGCTATTTAGATAAGTCCACGTAGCTGAATTAGGTGGAAGAGTTAGCTATTTCATGAGCATATCAGCAAATGGGACATTGGCCCAACCTTTCAGAATAGATTAAAACCTCTGTTCTCGAAATCATTCAGTCCTGGGAGGCTGTTCAAGAACCAGTAGCTCAAGAATCGAGCTGTGTCCCCTCATAGGGAACAATGTAAATATGTTTAAATGTTGTTTGCACTTCATGGGTCAGATGCAGAGCGCTTGACCACAGAGTGTAAAGACTAGCAGTAAATAGTCCTGCCCCTGTTAGAACTCGGTGCCAAATTCAATCTGGCTCGTGCTATGTTCTAACTGGACAGAGTGGTAAGAACTGCAGAAGCTACGGGGACTCAGGACGAGCATGGATACTGTCGGCCTGGAAAAGAGTCCTCACAGTCCTAATGGGTGGCTGTAACTGGGGCAGCCCGACAGAGGTATTCCCGGGGTGGAGAGAAGTGGCTGCAGCCCCGGGAATGTGTCATCATTGGCTGCCAAATGAGCAGGTGCAGTGGGGCAGGCTAGAGGAGCTGTTCCCCGCAGCAGGGAGAAGCAGCGGCGACTCGTGAATGATATAACTGGCGGCTGCTGGGTGAGCCGGTGGGGGAGGGTTATGGGGACTCCTCTCGAGGCCACTGACGTCCGTCCTCAAGCCAGGACACCAGCAGCCTGAAGAGGAATCCCCACAGCTGGTGCAGCTCCCACTGGTCTGTCCTGTTAGAACTCGGCCGTTGCCTGTTTGAATTTGGTGCCAAATTCTAACGGGCAGACGTGCAGCAAGTTCAAACTGCCGCCCACTCCTGCATCTCTTTCTGTGCCTCCACTGCAGGAAATAACCATTTAGAATAATAGTTCAGCAAACAGTTATCTCCCCTGATTTTGTTCTAGTACCGAACAAAACTTCAGGGGGGAATTTAGTTTGAACACCAAAGTGTTTGAACACTGAGGTGTTTGGGAACTAAAGTATGACTGCATTTGTTTTTAGAATATATGTATTTAAATAACAATTAATATCTTTTAGGCTGCGCGAGGTATGAGGAAACCAGTGTGACGCACCCGATAAGCACTATCATTGCAGCTATTTGTTACCGTTAGTCAGCACCTGTTTTCAGTGTATAAGATCTGGATAATGCAATTACAGCTAAATAGATAAAACAATACATGGAGCTATACTGCATTTGAAGCCATTTTAAGACTTAAAGTGACTCTGTACCCACAATCTGACTCCACCCCCCCCCCCCCCCCCCGAAGTCCGTTCGGCATGTGATGCAGTTATTGTCCTAAAAAAGCAACTTTTAAACTTGCAGCCCTTGCCAAACAGGAGTATCTGTGCCCTAACTTTGCACCACCCCTCCATCCCTCCTTCCCACCCTCGTCATCATTAGGAGTGCCACTGGAACATTTTCTCCATTCTGAACACTGCACAGGTGTCTTAAAGTTAGGGCACAGATTGGCAAGGGCTGCAAGTTTAAACGTTGTTTTTTAGGACAATAACTGCATCACCTGCCGAACGGACCCCAGGACAGATCTTAGATTAAAAGCAGCTATCCGAAGTTACAAGTGGTTTGTGGGGTAAGATTGTGGGTACAGAGTCACTTTAAAGCTATTTAATGTGTCACTGTCATTATAACTTTCAGGATGCGTTCACATAGTTTGCAGTTAACAATAATATATATATATATTTTTTAGTTATCATGGGAAACACAGGATTTCCTGTGTTTAGTCTTTTTGAATAAAAGGAGACTTAACACAGGAGGTCTCAATAATCTGAGCTCACAGAGAAGGCAGTAATTTGATTGACGGACACATTGAGCCGTGACTCTCTGTACTGCTATAACTTCCTGTATGAACACCCCTTCAATGCACATACAGCAGCTGAGTAGTGATACTTGCTTTGATCCCTGGTTATAGCATGTTATATAATCTTAGAGCCAGTTTCTGAATTATGTACATTATGCTATTGGGAGGAGAGTTCCTCTGTTTACATTGTCTATCCTGTGTATAAATACAATATACTTTTTAGACTATGTTCACAGTAAGAGACTGGCCGTTCCGGTACTTAGCGCACGCCCGCATTAGAACCTTCTACAGCACACAATGAAGCAAGCGGCTCCGGCTGAAAGGGCTGGCTGCCGCTCTGGCTGACAGGCTTTCCTACGGCCGCAATTCATTGAATTGCGGCCGCAGAAAACTGACATATCAGTTATTTGCGGCCCCGCACCAGATCCCGGCTGGAGAGCATACGATGTGTATACACTCCTGCCGGGATCCCATAGAAATGTAGGCAATGCTCCACATTGCCTAAAGTGCGGCTGTACTTTTACGTAGTGTGAACATAGCCTTAGTCTGTGCTTTCCAGTCCTGCAAGATTGCAGTTTAGATTTGATAGTGAGCGTTGACATGCTGTTCTGCTAATATGTGTACAGCAAATGTAGAGCAATAATAGCTGTGAGTGTATATTTGCATTTATGTAACTGTAAATAATCTAAATCTATGACTAAGTACATATATAGAATTTCACAGGTAAAAGTACAGCACCTTGTTCCATTCTATTCTTATTCACAACTTAGTAGATAGATATTCACAACAATAGTAGATCCATGATGGAAGACGTCATTGCTGTAAAATACTAGAGTACTGTACATAATAGCAGTAAGGTCTCGTCTTGCATCATAAATGTACAATAAAGCCGTGAATTTTAAATGGACTGTCAAAAACTTTATTTTATTTTTTTTTGACATGTTGACATTTCAGACATTTCAAAAGTTTTGATCAGTCTCTGAATACCCTCAGACCCCGAGCGATCACCAGAACGGGCAGGAAGAAGTGTGCACAAATGTCTTCTCTCCCGCTTCTGTGCCATGTGACCGCAACAGACTCCAATGTGAGTCTCAGTTGCTATGTCCTCTCCTGGCCTCCTGATCAGACCCTTTTCCTACTAATAAAGCTCTCTTCATAACATGACATTTATGCTGTCTGTTATTTTTTTTATGCAAGGGGATGCAGTGAGGGAAGTTTTTTATTCCCCTGAAAACCATGAAAACATAATTGGTACTTAATTATACGCATAAGTTCCCCTGGACATCTCCAACCTATACTAGCAAAATACTGACTGTATGTCCATCATACCATATATTAGTCCGTACTAAAACCTTGTATACAAAAAAGGACTAAATATAATACACAATATCTTTATTTGTAAATCACAAATCACATAATCCAAATTTAAAATGGCATAACATGATGTTTTATGGCATTCCAAATAGAACTGACATGGTGGGGCAGGTAACATAGGCTACAACAGTCAACTACACCACATATAGTAAGTGCAGTAAATAGAGTAATATAAAACAGGGAGGTTTAAGTCCAAGTCCAGGCTTCCCACAATGGAGAATTTAAACCCTACTAAACTACCCCCTAAAAACCATACATGCTGAGAGCCAGTAAAGGGTTCAGTAAAGCGTCTCCCCAATGTACGTTTCAAGTTTCGCACTTCCTCAGGGGGAATGGCTGTCATGTGCCATTTAAATATGCTGGGGCGCAGGACATCATTTCCGGGGATAGCGGCGCATGTCAGGAAGAAGGCAGAGATAGTATAGATTGAGCGCAACTTCGGCATGCTCGAGCCTAATCATTTGGCATTTAAATACCAGTGGCTGCAAAAATTGAATGCAGCCCTAGGGAGTCCAACTTCTTGCATCCAAACCTTTATACACAAGCTATCATAGGGGAATTCACTCTTCATAACATACGTTGAAGTATTTATAGAAACTCTTTGCTTTATCTAAAGTTATATTTTTTTAATGTAATTGAATACTCAGATAACCCTTTTTAATAAATGGTGAGTCAGTATGCTGACCTTATAACAGAACCCCGTGAGCTCGCTGCTTTCCGACCCCTCTCAGCTGCGAGCAATGGAAGTACAGGAACACATGAAAAGGATTTTGTTCAAGAGCCAATTTCAAATCCAATTTTGTCAGCGACTTCAAATCATTAACCTGCCTCCTAGTTTCTTTCCAATATTTTTCAAATATGATATTCTTCTGACTCACGGCTCCATAGCGTTCCACTTGTTCTTTTAGAGAAAGTTAGACCATTTAAAAAAAAATGAACTTACATTGAAAATATGCACACTGGCAATTAAATAATACCAGCCATACAAAATCTAACATTATAATATAAAAATAAGTGTACACAATAAACATTACTCTCAGGTTAACCTGTCTTCCTATTTCAAGAGGATTGTTAAATAACTTAGGATGTCCTGCTTACACACCTTTTTCTCTTGATATGCCCGCCTGTTCTCTGGGTTTATACAGTAGTTTGTCTGCAGATTTTGGTAAATAGTGATACGGGCAATGAACTTGAAGTGTACATGTCATGAACCAAAAAACAAAAACTGATGTCTCAGGAAGACAGGTGAAAAGTTTTTATAGGTCAGGGTTCGAGTGTTCAGACCCACGACTGATCAGAGGAATGAGAGGGGAGACAATTATGCTGCTGCTGCGTGAAAAGACTTATATTATGCAACCGTCTCCTCACGTGACACAGTCGGAGAGGAATGCACTGAGCACAGATTTCTCCTGGCTTTTTCTCCTGATAGGTTGCGGTCTGAACAGTCAGAATCTAACTCATGAGTCTCTAAACTGCGGCCCTCCAGCTGTTGCAAAACTACATTTCCCATCATACCTGGACAGCCAAATCCAAAGCTTTAGCTGTCCAGGCATGATGGGAGTTGTAGTTTCGCAGCAGCTGGAGGGCCGCAATTTGGAGACCCATGATCTAACCGATTAAAATCCCCCCCCCCTTTTTTCCATCTCCTCAATCAGAAATTCAAGTTGTGAGGCTAGAAAATATAGTTCCATATCTGGTACTGCCATAACCCCTTATTCTTTATATAAGTGATCCATCTGCATTCTTGGTTCTTTTACCTCTATATCGTAAGGCTCCTAATCAAGGCTCCGAACTATCCAAAAATCCTTTCCCCCAACCACATCGGGCTATTTATTACTCACTCTATCTGATATGGGCATAGGATGGTTTAACCAGATTTAAATTACCGCCTTAATCTTAAGTATAGGTATTACATTTAACCGAGGGTACCTCCTAACTTTCTTTGCCACAACTATTCCTAGATATTTAAATGTTTCATCCTTACACCCTTAGCCTTTCATGTTCCATCTCTCCATCTAATGGCAATAAAGTCGACTTTGTCCAATCCTCAGGCCTGACACTCTGCCATAGTCCTCAAGGACCTTCATAATCTTCTCCAACAAATAATTTGTGTTACCCAAATATACTAAGATATCATCTGCATACAGACTTTTTCCTCTCTTCCATCCCATTCAAACTCTTTAAACTCCTCTATATTCCTTAGTGTCTTTGCTATAGGCTCTATAAACAGGGCAAAGACGAGGGTGGAGAGAGGACCCCTGGAAAACTGAAAACTTTCTGTCAGTGCTCCATTAAATGGGAACTCCAGGTAGAGGTAAAAAAAAAAATCAGCTCCAGAAGCATATAGCATTGCTAAACTGTCTAACCCAGTTCTGAAACTACCAAAAATCCATTTGCTTTGGGGGGTTTGCTCTGTATTGTGTTGCTTTACTTCCTGGTTGAGCCGTTGTACACAGTACTATAGGTTCCAGAATACATTGATTTCCCTAAGCTGTTCAGAGGCCTCCACTTTGCCCATTCCCCGCCCAAATCTGTTTCAGAACTTCTAGGCCTTGTTCACACATTGCAGTTTCATTGTGTTACTGAATTAATTGCTGTACTATATCATTTTATTGTGGTCCCAGCCACACAGTGCACTGTTACTACCTATAACGCCGATATTTGAATAAAGTAAAGAACTTTTTGAATTATTTTTTTTTCTTTTCATCTCCACAAACATATTATGATTAAGCATATTTTAACTTTTTCTTGAGCCCCACAATAAGGACTTTATCCGATATTATCTTACATGGGATATACTATTTATACCTCATCTTTTGCCCAGGTGGGATTGGCAGTGCTGGCTCTGATCCTCTGTGCCATTTACCATCATTTAATTGTGTTACTGCATCATTTTTGTGAATACGCTGTAGTACTGCAATGACACTCCAACATGTGTGAACATAGCCCTAATTTCACTGCAGAGTGTTGCACAAACAGTGAAGTTGCAACAGCTGCTTCTGGCTGGTCAGAGATGGTTAATCACTCAGGGCATTGGGGGATCCAGCCAAGCCTCCTGTGACATCATGCCCTGCCCCCTGTCTGTATCATCAGCCTGTGCTCAGCAAACACACACAATGTGAGACAGAGGCATGGGATCTTTGTCTCCTAAGGAGGAATAGCAGAAGGAGCAGGAAGCAATGTGGATTGGCACAAAGGCCAGTTTTCTTCACTTTCTGAATGTCTATCAGCTACCAGTGTGGCAGAACCGCACAAATACGGTAATACATTATATAGACACATCTATATAAATTTTAATATACTTTAAATAGAAAAACAGTATTCCTTATGTGGAGTTCCCTTTTAATGAATATTGCTGACCTTCCCACAGATTCTTGCAATATTTAAGGTAATTCACATAAGTCATTATACTCTCCCAGGACCTCCTCCTCTACTGTATGTTTTGCTGGGAGCTATATAAATGTAGAATTGAAAAAAAAACTTTCCCACTTTCTTTGTATCATTCACTACCTTCCCTCCCATATTTTTTTTTAACTACGGCAATTGTTTTCTGATTATTCTTTTCTTCTCATATAGGCCAAAAAGCTACCTGCCCTGCCCCCTTCCAAGAAACAGATCTGCTACTGGGACTTTATCAATTCCTTTGACTTGGTTTCCAGTATTTCTTGATACCCAGCTATGGCTATTTCCCAATTACTTTTATCACCCAAATCTTTAATCAAGCTGAAACATATCTGTTTTTTCCACCTTTTTTTTCTCATTTGCTTCTCTTCCCGATTTTTATGCTTCCTAGTTCTTATTACCTTTTCTGTTAACAGTCATCTTCAGAATGCCTTGAGAGTGTCCCATACCTCCCCCCCCCCTACAGATGCCGTTCCCTGATTTTTTGCCTGCCACTGTGGATTAAATCTAAAATCTCCAGATCTTCTGGTCTCCCTCTACTCTTCTGAATATTCTGATTAACAAGGGCGAGTGGTGATTCCAGGTCCAGTCATCTTATTCCTTCTGCAAATTATAGCAAAGCGGTAGGCCGACCTTTTTTTAACATATTTAAATCCATATAACTGTGCAGACTAAACTATTTTTGAATATTTTCCCTTGTAATTCCCCCAAAGGCATGCCCACGTTTGGTTATTTATATACATATTTTATAACAAAATTGAATGTTTTAGAATTGTAATATATTGAAACTCTGACACAGCCATCTATCTGTTACTTAAGTCTAAACCATACATAATATTAAATTGGGGTGGTTTGCTATTGCAAGTCAATGAACAGGATAAACTGTCTAGATAGGGATAAATATAGGATAGGAATGAAATCTTTCAGAAAAGAGAATAAAAATTCATAAAATTACAAGAGCATTTCTGAACTCACTGACAGGAAATGTTTCTGAGAAAAGAAGTATTCATCATTTTGGAGAATAAATATGCAAAAATTTTCAGCCTTTAGTTTTTTTTTTTAACTCATCGAAGAGTTTGGTCGAGACAGGTTGCCACTTCACTTTTTCTTTAGCGAATAAAATCCGTCAAGTCTAATTTTAGGCTCTAGAGAACTGGTCCCAACCTTGTGTAGGTGGTAAAGTTTCTTTAAAATATCACAGATAATGTTAAGAGTCACTAAATAAAGGAGGTGAAGTCTCCTATGAAATAAATGTCCGTGTGATATGGCTTTACTCCAGTCTTTGTTACCTCTGGTATAATGTTAACCTATTATATAGTATTGCTATGACATCCCATGTGGCTCATGCGTTATTGCTTTTCAAACACTATTCTAGAAAAAAAATTAGGCCCCATTTACACATTTGTAGTCAACAGCTACAGGCAGGACTACAGATGTGTTATTTAGGCCTAACATTTTTCTAGAATAGTGTTAGATGTACACCTACAAATGTCTACAACCTTTCTGCATTAGCAAGACCCTTCTTTAAAGATAGGTGATCTCTGCCATAAATATGGGCCGCACAATTGCTTTCCCATTTTTCTCGGCATGTGTCATGGTTTCAACACAGATTCATAACAAATATGGCTGTGCATATAGGGCCATAGAAATAAATGGGTTTGCTTTCATGCTGTAGGCAAATGTGGACAGAATAGTCAGATGTGTGAAAGGCGTCTTACTATGCATAGCCAGGTGGTTGGCATAATTTGGAATTCCAAATTATGAGAGTAATTACGACTCTAGTCATCCATAGTCCAGGTTTTTAGATCATTGTAACCTTGTTTCCTTTTCATCACAAACATTGACTTTCGTTTCAGACAAGTTGTCCCATCATAAATGCTTTTTATAATTCTTTCCTTTGTTTCAATTGACATTGACCATGTTTTCTTCCAATTTACTAACTCCCACATCTCTGGGAATTTTCGAAGCATTTTCCCTTTAACTTCAGTCTATTTTCAATTTTAGACTTTTGTCGGTATTTTAATTAGAAATGCAAATTACGAGGTGATTTCACAATTTTTTTCTATTTGATCAGGAAATACATATGACATTAATTAAAATAATTTACTTTCATTTGTTTGAAAGATGTTTTACAAAGCCAGAATATTCAGCATTTAATAAAAAGCCTCACCTTCTATGCCATTAGAGAAACTCTGAGTCAGCAGAACTGAATCACTAGATGCAGAGTAATAAGGTCATCTGCCCTGCAGAGCCTGAGCAGTAGTAGAATACTAGGGATGTGAGCAGGCCTGAAACTGCTAAACTATTGGGCTTGTCCAAGAGGATTTAGCCACAGGGAAGAAGCATCTTGTTTTGGACCACATACCAAATGTCTGGAAAAGTTCGGGTCTATGAGCTGGGTCGTTTTAAAAAAGTGAATGAGAATTTCCCAGGGGACTTGATTCCTAGAGAATGAATTGTGAGAAGTTTACTCTTCTCTGAAGAAATCACCATCTGGACATTAATGGTGAGCACAGGAGCTGACTGTAGGTGGAATCTTGATGTGTTACTTGAGTTACATTGTGGTGTACAGTATTTAAGCTGGTTCAAGTAATCATCAGGTGCGATCATTGAACTTTTAAATGTTGGGCCTAGTGTCTTTATTGCCCATATCATCTATCTGGCAAGGAAAGGGCCTCAAATCTCCATTATGCGCTTGTCCATTGGTTATTTGCAAAACCAAGAGGCTGTGTTGCTAGAATCCTCTCTTTTAGATATGGTCTTTCCTAGAAGAGAGTCTTTCCTAGAAGAGACATCACCAATTTGTTAGTTCCTAAAGTCACAGGTTTACAATAAGGCCCCATTCACACAGAGCAAGAGAGGCGGAATTCCGTGTCCGCCGTGGAATGCCGCCAGCCTCTGTGTGATAATGACACTCTATGGGAGGCATGCGCCCCGCATCGCTCAGGGTCTCTCTGCGCTGAAGAATGAACATGTTTATTCTTCAGCGCTAAGAGATGCAGCGCACGCCTCCCATAGAGTGTTATTATGACACGGAGGTCTGCGGCATTTCACGGCGGACAATTCCGCCACGGAATTCCGCGTCTCTTGCTCTGTGTTAACGGGGCCAAAGACTTATGTAAGAATTGTAGAAGAGACTGGTACCTATTTATATTATGACCATCTGCATTTCTCTGCAACATATTAATTAAAAAGCAAGTTTTTAACAAACATGTTATGAGAAGGAATGAGATTCCAATTCTTGTCCCTGTTGGGGCTCAGGGCTGAGAATAGGACAATACTCACTAGCCAGCGTAGCCTTGACACATCCCTCTGTTGTCTTTAAGTCCTTTTAGACAGGGCAAATGATCGCCGATTAGTAAAATCGGGGCTTACTTGCAGCGCCTTTAAACAGTACAGTTAATCAAGTGGCTGGGCCACACAAATGATCCCTGCATCATTTGTGTGGCATGGTGCAGCTGGTAAACAGGGCTTTACAAAAGATGCGATCAGCTGAGGCAATTTTTCTGTTTTTTGGTTGATTGCAGACATTTACCAATTATCAATCGATTGAATGTTTGAATTGAATGCCAGTAATCAGCTCTGTGTCTGCTCTAGTCTTTACAATTTGCTGCACCTTTTATCACCTCGTAGCTCCTTCATAACATACATAGTAACCAGTGTTATTCAATATCCACCGGGAGGGCAGAATGTAGATAGCTTTATTGTAGAGAGTTCTTTCATGTCATTGCTGATCAGTGCACCGATCCCGCAATGTGACATCCTCTCAGAAAGAAAGAAAAGATTTATGTTTAATTCAAAAGTGACAATCAATATGGATGCCCTTTTTGTTCTCACTAAAATGCTACGACTGAATAGAAAATGCCAGAACATCAGCAGGTAAACAACCTTTTTTCTACTTTGGTTAATAATTCTCTCTAATTCATAAAAGACTGAAACCATTAACAGTAGCGTGTAAAATCTATAAAAACCAATTGCGTTAGATTTTATGATAGGAAACACCACAATATTACTGGTGGGTGGAAAGTATTTTCCTTAGATGTTATATACAATAACTATAGTAGAGTGCTTTGAACGTTCTGTCGAATTGCTGCACTCCCACAACTCCTGCACTGTTATGGTATCCCACTGTGTTACCGCTTCTTGGACGTTATTAACAATATGCCATCATGCTGATATAAACCCAACATAAATAATTCTCATATAAAGCAGTAAGAAAACTATTTACTTGTGTTGTTACACAGCTGTACTGTTTTTAGCTGTATAGTACTTGTAATCCTATCATATTCTTTTTTCAGTTTTTTGCACTAGAGAAAGTGTGTGGGTGCATTTTTGTCCCTAATTCGTACATTCTCTAGAACCATTAACATCTTCAGGTCAAGGTATGGTTGTTTTTATCCATTTTGTGCCTTATACAGTATTTATTAGGATGCATTGGAAAGTTAATTTAACAGATTATTTCCATCATGCATTTTTATGGCATATTCACAGCATCTGCCATAAATATCTGATAGATGTAGCTCCTACAGTACCTCTGGGACCTATACCTACAGTATGTCTAAAAAAAAAGGGGGGGGATCTCTAACCCCCATCCTGTCTCATTAGGTTTTTTCAGACCATTTCATAAAAGTGGAGAATGAATGGATAAGTGCTTGTCTGGTAAGCCAGGGCAGCCAGATGGTATTAGCTAGGGCAGGTGGTGTACCTGTTCAGCTCTTGTAACAGGGCCTGTGTGGTATAGACCCCCCCCTGGGTACCAGACACACACCCGTAGAACAGTGTAGGTGTCAGGAGCCAGGGCAGCCGGCACTCCTAGCTCCTGAATCAAGCATGCGGCAGCGGCTGCAGCAGCTGAGTACAAGGACGCGCTGATGGCATCCTTAGTTATTCGGCCGTGGGCTGGAGGACGCGCTGATGGCGTACCAGGTTACCAGTGTAGTCTGCAGTCTTCAGTATAGGGCCGGCCTGTTAAGGAGTCAGATTCCCCAAAAGGAAGAGACAGATTGGCGGGAGCAGCACCAGGGCCTTAATCTGTCCTTGAGTCTGTGGGTCACTTACCAGTGATCACAGTAGGTGCAGGTGTTGTGCGAGGAACTACAGTCCAGCTTGAACTTAAGCAAGTGCAACTTTACTTGTAAAATCTTCTTATAGGCATGGTACACATTATAACAGTTCTTTTTGAGGTGCAACACAGGTAGTTTGAGAACACCGACTGAGATCCCTTGTAGTGAGGTTGGTGCTTGATGAGTACTTTTATACTTGGAATACTCTTTAAACTTTAGGTAAATCACTACTATACGCAGGTAAACTGAAGAATGCTGGAGACTTGAAAAAAAATCACTGTTTTCCAAGCTGGTATACTTCAGACTTATACTGGAGACTTGAGATATACAGCTTCGACTGTCAGTGGTGACAGTGAACTGCCTGCAAGGGAGGGAGGAGGAGCGACCTATTCAGACTCCTAAGGCCGTATTAAACGGCCCGACTATGAGGAGCAAACGAGCGCTGTCAGCGCTCATTTGCTCCTTGTTTACCGCTCGCTGACGCTGCTATTCCATGTAGCTGCAGTGAGCGGGTGAGTCCAGGAAGGGCCGGGGGAAGCTGCAGGGGGGCTGCCCGGGTGATCGTTGATCATCCGGGCAGCCCATAGGATATAGCGGTGGTCTGCTGCTGTGGAGCAGCGGCAGCAGCAGATCGCTGCTTCATAAGTCGTTTGTCTTTCAACATGTTGAAAGACAAACGACTTCAACGATCAACCGGCATGAACGATGTCGGCTGATCGTTGCCTCCTATTCCACGGGACGATTATCGGCCAAAACGGCCCATATCGGCTGAATGCGGCCGATAATCGTTCCGTGGAATAGGGCCTTTAGGGTCCATTTACACAGAAAGATTATCTGCCAAAATTTTAAGCCAAAGCCAGAAACAGAGTATAAACAGAGAACAGGTCGTGAAGGAAAGCCTGAGGTTTTTCCTCTTATTAAATCCATTCCTGGCATTTGCTTCAAATCTTTGGCAGATAATCTGTCAGATAATCTCTCTGTGTAAATGGACCCTTAGGTACTCAACTGTGGGGGCTTAAGAGATGAAGTACCTGCATCCAGGGGTTGAAAAATACTGACCAAAATACTGAGGCTTCCAGTGTCCTTGGCTACCATTGGGACTCTGTGATCACATTGCAGAGCCCTGATGGTTACTAGAAAGAGAATTCTTGAATATATGAAAAAGATACAGCCACTGGTACTAGTGAAATTAAAATAGGTAAATTTTATGATTAAAGGTTTTTTCAATAATATGAGTTCGCACAAAAGTATGGGGTGCTCGCCTCTACTGTATATGCAATGATGCATAGTAGATATCCACAAAAAAAAAAAGAAATGTAGAGGGCACTCACCATTAAAAATGTATTCTTTATCCATTATCTTATTAAAACCGCCATAGCAGGACAACCAGGAGAGCAGACGCCTAATCCTTCTAATCAGCGTGACAGCTGTTTCGCGTAATGTGGGTACACTTCTGTAGAAGTGTACCCTTGGTTACGTTAAACCACTGTCACGCTGCCACGCTGATTAGAAGGATTAGGAGTCTGCTCTCCTGTTTGTCCTGCTATGGCGGTTTTAAGAAGATAATGAATAAAGAATACGTTTTTAATGATGAGTGCCCTTAACATTTCTTTTCTTTTTTGTAGAAAGAGAATTCTCCCTTTGTAGAAAGAGACTTCTCTGTCTGAAGCCCTATAGATGCTGTGATCATGCTGACGACAGTCTCTTTAGCATTAACTGTCAGCACTGGAGCACGGCTTGGATGTTGACAGTTGTGGTGGATCCCTGGCTATCACTGACAGCCGGGACACGCCACAGCTGACATAGGCACAGCTTCTGTGCCTATGCCATCCAGGGTACATTATTTAATGTAAGCCTAATTAGTCTGCAGCAACATTAATTTACTGTGCACCGGCGGGAGAGGGTTAAGATTGTACAAAGGTCATATATATGTGAGTCATACATATGTATTCAATTAAATGCATCTAGCAGCAGAAAAGGAGGTCACACAAAACCAGATTTGAATGCGATCTAAAAAATGTGATATGAGATTTATTAATGCATCTACTAGGTTATAATGGTGTGTATGTTAGCAGATCCCAACCTGTTTCATAACATTAGGGATTTCAAAAAGCATATATCAAAAGTTTGCACTGGTCATGCTCTGAGTGCTCAGACCTTGACCGATCAGTAGAATGAGCTGGACGATGACCACATTATGGCCTTTCCCCACTCTGTCTTTGGGACCTGTGTGAACAGTGCCTAAATCTGATACCGAATTGATCAATTTTATCTAAGGGGTTTTTAAATTCCCATCATTATCTATTTATATATACAATTTGTGACTATGAAAACTGACACTAAGATTGGAAAAACATGTATCAAAGAACAACTTTGTGTGAAAGTTCGGGTGATCTTTCCTTTGATAAACCTGGAAGATTTTCCAATACTTGTTTCTGTACATTTTCTGTATGAAACCTTTGATAAGTATAGGTCTTTGATAGGAATGACCTATTTATTCAACAGCATAACACACAAACAGTAGAGCAAATGCATGTATCGATTCCCATAAATTATGGAGTAACTTGAAGATAAAATAGTAGCTACAACATAACCTGACAGATTCCATTGTTTATCCATGATGGTTCCTTAAAAAAATATTTTTTTCTAAACACTGGTGTCTACTATTGAACTCAGTATTGAAATACAATTATTCTTAAAGAGAACCTATCACCTAAAAATCACTTTCCCTATTATCAAAGTACATCTCTCCCTAAGTCTATCTATGAAGATACAGACTGCCTTTGCAGTCTGTATCTTATACTTTACCCAATTCCTGGTTTTCGGTGCAGCAAGGCCGGCGCCGCCATCTTGATTATGTCACTTGCGTTCCACCGCTGTGGAACGCAAGTGACGTAATCAAGATAGCGGCGCCCAGAATTGGGTAAAGTATAAGATACAGACTGCAAAGGCAGTCTGTATCTTCGTTTTGTCCATTTATGAAGGTACAGACTGCCTTTGCAGTCTGTATCTTATACTTTACCTGATCTTCTTGTTCGCTGCAGTAAGGCTTGATTACGTCACTTGCGTTCCAGCGGTGGAACGCAAGTAATGTAAACAAGATGGCGGCGTCGGCCTTCCTGCAGAAGGCAGTCTGTACCTTCATTTTGTATATCTATGAAGATACAGACTGCCTTTGCAGTCTGTATCTTATACTTTACCTGATCCTGTTGTTCGCGGCAGTAAGGCCGGCGCCGCCATCTTGATTACATTACTTGCGTTCCACCGCTGGAACGCAAGTGACGTAATCAAGATGGCAGCGCCGGCCTTACTGCAGCGAACAAGAAGATCAGGTAAAGTATAAGATACAGACTGCAAAGGCAGTCTGTATCTTCATGGTTACACTAACAGAGTGAGTCAGGACAGACATACACAGCGATCTCACGCTGTATAGCGCGAGATCGCTGGGTATTCACAGAGCAGCGGACAAAGGCTCATGGGAGCCCTTCCCGCCGCTCGGTATGCCGGGAGTTCCCTATCTCGAGCCGGCTCTTTTGAAAAGATCCGGCTCGAGACAGGAAATGAAAAAGAGTACAGTACAAAAACGAAGCAATAAAAATAATTATATTTACAAATATTAATAAAATCACAATTGACATCTAATTAGAAAAAAAACCATTTTTTTCATTTTTGCTCATGATTGGTTCTCTTTAAGTTACATATCATAGTCCAGAGCTATTTTCTTGTTCCCTTGTAAGCTCAAAGTATTTTGGCAAATTTGTTGACAAACCTATATTGCCTGAATTTTTTCACTTATGGACCCATATGAGGTTTTTTTTCCCCAACACCAATTGTACTGTACTTAGTAATAACAGTTTTCATTTTTCCATAAAATATGATGCAAAACTGCAAAAAAATTATTTGGGTCTTAATCTTATAATGGCCTTTACAATTTTTTTTTTTACCTCCTATGATCTGGAACAGTCTTTTGTTTAGATGGGCAGAATTGGCCACAATTTGTACTTTAATTGAATTAGGTACAAGACCTTTATCAAAGCGTTCTTGAAGGAAATCTAGGAGCTGAGACATTGAAGGACAGAGGAAACCAGCTGAAATGTAAGCCAGGGAACAATGTAGAGGGAACAAAAGTTCCTCAGTTTGGCATTCCTTGCTGTCGCCATAAAGTCTATTTGTGGAAGACCCCATTTGAGCGTCAGCTAAAGGAATACCCTCTCTGAAATAGACCATTCCCCTGGAACTGTCAAACTCTGATTAAAATGATCTGCCATTGTGTTGTGGATGCCTCTGATATGTAGGGCCAATAGCCTGGATATTCTCTATCCTGCCCATATGAAAATTTTCAGGTGATGTACCAGGTGATACCTCCCTGCTTGTTGACATAAGCCACACAAGCCATATTGTCAATCCTGATTCTCACGGCTTTCTGTATAATGATAGGAGCAAAATGCAGGAGCACTAGGTAGATAGCCTTGAGCTCTCTTGCATTGGAAGAAAGAGATGTTTCTTGAGACGTCTAAGTGTCCGAGATTGTCCTGTCCTCCAGATGAGCACCCCAACCTGTTCCTAAAGTATGCATGCTAATGGTGACCCACTGGGGCTCTTTTATAGATGCTCCGTGCTTTACTTGTCTCTACCAGGTTAAGGACGTTCTTGTTTCTGTGGACAGGACATGGAGGGTCTTTAGGTCTTCTATCCTGCGATTCCATACTGCCAGGACTTCTCTCTGGAGGTACTGCATGTGCCATAGAGCCCAAGAAACAGCCTCCAAAGTAAAAAAAAAAAAAAAAGACTGAGGAAGTGGAGGGGATTAAAGTTTGTTGAAATTACTTTAATTAAAATGCCTTCGTTCCAGGGGCTCGCAGGGTCGATTATACCCCATATGTTGTGATGCCAATGGGATGCAAGGGAAAGAAGAGTTTAACAAACTGTTAACTGTTTAGAAACAAAATGCATGAATTCCCCTATTTTAAGCATATAATAATAATAATAATAATAATAATAACAACAACACATATTTGGTATATCACCACCTGCATAGGCAACTCAAACTATAGAACTATACCATTATTTATCCTGCATGGTAAACACCTTAAAAAAAATAATAATGCCATGTGAGATTGGTGTTAGGCCTTATTCACACTGTAATCAATGGGAGAACCCAAAAACCCCTGTTCTTTATTTGGTGAGATTTTTGTACATGTTGACACCGTTTTTTGTGGAAAACTGCACTAAAACCCACCAAAAAAGATGCAATACAACCACTAAATAATACTAAGCAAAAAAAAAAATAAAATGATGAAAAAGGAGCAGTTTTTTAGAGTTTTTTTAAACACATTTTATAAACATGGCCTTAATCAACCTCTTTTGTGTTTTTACATATCAGCCATGACTTCATTGGCTGTGTGGCATTGCGATCATACATCAACTCTGGTTTAATGCCCAGCGTGATAAACACACTCGTCTATCAAAACCAAGAAGATTGCTTCAAAAGCTGAAGAAAGCACGATTTTGACAGTGGAAAGCATTTACATTGTATTCAGTGCATGATCTACAGTATAACAAAGAAAATACAATATAAATTACATAAACTCATTGCTATGGATTCTGCATAAGTTTCCCTGCTGGACTTGATAGAGTTTTGTTTCTACAAAGTAAGCCACCCATTGTCTTCTCCAGAAACATATTTCTCCTCCACGTATAACAGCATGCTTTTTTTTTAAGTTTAATATATCTTGATAAGTACAGAAAATGTAATTATCTCTAAAGAGATAGATAGGATTCTTCTAGGTATGCTGAATCACACAGTGTCATAGTGCAAATAAATGATTCAATCGATATCAGCATCCTTATGTAACATGCACCATGAATATATCAAGAGATGAGGAAATGTTTACACGTTATTATAGTATTTGTGCTTTTACTTGGATGTTTCTAGTGATAAATGACAGGAGTTTTCTTTTGTGTTATCTTTTTTTCCCTTTGGGAGAGGAATGACAGTCCTGTTCTTATCTCAGATGTCTGAATGATAATCCCAATTGGAAACCAGTAAAAGTAGTTTTTCCTAAATACAATTTGGAAATCATGAGTACCTGAGTAGATGCAACATTCATAGGATATTGTATTTCAGGGGTATCCGAGTGCTGTAAAAACAGACTCCCTGGAGCCCATGACAACCATGTTTCCCTCCCTACAGTACCCCACCTGCATGAGAGCAGGGTACACTGTTAAAAGGAGAAGGAGCAACTACATAAATAGGAAGTGGAACATCTGTTTTCCTTTCAAATCAACTGGTGTCAGAAAAGTATTTAGATTTGCAATTTTATTCTATTAAAAAATCTCATGTATTCTCTGCTGCCACCTCTGTCCGGAGCAGTAGAAAAACTGTTCTGCTCTGGACAGTTCCTGACATGGACAGAGGTGGCAGCAGAGAACACTGGAAAGAAAACACCACTCCCTGCACAACATATAGCAGATGATAAGATTTTTAAATAGAAGTCAATTACAACTCTATAACTTTCTGACACTGGTTGATTTAAATCCCCCCCCCCCTCCTACTGGTGTACCCATTTGGGGGGTGGGGGTGCCTGGGAAGCATGTGTGCTTGTGCATCAACACTCCTTAGTGGTGGTATATATATACATATAGAACTAGGACTGCAAACTGAATTTGGGTTAAGAAAAGCATTGCCACAACTCAGAATTGTAATATACTGGCAATATACTGTATACAGTGTATTGTTCCAAATTATGTGTATTTAAAGATGTGATAGATAGATAGATAGATACTGTAGATAGATAGATAGATACTGTAGATAGATAGATAGATAGATAGATATTGCAATGTTATGGTTTTGCTGAGATTAGTAGATATCTTCAAATACCAGTTACTTATACATTTTAGTTATGAGTATCACCCTGTTCTTCAGTTTGTACTAAAGTGGTACATATAACATCATTTATACAGTGCAGTGGTTGCCATGTTCATGTCTTTAGGGCTCTAGGCACTAAGCACCTGTTGCCATGAAGAAAATGTATTAAAATGAAAGAATTGTATACTTGATAGGGTTATGGCTGTAGGATATTTATCATAGTGCTAAAGTATTGAAGTAACCCTAGAAAACCTAGTATTAAGGTCCTGAGCATTGGAAGGACACGTGGTACTGTTATAGCAGTTGTTATAACAACTATTTTACATAAGTTTCACCTCTGTCAAGTTTGTTTGTCAGCTATTATCGTACAATAGAAAATATTTCTTATGTAGTGTCACCAATTAACAGATAACAAGTTGACTACAGTAGTGTATGACCTAATGTAACCTGGAGTATGATGTGCGTCTGTGCCTTGCATTAGATGTGAAAATTGGAATTCATCCAGTGTCAGTGTAAATGATTGTCTCTGGATGAATTCATTAAATAAATGTCATATTTAAACCAAGTATTATTCGAAGACATAATGATATCCATACATTCTGCTTAAGCATTATGGTAATAATAATATTTGTATAGTGCCAACAGATTCCACAGCTCTTACAGGTTCCGCAGTGCTGCGTAGTTAGAATGGTTGCCACTTATGCTATTTTTTTTTGAATAATTCCAAAATAAATAACTTTAAAAATTTATATTGTTCCTGTGCCTTAATTTCTGTTGTCATGTTCAGTCTCTGGTTGCAATGATTACTACGGGGACATGACTCAATCGACTTGACTTTATAATGTACACTCATTTGCATTTTAACATGTTATAATACAGAGTAGATTAGAGGTTATTACTATATTTACAGAATTATTGGGCCCTGTATTCCTCTGTTTTGTACTTTTGTTAAGCATCCACAGGATATGGTTTCCTGCTACTAACTCAAGAAGAGGACCCAGTCATCAGTATGGTAAGAGTATAATTAAAGTGGGAAGATCTAAATCCCCCACTCTGGCCCCAGTCCCAGTGTCTTGCCTTCCTGCTAGCCTCATCCTCTTTATTATTAAAAACATCTCCCCCATTTTTACCCCACTTATTAGAAAGCATCCCCCTGTTGACAATATTTCATTGCAAAAAAATAGCAGGCAATAATGCACTTAGCAATATTCTATCCTCTTTTGACCCTATCTCTTTACAATACTAACAATATTCCCACTATATTCTCCTAAGTCCTACGGGTAAGAAAACCTCCAGTGCTGTACTACAACCTGGTCAATAGTTATTCTTTAAGCAAACCAACCTATATCACTTCTTGGGGGAAGGACTTGCATGCGACTTTCACAGATAGTAAAGTACACTCAATACTGTAAAGCTCCTATGGCTTCTAAATGTGATCCAAGAGAATCCTTATAAGCTGCTGACCAGATGGTGTAGGACACCTTTATTGGTTTTTACCTACAAACTATCTTTGAAAAAAAACTCTGACAACATCTAGGTACCTTCATGCACATCTGGCGAAATTGTCCGCCTATCACAACATTCTGGTTCCGAATTGTGCTTATTATTCAGCAATTTATCTCTTTGTCCATTTATTCTTCATTAAAAGAGTTGAAAGTTTCTTCTTCATCTTGTTTTTGCAGTCAACCTGCTGATCCCTCTTAATGGAGAAGTCCGGTGAAAATTTTTATTAAAGTATTGTATTGTCCGCCAAAAGTTATACAAATCACTAATATACACTTTATGGGAAATGCTTATGAAGTGCTTTTTTCCCTGCACTTACTGCAGAATCATGGCTTCACTTTCTGGATAACATGGTTATGTCACGACCCGACTCCCAGAGCTGTGCGGGCTGTGGCTGCTGGAGAGGATAATGGCAGGGGGACACTGAAGGAGACAGGGCACTGGAGGGACACTGAGCATCCCTCTGCCATCATCCTCTCCAGCTGCCACAGCCCACACAGCTCTGGGAGTCGGGTCATGACATCACCATTTTATTCAGGAATAGAAGCCTTGATGCAGTAGTAAGTGCAGGGAAAAAAAGCACTTTATGAGCATTTATCATAATAAGTGTATATTGGTGATTGGTATAACCTTTTAGGGGCAATACAATAGTTTAATAAAAATTTTTGCTGGAGTTCTCCTTTAAATGAATGCAGACAAACTCTCCCTCCATATAAGAAGGAATAGCCAAGGCCAGCTAAATCCAAAGGTTTGCACAATTTGATCAGGACAAACAGAACACATGATGCTTTCCTAGCCATTTGGGTATCCTGGAGAACCTCAAGACATTTCTTGATTTCCCTTTTTGTACTCTAACTATTCACCTTTACACTATTCTTGTGAGTATTGTGACAGTCTGTGACTTTCCTGCCTCTGTACATCCTTACTTCTCTCCCCTCTACTATACTCATTCTTTTTTATATACATGTCTCTTCTATTGCTCTTAGAGTGTCCCTGTTATAACTTTCAAAATCTAAATCAACAGTAGATGTGATATAAACAAGTTTGCAATTTACATTTATTATTTTATTATTTTTTTTATCATGGAAAACACGGCACTTCCTGTTTTCTGACTGTTTTTTTTTTTCTAAAGAAACAGGAAACCGTCAGAAAACAGGAAGTCCTGCGTATCCCCGGCCATCTGAATGCTTACAGAGAGAAGGCAGTCTCTGTACTGACCGGAATTCCTGTGTTTAGTCTGTTCAACCAAGCACAAGTCAGAAAATCTCCCTTCTGGAGTCTGGACCTGGATTTCTGGTAAGTTCAGCTTTGTTTTACAGCATGAAAACAACAACAAAAATAATGAATGTATATTGCAAACTTGATTTATTTCACATCATTTAGATTTTGAAATTTATAACGACAGTGACATTTAAAGAACACTTGCTTAGGTCTGTTTCCACCTTGTACATGTTCATAAAGTAGACAAAACAAACTTACAGTTCTCATCCCCTGGATTTTTTTTTGTTGTTGGATATTGTTGTATTAATTATATTCCCCAAGTTAACCTCTCTTATTCCCCCCTGACAATGAATACATCAAGTCTGAGTTCAGTTTACTAAGTATAACAACAAAACAAACTGCCAGTTTTAATCACTGAGAAAATTGCTGCAATATCCTCTGTCAATAATAGATATGGTCCCATTTAGATGAAAACGGCAATAAGTGGTAGATAATGAATTTCAGCAGAAGCCATAATGAAGAAACAATTATATATGTAACGATTGATTATTACAGTCACTTACAAACAAAATATTTCTTCCATGTACAAATATTCTATTATCATATAACATCTGACTCTTTCCAAAACCAGTCACTAAGGTACAATTAAAAGCTTGCAAAATAATTGCCTTTTCTTTGCTCTACAGCCAATGTGTTATGTGTTTCCCCTTGTGATCAATGTGTACATCACTTTATTAAGAAATCATTACATTCCAATTTAGTTTTATGTAGCGGATACATCAGTGTTAATACTAAAAGAAGTGTTGGTAAATTAACCCTACAAAGGAACCTGTGTGAAGAGTACATCATTTATCATTGGTAAGGGGCAATGCTTTGGAAGTTCATTTTGCATCAGATGTTATTTAATAGGCCATTTATTTCCATTTGGATTTGGAGGCCGTTTCGGATTCATGACTGTCCCGATTGCTCAGTGAAGTTGTGTATGACACTCAGAGGTCTCCTAGCATTGTATCCAACCCCTTTCAAGCTTCCTAAAATTAATAAATAATTAGCAATGTCAAAGTTACTGTCAGATTTGTGTAGAGCTAGCAGTGGCAGCAACAGCAGCAGTGGTACAGTATGAAACAAGATGAGTTGGTACTACAGGATAAGGCTGGAATTGTGGTTATGTGGATGGTGATAGCAGCAGCAGCAGGGTATTAGTAGTTACAGTGACAGCAGCAGTAACAGTACAGTGTGAAACATGATGGACAATGCAGAAAATGGGGGTTGCTGTGTGGAGTCAAACACTGTTGGCCCACTGTACTACCAGCAAGAAGAGTTAAATTATTATTTAAAGAGAACCTACTGTATCATGTAAATTTATGTGTCCCTATTAGAAAAATGTACAGACAATCTTTGCAGTCCGTACCTAATACTTACCTATCTTGGTGACGTCACTTATTCTAAATGTATGCTGCATGGGAGAACTGAGGACTAATAATAAATGATTGCTATGGGGGGAACTGATTAAATAAGGACTGCAAGAGGGGGACTGACTAATTAGGGGCTGGAGGAGGGGGGTCCAATATCATAAGGGGTTTTAGGTGTTTTTTTAGTACTATATGTGTTGGAGCAAGGAGCCTTAACAGCTTTTTTTTTGCAGATTCTGGAGAGAGGATTCATGGTCAGGAGAAGATGGACCAGGCTGAATGGAGAGAAAAAGGAAAAGTAAACGACTGTGTTTAGAGAAGACACCACTGTGAATAACTGGATTTAACTACACTCTCTTATAGCGGTCTCTCTTGATCTCTTGATAGTGGCCATGGTGTGGTGGTATTATTTAGCTATAATATAGTGGCAATATTGGTAATGTCTTTCTGTTTTGTTCAGTGGCAGTATGGAGGTAATATGTGATCACTGCAATGTGGTTATATTTCTTGGCAACAAAATTACAAAGATAATTTTATGTGTTTTGGGGCACTTGATACCTGTGAGGGCATTATACAGTGTGTTGTGGAGCTCTAAAGGAGGCTAATAATGATTAGCAGAGAACTCCCTACACAGTATATGAACACATTACCTGTATAAAATCTGGTCTCATGTCCTGCTAAGATTCTCCTGCTGCGTTCGGGATGAAAGTGTGTGTGTGTGTGTGTGTGTGTGTGTGTGTGTGTGTGTGTTTGTGTCTATGATGAAAGCAAATTCCGCACAGGGAGCCATATACTTTAAGGCCTGCCCTGGCTGTTGCCATTGGGGTTCACAATCTAAAAATCTAACTTCCATATTAAAGTACTTGCATGCTTTGGAGTATAGGAAGAAGCATATAAAACCACAGGGAGAACATACAAACTCCTTACAGCTGTTGTCTATGGAGGGAGTTGAACACTGCAATGCAACACTTCTACCACTGAGCCACTGTGGTAATGGTGTTGCATAGATGTTTGCTTCATGGAAAACAATACAAATAATTAGGGAGACACAACTAGATGAGTCAGTGTACGGTGCTATTGGCAAGTAGAAGAGCTAAGTTTAAACACAGGCTGAATTTAATGGCGCTTTATAAATGTTTGTTTGGCTCAGAACAATAGTAAATAATTTTTTAACCCTTTCCCCCAATATGACGTCCACTGACGTCATGAAAGCAGTGCCAGAACGCATCATGACATCCCTGGACGTCATGGTTTCCCTGCCTCCCCCCGCTGTCCCTAGCTGAGATCGGGAAGCAGGAGAAGGCTGTGTCACATAGCCTCCTCTTGCTGCCCGATTCCGCAGGGGAGCCGTTCTCCCCCTGGACAGTTAACCCCATAAACGATGTGGTCGTTGCGACCGCTGCATCTATAGGGAGATTGGGTGTCTCCCGTGGATCGGGCGGCGGGAGGAGGCTGCAGCACATTGCCTCCTCCTGCCGCCACTGCCATTATCCTCCCCCAGGCCCCCCTTTTGTTGTCTCCCCCGGTCGTCTCCCCCGGTCCGTACTCCCCGTGCTCTCTGCTGTTCCCCCAACCACGATCCGGCTCCCTCTCCCTCTCCGTGCTCATGCTCCCCCGCCCCCTGCCGATCTGGCTTTGGCTCCCGCTCCCTTCCCATGCTATTCCTCGGTGATCCGGCTCCACATCCACCCCCTGCCCGAACCGGCTTTGGCTTCCTCTCCGTCCCCGTGTCCTCGTCCCCCCGTGTCATCCCCCCTCCCAGATCCCTCTCGCTCCCTCCCTGTGTGCCCCCTCTCCGGCTACCTCGACCTCCTCTTGCCCCCCCAGTGCCGGCACCTCCCCCCCCCCCCTCCCTGTGCTCAATGATCAGGTCCCTGCACTGAGACCGGGACCTGCTCGTTGGAATAAATGAGCTGTCAGTGTGTTACATTGACAGCTCATTCATTCACTATACAATGCATCACAGCACACATCATGTGCTGTAATGCATTATATATATACCTGCAAATGTAATAAAAAAACACACAAATAACTAAATACATACATAAGTAAATTAATTAAAACACATAAATTAAATAACTAAATAAATGCATAAATAAATATACACATTCCCCATCCCTGCTTTTTTAAATGATCCCCTATAAATACACACATTTGGTATCGCCGCATCCGTAATGATCCCATCTATTAACCCGTTACATCAATTATCCCCACCCCGATGAACGCCATAAAAAAGAAACAAAAAAACTAACCAAAATGAAATTTTTTTGTTAATCCCGCCTTCTTTAAAATATAGAAAAAAGCTATCAAACCGACATATGTACCCAAAAGGTGTACCAGTAAATATGTCAGCTTATGCCACAAAAAAAAATCCCTCACGTAACTCCATTTGCGAAAAAAGAAAACTTTTACCGCTGTTACAATATACAAGACACAAACAGTATTTATAGTATAAATGTCATAAAATATAACAAAAGCTATATAAAATGGATATTACTGTAATCATACTAACCTGACGAATAAGGATAACATGTCATATGTGACGTATAGTAAACGGCGTACGAAAAAATGATGAACAACACCTGCTAAATTGTGTTTTTTTTATTCCTACCACCTCATTAAAAATTAAATATTGATCAGGGTGTCACATGTCCCCCTGAATAGTACCAATAGAAACTTCAACTGAAATAAAAAAAAGACCCCAAAATTCACCAGGTCTCTGTCATGTCTGAGAACTGTGGTTGAGTCAGGTGACGCACTGTGGCCACATATGGGAGATTTATAGAATCATTGAAATAAGGGGAATAAATAGTGAGTTCCATTTTTCGGTGTATTTGCTGTGTTAGAGGGAAAAATGGATTAAAATGGAATATCCTCCAAAAAAAAAAATGAAAATTTTAAATTTCTCCTCCAACTTGCTTAAATCTCTGCGAAACACCTAAAGGGTTAATAAACTTATGAAATGTTACTTTGAATACTTTGAGGGCTGCAGTTTTTTACAGTGGAGGGATTTATGGGGGTAACTAACATACAGGCCCCACAAATTCACTTCAGAACTGAACTGCTCCCTAATAAAATCAGAATTTGACATTTTCCTGAAAATTTGAAAAATCGCTGCAAAATTTCGAAGCCCTCTAACATTCTAAAAAGTAAAAGGACGTTCAAATGACGGTACACATGTTGTAGATGTCGCAGCAATAATACGTTTATGTGGCATGACTATGAATTTTGAATATAAAGAATTGTAAATTTTTCTAATTTGTGCGCAAATGTGTTTTTTACAAAAAACTACTGAGTGTATCAACCAAAGTATACCCCAAACATAAAGAGGAATATGTCACGAAAAAACAATCTCAGAATAACAGCAATAGTTAAAAGCACCACAGAGTTATAACTACATAAAGAGAGACAGGTCAAATTTGAAAAATAGGCCCTGGGCATTAAGGCCAAAACAGGCTGCGGAGGCAAGGGGTTAAGGAGCTGATTTAAATAGCAAACAGTTATAGCAATAGGTGTTATCGACAGCAATATTTATGTTTGTGGTGTTTGCCCATTTTACAGCAGCAGGTGTTTGCAGCAGCAGAGATGGCAGGCCTGTGACTAATTGGAGAATGGAAAGGGGCCTCCTGGTCAGACATGTAGCAAGCAGATCATGGCCAGAATCATAATCATCATCTTCATGGCTGACATTCCCTTGCTATGCCTAAGAAAAGTTTGTGTCATTCTCCAAGACAACACTGTCTCATTCACTAAATCAAATCAAATATTAGTTTTTCATCCGTCTACACTTCCTTGTGCACTTGAAGGTGGAGAACAAGATGTGGAAGTTGATCTTCCTCTTTTGTTACATAATTGTGAGCATTTGCAGTAATATAAATATCAGGGGGTAAGGGTGATGCTGATGTTGTCCTACTAACAAGTTTGGTGGCCTTTTAGAAGAGCTTGAATATGGAACATGTAGCTCCAATTAGAAACCCTCGTCTAAGTTCAACATAACAGGTGCTGCACTGCTGAATACATAAGCTCTGCTTCAGCATTCAGGGGGTTGCCAGAGAAGCCTGAGGTGCCATTGAAGCGACTCTGTACCCACAATGTGCCCTCTCCAAACCGCTGATACCTTTAGATACAGTAGAGTAGTTGCTTTTAATTAAAAAACAACTTTTAAACTTGCAGCGCTGTCAAATTGGCGTGGCCTAGAGTGTCTGTACCCTAGGCTTGTAACCCCTCTCCATCCCTCCTCCCCACCCTCTTCATCATAAGGAACACCCCGGAGCAGAATTTCTTCTATTCATCATCTGTCTGCACACTGCACAGGTGCCTTAACAATCCAGCACATGTGCAGTGTTTACACAGTTGATGAATAGGAGAATCCTTGCCTTGGGCATTCCTTATGATGAAGAGGGCAGGAGGGATGCAGGGGCAGTGCAATTCTAGGGTGTAGACACTCTAGGCCACACCAATTTGACACAGGGCTGCAAGTTTAAAAGTTGTTTTTTAAGGACAATAACTGCATCACCCCAGGACAGATCTTGGATTAAAAGCAGATTTCCAAAGGTACAAGAAGTTTTTTTGGGGGGGAGGGGGGGGGGCAGATTGTGGGTACAGAGTGCCTTTAATGACGTTATAGAACATACCTTAGTAGAGGCAAATAATAAAAATTCATATTTTCTATATGACACAAAAGTGTTTTGCTTGTGTATAAGGTGCTCAAGCATTCTTGTCACACAAAATGTTTTTACATATGCCAAAAATAAAATTAGTTAACGTTGGCAAGAAAGGATATTGGCAACCAATTTTAGTTTGTTCTTCCATGGCCCTATCTACTTATCATCTTTTTTTAAAAAAAAAATTCTCTTACACAGCTAAGAGAGGGCAATCAATCTGAAGCCTAAATAGGACCTTTGTCATTGGTGCTATAGTGGCATCACTATAAATGGAAAATTAGTGGAATTTTTTTTTTGACCATTTGTTTGAGCTACATATTTAAACACCTCTTTTTCATATGTACAGAGCTATTTAAGTCAACGATGCTGTAAAATAAATACTAATTACAACCATAATAATAATTCTAGGTACATGAGGGTTTCTAGATTATAGGGTGCTAAATTTACACAGATATCGGTTATTTATTGTACTAGGAATTGATTTACATATAAGTTATGAGCTTTTGACATTAAGCTTTCTTTTCTGTTGCATATAAAAAAAAGTTTTGGACACACTACTTTCTGTGGAACATCAATTGATAAGTACTTGACATTTACAACATAAGTTACGAGTCAAAGACAGCCAGCCTTTCGGACCTGTGGATAATTGAACTACTATGACCAACCTACTAATCCAACATTTTCATTACAAGGAAGTGCCCTTTTATATCACGCATTAAATGTACTGTTAAATATATGTGGACTTTTATATTGTTAATTAGCTCACTTCTCAGTAATGATATGACAAAATAATGATTTTTAATTTGACTTTCCTTAATATATGTTTCCAGTAAATTAACTGTCCAAATGAATGCAGAGGGATGTGACGACTTTTAATTCCTGGTGTCACCGTAGTACGAATCTTTGTCTCCAACTGATAATTAATAGATGAGAGCATTCTCTTGCTATGGATGGCTGACAAAGTCGCTTTGTTTCTTGATAATGGTTTGAATATCTCAGGAACAAAACAGTTCATTTGTGATGATTTATTATTTGAAACAATCAATCAATAGGAATGCTAAGCATTTACCCTGTTTCCAGATAAAAGGGTTGTATTTCTTGCAGCATTTTTGTGACTTCCGTGCAGAAAAGATAAATAGTAAAAACATTCATAATAGAAATAAACTTTTAGACTATCATAGATCCTTATGATGTTGTAAATTTGGCTCATTATACTTGCAGTCGGGCCAGAATTTGCAGCCATAAAACAGCTGTATTATGCTGATGTGAAGCTAGCCTTATTACAATAAGTAAACTGTGTTTTACAGGAATATACGGTATTCTATGTATATACCCATTCATATAATTACAAAGTTGCACAAAATATTCATTTTAAAGGATGTATTTTATTTTTATTATCATTATTATTACATAAGATAAGCAAACTTTTAAAAGTTCAATTTGGCAAGGTTCACCAAACTTTCACAAATAGTTTGGGTTTGTCTAAACTGAACCTTAAACCAACCGCACCAAAACAGTTAAACAATTGCAGCTACAATAGTGGGACTATAAGGTCTCTTTTGTAGTGAGTTTGTAGTGAGTGTGTCAAAAACACACATTGTTTCAAAGCAAAAACATGTTTTTTTTTAACACCGTGCTGAAGAAATGACTCAGACCAGGAGTTTGGAAAAGAGCTAAAACGCCTGTTTTATATAAAGCCCCGCCCCCTTTCCCCGGGCAGGATACACTAAGAGGCGTACGCCTTTTAGTGAATCCGGCCGGCTGGACGCACAAATCTGTGCCCGGTGTACTAAACCTGCACCTGCTGATTTGCGTCATGATTTGCACCTGCGAGCAGGTGTAAATCATGATAAATGAGGCGCAGGAGGAGGCCACGGCTCCTCCCCACCTCATCACACTCCGCCAGCCCGCCCATCGGGCAAGCTAGGCGCACGGGAGGCATATGCCAGGGAGAAGGGGCGAATCTGCACCTGCCTCTGGCGTAATGTTCATACGTCTTAAGCTGTCCCGTGCTGCTTACGATGCAAGTTGAGGCAGGTAGGCAGGGACAGTGGGCGTGACGCAGCGTCAGGGTTGCACATGTCTGTCTTCTATGTGTACCCTAACCAGTCCTGACAGAGCCCCGATTTTCTTTTTTACGTTGATAATATATTCATGTTTAAAAAATACTCCAGAGTATAAAATGCAAGTCTAAGTAATGAAAGTTGAAGTGGTAGTGCGGCGCTAAAAAATTATTCACAGAATAACACACATTACAAAGTTATACAACTTTGGAATGTATGTTATGTCTGTGAATCGCCCCCTTCCCGTGTCCCCCCCCCCCCCCCCCCCCGCTCGTGTACCT
Source organism: Dendropsophus ebraccatus (assembly GCF_027789765.1). NCBI lineage: Eukaryota > Metazoa > Chordata > Amphibia > Anura > Hylidae > Dendropsophus > Dendropsophus ebraccatus. Next base: position 64,686,688 of record NC_091455.1, on the reverse strand, counting down.
AGAAGTGTGTGGTGCATTATACATTACCTGATCCGTGTCGAGGGCCGTCCGCCATTTTGTGCCAAACGTCATCTTCGGACAGACGGCCGATTCCCTGCCGCCGCCCCCCCTCCGCCGCGTCACAACTGTGCTCAGCCGCGATTGGCTGAGCACAGTTATGCTCAGCCAATCATGGCTGAGAAGCTGATGACGCGGCCCTCTACACGGATCAGGTAATGTATAATGCACCACACACTTCCGGGTACACGGGCAGGGGTGGTGGGACACGGGAAGGGGGTGTTTCACAGACATAACATACATTACAAAGTTGTATAACTTTGTAATGTGTGTTATTCTGTGAATAATTTTTTAGCGCCGCACTACCCCTTTAAACTTGGCAAATCTTTTATATATAAAATACATCTGAAGTTGGTCTTAAACTGTTAATTTTGAGCACAAGGATAACTTTAAGCTAGGATAACTCATTAGTTTTGTGCCACTTCCTCAATAGACAACATAAGAACAGTGTTTTTTTCCGAAATGATAAGAATAGTCAGGGTGTGAAGGGATGTCTTTAATGGATGCCCTTTTGTTTTCACTTTGGAGCGGCTTAGACAAATACTGCAATAATTAACAAAAGTGCCATGAATCAGAGTAATAATGTGTATTGTGCTATTATAATGTTATTTATCAAGTTTCTGTGGTAATTATCAGACCTGGATACAGATTTTCTTCCATAGTATATGGAAGATTAAGAGATAATGGATAAAAACTGAAAAGCCCGTTCAGCTTTATGTGTCTTAATGGAAAACCAAGTTAAAAAGTCAAGCAAATGCTGCATACAAATGATATAAAGAGTGTAAAAGACTAGCTGTATTCAGTATTGCACTTCTGCACAGTGTCTACTGAATCATGAATCCCATCATACAGATAGGGGTCATTTTCCTAGTGGATTTGTCAAAGTACCTGACAATGACTTGTTCACCTAGCATATAACTGAGGAGAAAACTAATGCTATATTGTTCCGTGTTTTTATAAAGTTACAGATAAATGACTGAGAACATGTAGTGTATTTTTTGTGATAAATCATGAGTGCAGAGGACAGAAACAGAAGACCTTAGAAGCAGCAAGCCTTGACAGCAGCAATTAAGGATACAGACTTGATTCAGAAATGATAGCTGTATAGTTGTTGGTCAACAACACCTTTATTAAAGTGAACCACTGACACCTGTATAAACAAAACAAACTAACAAAACAAACAAAAAAAAACAACAAAACTCTTTTACAAAATAGCCAGTGTCAGAGGAATTTAACCATAAGCTCTGTGCTGTTCAAACTGTGCCCCCACCCTAGACTTATAGCCTCAAAAATAAATTTACCCCCACCCCGAGCAAATATAAAGCTTGTCAGACTCCAGAAAAAATGCAAACCTCCAAAAATCAGATACCTTCACATCCGCTAAATAAGGACAAATCACGTGAAAACTGAAATACAGATTTGAAATACGGATCCCAGACCTGACCCCTTAATAAAGACCCTAAACCAGACACTACAGCGACTTGAAACTCCCTCTTAATACATACTCTAGACCAGATTCTTCTTACTAGAGACCCCAGACTGGACATCCCTTGAAAGATTATAATTTTATATAGGAAACGGTGTCGCATATCAAAATCCTTTTTTACATCTTAGTATACATATGTTTATCCTAGGCCTGTGAAAATTTGCTTAAGGGTACAAACCCACTTGACGTATTTGCTGCGTGAATCAGTCTTAAAAATAAGCAGGCAAAACGCAGGTTGGCTTTATACAATTGTTTTGCGTTAAAATACGCAATTGCGTATTTTTGAAGCGTGAAGCTTGTTGTTAGCAAAGCATCAGTTGTTAACAACCTGTGCGAAAAACGCATGTAGCTTCACGCTTCAAAAATACGCAATTGCGTATTTTAACGCAGAACAATTGTATAAAGCCAACCTGCGTTTTGCCTGCTTATTTTTAAGACTGATTCACGCAGCAAATACGTCAAGTGGGTTTGTACCCTAATGTTGTTTTTCCGATCACATCTGCCAGAAGTGCGTTGCATCCATTACTCTTTCAGTAAAATATTTCCTGACATCGTGTCTGTTCCTGCCCCAACTAACATTAGATGGCGCCCCATTATTCCATGTGTTCTCTAGGTTACATACAAATAGAGGGGTAAACCAGTTAAGTATAACAGATGTTCAATAATCCCCCCTCCTGGAGACTTAGTCTTTTTAGTACCCGTTATTACCTTATCAGTCTCCTCAAAAATCTTACTGTGCTCCCCTCTGCCCAAAACACAGAAACTATGTCTGAGCATTCCCTCTGCCCCCTCCCTTCATCTATGTGCACGACCTAAAGGCGCACACACAGATAAATAATATGTTTGCCCAGGAATCCTGAACATGTGTCCTAAGTTCTTGGGAGGATCTTGCAACACAACACAGATGTCAGAGCATTAGCTGGTGAGCCCCAGTATCTGAGCTGAACTGCAGTCTGAACCTTAGCAGATGTATCACACACAGTGGGATCAGATACAGAGCCCCAGTATACAGTATGACAATGTAAGATTAGATACAGAGCCCCAGCAGATGGTATCACACACAGTGGGATTAGATACAGTCATCTGCTCTCATTACACTGTAGGATAATGTCAGCCATGGAGGTGGGTCACCTGCTGCAGACATCTGATAGTGAATGTTATATGTACTATGGAAGGACTACAGCTGTGTTGTGCTGGGACTTGTAGTCCTCCTCTCAGGGACTCACCCACTCTCCCTCATGCAGTACATTGTAGTCATGGCTGGCATGTCCCTCCTGGTTGAAGCACTGGGTTCTTATCCCTCCATCCATCTCCTCCCCTGCGCTGCTCCTCACACAACAACTGGGACATCAGCTCTGCTTAGTGACCTCTGTGAGGGGGGGGGGATGTGCTGCTAGGAGGTGGGGGAGGAGGTTTTGTTCTGTCTGTGTCAGGGCTGTTATCTGATGCTGCTGTCAGAGTCCGTACACTAAGGACAGACTTCCAGGGAGGGGCGTGTCCAGCAGGATTGCAGAAATAACACAGGAGCAGACAAAGAGCTGACAGGAACTTCAGCTTCATGTATTTAAAAAAACTGTTCATTTTAGCATATTACTGTATATTGCAACATTTTTATCATGACCTAAGCTAACTAAAACCGAATAGTCAAAATATTTTATAGTTATGCTTTAAAGAAGGAGTGGGCACAGAGGTCTTGCGTAACTCACAGAGGAGAAAGGGACCAAGCAAAAAAAAGGGGGATATTTTTCATGACAGCTAGCGCAGTGTATATTATAGTAGTGATCTACTAGTAGAAATGTACAAAAATACAATGTACTGTAGATAAAATGTAAAGAAATATCTGCTAACCCACTCCCCTAAATATCTAAAATACATTCCCTCTCTCAACAAAACATAAAAGTTCACATATTTATTACCACATGTCACGACCCATACAATAACATAGTTTCATTTTTTTTTTTTATAAACTCCCATGACTACTGTAAAAATATTTTAAATAAAAAAGCTGAAATATGTATTTTAAAATGGAACCAATGAAAATTACAAGTTTTCTTGTGAAAAAAAAGCCCACACATAACTCTGTCAGACAAAAAGCAAAAAAGTTATAGGTCTTGTAACAACAATACATTTCAATTATTTTTTTTATTTATTTATATGGGCAATTTTAAATTACAATTGTATTTTTGCTTCATTTTTTTTAGTTTGTCACTCATCGCTATGATCACACATAGTATTTCTGTCAGTCTTTTGGTCAATGTTTTTCAACCAGGGGTAGGTTGAAAACACAAAATATTTCCATTATTATTATTACACCCTGTGAGTTCCACTCCTGGTTTTGGTTGAAAAAACAACCAAACAACTGAAGAAAATACTATGTCTGAATATAGCACTCCAGTGATTTATTGGGATAGGCAATTCATTTTTTAAATTGATCTATAACTCCTTTGTCAAACTCAGGCCCTCCAGTGGTCACAAAACTACAATTCCCATCATGCCTGCACAGCCAAAACTAAAGTTAAAGGGGTTATCCAGCTACAAAAACATGGCCACTTTGCACCTCTCTTCTCTCCAGATTGGGTGGGGTTTGAAACTCAGTTCCATTGAAGTAAATGGAGCTTGATTGCAAACCACACCTGAACTGGAGAGAAGAGTGAGGCAAAAGAAGCCATGTTTTTGTAGTGCTGGATAACCCCTTTAAAGCTTTCGCTGTCCAGGCATGATAGGAATTGCAGCTTTGCAACAGCTGGAGGGCCTAAGTTTGACACCTCTGATCTAATAGAAAAATGGTTTTATTTTTACATTTTATGGCCAGCAAAAAAAAACAATGCGTGCATAGGTAACAAAAAAAATAAAGAATTAAAAATAATAAAATGGAAATAACGAGCATGTTAATTATTTTTATGGACGTACTCAATAGCTGTCGGTTTTCTTTACTCTGTATGAACTGATGGTTACTGTCAGGAAGGGGCTCTGGAACGACAACAGACGAGTGCAGCCCTGACACCCGTCCCCACTGGCCCTACCTGCTTGCCTCTACAGCCCTAAACGACTGAGGACAACTTGGAGCCGTGCCCTAGCCTGGTGTAAGTGAAAACACAGAAACGAAGACAAGACGTACAGACAAAAAGGGGAGGTCAGAGGTCCGCGTCGGTAACAGCCGGTAAACAAGGTACAAAATCGAGATCCAAGGGATAGTCAAGGTACAAGCCAAAATAGTCGGGTAAACGAGAATAGCAAAGTCAGGAAAGAACGCGAGGTCAAGAGGACACTAGGAGTACTAGGCTCTATCGCAGGTGCTCAAATGAGGACAGGGAACAATACTTATACAGCCTGGAGTTCCAGCCCCCTTCCCTGATTGGAGCTGCAACTCCAGGCCCAGTGCACAGAGGAGTTATGACTGGGGCGATTAGCCATCAGTCACCTAATGATTTATGCCGCTCAGCTGGGGCAGAGTGAGCCCAGCTGCGGCTATCAAAGCGCCACGGCGCACTCACAATAGGCCGGCTGCTAGGGACGCCGTTGGCGCTCCCCTAGCAACCAGTCCTGCACCAGGGACGCCGCAGGCGTCTCTCCAGCCCGGTCGCGCGCTCCTGATGACTCAGAACCAGGAGCGCAGCTCAGCCGCAGCGTCATAGCAGCAGGCCGGCTGCTAGGGACGCCGTTGGCGCGCCCCCAGCAACCGACCCTGCGCATCACCCGGGACGCCGGCGGCTTTGAATCCTGACAGTTACTTTCCCATGGTGACTTTTAACCCCTTAGTGACCGCCGATACGGCTTTCTACGGCGGTCACTAATGGGCCTTATTCTGCTGCCATCAGCTTTTTACGGCGATGGCAGAGAATAAGGCTGCGGGGCCGGCCCCCACCCCATCCCCCCGGCTACCGGAGGTAGCTGAGGGGTTGGGGCAGTGTGTGAGGTCCGTCCCGGCCCCCCCCCCTTACCGACGATCGCCGCTATTAACGTTATAGCGGCGACCTTCGGTAAATGAGAGTACCGGTGCCGCCGCCACCTTTCATCTCCCCCCGCCGTGAATCTACGGCGGGGGGAGATGAAATAAGTATCCCCCAGACCTCAGATCAGACCCCCCTAGTGCCCCGATAACTAACCCCCCTCCCCCGGCGGCCATCATTTCCAAGATGGCCGCCGCTATCGCTGTGAACCGACTAACGTCGGTTCACAGCGATTAAAAGGTTAAAATGAATGAAAGCCCCATGCTCTCCGCCACCGGAGGTAGCGGAGAGCATGGGGCAGTCATCGGGGACCCCCCTGTGGGGTCCCGGTACAAGCGATCAGCGGTATATACTATATACCGCTGATCGCTTGTGCCATGTGCTCCCGGCACTTTTTATCCCCTGTCACCATGAATGATTGGTGACAGGGGATAAAAAGTGATGTCCCCCCACCCCCCAAGTCGCCCCCCACCCCCACTGTCACCCCCGTCCCCCAGTCACCCCCCCCTTCCCCATATACTCACCGGATCGACGGAGCTCCTTCCTCCTCGACGTCCTGGCTGGTTATGAAGTGCGCATGCGCTTCACAACCAGCCAACTCTGAAAATTTAAAGTGACAGAGACCAATTTGGTCTCTGTCACTGAACTATGATTACTGAGATAGAAAATATCACAGTAATCATAGTAATACAGTGAAAATGAATATGTAAAGTACAAAAAGTGACAAACATACAAAAAAATAAAACACACACTTTTTATTATAGTAATAATTGCAGTTTACTCCCAAATTACCCCTAACCCCTCCCCAGATTACCCGTAACCACCGCACGTTGCCCGTAACCACCGCACGTTGTCCGTAACCACCGCACGTTGCCCGTAACCACCGCACGTTGTCCGTAACCACCGCACGTTGCCCGTAACCACCGCACGTTGTCCGTAACCACCGCACGTTGCCCGTAACCACCGCACGTTGCCCGTAACCACCGCACGTTGCCCGTAACCACCGCAAATTGCCAGTGACCCCCTCCAGATTGCCCGTAACCACCCCAAATTACATGTACCCACCCCAGATTACCTATAAGTACTTCAGTTTATCAGTAACAATCCCAGATTGTCTGTAACCCTTCCAGGTTGCACATAACCCCCCCAGGTTCCCCGTAATCATGCCAGATTACATGTAACCCCCCCAGATTGCACGTAACCACTGCGCGTTGCCTCTGACCACGCCACAATGCCTCTGACCACGCCACAATGCCTCTGACCACGCCACAATGCCTCTGACCACGCCACAATGCCTCTGACCACCGCACGTCGCCTCTGACCACCGCACCTTGCCTCTGACCACCCCAAATTGCCAATGACCCCCTCCAGATTGCGGTGCCCATGTCAGATTACAGGTACCCACCCCAGATTGCCTATAAGAACTTCAGTTTATCCGTAACCACCCCACATTGCCCGTAACCACCCCACGTTGCCCGTAACCACCCCAGATTGTCAGTAAGCACTGCAGGTTGCGCGTAACCACCCCACGTTGCCCGTATCCACCTCAGATTGTCTGTAAGCACTGCAGGTTGCCCGTAACCAGCCAACGTTGCCTGTAACCACCCCAGATTGTCTGTAAGCATTGCAGGTTGCCCGTAACCACCCCACGTTGCCCGTATCCACCCCAGATTGTCTGTAAGCACTGCAGGTTGCCCGTAACCACCCCACGTTTCCCGTAACCATCCCAGATTGTCTGTAAGCACAGCAGGTTGCCCGTAATCAGCCCACGTTGCCCGTTACCAGCCCACGTTGCCTGTAACCAGCCCACGTTGCCTGTAACCAGCCCACGTTGCCTGTAACCAGCCCACGTTGCCTGTAACCACCCCACGTTGCCTGTAACCACCCCACGTTGCCGTAACCACAGCAGGTTGCCCGTGACCACCACACGTTGCCCATAACCACCACACATTGCCCGTAACCACCCCGCGTTGCCTGTAACCACCCCACGTTGCCTGTAACCACCCCAGGTTGCCGTAATCACAGCAGGTTGCCCGTGACCACCCCATGTTGTCCGTAACCACCCCAGATTACCTGTAACCACCTCAGGTTGCCCATAACCACCCCTGGTTGCTTGTAACCACCCCACATTACCTGTAATCTAATTTTTTTTATCTTATTTTAGTAACTGCGCTATTCTAATAACCATTACTAGCTGCGGTTTTGCTCCTGTAAATCGGCGCTCCTTCCCTTCTGAGCCCTGCTGTGTGCCCATACAGTGGTTTATGCCCACATATGGGGTACCGTTGTACTCAGGAGAACCTGCGTTACAGATTTTGGGGTACGTTTTCTCTCCTGTTCCTCGTCAAATTGAGAAATTTCAAACTAAACCAACATATTATTGGAAAAATTCGAGTTTTTCATTTTTACTGGCCAATTTTGAATACTTTCCTCTAATACCTGTGGGGTAAAAATGGTCACCACACCCCAAGATGAATTCTTTGAGGGGTGCTCTTTCCAAGATGTGGTGACTTTTGGGGGGAATCTATTCTGCTGACACTACAGGGGCTCAGCAAACGCACCTGGCGCTCAGAAACTTCTTCAGAAAAATCTGCACTGAAAATGCTAATTGGCGCTCCTTCCCTTCTGAGCCCGGCTGTGTGCCCATGCAGTGGTTTATGCCCACATATGGGGTACCATTGTACTCAGGAGAACCTGCGTTACAAATTTTGGGGTACTTTTTTCCTCTTGTTCCTCGTGAAATTGAGAAATTTCAAACTAAACGAACATATTATTGGAAGAATTCAAGTTTTTCATTTTTACTGTCTTCTTTTGAATACTTTCCTGTAATACCTGTGGGGTCAAAATGGTCACCACACACCAAGATGAATTCTTTGAGGGGTGTACTTTCCAAAATGGGGTGACTTATGGGGGGTTTTCTCTCTGCTGACACTACAGGGGCTCTGCAAACGCACCTGGCGCTCAGAAACTTCTTCAGCAAAATCTGCATTGGAAAAGCTAATTGGCGCTCCCTTCCTTCTGAGCCCTGCTGTGTGCCCATACAGTGGTTTACACCCACATATGGGGTACCGTTGTACTCAAGAGAACCTGCATTACAAATTTTGGGGTGCTTTTTGTCTCATATTCCTTTTGAAAATGAGAAACTTTAATCTAAACGTATATATTATTGGAAAATTTAAATTTTCAATTTTTTTACTGCCTAATTGTGAATACTTTCCTCCAGCCCCTGTAGGGTTAAAATGCTCATTATACCCCTAGATTAATTCTTTAAGGTGTCTAGTTTCCAAAATGGGGTCACTTATGGGGGTTTTCAGGATACCAGACTTCTAAATCCATTTAAAAAAAGAACTGGTCCCTAAAAAAATCAGTTTCACGAAAATGTGATAATTTGCTGATAAATTTCTAAGCCCCATAACACCCTAAAAAAGTAAAATATGTTTACCAAATTATGCCAGAATAAAGAAGACATATTGGTAATGTGACTTAGTAACTAATTTATGTGCTACGACTTTCTTTTTTTAGAAGCAGAGAATTTCAAAGTTCATAAAATGCAAATTTTTTAAATTTTTCATGATATTTTGATGTTTTTCACAAAAAACACACAAAGTAGTGACCAAATTTTGCCACTAACATAAAGTGCCATATGTCACGAAAAAACAATCTCAGAATCGCTAGCATACGTTAAAGCATCACTGAGCTATGAGAGCATAAAGTGAGACAGGTCAGATTTTGAAAAATTAGCCTGGTCATTAAGGCCCAAACTAGCTGCAGCACAAAGGGGTTAAAGAGCATGTTATTAGATTGGAAAAACAAAACTTTTTTTTCACTCAATTTTATTTTTTGTTTTAATGCACAGTATGTGAGCATAGCCTTAATGTTTCTATTGGCAGTTAATAGAGATGAGTAAATCATGAGCACACTCAGGTTTTTCCGAACCCAAGCTTGCGGATTTTGATTACCGGTGGTTGAAGAGGTTGGATGCAGCTGTAGGGAGTCCTGGAAAACATGGATACAGCCTATAGCTATGTTCACAATTTTCGCAATAATCACAACGGTTGTTGCCAATTTTCAACAACGGCCATGATTACTACGGAACTTATGTAGTGCTGCCGTCTATGGAATCCCGGCCAGAGTCTATACATTTAGTACGCACTCCGACCGGGATCCCTAGAGGCGTGGCAAAAAACAGACCTGTCAACTTTCTGTGGCTACTATTCACTGAAAAGTGGCTGCAGAGAACCTGTCAGTGCACACAATGGAGCATGTGACTCCAGCGAAGTGGGATGCAGGCGCACACAGATGCGCCTGCATCCCAATTCATCAGGAGTGAAAATCGCCCGGCTGGTACTGCAGAATCGGCCGGGTTGATCTTCTATGACACCGGCCATGATTGAGTTTCGCTCATCTCTCATAGTAAAACTTTAAAATTTTAAAAAATTACATAACCTGGATAAATCTGGTATCCCTTTTATTTGTGGTATCCCTAAATTTCTTCATTGTCAGAATTGTTCATTTTCCCTGTATGCCTATAAATCTACTGACCCAAAGGAAAAATCTATAATGTTATTTTTGCTGTATGATAAATAGCGTAAATTTTATTTGCAAAAAAACCCCAAAAAACTAGTTATCGCTTATCAAAAGATAACCAATAATATATATGAACCCAAAATTGTATAATTGTCTTCCAAAATAAGGGAAAAGAAAGTTACAAAGCTTGGAAGGTGACTATGGGAACAATAAATAAATACCTGGTCCTTAGGTCTATAATGAGTGCCAAGGGAAGGGGTTAAATAATTACTGTCTGGCATTTTGACTAATAGGTGGTCTATCAGACAGATTACTACAATGCTGTGCCTTATAGATATATACTATTTATGCGTACTCTTCCACATCTAAAAATGGGGTCTGACTATAGAGTAAAGTAATTTAGCTATACATCAACATTCCTCTTTAATTTGTATTTGAACAAGGTTCAGTGAAAAGCTATAGCAACTCAAAATATTTATTGGTTGGTGGGAATCAAATTACCATATACTTTCTGTAACTACTATCATCCCTCCTGCTGTTATATATGAAAACATACTGCAACATACTGTATATGATTCTATTTCCACTTTGCTTTGAACAATATAAGTTCGAATCAAAGCTTGATTTCTGAATATCTCTTCTTAACACAGTTAAAACTGACCTTTGGTTCAGTGCAAGGTTACATTTTCCGCTACATAGTGCATTTGGTATTTGACGTCTTAGCGATTGCACTAATAATCCCTAATGAGCAAGTTTTCTGAGCATCATTTTAAAACTTGATTTATTTTTTCATCTGTAGTTGCATGAGCGGATATAATTTGAAAAGCCTTAAAAATAAAGCTAAGTATGTTTTTATTCATATAAGCAGCCGGGTAAACTGATCATCAATTTACTAGGACATATAAATGAGACATTTGTGCCTCACGTTTCTCAGAAATTTCATTTATAATAAGGAAAATATGCAATAAGTACACTCTCATTTCATCTTCAACACAGTCGGGTCCTGCTTTCTTTTGCCAGCTGCTTGTTCTATACATAATTCCATATTTAATAAATAAGATATTAGGAACTAGAACAGAGCATGCAAATCCAATTTTGTGATTTGAGAACATTTTCTCTGATTTGTGCCCAGCATGGGATGGAAACCAAAAGAATCAACTGTAATTAGTCAATAGAATAGGTAAAGTTCTGACTCTGTGTAGTGTAACAAATGCAATCATCTAATAGCTCTAGGTGGCCAGTCTTCATGTACAGTGGGTAATGGATGTTTTTTTTATTGCCAGATCTGGTGCTATACCATGTATAAGGAGATTACATGATTTGGAAAATTTATTCAAAGTGGAATAGTTGGATACAGACGAATAGCTTTCTTCATTCATGGACCATGTACTTTCTTATGTCACATGTATTTGTTCTTATGTTAAACCATTTAAAAAAAATCTTGACAGTGTGGCAGGATGTATAACTCTGCTGAAAGTTGTCACAATGATGATGGAATATCACTGGCATTAAGGGGTGCATTATTTTGCAATAATGTTTATGTAAGATAAGATAATCCTTTAGGCTGGGTTCACACGCTGTAACTGTGCGGCTGTATTTTTTATGCGGCTGTAAATGTGCGGGTGAAACTCCGGCCGTGGGAAAAAATAGACATGCGGCTCAAAACATACGGTCATTTACTTGGAAATCTGGTTCAACTAAAAATAACAAATAAAATGTTAAGAAAGTGATGCAAACACCTCTGGATGCATCTGGGAAAGCAGGGAACACAGTTTACATGAATCGCTATTACCGGGGTTTGCGATCCTCTGCACTATAGCCGATGTGTCTCATGGTTAATATATTGAATTAATAAAACACATTTTCTGTCTAATAAAGTCCCTTTTATTGTTCAATAATTAAATGTAAACGATTCCATCATTTTGCAATTAAATATACTGTTAAAATAAATATATATATATAAATAAATGTATATTTATATATATATTTATTTTTTGACAGTATATTTAACTGCACAATGATGGATTCGTTAGAATGAAATTATTGACCAACGAAACTGAATTTATTTCAACGAAAATGTGTTTTCTTAATTAAATATTAATTAGTACAGGAAACTCCATAAGCCGTTAATTCATATGCCGGCAATAGAGCATTCTGTACTAATCATCACTTAACTTTAATGAAAACATCAAATGTTTCTTCTAATTATGTTATGACAATAGCATTATTAGAAGAATCATTTAGAATTATATGTGCGCTCAGCTGATTGGCTGATCGGCTGAGCGCACATATAATGAGCCGGTCCGCAGCACAGTGACTTCATTGTGCTGCGGACCAGCGAAGAGACAACATCGGGGTGAGTATAGAGCTCTCCCCACCCCCTCCCCAGCACTGCACCCCTCCCAGCAAGGAAAGGGGGGTCACTTAACCCCTTCCTTGCTGGGATGGGTGCAGTCTGACATCAGTCTGGCCCCCAGGGGGTTAAGGGGGATGCAATACATCCTCCCTTAACCCCTTGGGGGTCAGACTGTAAGCAGCGATCTGTAAAGATGCTGCATACTGTAAGGTGCACAACACCGCTCACAATGATGGGTGTTGTGCTCCTGTTTGTGTGTTTTTTGTGTGTTTCTCCCTTTTTGTTTTTCAGATATCGGTATCCTGGGGATTACGTCGGATTCCGTGGACTACGTCGATGACCAGCGTTTTTTTAATGTTTTTTTTAATAAAATGGTCAATGAGGGGTGTGGGGGTGTTTTTATTTGAATAAAAAAATTTGTAAACTTGTGTCTTGTCTTTATTTCTTTACTTTATAGACTTAGTAGTGGAAGCCGTCTAATAGACAGAATCCATTACTAAGTTGGGGCCTAGTGTTAGCCGGTATAAAATGGCTAACACTAACCCCCTATTATTACCCCAGTACCCAATGCCACCAGGGGTACTGGGAAGAGCCGGGTGCCAGTGGTCCCGGAGCGTCAAAATTGGCGCTCCTGGACCGGGCGGCAGCAGGCTGGTAAGATTTAGGCTGGGGAGGGCCTAAACCAATGGCTCTTCCCACCCTGGTGTTACCAGGCTGCTGTCGTTTGGTTTTTAACCCGGCTGGTTATAAAAATAGGGGGGACCCTATGCGTTTTTTTTTTAATTATTTATTTATTTAAAAAAAAAAAACGCATAGGGTCCCCCCTATTTTTAGAACCAGCCGGGTTAAAAACCAAGCGACAGCAGCCTGGTAACACCAGGGTGGGAAGAGCCATTGGTTTAGGCCCTCCCCAGCCTAAATCTTACCAGCCTGCTGCCGCCCGGTCCAGGAGCGCCAATTTTGACGCTCCGGGACCACTGGCACCCGGCTCTTCCCAGTACCCCTGGTGGCATTGGGTACTGGGGTAATAATGGGGGGTTAGTGTTAGCCATTTTATACCGGCTAACACTAGGCCCCGACTTAGTAATGGATTCCGTCTATTAGACGGCTTCCACTACTAAGTCTATAAAGTAAAGAAATAAAGACAAGACACAAGTTTACAAATTTTTTTATTCAAATAAAAACACCCCCACACCCCTCATTGACCATTTTATTAAAAAAAACATTAAAAAAACGCTGGTCATCGACGTAGTCCATGGAATCCGACGTAATCCCCAGGATACCGATATCTGAAAAACAAAAAGGGAGAAACACACAAAAACACACAAACAGGAGCACAACACCCATCATTGTGAGCGGTGTTGTGCTCCTTACAGTATGCAGCATCTTTACAGATCGCTGCTTACAGTCTGGCCCCCAAGGGGTTAAGGGAGGATGTATTGCATCCCCCTTAACCCCCTGGGGGCCAGACTGATGTCAGACTGCACCCATCCCAGCAAGGAAGGGGTTAAGTGACCCCCCTTCCTTGCTGGGAGGGGTGCAGTGCTGGGGAGGGGGTGGGGAGAGCTCTATACTCACCCCGATGTGTCCTCTTCGCTGGTCCGCAGCACAATGAAGTCACTGTGCTGCGGACCGGCTTATTATATGTGCGCTCAGCCGAACAGCTAAATGTTCTAAATGTTTCTTCTAATAATGCTATTGTCATAACATAATTAGAAGAAACATTTGATGTTTTCATTAAAGTAAAGTGATGATTAGTACAGAAAGCTCTATTGCCGGCAATATGAATTAACGGCTTATAGAGCTTCCTGTACTAATTAATATTTAATGAATAAAACACATTTTCTTGGAAATAAATACAGTTTCGTTGGTCAATAATTTATTTCTAACGAATCCATCATTGTGCAATTCAATATACTGTCAAAAAATAAATATATAGATAAATATACATTTATTTATATATCTATTTTTTTTAACAGTATATTTAATTGCAAAATGATGGATTCGTTAGAAATAAATTATTGATCAACGAAAGTGTCTTGATTACAAAGAAAATGTGTTTGATTAATTTAATATATTAACTATTAGAGGCATCGGCATTCGGCATCATTGCCGGCTATTTTTGAAGTACTCCGTACGGACCGCCTGTCAATCCACGGCAGCATATTCAGCCACAAACAATGGTCTTGTTCATTTTTTACGGGTCCGTTTACGATAGGGCCGTAGATTCATACATAGTGTGCACTGTGCAGCCGCATATCCTATACTTCCAAGCATACACACGAACCACCAAAAATACCGCCGCACAATTACAGCCGCAAATACAGCCGCACTCTTACAACGTGTGAACCGAGCCTTAATAGTCCCACCATGGGGAAATGCAGTGTGTTACAGCAGCATAGATATTACACATAGAAAAAGCTAAAAAGGTAAAGTAAAGGCATTACGATTAAAGTAGACAAGGAGAAGAAAAGGTAAAAAAGATATAATAAAAAAATTAGACTATTTTAGTTCTTTTTGAGTGATCTCTGCATAGGTCGGTTTTGGTTGTACAGCCTAACCGCTGCAGGAAGGAAGGACTTCCGATATTGCTCCTTCTCGCACTTTGGGTGAATTAAACGGTCACTGATAGTACTGTCTCGTGTATAGGATGGGAGTCATTCTCCAGTATGGAGCTGACCACTGACAAAATTCTTCGCTCCCCCACCACCTGCACCGGTTCCAGGGGGCTTTCAAGGACAGAGCTGGCCCTTCTGATCAGCTTGTCCAGTTTGTTCCTATTGCTGGTTGATATGCCCTTTCCCCAGCAGGCTACTCCGAAGAAGATGGCTGATGCCACTACAAAGTTAAAGAAGGTCCTAAGAAGTGCCCCCTGGACTCTTAAAGGCCCTCAGCCTCCTGAGCAGGTAGAGCTTGCTGTGGCCCTTTCTGTACAGTGTATCCATGTGATCAGCCCAGTCTAGCTTATTATTGAGGACCACACCCAGATATTTATACATGTTCAGGCTGGGTTCACACTACGTATATTTGAGGCTGTATAGCAACCAAAACCAGGAGTGGATTGAAAACACAGAAAGGCTCTGTTCACACAATGGTGAAATTGAGAGGATGGCCGTCATTTAATGGCAAATATTTGCTGTTATTTTAAAACAACGGCTATTATATTGAAATAATGGCAGTTATTTACCGTTATATATGACGGCCATCCACTCAGTTTCAACATTGTGTGAACAGAGCCTTTCTGTGTTTTCAATCCACTCCTGGTTTTGGTTGCTATGAGGACCTGACATGAGGACCAAATACAGCCTCAAATATACGTAGTGTGAACCCAGCCTTACTGTGTCAATGTCCGTCCCTTGGATGTCCACTGGACTTGGAGGAAATTTGCGCTTGCGGAAATCCACCACCATCTCCTTGGTCTTTCCAGCATTAATCCTCAGGTGGTTCCGCTGGCACCAATCAACAAAATCCCTGTTCACCTCTCTGTACTCCTTTAGTCTTCACTTGTGTTGCCTACTATTGCAGAGTCATCAGAGTACTTTTGTAAGTAGCAGGTAGGTGAGTTGTACCTGAAGTCTGCAGTGTACAGTGTGAAGAGGAAGGGAGCAAGAACTGTACCCTGAGGTGCCCCCTTATTACAGATTACAGTATCTGACACACAGTCGTTGGCTCTCACACACTGAGGTCGATTTGAGAGGTAGTCTAGGATCCAGTTTGAGAGATGGAGATCCACTCCAACAAAGGCCAGATTGTCTCTCAGTAGCCTCGGCTGTATGGTGTTAAAAGCACTGGAGAAATCGAAGAGCATTATTCTCACAGTGTTCCCCGGTTTCTCTAGGTGAGAAAGAGCTTTGTGTAAAAGGTGGATGATGGCATGATCCACCCCAATGCCCGGCCGATAAGCAAACTGGAGAGGGTCCATGGCTAGGCTGACTAGAGGGCGGAGATATCTGAGAACCAATCTCTCCAAGACCTTCATCAAGTGCAATGTCAGTGTTACAGGTCTATAGCCGTTCAGGTCCCTTGGATGTGGTGTCTTTGGAACTGGTACCACACATGATGATTTCCACAGTTGTGGAACCATTTCTAGCTTCGGGCTCATATTAAACACATATGTAATAATACCACACAGCTGGTCCCCACAAGTCTTAAGTAGCCGGGCACTGATGCCATCTGGCCCTGCAGCCTTTCCAACCTTGATATTTCTTGAGTTCCTTTCTCACCTGGGCACTTGTGAAGATCAGCCTGGAGTCAGATGACTGTCACATTCACTGATCTGGAGGTGAGAGCTCCCAGCAGGAGGTGAGGTCACTGTTAGTGTAGGAGAGGGGACTGATGAAGAATGGTTAGGTGGTAGGTGGTACATGTTAAATTAACATGTATATAACTCCAGTATTTGTAGCAAACTGTGGACCAAAGCATCATACTGCCACTCTCTTGTCTTCCTCTAATAGTGCATCTTCTTTAGGTAAGTACTGCACACACATTGTTAAACTTGATTATTAGACTCATTAGACCAGGCCACCTTTGTCCACTGCTTCATGGTCCAGTTCTAATGTTCATGTTCTTATTGTAGGTGCCTTTGGTGGTGGAAAGGGCTCAACTTGGACATTATAACTGGTTAAAATTTACTTAGCCAGTGATCTGTGTAATAATTGTACATCCAATTGTTCCCAACTAGATTTCAAGTAGTTGCCTCTGCTTTCTCAGAGAAGATAGTCAAAACTAAATGAAAAAGGTTTGTTAGAGCTTTTGTTTCTTATATTTGATTTACATGTAATTTTTCTAACCACTTATCCAATAATGATGCCCGAGACACCATAAATAATTGGTGATATCATCAGGAAATGAAGACCGGTATTATTAAAAATATAAACATATCAGTAATAAATATTATCGTCACACCTTGACCACTACCATTATCTTGACTAATACCATCATACTATAACTACAGAAAATACACTGCACAAAGACCAGCATCTCCCCACAGACTCTGGGATTATAGTGCAGTTACATTCAGTTATAGGTTGCATTTTATCTGATTGGAGTCGTTCACTTTTTCTTTTCTTCCCTGGCCATCATGAGCACTTCTCCTGGTGACAACTCATTTCTGCAGAATCTGTCAAACATTTTAGTATCATTAGAATGGGTAACATGAGGGGAATTGTACCCCTTCATATTACTGAATCAGTGGTCTGAAAGCAAACAAATAACCAGTGACAAACAAACACAGGAATATAGGTAAAAATTTACTTTTACTAATTACATCTGACACACATGAAAAGATAATTAAATGCTATACAAAGGATCCTACCTTGTGTAAATGGTATGTTATACAGAGAAACAGGGAGAGCTGGGTAGGTGCACCCTGACTGGATGATGTGATATGGCCTGCCTTTTGGGGTACCCACCTCTTTAACAGGGTGGCCCAAAGTATAATGACAGTTCCTTCCTCATCTAAGTTCAGGAAAAAACAAAAAAACAGTGAGCATAGTGAAGGATAACAATCATCCTCCACTAATTAATGACACATGATGTCCCTAGAAAAGTACTTAACCGCCATGATGCCCCTAGCGATGTAGTTTACCCTCATGATGCCCCTAATGCATCTAAGGTAGTAAACCCTAGCTCCCAGAAACAAAAACACAGACGACACAATGGTGATGTATTAAAAAGTGTCTATCGACGAACAACCTCTTTTATTGATAAAACATACCAATGGTCAGGATTGTGGTTTTTGGTCACATCACATCCCACAAAACATGGAATAAAAAGGAATCAGAAAGTTACCCAATAATAAAATTGATAAAAACTACACATAAGCACACAACAAATATGCTGCACACAGCTCTATACACAGAAATATACAACATTTACAGGGTAGAAAAGCACACAGCTCTATAGTAGTAAAGCATACAGCCTGACACCACATACACAGCCCACAACCCCCCTCCTTTCTCTCTGCCCTGACTGCTGCTACTGACGTGGAGAGGGTAAGTCTGACAAAAATCACTCCTTTAGTAGAGAAGACGAGGGGAGTCACATGATTTCTGCAGGGCCCAGAAATGAGACGTGAAAGAACAGGCCAAACTGATGCCTGCTCATTCTACATAAAACTAAAGGAGAACAACTTCTATAGCAGTACAAAGACCCGCACAGCAGCAGCCACTGGACACAAACACTGAATTCACTGGGTGGGTGCGAGGAGACACCTGGTCTAAAGAATTCCATGAGATTTTTCCACCCTCTAAGTTTCTTCCCCACACACACATACTACGTCACTTCCCCCTACATCAGTTATTGAGGGAGAGTTGGGAGGCTTCCATTCATATTGGGCCCAGCTATGAACATCATTACAGTGCCATTTTTATGTCTTTAGGCATGATTAGATTATCATACAGAAGAAGGAACTCCTAACTGCCTGTTATTGGTTTCCCTTTTTTCAGTAAAGGGTTAAAGGCTAAGGGAATGCAGGTTCTGACTGACTAATAATTTGTATAATTTAATAGTAATCCACAAAGAACATATAACTGGAAATTTTCATTATTTTTTCAATAATGTAATTTTTTTTTTAAACTGAATAATACTAATACTGCTGATATAGAAAATGAATACAGTACTGACATTAGACGGCATAAGATTACTGGTCTGTTTACATACAGACAGGTATTTCAATTAATTTTCTGCTCTCTGGAAGTTATACGTTTCCTTATCTTACCATTGCAGCCAAAAGATGGCAGCAGTCGACTATTAATAAAGAATATGAGAAATATTTCAAGTCACACTTCTTAATTAAAACTAAATTGTGTTTAAAGAAGATAATGTCAATAGAAGCTATGTGATGCTTGAAAAAATTGTTCCCATCCTCTTAATGGTTTAATTGACAAACATGTAACTGTGTAAATTGTCTGAATATATAAATGCTTGTGTCTAAACACCATTCAACTGTGTCACGCCTGCTAATCTATTACACATGTTGAGTTACACTCAAAGAGAAAAAATAAACAGCCTCGGAATAAATACATAAATATGTTCTGTTGTGTTCTTACTTTCATAACACTATTTGTCATTTGCTTCTAATTATTGAAAGCCGTGGCCATTTGAGCATATTATTATTAGGTTCTACCCCAAACATTCATACATACACAAAGCTCTTGCTAGAAGTTTAGAATCGTCAATAGAATCAATAACATGTCTAATGAAAAGACTATCTTTCACAGATAGCGTATTTGTTCATCACGTTTTGTACCTAGTCGTTCCATAATCCAATATATTGTTTTGCAAACACTGTAAATAATAGTGTGAATCTACTTTTCATGAGAATACGTATGAGATTATAGGAAGAAACTTTTTTTCCCCATTTAAAAAAAAAAATAGAATAAATGAAGAGTGTGTCTATATATATATATATATATATATATATATATATATATATATATATATATATATATATAGGCTTAAGTAACCAGTGAAACAAATAATAGTACAAAGCATTGTAAATGGCTTTATGCATTAAAATGAGACATACTTTCTACAGCATACAATCATACATTATATAGGTGTGCATGTAGTGAAACTGCTTACTCCTGGGCGAGGGCAGTTTTGTTGGATTTCTATAAGTGAGGCAACGTGACCTGTAAAAACTGAAGGCTGCATTTAAATGTACTATATGCCCCTTTCCCAGGTGTCTAGTAGGGGGATCACCCCAGCGCCATGCGATAACGGAGGGGAGGTCCCTTCTCCTCACCGGGCCGGGGCTCAGTATCCCATTGACACTGATCCCGGCTTGGTAATCGATGTATCTGGTCTGCTACAGACCAGAGTAATACAGTAATTATCTAATCGATCATTGCTGTATTAAGTATACTGAAGTGATCTCAAAGGGAGATCACTGCAGTAATACTAAAAGTCCCCCAGGGGGACTAAAAGTTACAGTAATACAGTAAAAGAAAAAAAATCCCCTCCCCTAATAAAAGTTTGAATCACTCCCCTTTTCCCATTTTATAAATAAAAAGAAACAAATAAATAAACATACATGTTTGCGTGCATAATCGCCCCAACTATTAAATTATCACATTCCTGATCTTGCATGGTAAACGGCGTAATCGCAAAAACCCGCCAAATTGCGGATTTCTTGACTCATCAAATCCAAAAAATTGTAATAAAAAGTGACCATACAGTTGCATATACGCAATCAAGGTACCAATAGAAAGAACACATCATAACGTAAAAAATGATACCTCACAAAGCCCCATAGACCATAGATTAAAAGTGTTATAAGGATGGGAATAGAGCAATTTTAAACACATTTAGGTTTTTTTTTTTTTTAAAGGTAAATTTTTTAAAAGCAGTCAGGTAAAATAAAAGTGATATAAATGACATATCGGTGTAATTGTACTGACTCAAGGAACATACATTACATGTCAGTTTTACTAAAGAACGAATGGCGTAACACGTAAATCCCAAAATGAAAACAAATTCCACATTTCACTGCGCAAATAATTTTCTTTTCTGGTTTCACAACATATTGTATTGAAAAATTAAGTCTGCCATTACCAAGTACAATTAGTGGCTCAAAAAAATAAGGATTCATGTGGGTCTGTAGGTGGAAAAATGCAAGCGCTATGGCCTTTTAAACAAGATGAGAAAAACAAAAATGCAAAAACAAAAATTAGCCTGGTCCTGAAGGGGTTAAAGTAGACTGGCTCTACTAGAATGGCTTGCCAGAATGGGCCACCCCCGTTATTGCTGTCTGTCCGGGTACTGTATGTCAGACAGCTAGGGATCTCTCAGTAACTGTGAATCCCAGTGACCTAGCATTTCACCTGAATCCCATGATTGTGCTACTCCCCTGATGTAAATAAAGCTGTGGCCATCTTAAAGGCGTTATTTCATAGTCTGTGTTTATTATTGTTGGAGTTGCTTCAAGGGGATGTGAGTTTCTATCCAGGGCTGTATTAACAGCTGCTGCTGCCCTAGGCACTAAACCTGAAGACGCCCCATCTTCACTCACCAATTAGCATCATGATTTTCTAGATTTTAAACATCATATTGATATCTGATCAGTCTTACCACCATACATCTCACCTTTACCATCTTGGACAATCCCACATTCTACACATGTTATACACTGATACACTGCATATAGACTCTCACACTCAATAGTACAGCATATGTCAAAACAACTTCTACCATCCTTGGAAGTGAAATTGTTTTATGGATAGACATATTTATAGGAATGACATCTTCTATGGCCACATCTATTAAACTCTTTACAGAGCTATCAATGAAAATAGTGGTTTGGGGATATTTTCAATGTAGCTAGGATAAAACATGAATTACAGAGACTGACCTTTCTTTATACACAAATATACACTCATTATTTAAAACCTTAGTCATGGTGTCGTCCTGATATAACACGGGCAGCTTCTTTCTGACAATATTTATTATTTGCTTGTACTCATGGTAATAAATCTCACAAAGCAACACCAACAAGGAGTGCTAACTAATAGCACCTTAGGGATCCATAACAAATCACAGCACAGATGTCTTTAGGAAAGTAAAAACATCACTTTTACTAAATCTTCAAAATTCAGATCGCCACCAACAAACAGCACAAAGTATACACTAATCACAGATAAATAAACCTGAAACAAAGAGGGATAAACAAATAAGTGTCACCCAGTCTCAGACTAGGGTACCTGGGGCCCAGCAGAGGAAATTATCCTGGAGGCCCACCAATTAGAAACAATTGAGAAGCGACAGGCTGACCTGGTTCCATCCTGCATTCATCTGGATTCAGGATGTTTATGACTACTTTGTAAAGTTTTCAGTTGAACTACAACTCTCAGAAGGCCCAACATGAGGGCGTTCTGAGAAGCTCTTTGGGTATTCCTAAGAAACCCTTTAATACATGATGGCTGCAATCTGTGGGTCACAGCCATCAGCCCTGAAGGTCCAGCACTGAATCATTCTATAGCCCCAGCAGATATAAGGATTGTCTGCTCAGTGTAGTACAACTTCCAGCATATCCTGAGGTTTGCAGACTGTCAGTAAATGCTGGGAGTTGTACTCTTTCCAGCGTTTGTAGTTAGAGCCAGGTTCTTAGGTGCATTGTACACTTGATGGTTTTTGGGAAATCAATATTCATTGTTCTGTGGTGGCTCAGTGTGTGAAAGTGACCCCAAAACAGCACTAATAGGGGGTACTAAGAATGTCAGTATATTAGAAACATAGATTATTGCCACACTTTCACCATATAAAGACTAATACCACCATGCTATTGTTAAAATCTAGCATACCAAGAGCAATAATAACATAATTTAACCCTTTGAGGACCAGGCCCAAAATGACCCAGTGGACCGCGCAAATTTTGATCTTAGTGTTCTCGTTTTTCCCTCCTCCTCTTCTAAGAGCTCTAGCACTCTCAGTTTTCTATCTACAAGCCATGTAAGTGCTTGTTTTTTTACAGGAATAGTTGTACCGTGTAATGGCGTCATTCATTCTACCATAACATGTATGATGGAATTCCAAATATATTATTTATGAAGATATAAATAGGTGAAATCGTAAGAAAGAATGCAATATGGTAACGTTTGGGGGGTTCCTGTGTCTACGTAATGCACTATATGGTAACAGCGACATGATACAATTATTCTATAGGTCAGTCCGAACACAACCATATGCAGGTTTACACAGATTCTCTAATGTTATATATATATTTTTTTATGAAATCCTTTTTTTTGGCAATTAAATATTAATAAAATGGGCCTATTGTGACGCTTATAACGGTTTTATTTTTTCACCTATGGGGCTGTATGGGGTGTCATTTTTTCCGCCATGATCTCTAGTTTTTATTAATACCATATTTGTGAAGATCGGACGTTTTGATCACTTTTTATTGATTTTTTTTAATATATAATGTAACATAAAATCGGTAATCCGCGCACTTTTTCCCCTCTTTTCGTGTACGCCGTTTACCGGTCGCAATGACGCTTGTTATATTTTAATAGATCGGACAATTACGCACGCTATGGTATATTATATGTTTATCTATTTATTCATTTTTATATGTTTTATTTATATAATGGGAAAGGGGGGTGATTTAGACTTTTATTGGGGGAGGGGTTTTGGGGTAGTGTGTTAGTGTTTTGAACTTTTTTCTTTTTACACTTTTGAAGTCCCTTTGGGGGACTTCTACATACATTACTTTGATTTATACACTGATGAGTGCTATGCCATAGGCATAGCATTGATCAGTGTTATCGGCGATCTGCTCATTGAGCCTGCCTGTGCAGGCTCAGTGTAGCAGATCGCCGATCGGACCGCACGGAGGCAGGTAAGAGACCTCCGGAAGTCCGTTTCAACGATAGGGACCCCCGCAGTCACACTGCGGGGGTCCCGATCGGTAAGTGACAGGGGACTCCCCCTGTCACTTACACTTAAACGCCGCGGTCGCGCCGTTTAAGGGGCGGCGTTTAAGGGGTTAATGACACGCGGCAGCGCGATCGCTGCAGCGTGTCATTACCGGTGAGGTCCCGGTTGCTGATTGCAGCCGGCCCCCACCTGCTATAAAGCGCGCTCCGCTCCGGAGCGCGCTTCATAGCGGGAATAACACCCATGACGTAAGGTTACGTCATGGGTCGTCTGGGGACAGACTTCCATGACGTAACCCTACGTCCAGGGTCGTCTAGGGGTTAAGAAACAAATATTATCAACATCGCAATTACCACCATAGCATTACTAATATTCAGTATACCAAAACCATTAATACCAGCAACAAGATGGATAATACCATATAAGAAAAAATTATCACCAACATCAATACCACTATATGATTACGAAATAACATCCAGTATACGAAGACCAATAATTCCATATAAGAAACAAATATTATTGCCATACCTTTACTACCACCATAACCACCACACAGTTACTAGTACCATCACTAAAAAACATTACAAGACCAGTATCCCCCCATGCGCTGACCCATATAGAGATTGGTAATGTCTTCTCTGACCACAGTCACTCACTTTTTTTTTGTCTGTCTCATCCATCATGAAGACTCTTCCAGACCACAACTTGTCTCCACAGAATCTGCCAAACATTTTAGTTTTCTTGCTCATACAGTATAGGCATCTTCTGTAGTTAACATCTCTGCTAGGGCTACCCCCTATTAGATAGCCTAGCAACCCCCAGTAGGTAGTATCCTCCATGTAGTAGGCATCCCCTATAGGTAGTCCCCGTGCTAGCCCTCAAATAGTACTATCCCCTTTATAGTAGATATCCCCCTGTAGTTAAAGGGGTACTCCAGCAAAAAGCTTTCTCCCAGTAATTGAAACACATTACAAAGCTATATAACTTTGTAATATGCTTCAATCACATATCTGCCCCCCTTCCCTATCTTTCCCCCCTTAACCCCTCACCAGGAAGTGAAGTAAACTCATTCTTACCTAATGACTGCTGACCCCAGGCTGCTCTGTGGCAGCCATTTTGTGACAATAACATCATCAAGAGGGAGGCGGGTCTAAGCCCTGTCAAGCCAGCCTCTCTTTGTCAGATGTCTCGGGTGCTCAGCTCTGGTTGAGCAAGCTTTAAACCATCTAACAGTTTTACAGAGTCAGTTAGACATCACAGGAGACAAAGTGCATCATGGGAAAGCCAAAACTAGGAAGTGAAGAAAAAATGAAGACACCAACTGGAGCTTTAGGGACCTGAAAACAGCAGGAAATTCAAACGAAGACAGACTCAGGAGGGATGGTAAGTGGGAAAAACTATATTGATAACAGTTTTTTTTTTTTATCAGCACAGGAGTACCCCTTTAAAACCCTTGCTACCCCCCATAGTAAATACCACCAAATGTAGTATCCTCTCTGTTGTAATGTTGTAGGCCTCCTCCTGCAGGTAAGGCTCCCCGGGAGTTATATACAACCCCCCTTCCCGTAGTTAACATCTCCACAGCAGTTAGCCCCCCACCCCCAATGAAGCCATCTCCCCACACCCCCAATGAAGCCATCTCCCCACTGTAATTATAAGAAGAAAACAAAGCTCAACATACTCACCCTTCCTGAGCTCTGTTCTCTTCTGTTCCTGCTCTCTAGAGTCTCTCTCTGCGCGCCTCCGGGTGTTTTTTTGAGGAAGAATTCTGCCTGGCCACAAGAGTAATTGGCAAGGCTCTGCAATCACAGTGCTACATTTAACTACAAGCGCTTATCAGGTGCGCCTGCAGTAAAATGGACATTTGCAGCACCTACAAGGCCCGCTCGGCCGCAAGGGCTGCCAGTGATGCTGGCTTAGGGGGCCTGGTTCATGAACGGACTGGACCACTGGGCCCTGTTATGCGCTGGGTCCTGTAGCAGTTGTTATGCAGGTTCCGGGCTGGGGGCCCACTGGAGTCAGACACTGGTGTCACCATACTGCAAAAGTTTTTATGTAAGCATTTATTACAGTTCACATTGGACAGAAAAGATGGAAAGATCTTATTCTAGTCACAGAAACAAGGTATGAACACTTGTATTGTTGATCAGTTTTGTTGGGGGACATCTTTGTTATGGTATTGTTATGCATGCTTGGTCGTTGCTCTGTAATAGATATGAATCATCTCCAGAAGCTTACTCAAATTCTGATGCTTCCAAAGACTCAAATTCTAAAGAACTAAAGGTCACACAATTCAAAAAAGAAATATTATAACTGTTTTTTTTATTCTTCTTCAATATGGATCTTATCATTATGTCTGCACTTTTTTATTAATGTATATATGCTGCTCAAAAATGAAGGAATTTTCGTAAATAGTGGTATTTTTCTTCCCATAGACTTTTATTCCCTAGCTAGAATTCACTGGTTAAAGCTTTCTGTATCTGGAAAATTTTCTGTGCGTATTTGTTGTTATGCATAGATGGCAGGAGATACTATCCTGATGAAGTACAGTTTGGTACCTATATAAGTTTACTTCTACTCTCAAAAATAATCTCAATAAAAATCTCAAACCTTCCAGTACTTATCAGTAGTGATGAGTAAACATCTCAGTGTTCGGTTCGAATCCCAAACACGAACATAAAAAAAAATATATATTGTGTTCGTGATCTGTTTGTATTTGCCGAACACTCACAAACATTATGCACTTGCGTACAGATTATCAGGTGAAAAGTGTAAAATACGTAATAGCGAAGCAATTAGGTAGCATTAGTGTATCTTTTATGTGCCCGTGCGTATATGCATGCGCAATGACTTATATATTACTGTGTATATTAATTATGCTCTGCAATCTCTGGCACACAGCAGAGCCAGACAGAAAGATTAATGAAAAAAAAAAAAAAAAAAAAAAAAGAATTAGCCCTAAAAAAGACTGTTGGGTTCTTAAGTTTTAGTTCACAGAGGACGCCTGGACACTACAGGGTTAAGAAATGAATCCTTATAGTGCTTAAACACAGGATTCTGTCACCCTCCCTACACTGTCAATTTCACAATGTTTTAAGCCCTACTCGGCAGCTATCCCTCCCTACACTTACTAACTACCGCTGTAACTATTGCTGCCCAACTAAATTCAGCTGCTATCCCTGTTCATTTCACTCTCCCTACTAATCAGAAAAGACTGTGAGAAAATTTGCCTCAGCATCACGTTTTTAATCTCATGTACGTAACATTGGTTGTACAATTAGCATCATTACCTATCACAGTAGTGAACATGGCTACTACATTACCTGATGTGCCCTTCCTTCCCTATATGTTCATTGGCTCTTTCAAATCGGTGGGAGGAAACTTACGCAGTTTCATACATTGGCATGTTCGAAAATGTTCTGAAATGATCATTGTAACCATTCAGATCAAAGAACAAATTATTCATGATTGTCAAAGACGAACAATTAGCGTCATGTTCGTATGAACATATGAACATTTACGAACATGTTCGCTCATCACTACTTATTAGCTGCTGTGTGTTCTGCACAAAATGGTGTATTCTTTCCAGTCTGACATAGTGCTCTTTGCTGCCACCTCTGTCCATGTCAGGAACTGTCCAGATCAGTAGCAAATCCCCATAGAAAACCTTTCCTGCTCTGGACAGTTCCTGTTATGTACAGAGGTGGCAGCAAAAAGCACTTTCTGCAGGAAATACAGTAGCTGAAAAATACTGGAAGACTTAAAGGGGTAGTGCACCCAAAAAAAATTTCTTTCAAATCAACTGCTGCCATGAAGTGCCAGAGATTTGTAATTTACTTCTATTAAAAAATCTCAAGACTTCCAGTACTTATCAGCTGCTGTATGCCCAGCAGGAAGTGGTATTATTTCCAGTCTGGAGAGCAGGAGAGGTTTTCTATGGGGATTTGCTCCTTCTCTGGACAGTTCCTGACATGGACAGAGGAGGCAACAGAGAGCACTGTGTCAGACAGGAAAGAAAACACCACTTCCTGCTGGACACACAGCAGCTGATAAGTACTGGAAGGCTTGAGATTTTTAATAGAAGTAAATTACAAATCTCTGGCACTTCATGGCAGCAGTTGATTTGAAAGAAATTTTTTTTTGGTGCACTACCCCTTTAAGCTTTTTAAATAGAAGTAAATTACAAATCTATATAACTTTCCTACATGAGTTGATTTTTTTTTGATTTTTTTTTTAAATGTAGCTTGGACTGAAGAAAAGGAAAATAGATTTCAAATCAAGTAATTCTTCTATATACAATATACATACTGGTATGATGAGTGTCATCATGTCTATTCATTAGCATCATCATCTAACCATAAAACTTCCTGCAGATGACATGATGCTGGGATTTACAAAGAACTATGAAACCGTTCTTAGTTACGGCTGCCCTAATTACAGTGAAAAGTCATGGTGTATATATATAAAAGAAATCACAATGTACCCATAGGTCTTTTCCTTTTGGGAATTTGGAATTACTTCTTTATGCTTTATTTATAGCCCAAAAAGCACAGTATGTAACAATGTGAGAACTAATTCCCTTTCTTGAACAACATGTGTACAAGAAGACACTGTCAAAGATGATATGTTACACAGGCACAGTAAACATATGGTAACATAAGGTGATTTAAGAGGTAATTTGCATCTTTGTCTTTCATAGAATAATCTATTTACAAAAAATATAGCTAGTTTACATTAAAACTGCATTTTCTTTATCAATGTTCCTTCCTGCTAGGTATAACAACATGACAGTACATATCATTTTTAAAGAAAAACAGTGGGGAGAATGGCAATGTTAGGAATAATGTTCAGGCACCACATGCCACAGAGTTGCCATTCTGTATTTCTTATTACTACATTGTGCTTGTAGTTGCAGGTCCAGAAGACGAGAGAACAGACTCACTGTGTAGATGGTCTGGCTGGGGACAGCAAAGTGGCTGAAAGGGTCATACTAAAGTGCACATTGGTCATAAATAGAAGGGAGATGTGATGATGGCAATTGATGGAATATAGAGAATTTCTACATAAATGAGAAAAAAAATCTCCAAAATTGGCAGATTGAAGGAAGCAGGCCTCTACTGATTAGTATAAAAAGAATGTGTGGGAATTGACATTAAGGGGTGATGTGTGAGTCAGTGAACCAGGTGACTGTATTAGAGAAAACTACACTAGTTGAAAAATTTGGAAAGGGAAATTTGCATGCAGATGTTGCAACTGTGTCTGTAGATCCTACATTCATAGGTTGCCAAAATTGGCATCTAAGCTTGTTCCATTATTTTCCATTTTGGCAACCAGACAGGCCAAAGAAGGGTTGAAATCTGGGACATTTCTGGGAAAGCCTTTCTGGGGGGCAAGCATTATCTTGCTCAAAAATGCCAGTTAAAAGTCCTGTCATGAGAGGTAACAAATGGTCAGCGTACTTATAAGACACCAACAGTACAAATATTTCAGCGTTTTTAGATTCCATTTGTGTTAAAGTCTAACATTCTAACATTACTAATTATTGTTCAGTTGTCAGGACAGGGAGGTACAGACAGGACAAGACAGTGGGCCCTAAGTCTCAACCCACCCACTGTCCTTACCTACTTGCCTCAGTCGGCCCTAGGTGGCCACAGACAACCACAAAGGCGTTCCCTATGCTGTATATGTGAAACACAGAACAAGACAGACAGACAAACACAATATGGGATAGTAAACAAGCCAAGTCAAAACCAAACAGGCAGTGCAGTACAAAATCAGCAACCAAATTGGATAGTCTAAAGTCAGGCGGAAGGTCAGATAACAAGTCGAGCAATCAGAGGGAGTTAGGAAGGAAAACACAGGAATAGACACGGGGGAGCTGGGATCAGGGTATTAATCTAATAGCCAGTGCTGGGACTCTATCTCAGCTTAGTTCAATGCTTACCAAGAGCCCGGTCCAGATTCTCATTGGACCGGTGCTCTGATCCTCCAGGCTGTGGACAGGCAGAGAAACCAGTTAATCAAGCAGACCACCCAGCTGTGTAAATCAAGTCCCACAGCTTCTCAGCTTAACTCCTGCATTGCCAGGAAGCTGTTTTTCTGTTTACCTGCTGCTCTGTCACTGAAGCAAAAAAAAAAAAAAAAAGGAAGCTGGTGGATCTGCTGCATGAGTCACCAACAGAGCCCTATGGACTTCATTGACTTTAAAGGGGTTAGCAAGTGAAAATTAGTTTCTTTCAAATCAACTGGTTTCAGAAAGTTATATAAATTTGTAATATAATTTTATTTAAAAATCTCAAGTCATTTCATACTTATCAGCTGTTGTATGTCCTGCAGGAAGTGTTATTTTCTTTTCAGTCTGACACAGTACTCCCTGCTGACATCTCTGAATTGTCCAGAGCAGGAGATGTGTTCTATGGGGATTTGCTGCTGCTCTGGAGAGTTCTTGTCTCAGACAGAAATGTCAGTAGAGAGCACTGTCTCAGACTGAAAAGAAAACATTTCCTGCAGGACATACAGCACCTCATAACTACAATAAGTAAATTACAAATCTATAAAACTTTCTAAAACCTTTTGATTTGAAAGAAAAACATTTTAGCTGAATAACCCCTTTAAAGAGAGCCCCCCTCCCCCAAACTGCCGGTATTGTTCCATAACTTGCCTCAGTCCATGCCTGGTCTTCAGGGTCTGTTTGTTTCCTGGTGCTGATATTCAAGGAAAAGAAATCTTAAATTACAGCAGCCCAGAAGATGGGCCTAACTACCACTGTAGCAGCCATAGCGGCTGCTATGGGGCCCACTGCATCAGAAGGCCCAGTAGCCCACTCCTGCTATAAACTGGGCTAAATTGTCATCATTTGCAGCACCTAGTGGCCAACTGGGCCTCTCAGGTTCTGCAAATGTTTTTTTAACTGCAAGCGCTCCTGACAAGCACTTGCAGTTATAAAGTTATGACACGAACTGGAGAGAATGGAACGGCTGCACATCCCATCTATGGCTGATACTAATGCCGCCAGGCCCACATTAAAAATCAACACCAGAGTGTCTGTACATGAATTGATCAAACCATATTGCCCCGTGTACCACCGCGCAGGTCCTCCGGTCCACACGGGCCCCCACGCTAACTCCACACCGTGTCGGTCAGCGACCGCCAACCCCGCAAAGCGTGCACGTGCAGGGAAGGGAGGCCATGGAACGGCCCTGCAACCCCAATGTCACAGGACCAGACCCAAAAAGCCCCACCAAAACCCAGCCAGCACCACCGGCGGGGAAGGCTGCCCCCAAACGACACAAGTATGGATATGGTATTACACTTACCATTGCTGCTCTCACAGAATGGGGAAGACATAGGGTCCAGACATGTGAGCACAGACATATCCTGCTAATTTTGGTCATGTGGGTCTTATAAAGGAGTGCTAGCTGTTCAGAGAGGGAGAATTGCAAAACACGAACTGGAGAGAATGGAACGGCTGCACATCCCATCTATGGCTGATACTAATGCCGCCAGGCCCACATTAAAAATCAACACCAGAGTGTCTGTACATGAATTGATCAAACCATATTGCCCCGTGTACCACCGCGCAGGTCCTCCGGTCCACACGGGCCCCCACGCTAACTCCACACCGTGTCGGTCAGCGACCGCCAACCCCGCAAAGCGTGCACGTGCAGGGAAGGGAGGCCATGGAACGGCCCTGCAACCCCAATGTCACAGGACCAGACCCAAAAAGCCCCACCAAAACCCAGCCAGCACCACCGGCGGGGAAGGCTGCCCCCAAACGACACAAGTATGGATATGGTATTACACTTACCATTGCTGCTCTCACAGAATGGGGAAGACATAGGGTCCAGACATGTGAGCACAGACATATCCTGCTAATTTTGGTCATGTGGGTCTTATAAAGGAGTGCTAGCTGTTCAGAGAGGGAGAATTGCAAAACACGAACTGGAGAGAATGGAACGGCTGCACATCCCATCTATGGCTGATACTAATGCCGCCAGGCCCACATTAAAAATCAACACCAGAGTGTCTGTACATGAATTGATCAAACCATATTGCCCCGTGTACCACCGCGCAGGTCCTCCGGTCCACACGGGCCCCCACGCTAACTCCACACCGTGTCGGTCAGCGACCGCCAACCCCGCAAAGCGTGCACGTGCAGGGAAGGGAGGCCATGGAACGGCCCTGCAACCCCAATGTCACAGGACCAGACCCAAAAAGCCCCACCAAAACCCAGCCAGCACCACCGGCGGGGAAGGCTGCCCCCAAACGACACAAGTATGGATATGGTATTACACTTACCATTGCTGCTCTCACAGAATGGGGAAGACATAGGGTCCAGACATGTGAGCACAGACATATCCTGCTAATTTTGGTCATGTGGGTCTTATAAAGGAGTGCTAGCTGTTCAGAGAGGGAGAATTGCAAAACACGAACTGGAGAGAATGGAACGGCTGCACATCCCATCTATGGCTGATACTAATGCCGCCAGGCCCACATTAAAAATCAACACCAGAGTGTCTGTACATGAATTGATCAAACCATATTGCCCCGTGTACCACCGCGCAGGTCCTCCGGTCCACACGGGCCCCCACGCTAACTCCACACCGTGTCGGTCAGCGACCGCCAACCCCGCAAAGCGTGCACGTGCAGGGAAGGGAGGCCATGGAACGGCCCTGCAACCCCAATGTCACAGGACCAGACCCAAAAAGCCCCACCAAAACCCAGCCAGCACCACCGGCGGGGAAGGCTGCCCCCAAACGACACAAGTATGGATATGGTATTACACTTACCATTGCTGCTCTCACAGAATGGGGAAGACATAGGGTCCAGACATGTGAGCACAGACATATCCTGCTAATTTTGGTCATGTGGGTCTTATAAAGGAGTGCTAGCTGTTCAGAGAGGGAGAATTGCAAAACACGAACTGGAGAGAATGGAACGGCTGCACATCCCATCTATGGCTGATACTAATGCCGCCAGGCCCACATTAAAAATCAACACCAGAGTGTCTGTACATGAATTGATCAAACCATATTGCCCCGTGTACCACCGCGCAGGTCCTCCGGTCCACACGGGCCCCCACGCTAACTCCACACCGTGTCGGTCAGCGACCGCCAACCCCGCAAAGCGTGCACGTGCAGGGAAGGGAGGCCATGGAACGGCCCTGCAACCCCAATGTCACAGGACCAGACCCAAAAAGCCCCACCAAAACCCAGCCAGCACCACCGGCGGGGAAGGCTGCCCCCAAACGACACAAGTATGGATATGGTATTACACTTACCATTGCTGCTCTCACAGAATGGGGAAGACATAGGGTCCAGACATGTGAGCACAGACATATCCTGCTAATTTTGGTCATGTGGGTCTTATAAAGGAGTGCTAGCTGTTCAGAGAGGGAGAATTGCAAAACACGAACTGGAGAGAATGGAACGGCTGCACATCCCATCTATGGCTGATACTAATGCCGCCAGGCCCACATTAAAAATCAACACCAGAGTGTCTGTACATGAATTGATCAAACCATATTGCCCCGTGTACCACCGCGCAGGTCCTCCGGTCCACACGGGCCCCCACGCTAACTCCACACCGTGTCGGTCAGCGACCGCCAACCCCGCAAAGCGTGCACGTGCAGGGAAGGGAGGCCATGGAACGGCCCTGCAACCCCAATGTCACAGGACCAGACCCAAAAAGCCCCACCAAAACCCAGCCAGCACCACCGGCGGGGAAGGCTGCCCCCAAACGACACAAGTATGGATATGGTATTACACTTACCATTGCTGCTCTCACAGAATGGGGAAGACATAGGGTCCAGACATGTGAGCACAGACATATCCTGCTAATTTTGGTCATGTGGGTCTTATAAAGGAGTGCTAGCTGTTCAGAGAGGGAGAATTGCAAAACACGAACTGGAGAGAATGGAACGGCTGCACATCCCATCTATGGCTGATACTAATGCCGCCAGGCCCACATTAAAAATCAACACCAGAGTGTCTGTACATGAATTGATCAAACCATATTGCCCCGTGTACCACCGCGCAGGTCCTCCGGTCCACACGGGCCCCCACGCTAACTCCACACCGTGTCGGTCAGCGACCGCCAACCCCGCAAAGCGTGCACGTGCAGGGAAGGGAGGCCATGGAACGGCCCTGCAACCCCAATGTCACAGGACCAGACCCAAAAAGCCCCACCAAAACCCAGCCAGCACCACCGGCGGGGAAGGCTGCCCCCAAACGACACAAGTATGGATATGGTATTACACTTACCATTGCTGCTCTCACAGAATGGGGAAGACATAGGGTCCAGACATGTGAGCACAGACATATCCTGCTAATTTTGGTCATGTGGGTCTTATAAAGGAGTGCTAGCTGTTCAGAGAGGGAGAATTGCAAAACACGAACTGGAGAGAATGGAACGGCTGCACATCCCATCTATGGCTGATACTAATGCCGCCAGGCCCACATTAAAAATCAACACCAGAGTGTCTGTACATGAATTGATCAAACCATATTGCCCCGTGTACCACCGCGCAGGTCCTCCGGTCCACACGGGCCCCCACGCTAACTCCACACCGTGTCGGTCAGCGACCGCCAACCCCGCAAAGCGTGCACGTGCAGGGAAGGGAGGCCATGGAACGGCCCTGCAACCCCAATGTCACAGGACCAGACCCAAAAAGCCCCACCAAAACCCAGCCAGCACCACCGGCGGGGAAGGCTGCCCCCAAACGACACAAGTATGGATATGGTATTACACTTACCATTGCTGCTCTCACAGAATGGGGAAGACATAGGGTCCAGACATGTGAGCACAGACATATCCTGCTAATTTTGGTCATGTGGGTCTTATAAAGGAGTGCTAGCTGTTCAGAGAGGGAGAATTGCAAAACACGAACTGGAGAGAATGGAACGGCTGCACATCCCATCTATGGCTGATACTAATGCCGCCAGGCCCACATTAAAAATCAACACCAGAGTGTCTGTACATGAATTGATCAAACCATATTGCCCCGTGTACCACCGCGCAGGTCCTCCGGTCCACACGGGCCCCCACGCTAACTCCACACCGTGTCGGTCAGCGACCGCCAACCCCGCAAAGCGTGCACGTGCAGGGAAGGGAGGCCATGGAACGGCCCTGCAACCCCAATGTCACAGGACCAGACCCAAAAAGCCCCACCAAAACCCAGCCAGCACCACCGGCGGGGAAGGCTGCCCCCAAACGACACAAGTATGGATATGGTATTACACTTACCATTGCTGCTCTCACAGAATGGGGAAGACATAGGGTCCAGACATGTGAGCACAGACATATCCTGCTAATTTTGGTCATGTGGGTCTTATAAAGGAGTGCTAGCTGTTCAGAGAGGGAGAATTGCAAAACACGAACTGGAGAGAATGGAACGGCTGCACATCCCATCTATGGCTGATACTAATGCCGCCAGGCCCACATTAAAAATCAACACCAGAGTGTCTGTACATGAATTGATCAAACCATATTGCCCCGTGTACCACCGCGCAGGTCCTCCGGTCCACACGGGCCCCCACGCTAACTCCACACCGTGTCGGTCAGCGACCGCCAACCCCGCAAAGCGTGCACGTGCAGGGAAGGGAGGCCATGGAACGGCCCTGCAACCCCAATGTCACAGGACCAGACCCAAAAAGCCCCACCAAAACCCAGCCAGCACCACCGGCGGGGAAGGCTGCCCCCAAACGACACAAGTATGGATATGGTATTACACTTACCATTGCTGCTCTCACAGAATGGGGAAGACATAGGGTCCAGACATGTGAGCACAGACATATAAAGTTATGTCTACACTTGACGGCTTAGTGGGCAGTTGGGAAGGGGGAGGCAATCAAAAGTTTTCTATGCGGCCCAGTCACTTCTGGTTATGCCCCTGGCCCAGAATAACGGCACCAGAAGACAAATGGACCACAGGACAGGGCATGGATTGAGGCAAGCTACTGAACGGTATTAGTGTTTTTTTTTGGGGGGTGGGGGTGGGGGGTGCAGCTTTGCGTTAATGGAGTCTGTCAGGTTTCTGCCATGCTGTCATTTTACTTTGGCCTCTGCTTGACCAAAAATCTTGCTTCTATGCGTTTTGAGACCAGTCACCACATCTCTCTACTGGGTGTGGCTGCGCCAATCCAATTACGGGTAATTATCAATCGTGCCACAAATAATAGCCTTAAAATCTTCCTCCGAGTTTGTTTCTTGATTTTCAGACCCGTATCATCACAGAGAATGGCTGTAACTGGTGTAAAAGGTACTTCTATCTTAATCTTGTTTTTTATTTCATTATAAACCTCCCTCCAAAACCTCTGAATAGCAGTGCACGACCATAACATGTGGATAAAGTCTGCCTCAGGCATTTCACATCTAGGACAATTACTGTTGGGCCATTTCTTAATTTTCTTTAAGAGGACCGGTGTAAAATAAATCCTGTGCACAATTGCACAATATTAAATTGAACTAGTCTATGATTCCCTGACTTAGAAGCCAGGTTTATCCCTGAATAGATCTTTGTCCACTGGGTGTCTGTTAGCTTCCCAACCTCTTCTTCCCATTTTCCCTTGCTTCTTAAATTTATCTCTTCT
Organism: Dendropsophus ebraccatus; assembly: GCF_027789765.1. Lineage (NCBI taxonomy): Eukaryota > Metazoa > Chordata > Amphibia > Anura > Hylidae > Dendropsophus > Dendropsophus ebraccatus. Next base: position 64,650,346 of record NC_091455.1, on the reverse strand, counting down.
CTACCTTTCAGTTGAGCATATATACTCGCTATGACCTTCTTTTCTATCACTTGCCTCATAATATGATCAATAAGGAAATCAAAATCAAACAGACCTTTTTTGAGGATTGAGGTTTTCAATAGGGCCACCCGGATTCGACAATAATCAAACCATAATGACTCAGGGAGATCAAACTCAACCTTAATCTCCTCCCATTTCTTAACCTGGCCTCTACAGAACATGTCACTCAAATTCCTAATACTTCTCCTTTCCAGGCTCTTTATTACTCCAATCTTCCTCAGCTCCTCAAATCTATTATTGCCCCATATTGGTGTAAACTCAAAAACTGACTTCAATTAATTTTTTTTTTTTTACCACCTCCCACGTTTTACCTAGAGCTTGAACCATGGGTCAATCCTTTCTACCTCCTGATCTCCACCCCCCCCCCTCTAAAAACTCAAACACTGTATAGGGACTAGCCCCTATTCCCGCCTCAATAAGTTGGAAAAAATTAGTTTGATTTCTCTTCCCTAACCAAAATAATTGTGAAGCAAGAAAATATATATTTTTTTAAATCTGGGAAATCAAGGCCTCCTCTACTCCTCGGCTAACAGAGAACAGAGAGGAGAGGGGAGAGGGGGAAACCCTGTCTAGTGCCTCGTAAAAAAATAAATAAATCTGATATCACATCGTTAACCACCACCGCCTTAGGATGTTTATATAATAGCTTAACCTGAGAAACAAAATGGGGGCCAAACCCAAATGTATTTAGCACGCCCCACAAATACTCCCACTCCACCCTGTCGAATGCCTTAGTAGCATCCAATGACAGGATGGAGTGGGAGCTGAAGTGAACATAACCTTGTTCCATAGAGTTGACTTTTTCTTGCAGCTGTGCATTACACGATAAAGTATAAAAAAATAAAAAACAAAATAAACTTCCTAATTGGTATACTTTCCTCTTCTGTATGTACTTAGTTCCTCTAACCATAGTAGGCTGAGTCAGGAAAATATCATAAGTACATAGTGAGTATAGATAAACAAATAAAATATCAATCTACACACTAATAGGCAATGATTTATGAGACAGTTGTATGGAGGTATTTTTGCAAAATGGCATTCAGCAATTCAACTGCTAATAAATCTGACTTTTCTGCTCGAATCAAGTTTACATTTTGTTTTTGGCGACTCTCGATACACTAATATTTATGTAAGGCATTACTTTATTTTAATGATGCGGGTCTTATCTGCCTACATCATTAATTCATTTTTTTTACTAACCTGAGTACAACTGTATTAATATGACAGTAAATTCTTACGTATAAAACTGTATCCATTGCATATCAGGAAACATGTAAAACTTAAATTGTCAAGGCATATTTAAATGATTTTATAGCTCATTAAAGTTCTCATTCTTTCACTAAGATGACCTACAGCTCTAGTCATTTAGTTTATAGAACATGATTTACATGTCCTTAAATTTATTGTAAAAGTTATAAAATGAGCAGGTCATTTTCATTTTATACTTATACTCTACAACACAGGTCTCGTCTTTAGAACATCAAGGCCACAATGTGTCTACTGAGGCATTTTAAAGAGTCTTCGGGAGCAAGTAATCTGTCAAATGAGTCATTTATAAGAAGAATTAGTTCTCAGAATTTAATAAGCATTTAGGAAAGGAAAGCCAATTAATAATAAACAAAAGAAACATAATTAACTAAGCATAAATTCTCCACAAAATACCATGGTAAATGATGTGCACCAAAGAAGATGTATAGCTTGTCCTCCCGTAAATTGGAGTTTTCCACTTAGATAGGAAGCAAAAGTCCTATTTAATAATTACCATATGTATTATGTCTGAGAATAAATTGATTTCCAGCTCTTGCAATCCCAGATTTGCAATATTTTTTTGATCAATGTCTGTAAAGTGCTTTCACAAGCAAAAAAAAAGAAAGTCAAAACAGTTAAATAATTTAACTTACAATGACTCAGGCAAACTTGATACATTCCATCGATGACCTGAGATATTTTATTAGATATCTGTTTGCTGTGCTCATTTTTAATACTTTTGAATTGCTTTCAACTTTTCTTTCTGATACCTGTTTTGTTTCATCTATGTATCTACCAGAAACTTGCTCATAAATGATGTATGCCTAGAGCAGCTCTTATTAAAGACAATGGCGTGACGGCTTTCAGATCCGGAGCTATTGTTAAAAGTACATATAAGATTAAGTGAAATTCGAAATAAAGAATTTTTTTTAAGTGTCAGCAAATAATTCTGCAAATGGAAATCATCAAAGAAAGTAACTTGCTTATTCTGTGATAGATGAAAGTAAGAAAAGGGGAGTTTACCCACCGCACTAGCTTTGTTAATTTTATTTTCGAGTTAAGGTTTCAGAAGACATTTTACAGATCAGAATGAATCGGTATAAATTAGGCAATCAGCACATTTCTGCTGAAAGCTCAGATAGGCTTCACTGAGAATTTTTGATATGTGGAAATGCTAAGACAAGCAAAACAATTGTTGTATTACTTTTCTACATCCTTTTACAGGTATATATACAATTTTAATGTGGTCATGTCTGTAAATGCTTTACCTGCTCATATCTTTGCGTAGAAGTATGCTTACATAAGGTAGCAATGCATACATTTCTGGTTGTGTGCCCGCTTCTGAATACTGTAGCTTAGCTTGCATTTTACCCTCACACAGTATTGCTTGTATAATGGTATAAGATATTTCTTGTACATAAAATTGCCCTATGTAATAATAATCTAGAACAAATAGGACATGTATGAAACCAGTACCTGGATTAGGCTATGTTCACACAACGCTTTTTCAGTTCCATTTAAAATAATGTCCGTTATTTTGAGTCTAAAATAACGGACATCACTTAGCAGCCTGGCCTCCTCTAAGTGCAATGATGGCTGTTGGCACAATATTCTAGTTTGGATTACTAATTGGCCTTTGGGTGTGGCTTAATTGAAAAGTCCATTGAATTTAATAGTAAAAATGGAGAAAGAACGGCGACAAAAGAAAACCTGTCGGTGAACTATTAATAAAAAAGTCCTCTGTTTGCAAAAGACGTTAAAAAATAATGATCATGTTCATTATTTTGACATCCGCGGTAAAAACGTCCGTTATTCGATACACTGTGTGACTTTTTTTTAAATAGCAAAATCGGCTGCCTTTTCTCTATTTTTGACGTTGTGGCAACATAGCTGTAATAAGCTGTAATAAGCTGTAGGAGAATTCTCTGTCGGGAGCCCTACAGATGCTGGGATCATGTTTTTAATAAGCAAAAGCAGCTCCCAGTTTCCTTGTCCACCATCTAGACACAGATGCATCTTCACTACACACCTCTGTCTCTGCTTGGAACATTTCTAGATGCTTAGCAGAAGGAAATTTGGTGTTATGGTGCCCACTACATGTTTTGCTATTGGCAGCCCACCACTATTTCCTTTATGTTGTGAATGATAAACCTTGACTGCTACAGAAATTCTGTTTGAGATTTGAGTATGTAGACCTTGTGGTGAGCAACTGCTGCTGTGATGAACTGGAAAACCATTGCATATGATTATTGGTCACCTCTAAAATGGGTATGAAGGGCACTAAAAGCTTAGTGATATGTACAGGACAGGACATGTGATGCCTCTCATGGTGGGAATTTCAACTGGTATTTTCAATACGTCCAGTCATGACAGCACCACCTGGAGATTGATCCCATTAGTGCTAATAGGAACAGGAAGCACAGAGAAGTTAAAATAGGCCCCTCCCCGGGCAAGCCTCAGTGTTTTCCTGTTCCTATCAGGACTAGCACGGAGTTGTTACTCTCCTGGTCCAGGGGTCTGGCAGACTGGATCAGTGTATACTTGCCAGGCAGGCCGGGGCGGTCCTCCGGGGTCCCCTGTTTACTTTCCTGCACCGGATCGGGGTGTCCTGGCTACCTTCCGGTCCCGAAAATACTCCGCTGCCGCGCTCCAGGAGTTTAAGCAGCAGGGGTGCAGCATGGATGCTGCTGCCAGTCCTCGGGCGCACATGGTGTTTCCCCTGGTCTCTTCCGGTCCCGGCGGCGTGCGCAGCGTCTGACGTCAGGCGCACGTGCCGCATGGAATGCTGGGACCGGAAGCTCCTCCCCCAAGATGGCGGCGCCCATCGGAAGCGTTCAGAGGATGAGGAGGGCGGGGATGTGCTCTTTGGCGCCACGTTCAACCAGCTGGTCTGGGGTCTGCTATTTAGGTAAGCTTGGCTCACTTGTTTGCTGCTTGTCAGCATGGAAGGAGCCCGCTCTGACTCTGTGGAGCATGAGTCCTCTGGTAGCCCAGTGAGTACCTGTCCCCCGGGGGGGGGGTTCATTTACTTTTTAAATATATATAAGCTTACTGGGTCCTTCTCTATCCCCTTAGGGAGAAAAGGACCCCCATGGAAAGCACAAGCTTATAACAAGGAGATGTCCCATGTGTAACATCAAACTATCGGACAGCTATGATAAACCCCTCTGCAGATCCTGCACTGCCAGAATGGTTCAACAGGAGTCCCCCTCCTTAATACAGCAACTAAAAGAGGCCATCAACGAGGAAGTTAGATCCTCGGTCTCAGCAGCCCTAACTAATCAACCTGCACCTATACCTATATCTGAGCCCCCTGCCAAAAGAGCTAGGCGCATCATTATATCGGACTCTGATTCTGAGGATGTCGAGTCTGCGGTGGTTAGTGTGGAAGGATCTTCGCAGCAGACTCGAGATCCTCCGGTTGAAGAGGCAAAAAAGTTTTATTTTTCACTCGAAGATACAGACATTTTACTTAGTGCTGTAAGGAAGGCTATGGACATTACGGACATAGAAGAACAAATTACCAAACAAGATGCTATGTTTGCAGGCCTTAGACCTAAAAGGAAACGTGCCTTTCCCGTCCATGAAAGTATCAAAAATATGATTTTGGACGAATGGAAAGAACCAGAAAAACGATTATTTATCCCCAAAGAATTCAGGTCTAGGTTCCCCTTCGAGGAAGAGGACACTAAACTATGGCTTGAATCTCCAAAAATAGACATCCAGGTCGCTAAGGTTGTTAAAAAGACATCCCTCCCCTTTGAGGATGCTTCCCAGTTAAAGGATCCTATTGACTGTAAGATGGACAGTCTATTGCGCAGATCCTGGGATGCCTCAGCTGCCGCAATAAATCCTAACATTGCTGCCACTACAGTGGCCAGGTCCCTTTTTCTTTGGTTGGAAGAATTAGAAAAACGCATTGAAGATAAGACCTCCAGAGAAGAGTTACTCTCCTCTGTTCCCATGCTTAAGTTAGCTACGGCTTACCTGGTGGATATTTCAGCTGAGTCAGTCCGGTTTGTGGCCAAGGCTGCAGCCTTAACCAACTCCTCTAGGAGAGCTCTATGGTTGAAAAGTTGGCAAGGGGATAACCTTTCAAAAACTAAACTTTGTGCTATTCCTTTCGAAGGTACCCATATTTTCTGATCTGTCCTGGATACTATTCTTCAACAGGCAGCGGACAAGAAAAAGGATTTTCCTAAAGACAGCGTTCCTAAGAAGAAAGGAAATTTTCGTCCCTACTCGCAAAATCAGAGCAGATCCTACAGGGGTAAAGGTAAAACCGGTAGGTGGAGCTACCCCAAAGGAGGAAAGGGTAGAGAGTTCTTACTCAATCCCAGTTCCTCCGATAAGAAACAGTGACGCCATCCCTGTGGGGGGAGACTTTCCCATTACTACCACCAATGGGAAAACATTACAAAAAATCCATACATTTTAAACACCATCGAGAGAGGTTACAGAATAGATTTTTCCGACTCCCCTCCACAAAAATATTGTATTACCTCTCTAGACTCGGAAAAGTTGAACAGTCAGCTCTGGAATGGCATCCTGGATCTGATAGATCTTCAGGGGGTCATACCAGTTCCTCACATAGAGGAAAAACAAGGGCATTATTCCAGATTGTTTCTGATTCAGAAGCCGAATGGATCCTTCAGGACCATAATCAATTTAAAACCCTTGAACCATGCTATCGCATACAAGAGGTTCAAAATGGAGACTTTAAAAACGGCAATTCCTCTAATTCCCAAGGGAGCATGGCTAGTCACCTTGGATCTGAAGGACGCGTATTTTCATGTGCCAATATACGAATCACACCAAAAGTACCTGAGATTTGCCATAGTCCACAACCTACAAACACTTCACTACCAGTTCAAAGCTCTGCCTTTCGGGATAGCAACAGCACCTCGAATATTTACAAAAATAATGGTGGAGGTGGTGGCACATCTCAGACTAAAAGGGGTCATAATCATTCCATACCTGGACGATCTACTGTTGATCTCCCACACAAGGGACCAACTAGTAAAAGACATCAATTTAACTATCTCTTGTCTCCAAACCCTAGGCTGGATCATCAATGTGGAAAATTCCGATCTTGTCCCATTCCATTCAAAGAAATTCCTAGGAATGATTCTGGACACAGAACGGCAGATGACCTTCCTACCTCCAGCAAAAGTCGTCTCACTCCAGGAAAAATTCAAGGCGTTTACAAGGAAAAGGTCAGTCACAATCCGAGAAGCGATGTCTCTTCTAGGCTCCATGGTGTCTTGCATGCAGGCCGTTCCCTGGTGTCAAAGCCATTCCAGAACGCTTCAATCACAAATACTTAGAGTATGGGACTGGTCTCCACTGTCCTTAGACAAGAAGATGTCAGTGTCACCACAGGTAAAGAGGTCGCTAAAGTGGTGGTGTCAAGAAACAAATCTAAACAAAGGTTGTCTATGGTTTCCTCAACAGATAGTAGCTCTGACAACGGACGCAAGCAGGTGGGGCTGGGGAGCCCACATTCAAGACCTCCTGTTTCAAGGAAAATGGGGAGAACTGACTCGACAGAACTCGTCCAACTTCCGCGAGCTAAAGGCGGTATACAAAGCGTTAAAAGCAGCAAAAGATCATCTGTGTCATCAACATGTAAAAGTTTACTCCGACAACGCCACGACAGTAGCCTTCATAAATCACCAAGGGGGGACCAGATACAGACCGCTTCAGTTTCTAGCGAGAAAGATCTTCGGCTGGGCAGAACTCCATCTAGCATCCTTGTCCGCAGTTCACCTCAAAGGCTCTCAAAACATTGTAGCCGACTTCCTAAGCCGCCAAGAGATACACCCCGGGGAGTGGAGCCTGAACCCAGAAGTATTCCAGACCCTGATCTCAAAGTGGGGGGTTCCAGAAGTGGACCTGTTCGCCACCCGAAAAAACACAAAAGTGAAAAAGTTCTTCTCCTTAAATCCCAAAGAGATGCCAGAAGCAGTGGATGCCTTAAACCAACGGTGGACATTCAACCTAGCTTATGCATTCCCTCCACTTCCTCTGGTAGCAAGGGCGCTACAAAAAATACTGTCAGGCCAGACTCAAGTGATATTCGTGGCCCCCCTGTGGCCAAAAAGAAGCTGGTTCTCTCTTCTTCAGCATCTTCGTCTAGAGGGTCCATTCCGCCTTCCTCTAAGAGACGATCTCCTTCTACAGGGCCCTCTAAGACATCCGGGCCTACAACAACTACATCTGTCAGCATGGCTGTTGAGAAGTCCTACCTTGCAAACAAAGGACTCTCATCCAAGGTAATTGACACGATGCTGAAGAGTAAGAAAGAAGTAACTTCCTCCATATACCTTAAATACTGGAGAAAGTTCTCTTCCTGGTGTGGAGATAACCCACCTGACCCAATGAATCCAAATTTTCCACAAATTTTGGATTTTTTACAGGATGGCCTAGACAAAGGACTTGCATGCAGTACCCTTAAAGTTCAGGCGGCAGCGCTAGGCTGTTTTTTTGACACGCCCATCGCAGATCACAGGTGGATTAGGAGGTTTTTTAAAGCAGTAAGCAGAATGAAACCTAAAATATCAAACCTAACACCACCTTGGGATTTAAATCTGGTACTGCAAAGTCTCACACAAAAACCTTACGAACCTCTGGAAGAAGCGTCCATAAAACATATCTCACTAAAGACAACTTTCTTAATTGCGATTACATCAGCAAGGCGGGTTTGTGAGATACAGGCTCTTTCTTCCCAGGAACCTTACCTTACAGTCTTAGATGACAGAATCATCCTTAAACTCGACCCTTCTTTTCTTCCGAAAGTTGTCACTAACTTTCATCGATCACAGGACATAATCTTACCTTCCTTTTGTGATTCGCCAAAAAATGCGAAGGAAAGGACCTTCCATACCCTGGACGTACGCAGATCTGTGATTGCCTATTTACAAGCCACCAAAGAATGGAGAGTAGACTCGAACCTTCTTTTACAATTTCAAGGGCCTAACAAGGGGAAAAAGGCATCCAAGGCTTCCATTGCTAGATGGATGAAATCTACAATTGCTGAAGCCTATAAATTAGCAGGTAAGGAAGTACCGGAAAATTTGAGAGCTCATTCTACTAGAGCAATATCGGTCTCCTGGGCTGAGAAGTCATCAGCATCATTGGAGCAGATATGTCGAGCGGCAACGTGGGCGACACCACATACCTTCTTTCGTCACTACAAGCTCAATGTAGCATCGTCTCAAGACCTGGCGTTTGGACGTAAAGTGCTACATGCTGTGGTCCCTCCCTAAATAAGGTAATCTGGTATATCTCCAGGTGGTGCTGTCATGACTGGACGTATTGAAAAGTGGGAATTATATCTTACCGATAATTCATTTTTCAGGAGTCCATCATGACAGCACCCGTTTATTGCCCGCCCCTTTTTTGGTTGTACTGTTGGCTATGTGGATAGTAATTTATAAAACACTGAGGCTTGCCCGGGGAGGGGCCTATTTTAACTTCTCTGTGCTTCCTGTTCCTATTAGGACTAATGGGATCAATCTTCAGGTGGTGCTGTCATGATGGACTCCTGAAAAATGAATTATCGGTAAGATATAATTCCCACTTTTTGAGCAGCATGAAGCTTATCCACACATAGCAAGGGTTTCCAAAGAATGTCTCGTATTGCAACACTTCCTTGGCTTGACATTTAACCTAATTATCTCCAATCAAGCATGTATGAGTCAGTTGGGATGGCAGCCTCCTGCAAACTATGAGTGTATGGGACCTAGAGGCCTGGCTGCAACCTCTCTTGACAAATGTGCTTCAGCATAACATTCAGAACCTGTATGCCTCCATTCCTCACTATATTTCATCTTGTACACAGGTTAATGGCCCAACAAAATACTTGACCCTCCATTGAATTGTACAATTTTCACCAATAGGAGCAAGGAAATACATTCAAGCCTTTATTTTAACATTTAGAGAAAGAATTGCAAACAAAGCTTCAAGACCAGAGAACATAAAGCTACTGATATATATATATATATCCCTAATAAAATAGGGATGAAGTTACTAAACCTTTCTAATTCTTAGACAGTACAAATGTAGCCTAGACAACCTTCAAAAGCACTAAATTTATCTCAGCAGCTTAGGTTGATTGATAAATCTGGTGACTCTGTAGACTGTTTTGTCTACAGGCAAAGGTGATGCACCAATCATTGCCATCATTCTGCCATGATCCATTTCTCAGTAGGCCATGTCCAAGGTAAATTTTCCTGATCTTTTTGATGCACACACCATAATAAATGTGTCTCATACTTATGTGTGTCATCAGGCATAAATGTATGTACAATGTAAGCAAGAGGCATTTGTGTCAGGACCACTTTATACCCAAACTAAGATTGTCCTAAAATATCATAGCATTTCAGAATGAATCCTTCACCATAGTAATAACAGTAGTATTGTATGCTTTCCCTGGTCTGCCCCATGAAACTGACTGTAGGTATTCTGGCTATTAGAGACGAGTGAATTGTGAACGCTTTGTTTGATCTGCGATCCGCTCATCAAGCCGCCAGTCTTTCAGCGTTGCTCTACTCCCTGTCACTCCACCCCGGGTGTCAGGGAAAAGCTGGATCCAATCCTGGGAAACTGGGAGAAGTTTCCCAGGATTGGATCCAGCTGTTCCCGGCATCCTGGTAGGAGTGGTAGGGAGCAGAGCAGCGCTGAAAGGCCGGTGGCCTGATGAGCGGATCGCAGATCTAACAAAGCAATTTGCTTCAATTAGATGAACAATTCGCTCATTATTGGACAACCTGTTTAAAGTGTGGAGAGGGATATTGGAAGCAAAATAAACTTTTGGGGAACATCTAAATTCAAATAATTGACAATGGCAATTCACCCCCTGTAGTAATACAGAACCCATTGGTTTATTAGATTTATGTGCAAGTCATAAAAGTGGAAGGGTGCTCCAGCAAAAATAGCCAAAAACAGAAGATTATCTTGGTGTCGTGATTGTACCTAATAATCCCTTGGCTTCAAGCTCTGGCCGCTGGCTACATCCGTTGCGACACAATTTACATACATGCTAGTTGTTTTTATGCCTGCATTTCACTAGTGTGAACATGGTCTGATTCTGCTTTGGCTCCCATTTTCTGGAAAGATTTCTTCCAGCAAGTATATACTTAACAGATTTCATGCTCCTTATCCTTGTTTATGTTAAAGAGGTTGTCCAACATTTTTTTCTTATTGGAAATGTGAATAATATGTAATCTGTCCCTTTCCCTGAGTGGTTTCCTCTAACCTCGGGCCGCCTCCTCTGTTGCTGCTTTTTGGATTTGTGTTTGTTTACATAAAGAACTTCCAGGTCACAGGGATCAGCAGTGACATCACAGGTCTGCAAGCCTGTAGCTCCGCCCACTCTACCCATAGGCAGGTAATGTCTGTATTACTACAAGTGTCCTTTTGATCAGCATGGTGGCTCAGTGTCTGCCAATTACTTATGTTATCAAATCAACTAGTTTTTTCACACCTTTATCTGTTGTAGGACTACAAACCCCAGCACACATGTACATGATAGGAGTTGTAGTCCTGGATTACATATACATTATAGTAGCCATCCTACTGGTGGGCGGGGTCTCAATGAGGCAGCATTCTGTTACAAGTTTACCTCAGCAATAGATTGATGGATGACATAGTGACTGCCATGAGGTAAAGTCTCCTCTCTCCTCTCCATATTACACATAGCAGCAGCACTGCCCTAACACTGTACATCTTTACAGTAGAATAGTAACAATATAGGGGAAGATTTAGCAAAGCTTGTGCAGGGGAGCAGTTACCCATAGCAACCAATCAGATCGCTTCTTTCATTTTTAAAAAAGGCCTTGGAAAATGAAACCTAGAATCTGACTGGTTGCTATGGGCAACTGCTTCCCTGTTCCTCTGCACATATTTTGATAAATCACCCCTATAGTTCCTTTATTTACTGTATATAGCTCCAACCTATGCTGCAGTGCTGTAAGGAGATTGTAGTCTATCATGTTGTCCTTACTGCTGCAGTGTCTTCTGGCCTCAGATGTCAGTTAGATGTTTGGGGTGTGGCTAAAGAAATATATGCATAACCACGCCCACCTGATGACTCACTGTTCCCTCACTGGCAGGAACAGGAAACAGAAAGGGAACAGAATTTAACAGGAAGTAAAGAAAACACAGGTGGTCATGTGACTGAGCCTGAGAACACAGTAAGTACTCTAAATAAAAAATAGAAGTGTTTGTAGAATATGCAACATCCACAGAGGTCAATGCAATGCTAGTTTATCGAAAAATCCCGACAACCCCTTTAAACTCCTGTTATATCTGACCTAGGCTTGTTTCTGACTACTCTTTTCCTCCGCGATTTGGTCTGTATTTTGACACTCCTGGTCCTGACCTGTTTTTGTTAACCAGTCGCTTTTGTGTTTTTTCTGTTCTAGTCCTGAATTTTGTCTAGTCTTACGTGCCACCTTCTTCCAACGCAGGGAATGGCTCCTAGTTGTCCACCATCATTCATAATGGTCTTGAGACAGGTAGGCAGGAACAGTGGGTGTAGGACAGTATCAGGGCTTCACCTGTCTCTGTGTGTTCTCTTTGTGTGCGCTGACCTGTCCTGACATTTGGCTTTTCTTCTGGCATTTTTGACTTCATGTGTGATTGGCTTTTTTTGCCCTTCAGATGAATAGAAGAAATTCTATTGAACTTTATGGGAGAGAAAAGCTAAAATTTGCAGGAAAAAAAAGTCAAACCCTCAGCATGCTACATAAGTTTTTACTTATGTTGCAAAAATATTGCTCATAAAGAAAAAAAAAACTAATCAACTGCTTCAGGAAAAATATTTCTGGTTAAAAATGATTTTAGCAAGATTAAAATTATGCCCTTTGAACAAATTAAGAATACAGGTTGAAGATAAATGAAGGTAGATGCCAATCTCAGAGAGGAAAATAAACTCTGCTTAGAGCAGGTTCAGATGTAGCAGCTCTCCTCACCATGCATTAATTACTGCACACTATGAGAAATACAAACTCCATTTGGAACCTATTCAGATGCAGCAGCTTTCCTCAATGTGGAGTTATCTACAGGTCTAAGCGTCAAAACAATAGTTTTTTTTTATTAACTTTGGTGATGACATTTCTCTGTCCTTCCTTTTGTGAAACATGGGTCAAAGGGGTAGTGACTCTCCTTAAGGAGATCCCGTCCTAAAGACGTATGGAGACTTACAGACCATTGCTTCTCCACTGAGAATTCTGGGAAAAAAGGATATGCAAAATAGCTCTCACACCTCTTGAGCAGAGCAGAGATACTGGATTTGATTATGTCTAGAGAAGTTTACATGATTATGTGATGTGAGGAAACAAGCGTTTTCTGCCTTTTTTAAATTTTTTTGTTTGTTTTATATGTGTAGTTCAAAAAATGATGGTGCCAGGGTGATGTAAGCCAGGGTGATCCATGATGTATTTTGGGATTCAAAATGTGCAAATTTTTTGTGCAATAAATGGTTTTCTTTTTTGAATCATGTCCACTATACAAATACGAATATATGTGGATCTGGACATATGATTTGAACTCATGCCTTTTTTGTACCAAGTTTCTTTTGGCTGCTGGTCCAGCATATCTGCTAGTTTGGTCCAGCATATCTGCTCTGATATCCATGCATATTGCCCAGATTTTTTTCCATTGGTGATCCTTTTCTGAGCAGCATTAAGAACTATCAAAGCTCTCAATAGTGGGCCTATATTTTGCTCAACAGGTGAGTGTTTTTGTGTAGATAAGATCTATGTGTGCCTTCTCTTCACTGAGACAATATTGGACCTCAGGTCTCTTTTCTTCAGCTAGCCTGACAAAATCATATGGAAGAATGCAGAGTATTCGAGTTCGGATAACTTTGCCTAACCTGAACACATCTTAACCACCTCTATACAAACTTCCTATCCCCAGCGCCTTAACCCTTTAAGGACAGAGCCTGAATTGGCCTTAAAGACCGCCACAATTTTGTGTTTTCGTTTTTTCCTCCCCACCTTCTAAGAGTTATAACTCTTTTATTTTTCCATCTACAGGGCCATGTAAGGGACTTGTTTTTTTCAGGAATAGGTGTACTTAGTAATGGCGCCTATAAAATGAATGATGAAACCCCCAAAATATTATTTATGGGGTAAAATTGGGGAAAAAATATAGTTCCACAAATTTTGGGGGTTTTCCGTGTTTACATAATGCACTTTACGGTAAAAATTACATAATATCTTCATTCTATAGTTGAGAATGAATACAGCTATATGCATATTTATATAGCTTTTCTAATGTTTTACTATTTTTTAACAGTAAACCTTTTTTTTTTTTGCATATAAGTATATTTAAAATGCCCTTATTGTGTCTCTTATAACGCTATTATTTTTTCATCTACAGGGCTTTATGGGGCATCATTTTTTGCAGCATGATGGCTACATTTTTAGTATTATTTGTGTAGATCGGACATATTGACCACTTATTATTATTTTTTTTAAAATATAAAATGTAATAAAAAAATCATCCTGGTGTTTTTACAGCTTTTTCTTTATGCATTTCGCCATGCAGGAACAGTATTATTTTATTTTAATAGATCTTACAATTACACACACTATGATATATAATATGTTGATTTAATATTTGTGTTTTTTTTTTTAATTTTCTTTATTTTACACTTTTTAAGTCCACCTTGGGGACTTTAACATTTTTTACTTTACATTGCTAACACTGATGATTGCTATGCCAGTCACAATAGTCTGCCTGTGACAGACTCTATGATATGATTACCAAGCTGACTGCTGGGAGAAAGGTAAGAGACCTCCAGCAGTCAGTAACAATTATCAAGACCCCCAGGAACGCAGCTTCTGTCACTGTTTTAAATACCGCACAATTAGTGTAGATGGAAAAACGTCACCTGGGGAACACCCTGTTGTAGGGGTATTCCCATAGGATGGGGGATAACAAGCTGATTGCTGAGGGGCTGAGGGTTGGAATACCGGGACCCCCTCCTATCCTGAGAACGAAGACACAGTCTTCCCTGAATTATTGTACTGAACTCTGAAACGTGGTTGCACTAAGTTCCCCATTCATTCCTGCATGATTGTGTTCCAGTTCCCAGGATAAGTGGTGGTTCCAGCAATCTGACCCCCAGCGATCAGGTTGTTATCCCTTATCCAATAAATCAGGAATAACAAGCTTAGATGGGAATGCCTCTTAACCTTAGGGGACCCATTGAAGTGTTTGGCTTGATAGAATATAGTAACATATTTAATACGGTTAAAAAAAGACATATGTCCATCAAGTTCAACCAAGGAGGGGATGGATACAGGGAAGGGGGAGGGGTGATAGGTTCTATACATATGCATTTATATTATTTTGGTCTAAGAACTTGTCTAGCCCTGTTTTGAAGCCCTCTACTGTTTTTGTTGTGACCAGATCCTGTGGTAGACTGTTCCACAGATTCACAGTTTTCATGGTAAAGAAGGCTTGTCGCCTCCGGAGAATGAACATTTCTTTCTCCAGGCGGAGGCAGTAACCCCTTGTCCTTTGAGGGGGTTTAACCTGGAACATCTTTTCCCATATTTCTTGTAGGGGCCAATTATATATTTAAATAAATGAATCATATCTCCCCTTAAACGTCTCTTCTCCAGACTAAACAAATTGAAATCTTTTAATCTCTCCTCATAACTAAGATTTCCTTTATTAGTTTAGTTGCCCGTTTTTGTACCCTCTCCAGCTCTAGAACATCCTTTTTATGAGTCGGATTCCAAAACTGGACAGCATACTCCAGATGGCGCCGCACCAAGGCTTTATAGAGCGGTAATATTATATCCCTGTCCCGAGAGTCCATGCCTGTTTTAATGCATGACAATATTCTGCTGGCCTTAGAAGCAGCTGACTGACATTGTGTGCTGTTCTGTAGTTTATTATCTACAAGTACACCCAGATCCTTCTCCATCAGCGACTCTCCCAGTGTAACTCCCCCCAGGACATATGATGCATGCGGTTTATTAGTACCCAGGTACATAACTTTACATTTATCCACATTGAACCTCATTTGCAAAGTGGACGCCCAAACACTCAGTGTGTCTAAGTCATCCTGTAACATCTGCACATCCTCCATAGACTGTACTGTACTACAAAGCTTGGTGTCATCTGCAAAGATAGAAACATTGCTGTTAATTTCATTCTCAATATCATTAATAAACAAGTTAAACAGAAGGGGGCCCAGTACTAACCCTTGGGGTACACCACTTATTACCAGGGACCATTCGGAGTAGGAATCATTGACCACCACTCTCTGGGTACAATTATTAAGCCAGTTTTCAATCCAGTTACACATTAAACTTTCCAAACCGATAGACTTTAACTTACCCATCAGACGTCCATGAGGAACTGTGCCAAACGCTTTTGCAAAATCCAGGTACACTATATCCACAGCCACCCCCATCCAGGCTTCTACTCACCTCTTCGTAGAAACATATTAGGTTGGTTTGACAGCTTCTGTCCTTTGTAAAACCATGCTGGTTATCACTTATAATACTATTAGCCACTACATATTCCTGGATGTAGTCCCTTATAAGCCCCTCAAATAATTTCCCCACAATGGACGTTAAGCTTACGGGTCTATAGTTACCTGGGGAAGTTCGAGAGCCCTTTTTGAAGATCGGCACTACATTTGCCTTACGCCAGTCCCTCGGCACAATACCAGAAAGCAAAGAATCACTGAATATTTCATACAAGGGTAGAAAAATTACAGAACTGAGTTCCATAAGAACTCTGGGGTGTAATTCGTCAGGCCCTGGAGCTTTTAATGACGAGATGCACATGCAAGGCAGACACTGGAGATGAGAAAAATTTAACAGTCTTTAAGAAATAACTAATCTATACATTAGATGCACAGATATTTGTTAGTACAACAGATAAGTCAATGGCTAGAGCAGATTAGTACCCTGCAGTAAAGTGAGGCAATGTGTTGGGTTCCACAAATACAGTCTATTCTTCACTGTAGCCCCTAGGCAGTTATGCACTAGTCCTCAGATTCTTTACTAAGAGATGGATACTGGTTGACTCCCAATAGATGTAGTATTCATGGGTTTTGAGTTGCAATGCCAAGTCTGTAGAGCACAGATCCTTGTCAGTTCTTTGATGGGGTAGCCATAGATATAAAATTGGGCTCCTGTACTACTACCCAAAGTCTCTTATGCTTGTCTCTATATATTCATTTATTTCTCTTATTTAAATCCCTTAGGATGGACTAGGCTGACACTCAGTTATGTAGAATCATGTCCACATAGGAATCACCATATGATCATTTAGGCCTATGCACTGGAAGGTGGGAGATGGGATGCTCTTCATTCTTCTTTTCTGCAGAGGCTTTGGGCAGTACAATGATATGAAACAATATGACAATAGGTGGCAGCAGAACACAATAACACAATATGAAATGGGGCTGCTATGCATAATCAACATAAGATTTTACACAGGACAGAAAACCCCAGCAGCACTCTGGATATTAACTGTTTAAATTCTGCTACCAAAACTGACAGTGACATTTAAACACTGTATGGCTATGTTCCCACACAGTATTGTTGCCCAGTATCTTGCAACCAAAACCAGGAATGGATTAAAAACACAGAAAAGCTATGTTCACACACTGTTGAAACTAAGTGGATGACTGCCATTTGGTGGCAAATAATGGCCATTATTTAAAAACAATGGCAGTTGTTTTGAAATAACGTCCATTGTTTGCCCTTGAATGGCGGCCATCCACTCAAATTCAACAGTGTGTGAATATGGCCTGTGTGTGTTTTCAATCCGCTCCTGGTTTTGGTTGCATAATTTAGACCAAAATACTGTGTGGGAACGTAGCTTAAATGTGCATTGGTGGTGGTGTAGTGAAGCAGATCAGCTCCCCTTGACATTATTGCAGGAAGCCAATGCATTGTCTTGGTAGACATGCCTGTATTAAGCCTCTGTGGCTCCAGTGACTATTCTATTGCTACAGCTTCTACAGATGTAATGTATCAATGTTTTCCTGTAGTATTAAATTGATCCATATGAGCAGTCAAGTAGTTTTTCATATAAATACCCTATGGGGACTTAAAAAGGGCAAAAAACAATCCCTAATAAAAACTCCCTAATAAAAATTCTGATTCCCTTTTTTAAAAAGAATTTTCAAAACAAAATGTCAACCCCCCCCCCCCCCCCAAAAAAAAACAAAAACAACAACAATACCCACCTTTGGTATAACCACGTGTGAAATTGCCCAAAATAACGTTTTTATTCTCATACAGGGAACAGTATATATGGAAAAAAATAAATAACAGAATTTTTTTTTATGATCACATCCCAGAAAAAATAAACACGTCCAAAACTCCATAAGGCTATGTTCACACAACTTTTTTCAGCTCCGTTTAAAATTACATCCGTTATTTTGAGTCTGAAATCACGGACGTTATTGAGCTGTCTGGCCTTCCCTTAGTGCAATAACTAATGTTTGCACATTATTTCAGTTTGGGTGGACAACTTGGACTTTGGCTGCAGCTTAATTGAAAAGTCCATTGAATTTAATAGTAAAAACGGAGAAAGAACGGTTACAAAAGGAGAACTGTGTGTGAACTACAAATACAAAACGTCCGCTGTTTGCAAAAAACGTCCGAAAATAATGATCATGTTCATTATTTTGCCGTCCGCGGCAAAAACGTCCGTTATTTAATACACTGTGTGCATTGGACGTCCGTCTTCCCATTAACTTCAATGCATTGCCATTGCTGTCAGTTAAATCGCAGGAAAAACAGACGTTTTTTAAAATATGAAAATCGGACGCCTTTTTAATATTTTTGACGTTGTGTGAACATAGCCTAAAGTTTATGAAACAAAAATGAGCCCCCATACAACTCCCTAGGTGGAAAAATAAAAAAAGTTATATTCAGAACAGGGCAATTAAAAAAACTTTTGACGCCCCCTTACAATTTTATAATTGTATATTTATTTTAAGGGGGAAAAAAAGATAGTCCTTACAAAGTTCAATTGCTCCTGCAAAAAGACCAAAGCCATCTACACATGGAATATGGAAAGAATTATGGGTTTTAAAAGACAAGTAGTCAAAAACAAAAAATGCTTGTGTCCTTAAGGTATTAAGGTCTTTGTTCTTTATTTTGCAAAATTACTCACTGTATTATCATCAG
Organism: Dendropsophus ebraccatus; assembly: GCF_027789765.1. Taxonomy (NCBI): domain Eukaryota; kingdom Metazoa; phylum Chordata; class Amphibia; order Anura; family Hylidae; genus Dendropsophus; species Dendropsophus ebraccatus. Next base: position 64,631,858 of record NC_091455.1, on the reverse strand, counting down.
CCCCATCAGCCATGTATGGGATATTTATGGCATGAGTTATTTCTATTTAATTTATTAAGTGAAATGAAAAGCTATCCACCAAAGAAAATGGATTAAACAGGATGTCATTTATAAATGATCATTAATCATTTGCATTTATTTGCAATAAAACAGCTATAGTTCAAAATTACCTTTCCACCACACCTTTTTTTTTTTTTTTTTTCTCATTTGAAATACATTAGCCTCTCATCTGTACCTTGAGGCAAACTCTGGGCTCTGTTTATCAAACATGATAGAAAGCTTTCTTGGCTTTACCAAGTAATAACTTTACCTGAATGCTTGCTTGACCAAGCAATAACTTTAGAATAAAGCATCTCTCAAATGTGTTCTGAAAAATTGCACCTGGAATTGAAGACATATATTTAATGTTTATGCAGTTTGTTTATATATATGAAAAGTGTAGAAAAATTAAGAACAGATTTGCTGCTTCAAATGTCCTCTGATATAGTATGGTTGTTAGACAAAGAACTTTAGAGTTACTCATTTTGTTAATTATTACTTAAATTCTTTCTTTTTTTTATAACATTTCCCTTCTAGTCATGTAGATATCAACTATGCACTGTGTTTGATTTCAATTTTGCGTCTTTATAACAAATGTATTTGTTGGTCATACGCCATTCTATTTAAAGCGGCTCTGTACCCACAATCTGACCCCTCCAAACCGCTTGCACCGTCAGATAGCTGCTTTTAATCCAAGATCTGTGCTGGGGTTCGTTCAGCAGGGGATGCAGTTATTGTCCTAAAAAATAACTTTTAATCCAGCAGCGCTGTGTTTAACGGCCGGGGCTTACATTTGTATATGCATTAGGCTGGCACACCCTCTCTGTCCCTCCTCGCCACCCTCCTTAGCATTAGGAATGCTCCAGGCAGATTGCTCCCTATTCCCCACCTGTTTGTATAATGAGCATGGGCTGGATTGTTAATACACCTGTGCAAAGCTCAAACAGCAGTAAATGTTGAGGAGGGTGGAAAGGAAGGACAGAGAGGGTGTGCCGGCCTAATGCATATACAAATGTAAGCCCCGGCCGTTAGACACAGCGCTGCTGGATTAAAAGTTATTTTTATGACAATAACTGCATCCCCTGCTGAACGGAACCTAGGACAGATCTTGGATTAAAAGGAGCTATCTGATGGTACAAGCGGTTTGGGGGGGGGGGGGGGTCAGATTGTGGGTACAGAGTCGCTTTAACTTTTTCTATCATATGGAATAACTATTGCTTTACCTTTTGCCTCCCTAAAGGCCCTATTAAGCAAAGCAACTATCGGTCGTATTTGGCCGATTATCGGCCATTACGGCTGATAATTGCTTTGTATAATAAAAGGCGACGGTCAGCCAACATGCACATTGTCCCCTAATTTAAGACCGGCGTACAAGTACGGGTCTTGATAAATCCCCTGCTTACTGTTTATATGTATGTATATTTGTTCCACTTTGCTGGGTCCACTTTGATGGGTACATCTTGTAACCTTAGGTTGTGCAAGAATTGTTTAAATGTTTTTAGCTGCCCAGCCACATAAGTAAAGCTTTGTTAAATCTTCATTGGTGTGCACAGTGTATATGCGCCGGTTCTTTCTTCTTTTTCTATTCAAGTTATATTTCCCTGTAATCATCTGTAGCGCCCCTTTTACATGTTTCATATATTAGTGGTGCCCACCTTTCTTTGCATTTGTATGATAATTTGGAGAATATGGCACAGCTTGTCACTGGTGGATAAATAGAAGGAACATGACTTTAGTGGCAGTGGGTTACATGAGGTAAGGGGGACTTGACTTTTCAACTAGAGGGAGCTCTGACTACCTTGGGTTATTGGTAATGAACAGTAGCTGCGTCAAGAGGGATAAGTGTCCGCCTTTTGCTGTCTTATGGGCACGGAGTAACATACGATCATGAATCGTAGCACTGACAGCAGAATTCTTGGCTCAAGTTGTGCATAGCTGACTGCTAACTGGTTTGGAGTACCTCCTTCAGACTCTTGGAGTGTGAAGAAGTTAATATGACAGCCCCTCTATGTGGATACATTTTCCCCTATCTATTGGTAGCCTTACTAAGTGTTTCCAAGCCCAGCATGGCTAGATCTGGAACTCTTTGGATATGTAATAAACTTGATACCTTACTCTCTGGAGCTTGACTGGTCTACTCTCAAACTACTCTTCAGACTAGACACACACTGATTAATTGTTTTAACTTCAGCTCTTATACCTCTAGGTAGCTCTACGATTGGGAAAAACATACCCTACAACATACAATAAATCTTTTGAAGGGCTAGGAGTGAGAAACGGGCCCTACATGAGGTACTCTTTACAGGGATTGATTCTTAGTCAGCTTACAGATCAATTAAAGGGTTGGATAACACAATCAATCAAGAACCAGTTAACCCCTTTGTTTAGCTTGTCTGCAGCTGTGCTTAGTGGTGGTGCTACCAGGACACAGTGACACCAAGTGGTTGGAATGCAAACTACACACTACAGCCCCAGTGTATACAAAAACAATAAGTACCAAAATACATATGCTGCATTAAAGTAGTGGACACCCGCTCTGGGACACTGCAATGACTGCAAAATTTATAGCTCACACAATTGCCCAAATAATACTGTCTAGTTCATAGCTGTTCATGCCCTTCAATAAATGTTTAGATTATTTAATTTAGTGTGACTCACTGGGTGCTCCAAAGAAGGGACTACACCAATTAGAAAAGATCATGCACTGTGTTGTGGTGAGCTCCCCATGGTGGCCAGAAGCTTCAGTACCATCCCTACTGTACAAGTGGTCCAGAAACTGCTGTAAGAGATCGTTACAGTTTCCAGACTGTACAGTATTTAATAAATGTTCTTTTTTTTTTCTTTGTTCAACTATAAATGGGAATCCTTCTTTATGAAAAAACAAGACATCCCTTGAAAATAAGACCTAGCACATCTTTGGGAGCAAAAATTAATATAAGACACTGTCTTATTTTCAGCGAAACAGGGTATGTGTAAACCTTCTTCAGGATTTCCAATACTAGATAGCAATGTTTTGTGGAAACCAAGATTTCATTCAGTATGGAGTTAAATGGGTTATCGAGTGCTACAAAAACATGGCCACTTTTCCTCCTGTCTTGACTCCGGATTGGGTGGGGTTTGAAACTCAGTTCCAGTGAAGTAAACAGAGCTTAATTGCAAACTGCACCTGATCTGGAGACAAGGGAGGGGGAAAAGTGGCCATGTTTTTGTAGCACTGGATAACCCCTTTAAAGTATTGTGTGGACAGAACAAAACCAGCTGACTTCTTAATGACCCTTATATGGAGCTTTGTGTGTAATTTGCCAATTTAACAAAAAACAAATTAAAATCAAAGCAAATACAGGAAAACGAGCAAACTTGCTCAGTTTCTTATTTTCTAACTACAATATTTTGTTAAAACAACCTGGCATACTAAACTATAAGTTGAGCACACACCTGCATTTTGAATTTCCAGTTCCCTTGACTTTTCATTATTTAATACGATAAGGCTGAAAGGTTTTCTTTTCTATAATAATCAGTTCTAAATCTTATTAAAAAAAAACACACTGGTTTCATCTAACTAATATATTATGTACAGAAATAATTAACTTTAAAATAATTTTTCATTTCTAGATAAAAATGTAATAATGACTGCTTGGTCATAACATTTTCATGCATCATTAGCATAAAATATAATGTAGTTGCCACACTTGTACAAGGTTATTATAACTCTTAATTGAGAAGGTGCCGCTTTTTCCATGGGAACACTTCACATTAATAGTTGAGTAAGAAAGTAATGTAGGCATGAAACAGACTTCAATTAGATTATGGCAGTTCATCAGTAAGTTCAATGATTGTTGAAGAAAAGAACTGTGTACAGTCAGTTTCTAGAAGCTTCCACGAAAGAGAGTGAATGATGGTATTGTGTATGTAACATCGGGTTCACATTGCTTTGTTGACCTCTTTAATGTGTGTGCTGAGGAGACGATTACAACGTTAAAAGGAGGCTGTGATAGGTTCCTATGTTGCATTCATCCCTCACAGACTAATATGAGCTATTGGTAACCTATTTGTTAGAGATGCCTTTATAGCCTATAGGTTGATAGGCTCCTGTATAACACACTAATCACACCTAGACTATAAAGGTGTGGTTTTCTGACCAGATATCCCCAAATTGCATTTCGAGGACACATTGTTACACATAATGTTGCATGTCACATTTCTCTTTGTCTCCCACTTGCATTGCATATCAGTAATATTTATACTGTATATTTATATTGTTTATTCTGTGTAGTCTGTCTACAGTGTAGCTCACCAGTCACTGATCAGTGAGATGCTCACACCCGACACCAATAAGCTGTTCCATACCGGCACTTTACAGTGAACAGGGTGTTTCTCTCAGATCACTATATACCAATGACAACCTGTAACTGTGGCTCAGCTCCTGTTTACTTAACAAACTGCTACTGGTCCCGTTCACTGTGTAGTATGGGTGTGGAACAGCTGATCGGCCTGGGTGCTAGATCTGGTCACCCAGCCGATCAGTGACTCATGATCTATGTCTTTGCTGTTTTTCCAACTTCTATTAAATACTCATGTGAAGGCACAGTACAGCTGTATTCCCACTATGGGAATGGGACGGCATTTATTGAGAAAGGGTGGCTGTCTATTGATGATAACACCCGCAAATATTGATTATGATTAACCCCTTAAGGTCAAGGCCAATTTTTCATTTTTGCACTTTTGCTTTTTCCACTTTATGTTTAAAAGGCCATAGCACTTGCATTTTTTTTTACCTAGAGACCCACATGAGCCCTTATCTTTTGCGACACCAATTGTACTTTGCAATGACAGACTTTATTTTCCCATAAAATATGCTGCGAAACCGGAAAAAAAGTCATTGTCAAATTGGAAAAAAAAAAGAAGGAATTCGTTTTTATTTCAGGGAGTTTACGCTGTTCACCCTGGGGTAAAACTGACTTGTTATTCATGTTCCTCAAGTCATTACGATTACAACGATATGTAACATGTATAATTTTTTTTTTATCTAATGGCCTGTAAAAAATTCAAACCATTGTTAACAAATATATGTTCCTTAAAATTGACCTATTCCCAGGCTTATAGCGCTTTTATCCTTTGGTCTATGGGGCTGTGTGAGGTGTCATTTTTTGCGTCATGATGTGTACTTTCTATCGGTACCTTCATTGTGCATATGCGACTTTTTGATCGCTTTTTATTACATTTTTTCTGCATTTGATGCAACCAAAAATGCACAACTTTGCACTTTGGATTTTTTTTGCGCTGACGCTGTTTACCGTTCGAGATCAGGAATGTGATTTAAAGGGGTAGTGCGGCGCTAAAAAATTATTCACAGAATAACACACATTACAAAGTAATACAGTCGTGATTGACTGAGCATAACTGTGCTCAGCCAATCGCGGCTGAGCACAGTTATGACGCAGCGGAGGGGGGGCGGCGGCAGCGATTCGTCCGTCCGAAGATGACGTTTGGCGGACAGGCTCGACACGAATCAGGTAATGTATAATGCACTACACACTTCCGGGTACACGGGCGGGGGGTGGTGGGACACGGGGAAGGGGCGATTCACAGACGTAACATACAATACAAAGTTGTATAACTTTAATAGTTCAGGCGATTAGTATCGCTGCCTTTATTTATTGGTCTATTTATTTATATGTATACAATGAGAAAAGGGGTGTGATTTGGAATTTTATTAGGGGAGGGGATTTTTTAATAATACATTTTTTTTTTTTACTTTTATTTTTACATTATCTAAAAGTCCCCCTGGGGTACTTGTATATACACAGCACTGATCTCTCATCGAGATCATTGCAGGCCAGTGTAATGTATTGCCACGCCGGGATCAGCGTCATTGCGGCGCTGAGTCCCGACCCAGGCAGAAGAACGGATCCCCCCCCGCGCGATAGCGGGACCCCTCTCTGAACTCCCTCCGCAGCACCATGACGTACCAGGTACGTGATGGGCCGCTAAGGGGTTAATATTTGTGGACGCCATGTAATTTACTTTTAAAAATAAAACAATTCCAGTACTTAAGAATTGCTTTACATCCTACGCGCACGCGAGAGGCGGAAATGACGTCAAACGCGTCACTTCCGGCCCTGTGGAACGCATATGCGTTCCACAGCGCCGGAGCTCCGGAGAAACAGAGCTGCAGACACCAAAAGCGCTCTACAGGAACATAAAGCTCCCACAGAGATAAGAAACATACACAAAATAATGAATATAGAAGCGTAGGGAGGGAGGAGGGAAAACAGCCCTGCCTTTACAAGGACAAAAAATAACTCACTGCTGTGGGGGCTCCACCTCCTCTTATCCTAGAGGGAGGAGGGACTAATTACTTTGAATTATTAAAACTTTATTTGTACTAGTAAAAATTCCATAGTCCTGCCTAGCACACAGGGGCAAGAATACCCCATTATTGTGACGCTGTGGGACGTAAGGGAAGTGGTGTTTTCTCTCAAGACTGACACAGTGCTCTCTGCTGCCACCTCTGACCATGTCGAGTACTGTCCAAAGAAGTGGTAAATCCTCCTCAAATCCTGCTCTCCAGACTGGAAGGAATACCACTTCCTGCAGGGCATCCATCAGCTGATAAGTACCGGAAGACTTTTTAATAGAAGTAAATTACAATTTCTTTTTGCAAACTACCCCTTTAAAGCTAAGTTTTATACTTTCAGTGATATAACTTCTGTGATACAGTATCTAAAGCCCCCAAAATCCAGCAGTGATCTAAACATAAATTCTTTTGTCAAAGAGATAAACCTGGAGATTTTCTAGTACATAACTTGACCCAATGGAACCAATTGTTGTCTGTTTCCAGACTTCGTCTCTCTTATATCACAATACTCTAGTGCTATACTATAGAAATCCTTCAGATTTTATTTCAAATTATATTCTCCTCCAGTCCCTAAGTTGCAGACTTAAACTGAGTTTTTTTTCTTTATGATCCTTTAAAGACACTCATTCAAAATTATTTTGAATTCTGCAAATTTCTGTGCCCAAATAATATGATTGTTAGAGCCTTTTCAGCCTAAAATAATAGATTTTAGATAGTGATTTAGGAGTTCAAGATTCCCATGTCCCACTTTAGATATGCCAAACCATACAGGGAGTACAGGAGTATCTTGCTTAGGGAACTATTACCGAGCTGCATAACTATCTTATTTTCCGTAACTCTTTTTTGCCTCTTGCAAGTCTTTAAGGGTGAAAATTGATTCATTAGAAAAGCCCCCACCCAAAATAGGAACTTTTTATAACTCTTTTATGCTCCATGATATTAATGTATATTTTGATTGTAAGCACCTCTCTTTGTTTTATTATGTTCCACTTAACTAGTATTGTCATCTTAATGGTAAGGTACCACAGAACATGTTGTTATATACTGTATAGCTCAAAATGTTACTAATAAGAGCTTCAATTCTACAAAAAAAACTTTTTTATACATAAAGCAAGCCATCAAACAGCTACAGTACATAATGAAAAAAGCAATTGTTCTTGGCACGAATCACTGATGAACTTAAAAAAAATTACTAGATACTAAAAGTAAAAAAAAAAAAAAAAAAACCTGGACTTTACAAAAACAAATTTCTGTCAGGCCGGTCTTACAAAGGGAATTTTTTTAGATGAAGGACGTACTTTTGTGGCAATTTTAGTGATTTTTTTTAACAAACAGATTTAACACTTGTCCTGCATCTTTTTCTGATGTCATTGCAGTGCAATTTTTAGTCTTTTTGTGCAAACATTTTGTACGTTTTGAAACACAATGCCACATACAACTTTTGAAATGAACCTGAAAGATAAGCCATCAGATGTAACAGCTGAAGATAACTGTGAACTGAGACAATTTGATTTAGGTGGGTTTCATGTGGCAAAATTTGGCTCAGTATGATTCCTTAGCATATGTGAGCTAAAACCAATAGTGCAACCTACGGAGAGATGTTTACCTTTTCAATGATTTAAGCCCACTTCTGGTTTTGGCTTACAGATATTGCCGCAAAATACTAAGTCAAATAATGTCAGTAAGGGTGAGAGAACTTACTGAAAAGCTCGGCATTTGTTGGCAGAAGAAGTTGGATGCAGCCCTAGGGAGTCCTGGATACAGCTATAGGCTATGATCACACGTTGTATAAACAACAGCCGTTCTGTGTGAATGGCTGTTGTTCAATGCTACTTACAGCCAGAGTTAAAGGCCATCAAAAGGTGATCAAAAATTCTGGCCGTAGGTAGGCGAAACGGCCATTGTTTATACAAAGTGTGAACAAAGCCATAGGCTAAACATTACACTTAATACATTTGAGGCTATGTTTCCACACACTATTTTTTGTCAGTATTTTTTTAACCAAAACCAAGAGTGGATTGAAAACACAGAAAAGCTATGTTCACACACTGTCGAAATTGAGTGGATGACCGTCATTTAATGGCAAATAATTGGTGGTATCTCAAAACAACAGTGGCGGCCATCCACATTTCTGTGTTTTCAATCTACTCCTGGTTTTGGTTGAAAAATACTGACCAAAATACTGAACAAAAATACTATATGTGAACATAAAGCTATGATTAGTCTCAATAAGACACAGTGAACTCTGTTCATCCCCATAATGTGGGGTATAAGTATGAATAGTGCAATACCAGTGGCGAAGAATAGGAAGCAATATAGAAACAAGAGCAAACATATGCAAGGCAATGTGCCTGTGTAGCAATTAGCTTCTAATGATGACCTACATATGCTTCTGGCTTAAGATTAAAATATGATTGTGTAATTATTGATATTATGCTATGTCATTATAAGTTACATTATTAATAAATGCACACATTAATTAGCTCAATTTGTAAAATGTCACAAGTCCTGTATATAAATCCAAGCTAGCGTTATACCAACAAGTAGCTTGGTGTCATCACAACTAGTCCTGTGGGTCATACTGTCCACCTCACCCAACGCATTTCAGTCACCTACGTCTGTGACGTCATCAGGGAGTAAAAGGTAAGGGATTGGAAAGGTACTATGTTCAAATACAAATAATGCAATTATGTACACCACTAAAAGATGACCAGTACTACTGTATGTTTACACACAGATTAGTTAGTTAGTAGTGGATAATGAGATAACAGAGGACACCTGTGGCTGATGCTGCTCACTGTACCAACTAGAAGAAGACACTTGGATCATATGTCCAACCATGACTGAGTGTGTTCCTGGACATGGATCCAGTCGGATCAATGCGGTCTACAGGTGAGTGTATGAGAGTAAGTATTCTGCCTACAAATAGTCCTGTGTCCAGAACTGTTGTCCTTCCATGCTGCAGTGGCAGAGATACACAGCTGAATCCTGGACAATACAGTTGCATGGATCCAATTACTAAAGCTCCTATTACATGGGCCGAAGGAGAGGATCAAACGAGCACTGTCAGGGTTCCACGCTCGCTGGCGGCGCAACTACAAGCGGTGGCAGCAAGCAGGTGAGTGCAGAGGGGGCCGTGGGGAGCTGCAGGGGGGGGGGGGGCTTCCCGGGTGATCGCTAAATCGTCTGGGCAGCCCATAGCAGATAGCAGTGGTCTGCTGCTGCCGCTCCTATTAAAATACAGCCAATAATCATTTTGTGTAATAGGGCCTTAAGAATTGGATCCGCACACAATACTCACTGGGTGTCATATAGTTGCCTCCAGTCCAGCATGCAATCACAGTTTTTAATGGCACTAAACTGAATCTTTTCCCTGGAGCAGGAAGACCTAGTTATGCTACTGCATTAGGCAATAAATTAAAAAAAAATATTGTGTAATTATGAACAATATTATGCTATGTCATTGTATGTTAAATTATGAATAAATGCACACATTAATTAGCTCAATTAGTAAAACGACTTTATATATAACTAGGTAGATCTGAATTTAATGAAGTTGTCCTTTGTGCTTCTGAGATGTATAATACTACAATGTCCTCTGTTCTATTAAGCGGTTTTATGCTTTTATTTTATGTACTATACACAGGGTCAAAGACATATCTGTGAATGTCAGCTGAAAAGTGTGAAGCGTTAACATTTCCAAGGTTTCTCTGGCAATACTGACCTTGTTGTGACTTCGGTTGAATGTAACAATGTTAGTAGATATTTGCCAGACATGTAGACCTTTTAGAAAGGCCTTACTCTTAAATCTACTCTATAACAACCTTCATAAGCAATTGTCATTCAGATACTAATGGAACTGTAATCTCAACAACAAAAAGCGCTATTAAACACAAAGGTACATTGAATGTTTTCTTCTTATCCCATCACCGGAGTAACATATGCTCAGGGACAGCTTTTTTTTATATTATGGAAGTGTATTATAGCCACCAGTAAAACTTCACAACGAAAGACAATTGTGAAATATTTTTACTTATCTGCTAAAATGTAATTTCTGAACACTGACAAAAACCTAACCTATGAAATAGTCATTAGGATGAAGAGTGCATTTTATGGTGTCACATATAATTATAAAGGTTGTCATCTTAATAGTTCTAGAACATTGGATTGGCCAATAGATCACAGCTCCATAAAATCTACAACCTATAAACTTCTTCTTCAATCTTTATGACATATCCTTTACCAAAGAACATTGAAAACTCACCAATAGGTATCGAAAGATTACAGTAATAACCTCCAAAAAGTTCTTGTAACTGTAATAGCCCATACCTGCCTGATCTCTGTTACTTAACGCAAGGTGTGTTTGATTAAATTTATATTAATAAAAATAATAATAATAATAGTTGTTGTTATTATTTATTTATTTTTTAAATGCCCTTATAGGGTGCTATCCGTTTAATAAAAGGTTAACATACAAATTATAACATAAAATAAAATACATAAAAGTACAAATGACCTAAATAAAGTAAATAAAAGACTAATATATAGGGGGAGAGGACTGCTTTTTGTACAATTCCACATCTAGGTTCTGTCTGATCTGTGTCATTGACTATAGCTAGCCTAACTATTGGCTTACTCCAGAACCCCTAGTTCAGATATTTACCCTCACCAGATTGTTTCTGCATTGATTATCCTTTTCTTGCTGTCCCTAGCAATTGCATCTCCAGTATTCACAATTAGGCCAGGACAATACTGTACCTTTTTCCAGCACCATGTGACTTATTTTAACTATTAAGCTACTACTGTAAGACAAGCAATAGATTGAGTTACATTCAATGTGTGGATTGCAACTACCACCTTTAAATTAAAATTCCTTCAGTATCAAAGAAATTGGACCATTTGAATGACTAGATCATGTAAGTCCTAGCTACTAAACTGCATATTAGGTATACACATTTATTATGCGGGCATCTGAGAACAACATATCTCACAAATGTACTACCATCTATAAGTAAGAATTTTTAAGCGAGTGCTGTGTGGTAAGTTACAGAAGGTATATTGAGTCTAAACCCAGAACTTCAAAATCAGTGGCATTGATTTGTGGCAATGGAGTTATGTGTTTTGGTTGAAGTTGCTGCAAGCGAGTGCCAATCTGCTAGATCAGCGCTCGTTTACTGGGCCTATTACACTGCCTGATCACTGCCTGATTATCGTTTAGCAAGGGCTGCATGGACATCGTTAGCGATGTCCGTGCAGCCTTTGCCCAATTTACATTACCTCTATACATTCCTGGTGTTCTCCTACACTCTGCTTCCTCCCCGAGCAGGGGCTGGGGGGAGGGGTAATCATAATATTGGGGTTCTTCATCTCTTCCCCTCTGCTACATCACGACCCTGTTGATGCATGTCATGCTCAGTCAGTCAGTGACTGGGGCAGGTCACCAGGCTACCTCCCACCCTTTCCTGCCGCAGTAGTAAGAAATAGAGAGATAATGCTATCCGGTGCTGTCCGAGAGCTCCGTGATGTGGCACTGCAAGGGCACGGGATCGGTAAGTACGGGTTGTTTATTATGTACCCCCACCACATGCCAGCCCTGTAATTATACATTTAGCCAGACTTATAATTATAATCACTTTCTGTTTTGTACACTGTAGCTATTACAGATGAATGGACCGGGATGTTACTAGTAACCTCTTTAAGGGCAGTGTTACATTTTGTGGCTATGTTCACAAAACGTAAATTAACGGCCATTGTTTTCACCCGGCCGGACATGTGCGCCTGAAACTACGGCCGTAGAAATATAGATATACGGTCTAGTTGTGAAACTACGACCGTTGTATAATTTTGCCTCCTAGCTTGTTTCTAGGCGGGATCAAACAGGTCATTTATTTGGAATACTGCGCCCAGCCCGATAAACCACACAGAAAATGTTTTATTTCAAAATCAAGTTTAATTTAGCTGAAATAAGTATTCTGTGCACGGCCGCATTGAAATCCACGGCCGTAGTTAGTACATTACCAGCCGGAAATAAATGACATGTTCATTTTTCATGGAGCCGTGAAAACAACAGGCGTTGTCTACTACGTAGTGTGCATTGTACGACCGTAGTTTGTACATATTGCAGCCAAGATATAAACCTCAAAACTACGGCCGTAGTTTTGCGGTTTGGACTACAGACGTAGTTTTATGTAGTGTTAACATAGCCTTAGCCTATAACTGATGAAATTAGTAGTCTATTTTAGTTTTACATATTAGCATGTCTTGTCTAAGTGTTTTATGTTCTCAGGAAGTGAAGGTGAGTTTTCGCAAAACATTATTTTAACAACTTTGCGCTAAATGTACTTGTGAAAAAGTAATGGGAAAAATGAATATTTGCATTGCTGTATTTACTATGAGGCTATTGATGTGTTCAACATTTAAGTCGTAATTGAGAAACAGCACTTCTATTAGGTTACATGTCCCCCTCAGCATTACACAAAGAAAGCTGAAATCAGAAGTAACTGAAACTGGCTATTTATGAAAAGAACATAATTTACAACAGTTACATTGTCAAACGGTTGTAGGTTACCACAGCATGAACAAAGCTTTTAAGCAGTGCTTTCTCTTTCTCTAGTTCTATATTGACGGCTGGGTGCTCATTTTAACCTTATCAAAACATTTATGCTTCCGTAGCCTATAAAGTCAAACCATGTAAAGTCCAAAGATAGACATTCCTGACATAGCTCCACAAAACGGAATTGATCTTGCAACCCTGAGGACATTAAGCGCAGTATGAGTATTCTGACTCTCAACTCCCACAACATGGTTGAATTAAGGTTCATAACCTACTGCAGTATGACAAAACATATTTACAATGCTAGAAATGGATCTGAGTTCAACTAAAATCACTGAAGTTGTAGCTTGATTCAAAACATCTAAATTTAAACATGAGTGACAGTTCTACAATATGAATTTTACCATCATGAACCCTTATTCCCGGAAATAAATGATACAGATGAATTCTAATACATTAACATGATCCATGTTTATCTTTCCACCAAAGTAAAACATAGTATATTGTATCCAAACTATAGTGCTGTTTTACAGAAAATAAAAGGATAAATGATAAAAAATATATATGAAAAATAATAATACTTGAAAGAATATTATAGCCAATATCAACAGGCCAGGTACCAGGGATGAGATAGTAATTGTAAGTAGAGGTGAGCAAACTTTTCAAAAGTTCGGTCCGACCGGACTTTCAGATTTTTTCGGAATGTTCTGTCCGACCGAATTTCGGATTTATTCGGATTTCATAGTTTAAAGCATCTATATGATACGGGGGTAGTGTGATTGGATGAATTTAGGGCTCTACATGTCAGTAATTATTATCTTTTTGATATCTCAAAGTCAATTTTTTTTTGAGACTTCAATATTCACCATTACAGGGTCTATGCATGAAACTCACCATTACAGGGTCTATGCAGGGAATTCACCATTACAGGGTCTATGCAGGAAAAAGGTCACAAATGCAGTGAAGGAGCAGCAGTAGTCATTGGAGGCTAGTGGAGGTCCAGCAATAGTCATTTAAGGCCAGTACAGGAGCAGCAGTAGTCAACATGGAGGTCAGGCAGGAGCAGCACTAGCCAACATGGAGGACAGGCAGGAGCAGCAGTAGCCAACATGGAGGCCAGGCAGGATCAGCAGTAGCCAACATGGAGGCCAGGCAGGAGCAGCAGTAGCCAACATGGAGGCCAGGCAGGAGCAGCAGTAGCCAACATGGAGGCCAGGCAGGAGCAACAGTAGTCAACAATTGGGTATATAGCACTTTTTTAAAGATATAATGCTATACACCTGAACCAGGTATTTTCGTCTCATGATAAGATGGATGTGATATACACACTTTCAATCAGAAGGGTTAAAGTGTAGAAATTGGATATATAGCACTTTTTTTTAAGATACAATGCTATACACCTGAACCAGGTATTTTAGTCTCTCAGGATAAGACGGATGTGATATACACACTATGAGAAGTATAGGACTTGTATAGCTGTACTGCACGTTTTGGTTCCACGCATCCTTTTCTGTCCAATGCCTAATCTATCTTTCTTTCGCCCTCTCTATTTCTCTCTCAATCACTAAATGTTTCTCCTCTCCGCTTTCCTAATCTTTCTTTTCCTTTCCCACAATATCTTCTAAGTAGGCTGTAGTACACAACAGCAGCTTGCTTCCTCTCTCTCTACACACTGCGTGGTGCGGTCATGTGACTGCTCCTTTTAAAGCAATACCGACGTCACACAGGGGGTGGGCTAGTACAAGATCCCTGCTGATTGGAACACTTCCTGCTTTCTAGAATGGCGGCTGCCATTTTAGAAAGCAAGAAGAAAAAATCGGAGCGGATTTCCAGAAAATCCGAATCCGATTGGACTCAGGTTTTTAGGAAAATCCGAACTGGATCCCATACAGGGCTAACCAGTTCGCTCATCTCTAATTGTAAGGAGCTGGTGGCTTTAGAGGCAGCTCAGGTAACAGGAGTCGGTAACAGGAAAAGCAAATGGTACAGATGTAGTCAGGCAGTAGGCATATACTAAAGAACAGTCATGGGTCAGGATACACAACTTCAGTTGGAATGCAAGAATCCAATGATTTTCCAGCAAAGAGGGCCAGTCACAGTGAATTTATCTAGGCACAGGTGGAACTGAATTTACTGAAGGCAGGAAAAGGTGGAGATAGGCTAACAATTAAATTCCCAGCAAACAGCCGTTTCCACCTTCTCCTCTTCTTACCCTTTTCTTGAACCTGAGCCAGGCAAGAAACCTCTTAAGGAAAACAAAGGCATAAATATTTTCAAGTCCCCAAAATTGTATCTCTTCCCTCTAAGTAACTTGCAGTCCAGAATGTCCTTTACCTCGTACTCTGGTTTAACGTCTGTGGTAACAAGTGTTGATACAGCTGGCTTGGAGTATTTGTTAAGAACCAAAGGTTTGAGGACAGATACATTGAAAGTGTTATGTTTCTATAGACAAAGTGTAAGTTTCTGTTTTGAAGCTGCAGTGTTGATCTTCAGTGCTTTAAAATGGATCAAGAAACTGGGGGCAAACTTATAACTAGGGAACCTTACCACTTTACCTTTGACTTTAACCCCTTAAGGACCCATGCCATACCGGTAAATCATCGGATCCTGTCATTTAAGGACTCATGACGTACCGGTACTCCTGTGGCTCCGGCGGCACTATGAAGTGAGCTCAGGAGCTGAGATCATCTAATAGCAAATGGGGACCAGCTGTGGGGGTTGCTGTGTGACTGCAAGGGTTGCAATCATTCTATCTGACTTCCGGAGGTCCCTTAACTTCCTATCAGCAGTCATTTTGGCGATCATTGCATAGAGTCTGCCACAGGCAGGCTCTCTGCAATGATTGCGGATTAAACTGATCAGTGCTATGGCATTGCAATGATCAGTGTATATAATGTAATGTAAAAATGTAAAGTCTCCTAGGGGGACATAAAAAATGTGAAAAAAAAAAAAAAAAAAGTTTTTAAAAGCATCACATAGCTCCTCCCCAATAAAAAATTAAATCACCCAAATTTCCAATTTTATAAAATATATATATATATATATATATACACTGTATATAAACATATATACAGTAGCGGTGTAATTAAAGTAAAACAATATTGTTACTGCACGTTGAACGGCATAAACAAAAAGCGGTAAACAAAAAGTCAAGATTGATGATTTTTTTTATTACATCTTTTTAAAAATAAAATTGATCAATATGGCTCATCTACACAAATATGGTACTAATAAAAACTAGAGATCATGGCAAAAATTATGCAAACAGACCCATATGTAAAAAAAATAAGAGTCACAATTAGGCCATTGTAATCACACCTATTTGCAAAAAACTGTTTTACTGTTAATAAAAATAGTAAAACATTAGAAAAACTGCATATCTCTGTATTCATACTGACCTACAGAAATATATCATGTAATTTTTACTGTAAAATGCATTATTTAAACACAGAACCCCCGAAAATTTGCAGAATTGTGTTTTTTTTTTCGCCAATTTCACCCCATAAATAATATTTTGGGGTGGCGTCATACATGTTATGGTAGATTGAAAGATGCCATTACAAAGTACACCTGTTCCTGAAAAAAAACAAGCCCTCACATGGCCCTGTAGATGGAAAAATAAAAAGAGTTATAGCTCTTAGAATGCGGGGAGGAAAAAAAACGAAAATGCAAAACTGAAAATTGGCTCGGTCCTTAAGGTCATTTTGGGCTCTGTCCTTAAGGGATTAATTAAGTGTTATAATTGTCCGAAATATGCGATAGCCTGGTGTGAACTGGGCCTGGTTTGTTCTGACACACCCGATTGCTTTCCATCCAGCAATGCAGGACTTAACCAGAGCTCTGCAGGATTTTAATCTTTTAGCTGAACTTGGTGCTGGGATCAGGGCTGGTCCAATCAGCTGCTGGACCTAGCCTCGGATCCTGGATAAAATACAGCTAGCTGATCACTTCTCTGCTGGCTATACAGTTAAGACCTGGATCCCAGCTTCCCTGTGCCTACTCCTAATCCCTCTGTTTTTGCTCAACTTGTTATCTGACCTCCCGCTTGACTATTTGACTATCCGATTGTTTGCTGATTTTGTACTGCGCTGCCTGTTTGGTTTTGACCCGGCCTGTTTGACTGTCCCATTTTGTGTTTTCCTGTCTTTTTCTGAGCACACATATTCAGTGCAGGGAATGTCAATGTGGTTGTCCACAGCCTCCTAGGGCCCTTTGAGGCAAGTAGGTAGGGACAGTTTAGGGGTTCAGCGTCAGGGCTCACTGTCGTGTCTTGTCCCTACCTGCCCCGTCCTGACTATAATAATACTGATGTAGTTCTACCTCAAAAATATGGATGTAGTTTTATTTTACAGTGTTTAAACATAGCTATAATCGGTTCTTGGCTATGGCTTCAATAATTGCAAATAAACTTGACTATGTGAACACACCCTACATGTCCCTTTAGATTAAAATATTGTGTATTTTTTATTTGATTAAGTAACTGCTACACAAAATTTACAGGATAGAGTAATATTCTAGAATAGCATTAGATATTACTGAAACAAAAATGATGTGTGAATATAAATTGTTTACACTGAAATTATACCTATCTACATGCAGATAAAAATTTTAAATATAATAGAACATGACGTCTATGAATTCTTTAATCAATTGAGCTGAGCAGTCCTAGTCAAGGTCATCTTTACTTTTAAGGGGATTTACCTTTCACTGTTGAGTTTACTCAAAGAGCAGAAAGATATAACATTTGCTGCTTCTAATGGCTGTGCTTCATAAAGTTGCAGTAATTATTTTCTCTTAAATAATCCTTCCTTGGCTTTGTTTTGTGCTTAATCCATTATTTGATTAGATTACTGCTTCCCCTTTTTCTTTTCAAGTACTGTATGCTTTCTTCTTTGTTTTATTATCTATACCCCAAGCTTTTTATAAATAGAACTGACATGTGTCTGCTGAAAGCTGGCTCTTGTAGACTTCCTTCAACGGATGGCTGGAATTTTAACGACTGTAATTCCAAATATTATCTCAATACACTCAGTATCATTAGGTAATGAATGAATGAATAATATAGGTTGGTATGAGAAAACACTATAGATATTGTTTGGTTGAGAGAATATTATTGTGAGCATTATACAGGGCTTATTTGATGTCTTTATTTGTGTTTTTAATAGCAATGCACTTCTAAAAGCATGCCCTTCTTTATAGCGCAGAACAATTTATAGTACATAGAGAAATAGTCTACATAAAAAGTAAATACAAGGGAAGATAAATTCAGTCTAATTCTTGGACAGTGTAAACTTAGACTAGACAGTCTTCAAATCCACCAGATTTAAAACCTTGGCTCAGGCTATCTAATCTAAGTTTGCCCCATCTATAGTTTAGGCAAAATGATCACTGATCTCAGGGTGGCCCGCTAAAGAAGACATTGTAGTTTGCTAGTTTAAGTGCTCAACCCAGTGGGAAACAAAAATATGCAAAATTAGTGGAGCCTCAATTAGGAGTCTCAAAAGACAGGAATAGCCAAATGTCCCTGCAGGGAAGGAAAACCTAGCAAAGAGGTGGCTCCAGTAAGGAGCCACCATATTAAGTGGCCCATTGAGTCAATATCCAATTCAATTACAAGTCTAAGAACATGACAAAGCCAAGTAACAATCCACAGACAGTTGTTTTGGGGTGTTGCGGGAGCAATGCTTAGTGGACCCCTACCCATAGTGAATGAGTGTTAGCCTCTCTTCCCTATAATATATCTTCTTTGATTAGCTGGTCCACGGTAGGTACCTCAGAAGAAGTAGACAAAGGCAGCGGGAGTCAAGGGTGTCGTCCATAGAGGATAAAAAAGGAGATGTACATGCAGAGCATGAATCTAGTTTTAGGAGAACTCTACCCAAGTTGACAAATTGGACCAGTCGTCCTGACGGGCAGAAGCAAAGTGTTAGCCTCTCTTCTCTATAATATATGTTCTTTGGATTAGTTTTAGGATGTATTTAACCCTTGTATACTGGGTATATCCTGATTATTTTGGTAATTCTCTAACATGGGCATCTACTGTTCATGTCAAAATTATTTTTTCTTGTAAAAATTGTTAATTTTGTCTAATTTTTCTTGCCTTTAAGAAACTGACTGTTTAGATGCTACCCATCTGCAACCCAATACATCCTCATTTATAATTAGATAACCAATGGTATTTAATTAAAATGTGTGGAAATTTTATATTATGGTTAATCAGTATATATATATTTTTTATCAATATCTGCTGACAGATGGTGAAATCTATAGGCAATGTAAAGCACTATATATGATGCATGGCAGAACATCTTTTGAGACAGGCACTATTGCAGGCCAACAGTACAGGTTGTAAATGCTGAAATAATACTCAATACATCAAATACTACTATTACATTACACCATATTCTCCACTATTTGTCATTTGCAGCTTTTTACAGTGAAATCTCATAGCATGTGCATATGTAATAGACTGCACTGCGACAAAGGCTTTTCCTTCTTTTTCTTTGAGTTACATGTTTTACAGTATTCATGAAGTTGCAGTTTCCTCTTTTTCACATTATACAGGCATTTTCCAATGATAGAAATTGATCCCATTGTAACACATGGCATCACACATAAACGGTTGACAGTCATGGTTCCATTTGCTGCTAAACGAAAGTCTCCCATAAACTTCTACCCTGCTCCTTCTTGACTATTTTAGTGCTGTTGTCAGTAGAATGTTATTGTGTTCTACACTATGTTCATAAAAGAATATGTCTTTAGGTTACATCTTGCATCTTGAACTTCTGTGATCTCAACCACATCTCCGTATTGTGTTACTTTGAGACACTGCCGTTTCTTTAAATAGCTATTAATTGCTGCACTAGTGTAGATGCTTTACTTGATTCCATTGTAGTTAGAATTCAAAGCTGTCTGTGCAGTCCTTTTAGAATATTTGCATTTTCATCTAGTTTCCCTATTTTTTCCTCTAATAGTGTTATTATTCATGCTGCTCTGTGATAAACTTTTTGTCTTGTCTGCAATAGTTATAAACTTTTTCAAAGCATTTCTATTCACTTTGAAACTAGGAAGAAAAAGTAACGTGTCACATGGGTGAAAATGAGGAGAACATATTGAATATAATGTTCCCACACTGTCTAAAAAGAGCATAACATATAACAAGAAAATGTTAATGACTTAATTTTGGGGTCGTTTGCATATATTTATCTAGCTACACTGTGATTTTTATCGGAAACTCACTTGCTTTTATATTTTATGATTATTTAAATGTGACACAAACATCTTTGTAAATATATTTTATTATTCATTTACTTTAGTATTCCTTTTGATAGCTGAAAACTAATTAAGAAAAAAATGGCTTAAATGTGTAAATTAATACTCACCCACTGTGTGAGGAAATTATGCGCTAATAAAGGAAAACACTCTTCTATATCATTTTAATGTATTTAATAAAACTGTGCAGAAGTATAATTTAAATGCGTGGAGTTTGTAAGAAATTGAGGAATATAATATAATTAGATATTAATAAAGATAATATAATATTAAAGCAAATATAACGGGAAATGGATAAAACTTGAATCAGCTAGAATTAAGAGCAGAAAAAAAACATAAAACAAATGAAGATAAAATAATTAAGAACAAAGAGTTAATACAGTAAATTAGTTCTAGTGCATGGGGGGGCATTCCCTGATCCCTGATCCCTCAGTGCTCTATCCACCCACTCGTTGTCTCATCCATTGCCTCCTACTTATCCATATTCATATATGCATAATTAATTATGTCTCCCTCCTGTAACAGATGATTATGTGGTTCCACTGGACCATGGCAAGTGATGAAGCGATGAGAAAAGCCATACCTGTGAGTGGAGTCTAAGAGGCTGCTGGTCTTCACCAGAGCCAGCTTAAGGCAGGTTGGACTTGCAGCAGAAGGTGACTCTCAGGCCCTGATTTGGCTTGCTTACGGTGGTTGGCGAGGTGCAACAGAGAGCAACATAGACAGGGCACAGCCAGGTACAGCAACAGGAAATTGTTTAACAGACAGGAACATGGTCAGGAACATGATCAGGAATACGGGCAGGAATATGGGCAGGGAACACTTTAATGGAGTGGTGACACAGAGGCTCCAACAAGGGAGCAATGACAGGGCAGGACTATTTATATCACATTCTGTAAGATAGTGGCCAATTAAGGGCACACTGGCCCCTTAAAGCGCGAGGAGTGGGAGCCCAAGGCGAAAACATGTGTGTCAGCAAAGAGAGAACAGACAGGGAGACCAAAGCCCCGACATCCGGGATGCAATGACGGCTGCAGTAGAAAGACTAGAGGAGTGGATGCCGAGACGGACTGCGGTATGGGTCACCACTAGAGATGAGTGAACTTTTCAAAAGTTCGGTCCGACTGGACTTTTGGATTTTTTCGGAAAGTTCGTTTCGACTGAATTTCCGATTTCTTCGGATTTCATAGATTAAACCATCTATATGATACGGGGGTAGTGTATTTGGTTGAATTTAGGGCTCTACATGTCAGTAACATCGTTATCTTTTCAATATCTAAAAGTCAATTCTTTTTTTTAATTCACCATTACAGGGTCTACGCAGGAAAGTCACTATTAAAGGGTCTATACAGGAAAAAGGTCACAAATGCAGTGAAGGAGCAACAGTAGTCATTGGAGGCCAGTGGAGGTCCAGCAATAGTCATTTAAGGCCAGTACAGGATCAGCAGTAGCCAACATGGAGGACAGGCAAGAGCAACAGTAGTCAACATGGAGGGCAGGCAGGATCAGCAGTAGCCAACATGGAGGCCAAGCAGGAGCAGCAGGAGCCAACATAGAGGCCAGGCAGGAGCAGCAGTAGTCAACATGGATGCCAGTTAAGACCCAGCAGTAGTCAACATGGATGCCAGTTAAGGCCCAGCAGTAGCCAACATGGAAATAGAACATAGAAATTGTCTTTATATATATATATATATATATATATATATATATATATATATATATAGCCCTTTTTTAAGATATTCTGCTATACACCTGCACCAGGTATTTTTGTCTCTCAGGATAAGACAGATGTGATATACACACTATCAAAAGGGTCCAAGTATAAAAATTGTCTATATATGTGTATATATATATTATATATATATATATATATATATATATATATATATATATATAGCCCTTTTTTTAAGATATTCTGCTTTACACCTGCACCAGGTATTTTTGTCTCTCAGAATAAGACGGATGTCATATACACACTATCAGAAGGGTCCAAGTATAAAAATTGTCTATATATATATATATATATATATATATATATATATAGCCCTCTTTTAGGATATTCTGCTACACAACAGCAGCAGCACCAGCAGCAGCGTTTTGTCAATGACGAGCTCTGTGCACCGCTAACAGTATGCTTCCTCTCTCTCTCTCTACACACTGCGTGGTGCGGTCATGTGACCACTCTTCTTAAAGCAATACCGACATCACACAGGGGGTGGGCTATTTCAGGATCCCTGCTGATTGGATGTGTTCTGGGCATCATGGGAAAGCGCTTTTCCTGCCCGGAACATTTCCTGCTTTCTAGAATGGTGGCTGCCATTTCAGAAAGCAAAAAAAAATAAAAAATCAGAGTGGATTTCCAAAAATCCGAACCGGATCCCATACCGTCCGAACCTGTTCGCTCATCTCTAGTCACCACTGCAACCATGACAGTACTCCCTTTAGCCTCTCCCTTTTGTTGCCTGTAGGAAATTCTTCAGTAGCTTTTTTACAGGATGTTGTCATCTAGCTCCCAGGATCTCTCTTTGAGTTCAAAGCATCTCCAGTCTACCAAAAAGAACCGTTTTTCCCTGTTTTCATAGCAAGGATCTCCTTAACAGTATAAATGACAGATATCCACTTGAGAGTCAGAGAAAGGGATTTTACTGGAATAACCATTGCGAATGACAGGATTTAGAAGGTAAATATGAAAAGAATTTGGGATGCGCATGGTGGGAGGCAGACGGAGCTTATAGGCAACAGGGTTGATTCATGGGTCCAACATGTAACTAGGGATATTTAGTCTGACATATTGCACAGACAACCACACCGTGTCACCAGGTGCAAAGTTGATGAAAGGTCTTCTCTTTTCTGCTTGGGACTTAATCCAAGCAGATGCATGCAATAGAGACTGACATGTCTGTTTCCAAATAGAAGCCAAGTCCTTGATTAGATGGTCCACAGTAGGTACCTCAGAAGAAGTAGACAAAGGCAGCGGGGCTCAAGGGTGTCGTCCATAGAGGATAAAAAAGGAGATGTACCTGTAGAGCATGAATCTAGTTTTAGGAGAACTCTACCCATGTTGACAAATTGGACCAGTTGTCCTGACGGGCAGAAGCAAAGTGACAAAGGTAGTTTCTGAGGACCTGAAATGTTGGATTTGAAATAATTATAAAAAAGAACATTATAATAAAGGAACACACAATAGGTTTGGGCTAAACTTTATTACTGAATTTAATTGTTGTACAAAAGAAATTAAAAGTACACAAAATAAATATTGGCCAATAATTTTAAGTAATTCTCATTTAAAAACCATTGGACCTAATCATCCAAATATCACTATCAAAGACAAAACAACCTTCATAGTTCTTTGGCCCCTAGCCGTCTACTTTCAGCCTCTGGCAGTACTGCTACGTAGGGTAATACATCATGGTCTATCTAGACACTATGGGGAACATTTATCAAAATGGTGTAAAGTAGAATTGTCTTAGTTGCCTCTAGCAACCAATCAGATTCCACCTTAAATTTTTTAAAGAATCTGTGAGGAATGAAAATTGGAATCTGATTGGTTGCTAGGTGCAACTAAAACAATTCTACTTTACACCAGTTTGATAAATCTCCTCCTATATGATTAAACATGACAGTGATCCCAGTAGTCTTAAACTTACAGTTCTTGAACAAATCCTAGTAAATGTATCAAATACATATGGGCTTTTAATCAACCTATTGGATATTTCGATTTGCTACTCTGGTCCCCAATAAGCTTAACAAAACTATTGAAATTACACATAAAGATAAATGGCAAAAGATGCAGATACTTGATGGTCACCTTGTTGAGAACTTGGTAGTTAAAGCACGGGCAAAGGGTTTCATCTATCTTTTGTATAAAAAGGAACCCCCCATCTGTAGAAAAGACATGCAATGAAAACCTGAGTTTTTTTTTTATATATATATACATATATAAGCCTTAAGGGCTGGGTCTCCCTTGAGGGATTGGATCGCCTGGCATGACCAATGTGGCAGTTGTATGGGTGATAAGGAGGTAAACTCTCTGCTTGCTTTTTAAAGAATATGTCCATAAAATTTTGATAGGGAGCAGGGAGATCAGACAAAGGTTTGGAGGGATTCTGTGAAGCACAAGATATCTGCAGGAGGTGGTTGAAACATTCTGGATTCCATTGTAGGATCTCCTTAGTCCTCCAGTTGAGGTTATGGGCATGAAGTTGCAGCCATGGGAGTCCTAGAAGATGCCGATTTGAGTGGTCAT
Organism: Dendropsophus ebraccatus; assembly: GCF_027789765.1. NCBI lineage: Eukaryota > Metazoa > Chordata > Amphibia > Anura > Hylidae > Dendropsophus > Dendropsophus ebraccatus. The sequence continues at coordinate 64,607,390 of NC_091455.1, read as the reverse complement.
CCAGTTCAGTATAAAACTGAATGGTCAAGCTTAAGGGTACCTTAGCAAGTGAAGAGATGCACAGTGGTTTAGCAAGTCAGACCACCAATAGTTGCCAAAAACCAAGGAAGTTTCCCCAAAGTTGCCTGCGGAACCTGAATTCAGGAAACTGGTAGTTTTATACTGAAGACCAGACGAGTCACAGATTAGAACCAGCAAAGACAATCCTGAAGAGGATGCATTCACACCTAAATTCAGGAGTTTCCCAGGTGCTGAGGACACTGTGGGCAGTTTAAAGCCATACTGTATCCATCACCTCCCCCTAAACCGCTGGCATAGTGCGCTTCCCGGTCATGTCTTTTAAAAAGTATCCAGTGCCTTAGGGTAAAAAAGTTATCTTTTAATCTGCAGCAGCTGAGTCAATGTTGCATGGTCTATAGTGTCTGTGCCCTAGGCCCGTGAGGCCTCTCCTTTATTCATCCCCCTCCCCCCACCTTTAGGGATGGGATCCCTTCTCCTTACCTGGCCAGGCCTCAGTGTCAAAATGACGCTGATCCCGGCTCGGCAATCGATGTATCTTGTCTGCAGGAGACCTGTGTAATACAGCACTGATGGATCACCTCTGTATTAAGTATACTACACTGATCTACATGATAGATCAGTGTAGTTGTATTAGAAGTCCGCTCAAAAGTTTTTTTATTAATAAAAAATCCCCTCCCCTAATAAAAGTTTGAATCACCCCACTTATCTTATTTGATAAATAAAAGTAAATTAAAAAATAAACATATTTGGTATCTCGTGCGTAATCGCTCAAACAAAAATTATCACATTCCTCATCTTGAACGGTAAGGCTGGGTTCACACCGCGTTTTTGCAATCCGTTTTTTTCATCCGTTCTTTGCAAAAAACGGATTAAAAATGGATTGCAAAAAACGGATGCATTTGTGTGCATCTATTTTGATCCGTTTTTCCATTGACTTCCATTAAAAAAAAAAACGGATCCGTTTTTTTGACGGACACAAAAACGTTGCTGACACTATTTTTTGTCCGTTAAAAAAAACATATCCGTTAAACGGATTGCAAAAATGCAGTGAGAACCCACCCTTAACGGCTTGAGCACAAAAAAACTCCAAAGTGCACATGGGCACATCAAATACCTAAAAATTGCAATAAAAAGTGATCAAAAAGTTGCATATATGCAAACAAGGTACTGATAGAAAGTCCATATCATGGCGCAAAAAAATACACCTTACACAGCCCCATAGACCAAAGGATAAAAGCGTTGTAAGCATGGTCATAGAGCAATTTTAGGAAACATTTAGTTTTTTTTTTAAAGATTTACATTTTTTTAAAAGCTGCCAAATAAAATAAAAGTTATAAGAGTTGGTAATTTTACCAACTTGAGCAACATATATAACATGTCAGTTTTACCATAGGATGAATGGCGTAAACACAAAAAAATCCAAATAAAAAAAAATTGCATTTTATTTTTAATTTCACTGCACATGTAATTTTTTGTAGTTTGACATATTTTATGCAAAAATTAAGTCTTTCATTGCAAAGTACAATTAGTGGTGCAACAAATAAGGGCTCATGTGGGTCTGTAGGTGAAAAAATACAAGTGCTTTGGCCTTTTAAACACAAGGAGGAAAAAACTAAAGCGCAAAAATTTAAGTTGAACTGTCTCTAATGGGTTAATTGACATTAACCACTAAAAGTCTCGTGGCTCTACGTAAAAAAAAAAAGTTACAAAAGTTGTGTAAAGCAAAAAGCCATTGCAGTGAGGTAGTACCACACCTGTACCTTAAGCCCTTCAAGACAGAGCCCTTTGATGCACAAAAGTCCGGGTCAAATTAATGCAATGTTCCTCCTCGCCTTCTAAGAGCCATAGCACTTTTATTTTTCCACCTACAGGGCTGGTTGGGGTGTCATTTTTTGGTGCCATGATCTCTAGTTTTTATTAATATCATTTTGGTGTAACAGAAAAAATTTTGATTGTTCTTTATTAAGTTTTTTGTGATATATAATTTAATAAAATCAGCAATCCTGGTGCGTTTTTTTTTGTTTCCGTTTACGTCGTTCATTGTGCGGGAACAATAATGTTATATTTTAATATATCGGACAATTCAGCATGCTCTGATATGTAATATGTTTATTTATTTATATTTTTATTTTTATAATGGGCAAGGGGGTCTTTTAAACTTTTATTGGGAGGGGGTTTATAAGGAGTTTTTTAATACTTTCCAAAACTTTTTTATTACACTTTTATTTACTGTAAAATATGCAATCATTAGATTGCATATACTGATCTATGCTATGCCATAGCATAGCATAGATCAGTGTTATCGGCGATCTATGTATAGAGCCTGCCTGAGAGCCGACTCTATACATAGATCGACAATGCGATAGGACGGAGGTAAGGCGCTTACCCCCGCCTGTCGGCACATGCGATTGGGACCCCGATCACTCAGTGACAGATGCTTGATCTGTCACTGAGCACCTTATATGTCGAGATTGCTGTTGATCGATGGTTTAAGGGGTTAATGAGAGTTGGCTGCGGGATCGCAGCTGACTCTCATTACCTCCGGTGCTGGACACAGATGAGAGCTGGATCGCACTCCTTGCAGCGCTCCCGCTCTCATCACAAAGCCCCTGTCAGTTAAGGAACGTATATATACACACGGGGTATGTGCAGTAGGAACGTATATGTATAGATTACTGACGCAAAGGGGTTAAACAATCCAAACCAATATACTAAATTAAAGCATATGACTTATGGTGCATTTGTACAGACAGATTTATCTGACAGATTCTTGAAGCCAAAGCCAGGAATGGAACTGACAAGAGGAGAAATCAGTCTTTCCTTTATGACCTGTTCTCTGTTTATAGTCTGTTCCAGGTTTTGGCTTCAGAAATCTGTCAGATAAATCTAGCTGTGTAAACGCACCATTACCTGGGACCCTCTACAATTATTCAGCAGTGTTTCACCAGAATTGTCCATTTATTGAAAAGATTGCTTAATGATTTCAATGCGGGAGGAATTTAGAACCAGTGGAAACTTCATCTAGGTAAAATACTTATATGCAGGGCAAATTCCCGGAGCAGCTTATTGTAAAAGGACCAGCAACAAAACAAAAAACATTTATGAAAATATAGTAAAAAAAAAACCAACAACAACAAAAAAATTAATATATGAAAACAAAATGTATAATATTTATAAGATTTGCAGTGGTTATTTGAAGAGTACTAACTTTTCAACAGTTTTTATATAGGAGGAAAGAACAAGTCTGGTGAAATGTTCATTGTCAATGTAAACATGTAATTAAAATTACCTGCATAAATCTCCTGCCAACTTTATGAAAACCTAAACACAGTCCCCAGATGGCATACACCCACATATTTTGTAAAAGTTACATTTTGTAATATTAAAACCAAATGTGCAGTAAAAGAAAAGTCTATTATTTGCTTCTTCAAATTCAATACAGAAATTTTATATTTACAATTAATACAAAGGTCCAGAACCATTGGAAATAAGAAGATTTCCACTATGGTTCTTAAAGGAAAGAGGTTGTATAGGGGGAGATTTCTTGAGTGGTTACCCTTTAAAAGAAGACAGTTTGCAGGGAAAAAAAGAACGGCACTCATCCACAAAATCGAATCCTCATAGTCTTTATGTAAGCAGATTGCACTTCGTGGCCAGGGGCATAGACAACAGATATAGGCTATGTTCACACAACGTTTTGTTCAGCTCCGTTTAAAATGACGTCCGTTATTTTGAGTCTAAAAATAACGGACATTTTTCAAAGCCTGGCATCCTGTAAGTGCAATGACGGGTGTTTGCACATTATTTTAGTTTGGGGTTACTAATTGGCCTTTGGGTGCGGCTTAATTGAAAAATTCATTGAATTAAATAGTAAAAACTGAGAAAGAACGGTGACAAAAGAAGAACTGTGTGTGAACAACTAATAAAAAAGTCCGCTATTTGCAAAAAACGTCTGAAAATAATGTTCATGTTCATTATTTTGACGTCCGCAGCAAAAACATCCATTTTTCAATACATTGTGTGCATAGGACATCCGTCTTCCCATTGACTTCAATGCAATTGCATTGAAGTCAGTTAAATTGCTGCAAAAACTGACTTTTTTTTAAATAGTGAAATCGGACGTTTTTTCTCCATTTTAGACGTTGTGTAAATATAGCCATAGACGGGTAACAGCCATTTTGCGTGTAACAAAACTCCACTTCCTTAGACCTGCTCTACTTGTAAAATATGTTGATATAAATATCATCTCCTAAGTGATGTCACCATCACATATATAATGCAGACACATGAAAATCTGTCCATAGGAAGACAGAATATATTCAATTTTATGTTACAAAAACATACTCAGATTGTTTCCATTACTAAGACCTAAGTTACCTAAAGCATTGCTCTTAAATATCCAAGCAGCTTCTTTTTATAATAGTATTTTATGTCTACTTGCTGTGTACCTGACTTGCTTGATAAACTCCCTTTTTTTTTTTTTAATTCTAATCTGATTTATTTATTTTTTTAATTCTCTGATTGCATTTTTTTTTAAATGTAATGTTTTATACAGTGTTATGGGGACACACATTTTGCCTGTACTTTTGTGCTGCTTTATTAATACCATATAAATAGAGAGATATGCATTACGACATAGAAACAAATAACCTGGAACTATCTAACTTCTATGGGAAACTTTTACAGGTAGGGTTTGTGACCTATGCATTTTTCATTGGGCACCTACTGTAAGTAGTAACTCCTGTCTTATCTTTATACTGAAAATTTCATATGTCTGAGCACACATTGTGGTCCAAGTCGAACACAGTTCATGTATAGCCGGCCACCACTCTCCTACGTATACCGACTGAGGAAGGTTTTTGGACCAAAATGTCCAGATGGTATACTTTACTTTTTTGTGATGGTGGAACTAACATACAGTAGAAACAATAGAATATGTAACATTATGTAACCGCAGAAACTAAATCAATTAAAATGAAAAGGAACTTTTCTTATGTGTATTTGATTATCTCCATACTGGTGACACATTTCATTTGTGATGATAATCATAATGCTGAAAGGTTTTTTCTACAGAACAGGAAGTGTCATTTTATTATTAGGCCCAATGACCAGAATGAAAAGTGCAACATTTCAGGATTATTTTAAAATATAAATTGCAAAACCACACCAAAAGGTCTTTACGAATGTTTAATTCAATAAACCTTCTTTAAACAATAGGTCATTTTTCTGATGGCAGCTGTAGAGTCTTCAATCTCTCGTTCCTATGTACTCCAGTGGAGCACTTTAAGGCCACATTCACACAATGTATAGTGTCATTAAACAACGGCCATTGTTTAATGACAGCGACCGATTGCTTTAATTACTATGGTATCCCAGCCAGAGTGTATACTAACAATTTTTGCCGGACTTCTCCTTTAAGCCTCTTACTCTAATAAGTAAAAAAATAAAAATAGGTGACACATTAACTTTCCCAAACTACTACCCACAGCAAATGCTTTGAGTAATGACGACATTTTTGCTTAAGTAGTGAAATGAAAATAAAATATTGCAAGAATAAATCAAGATTTTCAGCTTAGCACAGTTCTGTTCATTTCTATATTAACCCACTATATACATTTTATTCTAGCCAAAAAAGAACCTGGAATTCAGCAAGCCTATATATTCACAAAATAAGAAATAGTCAAGTTGTAAGTTTTTTGTCTGTATTTTTAAAAACATTCATAATGAGTAAAAAAAAATGTTATTATAAAGGAGGTTAATGATATCAGAATATGATGTCACAATCTATATTATAAAAATGAAAGTCTGTCTGTCTGTCCCAAATAGACTTCCAAACGCCTGAAACGTTTGACCCCAAATTTGGCACACAGATACATTGGGTGCCCGGGAAGGTTTTAGCGAAGGTCCCGTCCCCGCCAGATGTACAGAAGAGGAGGGGGAGGGGGAAGAGCGGCGCCCCATAGAGATGAATTGGAAAATCTCCACACTGCAAACACAGGTGATATAATTAGCTGCAGCTCTGCCCAGAGAAAACGGCAGTTGGGAGCCTTAGCAACCAATAGGATTACTGCTTTCATTTTCACAGAGAGTTGTGGTTGCTAAGGCAGCTGCCTCACAACATCCACAGTAATAACTGGTAGACCCCCTACTCCATCTATACGGTACATGTATACAGGACCTCCTACTCCATCTATACAGGTATACAGGGCAGTATTACCAGCTGCTGCTGCCCTAAGCACTAAACCTGAAGACGCCCCATCCTCACTCACCAATTAGTATCAGGACTGGTAGGTAATAGCTCCACACGTCACATTTAACACCGCCACACCAGACCTGACCAAAACCACCACACCAGAACTGACCAATACCGCCATACTGTGACTGGATAACAACTCCATACCAGACCTGATACCACTATACTGTGATCGAATAACACTGTCATACCAGACCTGACCAATACCGCCATACTGTGACTGGATAACACCGCCATACCAGACCTGATAACACCATACTGTGATCGGATAACACTGTCATACCAGACCTGACCAATACCGCCATACTGTGACTGGAACACAACTCCATACCAGACCTGACCAATACCGCCATACTGTGACTGGATAACACCTCCACACCAGACCTGACCAATACCACCATACTGTGACTGGATAAAAACCGCCATACCAGACCTGATCAATACCGCCATACTGTGACTGGATAACAACTCCATACCAGACCTGACCAATACCACCATACTGTGACTGGATAACACTGCCACACCAGACCTGACCAATACCGCCATACTGTGACTGGATAACACTGTCATATCAGACCTGACCAATACCACAATACTGTGACTGGATAACACCGCCATACCAGACCTGACCAATACCGCCATACTGTGACTGGATTACGACTCCATACCAGACCTGACCAATACCGCCATACTGTGACTGGATAACACTGCCACATCAGACCTGACCAATACTGCCATACTGTGACTGGATAACACTGTCATATCAGACCTGACCAATACCACCATACTGTGACTGGATAACACCGCCATACCAGACCTGACCAATACCGCCTTACTGTGACTGGATAACACTGCCATACCAGACCTGACCAATACCACCATACTGTGACTGGATAACACTGCCATACCAGACCTGACCAATACCACCGTACTGTGACTGGATAACACTGCCACAGCACCTCCACCAACTCTATACTACAGGTATACAGAACCCCAAACTATACACTACAGGTATACAGGACCCCCGAACTATATACTTCAGGTATACAGCACCTCCACCAACTCTTTACTACAGGTATACAGGACCCTCTATACACATTGACACTTTATACCCGGGCAGCGCCGGGTAAATTTTCTAGCACATTCATAAAAAAGGTTGCAAAGCTTATCTATCATTTTTTTAGATCAGCAAATCTTCTTGATCTCAAATGAATTTTCACTTTAACCTTAAGAAATTGTCAAGGGATATTTATGAAATATTCATTTTTTTTTATTATCTGATTATTATTCGTGTTAAATTGTAGCCTTCAAATACACAAATGATATGCTAATATAGCTAGTCAATATCCTGAACATATTAAAATCTTAACTTAAAGATGTTGGCCCATCATTAAATATAATATTCATAGTATAGCTCATAAAAGATTAAGATGCTGTAAAAAAAAAAAGAAAACAAAAGAAAAGAAAAGCCCATCCAGTAAAGAGTTATGACCTTTTCCTACATGGTATGGATAATAATGTTATTTGTCCCCTGTGGTTTTCATTTTAAATACTGAGGGCTCTTGCTTTTTTGTAAGAAAACCTAAATAGGATATTACATATTTTACATTTTTATTCTATTGATATTATTTTATTTTGAATGCAGACATCTTGTCTGAACCCCTGGAGATTTCCTTTGAAGCATGGACTCAAAAATAGAAGAGTCTGAAAATACCAGACTGACTTGGGAGAGAGTTGTCAGCATGCTCTGTAATATCTTGAAAGTTCACTATGGAAGGGCCATGGGTAAGTGTAACAGACAGCGGGTATGGACCAGTTGTGATACACAACCGATTTGGCTTTGAATCACACCAGGGAGTCTAACTGCCATCTAGGTTTTCCCCCTTTATTCAGCTCCAGGTAAAGTAAGCTGGGCTTCTGCAGATAGAGGGCCTCAGGTTGCTCTGCAAGAATGATTCCAGTGTGAGCAGCAACTGGTTTCCAAACCAGCCAGAGTGGGTGCTAGGCATCAGGGAACAGGCCAAGCATACATGGTCAGCAAGCTGGGTCATCAGCAAGAGAGTCAGTGCAGTAAAAGGAATGAGACAGCTGTCATAGACAAGTGATAGATTAGGGCAACAGGAGAGGCACGCGGTACAAAAAGAGGTTAGGTAAAAAGTGAAATCCGAAGAACAGGCACTGGTCATGATATATTGAGAATTAACAGAACAGCAGAAACACACCATTGTTGCAGGGAGGGGCAGGTAGAGTTTAAAAAGGTGCAGGTGGCTTTGAAAATCGGTAGTAGCAGGTGGAGACAAGTTGCTATTATAAATCCAGAACCCCTGTAAGATTTTGGGTTATAATGCAGAATCTGTAACGTGGCCCCAGCTGACCATGTACCATTTATAATTTTCTATGGCAGAAGCCTTCAAAGCTCCTCATGTACTTAACTCATTTTGCAGATGCCACCTCAAATCCTACTAAAGGTGTAACTGTAGACTGTCTGTAAGAGTTGAAGATCATATTGATTACAGTTCTACTTCTCCAGAAGAGGATATAACAAGTAAAAGAAACAACATTTTAATAGGAAAACACAATACTACAAGTCTTGATTAGGGATGAGCGAACCGAACCGTTCCGAACCAGATTCGTTACGAACTTTGCAAAAAGTTCGGTACCGAACCGAACTTTCAAAAAGTTCGTTACGAAGTTTGTTAAAACCGCAACAGCGTTGCAAAACTGTATTGTTTTCACAGAATGGAAGAGGATATAAGGAATTATTACTCCTATAATCCCTTTTATCCTGTTATTATGTGAATATCAAGGTGTGTGACGTCACTACAGGAACAGGAAGTGCCTGAGCGTCCATGCTCTTTCTCATTGTGTGTCTAGACTGCAGAGAGAGAGGAGCTCTGTGCTAGTTAGGGAGGGAAAGCACATACTTAGGCAAACAAGTAGATAGCTACAGGGAGGTAGAGAGAGGGAGAGATAGGCAGAGATAGGAAGTAAAAAAAACTTGTGATATCAAGGCAGAGATAGGGATATAAAAAAAAAGACAGAGAAAAGTAAGAAGAGTCAGAACCAGCTACCGTTCTGTGACTGAGAGGAGACGCTAGTTGTTGCTGCTGTGGTGGGTGTCGTCAACCCCCGTATAGCTGCAACCAAAAAACTTCATAAAAAAAAAAATAAACAAACAAAAAAAAAACGCCTAAAAAACTAAAAAAAAAAAAAAAAGTTTGTTTGTTTGTTTGTGATACCCTGTACATTGCTGCTTTGTTGGGTGCTGTCAACCCCGTATAGCTGCAACCCACAAAGTTGTTAAAAAAAAACTAAAAAAAATTAAAAAAAAAGATTGGTTGTTTGTTCTTTTGTGATAACCTGTACATTGCTGCTTTGTTGGGTGCTGTCAACCCCGTATAGCTGCAACCCACAAAGTTGTTAAAAAAAAACTAAAAAACTTTAAAAAAAAGGTTGTTTGTTGTTCGTTTGTGATAACCTGTACATTGCTGCTTTGTTGGGTGCTGTCAACCCCATATAGCTGCAACCCACAAAGTTGTTAAAAAAAACCTAAAAAACTTAAAAAAAAAAAAAAAGGTTGGTTGTTTGTTCGTTTGTGATAACCTGTACATTACTGCTTTGTTCTGTGCTGTCAACCCCGTATAGCTGCAATACTACTGGCCTTGAATTGATCAACTGCTGCCTCCTCCTCAATTAGCCTCTCCTCGATAAAACTGGCCTGGAATCGATCAACTGCTTCCTCCTCCTGCTCTTCAAGTAGTCTGTTTTTAATTATACTGGCCTGGAATCAATCAACTGCTGCCTCCTCCTACTGCTGCTCAAGTAGTCTGTTTTTAATTATACTGGCCTGGAATCAATCAACTGCTGCCTCCTCCTCAAGTAGCCTCTCCTCCATAATACTGGCCTTAAATCGATCAACTGCTGCCTCCTCCTCAAGTAGCCTCTCCTCCATAATACTGGCCTTGAATTGATCAACTGCTGCCTCCTCCTCAAGTAGCTTTTCCTCAATAATACTGGCCTTGAATCAATCAACTGCTGCCTCATCCTCCTCAAGTAGCCTTTCCTCGATAATACTGCCCTTGAATCAATCAACTGCTGCCTCATCCTCCTCAAGTAGCCTCTCCTCGATAATACTGGCATTGAATCGATCAACTGTTGCCTCCTCCTCAAGTAGCCTCTCCTCCATAATACTGGCCTTGAATCGATCAACTGCTGCCTCCTCCTCAAGTAGCCTCTCCTCAATAATACTGGCCTGAGATCGATAATCTGCTGCCTCCTCCTCCTCCTCAAGTAGCCTCTCCTCGATAATACTGGCCTTGAATCAATCAACTACTGCCTCATGCTCCTTAAGTAGCCTCTCCTCGATAATACTGGCCTGGAATCGATCAACTGCTGCCTCCTCCTGCTCTTCAAGTAGTCTGTTTTTAATTATATTGGCCTTGAATCAATCAACTGCTGCCTCATCCTCCTCAAGAAGCCTCTCCTCGATAATACTGGCCTTGAATCGATTAACTGCTGCCTCCTCCTCAAGTAGCCTCTCCTCAATAATACTGGCCTGAAATCGATCAACTGCTGCCTCCTCCTCAAGTAGCCTCTCCTCAATAATACTGGCCTGGAATCAATAAATTGCTGCCTCCTCCTCCTCCTCAAGTAGCCTCTCCTCAATAATACTGGCCTTAAATCGATCAACTGCTGCCTCCTCCTCAAGTAGCCTTTCCTCGATAATACTGGCCTTGAATCTATCAACTGCTGCCTCATCCTCCTCAATTAGCCTCTCCTCGATAATACTGGCCTGGAATCGATCAACTGCTGCCTCCTCCTGCTCTTCAAGTAGTCTGTTTTTAATTATACTGGCATGGAATCAATCAACTGCTGCCTCCTCCTACTGCTGCTCAAGTAGTCTGTTTTTAATTATACTGGCCTGGAATCAATCAACTGCTGCCTCCTCCTCAAGTAGCCTCTCCTCCATAATACTGGCCTGGAATCGATCAACTGCTGACTCCTCCTCCTCCTCAAGTAACCTCTCCTCAATAATACTAGCCTGGAATCGATCAACTGCTGCCTCCTCCTCAAGTAGCCTCTCCTCAATAATACTGGACTGGAATCAATCAACTGCTGTCTCCTCCTGCTGATCAACTTGTCTCTTCTCAACAATACTGGCCTGAGAGGCGAGCAATCAACCGCTGCCTCCTCCTGCTGCTCAACTTGTCTCTTCTCAACAATACTGGCCTGGGTTCAATCAAGTGCTGCCGCATCCTCCTTGTAAACTTTTTTTTTGCAATATTTTTAGTCACTATTTTGGCACTTTTATTTACTATATTTTATTATTATTTCTATAATTATTTTTTTTTCTCATTATTTTTGCACTCCCCCCCCCCCACACACTTTTTTCATTGTAATATCAACTGCAACCAAACGAAACTATAGCCTATCACACTCCCACTATTGTAGCTGCAATTATTCAGCCGTTAGAGCAAGGTTCGTTTTCGGTTCGGTTCAGACCAATCCGAACTTCACGAAAGTTTGCCGGATCGAACCGAACCGAACTTTTCAAAGTTCGCTCATCCCTAGTCTTGATTAAAGGGGTTATCCAGCAAAAATCCTTTTCTTTCAAAACAACAGGTTTTAGAAAGTTATATAGATTTGTAATTTACCTCTATTTAAAAAATTTCAGTCTTCTCAACAGCTGCTGTATGTCCTGCAGAATATGTTTTCTTTTCAGTCTGACACAGTGCTCTCTGCTGACATCTCTGTCTGAGACAGGAACTGTCCAGAGCAGGAGAGGTTTTCTATAGGGATTTGCTCCTTCTCTGGAGAGTTCCTGTCTTGGACAGAGGTGGCAGCAGAAAGCACTGTGTCAGACTGAAGAGAATACATCACTTCCTGCAGGATATACAGTAGCTTATATGTATGGGAAGATGGGATTTTGAAATAGAAGTAAATTACAAATCTATATAACTTTCTGACACCAACTGATCTGAAAGAAAAAGATTTTTGCCGAAGTATCCCTTTAGCTTTCCCCTGTAAGTGATACAAAGGGGAAATGTGATCGTAACACAGAAAAATATGCGGGAAAAAAATCTCTGACCTTTTGCTGGCGCACGCCCTGCTTGTATGGTGGGCGGGAAGGAGAATGCAGCAAAGTAGTGAGAGGGCATGGCTTCCTCCCTCTCTTGATTTACCATGCAAGCAAATTATGGCTAAAATCCAGCTTTAGAGTTTTTGTAGATTTCTGAAACCGCCGAATGGCAGCCTCAGGTTTGCTGCATTTACTGAGAGGTTTACATCACTCAATAAATCTGGTGGGGGTGCACGGGGTTGTCAGGCATTATTCATGGACTGTATGATGGTCTGCTAAACTATTTGCCTCAGTGGAAATAAAGGAGTTACTGCAGCTGTAGAGGTATGAAAAATATCAGCAGTCTCATGCAGTCTACTACTTGCATCAGTCTATTCAGTTATTCATTGCAGCAGCTCCGCTCTGTGCCACTGCTGGGTGCCATTGCCACAAACTAATTAAAAGCCCCCACTGAGCAGGTAACTGGTTAAGGACATATAAAACCAGTGATTCCCAGTAAAACCAGGCCTCATTTAGTTAGCCATAAATGTACGAAAATAGGTTATGCTGGATAAAGGTTATAATAGGACTACACTGGCTTCTAATAGGAGTTATTGTAATAAAAACATTATATTAGAGAAGTGCTATCAGGCAATCCTCCACTATCCCATTGTATGGAATGGTTTTGAAACTGCGCTTCGCCTTAATAACAGTAGAAACAAAACTGGTCTATGAAAAGATAGAAACAACAAAAACTAATTTCAAGGTTATTGTTTGGCAGTCTACCAGGTACAGTTTATAAAACTATAGAATAGTCTGTTTTATCTTTCTAAGGTTCATGAAGTAAAATGCTGTGTATTGTGATGTGCTTTCAAAATAAAAACTCGACGCTGCAAATCACAACAAACTGTATTATCATTTCATGAATAGATATAATCATAACTTTTATTGCACAAATTTTACTAAAAAAGAATCCTCAAGGGACAAAATCTTGCTTAACCCATTGTGGCTTATTTTGGGACTAGAGAATATAGCAACTTTTGTTTTTCAATTTTAAAGTTGTTTTTTTTTGCCATAAACATAGCCATATAGGGATTTATTTTGGCAGAATAAATGGTATATTTTGTCAATATTGATCAATGCTATGCTATGCTATGGTCAGTGCTATTGGCGAACTGTCTCATTTAACAGGACAGAGATAAGTGTTTTACCCCCGCCTGTCAGTGTAAGTGATTTGGACAACTACTACATGGCTTTGGGGGTCCTGATTAGTCAGTGACAGTTGCCGCAGTAATTTATTTTAAATCGCATCCCGGTTCCCGCATATGGCGCCATTCCATTCCCCGACATTGGCCTGGGCTGAAGCATTGGAGGCGGCCCGGCCCCTACCTCTCTATGATGCAGCTCCATTGAGGCAGCGGTTTAAAAAAAGGACCACGGCACCGGCTTCTCCACTTCGACGCCATTCTATACATGTGCAGAACTTAATGCGAATGTACCTGATGGTACATTCGCTTTAAGTTGTTCGCACACAATTTTTTTTTTTCAACAAAATTTAAAAATGGCTACATCCAAAAGGGTATTGAAAGCGGCCATAATTCAGCCTAAACTTAAAGCGTAACTATAATTTCAGTAGGCAAAAAATGAAATTTCTCAAATAAAAAGCCCACGTGTTACCTTTTAAAAAGAGCCCTAAACTGTGTTCCTATCTTGTGCGGTTGCTGAGATATTCCCAGTTTTTTGGCTCAGAATAATAAATGAATTTTTCTCCTGGCTGAGAGATAGTGGGCGTGGTCTCCTCCTGTCTGAAAGTGGGCGTGGCCTCCCTATCTCTCTCATCTTGCTGGGTACCTCAATCCACTGGCTGCTGAGCAGCGCCATAGCAGTTGGTATCGCACACACTGGACAGTGGGATTAGATACACTATCATAGCAGATGGTATCACACACACTGGACGGTGGGATTAGATACACTATCATAGCAGATGGTATCACACACACTGGACGGTGGGATTAGATACACTATCATAGCAGATGGTATCACACACACTGGACGGTGGGATTAGATACAGCATCATAGCAGATGGTATCGCACAAACTGGATGGTGGGATTAGATACAGCATCATAGCAGATGGTATCGCACACACTGGACGGTGGGATTAGATACAGCATCATAGCAGATGGTATCGCACACACTGGATGGTGGGATTAGATACAGCATCATAGCAGATGGTATCGCACACACTGGACGGTGGGATTAGATACAGCATCATAGCAGATGGTATCACACAAACTGGATGGTGGGATTAGATACAGCATCATAGCAGATGGTATCACAAACACTGGATAGTGGGATTAGATACAGCACCCCTGTAGGTGGTATCCCACACAGTGGGATTAGATACAGGGCTGCATTACAGTAAGGTGTGGGACACTATGCGGGGGAGTGGGGGCTGGGGGAGCACAGCACTCTTCCCTCTATGTGCTCTGATACCTGACAGGAGCACATAGCAGGACAGTGTTGCTCTCCTGCTTACTACAGGAGAGCACCAGCACTGAAAGGGTGTCAGACTGACCTGAGGAGGAAGGAGGGGACCGGAGCGCTCCTCTGTCTGTGTGCTCTTACAGATACCAGAGCACATGGAAGCAAAGTGCAGGAGTCGGGGGAGGGGGCCATAACACTCATAGATACCGGAGAGGAGCCTGAGCTGCGGAGGAGGGGGCTGCCGTCCAGTGCAGGGTGAGAGGAAGCAGGGGAGGGGACCGGAGCTCTCCTACTTCTGTGTGCTCCGGTGTTTGACCTGTCACCAGACACCGGAGCACATGTCAGGAAGGAGAGCTGGGGTCTGCTGCTTACCACAGCCTGGTAACAATCACCCAGCTCTAGCACAGACAGCAGCATGATCAGGAAACTCCTCCTCACTGCCTGTCATGTGACTTGCTGACAGCCCGTACCTAACTGCTCCTCAGGCAATGTACGGATTTTCAGCAGGACTGGACAGTTTTGCACAAGTAGCAGAGAGGCAAACACACAGCTAAGGGGACATTCTGCTTCATATATTTAAAAAACGGTTCAATTTACGTAATTAATCTAAATTGCAAAAATTCTTATAATGGCCTAAACTAACTAAAACTAAATTGTAAAAATATTTTATAGTTGCGCTTTAAATAATGTACCAACAGCCATCATTGCAATGGATGCAATGTAACACAATGGCCATTATTTGATAATAAAATAATGGATGTTGAAAATAGTTGTGTGAACACAGCCTGACTATAGTCTGACAAAAAAGTGTTATAAAGAAGCTATTCCCTTTATTTCTACCCTTTCTACCTTGCAGTTAGCAGAAATACAAGGATAAAAACTTCATATCTAATCGTGCTTCATTCTGAAATCCACACGTTCCATCAGCAAAATCAGCTGCAAAATCGGTGAAAATAAAAGGCAAAGCCTTAAGTGTCTGCAGTAGATATTTAATTTGCATATGGTGGATTTTACCAGTCTTCGACACACATTAGCCCCATACAATGGTGCTAAACCATTTCTGGGTATCTGTTTCTATGCGACAATAAAGTGACATGTCTATAGTGTGGGTTCTCATTGAATATAATGCACTAAATCAGCATGAAATTCTGCTGTGTAAAGATGTAAATTCTTCTTTAGTTTAGCCATGTCATTCCTATACACAGGCACCCAAATCTCTTCACCATATTCTATGTGTGGTCTGGTTAGGAGTACGTTTAAAGAACAGTTTCCTTCACGCACGTCTATGCCTTCCATTTTGATGCTACAGTTACGTTTCTATCTGTTTTTCTGGCTAATGTACAAATGTGAAATTTGTTTTCCCATCCTATAATCTGATCTTGCTAAGCTCCAGAACATTTCCATAGGAATGTCTGCACAATCCACCTTGCGGTATTCAAATCTACCTTCAGAATTATTAAGGTGCCAGTGTCCCTTACTAAATATCTTTCCATTAGCATCTTGTGCATGTAAGTGCATACAATATATCCCACTGGCTGACACAGAATATTCAGCAGGAAAGGTTATATTAATCCCACATGGATGCAAGTTAAGTGGTGCTAGATAAAGCAAAGCAGCAAGCTGCATGGTATAAATGCTCCCAAACAGCTCATAAATGCAAGAGCACTGAAAGTTCAAAATGGGCAATAGAAATAAAAGCAGCTATATCGCCTAATGGATACTCAGTCTCAATAAAATACTATTGAAACATGAATCATTGCTTTAGAATTGTGACTTTAATAAATGTAATTCACATTGTTATATCACATTTTATATGGAAAATCTAATAACGTACAAGGTTGTTAGTACTTATGTCAATGCAGTAATGCCCAGATAGATGAGTATTGCTCTTCTGTGACTCCTTGAGATTTTGTTTTGCATTACTTTGAATATATTAAGAGCAAGATCGATTAATTATATGTACAGTGGTATGTGCCATTCTTTAAGTAGGTTGTTTCTGTATACAGCTATCTCTTTCCAGGGTTGTTACAATTATAGGTGTTGAAAATACATACACACATGACTACATTTTAGGCTATG
Organism: Dendropsophus ebraccatus; assembly: GCF_027789765.1. NCBI lineage: Eukaryota > Metazoa > Chordata > Amphibia > Anura > Hylidae > Dendropsophus > Dendropsophus ebraccatus. Next base: position 64,590,494 of record NC_091455.1, on the reverse strand, counting down.
TTGGGCAATGTCCGTGCAGCCCTTGCTAAATGTTTATCAGGCCATGTAATAGGCCCAGTAAACGAGCGCCGATCTAGCAGATTGGTGCTTGTTTACAATATTCATCCGGCCTTCATTGGCCCATGTAATAGTACCCTTAGGGACCAGAGCCCATTTTTAAAATCTGACCTGTCTAACTTATAACTTATCCTAGCGATTCTGAGGTTGTTTTTCGTGACATATTGTACTTAAGGTTCCTGTGAAAAATGCCCACATTTCATGACAAAATTAGCATGTCATAATTTTATTTATTAAATATGTGTACTTTTCCTCCATTTATTATTAACATATGGGACTACTGGGATTATATGTTCATCCACTTTATTTATATTTTTATTTGTGTGTTTTTTACACTATTACTGTCCCACCATGGGGACTTCAATATCTGATGGCCTAATGACAGGCACATTACCTTGTATTGCTGATCTGCATTGCAATGTAATGTGGCTTTCATAGGTATAGCTGATCAGCCACCATAGAGAAACAAGATGACTGCAGCACTCCAATATGATGAAGAAAAAGTGGGTTTATTTGCCCATGAAAGTACAATGTTTCAACTCTGCCAACAAGAGCTTTTCTCACGCAGTGCTTGAGAAAAGCTCTTATTATTAGAGCTGAAACGTCGCACTTTTGTTTTATTGGCAAATAAACCCACTTTTTCTTCATCTTATGGGAGAGATGCAGTCATCTTGTTTCTCTAAATTTTTCACTAATGGCACCTAGTGAGACAGACAGCACCCACCTGCTCTTTTTTTGTGTGCAGCAAATTTTTTTGATTCTGATCAGCCACCATAGCTATGATACTGAAGGCCTTGGGGAGGCCTCCAGTTGTCACAGCAACCATCTGGGCAGTGTACAGCTGCGATTTGAACAGAGATAGAATTGTCCCTCTGTTCTGTCCTATTGATGATGTGATCACATCTACAGCATTTATAGGGTTAACTGCCTTTAACCAAGCTTGGGTCTTTGCAGTTGCGGCTGCGACTATTACTGATAGCTGGGACCTGCGTGTTTCATCCGGGGACATAACTGTACATCCATGAGCAGCAATGCAAAAAAAACAATTGGACGTACAGTTATGTCCTTAAGCCTGAAGGGGTAAAAGTGAATTCACCCTCAGTACAGTAAATCAAATTTCCACCACTACCTGCCATTGGCACCACTGTGTGCTTGACTTCTGGCAGCTAAAGAAGTTGGATGCAGCCCTTCAGTATTTGCAGCATGGCCGTGATTAATACTGAACTTACACTGTGCTACACCTAGAGGGAATCCTGGCCAGAATGTATATGTTGCTGTTAAATAGCTAAGGGATTTGATCAAATCCCGGGAAATGATGAAATGGCTGAGCCCTTTCATCATTTCCCTCAGTGACTTGATCAAATCACTGACCCCTTCCAGGGAAATGATGTAATGGAGTTCTACCATTTCCCCTGCAACATACCTCCTGCTCCCCGCTTGCTATGTGATGCTGCCTCCTGCTCCCCTGTCCGCCTTTGGTCCCGTGTGCTGTGTGATGTTGCCTACTGCTCCCGGCTCTGCTCCCCTGTCCGCCTCTGGTCCTGTGTGCTGTGTGATGATGCCTCCTGCACCCCTGTCTGTCTCCTGTCCCGTGTGCTGTGTGATGTTGCCTCCTGCTCCCGGCTCTGCTCCCCTGTCCGCCTCCGTTCCTGTGTGCTGTGTGATGATGCCTCCGGCTCCCGGCTTTGCTGCCCTTTCCGCCTCCGGTCCTGTGTGTTGTTTGATGGTGCCTCCTGTTCCTAGCTCTTCTCCCCTGTCCGCCTCCGGTCCCATGTGCTATGTGATGATGCCTCCTGCTCCCGGCTTTGCTCCCCTGTCCACCTTCGGTCCCGTGTGCTGTGTGATGATGCCTCCTACTCCCGGCTCTGCACCCCTGTGCGCCTCTGGTCCCGTGTGCTGTGTGATCTTGCCTCCTGCTGCCGCCTCTGCTCCCCTGGCCACCCCCGGTACTGTGTGTTGTTTGATGATGTCTCCTGTTCCTAGCTCTACTCTGCTGTCTGCCTCCGGTCCTGTGTGCTGTGTGATGATGCCTCCTTCTCCCGTCTCTGCTCCCCTGTTCGCCTCCGGTCCCGTGTGCTGTATGATGATGCCTCCTGCTCCCTAAAAATTATTAGCTTAGCTACCTGTTTCAGCTACTTGTTTTCTTTGTTAATTAGTTTCAAATAAATAATTTTCGTTTCAATGACTACTGTCGTGTTACTTAATAAATAAAGAGTGGGTCGACTCCTAACTCGTTCATGCCATTATTTCCCTGAAAAGGCTCAGTGATTTGATCAAATCACTAACTTTCTTCAGGGAAATAATGGAAGGGCTTGGCCATTTCATAATTTCCCGTGATTTGATCAAATCCCTAGTAATTTGATCAAATCCCTGAATTCTATCATTTCACTGCAACACATACACATAGTTTACACTCCGGCTGGGATTGCTACCGGCGCCGCAAAAAACGGACACGTCAGTTTTCTGCAGCCGCTTATCATTGAATAGTGGCCGCAGAGAACCTGCCAGTTGACACAATGGAGAGTGCGCCTCCATTGTGAACATCGCCATAGGCTGTGTCTATGTTTTCATTGCAGCCCTGGGGCTACATCCAACTTCTCCAGTGGCTAGGAGTCAAATGCTAAACTATAGGACTATAGAGCATGCTTGATTTGCACTCATATCTAGTACAGGCGCTATATACAGTAGAATTTCTAATGGGTTGGGAGGGGTGCTGGACCAAGCCAAAAATAAATAAATAAATAGTGAAAGTGGCAGAATACAGAAGTAATTCCATGAAGAAAAAAAACAGGCATGGTGGCACATTTGAATGCCCAACACCCAATTATTATCTTGTCAGCACTATTGATACTAACATCAGAAACTAGTTACAATTTGATCAAAGTGTATAATTCTACACGCAACTTTATGGTTCCTGATTCCTTTGGGTCTCAACCTAAATAGCGAAATGCCACATGGTGACCACTACCACCACAGCAGTGCCCGATCGACTCCACACTGCTGCTAAATCTGGCCCCCTGGGCCCCACTACACCACAGACGATGTGTAAATTATAATATTATTTCCCTCCAGCATGCAAAATAAAAATGTTATGTGCTTCAAATGTTTTTATTTTGTCTTTTAAGCCCCCATAGCTGCCACCTGGGTGGATACCATCCCTAGTTTCCACCCAATAGATATACAGTATGAAATGCCCAGAATGAATACAAAACACCTATTTTACCTTTAAACAAGCAAACAAAGCAGAGAATAGATAAAAAGACAAACAAAAAACACAGTCTTCATATTCTACAGTCTCCATTCTACGTGGTAAAGGCCCATGAGCCTTAAATTGATTAGTTCCCATTTTTAGCAAATGTTGTTTCTTTAAGGCTATGTTCACACAATGTTTTTTCAGCTCCATTTAAAATGACGTCTGTCAATTTGAGTCTAAAAAGACTGACATAATTTAGCTATCTTGGCGCCTGTCAGTGCAATAGCAGCTGTTGGTACATTATTATTATTAATTAATGTAAAAGTCCATTGAATTTAGTAGTAAAATGATGAAGGGACGGTAAAAAAAGAAAAACTGTGCAAACAACAAAAAAATAATGTCCGCTCTTTGCAAAAAATGTCCGAAAATAATTGACATGATCATTATTATGACATAAGCACATATAACGTCCTTCATTTTATACATTGTGTGCATTGGACGTTCGTCATTCTATTGACTTCATTGAATTGCATTCAGTTAAATTGCGGCAATAACGGATGTCTTTTTACATAGAAAAAGCGGGTGCCTTTTCTCTTTTTTTGTCGTTTTGTGAACATAGCCGCCTAAATCTTTCACATCTTAAAAATACCTTTCTTAAGTGTTTATAAAATATAGAGCTTTTAGAACTTATGAACCTATGAATATAGGACATTTTCAGGAAGTAAGTTAAATTCCAGATGAACTTTTTAGTATAACTAATAGGTGCATGACCACACACCAGGATATCTTCTCTCTTTCCAAGCACCCATCTGTTACAGTCATTCTCGGATAGCTGCTTCCTCAAAGTGTTTGGTGGTGCTGCCGCTACTTGCCCGGGAAGGGCAATAAGCCATCCATATTCTGGTAATTTCCTGCATAAAGAGCAAATAATATAGAGCAGGCCTGCTGACAGTTTTCCATTAAATGAACATAAATGACTCTTTACAACATGCATGAGTAGGTATCTGCTAGCTTCTTGTTACATAGCTTGCTCTGCCTGCCTGATCTGCAAGGCTATTGTATGAGATGCGAAAAGAAAGCTAATACACAGAGTAATCATTTATTTTGGTTACATGATATATTAGGACTGTAGCAATATGCTTATTACTTAAAGTGCTACAACCATTTTAAGAATAAATTGTTCAGTTGTGCACCAAAACAGAAGCCATTCTATGGCCTTTAATTAGCTCAGAGACAATAGTAATGGATATTAAGGACCATTGTGGAATACTCATGGGCAGTTAAAATACCCACACTATTCATTCTGTTAGCAAAATAATGAAAATAAATAGCGTTATTAGAGAAAATCATAATATGCTTTTAGTTCCCAAGGCATGCTGTCTTGGACATAAATAACATTTCTTCCAATTTAAAGATTTTATAGCGCTAGATTTTTCTTGTAAACTGTTATATTTATAATCTAAGAATAAAGGTGCCATTTTAGTGACACAATGGTTACATCATTATTGTGTATCACTGCAACTTACATTCATCCACCTTATTACATAGCAATTTTTCAGAGGAATTGCATTGATTGCATGGTCACTTTATGTTGTACAGTATATTGAAGCAATGAAATAATGTCATCTGCTGACAGAAGCTGTAATACCTTAATAGAAGACTAGAAACATACAGCAAAAACAGATAAATACAGCAAGCCTTGTACACGAAGTAAGCAAGAGACCATAAAATTTTATATTTCAGAATAAAGCTTAAGATATAAAAATGCAAACCAATGAATAAAACCATATACTATCTATATCAATATACATATAGTATATAATAAGTAGGTCACATTCGAGCTGCCAAATCATCTGTGCGTCAAGCCATGGACTCCACAAGACTGAATCTGAAATCTGGCACCAAGATCTTAGAAAAGCAAATCTGACTAGTTTTTCCAGAACATCCAATAGATTTCAGATCAGATTTGCATCTAGAGAATTTGGAGGCTAAGTCAACAATAGCAAATTGATGAAGAGTGAGGCCATGTTCACACAACGTATGTTTTACATAAATCAAGGACGTTGTTGCAATTTGCAACAACGTCCGTGATTTATGCAAAACATGTCGCATTTAAATGAATGGAATCCTGGCCGAAGTATATGCATTGATTAGCGGTCACACAGAATCTGTCAGTTCATACAATGGAGCGTGCGTCTCCGGCCGCACGCTCCATTGTGTGCATTGGCCAATTGGGATGCGGGCTCAGGCGGATGCGCCCGCATCCCAACCCCAATCCCAAGTACTGCAGTAACGGCTGGGATGATCTTCTCTGACACCGGCCATTCTGTGACCCGGCTAGGTCACAAAACAGCCGGTGTCTTAGGCCATGTGAACATGGCCTTAAGCAGCCTAGGCAAAAGTGGAAATGCTTTGTATTGACAATTAGGGCCTTTTAAACCTACAGATTCCTTGGCTATGGTTGGGCACAATCGAGCGCTAATCAGCGAGATCGTCACTCATTTTCAATGTCTTCACATTGCACGACAAATCGCGGGTCCCAAGCTGCATAAATGATCCTTTTAGACCTACAAGATTTGTCAGCCACAGTGGACACAAACGAGCACCAATCAGCGAGATCAACACTCATTTGCAGTGTCTTTACATGGCATGACATCGCGGGGCCCTAGCTGCATGAATGATCCTTGTATCATTGATGCAACCCAGTAAACAGACAGTACAGATATGTATATATCTGTGCTGTCAGTTTGAAGATCACAAGTAGTAGTGTATACTTACATACGTGCTGCTTGTGATCTGGCATCCTGTTCTCTCATCTTCTGGCCGCTGGCTGTATCTTCAGGCTCCATCTCCTCTAGTAATCATTCTGGAGGAGGCGGGGCCTGAAGATACACAGGAAGATGTGAGACTGGCAACAGATTTTAAAGCCTGCACTAAAGACCCGATCAGCCAAGGATTGGGCGTTTTCCCCGTCCTCATCAGATTACGTTTACACGGGTGGATTATCATCCGCAGGAGCATTTCTAGCCACGGCCCATGTAAAATATTCTTACTCTCCTTACTCTCATTCGGCCCAGCACTTTGCTCCTGGCCCATTGGGCATTTACTAAGTTGTGAGGCATACAATGTATACCACCTGCTTAGTATATCATTTCCACATCCCCCTTGCATAGAGCGCCATGACGCCAGCCATCTCGCAAATGTACTGTAAGTGGCAACACACTATTTCTGTCCCACCACTAAGCAGTCTGCCAGCTAGAAATGGATTAGACTAGGACGAAATTAACAGTTATAATTATAGAACATTTGCTGGGCCAGGTGTAAAACAAGAACCACTTTTATTTTGAGCGGGGAGCCCTCATCTTACCCATGTTGTCTTACAGAATATATGAACAGAGGTTGGTCTTGTAAAACAACACCTTTAATGTTTTAATTTAGTTTTAGTACATTAATATGGGAGCAGCCATCTTGTCTGAGCTGTTTTAGAAGCATTTAATAATATGATTTACAGCAATTCCCGTGGGCATAGAGACAATGGACATATCCAGACTCTATTATTTGTATTGGGCAGGATTGCAAGCAAAGGTCATTCTACATTGGAGGAGAGGCTGAGCTCTTACCTTCTTGTCTATATACTGACATCACCTGTAAATGAAATTCTCTACAAATCACTTTCCAGCAGTATCCCCCTTATTACCTTGGACAGAACAGGAAGTGGTCAAAATGAAAAAAAAAAAGGTCGTTTTTAGAATTACTTTGAAATAGACATTGTAAAATTACAAAAAAATCTTTAAAAACAAAAAAAACAACAACAAATAATGAGATTTTCTGATGTCACATTACCTTTTAAAGCGACTTACAATGTACCCACATTGTACCCACAATGTGATTCCCCAAACCGCTTGTACTTTCGCATAGCTGCTTTCAATCCAAGATCTGTCCTGCAGTCCGTTCGGCAGGTGATGCAGTCGTTGTCCTATAAAACAACTTTAACCCTTAGATGACCGGGCCAATTAAAATTTTTGCGTTTTTGTTTTTCCCTCCTTGTGCTTAAAAGGCCATAGCAGTTGCATTTTTTCACCTAGAAACCCACATAAGCCCTTATTTTTTTGCGCCACTAATTGTACTTTGTAATGACAGGCTGAATTTTTTAATAAAGTACACTGCAAAAGCAGAAAAAAAATTCAATATGTGGTGAAATTGAAAAAAACACGCATATCTTTATTTGGGGTTTTTTCGTTGTTACGCCGTTCGCCCTGGGGTAAAACTGACTTGGTATATATGTTCCTCAAGTCGTTACAATTACAACCATATGCAACATGTATAACTTTCATTGTATCTGATGGCCTGTAAAAAATTCAAACCATTGTTCCTTAAACAATATGTTCCTTAAAATCGCTCCATTCCCAGGCTTATAACGCTTTTATCCTTTGGTCTATGGGGCTGTGGGAGGTGTCACTTTTCGTGCCATGATGTGTTCTTTCTATCGGTACCTTGATTGCGCATATGCGACTTTTTGATCGCTTTTATTTCAATTTTTCTGGATTTGATGTGACCAAAAATGCGCAATTTTGCACTTTGGGATTTTTTTGCACTAACGCCGTTTACCATGCGAGATCAGTAATGTGATTAATTAATAGTTCGGGCAATTACGCATGCGGCGATACCAAGCATTTATTTATTTATTTTTATTTATAACATGGGAAAAGGGGGGTGATTCAAACTTTTATTAGGGGAGGGGGCTTTTTATTAATAACACTTTTTTTTTTCTTTTACACTTATACTAGAAGCCCCCATGGGGGACTTCTAGTATAAGTACACTGATCTCTCATTGAGATCTATGCTGCATAGATATACAGCATAGATCGATGAGATAGGCACATTGATTACTTCTGGCTGCTGCAGCCGGAATCAATCGAGTGCCGAGCCGGGATCAGTGCCATTACGGCACAGACTTTGACAGCTGCATTACTTTATTAGCGGGCACGACGATCGGACCGTGCCCACTAATAGCAGCGGTCCCGGGCTACGTGCGGCTCCCGGGACTGCAACGGTTTAAAGCACGGCGGCCTTGCGGCCCCGCTCTGAACACATGGGGGCGCCCTGGACGTACTTGCAGCCCTGTGTCAAATTGGCGTGGCCTAGAGTACCCATGCTCTAGGATTGCAATACCCCTCCATCCCTACATCCCTCCTCCCCGCCCTCCTCAATATCAGGAATGCCCCTGGAACACTTTCTCCTATTCCTCACCTGTGTGAACACTGCACATGGGCTTTATAGTTAAGGCATTCCTAATGAGGAGGAGAGCAGGGAGGAGGTATGGAGGGGTGTCCCAACTCTATTGCACATACACTCTAGGACACGCCAATTTGACACAGGGCTACAAGTTTTAAAGTTGTTTTTATGACAATAACTGCATCCCCTGCCGAACGGACCCCAGGACAGATCTTGGATTAAAAGCAGCTATCCGAAGGTACAAGTGGTTTTGGGGGGTCACATTGTAGGTACAGAGTTGCCTTAAGAAGTTATCCTAAGATTAAAACCTATAACCAATCCATACAATATATGATATTTATCAGGTTAGTTAGGGTCTGACTGCTGGGACCCCTGACAATCACCAGAACAGGGACATCCTATCCTCCAGGTGAGTGGAACAGCAGTATGTGCTCCCTACTGCCAATCCATTCACCTGCTATAAGATTTATAAAGATAGCTGTGTGCTATACTCAAGTTATCTTCAAGAGTCCCAGAGTGACGGAAATTAGTGAGTCTTGTGACTTGGTTTTAAACATGGGATTGATAGATTAAGCCTCCCTGGCATGTTCTCTTACAAACCCCTGTTTACAGTGATGGATTTGCTTATAGGCGCAGTAAGCCAAATGAAAAATGGACAAATGAAAACTGTACTCTGAACAGTGTGAATTCATGTGTAAATCATGTGTTTTTTTAGGTGCTTATAGTGCTGTGGCAGTGATAGTTGGACAGCAAGGGAAGCATAAGGGAATGACTGCTGTAAGAAGTATATTACAATGTTCTGCTTTGTTAAGCTATGAATGACTGAAGGTTGACCTACTAATGGGCAAAGTCAAAAGTTCCAGACTGCTGAAATATAAATCTGGTACTACCAATGTGAATTATAGTCTGCAACCTCTACAATTAGGTCTGTTAGGGGATGAGACTGGGTCGCTGTGAGTGCAATAGATGTAATTTGACAGACAGATGCATACAGTAGGGCATCTCTTCTTGTAGAAATGGTCATTGCACAGGAAAATGACTACAATCCTGTCACATGATATGTCATATCTTTTATATTGCATGTTATACGTTACATAAATTGCTTGCTTTATATCACTAAACATAGACATTAAAATGAGTTGTGTGAGTACTTTTTTTTTTTGCTGTATGCTACTAAACAAACAATTAAATTTACAAGAAATATAATTTTCTTTTTACCCTGTAGAACGGATAATTGTTTGGCATTATATAATCCTGCAATAGCTGTAGCTTCTAAATGAGTCCCATGAGAAGTGTGCAGCACTGTGTAGCTCACTGACAAAAATGACTATTGATGTGACAAATGAATTAGGCATTGTATGCCTACTCTTAGTTTGCCAATTGCCTACATTTTTCAGCAGCAGCAACAACAACAACAACAACAACAACAACAAAAAGATATATTATATCAGAAATCATAAAGGTTTGAAATTTGCATAATTGCTGGGAAGGTGCAGAATTAGCAGAAACCAACCCATATATAATGTAGACATTTCATGATTACTGCCTTCTGTACACTTTCATCCTTGCTACTTGTCCCATTACTTTGCTTCTCATGTTAGCAGCTTTGTCATTAACCTAAAAACTGTATATAAAGGATAAATATACAGTTGGTCAATGGGGAAGATTTAACAAACTGGTTTAAAGTAGAATTGTTTTAGTTGCCCCTAGCAACCAATCAGATTCCACTTTTCATTCTTCACAGATTCTTTGAGCAGTGTCCGCAAATAAAAGGCATGTTCATTATTTTAACATTCATTCTAAAGAATGGATGTTAAAATAAAGTGGGAACACAGCAGGAGGCATTGCATTAAATTTAATGCAATGCCGCCGCTGCACAAAAGAAGAGATGCTATGGGCTATGGCAACATAGCCTTTTTTAGTACTGTAGCTTTTTACCACCATATATAGGCTATGTTCCACCATATATAGGCTATGTACCACCATATATAGGCTATGTAGAAAAGGCGGACACCTTTTCTATTTTAAGGGAATCTGTCAGGACTCGGGCCCTACCTAAGGTGCTGACAGTGTGCTATAGCTGGCAGTCCCCTAGTAAGCATGGTACCTTTTGGTAATTTTTCCGTGCAGTGGATTATGCACAATCCTACTATTATGAAGTGTCAAAGTGTTGTTTGTGCCACACTCTGGAACACCTCACCACTCCTTCCTCATCCCCCCTTTTTGTGAATAATCAATGCTGCCCAGCCACCTGCTTACTCAGTTGTCAGCCAGTGTCTCTGATTGCAGATCAGTCCTCTGTAGGCAGGTTATATCTGAAAGAAACACTCCTTGTGTAGTTGTATCTGTAAACCCAAATGTGTTGGAGCTGTGGTCTGGTAACTCACCTGTCTAGAGATCTGACAGCAGTACATACTTTGGTGTAAATCCCCTGATGGGATTTTTCCCCCTCATTATTGTATAATTTTTAAGGCTATGTTCACACACAGTATTTTTGCTCAGTATTTTCCAAGCAAAACCAGAAGTGGATTGAAAACACAGAAAGGCTATGTTCACACACTGTTGAAATTGAGTTGACAGCCGTCATTTAAAGGCAAATACTGGCCATTATTTCAAAACAATGGCTGTTGCTTTAAAACAATGTCAATTATTTGCCAATAAATGGCAGCCATCCAATTAATTTCAGTGATTTGAACCAAAGAATGACCTGCTGGCATTTTTCTAGACACTATATTTGAGTGTTTCTTTCAGAAATAACCTGCCTACAGAGGACTAATCTACAATTAGAGACACTGGTTTACAGCGACAGGAGCTGTCAGAGAGCAGGAGGCCGGGCAACATTAATTATTCATTAAGAGGAGGGAGGAGGAAGTAGTGGGGAGGTGTGCCAGAGTGTGGCAAAAACAACACTTTGACAGTTCATTATAGTAGGATTATGCATAATCCACTGCACGGACAAAATTACAAAAAGGTACCATGCTCACATGGGAACTGCCAGCTACAGCACACTGTCAGCACCTTTGCTAGGGCCAGGGAGCTGACAGATTGCCTTTAAAAAGACGTTTGTTATTGCCACAATGTAATTGACTTCATTGCAATGAATTGAAGTCAATGGAAGGAGGGACATCCAATGCAGAGCAGGTTTTTATCTTGCGTACACCGAGGAGAATATGTACAGTAAGCACTTGCTTATGTATGTTTCTATTATACTTTTTTGTTTCTTTGTCTGTACTTTAGTGACATGTGGTGTGCAACCTACAGTGTGAACAGAGGTATAGGAGTGCTGCTTTTTTCTGTTGTCTTCACGGACGGCAAAATAAGGTTCATGACAATTATTTTCAGACGTTTTTAGTTGTTCACACACTTTTTCTTTCACTGTCCTTTCACCGATTTTACTATTAAATACAAGTATTTTTTAATTAAAGACCCACCCAAAGGCCAATTAGTCCATCTGAACTAGAATAATGTACCAGTATTTGCACTCCTAATTGTAAGACCCACATGACCACAATTAGCAGGAGACACCTGTGTACACATGACTTGTACCTCCTATCCTTCCCATTCTACCTGCTGGAGTGTAGTGAGTGTTTTAGACCTTGTTCACACTTGTGTTGTTTGGTGACAGCTTTCTTCGCCGGCGGTGCCTGCTGGGATTTATGGGGGCCTCTGGGTATTGGTCCTGTGACAGTGGGGTTGCAGGGCCGTTCTGTGGCCTCCCTTCCCTGGTTGTGCACGCCTCACGGGGAGGGCGGTCGCTGACTGACACGATGGTGAGTTAGTGTAGGGACCCATGTGAGCCAGGAGACCTGCACGCTGGTACATGGGGCAATATGGTTTGATCAAATTATATACCAACATCCTGGAGTTGGTTTTTAAATGTGGCTTAGAAGTATTAGTATCAGCCATAGGTGTGAGGTGCAGCGCTATTTTCTCTTCTTGTCCGTAGAATAATGTACCAACAGCTGCAACTGCACTGACAGGCGGCCAAACAGGGAATTGATGGTCTTTATTATAAACTCAAAATGTTAGACATTGTTTTTCTTTTAAAAAACGGAGAGGAAATATTGTTGTGTTAACATAGCCATACAGTACATTATAGTTAGTTTTAAAGAAAATTGGCATGTGGACAAAACCAGAAGTTTGGGTCCCTGTTTGACATTTTACATGGCTTTTCTTGTAATTTTAGTACAAATAATACTGCCCACAATATAGCTGACAAAATGCTTTTATATAGTTGTCAGGACCAGTCATACGAAACACACAGAGACAGTGAGCCCTGAGCTCAGCCCCGCCCACTGTCCCTACCTAATTGCCGCAATCTGCCCTAAAATGGCAGCGGACAACTTGACGGCGATCCATGGCCTGGATACGTGAAACAATAGACAAGACAAAACGAACAAACACAATAAGAATGGTCAGCAATCCGGGTCACAACAGTCTGGCAGCAAAGGTACAAAATCAGGATTCAAAAGAGTAGTCAAATAACAGGCAATATGGTCGGGGGCAGGCAGCAAGCAAGCGAGGTCAAAAGATACAAAGCAGGAATCAGGAGAAGCAAAGAAACAGAACCACAAGCAGGCAGAAACAATAACCGGAAAGGCACAGGCAGAAACAGAAATCTTAAATAGGAGACCAGGAACCAAGTCCAGAAGATGATAGGAGGGACCAGCTGTCAATCACTGAGGCAAAGGCAGGTTAACCGTTACATGACCAGAGGAAACTTAGCAGCACAGACATGGGTGGGGCAGGGAAAACAATTAGCAGACCAGAAGGAATAAGATACAGTTCAGACAGGGTAAAAACAAGGCAAACTAAACACAGAATAAATGGAAGATTATGGCCAAAAGCGCAGTCTTTGGCGCAGAGGTCTAATCTTCACAGCAGAGGGTGGCACTGATGCCTTTTCAGGCGCGATCATGACAATAGTGTTACATAAGTTACAATATTAAAGCCATGCTGCTCTGGGGTTTCCTCACAATATTTCCACATTATGCTCAAGTAATACTACAGGTTATTTCCCCTAAAACAATATAAACTACTAAATAATACTGGGTGGTCAATTTGCCAGAACAGTCGTTATTTATGCTAAACATATGTTGTATTGGAATGAATGGAATGCCGGCTGGCATTGGGGGACATTTATGAATGATACCCCCAAGGCATACACCAGAGAGAAGGTGCAGATTCGCTCCTTCTTCCTGGTGTACAACTTCCTTACACCATGCTCGCCTGATGGGTGGGCTGGGGGAGCTTGGGGGGCGTGATGAGATGGGGGGGGGCAAGGCCTCCTCCCGCGCCTCATTTATCATGATTTACGTGTAAATCGTGATCAAAATCTACACCTGCATGGAAGGGCAGTGTGTGGACGAAACCCAGCGCGTTACACCACACACGTCAGAATTTGATACTATGCACAATAAGGCTATGTTCACACGCAGTATGAGACCGGCCATTCAGTGACCCGGATGGTTTCAGAAATCTCTAGTACCGCTGAGTTCTAATTTGGGCACATCCGCCCACATCAGAACTCCCCACTGCACACTATGGAGCGTGCGGCCTGAGCCGCTTGCACCATAGTGTGCACTGACAGGGTTTTCTGCTGCTGCTAGTCAATGAATAGCAGCCACAAAAAACTGACATGTCAGTTTTCTACGGCGCCGTTAGGGTTCCTGGCCAGAGTGTATGCCCTACCAATCACGACCATTGCAACAACGGCCGTGATTAGTACAGAACTTACGCTGTATGGTACGGAACTTACGTTGTGTAAACATGGCCTAAGCCAATATTTATAATGAAGTAACTTACATGTGGAACGCTGTGAGAGGTGGAGGACAGCGGGCGAAATGCATACTGCGGCTGCACGGACCAGGCAATGCCAACAAACAAGGGCTCACTCTGAGTACGCGTGACTTCTCTACTATCAGCTGTGTGAGCTGTGTATGCACTGCATGAGTGAAACATAAGCGCGCAGTATTTGTCCTCCGAGTACAGGTGACATGTGCCTGCTGTGAGTGTTCCATTGTGCTGTGCGAGTGTGCCAGTGTCTATGACCCTCCACCTGCTAATTTTGTGTAGATCACCCTGGGTAGGGTTAGTTATTCTTCACCTATTGTTAACGCAAGGCTACATTTTTGATTCAATGAATGTTGCCCTGAACCATAATATCTAAGTGGGATATGGCTCAGTTTGCTTATTTAGGCTATGTTCCCACTACGTAAGAGACCGGCCGTTCTGTGACCCCGGCCGGCTCACGGAACGGCCAGTCTCTGGCCGGATCATCTCCGGATGATCTTTCCGGCCGCAGAGCTCTGATGCGGGCTCATCAGCGCGCGCCCGCATCAGAGCTGGAGCCGCTCACTTCACTGTGTGAACTGACGGCTTTCTGCAGCCAAAATTCACTGAATTCCGGCTGCAGAAAACTGACATGTCAGTTATTTGCGGCCCCGTATGGGATCCCGTCCGGAGCGTGTACGATGTGTATATGCTCCGGCCGGGATCCCATTGAAAGTAAGGCATTGTTTCACCGTGCGATGGCAACAACGGCCATACATTTACGTAGTGTGAACTTAGCCTTAAGCTGCATCTTGATTTCTTTTTTTTTCAATATAACAATACATGACATATGATAAACTCATCAGTAATACAAACATTGGCCAATGCATCACTGCTATAAATCTTTTTTTTTTTTTTTACAAAAAATATGGTTAATATACCAGTGTGAACCAGGGAAAGCCATTTAAGGTTGGATCCTTCCTGCACACAGTAGTACACTGAAATTGACAATTTTTCTACATGTCTTGGGGGCAGTGCTGGATTGTTCATATGAAGCTTTGTAGCATCTCCTGAATAATGAATCTATGGCTTCTGAGACAGCACAAGTTTTATTACTATAGATCTGTGAGTTACAAAACCATATGGTAGAAGTGATGATGAGAAATATGTTTTTGTTCTCATTATACCAAAATGTAAATGTGATGAACTGGAAAAAAAACTCTCAATCATTTAAGGTTATTTTCTGTTTTTATAGTACTAGTACAAATCTGTGAGTCTTAAAAGAAGACACGAGGCAACAACAATCAGTTGTAGTGCAGGGTCACACAGAATGGCAGCTGAATAAAAAGATGATCCCCTTCCTTTTGTCGTCCCCTCCTCCGTTGAACTTGAAGCACATGTGTCTTTTTTTTAACCATACAAAGTATGCAATTATGACTTTATAATAATATTGTACGAGCTGACAGATTGATAAAAGGAACAGAATCACCATGGAATTTGGTAGAACATGTAGTGCCAGCTTACCCTTAAAGACTATGGGGGAGAGTTATCGAACATGGTGTAAAGTGAAACTGGCTCAGTTGCCCCTAGCAACCAATCAGATTCCACCTTTCCTTCCTCACAGACTCTTTGGAAAATGGAAGGTGGAATCTGATTGGTTGCTAGGGGCAACTGAGCCAGTTTCACTTTACACCATGTTTGATAAATCTCCCCCTCTGTCCATAAACAGCAGATATTGGATGCACATCCTTTACAAGCATAGCAGTCACACATTAGATGTTTCCTGTAACAACATAAGAAGAATAATTTTTTATGGGTAATTCAAAAAAGCATTAGATACACTACCGTTCAAAAGTTTGGGGTCACCCAAACAATTTTGTGTTTTCCATGAAAAGTTCCACTTCTTCACCACCATACATTGTGAAATGAATAGAAAATAGAGTCAAGACATTGGCAAGAATAGAAATAATGATTTGTATTTGAAATAACATTGTTTTTACATCAAACTTTGCTTTCGTCAAAGAATCCACCTTTTGCAGCAATTCCAGCATTGCACACCTTTGGCATTCTAGCTATTAATCTGGGTAAGCTGGAGAAATTGCACCCCATGCTTCTAGAAGCAGCTCCCACAAGTTGGATTGGTTGGATGGGCACTTCTGGCGTACCATACGGTCAAGCTGCTCCCACAACAGCTCAATGGGGTTCAGATCTGGTGACTGCGCTGGCCACTCCATTACCGATAGAATACCAGCTGCCTGCTTCTGCTGTAAATAGTTCTTGCACAATTTGGAGGTGTGTTTAGGGTCATTGTCGTGTTTTAGGATGAAATTGGCTCCAATCAAGCGCTGTCCACTGGGTATGGCATGGTGTTGCAAAATTGAGTGATAGCCTTCCTTATTCAGAATCCCTTTTACCCTGTACAAATCTCCCACCTTACCAGCACCAAAGCAACCCCAGACCATCACATTACCTCCACTATGCTTAACAGATGGTGTCAGGCATTTTTCCAGCATCTTTTCTTTGGTTCTGCGTCTCACAAACGTTCTTCTTTGTGATCCAAACACCTCAAACTTGGATTCATCGTCCACAACACTTTTTTCCAGTCTTCCTCTGTCCAATGTCTGTGTTCTTTTGCCCATCTTAATCTTTTTCTTTTATTGGCCAGTCTCAGATATGGCTTTTTCTTTGCCACTCTGCCCTGAAGCCCAAAATCCCGCAACCGCCTCTTCACTATAGATGTTGACACTGGTATTTTGTGGGTACTATTTAATGAAGATGCCAGTTGGGGACCTGTGAGGCATCTGTTTCTCAAACTAGAGACTCTAATGTGCTTATCTTCTTGCTTAGTTGTGCAACGCGGCCTCCCACTTCTTTTTCTACTCTGCTTAGAGCCTGCCTGTGCTGTCCTCTGAAGGGAGTAGTACACACCGTTGTAGGAAATCTTTAATTTCTTAGCAATTTCTCGCATGGAATAGCCTTTATTTCTAAGAACAAGAATAGACTGTCAAGTTTCAGATGAAAGTTCTCTTTTTCTGGCCATTTTGAGCGTTTAATTGACCCCACAAATGTGATGTTCCAGAAACACAATCTGCTCAAAGGAAGGTCAGTTTTGTAGCTTCTGTAACGAGCTAGACTGTTTTCAGATGTGTGAACATGATTGCAAAAGGGTTTTCTAATCATCAATTAGCCTTCTGAGCCAATGAGCAAACACATTGTACCATTAGAACACTGGAGTGATAGTTGCTGGAAATGGGCCTCTATACACCTATGTAGATATTGCACCAAAAACCAGACATTTGCAGCTAGAATAGTCATTTACCACATTAGCAATGTATAGAGTGTATTTGTTTAAAGTTAGGACTAGTTTTAAGTTATCTTTATTGAAAAGTACAGTGCTTTTCCTTCAAAAATAAGGACATTTCAATGTGACCACAAACTTTTGAACGGTAGTGTAAGTCTGAAGATTTACACACCTCAAAATCAATACTTTATAGAAGGCAAATGCACACCTTTCCTCATTTTAGAGTTACTAAAGTATTTTCTTGATCTTGCATTTATAGGCTATGTTCCCACAATGTCGTTTTTAGGCAAAAAAAACTAAAAACGGTCGATGTTTCATAATGACTGCAGTCATTTTAAAATAACAGCCGTTTAAAAAAAAAAACAAAAAAAAAAACAGCAACTGTTCTTTTGCATAAAAATACATTGTGGGAGCATAACCTTACAAAATTCACCTTCAAAACTTAAAAACACCTTCAAAAGGGGACATGCCCATGCTTTTTTTCAGTTGTCCTGATATATTTACTGTTGGTTTACCTACATGTTCTGGTAGGGAAAAATGGTTGTGCAAAATGAGGCACTGACATTATAAAAAACCACCCTTACACCGCCAATGGCAAGAAGACAGGTTAATCAAGTGGGATAACACCCTAAAATCCTAATGGGGAGTCATTGGGAAAACCAGATATTAGTAAATCTGAGTGATAGTGTTTTTAAAGGGGTTATCCATCATTAAAAACACGACTCTTGTCTCCAGTTCATGTGTGAGTTTAAGGGCAATTATGGTAAAAATGTTCTTTCAGATCAACTGGTATCACAAAGTTATATAGATTTATAATTTACTATTTAAAAATCTCAAGTCTTCCAGTACTTATCAGCTGCTGTATTCTTTTCACACTGACACAGTGCAAATCGTCTTAGAAAACCTCTCCTGTTTTGCACAGTTCCTGTCACAAACAGAGATGGAGGCAGAGAGCACTGTGTCAGACTGGAGAGAATACATCTCTTCCTGCAGGACATACAGCAGCTAATAAATAATGGAGGACTTGAGATGTTTAAATAGAAGTAAATTACTAACTTATATACTGTAACTTTCTGACACCAGTTGATTTGAAAGAAAAAAAAAATCACTGAAGTTCCCTTTTAAAGTTCCATTCACTTCAATGGTACTGAGTTCCAAAACCCCAACCAAACATAATAATCCCAAACGATTAACTAATGAAGTAATAGTAAGAAGATCCCTCTCTTCATTATAAAAGATAAGACTTTTGTCATCAATACTTTCAAAGCAATTTCACTATTAATGTTCCAAAGATGTAGAGTAGTCAAAATTTCCACTAAGATCTCTTCACTTCAATTTTTCCTTGTCAGCACTCATTATTGAATATTTAAATAGTTGAGAGCCCAGTCAAGGAAAGTCATGCTGTTCTCCAATCTCTTACATTCCAGACATATACTGAATTACACTATTAGAATTAGAATTTCCATTCATTTGTGATGGTGGCACTCTTTATAGAAATGTATTAGAGAGTATAGGAATGCAGAATGTCAATTTGATACTGTACTTAAAGTGAGAACAGAAATAGCAGCAAGATGGGTACCACCATAAAATGGCCCAAGCATTTCTTTACCATTGCCTTTAGTATGGGCAAATGTATAGGTAGGCTTCCTTTTATCCAGGGTAAAGATTTAGTATGTTACCTCAGGATATGTGCACACTACAAAACCCAGGCAGATCACCCGCCCGGATTCCCCAGTTCGCCTCCACACATGGCCACGCGCATCTCCGCCCATGCCATAGACTCCATTTTATGGTAAGGCAGATACCTACGTCCCCCTGAAGAATGAACTCATTCATTCTTTGGGCAGACAGTGGAATCTGCCTGTGCATACAATAGAGTCTATGGCGCGGGCGGAGATGCGCATGGCCACGTGTGGAGGCAAACTGCGGAATCCGGGGCGGGTGATCTGCCGGGGTTCTGTAGTGTGCACATATCCTCAGCCTTGTATTTACCCTGGCAAGAAGCAAAGTCGTTTTTTAATCCCTCTCTGGCACTCAGTGCCTAGGCGACATATCTTTATCTTGACTTTATTTAGCTATTTGCTGTGATTAGGATGTAACTGTATTCCAGTTTTACATAGTCTGTTCACACTATCTCGTGGCCATCTCTTCTGCTTATGTCACATGTTGATATGCAACATAGAAGTACCTTCAGATGTCTTTACCCCTAATTTTTCTCGCATTGCACTAAAGTTTACAATTTGTCACAATAATAACCCAATACTCATACTATCCAGTAAAAAGTGTACATTTCCTAACAATGAAGCCTATAGGGGAAAACATCTGATATATATATTTTTTTTTTTACATCTAACCTTTTGGACTATGTAGGGTTTAGACACAGGTTAAATAGGTGCACATCTGTACATAGATGCCTTTGCCCAGAGCTGCAACAAGATGAGACGCTAAGTAAGTGGATATAACTCAATGTTTCATCTCTAGTGACAAAGGTGTTTATTGCCAATAGGAAACACTAAATAAAAAATTCAAAGAATCCAGAGTGTGTTTGTGTAGGAATAGGAAAGCTTTAGGAACAGAGGCTTGGAAGTTCACATTTGGCATGCTTTCCACACTTACCGTAACTCCCAATTCCTTAAAGATTCCTTAAAATTAAATATATACAAAAAGTTATATTTATTTCCTCTCTCCTCCACTACAAACTGTGAACTTTAAAACTTGAAAGAAGTCATTGTTGTATTATGAATGGCTCAAGACTGTCATGAAAAGTCTATGAAAAGTGAAATGCTTGACAGCATGGAATGTGTTCTGGATGCATTGCTTGATCCATGTTTCAAGGGAAATTGAAGCCACAGGTTGAGGACATAGATCAGTAGAGCTACCATGAATATAGATTATCTATTGTCATTCAGTCACTCATTCATTTGGGAATGGAATGTCTAATTCAAGCTTCACTGCATTTCTTTCACTGCTGAAACATCAGTTATGCTGCTTGTATTTTCATGAAAGTTGTGCACTGTATATGGTACAGTATATAGCGCCATATTAGGGTTGTGCCATCGTATATTTGAAATTTATTTATTTTTAATATTTATTTAATGTTTTATTCTCACCTTTTTGTTTACAGCTTGGCCTCGGAAGGTCAGAAGAGACCTTGTGAGCACATGATTTATTTATTTTTTATCCTGTATATTTCCCCTGTAACTGCTGTCATGGAATCCCTGGTAACATAGGAAAACAGTCATCACAATAAGGGCTATACTGGGGCTTGTAAGACCCAGCAGAACCAAGTTAACTGACAGTTAACTGACAGGTAAATGCAGAGGTATACACAGATCAGAAAGACAGAAATATAAAAAGAAATTGTTGCTGCCATTTTTACTGGCTTCTCAGCTAAATCTGCTCTTCTTCAATTGAATAGTTTTATTAAACTGCAAATATAGTCCCTCTTCTATATAGTGCAATCATATTCAAATTCCCATCATTATATAATCTATATATTGCAATCATATTCAAATTCCCATCATTCTATAATCTATATATTGCAATCATGTTCAAATTTCCATCATTGTTTCCTTTGTAATATTTTCAGTACACAATACTTCTGCTTTTCTCCCCATTCAGATTAAAGTAAACTATTGCTTTCAAAATTATGAAATATAATTTATTTAGCTATAATAAATATCATGTCCCATAATAAAACAGAAATCAAATAATAAAAAATATATAGGGTTTTTTTTTTATCATTTGCCCCCAAGGAATCACGCACACAACCTTGCGTATTTCAGCGTAATATATGATGTGTTAAACAGAACCATACTGCGCAACATATTGTGGTCCATATGGTTCCATGAGGGGTGTCATGTTTTTCCCCAAGATGCACTAAAAACAGGGCTTCCAGGGGGAATAGAGATTCAATATATGTCATCAGATGGAGCGTGTCACAATTTTTTATGCAAATGATGGATTAGGAAAACAACAGATGAATTGATGTATTTTTGCAATTGTTTAAAGCTCTTATGCCTTTTTTCATGAATATGTCTGTTTAAATCACTACAGCCTAAGATATCTGAGGGTGGGGGACTATTACATATAAATATATATACACTACAGTTCAAAAGTTTGGGGTCACCCAAACAATTTTGTGTTTTCCATGAAAAGACACACTTATTCACCACCATACGTTGTGAAATGAATAGAAAATAGAGTCAAGACATTGACAAGGTTAGAAATAATGATTTGTATTTGAAATAACATTGTTTTTACATCAAACTTTGCTTTCATCAAAGAATCCACCTTTTGCAGCAATTCCAGCATTGCACACCTTTGGCATTCTAGCTATTAAGGTTGAGATAAGCTGGAGAAATTGCACCCCACGCTTCTAGAAGCAGCTCCCACAAGTTGGATTGGTTGGATGGGCACTTCTGGCATACCATACGGTCAAGCTGCTCCCACAACGGCTCAATGAGGTTCAGATCTGGTGACTGCGCTGGCCACTCCATTACCGATAGAATACCAGCTGCCTGCTTCTGCTGTAAATAGTTCTTGCACAATTTGGAGGTGTGTTTAGGGTCATTGTCCTGTTGTAGGATGAAATTGGCTCCAATCAAGCTCTGTCCACTGGCTATGGCATGGCGTTGCAAAATTGAGTGATAGCCTTCCTTATTCAGAATCCCTTTTACCCTGTACAAATCTCCCACTTTACCAGCACCAAAGCAACCCCAGACCATCACATTACCTCCACCATGCTTAACAGATGGCGTCAGGCATTCTTCCAGCATCTTTTCATTTGTTCTGCGTCTCACAAACATTCTTCTTTGTGATCCAAACACCTCAAACTTGGATTCATCCATCCACAACACTTTTTTCCAGTCTTCATCTGTCCAATGTCTGTGTTCTTTTGCCCATCTTAATCTTTTTCTTTTATTGGCCAGTATCAGATATGGCTTTTTCTTTGCCACTCTGCCCTGAAGGCCAAAATCCCCCAGCCGCCTCTTCACTGTAGATGTTGACACTGGTGTTTTGCGGGTACTATTTAATGAAGATGCCAGTTGGGGACCTGTGAGGCGTCTGTTTCTCAAACTAGGGACTCTAATGTGGTTATCTTCTTGCTTAGTTGTGCAACGCGGCCTCCGACTTCTTTTTCTACTCTGGTTAGAGCCTGTTTGTGCTGTCCTCTGAAGGGACACTACACACCGTTGTAGGAAATCTTCAATTTCTTAGCAATTTCTCGCATAGAATAGCCTTCATTTCTAAGAACAAGAATAGACTGTCAAATTTCAGATGAAAGTTCTCTTTTTCTGGCCATTTTGAGCATTTAATTGACCCCACAAATGTGATGCTCCAGAAACACAATCTGCTCAAAGGACTGTTTTCAGATGTGTGAACATGATTGCAAAAGGGTTTTCTAATCATCAATTAGCCTTCTGAGCCAATGAGCAAACACATTGTACCATTAGAACACTGGAGTGATAGTTGCTGAAAATAGGCCTCTATACACCTACGTAGATATTGCACCAAAAACCAGACATTTGCAGCTAGAATAGTCATTTACCACATTAGCAATGTATAGAGTGCATTTATTTAAAGTTAGGACTAGTTTAAAGTTATCTTCATTGAAAAGTACAGTGCTTTTCCTTCAAAAATAAGGACATTTCAATGTGACCCCAAACTTTTGAACGGTAGTATATATATATATATATATATATATATATATATATATATATATATATATTCCTCAACACCAATAAGAACAAGCTGTACGGTTATTCAAATCAGGAAAGTAATCGATTTTACCAAGATCTAAAAATGATTACATTTTCAGCACCTGGAAGGGGCTTCAATAGGAGATAACAGTTTAAAATCAAATGTTTTTCAGCCACTGGAAGCCTTAGAATTCAGAACAAGTTAGTCCAGTATGGTGTGGGATGCCTCATGTTTGTCAATGTTCTCGTTATTGCCACTTCTCGCAAACTGAAAGTGACAGAATCCTTGAACTTAGACACCTTGGCTTATCAGATAAACTGCTAAGTATCAGGATGAGATGTCTACACTGTTTAATGGTGCATGTCCCAGTGGATAGAAGACCAACAACACACTGAAGTTTTAGCAAGGACCAAATCTCAGCACAAATGGGCTATGTTCACATTAAGTAATAACACCAGTGGAAGGCGGCCGTCTTGGTAAATAGATTGCTGCTGATACCGATCATAATCATTTTTAGTAACAGTCTATGTCATAAAACGGCCTCCTCCCTGATATTATCCCGAAGTGGGAACATAGCCTTGGATTATCGTATTAGAACAATGGCACATGGTGATCTATTCTGTACTGCTATTGAATCTGGACATACAAAACGTGGGGCATTGAACAGTGTCCACACAAACTCTCAGAAGGTGGTTGCAAAACAAAGAAAAGTTGCAATTTTGTTTAGCAAATAAGCAATTGCTCTAAACAGTGTGACATTTTTACGCCAAAGCCTACGCAATTATAATTGATAAATTTCATTCGTTGAATTTAAAGGTAAGTTAGAAAGGACACATCTGTAAATATTTGCTATATATGCCTATTTATATTTAGGCTGGGTTCACACTACGTATATTTGAGGCTGTATATTTCAGGCCTCATAGCAACCAAAACCAGGAGTGGATTGAAAACACAGAAAGGATCTGTTCACACACTGTTGTAATTGAGTGGATGGCCGCCATATAACAGTAAATAACTTCCATTATTTCAATATAACAGCCGTTGTTCTAAAATAACAGCAAATATTTGCCATTAAATGACGGCCATCCACTCAATTACAACATTATGTGAACAGATCCTTTCTGTGTTTTCAATCCACTCCTGGTTTTGGTTGCTATGAGGATCTGACTTGAGGACCAAATACAGCCTCAAATATACATAGTGTGAACATAGCCTGGGCCAAACTGTAATCAATTAAATTTCTATGAAAATGAAAATATTGTGAGGAAAGAAAAAATACTGACTAAATTATTGACAGAAATACTGACCAAAATAGGATAGCCATAGCAGTTCAGTTTCAGATGAGAGCTAATATCCTCTCTTTTAGGCTACTAAAACGATGTACTGTATGTTTTTCAACGTCGCGAACGGGACAACACATCTTTTTTTGCTGTTTTTTGAATGGCTGTTATTTCATGACATGATAAAATGATGGCCACCCAAGAAATGCCTGTCAAATGGCCAAAACAAGAAATTTTTGGGTTGTGGCCTAATAATGCACTCAATAGAAGTCTATAGGGAATTAGAATAACTACAGTAATCTTTCACTTGTTTACATGTAGTTTAATTTTGATGCCTGTAAAACTATTTAAAAAACCCTGTATTTCTAACATGTCAATTAAAAAAAAATTATCCCTCCCAAAATGTAAAATACTTAAATAATAAAATAAAAAATAAGGCATAAATACACCTGTTATTTAAAACTAACCATAAAGGCAAACAATGCAGAATGGTAAAGCTAGCTCCCACCAAGTAGGCACGAGTACACCAATCCAACTACATGCAACTTGTCCAGAAGACATGGCGGCCATGATTAAGGATGCAGCTGGTATCGGATATGCGTGGGGGTCTGCCTGAGACTTCGGTCTGGTTTCTCTGTATGGCATAATGCTTTTGATAATAATGCTGCTTTAATTACACAGATTCCGCAGCACTTCACATAGTTTTTGCCAATTATTGCTCCCTGTCCCCATTAGGGACAGGGAATTCATCTGTGGGAGGAAACCCACGCAAACATGGAGAGAACATACAAACATACATGTTGCCCTTGGTGGGATTTGAACCCAGGACCCCAGCGCTGCAAGGCTACAGTGCTAACCACTGAGCCACCGTGCTGCCCGCATTTTAATAACATAAGTACCAACAGATAAGTACCATACATACCATAAAGATGTTACATAATACACTGTTAAATAATTATAATTAAAAAAAAAAAAAAAAAATACAAAGTGTATACGAGATCTGTTCATTGGAGCTTACACACTACAACTGGGGTCAATACCAGGCACAAGTGCTTTATTTGTCCATGGTCCACCCATTGTACATAGTTGGAAAGAACAGGATAAGCCAGTCATGCCGATGTCTGATTGCGATCATATAAAACATATAAAGTGCATAGAACCATTAAAAATATAGAGTGAGGGGACAACAGAAGGGGGGAACAAGTTTAGGGAATGTTATAAGTGAGCCTTATGAGATGAGTCTTCAGGGCACGCTTTAAACTGTGAGTGTTGGGAATGAGTCTGTATGGAGGGGCAGAGTTGTGGAGAGCTTTATGGGTGAGGGTGAGGAGTTTGAAAAGAACTCTGGACATAATGGGTTACCAGTGCAGTGACTGGCACAGAGGGGAGACGTCAGGGAAGATGTCAGTGTAACGGCAACGTGTAAGGCTCGTCTAATAAACTTTCATTCTGCACCAAACTCTGAGCCCAGCGGTTTTCTTCTAACCTTAAAGGCAGTTAATTTTTTTTTTATCATTTCAGATATTGTAAACAGTTATAAAATACTGCCAAACTATCTGTAAACACAACCTCAAAAAGATAAAAGATGTCTGGACCATTGTACAAATCAAGTACACTTTTCTTGTGTCATCCTTTCCTCTCGGATTGTAAGGTCCTCTGTGTAGGCCCTATTTTTTCATTGTTAGTTTGCTACTCTGTATTGTTTGACTTTACCTACATTATATATGTAAAGAATAAAAAAAGCATAAAAAACGCCCCATAACCATTTTTATGGAGAATTTATAGATGCATTAGTCTACATATGTAGAATAAATAATTAGAGTTCATTTAGACTTTTATGTCTTGTGGGAATCTGCCGTCATATATGAATTATATAATGCTAACTTATATTTCCTTTTGTTTTTATTAAATACATAATACCTCTATTATTTTAATGGCTTTCTGTGCTGCAGTTCTAGCTGTATAAGTCAAAGTGTGAGGTAAGGAAATTGGAGTATTTCTCTTTAGAGTTTCTGTGCATACTTAAACAATTCATCTCAATCAAAAGGTGATGGGAGAATGTGGTTTTAGTGCATTTATACTCTATAAATTACAGCCGAGTGATAATTGCAGCCTAAGTGGAGCTGCAGTGGCCTCAGATGACTGCTTCAATACAGTAGTTTCTGTAACAGAGGTCACTGACAGCCTTGGCTTATGTGATTAATAACAAATCATGTGTTTTATGTGTTGTGCCAGCCTCAGTAACTAAAGAGCTGAAAGCTTTTATAAATTTAGTAAATGTTTTATTAAATATATATTAAACTGTTGTTGTTGTTGTTGTTGTTGTTTTTGTTATTATTATACAGTGGTACCTCGTTCTCAAACTATTTGGAACTCAAACAGTATTTTCAAGGAAAGTTTGCTTTGGTTCTCAAACTCTGATCGGTTCTCAAACACTTTTTGGGCTCCCAGTCTTGAAGTATTCGGTATCTGAACGTTTTTGCGAGCGTGGATGGTGCATTGAACCTGGTGAGTTTAGCACTGGTGAGGCTTTGCATACAGTACAGTACTGTATAAGACTGCTGGAGTGCATATACAGTACAGTAGTAGTACAGTGAGTGCACCAACATCTCCCATCCTGCACTGTATAAGACTGCCGGAGTGCATATACAGTACAGTAGTAGTACAGTCAGTGCACTACCATCTCCCATCCTGTACTGTATAAGACTGCTGGAGTGCATATGCAGTATAGTAGTTGTACAGTCAGTGCACCGCCATCTCCCATCCTGTACTGTATAAGACTGCCGGAGTGCATATACAGTACAGTAGTAGTACAGTCAGTGCACTACCATCTCCCATCCTGTATTGTATAAGACTGCTGGAGTGCATATACAGTATAGTACTTGTACAGTCAGTGCACCATCATCTCCCATACTTTACAGTGCTGGGATGAGGGGGGGGGACTCTATTTAGTAAAGGAATAGTGAGGAGTTTGTGACTACTGTACTATAATTGCTGTTTTTTTGTTGAATGTTTCTTGTGTATAATGCACTGTACACTACATAGTGCTGTTCTGTAATGTACTGTACAGTATAGTTCTGTAATACACTGTGCAGTACAGTGCTGTTCTGTAATGTATTGTAGAGATTAAACTGGGCACTTTTCAATATAATATATGGGTACTGTAGGTAATTATTGGTTGGTGCTGGAACCATTTTTATTATTACCTATGGGAAAACACTGCTCGGTTCTCAAACTGCCTTCCGGAACCAATTAAGTTTGAGAACTGAGGTACCACTGTAGTTGTTGTGTAATTATTGTCTGATAATATAGCAGTACAATAAACAAAACTACGTTGTCTTTAAAGTTTTCATGCTAGTTAATGGAAAATGTTACCCTCAGCATTTTCCCAAATTTATTTTCTTGATGATTTTTTAAAGTGATATTGTCATCCAAACACCCGTTACTCCTTACTCCATGTGCAGTTCTCAGCATCATCCACAAGCTTATATGCTGCACATTTGATATATAACTGTATAAAATGTGTCTGTGTCTTCTTTCTGCTCTAAAATCTCTTAATTTCACTGTGACCTAGGCGGGGCTTCATGACAGTTGGGCGCTCCCCCCAGCCAGGAATGGGGCCCAACCGATGTAAAGCCCCACATAGTTGTCACTGTTAAGGCTACGTTCACACAGAGCAAAAGGAGCGGATTACGCAAGGAAATATTTCCGCCTGAAATCAACTGACGCTGAATTCCGAGCAGAATATAAGCAGAATGTAAGCAGAATCCCTGCATATTCTGCTAGGAAAGTGTTCAGCTCGTAATCAGCTCTTGACAAATTCAACGCAGAATACTCGAGGAATCCGCGCTGAATGCGCATGCATTCAGCGCTGAAATTCAGCGAGTATTTGGTGAGTAAACTAGACTATACCAGAACATATACTAGAATCCTCCTCCCCCCCTTTTCCCCATTTCCGCGCTGATTCAGCGAGTAATTTCCGCTTGTATTACGCTTGTATTCCGCGCTGAATCCGCGCTGAAACAGAAAATCAGAGCCCCATTGATTTGTATAGGCTTCCGCTAGCGGAAGAATGAACATGTTCATTCTTCTGGCGGAAAGCGGATTAGTTCAGTGCGGAAATTCCACTGTGTGAACTGCAGAGCAGAATTTCCATTCAACACAATGGAAATTAGCTCTGCACCTATTTTAACGGCTGAAATTTCAGCGCTGATTCAGCGCAGAAATTCAGCTGCTTTTGCTCAGTGGGAACGAGCCCTTAACCGATGAAATGAAGCGAGAGTTAGGGAGGTGACAGCATCACTTCAAAGAGCCTGAATTAAACAAACAATAAAAACTGTATCTGGAGAAAACTTTTCAATTAAGCCGCACCCAAAGGTAAATTAGTGATTCCAAACTAAAATTATGTGCAAACACCAGTCATTGCACTAAGAGGAGGCCAGGCTGCTAAATAACGTCCGTTATTTTAGATTCAAAATGATGGACTTCATTTTAAACTGAGATGAAAAAACGTTGTGTGAACATAGCCATATACTGTATAATTGTGAATGGGGCTTCAGAGTTGCTAAGAGCACAACTTGTTTCTGAAGTGTTTAACAACAACTGCATTCAACATGTAGGATGAAATTGTTGCTTCTTTTAGGTTGTGTTGATTTCACTATCTTTTTCTCATTTAAGTTAATAACATGGCTGTGAAACCATTGCTTCATTGCTGCAAAGGTTTTTTCTTAGCCATCATTTTCCCCAAACAGCCTGTACATTTTAAAGAGATAAAAGAATATGGTTTCACAGGTTCAATTTGAGTATAAGTCCAGTCTCAGTTATCATGTGGGCAATGATATAGAATATTCTCTTCTCTGTTGATTTTCTTGTGATCTTCCCTGGGGGGAGCCAAAAGTACTATTAGCATTCAATAGAAATTTCCCCTGACTCATCCATATACATGCATTCCCAGCTCAGCCAAGCATACCTGCCTACTGTGTATGGGGAGAAGTCACTGACAGATATCTTCACCAGTGCCTTTCTCCTGAGGGAAGAAAGAATTCAACCAATGGCAGGTAACAGCATATCTAAAAAGAACAAACAATTTGATACACTCACACTCCCTAAACTTTATTATAAAAGTACAACTGATATATATATATATATATATATATATATATATATACACATAGCTTCAAATTTAGGTGCTTAAAAAGTCATCTTATAATATACGACTATGAGGGACATTTATTAAGCTAGAAAAGTAGATTTTTTTGGCATAGAGGGGCATTTTGTGAATGATTTTACTTGCATACACCTGTTATGTGAATATGTTTCCACAAAAAGCCCCTCTATGCCTGTTGTGCCAGGGGGACAGGGAGTGGGTGGAGAGGGGGCGGAATGGGGTGGGGTGGGATTGCGGACTTTGGGTCTGCTCAATGTATTATTTTTAGGCTGATAGTGATGAGCTAGCATGTTTATAAATGTTCGCATGAACATGACACTAATTGTTCGTGTTCACCGATCACAATTTGTTAGATGATCGCTATGGTTATAACGATCATTTCCGCACACTCTCGAACTTGCGAACGTACGCTACTGTGTAATTTACGCTTTGCACCTGATACTCTGTAAGCATGTGCGTAGACCGAAACGTACGCTTCTACTGTATGTTCAATATTTGTGAATGTTAGGGGGAAAAGAACCAATCGCAATAATTTCTTTTTATGTTTGTGTTTGGGATCCAAACCGAACATCAGGATGTTCGCTCATCACTAATAAGGAAACCTATAACAGCTCTGAGCTGGCATAGGTTTCCCTAAGTGCGCACATTGGTGCGCATGGGACTTATGTAGAAGCATTGCACCTATACACAAATCCGGGGAGCAATAGCACTGCATGGACATTTTTAAGCCAGGTATAAAAAACACTGGACTTAATAAATGGCCCCCTATCTTCCATACTGGAAAATGACAGCCATCTTTCTGGATGGCCATCATTTTATGTCTACTGGTAATGACAGCTGCAAAAAATGTTCATGATCATTATTTGCAGCTTTAATTTTTCCAATTCAGGAACAGAGCCTAAAAAAGATTAAAGAATAATGAACTAGTGTTTGACTAGTAAGGAAATGTTGCCTGGTCTCAGTATCTGTCCAACTCAAGAGTGGCAATCAAAGGCCACCATGCTACAAGTGAAATTACATAAAACGAAGTGACTGCTAGTGACTTTTATATGGGTAGGTACATCTATTAATTCTCTCTCTCCAACGACTTTATTACTTTGTCCTGGAGATAGAAATACCGCTTTAAAGGGATATTTTGAACTCAGATTTAGATGGGATTGGTACAGGATATGGTGTTCTAAATGTTTTATATGATTTCATTACAGATTTTGGTCACTGAATCACATGTTCATTGTGAATTAGAATTTACTAATTTTGTAATTAATGGTTCTGTGCTAGAACAAATTGACATTTCTAGTTCTTTGAAGATTCAAACAAAGGTTTTTTGTTTACTCAATCGCGCCAGTGTAATGATGGATTTATGCTGGCATAGTTATTTGCATTAAAAAAGTATTAAGTAAAAGGAAGATTTTGAAAATGTGATATGATGTATCAAATAGATAAAAATAAAATATGTTTTCTGCTACTAAGAAAACAAGATAAACTTTAATGTAAATAAAAAGAGACACTAAGGCCACACAATATAAACATAATGATAGTAAAATAATCATGATAAGTGACCATACACCTCCCCTCCTTCTCAGATCCTATCAATGCCTATTCCAAAAAAAAGACACTGTAAGGCTATGTTCACACTAACAAAAAAAAAAAAAAAAGCCGTCTGCTTTTTCTATTTAAAAAGACGCCTGGTTTTGCCGCAATTTAATTGACTTGCACATGACAGATGTTGTTTGCGGCAACGTCCAAACAATGATCATGACAATTATTTTCAGACGTATTTTTTTTTCCACCGCTTTTACTGTTAAATTCAATGGACTTTTCAATTAAAGACACAACGAAAGGCCAATTAGTCCACCTGAACTAGAATAATATACCAACAGCTGTCATTGCAGGGAGGCCAAAAAGCCAAATGACGTCCCTCATTTTGAAAATATGGAGAGAAAAAAACACATTTTATTTTGGTCAGTATTTGGAGCCAAAATTGGGAGTTGAAATGAAAGGGAAAAACTATAATGGAAATTGCACAGTTTCCATGATTTTAACCCACTCCTGGTTTTGGTTGAAAAAATACTGACGAAAAGACTGATAAAAATACTATGGCTATGACTCAAAACATGCTCTAAAGCTGCGGGCAGAAATTAGCTGGGAGTCAATTCGGAAATATGAAACACCATACCCACAGGACATTTTTATTTTTGGCGTTCTATTGTTTTGTGTTTTCTGCTCCTTGGCAGTTTTGTAAAATTGCAGCATGCTGGGCATTTGATTTTTTTTTCAAGAAATAGCAGCGTTTTTCCCCCCACAGACTTTTATAGGGAGAAAAAATGGCTGAAAATAGTGCCATGTCAATATGCCATTGGTATTTGTGTGTGTGTTGGTGTGTTCTGCCCTATTCATTGGTAGAAATCCTGGAGTTACATGATAAAAGAATTACAAGACTTATAATGAAAAAATGCAGGGGATAAAACTTTAAGAAAAAACAACTTTAATAATTTACACTAGAATAGAGTCTCACCCGCAATACTAATAGAGTAAATGTATAGAACAAATGCTAGGTAATAATAAATAGCCCCATGCAGTTCAAGGCAACAATACTTAAAGGGGTTATCCAGTGCTTCAAAAACATGGCCACTTTCTTTCAGAGACAGCACGACTCTTGTCTCCAGTTCAGGTGCGGTTTGCAATTAGGCTCCATTCACTTCAATGGAACTGAGCAGCAAAACCCCGCCCAAGCTGGAGACAAGAGCGGGGCTGTCTCTGGAAGAAAGTGGCCATGTTTTTGTAGCGCTGGACAACCCCTTTAATCTATATGCAAAAAATCCAGACTACTACAACATAACTAAATGGAATAATTACTTTATAATATCTATTTACTATAGATTATTTACCATAGCTGATGGGCCTGGCATTGGGCACACACAACAGCTAAAGGCTACAGCAAATTTTAGGATGTGGAACAGATTATATATATATATATATATATATATATATATATATATATATATATATATGCACTGTATATATATATCATAAGACAATTTTATAAGTAATACCTCAACAACATGACTACTACCATCATCACAACCTAATGACTAATACCAGGGGTGTCAAACTGCCACTCCAGATTTTTCAATTCCAATCATGGACAGACAAAGCGCAGGGGGTGTCTTCTCTGCATGAAATGTAAGTGATGTGTTGCTAGGCTGTTTACTTTTCCTATTTCCTCTGTCTGGCTAGGCCATCATGAAGACTTCTCCTAGCAATGCCTCATCTCTGCCAGACAAACATTTTAGGCATCTCACTAGGGTACCATTCCTATGTTTATTGCTTGACAGTGTTGCCCACTTTATTCCTCCATGTAGTATTTAGACCCAGTTTTAGCCCTCACATAGAACGCAGGGTCCCTTTATGCTCTCATATAATAAAAAGCACCCCCCCCCCCCCCAGGTAGTATCCTCCATGTAGGCATCCCCTCCAGCACCATCTCATGTAGGTAATCTCCCGGTATGTATTTCCCATGCAACCACCCCCGTCCCCCATCAGTAATCTCCCTGGTAATCCTCCCATACCCCAACTCCCATAGATGACATCTTTCCCGAGAGTTATCCCCACACACCCACATAGGTCTCCTCCTCTCTAACTAAGAAAACAAAAGCCATACTTACCTGCTGTGCAGCTGCAATACTGTACACTTCTGATGTCGACTCTCTCCCTTCTCTGTGAGAGCACAAGTGACATCACTCATATCCCGCAGTTTTAAGGGAGGGAACGGCCTCTTGTGGCCACAACAGTGATTGGCAGGGAGCCTTTTAAATCATTGTGCTGCATTTAACCGTTCTCCCCACATCAGGCACAGCATTTGTTAGCCATGTGGGCCCCGAAGAGCACTTAGTGCTGGCCATGGGCCACCTACAGCCTATAGACATTTGTTAGGTCTGTGTGAAAACAATAGCTTTTGCGTACAATATTAACTGGCAAAATCTTCAGTGGGCCTCTTGCCTGTGTGGGCCCGGGAGCGGCCGCCCCCTCTGCCCCCAAAAAATTACGCTACTGTTTGTAATACTTGTAATGAGCAGACAAGCATAAAGCTTCTCTGAGGAGCAGAGCCTAAGGAGTTCTCGGTTTTTAACAGGCCAGATGGACTTCACTGCGGGAGACTCCCTGGTCCCTACCCTCAGAGAAGGACCTTGGTGACCAGAAGAACTACAGGATGCTAGTTAGGAGGTAGTTCAGACAGAACTGGGTTGGATCTGAAAAGGAATGGATCCAGATACAAATAACTGAAGATCACTTAGAAGTGGCTGGAGGCCAGGAAGCACAGACCTGGTTGCTGGGAATCAATGCCAACTACTAAGCAAGCAGGGATGGAGGTGGAGACTATATATACCCTCAGGAGAACTTGCCAAAAGTCTCCAGAGCCTGTGGGCTGGACAATACATACAGGAGAACAGGCTCATGCCAAAACCAGCCAAAACCAGCAGGAGATCAAAGCAAGAAAGCTCTTGCAGGAGAAACATGCTGAGAAGGGAGATTATTACAATGCAGTGTGAACTTGAGCAAGTAGAGGGTAATAGACACGGCCACGTGCTGTTACAATACTGTATCCAAAATTTAGCAATTTGCACTTTACTTTACCGTACATTTTCCTATATTTCTCTATGGCTTACATGTGTTTTTTAACTTTTTTTTAAAATCTTATTTATATGTTGAAAATAGGTGCTATTGTTTATATTTCCTGTATAAGGCTATGTTCACGCTATGTAAAATAACGGCCGTTGTTTTCATCTGCCGGACTTTTGCAGCCAAAACTACGGCCGTACAATTACGATCGTACGGGCTAGTCGTGAAACTACGGCCTTTGTTTGATTTTGCTTTCTAGCATGATTATAAACGGGATGAAACAGGTCATTTACTTTAAATACTGCGCCCAGCCCGAGAAACCACTCAGAAAATTTTTACATCAAAATCAAGTTTAGTTCGGCAGATATAAGTTTTACGTTCGCGGCCGCATTGAAATCCACGGCCGTTGTTGCAGTACTACCGGCCGGAAATAATTGACATGTTCATTTTTAACGGGGCCGTATAAACAACGGCCGTTATCTGATACGTAGTGTGAATTCAACGGCCGTAGTTACATTGCATTGCAGTCATTATAGGAAACCTCAAAACAACGGTCGTAGTTTTGCGGTGCGGACAACAGCCGTTATTTTACGTAGTGTGAACATACTAGTTGTATCAAACTTACATAGTATAAGAGAGGGATGGGGTTCATATGATGCTATATGGCCTTGAGGAAAGCTATAAATTGTGAAAGGGGTGTTGGCCTGTGCATCTGTTAGCTGCAAAACGTCCACCACAAAAAAAGACATTGTGTGAACATACAGCTTGTGGCTTGTTTTCTGTAACGGCCATCATTTTGGTCCCAAAACACAACCATTTTATGGAAATTACGGTCGTCATTAGGTCATTTGGCGCCATGGAGCTGAGCATGGTGTTTTTTTTTTCTTTCAGTCTTTTCAAGTTTTTTCTTTCTTTTTACAGGAAGAACTGGACTGATTCACAAAGACTTCACTTAATAAAAGAGTTAACAAATGGTCTTGGAGGGTTTCAATGAAATATTTTTTATTTATTTATATTTTTATGGCTCAGTTCTGGAGGCCATACGTTGTTGTGGAAACTACGCAAAGGAGTACGGACTTCTCACAAATCCAGATTTCCTACTCCTAGTTATATGCATTATGCTAATAACATATTTTACTTCAGATATAATGTGCCAACATTCATGTTGGCATTGGCTACATCTGTGCTCTCTCTCAATTATTAACAATACATTTTTTTTAAGGCTAGGTTCACACACAAAAAAAATAAAACCAAATTACAGCAATTACAATTAAAGTCTATAGAATAGCAGCTGTCCATGTACAAATTATGAAAGCAACTAACATTTTTGCAGAAATATAATGTAGCACAATATTAAATAATAATAATAATTATTATTATTATTATTATTATTATTATTATTAGTTTTTATTTATTCACCGTACTTTCACCATCTTTACTATTAAATTCAATGGACTTTTAAATTAAAGACACGCCCAAAGGGCAATTAGTTAATTAGCATAACAGCTATATTCTGTACTGTGTCACTAGCACAGCCACTCTTTATATACCACTTGACCATAACTCTGCAACTTCAAGTGTAATGTTGTTGGTATAAATCCAAGATAACACTAGAAGACCAACTCTGGTCTTAGCTGAAGGTCACTTAATGTCTATAGATACCCTCATCACCTGCAAGTACTACTGCTTGTTTCTACTTAAAATTTTTTCTTTAAGGCCGTCCAACTGCTATATAATTTTGTGTATCGGTTAGATGTATTTGTTTCGGGTCACAGTCTATGTTCACACATAGTATTTCCCTCAGTCTTTTGGTTAGTCTTTTTTCAACTAAAACCAGGAGTGGCCATAATACTAGTGTCTTCTTCTGATGCCCATCTATTAACAAAACATGGCTTCCCAACCCGCTTTAGCCACGACTCCCACTGACATTAATGGGAGGTGCATAAATGCCCAGAGTTACATAGAGTATTTCCTAGTGCAATGTTAATGGAAGTTACACACAAGGGGGGGACATTTATGAAGCTGCAAATCTTGTATTTTTTGGCACAGACAAATCTAACCTGCTGATAGTCCCCTATTGCGCACAGGGTGCCAAGGAGGAAGGTATGTCTCTTACCTTCCTCCTCTGTGCCATTCTCGTACTCTTAGCAGTGTAATCGTTGGTCCAGAACACCATTGGGAGCACTACCCCGCCCCCATCATGAAAGCTGGCCCGTCCGCCTATTGACATACCAGTCCACCCGTCCACTCTCTAGAGACATACCTTCCTCCTTAGTGCCTCGTGTGCAATAGGGGACTATCAGCAGGTTAGCAGTATCAGCAGTTAGGTATCTGCCTGTTCATATTAAGTTTAGTTTTCATATTAAGTTTAGTTTTCATTTTATTTAAATTAAACTTGCAGTAGACATTAGAGCTATGTTCCCATTATATAAAAATGATGGTTGTCTTTCCGGTCGGAAATAATGTTCATGATCATTATTTTAGACACCATTACTACAAAATCCTGTAATGGGAATATAGCATAAAGTTCTAAAAGGAAGGGGTAAAAAAAACAATTTATGAAGACAGACAGATAGAAATTATGCATTAAAGGGGTATTCCCATCTCAATTAACATAATTAGGCTTTGTTCCCACAATGTAAAAATAAGAACAAAGAATGACCATTGTTTTGCAAGAATGGCCATTATTTGCATTTGTAAGGTGTGGCAAGTTAAAGGAAAAGTCTGGCCAGGGAAAAAAAATTCTAACAAGAGGGGAGGAACATAACTAACTACACCAACTCACCTCTTACCGTGCCTCTCCAGCGTTTGATGGCCGCTCTGGGACCCCAGGCAAAGCTCCGGAATCTACACCAGAGCTGACATCATGGCCCGCCTGATAGACTGGCCACTCAGTAATTCAGCGACGAGTCATGACGTCATTGCAACTCGGGGAAAAATGCCTTCCGATGGGGGTCCCAGGGCCAGTCACACTTCTTACCGCCTGTCATATTTTTGACTGGGCCGTCTTTTTGGAAGTCCGTCATTTTTAGGCCAAATATTTTCCATTCTCAAAGACAACTGTGAAATTTCCAAAAAAAAAGACCATGTGGGACATTTACTAAGGAGTCTAATAAGTGCAACTATTCTAATAGAGATTGGTGTGTATTTTGTTCTAATATCTTGTGACTGAATCATTAACATGTAGCACTGCCATAGTAAAT
This sequence comes from Dendropsophus ebraccatus, assembly GCF_027789765.1. Taxonomy (NCBI): domain Eukaryota; kingdom Metazoa; phylum Chordata; class Amphibia; order Anura; family Hylidae; genus Dendropsophus; species Dendropsophus ebraccatus. Next base: position 64,552,963 of record NC_091455.1, on the reverse strand, counting down.
GCATCTAAATAAAAAGGCGCAAAAAAGGCGCAACTATGAAAAAAATCGTGCAGTGTCATTCACCTGGTTCTGACCAGACATAAGCTTGCGCCTGTTTATGCGACTTTTTAAAAAGTCGCAAATGATAAATTGGGCGCTAATCCCATATTATGCAAAATTTTGGGTGAATATTTAAAACAGGCAGATTTTTAAGTCGCATCTAAAAATATTGACCTGTCAAATACTGGTTCATAAATAGAACTTAGACCACAAATGGGTGAAAAATGCAATTATTCACCAAAAATTAGGCACAAACTCCTTGATAAATATTCCCCAATGTGTGAACCATGGGCTTGTTTCACACATCTTCTTTTTTTGGACATTTGACAGTTGTCTGGAAAATACTTGGCCTAAAAATGCCAGACTTCCAAAAAGACGCCACTCAAACGGACAGTGTGTGACCCGAGCTTTAACCCTTAGGGGACACAGCCAGTTTTCATTTTTGCGTTTTCGTTTTTCCCTCCTCGTGTATATAAGGCCATAGCGCCTGCATTTTTCCACCTAGAGACCCAAATGAGCCCTTATTTTTTGCGCAACTAATTGTACTTTGCTAAGGCAGATGTAATTTTTGCCTAAAATGTGCCGGGAAACCAGAAAAAAATTATATGTGTGGTGAAATTGAAAAAAAAAACACATTTCTTTTATTTGGGGGAAATGTGTTTTTACGCCATTCGCCCTGGGGTAAAACTGACTTGTTATGCATGTTCCTCAAGTCGTTACGATTAAAACGATATGTAACATGTATAACTTATATTGTATCTGATGGCCTGTATAAAATTCAAACCGTTGTTAACCAATATACGTTCCTTAAAATCGCTCCATTCCCGGGCTTATAGCGCTTTTATCCTTTGGTCTATGGGTCTGTGTGAGGTGTCATTTTTTGCGCCATGATGTGATCTTTCTATCGGTACCTTGATTGCGCATATATGACTTTTTGATCGCTTTTTATTACAATTATTCTGGATTTGATGCGACCAAAAATGCGCAATTTTGCACTTTGGGATTTTTTTGTGCTGACGCCGTTTACCGTGTGAGATCAGGAATGTGATTAATTAATAGTTCGGGCGATTACGCACGCGGCGATAGCAAACATGTTTGTTTATTAATTTATTTATTTATTTTTATTTATAAAATGGGGAAAGGGGGGTGATTCAGACTTTTATTAGGGGAGGGGGTTTTGTGTTATTAAAAATACTTTTTTCTTTTACTTTAGACATATACTAGAAGCCCCCCTGGGGGGCTTCTAGTATATGCACTCTGATCTCTCATAGAGATCCATGCAGTATAGTTATACTGCATGAATCCATGAGATCGGTGTTCTATTACTTTTGGCTGCTGCAGCCAAAAGCAATAGAATGCCGAGCCGGGATCAGCGCCATTACGGAGCAGACCCCGGCCCGGTATGGATGCAGGGATCGCCCCCCCGCAATCGCGCCGCAGGGGGGCGATCCCCCCACTAGACCACCAGGGATGCATATCAGGAAGTATTTAGAAGCAGCTGTCAACTTTGACAGCTGCTTCTAAGTACTTAATTAGCGGGCACGGCGATCGGACCGTGCCCGCTAATAGCCGCGAGCCCGGGCTACACGCGGCACCCGGGATCGCGGCAGTTCAGAGGGTGGTCGCCGCGCGACCCCCCTCTGAACTCCCATAGCGGCACGAGGACGTTAAATAACGTCCTGGTGCAGCTATGGGTTAAGTTGTGTTCACATGATGTTTTTTCCTTTACGCTTATTTTTAAAAATAGCGTCCGTCATTTTGAGTTCAAAATGTCGTCAGTCATTTTGCACTTTGGACGCCATCATTACAATGACAGCTGTTGGTACATTATTCTAGTTTAGGTGGACTCATTGTCTAGTTCAGGTAGACTCATTGGGTGTGTCTTTACTCTAAAATCCAATTGACATTAATAATAACGATGGTGAAAGGCCGGGGGAAACCGAAAACCATGCGAGAACAACTAAAAAATATAGTCTATTGTTTACAAAATACGTCCGTGAATTATTATCATGATCATTATTTTGACGTTTGCACTAACAATGTCCATTATTTTATACACTGTGTGCATTGGGGGGCTGTCATTCCATTGACTTCATTGGCTTCAGTTATAATTCAGCAATAACAGACATCATTTAAAAAAAGAAGCAGACGTTTTTTTATCTTTTCTTTTTACTTAATGTGAACATAGACAGTATCTGCCCTTTTATACACATTGTTGACAGCTTGTTGTCTAGCATATATATATATATATATATATATATATATATATATATATATATACAGTGCTGGCCAAAAGTATTGGCACCCCTGCAATTCTGTTAAATAATACTCAATTTCTTCCAGAAAATTATTGCTATCACAAATGCTTTGGTATTAATCTCTTCATTTACTTCAATTGCATATAATTCCACACCAAACATAAAAAATGGGGTGGACAAAAGTCTTGGCACCCTTAGGAAAATCATGTGATGCTTCTCTAATTTGTGTAATTACCAGCACCTGTTACTTACCTGTGGCACATAACAGGTGGTGGCAATAACTAAATCACACTTGCAGCCAGTTGAAATGGATTAAAGTTGACGCAACCTCTGTCCTGTGTCCTTGTGTGTACCACATTGAGCATGGAGAAAAGAAAGAAGACCAAAGAACTGTCTGAGGAATAGAGTAGCAGAATTGTCAGGAAGCATGAGGAATCTCAAGGCTACAAGTCCATTTCCAAAGACTTGAATGTTCCTGTGTCTACCGTGCGCAGTGTAATCCAGACATTTAAAGCCCATGGCACTGTGGCTAACCTCCCTAGATGTGGACCGAAAAGAAAATTGACGAGAGATTTCAACGAAAGATTGTGTGGATGGTGGCTAAAGAACCTTGACTAACATCCAAACAAGTCTGAGGGTACAACAGCGTCGACCCATACTATCTGTCAGCGTCTGAAGGAAAAGGGACTCTATGGTGGGATACCCAGGAAGACCCCACTTCTGACACAGAGACATAAAAAAGCCAGGCTGGAGTTTGCCAAAACTTACCTGAGAAAGCCCAAAACTTTTTGGAAGAATGTTCTCTGGTCAGATGAGACAAAAGTAGAGCTTTTTGGGAAAAGGCATCAACAAGAGTTTACAGGAAAAAAAAGAGGCCTTCAAAGAAAAGAAAACGGTCCCTACAGTCAAACATGGCGGAGGTTCCCTAATGTTTTGGGGTTGTTTTTCTGCCTCTGGCACTGGACTGCTTGACCATGTGCATGGCATTATCAAGTCTAAAGACTACCAACAAATTTTGCAGCATAATGTAAGGCGCAGTGTGAGAAAGCTGGGTCTCCCTCAGAGGTCATGGGTCTTCCAACAGAACAATGACCCAAAACACACTTCAAAAAGCACTAGAAAATGGTTTGAGAGAAAGCACTGGAGACTTCTAAAATGGCCAGAAATGAGTCCAGACCTGAATCCCATAGAACACCTGTGGAGAGATCTCAAAATAACAGTTTGGAGAAGACACCCTTCAAATTTCAGGGACCTGGAACAATTTGCCAAAGAAGAATGGTCTAAAATTCCATCAGAGCATTGTAAGAAACTCATTGATGGTTACCAGAAGCAGCTGTTCGCAGTTATTTTGTCTAGAAGGTTGTGCTATCAAGTACTAGGCTCAGGGTGCCAGTACTTTTATCTGGTCCATTTTGTGGAGTTTTGTGTAAAATGATCAATGATGTGACTTTTTTTTCATTCTCTTTTGTGTGTTTTCATTGCAAGCAAAATAAATGAAGATATTATTACCAAAGCATTTGTGATTGCAATCATTTTCTGGAAGAAATTCACTATTATCTGACAGAATTGCAGGGGGCCAGCTATATATATATATATATCAAATTTATAATTTGTAATGAATCTTTATCTAGCTGTTTTATTTCCTCTCTCTCAGGACATATTGCGACATCGATGGAGTTCTGTCTAAAAAACCGCGTCCACGTCCTCTTCCATGACCTCTTCCACGGCCTCGCCCTATATCTCTCCCCCTTCCTCTTCCACGGTTAGCCGGTTGTTCAGTGTCTGAGAATTCTGCTTCTGATGTTGATGGTTCAGTATCCTGTATGTTTGAAATATGTTGTATTGTCTCATATACTTTTTTATCTTTAAAGTCCTGACAATCTCTCTTATATTGTTGATGTTTCCTTTCCTTTATATAAGATACAAATCTCGTTATATCCTCTTCAAGTATTTTTTCCTTTTTAATAAAACTCTGATCCTCTCTCTGCGTATTTAGTTGTTCAACCGCGTTGTTGAGTTTGGTTGTAATGGTTTCTAGTTGCTTTTTTTCTTCATCCAACAGGATTTACATCAGTCTTAAAGATCCATCAGTTGCCTCTTTTTCCCATCTCTCTTTGATGGTATCCGTTTTCACTCTTGATGCCGGGGTAAGGGGGTTCCTCAGGCCTCGTGGGACTATGCCCTCATATATGCTTATATATATACACACACACATAGCTATGTATACTGTATGTCAGCCAAACCACCGCTTTTACAGCAAAGTGGTTTGTGACCTTGACAAAAAATTGTCAACAATGGGTGGGAAAGCGCAGCATATCAGGAGGAGGAAAAAATTTATGCAATGTTCCTCCCCCCTTCTAAGAGCCATAGCGCTTTTATTTTTCCACCTACTGGCTATGTTCAAAAATAGAAAAAAGGCAGACGATTTTGCTATTTAACTGACTGCAATGGTAATACATTGAAGTCAATAGAAAGAAGGATGTCCAATGCACCAAAGTATTGGTCAAAATAGTGAACATTATCATTAATTTGAGACATCTTTTGCAAACAGCTTTTTTTATTAGTTGTTCACACACAGTTTTTCCACCGTTCTTTCTCTGTTTTTACTATTAAATTCAATGGGCTTTTCAATTGAGCCACACCCAAAGTCCAATTAGTAACCCAAACTAGAATAATGTACTAACAGCCGTCATTGTACTAAGGGGAGGCCAGGCCTTAATGACGTCCGTTATTTTATACTCAAAATGACGGACGTCATTTTAAAACAAAGCTTAAAAAATGTTGTGTGAACATAGTCATAGGGCTGTTTTTTTGCGCCACAATCTCTAGTTTTTATTACTATCATATTGGTGTAAAAGAAAAATTTGGATTGCTTTTTGTTAACTTTTTCTTGATATATAATTTTTTTTTTAAAAATCAGCAATCCTGATATGTTTTTTTTTTCTGTTTAAGCCATTCACCATGCAGGATAAATAATGTTATATTTTAATAGGACTATTCCGCACGCTACAATATGTAATATGTTTATTTTTTATTTTATTTTACATATTTTTATAATGGGTAAGTATTTAAAACTTTGTTTGGGGGGTTATAAGTGGTTTTTAATACTTTTAAAAACTTATTTTCTTAATTACACTTTTTTACACTTATATTATACTGTAAAACATGCAATCATTAGATGCCATAGCATAGCATACTGTAGATCAGTGTTATCGGTGATTTTTGAATAGAGCTTGCCTGAGAGCAAATGCACAGATGGCCCATCCGACAGAACAGAGAAAAGTGTCTTTCCCTCAATCTGTACAAGCGATTGTATCCTGACTTTCTTAAACACTATGATCGCTATAGATGGTGGCAGTTAAGGGGTTAATGACAAGCACTGGGTATCTCATTGATTAAAGCTGCTATTGAGACAGAGCAGTAAGCTCCCTCTCATAAAGTTCCACTGTATGCAGTGGGGAGCTGCATCTGGAGCCTATTCTGGGGCCTTATTTAAGATTCATTTACAGTCATGGCCAAAAGTTTTGAGAATGATACAAATATACATTTTTACAAAGTCTACTGTTTTAGTTTTTAAAATGGCAATTTGCATATACTCCAGAATGTTATAAAGAGTTACCAGCTTAACAGAAATTACTTGCAAAGTCAATATTTACCTAGAAAATTAACTTTATCCCCCAAAACACATTTCAACATCATTGCAGCCATGACTTAAAAGGACCAGCTAACATCGTTTCAGTGATTGCTCCATTAACACAGGTGTGGGTGTTGATGAGGACAGGGCTGGAGATCAATCTGTCATGATTAAGTAAAAATGACACCACTAGACACTTTAAAAGGAAGCTGGTGCTTGGCATCATTGTTTCTCTTTTGTTAACCATGGTTATCTATAAAGAAACACTTGCAGTCATCATTGCACTGCACAAAAATGGCCTAACAGGGAAGAGTATCGCAGCTAGAAAGATTGCACCTCAGTCAACAATCTATCACATCATCAAGAACTTCAAGGAGAGAGGTTCCATTGTTGTCAAAAAGGCTCCAGGGCGCCCAAGAAAGACCAGCAAGTGCCAGGACCGTCTCTTAAAAGGTTTTTCAGCTGCGGGATTGGGCTATCAGCAGTGCAGAGCTTGCTCAGGAATGGCAGCAGGCAGGTGTGAGTGCATCTGTACGCACTGTGAGGCGGAGACTCTTGGAGCAAGGCCTGGTCTCAAGGAGGGCAGCAAAGAAGCCACTTCTCCCCAGAAAAACATCAGGGACAGACTGATATTCTGCAAAAGGTACAGGAAGTGGACTGCTGAGGACTGGGGTAAAGTCATTCTCTGATGAATCCCCTTTCCGATTGTTTGGGACATCTGGAAAACAGCTTATTCGGAGAAGATGAGGTGAGCGCTACCACCAGTCTTGTCTCATGCCAACTGTAAAGCATCCTGAAACCATTCATGTGTTCGGTTGCTTCTCAGCCAAGGGAATCGCCTCTCTCACAGTCTTGCCTAAAAACACAGCCATGAATAAAGAATGGTACCAGAATGTCCTCCAGGAGCAACTTCTCCCAACCGTCTAAGAGCAGTTTGCCGATCAACAATGTCTTTTCCAGCAGGATGGAGCACCTTGCCATGAAGCAAAGGTGATAACTAAATGGCTCAGGGAACAAAACATAGAGATTTTGGGTCCATGGCCTGAAAAACTCCCCAGATCCTAATCCCATTGAGAACTTGTGGTCAATCATCAAGAGACGGGTGGACAAACAAAAACCAACAAATTCTGACAAAATGCAAGCATTGATTGTGCAAGAATGGACTGCTATCAGTCAGGATTTGGTCTAGAAGTTGATTGAGAGCATGCCAGGGAGAATTGCAGAGGTCTTGAAGAAGAAGGGTCAACACTGCAAATATTGACTTGCTGCATTAACTCATTCTAACTGTCAATATAAGCTTTTGTTACTCATAATATGATTGCAATTATATTTCTGTATGTGATAAAAAAAACATCTGACAAATACACATAAAAACCAGAGGGCAGTAGATCATGTGAAAATATAATATTTGTCTCATTCTTTTTGCCATGACTGTACATTAAAGAAATGACATTTTTGAAAGCAAACAAAAAAACACTTTACACTCATGGCACAAAGGTGTTTGTAAAATTCTTCCACAAATGCTCACTTAAAGATGCTAAGTTATTTTTAATTAAAGTGAAAATTTGGCAAACATAAATCAATAGCCTAATTGAAATGCTTCTTTTTACGGCTGATTTATAAGTCATAATTTTTAAATGACTAAGTGAAAGGAATCCCCACAGATTTACATTTGGCACTGCTTCATATGTTGTCAAATTGCCAGTGGCATCTTGCTGTGCATGTAATATTCTACTTGCATTTCCTAATACCTATCCTTAAACTCAATAAGAATTTAGAGTAAAATCAGATTAGATCAGTATGCTTGCAAAGCAATTCCATGTTTGCACAAAAAAAAAATCACTGTACTATGGGTTAGTACAGCTCATGCAGTGTAGAGATTGTTATTGTTAAAGGGAACATGTCTTCAAAAACCATAGATGATTATCATCTAATCTGCCCTTTTAGTAATTTCTTATTATTCTGTATTATCTTTGAATAATGGATATAGATAGATAGATAGATAGATAGATAGATAGATAGATAGATAGATAGATAGAGACATCAATCCCTGGCAGGTTTACTGGTTTACAGGTTTGCTAGAAGTTTGTTTCAAGCATCTACTACTCTCAGTAAAGTAATATTTTCTCATATTACTAAAGACCAACTAACCTCTAACTGTATGACCTTGTTCTTGAGTTCAGTTTTTATTAACCCTTTGAGGACCAGGCCCAAAATGACCCAGTGGACCGCGCAAATTTTGATCTTAGTGTTTTCGTTTTTCCCTCCTCCCCTCCTAAGAGCTCTAGCACTCTCAGTTTTCTATCTACAGGCCATGTAAGTGCTTGTTTTTTACAGGAATAGTTGTACTGTGTAATGGCGTCTTTCATTTTACCATAACATGTATGACGGAATTCCAAACTTATTATTTATGAAGCTATAAATAGGTGAAATCGTAAAAAAGAATGCAATATGGTAACTTTTGGGGGGTTCCTGTGTCTACGTAATGCACTATATGGTAACAGCGACATGATACAATTATTCTATAGGTCAGCCCGAACACAACCATATGCAGGTTACACAGATTCTCTAATGTTATATATATATTTTTTTATGAAATCCTTTTTTTTGGCAATTAAATATTAATAAAATGGGCCTATTGTGACACTTATAACGGTTTTATTTTTTCACCTACAGGGTTGTATGGGGTGTAATTTTTTCCGCCATGATCTCTAGTTTTTATTAATACCATATTTGTGAAGATCGGATGTTTTGATCACTTTTTATTGATTTTTTTTTATATATAATGTAACATAAAATCGGTAATCTGCGCACTTTTTCCCCTCTTTTCGTGTACGCCGTTCACCATTCGCAATGACGCTTGTTATATTTTAATAGATCGGACAATTATGCACGCTACGGTATATTATATGTTTATCTATTTATTTATTTTTATATGTTTTATTTATATAATGGGAAAGGGGGGTGATTTTAACTTTTATTGGGGGAGGGGCTTTGGGGTAGTGTAATAGTGTTTTGAACTTTTTTTGTTTTGAACTTTTTTTTTTTTCTTACACATTTGAAGTCCCTTTGGGGGACTTCTACATTCACTACTTGGATTTTTACACTGACCATTGCTATGCCATAGGCATAGCATTGATCAGTGTTATCGGCGATCTGCTCATTGAGCCTGCCTGTGCAGGCTCAGTGCAGCAGATCGCCGATCGGACCGCACGGAGGCAGGTAAGAGACCTCCGGCGGTCCGTTTCAACGATCGGGATCCCCGCAGTCACACTGCGGGGGTCCCGATCGGTGAGTGACAGGGGACACCCCCTGTAACTTGCACTTAAACGCCGTGATCGCGGCGCGGCGTTTAAGGGGTTAATGACACGCGGCAGCGCGATCGCTGCAGCGTGTCATTACCCGTGAGGTCCCGGCTGCTCACTGCAGCCGGCCCCCACCTGCTATGAAGCGTGCTCTGCTCCGGAGCGCGCTTCATAGCCGGAGAAACACCCAGGACGTAGGGTTACGTCCAGGGTCGTCTGGGGACAGACTTCCATGACGTAACCCTACGTCCAGGGTCGTCTAGGGGTTAAGCATTTATTACGAGTTTCCCTTAATTTAAACCTATTGTTTAAGTAACCATTCACATTCATCTCAATGGGAAAGAGCCTGTCTACTGTTGTCTATATTAACGAGACTTGCTGTAAAGCATATCAATAAATGCTGTTAAACACAGCTTAGGCAGGATGTCAGCCTCCATAACAATGTGCAAAAAAAGGCTTTTAAAAAGGGCTATTTAGGGTGCGTTCACACCTACAGGATCTGCAGCAGATCTGCAGCAGATTTGATGCTGTGTTCAGTTATTTAAATGAAATCTGCTGCAGAAAATCAGCTGCAGATCCTGTAGGTGTGAACGCACCATTAATGTGTTTTCAAAAAATCATTTGTTTTTATATAGAAATGCATGACCCTACATGTGAATTAGAACAAGGGGGGAGTGGAAGAGTTTACTATAAGGCTATGTTCCCACAATGTAAAAAAAACATATAAAATACTTTCATGTGCCTCCATAGGGAGAGAACATTACCTCTGGGTATATGTATCACGCATTTGGTGCAGATTTGGTGATAATTAGGTTTTGACCACAACCACTAGTGGATGTGGTCTGAACCTAATGTATTTTCCATGTTTTTTGGGGCAGCCAACTTATACACATGCATCTCTCTCTGTGGGCAATACTACTGTGTGAACACACCTACAGGAGCTCTTAGTTCTTATATACATACCATTTAATGGGGACAACACGACTGACGTAACCTTTTTGTCCCCCACTCTGACCTATCCACAACCGTACAACAAGTGACTTTCTCTTTTGCTTACTGACGCTCCTCCATTTACTTCCCCAGACTGCTTTACATGACACTGGGACAACACAGCAGAGTTCCAGATATTCCATGATGAAACCCACTGTGACCCTTGAATCAAATTTTACTAAGAGGGGGACAAGTGGACACATTGAAACCTCATTGATATGTCTTAAAGTAGCTATAAGGAGTGCATTGACATCATTATTATATTTATTGTATGGATACTACAGCACCTAATGGAACTCAGCAGACTGTACCACTGCCTAGTGTAGGGTAAGACCCGCTTGGTATAGGGGACGCCTGCTCCTTGTGTCTAAGTAGGGAGCAACAGATTCATTTACCTGAAGATAATCCCTGCCTAGACACCAATTTTCTTCTTCTTCTTTTCATTTCTATTAGCCATCAAACGTGATGAATATGCCAGTTGTCACCTTGTATGTATGTTAACACGCCTAATAAACTTTGTCTTTATATGGACTGAGTCTGTCTACCACTACGGTCATTTCTTGCCTCTATTTATATGTTTGTACGCGGGTGGATACACGGTACCTACTTATCTCTAATCTTCTCTTGATATACATGACCTCTGCTGTTCTAAAAAGAGGAAAGAAAGGCTGAAGTGACACAAAATAGCCACTACTCCAGTGACTGTAAAAAAAAAAAAAAAAAAAACTGCGAAAGAGTAAATAGTCCAATAATGTAAAAAAAAAAAAATTATATATATATATATATATATATATATATATATATATATATATATATCTGTATGGTCACAAAGAATATATTGATCCAATCTCCAGTTGGGAAATGACATCTACTTCTCCCTCATGTAAATGGCTGATGCTTTATCCATGTTTATCAGCGATCCGATCCTTAACAAAGCTGTACACTAAATATATCTGGTGTGGTGAGGTGAAGGCAGGGTATTACTTCCAACTCTCGCACTTGCTTTTTTCCCATAGGCTTTGGATGTTGGACCTTCTATCCCTCTGTATTTTGGTATCTGCTTTGTTATTTACATTTATTTTAATATATAGGATACTCTATATTAATTAAGTTTACCTATGACAAATGTATTGTTTATTAGCAGTAAACAGATGGGAGGTAAACAGCCGACAAAACTAGCATGATAATGGTACTTCACCGATGCCAGCTGCCCCACCGTAAAGAGGGAGACCTAACCAGGACAGGGACAATAATCAATTATATCTTATTAGCAAATCGGACAATGCTTTTTAGGAGGGTAACACTTCCCTATCTTGAATCCATTGCTAATGGATCCAAATTTATTGCTAAATGTCCAAATGTATTGATAATGACTGTGTGATTACCATATTGCATTTGTATATTATATTTGGTTTGGTTTTGGATTGCTACCCTATATGTATTTTGTACATTGTATCAAGTGGCTCTTATAGGATATTTTTACTACCAGTACAAAGGTAGCCAATGCCAATATATCACAACTCCACCTTGACTGATGACTAACAAAACATGACCTCTGCTGTTCTAAAAAGAGGAAAGAAAGGCTGAAGTGACACAAAATAGCCACTACTCCAGTGACTGTAAAAAAAAAAAAAAAAAAAACTGCGAAAGAGTAAATAGTCCAATAATGTAAAAAAAAAAAAATTATATATATATATATATATATATATATATATCTGTATGGTCACAAAGAATATATTGATCCAATCTCCAGTTGGGAAATGACATCTACTTCTCCCTCATGTAAATGGCTGATGCTTTATCCATGTTTATCAGCGATCCGATCCTTAACAAAGCTGTACACTAAATATATCTGGTGTGGTGAGGTGAAGGCAGGGTATTACTTCCAACTCACGCACTTGCTTTTTTCCCATAGGCTTTGGATGTTGGACCTTCTATCCCTCTGTATTTTGGTATCTGCTTTGTTATTTACATTTATTTTAATATATAGGATACTCTATATTAATTAAGTTTACCTATGACAAATGTATTGTTTATTAGCAGTAAACAGATGGGAGGTAAACAGCCGACAAAACTAGCATGATAATGGTACTTCACCGATGCCAGCTGCCCCACCGTAAAGAGGGAGACCTAACCAGGACAGGGACAATAATCAATTATATCTTATTAGCAAATCGGACAATGCTTTTTAGGAGGGTAACACTTCCCTATCTTGAATCCATTGCTAATGGATCCAAATTTATTGCTAAATGTCCAAATGTATTGATAATGACTGTGTGATTACCATATTGCATTTGTATATTATATTTGGTTTGGTTTTGGATTGCTACCCTATATGTATTTTGTACATTGTATCAAGTGGCTCTTATAGGATATTTTTACTACCAGTACAAAGGTAGCCAATGCCAATATATCACAACTCCACCTTGACTGATGACTAACAAAACTGAAAACCTTGTAATCACATATGTTATTTATGTGGTTTTCTGCTGTACCATAATCTCACCGCTCTATATTAATTTAATGCTACCCAATGTCAATATCTGTATTTTTTCCCACAATGTAAAAATAAGGGCAAATAACGGCCATTGTTGCAAAACAACAGTCCTTATGATCACGATCATCAATAATGGCTGTTGTTTTACAACAATGGCCGTTATTTGCCCTTATTTTTACATTGTGGGAACAAAGCCTATATCCTATTTATTTTCAAAATCTATATTATTTTGCAGGTATCATAGAATACATGATAATTATTGAAGATTTCATTTTGTGCAGTTTGGTAGAGCACCAGGCACGTGTCATTAAGCTGTGTTTATACTGTATATTTATATATTGATTCTCATTTGTTAAATCAATATGTGCACTTGCAGATGCGAACTTCCATATAAGCTGGATAGAACAATATGTAATCATTATATTCTAAAAGATAATTAAACTCCTGAAGATCTATATCTGTATAGCCCAATAGAGTTGCATGTGTACAGTATGTACAGTAAACCATTCTTAGTTAGTCACGTATGCACATTTTCGGGCTATTTACCTGCAATGTAATCAAACAGCTTTTAAAGATGCTTTTCATATAGTTATTTCCCTACAACTGTCTCAGGGGTAATATGTTTCACAGTATAACGGTTCCTACAATAAATAGCTTTACCTATTAAACAAATGAAACATTTCTTCTGGCTATAAAGACTTTTTCTTGTTACTTTTATTGCTTTGGGAACTAAAAGTTTATCCAAGCTGATCCTCATTAAATTTATACACAAAGGAGATTATTTAAAATCTCCATGTGACTGAGCAAAGTACTACTGTATGGGAATGCAGAATGCATTTGAAATTGTTCAGCATTGAAATCATCCCTAATTTTATTCTTTGCATTCATTTGTAAAAAAAAAAAAAAGAAAAAAAAAAAAAGAGGTTTGTACGCTTCCATAAAACCAGCTTATTGCCATGATACGAAATTAATCCTCTTCTAAAATTCTTTCCTTCCCACCTACTCACACTTTTACTTCATTTTGACAAACAAGTATTAAAACTTTACTTCTCTAGTCTAACTTGACTACATTTCTCTGAATTGCTATCATCTCAACCTGTTCTCACAAGAATAAAGTACAACTTTGATAAGTGCTCCTGGTTATGGCTATGTTCACGCAACGTTTTTTTTTTTTTTTTTTTAAGCTCCGGTTAAAATGACATCTGTCATTTTGAGTCTAAAATAACGGACGTCATTCAGCCTCTCCTTAGTTCAATGACGGCTGTTGGTACATTATTCTACTTTGGGATTACTTATTGGCCTTTGGGTGTGTCTTAACCTCCTCCCGCTGCCCTACTGTTAATTAACGTCGCTGCAGCCTATGCCCGACGCTGCAGCGACATTAATTAATGGTCTAGGATTACACAGGCGTAAAAGCTGCGCCTGTGTCATCCGCGGCGGGTCTCGGCTATCAGTGATAGCCGGGGACCCGCCACAACTCTACCTACAGATACTGCAGTTAGCAAGACCAGAGCATCTCTAGGGCTCCAGATAGAGAATTCTCCCTCTTCAGAGGGAGAATTCTCTCTCCAGTGTCCATCAGGGCTCTGCGAACTGATTGCAGAGACCCGATGGTAGCTACAGTGGCTACGGAAGCCGGCTGGGGTCAGGAGGGAAGGCTGGGCACACCCGTGAGCTCTGCCCCCTCCCCTCTTTCCCCTGTTGCTGAGACACGATTGTAACAGTGGCAGGGGACAGAGGAGAGGGGGCAGACATCAGGACATCAGCTTATGGGATCATAATGATCCCATGAGCTGATGTCCAATCACAACCTGGGCATTGAGGCATCAATGACCCCAGGTTGTGAAAGGGTTAATTGAAAAGTCCATTGAATTTAATAGTAAAGACAGAGAAAGAACGGTGGCAAAAGAAAAACTGAGTGTGAACACCTAATAAAAAATGTCCACTGTTTGCAAAAGACGTCCGAAAATAATGATCATGTTCATTATTTTGACGTCCTTGGTAAAAACATCCGTTATTCAATACACTGTGCACATTGGACATCCATCTTTCTATTGACTTCAATGCATTGCCATTGCAGTCAGTTAAATGACATTTTTTTAAATATCAAAATCGGCCACTTTTTCTCTATTTTTGACGTTGTGTGAACATAGCGCATAGGTGTATTAGTATGTCAATAATTTTTGTTAGGTAAAATAATATTACTTTATGGCTATGCTTTTTGTCAATTTGACGGACGTCTGGCATTTGATACCAAATAACGGCCATTATTTCATGATGGCGGAGGTGATTGTAAAAACAGCAGCTGTCATTATGAAATACTGGCTGTAATTTGGTCTTAAAATAACAGCCGTCTTAAAAGATGGAAGTCAAATGGCCACAAAAAGGACAGTGTGTAAACATAGACATTGTGTGGTCGAGGCCTAAGGAGAAATAGCCATCTGTGCACATATTTTTTAAGAAAAAAAAATTACAATGTGTGTACAGACTGACATTTTTCTATAGATTTTTATGTGGCATGTAATTATATTCAATATGTGGCCATGTTTTATACCTACAGTATTTTACTGTTGTTTTTTACTACAGTATGTTCACAGTATGCCTGTACTCAACTACACTCGTTTTCCTCTACTATGTGTGCACTCATAGTAAACTCCCCATAAACTTTAGTAGAGCACATTGTTATTCCTTTTTCAGTTAAAATTACAGCCGTGATTTGCTATTTAGCATAAGGATATGTTAATACGCATAGTAAAATAAAAGCCAATTATCACAGTAAAATAAATATGAAGACTGTATGACTCTTATATTTTAGTACATTAAAGTCTAAAGTTGAATAAAATATATTATTTTACAATATGTGCACAGATTACTGTTTTTCCATAGACTTTAATGTGCCATAAAGTTAGATTCAAAATACAGCTGCGTTTTATACATAAATAATGCTGTGAGACAATAAACAAAACTAATACAGTATGCATAAATAGCACTGCCATACTGTAAAACTAAATAATAATGTATAAAGCATACAGATAATACACTCGTACAAAAACTAGAGCAAGATCAGAATGCTCCTACAGCAATGCCTCAGGCTAGTTTCATATTTCCGGAGCCTCTATCACAGAGTTAATCAAAAATACATGATAAAATAATGCAGCACTGTTTTCTCCACTGAAAAAAATGAACACCTTGACAGAAACTCAACAAACTCTATTAAAGGAAAACTATCAGCAGGTTCATGCATATGAACCTACCGATAGTTCCCAGTAGCCACTTACTTCCGCTTATCAGCACTGGTCTTCTGAAGCATGTAAGTCCTGTGGTTTTGGTGAAATTCCTTCCTATAATAAAATATGCAAATTAACTTGTTAGGAGCTCCAGGGGCAAGCAGACGGGAATATGCGTCAGACGGCGTAAGCATCTGAGCTGGTGGCCAAGCCAAGCAGTGCTCTGGGGAACTGAACACCCCTAGTGAGTTGATTTGCATATTGTTAATAGGAACAAATTTCTATAGGCACAAACTTGCTGATAGTTTTTTTCCTTTTAAAATAATTGGGGTCTGCCCAATGCTGTTAATGTCTGAAAAGAAAGAGATCTGGCCTTACCATTATTTTTGATATTTTGTCACTACGATGGAACAAAAAAACTAGAAATATTAGCTACTGTATAAAAGTAAGAAAAGCTTACACAAAAAAAGATAATTAATGGGAATCGGCTAACCAAAGAGCTTACCAAAATCAGATTGCCATATTAAAACCACTGTTTTATTGCATATGCATCAAAATATTACTGACCTAAAAACACGTACTAATAAGTATAAATATTATCCTAGGGTGGAATATATAGTATAAATTTATGCGTATGGCTATGTTCACACAACATCAAAAATAATATCAATATAATATCAATTTTCTCCCGAATACAGCAGTGGACATTGGTAAGTTAGTGACATAAAATGACACTTTCTCCCAGGACAGCACTGGACGTTGGACAATGGACACTGTTCACTGCTCCCAGTGAATTGGTATAACACGCCCAGTGATTTATTAGCTCTTTTTCTCTTCACAGAGTCCAATGAGTTATTAAGATGGACACTCTCTTTACTCTCTTGCTCCCAGTAACTGTCAGGAATTTGCAGTAGCCTGGTGTGAACTGCAGTGGCGGATTATAATGTGGGCGGTTAGGGCTGCCGCCCGGGGCCCGAGGCTCCGGGGGGCCCATGCCACGCCGCCCACATTATAATCCGCCACTGACTCTCTTGTACTGTCCCCCGGCTGATGCGCAGCTGCTGGGGGTGTCCCGTCCTATCCCCAGCAGTGCGCGCATCAGAGAGCTCTCTGATGCGCGCGCTGCCAGGGATAGGACGGGACAGCCATGGCTGCGCGCGTTTCAGAGAGCTCCCCGTGCGCCTGTGTCTGTGACTTCCGGTGCACGGGGAGCTCTCTGATGCACGTGCTGCCGGACATAGGACAGGACACCACCACCAGCCACGCATCACCCGGGGACAGACCAGGAGGCGAGAGGCTCAAAGGGGGAACGGATGGCAGGTGAGTTGTGTTGTGTTTTTTTTTGTGTGTGTTATCTGCTGTGCACAGGGGGGGGGGGGAGAGCGGGACCATCTATAAGGGGGGAGGCAAGAGGGGGACCATCTATAAGGGGGAGGGAAGAGGGGGACCATCTATAAGGGGGGAGGAAAGAGGGGGACCATCTATAAGGGGGAAGAGGGAAAAGGGGGACCAGCTATAAGAGGGAGGGAAGAGGGGGACCATCTATAAGGGGGGAAGAGGGGGACCTTCTATGAGGGGGGCCACCTATGAGGGGGGAAGAGGGGGACCATCTATAAGGGTGGGAGAGGGAAGAGGGGGACCATCTATAAGGGGGGAGAGGGGGGCCATCTATAAAGGGGAAAAGGGGGACCATCACTAAGGGGGAGAGGGAAGAGGGGGACCATCTATGAGGGGGGAAGAGGGGGGCCATCTATAAGGGGGGAGAGGGGGACCATCTATGAGAGGGGGCCATCTATAAGGGGAGTAGAGGGGAACGATCTATAAGGGGGGAGAGGGAAGAGGGGGACCATCTATGAGGGGGGCCAGCTATGAGGGGGGAAGAGGGGGACCATCTATAAGGGGGGGAGAGGGGGACCATCTATGAGAGGGGGCCATCTATAAGGGGAGAAGAGGGGGACCATATATAAGAGGGGGCCATCTATAGGGGGTAATAGGGGGACCATGTAAAAGGGGGAAAGAGGGGCCAGCTGACATCCTCTGTGCTGCTGTGACCTCCCCCTCCTCTCCTGACATCCTCTGTGCTGCTGGAACTCTGCGACATCCCCTATAAGATCAGCACCCTCCTCTCCTGACATCCTCTGTGCTGCTCGGACCTCTCCTATAGATGAGCACCCTCCTCTCCTGACATCCTCTGTGCTGCTGTGACCTCCCCTATAGATCAGCACCACATCTCCTGACATCCTCTATGCTGCAGTGACCTCCCCTATAGATCAGCACCCTCCCAGCCTGACATTTTGGGGGTAGCAGCAAGGGACCAAACATTATGTTTATTGGGGCCAGCAGGGAGGGGAGGCAGGCAGTGTTTATTGGGGACAGCGTGGGGGGGTGGGGGGCAGTAGCCGATTATAATGGGGGCGGTTTGGCGGATTGACCGGGGGGGGGAGGGCAGGTTGGGTGGACAGCCCGGGGCCCAGGGTACATTTAATCCGCCACTGGTGAACTGGACCTGGTGTTTGCTTTTGTGTGCCTCACCCAATTGCTTCCTGGTATCATAGTTGGTCTTTCAGGTGATTGGACAGGTGCGAGAGATCATGGATAATCCCTTCATTCTGCCAAGTGAGAGCACTGTAAGCTAACATATGCGTCTGCCTTCTCGGCCGCCATGTTTAGTGTATTTGGAACTAATCACTGTGAATTGGCTTTCTTGGAACGAAGTGAACTGACAGAGAGATTCACAGGAAATCTTGATTCACCAGATTCGCTTGGCTCTCCTCTAGTTATGATGTATCGCACCCATCTCATGTTCAGTAGTTTATTTGGAGCCCCTTATTCACATACTACATCATTGTGATAATTAAACTATCAGTATTTTGTTGTAAACAATAAAGACTCAGTTTGATAATAATTCTACTATTGTTATACTTCAGTAAATTCAATCCTACATTTCTAATGAAATGAAATGATGATGAAGAGATAAGAATATCAATATATTTACACCATTTGTTTACTTATATGCTAGTAATTGCAAAGTAGGCATATCCAATGGAGATAAATGGGATGTCTATGAAGGAATCCTTCACCCCACTCTCAGCAAAAATTAAGCAATGTACCTCACATCAATTGAGATTGATTTTGTGTAACAATACATAGTTTTGCTCACCACAAGTTGGTAGAATTAAGTATATGCCAAAATCAATTTAATTGTCTGCTCAGTAAAGAGCACTAGTGACTGCTGGCAGAATCAGTGTATTTCCATTTCCAATAATTATTATTCATTCCCAGTTATTCAAGGAAAATTGATTTTAATTTGGCCTTGGAATCCTTGATTTTCAATTTTAATTTAAAACCCAATTAATGTAGACAAACATTATAATGTTAATTTGTATTCATATTTCATTAAGGGAACTCAGCAGAACAACAATTTTGTTTCATCTAGAACAAATCATACGTTACACCCTACAGTTAAATCATAATATCTCTGTCATTAAACGACACAGATTTAAAGAAATGTACTTGCTGAGACTTGTTTTAAATAATAAAAAGAAAGAAAGTAGATGAATGTAGAAGACTCTTTTCCTTAAATTGTGACATTTAAAGGTTTTTTTTACACAAATACCAAAATGCAGACGTAATTTAGAATTAAAATAAAACAATGTATGTATGTACAGGTGAGAAAACTGCAGGTTTTTTTTTTTTACAAAGCAGATCGTAAATAATGAGAACGTTGATTATTTTGGCATTTATAATCAATTGTGGCCGTTATTCTATACTGTATGTGCACAAATAATGCCCATTATTATTAAGGATAAGTGAACTTAAATGGCAAAGTTTGAAGTTGTGCATGTTTGAGTAACCAATGAACACCCAAACATTTACGTGTCTGTTCGTTGTTCTTCAATAAAGTTTGTTAAAAGGCTGCTGAGCTGACGGCTCAGCAGCCGATCAGCAAGCTTTTAGGCTATGCTGCATAAGAATATCCACAGTTAGGCTAAATAAAAAAGGGTCAAAGACTGGTGACAAAGCTTGGTCAATTAAAACTTAAAAAAAATGTTTTTTCTTTAAAGTGTCACTGTTACCATGAAGAAGTTTTGACATGTCTCAGAGACATTACAAAAAACAAAGACGGTCCAACAGCACCTTGTGGGAGCAATCCACAGTGAGGTCACTAGTGTTGAAGATGGAATGCACGCTAAAAGGCTCACTATGCTTATGCTTGTGCTCAAAACTTTTTCCGGGTCTCTATGACATGTCAAAGTTTTCTATGATGACAGGTAAACTTTAAATTGAACAACAAGTGCGGTCCTTGTTAAAAGTGGAAGGCCTGTGACAAAGTTTTGACCACTGTATATCCTTCAAGGAAAGATTCTTTAAACTGAAACACAAGTGCAGTCTTTGTTAAAATTCAGTGGCCTGTGACATTGTTTGGTCTACTGTATATCCTCAAAGAAAGGGTTCTTCTTAAAGCTGAAACACAAGTGCAGTCTCATTTTAAATTTGGTTGCCTGTGAAAATTGTTTTCACTGTGTCTTAAAAACAGGGTTTTTCTTTAAATTGAACTCTAAGTCCGATGTTTGTTAAAAGTGTAAGGCCTGTGATTTAGTTGAGTCCACTTAAACTGCTCCCAAAAATATTTTACTTGAAATTAGTGCGGTCTTTATTTTAAAGTGCTAGAGTTAAGCAATTGTTTTGACCAAAACATGAAAAAAGCAACATAGAAGGAAAGTGGCTGTGGTGCAGCTGCTAGTGGTGATAGAGGTGCTGCTGCTGCTGCTGATGTTGTGACAGGAAAGATCTGTGTCTGTCTGTAGTACATTCAGGAGGCAGGTATTACAGCATAACTTCCTAGGCCCCAATATCGGCCAGTGAACGGTCAGGTAGGATCAACTGCTGGAAGCACTACTACCAGAATTACCAAATAAATATTATTTATTTATTCAGTTAATTAAATTTAATTGATTCTTTTAATATATATATATATATATATATATATATATATATATATATATATATATAATTTTCTTATTATATATTTTTACTATTATAAATACTTTTCCGACCCCATTATTGTCAGTGCAACTGCCTTGTTCTTACCCAATTTTTTTTTTCGCGGCCTGCTACCACTTTCTACCCCTATTTGACTGCTATTTTTGTGCCCTAAATTTTGGGTCCACATTGACTTCAATGGGGTTCTGGTCCGTGTGAATGTCCAGGTAAAAGTCCAGATTGCCAAACTTTATTTATTTGTGTTCCATTCAACCAAGTAAACCAAATATCCACACGTCCATTCATCACTAGTCATAATACAAACAATGGCCATTATTATAAAATAATCATATAATTATATGAGTGAACATAGCTTCAAAATGTAACTCCCCATTTTCCATTAACAACAGACGTTTAGGAAAAGACTTAGAGTCGTTGGCATAAAATGTAATTATTAAGAG
Organism: Dendropsophus ebraccatus; assembly: GCF_027789765.1. Taxonomy (NCBI): domain Eukaryota; kingdom Metazoa; phylum Chordata; class Amphibia; order Anura; family Hylidae; genus Dendropsophus; species Dendropsophus ebraccatus. Next base: position 64,531,569 of record NC_091455.1, on the reverse strand, counting down.
AATGTTTAATAAATGGATGCATGTCAGCATTAATGCAAAAGAGTGTCTTCTATTGATTAGTTTAGAGAACTGAATGGATTGCTGCTCTGATCTTAAGTGATATAAAATCTTAATTTCTAACATTTGCTAAATAGATGTATAGTTTTAATGTATCACAAAAAGAAATTATTCTCTTGTGATTGGACTATTTTATTTGACTTCCAGTATAACTATAAACCATCAAATGTAAAGCTAATGAGCAGATGTAAAAATGATGAATAGATAGATAAAGCCCATTATTAAAACCATTATATATACATTATATGACTAAGTTCCCACAACGTAAAAATAAGGGCAAACAACGGCCATTGTTTCGCAACAACAGCCATTGTTTTGCAACAATGGATGATATTTACTCTTATTTTTACATTGTGGGAACATAGCCCATGAAGGGGAATCGGATACTTTATTGTGTTCACATTCAGACTATGTTCACAAACAGTAAATTAAAAGCTAAACACAACTGTAACTTTAACCCTTTGAGGAACAGGCCCAAAATGAGCCAGTGGACACGCAAATTTTGATATTTGCGCTTTTGTTTTTCCCTCCTTCCCTTCTAAGAGCTCTAGCACTTTCAGTTTTCTATCTACAAGGCCATGTAATGGCTTGTTTGTTACTGGAATAGTTGTACTTTGTAATGGTGTCTTTCATTTTACCATAACATGTATGATGGAATCCCAAATATATTATTTTTTAAGAAATAAGTGAAATTGTAAAAAAGAATGCAATATGGTAACGTTTGAGGGGTTCCTGTGTCTACGTAATGCACTATATGGTAAAAGTGACATGATACCATTATTCTATAGGTCAGTCCGAACACAACCATATGCAGGTTTACACAGATTCTCTAATGTTATATATATATATATATATTTTTTTTTTTTATGAAATCAATTAAATATTAATAAAATGGGCCTATTGTGACGCTTATAACAGTTTTATTTTTTCACCTACGGGCTGTATGTGGTGTCATTTTTTCCGCCATGATCTCTAGTTTTTAATAATACTATATTTGTGAAGATCGGACGTTTTGATCACTTTTTATAAAAAAAATTTAATATATAATGTAACATAAAATCGGTAATCCGCACTTTTTTCCCTGTTTTCGTGTACGCCGTTCACCGTTCGCAATGACGCTTGTAATATTTTAATAGATCGGACAATTGCGCATTCTACAGTTTATTATATGTTTATTTATTTTTTTATATGTTTTATTTATATAATAGGAAAGGGGGGTGATTTAGACTTTTATTGGGGGAGGGGCTTTGGGGTAGTGTGTTAGTGATTTTAACTATTTTTTTACACATTTTAAGTCCCTTTGGGGGACTTGTACATACAATACTTTCATTTTCTACACTGATCATTGCTATGCCATAGGCATAGCATTGATCAGTGTTATCGGCGCTCTGCTCATTGAGCCTGCCTGTGCAGGCTCAGTGACCAGAGCGCCGTTCGGACCGCACGGAGACAGGTGAGAGACCTCCGGCGGTCCATTTTAACGATCGGGACCCCCACAGGGGGTCTTCCCCTGTCACTTACACTTAAACACCGCTGCGTTTAAGGAGTTAATGTCATGCTGCAGCGTGTCATTAACGGTGAGGTGCAATCAGCAGCCGGCCTCCACCTGCTATGAAGTGCGCTTCGCTCTGGAGCGCGCTTCATAGCTCAGAACGTACTGGTACGTCCAGGGTTGTCTGGGGACAGACTTCCAGGACGTAGTGGTACGTCCTAGCTCGTCTAGGGGTTAAGTGAAAATAAAACAATGTGTAAACTGATGAAAAAACTGATGTATTTTGCAAAGACAGTTCTTAAATAATGAGCATGTTCATTATTTTAAAGGTTGTAATTAGTATGGAGCGAGCACTAAAATTCTCAAGTTATCTTTACTCCAGTTGAGCATTTTTCAATTCTTGAGTGCTCAACTGGAGTAAGGTGCCCCATTAAAATCAATGGGAGACTTAAGTATTTAGTATGGTTTCCCCTTCTTGGCAGAGGAGTGCTGTCTGGTTCACCCTGCTAGGCAGAGCGAGGGGAACCTGGCTCACCTGAAAATTACAGTCTGCCCCCCCTCCCGGGTTAGGTCTACGCTCAGCCAATCAGCACCTGAAGTGGTGTCCAGCCTCAACCGCTGATTGGCTGAATACCCACTGAAGGAGCAGACCCAGCACATCAAGTACTCTGAGCCAGGTTTGCTGAAGAATGAAAACTGGAGCTATCCAAGGCAGTAAGTATAATTCAACTTCCTTCATGGGTTTAAGGCTATGAAAATGTATTATGCACTTCCACCGCCTTAACCCTTAGAGCAGTGTTTCTCAACCTATTGAAGCCAAGTACCCCCATGCGACAAGACACTCCAGCTGAGTACCCCCAGAGATATGATCGATTATAATCTTTGCCCTAGGGTAGATTCAAGTGTACGTTTTGCAGCAAAATCTGCTGCGATACTCTTTACTGTTATGGCTTATGGTTTTGCATTTTCGCAGCAGATTTTCATTCCGCTACCAGAATGTAGCCACTGCCTATTTAACTTATTAGCTGCCTGGTCTTACAGATCATACTTAACTGACCACGCTCCCACCTGCTTCTCAGTGTCGCAGGTCACTGACAGCCCACCCAGCTGATCAGTGGCTGCGGGGCAGTCAGTGAGTCACTGTGCTGTCCCACCGCAGCCAGTAATTGGCTGAGCGGCTGTCACTGAGTGACCCATAGAAGCATGCAGGAGATGTCCGAGGGAATGCCTGGTGTGTGAAGCTATGCAGTTAATTTTTTTCAAGTCTATGGCATGATAAATTCTCACAGTAGAATGAAAATTTACTGGCATAGAGTTTAATAGAAATCAGTATCGTAGAGGATTTCTCAGTGAAACGCAATGCACTACATTATATGTAAATCCATCCTTTAGCTATGTTTACATATAGGGGGACATTTATTAAAGGGGTTATCCACTGCTACAAAAACATGGCCACTTTCTTTCAGAGACAACAGAACTCTTGTCTCCAGTTTAGGTGGGGTTTGCAATTAAGCTCTATTCACTTCAATGGAACTGAGCAGAAAAACCCGCCCAAGCTGGAGACATGAGAGGTGCTGTCTCTGGAAGAAAGTGGCCAAGTTTTTGTTGCGCTGGATAACCCCTTTAAGGCAACGATTTTTTGCACTCAGCTTAGAAATGTCCCCACAGTGCTGAGGCTTTGAGAATTTATGTAGAGGCACAATGCCACTACATAAACCCTGTGTGCATCGCAGCTCCTCTGTGCGCACAAAGTAAAGGTTTCAATTACAAATTTAAATGTGGTGCATAGGCTGCGGTCCTTCTGTGTTAAAGGGGTTGTCCAGCAAAAATCTTTTATTTTTCCTAATCAACTGGGGTCAGAAAATTATATAGAGTTGTAATTTACTTTTATTAAAAAATCTCAAGTCTTCCCATACTTATAAGCGTGCTCGAGTCCATCCAAACCCGATCATTCGGCATTTGATTAGCGGTGGCTGCTGAAGTTGGATAAAGTTCTAAGGTTGTCTGGAAAACATGGATACAGCCAATGACTATATCCATGTTTTCCAGAAAGCCTTAGGGCTTCATTCAACTTCAGCAGCCACCGCTAATCAAATGCCAAAAGTTTGGTTTCGGATGGACTCGAGCATGCTAGAGGTTCGCTCATCTCAACTTATTAGCTACTATATGTCCTGCAGGAAGTTTTTTTTTTTTCCTTCAGTCTCACAAAGTGCTCTCTGCTGCCACCTCCGGCCAAGAAAGGAACTCTCCAGATTAGGAGAGGCTTTCTATGAGAGGGACAGAGGGATCAGATGTGAATGAGCTATGCCTCATCTGGCCCATAAAAAGGCATTTATTTTAGCCTGATAATAAATGTACCTTCAAATGTACCTACTATGTTGTTAATAATAATAATAATAATAATAATAATAATAATAATAATTTATAATGCCATTGTTGTGCAACAATGGACATTATTTGTCCTTGTTTTTACATTGTGGGAACGTAGCCTACTACTGCTTACCTGTGCCCACATTTTATTTAGTATGCTTCCTACACCACTTACAAGCCATTAGAGTCATCTATGTCTAGTATTCCTTTGTTGATAGAACAAACAGCCAAACTAAATCATTAAGCTGTACACACATAGTTAAACAGAGAAGATTACAAGTAATCAAACTATAAAGGATGTGCTACAATAAATTTAGCACCTTTTCTACAATTCTTCATGTGTAAAAACAGATATAAACACTTGAGAACATTCACACAGCAACATTCTTCAGTCATATCTATAATTATCCTTATATTTTGACTAACATCACATTGTGTTTTCAATGACTTCATCTGCTCTAAAATAAAGTAAAAAAAAAATATTACTAAAACAAAATTGCAAATAAATAGGTAAACAATTAGGAATTAACTGGAATATTGTACTGATATATATTGATGGTTATCTGTCACAATTATAGACAAACACAGTCTATTTAAAGGGATGCTCCAAAGATTAAAAATGATGATCCTGCAATGAAAAATATATAAAAATATATACCATTGCAATGTGAATATGATGCAGTTTTCTCCCACTTTTTCTGCCCCAATGCCTGAGCAAGGAAGTTGTATATAATGGGGTATTTCTGTTAACCCCACTGACCGCTGCTCCCACAGCCATTTTGTGACAATATGTCACTAAATCTGGCCCTGAATTCGGGCCTAGCCTTCATCTATGTCAGCTTTTGGCCAACCCCTCTCTTGTCGTTGGTGAAGACTCTCCCTGTCAAGGCGTGTAAGAATGTTCTGCGTCACAAGGGATGTATACAATAGGAGGGATTGGATGAGGGAGGCTGGGCAGAACAACTCAGGGGGCAGATGAGAGGTGCAAGTAATCAAGGGATTAATAGGCAGTGTAAGCGAGCCCTGCTGTCTAACCCAGAACTAAAGAAGTTTACACTTCATACCAGTGGGAAACGATGGTAATCATGCAGAGGCAGATTTGTGGCTCATACAGCACTTGCACAATAAGTGTGACTCTACTACAGTATTTCTAGCAATTATATATATAATTTGTGGCTTTTATGAAACACAGGGAATCCTAACCTTAACCCTTTCAAGATGATGTAACATGACAATGCATGCAAGTTTTGCTATAAATATTGATGAACTGAAACAAGAAGGAATGGTCTGAATCCCCTCCTCAACTTTGCACAAATGTTATTTACAGCTACAGGAAACATTTAGGAATTGCTGCTAAAATCTAAAGGTTATTAAATTCAGTGGTTCAATTTTTCTCTGGTTGTTTACACAATTAGGCCAGGTTCACACTATGTAAAAATTATGTCAGTCTTTCATAACAATGGCCGTCAATTCCCAAATAATGACAACTATTTTTTTTTTTTTTTAAACAGATGTTATTTGCACTATGACAGTGAAATTTTATGTTTCCAAGACAATGTGTTCAAACACAGTTTTTCCAGACATAAAAAAAGCCTAAAAAAAACTATGTGCAAACATAGCCACAAAAAGCTACACCATGTGTTACAAAAAGTTAAGTGAGCAACACAAACCAAATTAATGGCCCAGATTTACTATTGCAAGCAATAAAATTTACTATAAGCAATTAAAAGAAAAAAAATAATACAAAGGGTGTTTCTTCTTGTAACGTGTTGCAAACATTTTGGTGCACAGGACTTTGTGTCAAAATTATGTAGCTAAAGTCAACACCAAACTGTCGGGATGGGAATAGTATATCTGGATTGGTGAGTAAATTCCAATCAACCTTAGTTCTTGTAAAAGGGAAACACATGCAGGTGTAAATAAAGGCAATGTCTACAAGGGGGGAAATAATTCCTGGGAACAGCAGTTCCACAGCAAATCCTGGCAGCATCAAAACAACTATCATTTACAGAACTAAGGAAGATAGTAAAAAATAAAAAAAATTCCACTGACCTATGGTGGCATCACCGAATGACTATTTAGAGCATTTTGTATGTACTATATGACTTTTGAACATACTATACTATATGAGACATATACGCCTGATGTTTTGTTTAGGCCACATAATAACTGTGACATTTTAACATGAGTATTTTAGCAGCAAAACTTAAACACTTTAGGAGCAGCCTTATTCATCATGCAAACTCACAACTGGTCACCCATTTAAAGGGGTTATCCATCAGTGTGTGTGTGTGTGGGGATACTGGAAATAAATTTCAAACCTCATTCTTCACTGCCTAAATTTGCAGAATGTGCCCAAAATCCGGGTCCGTATGACCCACAGTCCATCTATGTATATTATATAGAAAACGGAGTGGGGTGGTGTCCGTTTTTGTTGAGAGAAGATAAGGGAAGAGACATTTGAAAGGTGTCGTTTGCAGAGGTAGAGTAGTGATTAAGGTAAAGTTGTTTTTTATCTCTCTTTTCCCTGCTTGTCCGCGTCTCTCCTTACAGAAGGGGATAATAGAGGGAGACAGTGGGGAGAGGTAAATCAGGACCTAAATGTCTAGGTATTTTTGTTAGTGGTCCTTTTTTGTTTTTTCTCCTGAGGTTTAATGTGAGATGATGAAACATGAGCTGTAACAAACAAATTTTATGTTTTAAAATCTCTGTTGTGATTAATAAAAAGAAATTAAAATTAAAAAGTCACAAAGGATAAATTGAGCTAAAATCACAGATTATGCAACTTTTTGGATAAATACTCAAAAACAGGCAGATTTAAAAAAAAATTTGCCTGTCAAATACTGGTTCATAAAATCTAATTATTTATCTAAAAAAGGCACAAAGCACCCTGTGTGCCTCTCATTACCAATCTGTGTTCCTCCCAGCCCTACAATCTCCTCCCCCATCCTTCCCATCTTACACGTCTATTCTGACTCTGCTTCACATAGTCCCACCTCTCTTTCACCCTGCAACGTCTTGCGGACGCCGTTTGGAATTCTGCCTGTCCCACTGATTCAATGGGATTTCTTGTGCACCTTCGCTCTCCACCCAAATAATTGACATGTCAATATTTTGGGCGGAGAGCTGAGGCACACAAGAAATCCCATTAAAATAATGGGACAGATGGAATTTCAAGCGGCCTCTGCGGCACAGGCTCCACTTTAAATTCCAACACTTTTGCTCAGTGTGAACAAGCCCTTAAACTGACACTGTTGCCCCCTTTTTGCATTATGATTTCTCTACACAGGTGTAAAGGCTGAATTTTGCCGTTTTCATACCTTATTTTATACCATACATCATGGTGCTTGTTCCAGTAAAAAGTGATCTTTTCTCAGCAGTGGATTGTGATGCCTGGGCTCAACCTGTGACGTCATCAGCACATAGGCCCTGCCCCCTCAGCGGCAACTGGTGTGGGCCGATCTAGAGGGGGTGGGGCCTAGACCTTAAGGCCGGCCCATTCCATTGGCCATCAAGGGGATGGGTCCTATGTGTCAATGACGTTGCAGAGGGGCGATGCCTATGGTGGCAATGTGGACAGGGTTAAGTGGCGCTGCGTCTGTGAAGCCCCACCCAGGTGGCACAATCCACAACTGATAAAAGATCACTTTTACTGCAACAAGCACCATGACGTATGATATTAAATAAGGTATGAAAACTGCAAAATTCACCCTTTACACCTGTGTGGAGAAGTCTCAGTAAAAAAAGCGGGTGACAGTGTCATAGTATTGATGTCCATACTACCATAATATTCCATGGAAAAAGAATAATTGCTTTCACATTTTCCTCCTCTTGTGCATAAATTTTGCTTGAACATTGGGTAATGCCAGGCAGATCTTCCAGGGTAGTGACTACTTCTGGTTGGCTTACTAGATCAGAGCCACACCTAATTAAGGTGAAGTCATGACCCCACCTCCACCCCCGCAACCGGCTGTTCACTACCTGCCTTAAATTCCGCTTGTTCACCAGAGTAAAATTTCAATTACAGTGGTGCCTTGGATTACGAGCATAATTCATTCCGGGACCGTGCTTGTAATCCAAATCTGCTCTTAAACCAAAACAAATTTTCCCATAAGAAATCATAGAAGTGCAGACAATTGGTTCCACACCCCAAAAATAATGATTTATTTTTCTGAATTACATGTAAAACAGATGAAACAAAGATTAAGAAACAGCAGAATATGTGATATCATAAACTACTGTACAGTAATGGAGAGGATGGGAAACACAAGAGCTGAGAGAGACTGCAGGGAGCATAAAGGAATGAGCAGGGCAGATGTGGGCACATACATTCAGCGCTCTCTGTCCGGGGTTACAGTTACAGCTATGGAGAGATTACCCCCACAGTCCTGTCCCCTGATGTAAGTCCCAGCCTGGATCTGCTATGATTTGGAAGGTGAGGGAGACTTCCTGGGTCAGAGTACAGTGCTGTAGACCCCGCTATGCAGACCATGCCCCTCCTCCACTCGCGCTCCCACCCAGAACATGGAGCTCTTAAACCAAAGCAATGCTCTTAAACCAAGTCACAATTTTGAAAAACTTGAGCTCTTAAACCAAAACGCTCTTAAACCAAGTTACTCTTAAACCAAGGTACCACTGTATTTTGATATCATCATAGATCTCTCTTGGAACCGATGGGTTTAATAAAGTATACTATATATTAAATTTACTAAGGATTTGAATCTGTATAATCTTGGGAAAAGAAAAGAAAGGGGAATATGATAGAAACCTTTACATTTGTTAAGTGACAAAATAAAGTTAAGGAGGGGAGTGTTTTTAGAAAAAAAAACTGAATTTAAGAACAAGAGGACATAGAGAAGTTAGATTGGGAAATATCAGAAGCAAAATGACAAAATGTTACTTTACTGAAAGAGTAGTAGATGCTTGGAACAAACTTCCAGCAGATGTGGTTGGTAAATCTACAATAACATCATGTAAACATGCCTGGGATTAACATATCTATCCTAATTAAAGTGGAGAAACACCTTAAAGTTTGCATAGTTTTGTTTTAATGATGTTACATATAGAAAAAAAAAGGTGTATGCAAATATTTGTAGTATCAAAATGGAAAGTATATTTTAAATACAAAAATGTTAACTGCCATGGCAGCTCATATGAAGAAGTTGACAGGTAAAAGGAGCTTGGAGAAAAAAGTAAGAGTGGATAGAAGGCGAAGAGAGGCAACAGCTTAAAGCAGTAATACAGTGACAGCAGTAATATTGTGGAGACATTAAGAACACTCCAGTTTCTGCTTCTAATTTACAAAGTGTGGCTCATTTTAAGTATTCACTGAATGTCTTTCATTATGTCATATTATCAAAGACAGCACAAATGGAAGCTATATCCTTCCTTTGAAAATCCTACCAGCCATGAACAATTAACTTTATCGTGATGAATACTTTTTTCAATGTAAGCACAGTACTGTTTAACATTCAAACAGCAGGAATATGGCTTCTTCTTAGCTAAGGTAATGTTTCTAGAGATGCCCTCAAGCTGGTATAAGTATATATTTTGCTGGCATTACTTTGTAGAACACCTGACATTACAGATGTGTAAGTGTGTTTTGAATTTCATAAGATGCCGCTTCAACAGGTTTTGCATTGCTGTAGTCAAGTGTATAACCAATGAATATCAAATGTTTTTGAAACCTAACTTTAGATCCTTCGGGGACACTTGCAGGCAATCTTACACAGACAACAGCAAAAGAGAAGGAAGTGAGCCAAATGTGATTACATCTGACAGAGCTCTTAAAATTAATTTGACTATGTGAACAATATGCAGTTGGTATTGCATACATTATACATTATACATATTTTCTTACTAATAATGAATGACAGCAACGACTTGATCAAAACTTCACCATTCCCCCAACCTGTCTTTTTTCCTGATTACTAATGTAAGATAAAAAAAAAGTAGCATGCAAATGGAAGTACCAATGACTTATGTTCAATACCCACATGTGTAAGCCAGGAGGAATCTGAAGGCCACAAGCCCACAACATCTTTTGTTGGCCCTTTGACAGAAGTTTTTTTTCGACGGTTGTCCCTTTGTGGCTTAATAACGTTGTTATTTCAAAAATAACAAAAAATATTCGGCCCCAAAGGGTTATAAAAGGCAGCATGCAAGGGCATGAAATGGCTGTGGCTTGGGACTACTATCTGGCATCGGCCAAGTATTGTCCTGCCAAGTGTGATTTATTTCACTGGAAAATTTTGCTTGCAATAAAGGCTGCTTTTAAGATGACACTGGTGAGTTTCTGCTATACTCTTTTCACTTTCATGTGGACTATAATGTGGTTGAGCTGTTTACTCACTGAACCATTGCACCGCCATGGTCTCACTACTAAAGGGAAAGAAACGGTCTCATGTGCTGGGGCATTGAGGGTTATACTAAGTAGTGCTAACAGCTTTGCCCTCATTGGAAACGGACAAATAAAAAAAAGACATTGAGTGCCCGTGGCTGCGAGGTGATCACACTGGAGAGACTAACATTCTATCTGCACATTGCTTGTCAGACTTTGTATCTCATGAATCAGCTGCAGTGAAATATATGAATGCATGATAATGACCAATAATAATTAGGCAAAAATGGCAAAGAACTTCTCGAAGTGTAAAGAATTATAAACCATTACATGTAACCCTTGCATCACATGAATAACTGAAGGAATTCCATTAGTCCCATTACTGAAGGGAAAGAAATGCTCTTATGTGCTGGGGCATAGAGGGTTATACTAAGTAGTGCCAACTGGTTTGCCCTCATTGGAAACGGACAAAAAAAAAAAGACATTGAGTGGCCGTGGCTGCAAGGTGATCACACTGGAGAGACTAACATTCTATCTACACATTGCTTGTCAGACTTTGTATCTCATGAAATAGCTGCAGTGAAATATATGAATGCATGATATAACTAATAATAATTAGGGAAAAATCGCCATCATTATTAACAGACAGCCATCTTTTCACTCTAAAATGTTGTACTTGGAACATAGTCTCAATGTGCAAAAAAATAAGATGGTTTAAAATAAGCCATCTCATACTGTAGTTAGTGTAAACTTGTACTACCCAGTCTTTGAAGATTTTTCAAGATTTATTAATTAGCCTGATCCAATGTGATATGTATTGCTGATGAATTTAAAGACTGCCCCTCTAAATTTGCATTGTCCAAGAATTGTACTTAAAAAATAAATAAATAAATCTGGGCCATTGTGGTTACAAATAATTCAAGCAACAGCACATCTTTACATTATCTTAAAATTTTAAAATGTTATGACTGCTTTAAATCCAAGAGGATAACACAAAAATACAAAAAAGGTCAAGCAAAGTCAAATCAATGTAGCTCCTTCTCAGTGCCACTCAGGGGCCTGTTACTGGAGGTGCTATGGTTTTCTCCCTTCCCCCCCCTTTTGTTCTTTGTTTGGCAGATTAGCTGCATTGTCTTTACTCCACTTATATTATTGACTACCTTTTCTGCCATCACAATCATTATTGTATATAGTCCCATTATATTTTTGTATTGTACACAGTTGTGGCACTGAGGCACAGCCCTTATTATAGGCTGTTGCCGCCCTTTTTTTTATTTTAAGTGTTTTTAACTTTTCTAGTCGGTGAAATAAAGCTATTTTATTATATTATTTTTTGGAGTGCACTGATTCATTTGCATACCCTGCATTTTTCTGTCTTTCTTTTTTCGTGCAAGTCAAATCAATGGTCAAGCATATCTTGTCAAATAAATTTTATTTTTCTGGTAGGATTTATGATGTCCAACAATTTAGTCATTGGTATATTATACATTTCTAGTAAAGTGTCACTGTCGTTATAAGTTTAAAAATCTAAATCAACATTTGAAGTAAAACACATTTGCAATTTACATTAATTATTATTATTATTATTATTATTATTTTTTTTTTTTTTGCCATCTTTTTTTAAAGCAAAGCTATACTTACTTGAAATCCACGTAAATTCTCTTGAAGGCAGCTTTTTTGTCTTGTATTTGCTAAATAAATAAATAAATAAATCTGGGCTTTTGTGGTTACAAATAATTCAATCAACAGCACATCTTTACATTATCTTAAAATTTTAAAATGTTATGACTGCTATAAATCCAAGAGGATAACACAAAAAATACAAAAAAGGTCAAGCGCAGTCAAATAAATGGTCAAGCATATCTTGTCAAATAAATTTTATTTTTCTGGTAGGATTTATGATGTCCAACAATTTAGTCACTGGTATATTATACATTTCTACTAAAAAGTGTCACTGTCGTTATAAGTTTAAAAATCTAAATCAACATTTGAAGTAAAACACATTTGCAATTTACATAATTTTTTTTTTTGCTATCTTGTTTTAAAGCAAAGCTATACGTACTTGAAATCCAAGTCAATTCTCCTGAAGGCAGCTTTTTTGTCTTGTGCTTGCTGTAAAAAACAAACACAGGAGACCAAACACAGGAGTTCCAGCCAGTGCAGAAAGTCACAGTGTCCATCAATCAAATGACTGCCTCCTCTTTAAGCGCGGATCATCAGTCCTTCTTGTGTTTAGTCTCTTTTTTTCAACTAGCACAAGACTAAAAACCTGCCTTCAGGAGACTGGACCTGGATACAAGTAAGTATAGCTTTGTTTTACAGAAAGATAACAAAACAAAACAATAATAATATTGAGGCTAGGTTCACACAACGTATTAGACAGGCCGTTCTGTGACCCGGCCAGGTCATGGAACAGCCGGTCTCTGTTCGGATCATCGCGGCCGGATGATCTGTTCGGCCGCAGAGCTCTGATGCGGGCGCATCAGCGCGCGCCCGCATCAGAGCTTCCCATAGTACACAGTGAAGCAAGTGGCTGGAGCCGCTCGCTTCACTGTGTGAACTGACAGGATTTCCTACGGCCGCAATTCATTGAATTGCGGCCACAGAAAACTGACATGTCAGTTATTTCCGGCCCTGTACGGGATCCTGGCTGGAGCGTAAACGATGTGTATATAGGCATTGTTCCACCGCGACAAAAGTACGGCCGTACTTTTACGTAGTGTGAACATAGCCTGAAATTGTAAACATGCTTTATTTCACATTCCCTGTTGTTTTAGATTATTAAAATTATAACAACAGGGCCTATTTAGGAGTATATTCACTTTCTTGTTGAGGTGGAAACACAGCAGTATTTTGATAATTACGGCTGTATTAGTGTTAAGCGGAATATCCGAATTGTTCGGATTTGGCAACTTTCTCTGGACCTAAAAGCTCAGCATTTATTTGACTCCCCACGGTTGCAGAAGTTGGGTATAGGGCTAGGGAGTTTTGGGAAACATGGAAAAGGTCTCACAACCAATGATAATACTCCGCACTAATTGACGCTCACAGCTGCCTCCACACTACCGGACTCCACTCCAAATAAAGGGTTTGTCACCACAATGTAGATTCAGTCAGTCCGACAGGAAAATTCAGCTCCGATGATCCGGAGCAGAAAATACTCACAATGCCTTCATGACATATATTGCTTTTATTTTCTTCTTAGTCACATACTAAAGCTCACAGCTGATGTACTCATCAGACACGGATGCCCAGGTACGTCCTCACCGCGGACGTTTCTGAGGAAACAAACTCCTCCTTCCTCATGCACAGTGAGGAAGGAAAGGAGGAGTTTGTATCCTCCAAAACGTCCGCCGTGAGGACCTTTGTGTCCGTGTCTGATGAGTACATCAGCTGTGAGCTTTAGTATGTGACTAAGAAGAAAATAAAAGAAATATATGTCATGAAGCCATTGTATTTTCTGCTCCGGATCATCGGAGCGTGAAGGTTCCTGTCGGACTGACTGAATCTACATTGTGGTGACAACCCCTTTATTTCCTCCATACCTGTTTTGTATTGCAAACATGGAAAAGGCTTATGTCGGAACAGTTCGAACTCCCTAATCAACACTAGCCGTAAATAATGATCTTGAACAAAATAAGGCAATATTTTGGGCTCAAAAAATGTTATGTAAACATAACCTAACAGTGAAAAAAATAGGCTTTGCAGCAAAAAAGGGTTTTCTAGTTTTGTTTTTTTTTCTAATAATGCACATTTTTACATCTACTGCAGTGGTATGTTAAATTTTCTAATATTTAATTATGCCATTTGAATAAAATTAACTAAAAAATCTTTCTTTTCTGAAAGTGAACCTTCAGTTGAGACAGTATGGGTAATTATCTAATAAAATATTATTAACCTAATTATTATCTTTCCTAATATGGGTATTTCTTATAACAAGGCAGCACCACCACTACTACCACCAGAAAATAGGCACATTTAAACAGGCATTACAGTTTTGACAATTATAGATTGTGTAGCATTTTCCAATCTCTTTTTTATGTTTAACTAATTAATACTTAATTTAAAGTGTACCTGTCATGATATATAAAAATAATAAAAAAAATCGAGCAAATGTACAGTTACTGCTTGCCGTATATATGCTATATGCAGCTCCAGTGGCCCATTTAGGCTATTTTCCCACAACAATTGTTTTAGGGACCATCCTTTTTTTGACAACTGTCATTTTGACACCAAAAGATACAAAGTCAAAAACAACAAAAAAAAGAGGGACAGAACATACCAAGTATAGTAATAGTAAAATTATAATTTTAGCACAAAAGATATTCAGCATTCTTTTCTTGGCTTCGAAATGTATACTCCATCATTACCAAGTCATTTTTCCTTTGGTTAATCTTTTATACTACATTAATAATTGTTTTAATTTGAGCTTTTTTCACTATGATCAGATGTAAGAAGAAAAGCAGCTATAATAAGCATTAATGATCTATGGAACTGTAACATTTCTAAAAAAAAAATAAAAATGACAGACTCCAATAATGATCAGCGAAGGATCATGGGAAATAGTTCATGTAATTTATAAAATATATAGCTATAAGCTATTAAGATAATCCCTTGTGAGCTTTCAAGTTATGACTAGCAGACTCCTAGACCTGCAGTGTCAATGCAAAGCTAATGATTGCATTAACACAATTTGTCTCCATGGTCATCAAAAAGGAGCTTTCAAAACAGAAAAGGTCAGTTCACATTTCTAATGGAAAACAAATCACTCTAATTGAGCAACATATTAAAATATATGGTGTTATACATGACATAGTTACAGTTAGTGTGGTTGAAAAAACACATATGTTCATCAAGTTAAAGGGTTTATCCAACAAAAATCAACTGATATGAGAAAGTTATGTAGATTTGTAATTTACTTCTAAAAAGTCTTCCTTACTTATTAGCTACTATATGTTATGCAGGAAATGTTTTATTTTCATTCTGACAGTGCTCTCTGCTGACATCTCTGGCCGAGACAGGAATTCTCCCTCTGTTTTATACATTGAACCTCATTTGCCAAGTGGACGCCCAAACACTCTATGGGGGACATTTATTAGGACCAGCGTTTTTTTTACGCCAGACTTATAAATGTCCCCGCGTCTCCGGCGCTACGGAGATTTATGTAGAGGCAGACTCCGCGCCCCCTGTTCCGCCCCCTCCCCGCCCCCCCCCCCGCATACTCCGCGTGAAGTGCCGATATGCGAATATTTTATTTGCAAATCGGCCATTTGCGAACAAAATCATTCGCATATCGGCACTTTACACCGAAAATCATCAGTACGCCGGATGATGCATGTCCTTCTATGTGTCTAAGTCAGCTTGTTACATCTGCACATCTTCCATAGACTGTTAATTCCATTTGCAATATCACTAGTAAACAAGTTAAATAAAAGGGGGCCCAGTACTGACCCTTGGGGTACACCACTTGTAACCAGTCAAAGTAGGAATCATTGACCACCACTCTATGGGTATGGTCATTAAGCCAGTTACAAACTAAACTTTCTAAACCCATAGACCTTAATTTACCCATCAGACCCCAATGAGGGACAGTGTCAAATGCTTTTGCAAAATCCAGGTAAACTACAGTATATCCACAGCCGTCCCCACTATTCAGGCTTTTACTCACCTCTTCCTTAAAACATATTAGGTTGACAATTTCTGTCCTTAGTAAAATCAAGCTGGCTATCACTTATAATACTATTATCCCCTACATAATACTGTATGTAATCCCTTATATAAGCCCCTCAGATAATTGAAAACATGGAGGCTATGTTCACACATTATATAGAAAATGGAAAAATGTCAATTTTGAAAGGAATATTCACATATTCCACAATTACAGTCCATGCAAATAATATTTACAGACCTAAATTCAGAACTCACTGCGTTAAGCTCTGGAACAGTTAAAATCTCTGTGCTACTGTACTGACACAGCCACACGGCTGTGTCAGTATATTAGCGCAAGGATTATACTGTTTTGGCGCTCTCTACATCATTATGGATGGAATATAGGAGCTCCGAACTCCATTCCGTAGTACATTGTCCATAGTTACGAACCATGCACACAACATGTTAATGCCCCCTAAGGCTATGTTCTTACTACATGACAGCTGTCTGTTGATAATGATAACCGCAAATATTGATCACAATCGTTTTTGCGGCCGTCATAAAATCCTTCAGTGGAAACATTTGCTCTATAAATGCCTAGGGGAAAATGACCCTCAATGCCTTCACAGTTAAAAAAAATAATTGATAATGAAGATAATAATTAAAACTCTAATTATTTATGACCAGTTTAAAAAACTGACTTTTTTACAATTTCACCTGTGTTTTTTTTTTGGCAGCCATGAAACATTTAAAAAAAATAGATGTTTCTTTAAAATAAAAATAATGAATTGCCTTTCCCAAAATTTAAATCACTGGATGAAAGTGAGAAACTCAAATGTTAGGTAGAAATATAGGGGAATATTTATCAAACATGGTGTAAAGTGAAACTGGCTCAGTTGCCCCTGGCAACCAATGAGATTCCACTTTTCATTCCTTGCAGACTCTTTGGCAAATGAAAGGTGGTATCTGATTAGTTGCTAGGGGCACCTGAGCCAGTTTCCCTTTACACCATGTTTGATAACTCTCCTCATAGATGTAATTTAATTTAATCAGGAAATATAGCCGAAGAGCATGGCAGTAGCACAATCCACTCGCAGCCGCTCACTTATTCTGACAGTGTAGCCTCATAGACTTACATTGTCAGAATTAGCCAATAGACAGATACAGGCGGGAGTGGTTCTCTCTCTCCCCACCTATATCTCCTGATTGTAAAAGGTCAGAGCAGTGAGACATTGCGATTAATAACTTTTGACATGCCTGATGACTAGTGATGAGCGAACATGCTCGTCCGAGCTTGGTACTCAAAGGTACTCGTTACTCGGACAAGCATCTCGCGATACTCGAGAAATCTCATCATCCATTTCCTGTAAGTTTCAGCGCAATTTCTTAGCCAATCAACATGCAGGAGACTCTTTGGTACATCCTGCGATTACGTGGGACCCATACATGTCGATAGCAGCGATTGGTTGGCTAGATCAGATGACCCTGCCATATAAAAATCTCTGCCATATTGCTGTGATTTGTAGTACAGCTGCATAGAACTTCACTGCTCATTGTCCTGTGTAACAGGTTCCACAGACCACAGACCACCACTTACACACAGATTCTATATGACAGCCTCCAAATACTAGTGTGACACTGACCACCAGTATATTCACTTACTTCTGTATTTCTTACTGAAGCCATACCCAAGCTCACTGCAAATTGCACAGTCTCAAAAAAAAAATAGTGTGACCACCAGTATATTTCTTATTTCTGCATTTTTTACTGAGGGCACATCTAAGCTCACTGCTAATTGCCCTGTGTAAGTGCTGCTATACACCATATAGCAGCACTTACACACAGACTCTATATGACTACCTCCAAAAGTAGTCTGAGTAATATATTTTTTTGGCTTGGTGTGATCTGTAGTGCAGCTATATTAGTCTTGACTGTGCAGTGTCCATAAAGTGGTGAAGCCCAGGGGTATCGGTGGACGAGGGCGTGAGCGTGGGGTTCCAAGCGATGCAGTGGGCAGAGGCCGTGATTCTGGGCAGAGTGACACAGCAGCACCCATTGAGGAGGGAGCAGTGGTAAACCGCAGACATTCACTCCCATGCTTCTTCTGGCAACTTACCGGGTTTCAGGGTACACCACCATTGAAACCGCAGCAGTGTGAACAGGTGCTGATGTGGATAGTGGATAATGTGTTCAGTAACTTATCTACCACCCAGTCTTCCACGCAGTCCACCCATGCTAGCCAAGGGAGTGGAACCCTTGCTCCAGAATTTCAGCCTCCTTCCCCACAGCCTGTGACCACCAGTATATTTTCTGATTTCTGTGTTTCTTACTCAAGGCATCTCCAAGCTCACTACTAATTGTCCTGTGTAAGGGGGTGTATACACAGTGTATAGGTGCAGCGACCAACCACCAAGCGCAGCGTTCAACTGTCCCTACAACAGACCTTTGAACGGAAGCACAAATACACTGCAACTCACCCCCATGCATGAGCCCTAAATGTGCGCAGAGGCAAATGTGCACTGGCACAGTTCAAAGGAACTGGGAGTGAATATGGTAGATCCTTGTCTTCTCCATTTTTTGACAACACCGATTACTGGGTGTTTACCCTCCCTACTTATGATCTGACACCACTAGCGCCAGTAAACGTAGTTCTGTGGGCCAAAAATCGGAGGGAGAGGAGGGGTAGAGCAGGCAGCTTGTAAATGGGCAGGGGAACACTCTCCAAGGCCCTTGACAGTTTCATGGCACCCCAGCAAGACTATGTCACCGGTCACCAGTCTTGACAGAATAGGGGGTAGGCCTTCAGAAAGATCGTGAGGGAGAACCTTGCTGACCATATCAACGTATACAATCTGTGGGTAACTTCAGCTATATAGTATATGCTGCCCTCTTACACAGGGCAATTAGCCGTGAGCTTGGATGTGACTGCAGTCATAAATGAAGAAATAAGAAAATATACTGGTCACACTAGTTTCTGGAGGTTGTCGTATGCAATCTGTGGGTAATATAATCTGCAGCTATATAGTATATGCCACAATCTTTCACAGGGCAATTAGCAGTGATCTTGGATGTGACTCACCATTTCTCCCCACCGCTGATTCGATTTTGAGTTTCAGTTTGATTTGGAGGTGCTGGGCTGCCCTGCCCCTAGCGTGTTGTCAGAGCAGGTCTTCAGTGCAGCTGGTGGCATCATAATCGCATTCGCCTTTCAACTGACAGCGCTGACAGGCTGACGTTTATTAATTTTCTTATTTCTTTATTCTTTACTGCAGCCATATCCAAGCTCACTGCTAATTACCCTGTGTGAATAGCAATGAGCTTGGCTGCATGTGACATCGGGCGGAACCTGGTGGCGGCTCTGCAACTCTGCAGCCTCACACATGTACCATGCCTGGCCCACATCTTCAACCTAGTGTTGCTGCGGTTCCTTAAAACCTACCCAAATTTGGCTGACTTGCTCACCAAGGTGCACCGCATCTGTGTGCATTTCCGCAAGTCAACCAGGGAAAGTTACCCCAACTGCTACAGTCAAATTCAAAGTCAAATTTAAACTCAAAACAGCAGTGGGGAGAAGTGGGGAGTCACATGATGCAGGGAATGTTACCCCATCTGCTACAGTCAAATTTAAACTCAAAACACCAGTGGGGAGAAGTGGGGAGTCACATGATGCAGGAAATGTTACCCCAACTGCTACAGTCAAATCTTATGGGTTTCCTCTGCCGTCCTTTCACCAGTACTTTCTACCTTCCTTGGATGTTGTAGCCGTTTTGAAGGCAGGATTGACCACTGACCAGGTCTTTTTAATAAAATGCCGGGGCCTCTTAAGAAGACTGTATTGTATTACCCTGTGTAATTAGAAGTGAGCTTGGTTGCATGTGACAACGGGCGGAACCTGGTGGCGGCTCTGCAACTCGGCAGCCTCACACATGTACCATGCCTGGCCCACGTCTTAAACCTAGTGTTGGTGCTGTGTTAGGCTAAATTTTGGGGTTGTTCATATGCTACCTCTGTTTTAATGGTTCTCTGTGTCCTCACCACCATGCTGTGCCAGGCCTAATTTTTGGGAGGCTCACTTGCTACCTCACTTTTAATAGTTCTCTGTGTCCTCACCGCCATGCTGTCTCTGGCTAAATTTTGGGGTGGTACAAATGCTACCTCTGCTTTAATGGAACTCTGTGTCCTCACTGCCATGCTGTGTCAGGCCTATTTTTTGGGAGGCTCACTTGCTACCTCACTTTTAATGGTTCTCTGTGTCCTCACTGCCATGCTGTGTCAGGCAAAGTGTTTGGGTGGTTCATATGCTACCTGTGTTTAAATATGTCCCCCTGTTCTCACCGCCATGCTGTGTCAGGCTAAGTTTTTGGGGTGCTTCATATGCTATCTCAGTTTTACTGGTTCCCTCTATTCTCACATATATATATAAATAAGTTTAAATATAAATAAATATTATAATATATTATAATAATAATAAATATAATACATATATATTATAATATAATAAATATAATATGTAATATCTCTGTGTGTGTGTGTGTGTGTCTCTCTCTCTCTCTCTCTCTCTCTATATATATATATATATATATATATATATATATATATATATATGGCCATGTTCACACTTAAGTACCGGCCGGATGATCTTTACAGCCGCAGGGTTCTGATGCGGGCACGTCAGTGCGCGCGCACATCAGAACCTCCCACAGCACACAATGAAGTAAGCGGTCGGAGTGGCTCGCTTCATTGTGTGAACTGACAGGGTTTCGTACGGCCGCAATTCATTGAATTGCGGCCGCAGAAAACTGACATGTCAGTTAATTGTGGCGCCGCACGGGATCCCGGCCGGAGCGTATACGATGTGTATACGCTCTGGCGGGGATCCCATAGAGGAATAGGCAATGTTCCACACTGCATAAAGTACGGTGGCAACAACGGCCGTACTTTTACGTAGTGTGAACATAGCCTAATATATAATAATATATAAATATAAATATAATATTTATAGTATATTTATATACTATAAATATAAAATATAATTTTATATTTAGTAATATATATATATACTGCCATGCTGTGTCAGGCTAAGTTTTTGGGTGGTTCATATGCTACCTCTGTTTTAATGGTTCCCTGTGTTCTCACTGCCATGCTGTGTCAGACTAAATTTTTAGGTAGTTCATATGCCTACCTCTGTTTTAACCAGGCTGTTGCCCATAATTTGGCATAATAGTGCAATTAGGCAGCCTCCGAGGCATCCATGCATGCTGCCCCTGCTGTTTCCTGTCCATTTCCGTGGTGTTTCCATCATTTTCTGAGGTTGACAGGTTTTCACACAACCTTCCCTCTACCAAACTTGAAGCAAAAATGCTTGTGTTTCCCATTGACTTCAATGTGGTTCGTTACTTGAAACGAGCACTCGAGTATCAGGAAATATTCGTCTGGAGTAACGAGCACCTGAGCATTTTAGTACTTGCTCATCACTACTGCTGACATGTCGAAAGTTATTTTTAATGACAGTGACTTTAATTCATTAAAGTTGTTTCCCCTTCCCCCGGCCTTTTTGTTTTTATCTTCAGTCTAGTGTTAGTGGGGGAAGATACCCAAAGGATGGCTCAGCATTTTGATACCATTGAAAGCTATGGTGCATCTAAGAGCTTGTTTCACTCCTAATGCTATATAGTTTGTTGCCAACAGTTTGTTGTTGAATGAATGAATGAAGCTTACATATTGTCATGACTCTCTTCGATTTATTTTTATTTTCTTTAGCAACTAGAAATTTGTATGGGCTGATGGGGTCCAGCATTCAGCAGTATTACTTCTCCCTAGCAGGTATATGCATGCTTTGTTTTAGTAGTGAATACTAATGTACATATCGCTATATACCCCAGTATTGGTTTATTTCTCATTACGTGTGTTAAATAACTTGGTATCAGGGAAATACACTATGGATTGTTCTCAGACTTATGAAATATCATATGTATCCTGCCTTTACACACATTTGTTTTTTAGTTTACATACTATGTAAGTATTACAATTTAGGTTACATGCACGTTTAAGGCTGGGTTCACACTATGTATATTTGAGGCTGTATTTGTGAGGCTGTATAGCAACCAAAACCAGGAGTGGATTGAAAACACAGAAAGGCTATGTTCACATAATGTTGTAATTGAGTGGATGGCCGTCATTTAATGGCAAATTTTTGCTGTTATTTTAAAACAACGGCTGTTATATTGAAATAATGGCAGTTATTTACCGTTATATGACGGCCATCCACTCAATTTCAACATTGTGTGAACAGAGCCTTTCTGTGTTTTCAATCCACTCCTGGTTTTGGTTGCTATGAGGACCTGACTTGAGGACCAAATACTGCCTGAAGTATACAGTGTGTGAACCCAGCCTTAATATTGGTGTTTATATGAAAGCATTTATCAATGTTGTCATAAAGATTTAAATGCTTCCACACAGTTTCATGATTCCAGAAAATGTGCTTAATGCTTTAAGCTACACTGAAATGGAGAGCTGTTTGTCATTTTGATTTTTTGCCACTTATTACCCAAGGCAAAATAAAGGTCCTTTCTGAAAGTGAAAAAAAAAAATAAGTGTGTGTTTCTTAGCATGGAAGAGGAAAAAAAGGTAAGTGGGAAATATCTGGGCAAAGAAATGTGCTGTGCAAAGCAACTACTACTTTATAATTTCCAGCTTATTTTATTTTTATTTTACTTTAAAGCCTTGTTTTACTATTGTTATTATGAAGATTTTTATACTTTTTTTTATTATTTTGCTTGTGTATATCAGTAAATTATTTTTCATTTATTATTTCATATAGAGGCAGAAAGCTATCATGCTTTAAAACACGGCTATATACACAGGACGTTCTGGTCATCTGCACGCTCACAGAGAAGTTAGTCTCTACTCTGTACTGGCTGGGACATCCTGTCTCTTTTTTTCCACTAGCACAAGACTAAAAAGATGCCTTTAGGAGATTGGACCTGGATACAAGTAAGTATAGGTTTGTTTTACAGCATGATAACTAAAAGAAATAATGTACATTGCAGATTGCATCATATTCCCTGTTGATCAGTAGAGGATTATAATAGGTCAGTTTTGGGTGGTATCCTGGGGCCCTGGGCATCTGGAGGGCCTATGCCAGCCTAACATACTTATACTTTCTGTGGTGTATTATCTCTTTGCTACAATTCTGTGATGTGATTTGCACAAAAATCTATCTTGTAACTATGAGCACTATGCTAGTGCTGCCTAGTTACAGTGGGGTGGAAGGGCCCAAACATTAAACTGCAGTTTTTTGTTGTTTGGACCATATTGCTAGTAATGCTAAATAATTTTCCATACAGACCCCTGTAGGAATATCAACCCTATTGCACATGTTTATGTCATTGGCAAACAGACAAACTTTGTCTGCCAAACCTTCTCTTAAGTTACTTACAAACATATTAAAAATAATAGGACCCAGAAAAGACCCTTGTAGAACATGACTTATAAGGGGTCTCTGCTCAGATTATACACCATTACCAACAACCCTCAGATATACTATATATCCTTTAGCCAACCACAAATCCATTGAACTATCAAGGGATTAAGGGAATCTTTTTATGACGTCTAGATAGGCGATATCCATGGCACTTCCTTCATCCCGAACTTTTGTGACCTCATCAAAGAAATCAATGAGATCACAGGATCTGCCCTCTGTAAAGTCATGTAAAACATTTTTTTTAAATGTTGTAGATATGCTACCTCTGTTTTAATGGTTCCCTGTGTTCTCAAATTTCAGGGCCTCTTAAGAAGACTGTATTGTTCTTTGTGTCCTAACTGCCTGACGTCACACTATGTATGCGGGGGAGCGGGACTGGTTTCCGGGAGCCCGCCGATCACGCCCCCACCAACCAGCCAGCTGTTTTATTTTATTTTTTTGTCTAGCTATCGCCGGGGCCTCACCATCCCCCGGTCGAGAAGCATCAGGTGTACCCTTGATGGTGACTGACAGCTGGCCTAGCCAGTTAGCTGTCAACACCCGGGTTCGTGTCCACTAAATATCCCAGCCCCTGGACTCACTCCAATTTTTGGGTGGGCTCACTTGCTTCCTCACTCACTTTTAATGGTTCTCTGTGAGCTCAATGCCAAGCTGTGTCTGGCCTAAATTTTGGGAGGGTCACTTGCTTCCTCACTCACTTTTAATGGTTCTCTGTGTGCTTACTGCCATGCTAGGTCTGGTATAATTTTTGGAAGGCTGACTGGCTACCGCTTCTACCTTGTTCACTCTGTCCTCACTGCCATGCTGTGTCAGGCTGAATTTTTGGCTGGTTCAAGATATGCTACCTCTGTTTTAATGGTTCCCTGTGTTCTCACTGCCATGCTGTTTCAGGCTGAGTTTTTGGGTGGTCCATATGCCTACCTCTCTTTTACCAAGCTGTTGCACAGAATTAGGCATAATGGTGCCATTAGGCAGCCTCAGAGGCATGCATACATGCTGCCCCTGCTGTTTCCTGTCCATTTCCGTTGTGTTTCCATCAATTTCAGAGGTTGACAGGTTTTCACACAACCTTCCCTCTACCCGAACTTGAGTCGAGTCTCCTCCAAAAATGCACGAGTCTCCCATTGACTTCAATGGGGTTTGTTAATCGAAACGAGCACTCGAGTATCGGGAGATATTCGTCTCGAGTAACGAGCACCCGAGCATTTTAGTACTCGCTCATCACTAAAATCAACTGGTGTCGGAAAGTTATATAGATTTGCAATTTACTTCTATTAAAAAATCTTCCCATAGTCTTCCCACACTTAGTAGGGATGGTCCGAACCTGCCGAGGTTCGGGTTCGTACGAACCTGAACTCTCGGCAATGATTCCTGCTGTCTTCCACCTCCGTGGAGAGGGTGGATACAGCGGGAGGACCGCCTGGAAATTGGGATACAGCCATAGCCATAGGGTATATTCCAGATTTCCAGGCGGTCCTCCCGCTGTATCCACCCGCTGCATGGAGCGGCCAGACAGCAGGAATCTGATGCCGAGCGTTTGGGTTTGTACGAACCTGAACCTCGGCAGGTTCGGACCATCCTTACTTATTAGCTACTAAATACCCTGCAGGAAATTTTTGCTTTTCAGTCTAACAAATAGAAAGAAAGAACAAAAGGCGCTTCCTAGTGCAATATTGTAGTAATAGGTAAACTTAGCGTGCAGAGATGATTTCTCAATGCACTCACCTTATTGTGTTGTGCAAAGCATAGGCACAACACTATCACAAGCATAAATCCAATACCGCAGCTTCACACGGGATCATCCACACAGCATGTGGAGTAGGTGCATAACACAATAAGGATCCTTGAAGGACTTTAGGATCCAACAGCGATCTTCTAAAGTGCAAAGAGCAGGTATATACACTAGAATAGGGTGGTTAGTGGTATATTACCGCATACGCGGTTACCAGTAGTATAACACCCAAAAATACTAGTATAAAAGTAAAAGTAAAAATTGGTTTATTAATATCAATAAATCAATAAACCAATTTTTACTTTACCTTTTATACTAGTATTTTTGGGTGTTATACTACTGGTAACCGTGTATGCGGTAATATACCACTAACCACCCTATTCTAGTGTATATACCTGCGCTTTGCACTTTAGAAGATCGCTGTTGGATCCTAAAGTCCTTCAAGGATCCTTATTGTGTTATTCTTTTCAGTCTGACACAGTGCTCTCTGCTGACATCTTTGGCTGAGACAGGAACTCTGTCTTGGTTTTCTAGAAAACCTCTTCTGCTCTGGACAGTTCCTGTCTCGGCCAGAGATGTCAGCAGAGAGCACTGTGTCAGACTGAAAATAAAACACCACTTCCTGCAGGATGTACAGCAGCTAATAAGTATGGGAAGATATGAGATTTTTTTTATAGAAGTAAATTACAAATATATTTAACTTTCTGATATCAGTTGATTTGAAAGAAAAAGATTTTTGCTGGACAACCCCTTTAAGAACAGGGACAGAAGGACAAACGCTCCATTCTGATGAAAAAAAAATCTGGTCCCTGTAGCTGAAATCGTGAGGGGTCCCTGCACTCAGACCATCCTTTATAAGTTATCCTGATACTTAGGACAACTTTGCTAGTTGCAAGAACCCCTTTAAGAATTTCAATTTGTTGGAATATTATGTTATTACATTATATTATGTTTTCTGAGCACTCAAAATATCAAAATAGTTCATTTACATAACAATGCCTGGGTGTCCACACATACACTGTGAGGCACTGTGATCGACTAGTGAAAATATATGCCAGAATTCTTTGTGCAAAGATTAATAATAATAACAATAATTATTTGTATAGCGCCAACAGATTCCGCAGCGCTTGCCTTACATGACTTACTGTAAGCCATTTATTTTGTGTTTTAGACTCCACCACATCCAACAGAAGCTGAGCTGCCATGGCAAAAGCAGATTGCTTCAGCAAAAGAAACATGGCTTTAGCTGCTCCATAAAATGCACAAACAATAGTGCAAGATTCTGAGGCAATTTAACCCAACTAACGGATTACCTAAACTTTGATAAATCTGTTGCTTTCTGGTCTACATGTACAGTAAACACTTACTGTTAGAAAATCTGGACCAAAGCATATAGTTATTGATGTAAGGTCACACAAACTCATGTCATTGTGAAAAGCTGGTAGTATCACATCATATCTCCATCATTCTTTTTACAATTGAAAATGGCAATGTGATATTGCCAAAATGTCATGTCACATTGTTGTGCTGTATCTTCTGTTGTTTCTGTTGTTTTTGATGGAATAAAAGTGTACACATTTTTTCACTTGCTCCTGGAGTGCTATAGATTATCTACTGGATATCTACTATCCACTATGTTTATGAATTGTCGCAGGGGGGCTTCTAGTATATGTGTAAAAAAAAAAGTGCTGTTATCAATAAAAAGCCCCCTCCCCTAATAAAAGTCTGAATCACCCCCCTCTTCCCAGGTTATAAATAAAAGTAAATAAATAAATAAATAAATAAATAAACAAACATGTTTGGTATCACCGTGTGCATAATCGCCCGAACTATTAATTAATCACATTCCTGATCTCGCACGGTAAATGGCGTAAGCGCAAAAATATCCCAAAGTGCAAAATTGCGCATTTTTGGTCGCATCAAATCCAGAAAAATTGTAATAAAAAGCGATCAAAAAGTTGCATATGCGCAATCAAGGTACCGATAGAAAGTAAACATCATGGCGCAAAAAAGTACACCTCATACAGCCCCATAGACTAAAGGATAAAAGCTTTATAAGCCTGGGAAGGGAACGATTTTAAGGGACATATATTTGTTAACAATGGTTTGAATTTTTTACAGGCCATCAGATAAAAGAAAAGTTATACATGTTACATATCGTTTTAATCGTAACGACTTAAGGAACATATAAAACATGTCAGTTTTTCCATGGGACACACGGCGTAAAAACACAGTCCCCCCAAAGAAAAACAATTGTGTTTTTTTTTTTCAATTTCACTGCGCATATAATTTGTTTCTGGTTTCGCAGTATATTTTATGCAAAATTCAGCCTGTCATTGCAAAGTACAATTAGTGACCCAAAAAATAAGGGCTCATGTGGGTCTGTAGGTGTAAAAATGCAAGTGCTATGGCCTTTTAAGCACAAGGAGGGAAAAACGAAAACGCAAAAACAAAAATTATCCTGGTCCCGAAGGGGTTAAAGGAAATCTGTCAGGTGTAATTCATATTCCAAACTGCTGACACTGTTACCATGTTTCTCTGAAAATAAGACCTACCCCGAAAATAAGATCTAGCTCCATTTTGCAGGCTTTTTGGATTAGGCTTGCACTACAAGCCCTACTCCAAAAACTCTGCTCAACACGAGCTACAAGTGAGGCAGGAGTGGTAGGACAACGCACAGTTTGGGACATTGAATAGGGGGGGACAGAGGGTACACTGGCCAACTGCAGAGGGGAGATTTATACAGTATGGGAAAAGAACTACAGGAGAACTTACAGTATAAGAGCCTAACAACAGTGGGACATACAATATAGCGGCTTACTACCATACAGAGTGAGGCTACAGTGTAGAGGGGATCTGTGTTTCTCCGAAAAAAAAATAAATATATATATTTAACCCCAAAAAAGTCCTTGCCTTTTTTTAAAAGATAAAAAATTATATAAGACCCTGTCACATGAGACACATGGTATGTAGACACAAGGTACCCTTCATATATCAATTTGTGCTTCCAGACATAAGACATGGATGCTTTTATTCTCCAATGAAAAGTGCCAGAGAGATGCTTTCCCAAGCTCCTGATCATCTGAGGGCTGTAACGTGCCCTCTCCACCCATCCAGGTATAGATGGGAGAGGGAGGAGTTATTCCTGTTTGCAACGGATCAGGAATTTAGGGAAGCCTCTCTGACACTTTGCACTAGAGAATTTTCCTTCTATGTTCTCAAAGTACAAAAGAATATATGAAAGGCATCATGTATCTCCTTGACCTACCAGCTATCTACCAGTGTCCACAGTTTGGGCCTTGAATTGCATTGACAGATTAACTTTAATGCAGTGTGGACCCAGCCTTAGACCATGTCGAAAGCTGCACTAAAATAAACATAAAGGACTACAAACAGTACGGGGGCAAACATTGTTTGAGATTATTTTCAATATAACACTATACCAGTATAAAGTAAAATCAATTAATGTACTGTACAATTGCTGTAACATTGTGTGCTTATATATTAGTGTTAAATAAATTCCATCAAATATTATTCCCAAGTTAGCTACTAGCCTGTATATTGTTTTCTAGACATCTATTACTTTATATAACTCTGTGATGGTAATTATGAAATCTCACAGCATGCTGTCATTGCCCAACAGATTTATGTAGTGTAACAGTACATTGCTAATTCCTATTTGCCGCTAAATACAAATTGAATGGTAAAACTAGCTAGGAACTCAGAGGCTGTCACAATAATCTAAGAACTAAAATAGGATAACTCGGGGAGTGTCAGTCTTGCCAACAGGCAGCAGATGATGTTGGTGAAGACTGACATCAAGATATAGTACTGTGAAAACACCCTTCAGCTCTATGACATTCTTCTTACATTTAGTGTAGAGATAATTATTATGGTAAAGTAGCTTTGAATTGTCATCTAACAAAGTCTTTTCTCAAAAAGGCGGACAGCTGTTAAGTTAAGGTAATTGCCTATAGTTTACAGAACCATAGGAAAATCTAACCAAGTTGCTCAGAACCAATGAACATGTTCACAATTACCGGAGTTGTCACCAACACTGCATATTAAGCAGGGAAGAAAGGATGGAAGAATATTTATTTTGTTATTTTCTTCCACATACATTTCCCAGGGATGAACCACTGACAGTCACTGTTAAATTTTATAGAAAAAATATTTAACCCCTTCCTAATAATGATGAATCAGTGTATCATATGTCATTACCCACCACAACATCTAGGGGGTTAGATGGCAGTTGCTGGCCTTGTCCACCACAGATTGCTGTCCCCACAATGCAATTTTAAAATTCCAGAATTGCATTTAGGGGATTTAATTAAAGAAGTCTGGCAAAAAAATGTTATTTAAGTATTGTATTGCCCACCTAAAGTTATACAAATCACCAATATACAGTACACTTATTACGGGAAATGCACAAAAAGGGCTGTTTTCCCTGCACTTACTACTGCATCAAGGCTTCACTTCCTGGATAAAATGGTGATGTCACTACCCGACTCCCAGAGCTGTGTGGGCTGTGGCTGCTGGAGAGGATGATGGCAGAGGGATGCTCAGTGTCCCTCTAGTGCCCTGTGTCCCTCAGTGTCCCAGTATATACCATGTTACAAAGTCCAGCAATACTGACATACAATTTCTGACAGCTTCTACCTGTTACAGGTATATCCCCCCTGACTTTTCCTTTAGTTCTCTTAAGTATTCCAATTTCCTAGAAAAACCCATTCAAAACAATATGAAAACATCGGAAGACTCTAAAAGCTTTATTTACGACCACTGGGGGGGTCACATAATATAATCACAGTGAGGGAGAAAAAAGTAGCTTACACAGTGAAAACCTAGACTGGACATGATTAGTGATGAGCGAACATGTTCGTAAATGTTGATATGTTTCTAACATATTCGAACTTGCGAACGTACGCCACTGCATAATTTATGCTTTGCACCTGATGATTTGTACGCATGTGAGTAGACCAAAATGTGCGCTTCTACTGTATGTTTGTTATTTGTTCGTGAATGTTCGGCATCCATGAACCAATCACAATAATTAATTTTTATGTTGGTGTTTGGGATCTGAACTGAACATCAGGATTTTCGCTCACCACTAGACATGATAAGAGCTTGCCAGATTTGGAATAGTAATTGCTAAAGTGTTCTTAATGCATCTGAGCTTTGTCCTATTTCAGCAAGGCCATGCCCACCATTTGGTAAACCCGGTCACCATGTCAGGGGTGGTGCAGAATTATCTTAAAATTGTAGCCATTTCTGGAGTTTTACCAGATTTTTGGCATGAGCATTTATGTTTATGAATAAACTTTTTGACAGTGTCAAAACTCATGTTGTAATGAAAAGCTGGTGACCTCACATCATACATCTCAGAATATACTTAGAGTTTAGAGATAGATTAAGAAAGAACACATCTGTATTTAAGAAGGGAAAGAAAGTTAAAAAGGATGAAATAGTAAATTGTAAAAGAAGGGTCCTTTAGCTCTAAATGTAATTTTTATCTCTTTCAAATGATTGTATTACATACCTATAATTCTAACATAATTTTATCTCATGATTTCTCCCTTTTACAATTAACACTGCCGTGATGATCAGCTTTTCTTAACTGTACCAAGTAAAGAGCCCTTGTTGATCAACTCTTACTGTCAGGGAAAGCAATGACTTTAATTCACAAACAGCCCAGGAAAACCAGATTAAGAGCTACTGTTTTCATGCCTTCACTCTGGTTTATATTAGAAAACTCTTGTAGGGGAACCCTTCTTTGTAATCTACATATGCCCCTATATGACATATGGACAGGGGTTATGTAACATAATTAGAAGCCTTGGTGCCTGCCGGCAAAGAGGCTACACACTGTACTAGCAGGTAATCAATCTAACTGATGAATGCAAAGTAATAGTATTGATCATTATTAGCAATCCACTCCGTCCACTAAGACCTGATGACTTGATGTAAGCAAGCACCAATCTGCTAGATCGGCGATTGCTTTCTGACCCCATATACGACTCAATAATCGTGTGGAAGTGTGGAATTATCTGGCCCATTCAAATATGTTATTGAAATTAATCCCCATGGTAAATGATGTAATAAATAAATGAATTAATAAATATCAGAATTGATGATTTTGAAATGTAAAAAAATATAAATAGTATTCTAAAAGTCTCATGTTCTCCAAAATAATACTGATAAAAACTACAGCTCACTGTGCAATAATGATTTCTCATACAGCCCCACACATAGAAAAGCAAAACAGTTATATGAGTAAGAATAGGGTTGTTGTCAGTTTATTTAAAAAAAAAAAGTAGTATTTTTTAAGCAGTAGAATAGAAAATGTAAAATAATTGGGTAACTTTCTAATATTAACAACTAACAGACTAAAGATAACAAAAAGAATAACAAAATTTGCTATTTTGCAGTACATTTTTATGGTAAAATGAAGGGTGTTCTACAAAGTACAATTAGTCCTGCAAAACACATAGATGGAAAAAGTGTGGGCTCTAAGAAACAATAAGAAAATAAGTATTCCCATAACAAAATCTGTTTAACAGTTTATTATAATGGGACTTACAAATGTCTTGTGTCATTCTGAGATCTCAGCCTTAGCGACACTTAATTACAACCAAGGGCTGCAAATGTGTACAAATACTGTACTTACTGTTGCAGTTACATAGTTTACATACAAAAATAACCATTTAACCTAGACCTCTACCTATTATATAATATCAGGCTACAATATAAGACGGGCCAATATGCTAGTCACAATAGCACAACAGCTCCTTAACTTAAGAAAAATTGTAACCTATAATCCCATTAATTTGTACCAGCTACTTTTGCCAAGGACTGCCAGTTCATTTGCCTTTGTATAGCCAGACATCCACTAGAATGATTCAAAGATAATAATGTGTTAACAATGTAATTGAATAATTAAATATCTCATACCAGGTTATTCATATTTAAAATAACAGTACACAATAGTACAAAAAGATGTGAGTACAGGGACTACAATATAAGCAAACATTTTCTATATGTTAGAAACCTAATGCAAGAGCCAAGTCCAAAGTCCAACAAAAAATATAGAATCTGTACAAAGTGGACATACTGAATATTACAGGAAACTATAAGATTAGACCCCAAAAACTGTTGGTTGCCTACAGAATCTTGGCGAGAAGCTGTGAGGAGCTAAAGTAGGAATGTCCTTATGACCCCAAAATGAAGTCTATGCAGTGTGACACACCATATTTGCAAGTCAAAGTGTTGAATTTACATGCTTTGAAAAAAGGGAAACAAGCAACAGAGCGACAGCCCTGAAGAAAATTACTCTGCAACAATAAAAGAGTCCAACAAACTTCAGAAAGTCATTACAAGTTATAGTTAGTTGGCAGACTAGCGTCTTAAAGGGGTAGTGCGGTGTTCAATATTTATTTACTAAATAACACACATTGAAAAGTTATACAACTTTGTAATATGTGTTATTTAAGTGAATGGCCCCCTTCCCCGTGTTCCCCCCACCCCTGAAGTGTGATGCCGTATACTCACCGAATCACTGTCGGCCGCCATCTTGGGTCGAACACGTCATCTTCAGGAGGCCAATTGTGGCTGAGCAGCTGATGACACGCTGGAGGGGGGACAGCATGAGGGAGGGCTGGAGCGATCCGGCCGGCCTCCTGAAGGGTCAACAGTGATTCGAGTATACGGCATCACACTTTCGGGGTGGGGGGAACACGGGAAAGGAGGACATTCACTTAACACACATTAAAAAGTTGTATTACTTTGTAAACAATGCACGGGGACGGGTGAGTTCACTTGTTCATTTTTTTCTCACCCACCCCCACCTGTCTGCCTTTTTGCCACTTTTTACCATTCGTGAGACATCCTCTTTAAAGGAACTGTGTACAATTTGACTGTACTCTGCATACAAGTATCTTCAAAGCTTAGCTTACTGTAGTAAAATGTAAATATTTCTAGTCATAGAAGAACTCTGCAATTTTAAAGTGGATACTAATTATCATGTCCTTTGTAGTACAATGGCCTTTTATATACAAAGTTGTGATAAACAGGTATCAATGTTACAATATTGTGATTGCTTGATGACTGATTGATCGAATGTCGATTTAAGAGCTTGTGAAGAGGTAGGAGACACAATTGACCAGGGATCAGGCTTCTCTAGTTAGCTTGTTCTTCCCAAAGACAATTCACAACATTTAACCATTAAGAGAGGTTCAGAGGCCTTAAAAAATGAAAATACACCTCTTCCCTTAGAAGCAATACTCAGAGCTCAGAGGCAATGTCAGGATTTGTTTGTCTCTCTTTCTCCATGCTGTACTAATACTGTACACAGAATATTGAGGAAACTTATTAGCCTGACTAGCTGGGGCTGAGCTAGCAGACATGTGGCCTGGCCAAAGCCAGAGCCAGCCTGGTTGATGTTCACTCCTATCAAGGTTAACCAGATGCAGAACTAGGGACTGCTCTAATTGGTTGAGAAAACCATTTGACCAAAGCATGTTACTTTCATACCTAACCACTGGTGAATGGTAAACGGACTGAGGATAAAAGACATTTAATTTGCATTGTCTGACGGTAATTTTCCCCCTCTTCCACATATCTGGAGTAGGTACAAATAAGAAGGAGCAGAAGAAGATTATACTAAGAGTCGCAGTTAGTCATGCTTGTACAGTCTTTTCGCGGAGACAGAGAGACTAAGTGGCAATTCTAGTTGTCTGTCAAGTCACATTCTAAGTTATTCTAATTCCTGTTCTTGTACCAAAATTACTTACAAGTATTCTAACTATTGGAATTTTAGGCTAATCTATAATATAAATGTATCACCATCCTACCAGTATAACCTTTACCTATCTAGAGAACAAATTTCCCACCAGTGACTTAAACTGGAATGACACTCAGCAGAGATCAAGCAAGCCTTCCTCTGTTACTGGTATAGAAAAAAAAGGCAATGGTTCATTATTTCAATGTAAAACACTACATATAACAATGTAAACCTTTTGTAAGAGATTTGGCCCTATAGACATTTGTGAAATGGTAGCAATCATTGCCTACACCAGCTCCTATTTCATAACACATTGGGTTACTAACCTGACGCATAATCATCATGATCACTTAGTCATGAAGTTTTGCACAATAACATTTGTACATAGCTACAGCACGTGCCTGGTACTGTATGTAGTTTATAAGGGGAGGAAGGTGATAATATTGTGCACCCAACCTAAGTTAAAATACAGTTTAAAGTATACTTTAAACCCACCCATTAAAAGCTGGCCCATCTCTCTCCTTAGTTCTAGTCATCTCTAACAATGATATATGCTGTAGACGAGGGGGAACTCAAACTACACCCACTGGTAAATTTTGAAGGATTGACTTGGAGGGCACCAAGTGCAAGGGCTGCCAGAAATTGAAAGGGTAGAGGGAATCCTATACACCCTTCATTACACATAAAGGAGGGCCTCGTGCACAGCTGTAAGAATTTTGTGAGAACTTAATGTTATTTTATGTTATGTTACAGAACTTTACAATTCCAATGGGACACTTTTGAACACATTCCCACAATTAAAATCTATAGGTATAGTCCCAAAAAGACCCATACATTTTCCTTTTAAATATGTAGATTACATAATAATCCCACTCGTCTATTGCTCAGGAACAAGAAGTATTTTTTTCTTTTACTAAGTAACAGCTTTTCAAATATTATATGTAATCCTTTGTCTCACTACAAATCAGTAGAGCAAGAGAATAACTGTTAGCTGCTGGAGACAATAGGATTTATTTATAATGAAGACTGAAGCTCAAGGGACTAGGAGATGTAGAATGACATCAAACATAATTCATTCATTACAAGCAACCAAAAGGAGCTAGGAACTGTCCGAAATTTTTGACAAATATCATCTTGTGTGGATGATTTACATTCTTGTTATTTACTAGTATTTGTTTACCATTTATTCATCTGTTTATCCATCCAGAGATCTAAATGTAATGGATGATGCTGAGAAGCATATACAGAAAATTGTTCATTTTAAAATATCACTGAATAGATGGTAATTTGAACACCAGACGTAATGCAGTAAAATATGAGAAAAACATTGCTTTCTTGAGAAACTTTTAGGATGGGGAAAGTTTGGATGCTGCAAATATGAACTATGTCATTCATGCAGAGAAAATATTTTATGGAGAAAAAAAAGTTTAAGATATGACACATTGGAGTAGAACAAGAGCTCCTATAGAGGCACATGACCCAACTCTACAAATTGGAGAAGCTCTCCAAGAACAATTATCAAGGGGAAATATTGCTAAATTAAGTGGACAGAGCATTTTATTACCATGTGTTTTTATGTCCAACATTACACTCTGACAGATTTCTTGTTGGACCTTTATAGCTTTTATTCACCTTTATACAGAACATAGAGTTAAATGGTAAAATTCTGCCACCCAAAGGGATAGCTTACTGGATTCTGGGTCATTATTGGGTTCAATGCTTACCATTCATGGAGCAAGTCCCAAAGCTCCCCCTATTGCTGGCTGAATTCTACCCCTTAACTTGTTATGTAGACCAATTTGAACTGTATAACAGAGAAAACAAGCCACTACAGTTATAAATATACTGAAATGTTATTTTTAAAATAGTTAGTTAAACACAATATATTCTAAAGTGTTTGGTCAGAGCTAAGCAACCAATATAACAATGTACCAACAATGGGACTTCAAGACCGTCTTTTCATAATGACAGACGCAAATGATGATCATGAACATTATTTTCGTCCATCGTCACCAATTGGTGGCTGTCATGTGGTGCTAAAATGACGATCTTTCAGAAAAGACGGACATCATTTTTCAATAGTGAGAAGGTAGCCTTATAGTTATAATCATTACTGAGAATTTAAACCACTTAAAGAGGAAGGATTTTGGTAACTGCAATGGTCGCAGCATCTATTATTTTCTGCAGTATTTAAGTGGATGCTAAATCCATCTATACCAGTAATTCTTCAAATTCAACAGCTTGTTTATAGCTGTATAATAATGAACAATATTTAAAAAAGAATTTCAGCGTGAGTAATTTTTTTATATATTACTGCACTCACTGCGCTTATCTCTATGCGCTCCCCCAGTGTACCAATGTGACGTCACCAGTGGTCCAAGTAGATTGACCAACATCAGATACTGTATGTAATATCAGATATCTGTGTTAGATATTTCACATAAAATGACCCATTACAATTAGGTAAACCAGTTAACATCAACTATTTTGGCCAGTGTCTATCAAATGTGTATCCACATGCTTTGTTCTTTAGGATTGAAAGACTACTCATCATGAAGGGTATAAAAATCAAGTACAAATAATATGTCATATGTCTACCAGCAGGCAACCGCAAACTCACCCTGTGAAGTTATCTGCTAATAAAATTTCTGGCAAAAATTATAATGTCAACCAAGTCTAAAAATACAGCCTAAGGCAATTTTCACACAACGTAAGTTAAGTATTAACCACGGCCGTTGTTGCCAATTTGCAACAGGGCTGTGATTAATACTTAACTTACATTGTGCTGAAGCTAGAGGGAATCACAGAACGGCCAGTATTACAGATGATCATCCCGGGCGGTACTGCAATATACCCTCCAGCCGGGTTGACTTTCTGTAATACCGGCCGTTTTTTTGATCTGGTCAGGTTAAAGAACGGCCGGTGTTATACTTAATGTGAACATGGCCTTAGGATATGTTCACACATAGGGGGAAATTTATCAAGGGCTTTGCGCAAGTTTTTAGGTGAATAATTGGATTTTCTCCCATATTTGGTCTAAGTTCTATGTACTAACCAGTATTCGACAGGTAAATATTTTGCAACTTTTTTTTTTAATCTGTCTGTTTAGAGTATTCACCCAAAAGTATACATACTCTGTGATTAGTGCCCAATTTATCATTTGCCACTTTTTAAAAAGTCGCACAAACAGGTGCAGGCTTATGTCTGGTCAGTACCAGGTGAATAAGCTTGCACAATTTTTGCAATTTTGCAGGGTTTTTTTGTGTGTGAATTTTTACTTAGATACATTCACTATGGCAGTGCTACATTTTAAAAAATCAGTAACAAGATATTAGAACAAAATATCCACCAATCTCATTAGAAGGGTCACATACATTAAACTCCTTAGTGAGTGTTTCCATGGTGTTTTCCTCAGTATTTTAGTGAGTCTTTTTCAACCAAAACCAGGAGCGTGTTAAGAGCACAGAAACTGCAAAACTTTACATTATAATTTTGGCCTGTCAGTTCAACTCCAGGTTTTGGTTGGAAAAAGACTGACCAAAAGACTAACTGAAATACTAAGTGTGAACATAGCCGAAAAATGAGTAGTAGTGTCCATACTCAACCCCCACATTAGTTACTTAGAATACTAACCACCATTCTCCCTAATCAGACATTTTTTTTAAGACACCTATTCATGTGGATATGTAATAAGTTACGATGCATACTAGAGATGAGTGCAACCTGAGCATGCCTATGGCTTTATCCATGTTTCCCTGGACTCTTTAGGCCTGCATCCAACTTCTTCAGCCACAGGTATTCGAGCGATCAAACTTGAGCATGTTTGAGTTGCTCTCATCTCTAATCCTTACTCATTGGGCCTCATTTACTAAAAAGCTGCCATTTTTATTCATCACGCTGTAGTTTTTGTATTAACTCCCATGTACTTTACTAATGTGTGAAGGTCAGCAAAACCCAACCTTCCCATCACACTACAACTGGTTGATAGTTAGAATGGTAAACCCGTAAAAAAAATTATGGTTTCGATTAAGGCAGTTTTAAAGTACTCTCCTATGACAGACCCACTTTTCAGTTTGTTGGGTTTTTTGTGTTGCACACCATAGTAAATTAAACGGAACGGTAAAGATGCAGGGAAAATGGCCACAAAACCAACAATTTTCTAATGAAGGAACTTTAGTAAATCAACCTCATTGTGTTATTTATCTACTCCATCAAAGTTTTACACACGGTACAGTTTTGTACTCTATGATTGACACTTGTCACACTTTTCTGCTTTGCTATTTTTATATATCATAATATCATTTTCTTAGATGCGATTCTCTTTTTTTTTTGTAACATTTTATGCTAATGGGAAGCTAGTAAGAATTATATCCAGATTATTATTTCTATGTGTCATGCAATTTCTAATAACGTTTGATATTACATTTATACAAAATGTACTGCATTTGCCCGAAAGACAAACTTGCATATTTTACCCCACATATGCAAAGTTATTAGCAGGTTCTCTTGGGAAAATTACAGCCAGAGTCTTAATGACAAGAAAGGAAGTAAAAATTGATTAATTCATTTCTCCCATCATCATCATTATCATTTACTGCAAATGTGTTCTTCCACAGAGGAGGTTCAGTAAGTGCCTTCAGGTTTGTGTACAGTATTTTCTGTGAAAGATTTTAAACATATGGGTCATCTGCAATGTTAGCCCGGAGGTCTCTCTTGTTTTTAAACTGCTGCTGTTAGAGATCATTGGAGAATCTGTTTTACACGTTTCCATGCTAGCTGGAGAAGAGGGTGAGGATGACATTTCATTCAAACTGTCTAATAGCTTGTTAGCTGCGAGCTCTTTCACTGTTTACAGCTAAGAGATCTTTTGTGCTGTATCCTACGGGCTCTGATCTTGGCTGTGCATCTGGACTCCACTATCAAATCCACATGGATGGATGTGACAAACTGTAGGGTTTTTTATTCTGTTATATTTGTTGTATTCCAAAGCTGACCAATTTCATAATTTGTAGAAAGATTTGGGATGGATTTCTATTGTCGTATAGGAACAAATACATATACTGACATACTAAAAACCAGTGTGACATACGGATGTTATATGAAAAATTACCAGTTAAGCATATCTTTCATCCCCTCACTGCCTACTGAACTGGTGGCACAGCTGTATAGATATTGTTACCTGTGTCTTTTTATTTTTATGAAAAAAAACAACAACAACTGTGAATAGTGTCAAAGAGGTTGGGTCTATCATTCCCTGGGCCCTAACACTGCTCCTGTATACACAGTGTGCTTTTCTGATTATGGAAAGGGGCGGGCATATAGCAGAGTAAAGCTGGTAGTGCTAGAGCCCAGGAAGTCCCGCCTCAGTTACACTATTCAAAAATAATTGTTCACTTAAAAAAAAAGGGGGAGCAACAAAGGTATGTTCTGAATGCTTTTATTTTTATCCAGTAGTGCCACCAGCTCAATACGCAGTCAGGGAGTGACAGATTAACTTTAAATCGCACAGATTTTAGCAATTTTTCAACTGGCACCTTACATACTGAAATGGTGTCCCCTGCTATTATGTAATGTTGTCTCTGATCCAATACATGCTCAGTACATCAGCCCCACCACCCAAATCCACTTCAGGAAAGGTATAATACCTGTCATGCCTTTTAAACATGGATCAAATTATAAGATGCTAGGTTGTATACTCTTCATGGACAGACTTTGTCACTAGTAACAACTTTGGGACCCAGGTAAAACTTTGGGACCCAGCACCCCTTTTGGCCTTTTCACCAGCATCCAAATTCTTGTAGACCTCTATCCAAACTTATTTAACCCCTTCAAGACAGAGCCCTTTGACGCCTCTCATTACCCTCAGTTCCCGGGGCCCTGATGTGTGCGGGACCGCTCATTGCAGTGGTCACATCAAACCCCTTCAGTGTTAGGAACGTGCATGTACGTTCCTGCTTCACTTGGTATGTGCAGCAGGTACGTATATCTATGTATTGCTGACGTGAAGGGGTTAATAATATTGATGATTCTACAGTGTATCATGAAACGGACATTATCTGCCTCTCCTCTCGGGATCTCCTGCCCTGCTTGTCTTTAAGCAACAATTACGTTTTTCATAGTGTCGGTAAGTGCCGCCTGCCTTTCTTTTAATGTACATGTACAGTATGCATGTTACATTGTGTCTCTTTATTATGATTTATGTTTTTTCTTTGCTATATATTTCAAAATGCTGAAATTTCGAGAACATTTTTTTCCCCCATAACAGTGTATTTTTACAGTGGCTTTTACTGAGCAGTTTTCATGGAGTACATTTTGTTACAAGTACATATAAAATATCTTTTTTTTTTTTTCAACATATATACTAGTTCTATTTTCTGCTGCAAAATGCTGTAGTTTATTTGAACATACCAAAACATGAATTGTAATCATTATCCATTACACAGAGAGTATCAGACTTCTGTTGAGCTTTCTACTTCTGAAGAAACCACTTCCAGATACAAAGTGACACCTTTAGACAAACAAGTACAAATGGCAACCTGGGCTATGCTTGTAAGAGCATACAATGAGGGAACATCCATTCCATGATTAATGTGCTATACATGCTATACGTAACTCTTAAGCTGACACTGCGGTGCTAAAATCAATACTCATTCAACATTGCTATTTGATAACTGCACACAATCACAAGATTGGTTAAAAATATCTTATAGGACATGCACCTGTGTTCTCTTTGTCATTTTGGAATGATAATACTGCAAGTGGTATTGCACATTTGCTGGAAAACATAAAATACAAGTTTTATACACGCATTGTAATAACTATGACTTTTATTTGATATGAACTACAATATATGATATACAGTACTTTTATTCTGGAACATAAAGACCTATTATAATGGACAAAATGTTACACTGTCTTGGGAAAATATGTTTTGCTTTACTTAGAAGTAAAACTAGACAATGGCAAGTCATTGAATGATGTTATGGTTAAAGCGACTCTGTACCCACAATCTGCCTCCCCAAACCACTTGTACCTTCGGATAGCTGCTTTTAATCCAAGATCTGTCCTGGGGTCTGTTCGGCAGGTGATGTAGTTATTGTCCTAAAAAACAACCTTTAAACTTGCAGCCCAGTATCAAATAGGCATGGCCTAGAGCACCCATGTCCTAGGATTGCAACATCCCTCTGTCCCTCCTCATTACTAAGAACGCCCCCCAGGCAGGATTTTTCCTATTCATCATCTATCTGAATAGTGCACAGGTGCCTTAATGATCCAGCTCACGTGCACTGTTCACACAGGTGATGAAAAGCAGAAATGGTTCTAGAGGCATTCCTAATGATGAAGAGGGTATGAAGGAGGGACAGAGGGGTGTCACAATCCTAGGGCACGGGTACTCTAGGCCATGCCAATTTGACACAGGGATGCATGTTTAAAAGTTATTTTTTAGGACAATAACTGCATTACCTGCCGAACAGACCCCAGGACAGATCTTGCATTAAAAGCAGCTATCCGAAGGTACAAGCGGTTTGGGGGAGAAAAATTGTGGGTACAGAGTTGCGTTAAGGTCCACCTATTGCTAATATGCCATGTATAGTAAATGTTATATGACAAAATATTTTCAATGAGGTGTCCAACTTTTCTATTATCCCATTAAGCCTTTATTTTCTTTCAAAATTTGCCAGTTCTGTGATATTTATTTTAGATTTGGATCCTGATTTAAATATGGAAATGCATTGAGTTTTCTTGCAAAGTACAAACAGGTGGAGGGACTCCTGTCAAGGGTAGGAGTACATGTCCCTGTACAGCACACTGATCATTGGTTCACATACATGGTGCTGGATGTAGAGTGCCTTGCCCACAGAACGTAGTGAATATTTGCTGAGATTCATACATCATCACGTACCTCCAGACCTTTTGGTTTTTGGATTCTAATGAATCAATTCCTTTTAATAAATCTAAAACCAAATTCAATTCAAACAGAATCAATTAATGTTTTTTCTTTTAAGGAAAACATCTGACATGTTATAAACCCTGCTGTTCTGTTCGGTCAAAAATGGCCGAATTTGAAATTTGATATATTTTTTTTTATATTTATCATGTGGTTCTGAAACTTGTGGTTCATTGACTTTTCCTCATTTGAGGGGTTCTTACTAATATATATATATAAATATATATATATATATATATATATATATATATAATATATATTATATTACTATATATAGTTCATCTACTACTATTTATCAGTTTATCTAGGACCTTTTGGTTCACGCAGTTACACATACATACATTTTATATAATGCTGGTTAAAATGTGACTGTAGATGAACAACTGGTGTCATTCAGAGGTAGGTGCCCATTCAGACAGTATATTCCAAGTAGGCCTGCAAAGTATAGCATTAAAATATGGACTCTGTGTGACAGCTACAATGCCACAAAAGGGGGAGTTGATACTCTAGATCAACTCATAGGCACTTACACCTGTAAACGCAAAACTAATCGGTGGCCAATGGTTATTTTTTATAACACTCTTGATGTGTCGGCGTACAATGCATTTGTGTTATGGCGTGAAATAGACCCAATTTTTTTTGCAAATGTGCAATATGCATGAAAAATGCAATAAGGCCATGTAACATTTTTTGACACAAAAAAAATTTACGTTTTTGATTTCATATTTAATTTGCTTATGAACAACCATGTTTACACACAGTATAATAGTGCAAAAGAAATAAAAAAAAACCCTTAAATTAGTTAAAAATCTAAACTTTAATAGGCCCAGTCAAAAAATGACCGGAACATTTTATGTGTATAGTAGAACCGAACAGAACAACAGGGTTAAGACATAGCAAAAGTTTTGATCGCTGCAACAAACTGGGAAAAGAGATGGATTTTTACAGTAAATTTCCCTGCAGTTGAATGGGGAGAGCAGTGAGCTGGAGATAGAAGTGCTCAACTGTGCTCTTCTTCTGCCTTGTTTTTTTTTTATTGGTAGGGGTCTAAAAACCTGCATTCTTTATGATCAAAACTTTTGACATAGCTTTATGACATGTCAAAAGGTTCTTTAAAGTGACAGTGACACTTTAAGAGTGATTAGGTTTAAGGTGTTGGCGCAGCTATCACAGAGGCAGACCACGCAAATGCTATGGGGTCTGTGGGAAGGGGGGCCTGGGCCTTTCCGGTAGTATATGGTCTGACCTCATTGTAGCTATGGCTTACAACACTGTCTGGCTGGGCTCCCTGCTCTGCTGGTCTCTCTTGTTACTTGAGGCAGCATTGCAAGTGCTGCTGACCCCCCCCCCCAAAGCACATATTCCCATGACCTGGCAGTCTCTCAGCGCTCCATTCTTAAAGCTCCCTGGCATGCCAGTGATGTCACTCATGTGCCATCGATTTGCAAGAAAGGAATGCCGTGGGACTGCGCCGGGTCATGTAAGTATGGGGCGGGGGCATGTACAAGATTCATGGGGCCCCGTACAGTTTCTTTGTATGGGACCCCATTAATCCTAGCTATGTTCCTGGTTTAAGCTGACTTCTCAGTATAAAGATTGGAACTTTAGAAGTGGCTTTGACAAATTACTGTACAACTGTTGCACAGAAGTGGATGGGAAATAACATGATAGACTTGTCAGCTGTTGGCTTGAAACAGAAACTTTTAATTTATAATGTAAAATCCCTGATAAGTATTTGTTATGAATAGCCATTTTGATTAAGATACAGAAATGAAATTTAAGAGTATCACAGTTTGGGTTATATGAATACTTCTCATAGTACAGAATAAATTTATGATATCTTTCTAACATGATTT
This sequence comes from Dendropsophus ebraccatus, assembly GCF_027789765.1. Taxonomy (NCBI): domain Eukaryota; kingdom Metazoa; phylum Chordata; class Amphibia; order Anura; family Hylidae; genus Dendropsophus; species Dendropsophus ebraccatus. The sequence goes on along the minus strand of NC_091455.1, from coordinate 64,487,863 downwards.
GCGGAAAAAATGGAAAAGTATAGATACTCTTTAGGCCACATATCTGATATTAGAAATTTAATTTAGATTTTTCTAATGCTGATATTAAGCCTAAAAAAGAAAAAATTACCGTCATAAACATTTATCTGCTACTCAGACATTGAACTAACTTTATAGGCTAAGTCAGTTGAATGCTTTATTATATTTCATCTTCCTCATACATAATACATTCATGCCAGTCACCTGTTTGAGAGGGGGAAGAATAGTTTGTATCTCAAAAGATATAGAAAAACTGAAGAAATTAACATGTTTCTTAATTTAACTTAAATTTAGCCAAAGATAATGAGTATCCTCTGCTTCTAGATAATCATTATTTATCCGCTCTTACACACCATATGTTATAAAACTTGTAAAGAAGTTCTTATGTGAGTTCTTGTACAAACCTCACATTTTCTATACTGCTTATACTGTTGTTTTTTCTTCTTGAAATGTATGTAAATTAGCTCTTTCCTTAAGCAAGTAGAGCTAATTTGCATACTTTGTTTTCCCATGGACCATTGCCTGAAAATAAGTCTCCACATACCACTGGGCCTCCCTAATGACAATATGCAATCTCTTCCCTCCCTCCTTAAATTGTTAATTGTCTGCTAACTTTATACTGTATACTGTATTTGTTTTCTATTATTTTAAAAACCTTAGGGCACATTAATCTTATCATGGACTATAAACCTGACATCCACTATAGATTACTTAAGATTATGTTTTAAAATAGATCTTACAGTAGTTTTTGTTTTATATGTCATGTATTTTAAGGTATTTTATCTTTCTCTTTACATAACCTACTAAGTTAAGTTTCTTGATTTATACATAGCTTATCTCCTCCTACAATGCAGTCTGTCACAGATCTTTACCCCTGAGGAAGTCACTACACATGACGAAATGCACTAGCAGTTAGAGACTCCAACTCTCATCTTCCGGCATCAATCTTTTTTTTTAGAATTGCACTTTATTTGACACATTATCACTTAGCGAGAGAAATTTATCAATGTGTATTGAGGAGAATAGTAAACCTTTCTTGGAGACAGAGAGGGTAGGATTTATTGGCTCTGCCCCCCCCCCCCCAACCTACTTCTCTGTATCTTATCTCTTTTTAAATGTTTGTGAGGATCCTTGTATAGTATTGAGTCACCAATAAAGCAATTCCTGGAACCTTTCTTTATTAATATTTACCTTTCTGTTCTTTGTGGCTAGGATATAATCACTTACTTATGTCACATTGGCAGAGGCAGCTAACGCTGATCTAATTTGTTCAGAACCTTGGGCCATTTCACGCTCGAATAAACATTTGCTGTCCTTGTGAGTGTATGTGATTATTCTCTGTTAATACAAGCATTTTTCTAGGTTTAATAAGCTCCTAATAATTTTAATAGGATAATAATTATACTCTGCTGATATTTTTGAGCATGTTCATTATTTACATTAAATCAGTTATTTTTCTTCCAGAACATTTTTATTTATTTATTTATTTTAGTAAAACGGGCATGCCTCCCATCAAATGAACCTTGGTAAGTATATCAGTGTTTGTGGCACACAGATATATGATATTAGAAATGCATTTCTATATGTTCAATATAATTTGTTGCTTTAGATCATGGGTCTCCAAACTGCGGCCCTCCAGCTATTGCAAAACCACAATTTCCATTATGTCCATACAGCTAAAGCTTTGGATTTGGCTGTCCAGGCATGATGGGAAATGTAGTATTGCAACAGCTGGAGGGCCACAGTTTAGAGACCCATGAGTTAGATACTGCAGTCGCAAAAAACTATGATCACTGTTTTATGCACAGAGTAGGTTCTACTGATATGTTAGCTGCCTTATCACCATTTTGATCCCTATATAGTACACATACTAAGGAAAGGAAAAACTTTTGGTCAAAAATATAAAAAAAACAAAGCTTGTACAAGCTCCCAGGCGAAATATATTTTAGTACAAAAAGGCTAATATAATGTCATCATCTTAAGACTTAGCTGGCAACATTTTCTAGAAAAAAAGAAGTAGATAATGGTTCCCATTAATGAAGATGACTGCACACTCGCCTTCACATTATATCACAATTTACATTTCAGACAGTAAGTAAATGTTGCTGAGGCAACTTATGGTAATTATTAAAAAAAATGTTTGCAACGTTCTTCTTTCTTCATAATTAAATCATTAATCAAAAGAATATGATGATACTAATAAATGATTTGTAGACAATAAGCTCACATATTTTGCTGACTGATATCGAAATGAACAATACTGGTTTATTCTAATAACAGTAACAAGGACATGAATTATGCATTAAAATGTAAACTTTGCTATGGAAAAACAATATCCATTTCCAGTTGTCCACTGCACAAAACGAAATTTAAAGTCTTTTCCATTATACAGTAGCACGCAGTTTCACGTCACAGTATTATTATTGATTATTATTTCCACCAACCCTCCATAAATTAAGAAGCTGAAGGCAAAGTCTTTGTGCCACTAGTCCATTAATTCTTTGGCTGCTGCTACACGCAATGTCATCAGGAATATCAGGCTAATTCTGTGTTAAATCCTTCTGTACTCTCACCAGAGATGTAAATCAGTTAGAAAAAGCACTAAAACTGTGTTGTTAAGTTCAGAAGGTATATCTGCATTTGGGAATTTGCTTTACAAAATTATGACATTATTAATTATGACATCACTTGAGTTGCCCATGCAGAGGGGGTCTCAGTCTACATCCTTGCATGTCTCTATATATAGATTTCTAGGGAACTAATGGGCTGTTACTATTACCTTGGCTATCAATAATCTATACATAAGGACAGCAAAGAATTCCAAATGTTCAAATTCCTAGATAAGAGGCTAGCAAAGCCTAGTGAATGTAAACTAAGCAGCACTGCTCAGTATAAAAGAGCGGGGATTCCTGGCCTAGGATGGTGCCCCTTCCCCAGAACTCACTCCCCCCCCCCAAAAAAAATAATAATAATAATAATAATTTTAATATATATATATATATATATATATATATATATATATATATATATATATTGTGCTTTGGATGTCCCCAACATTCTGAGATAGATATATATATATATATCTCAGAATGTTGGGGACATCCAAATCACAAAACTTATTCCAAATGCATCAATGCACTCATATGCGTTGAAAATTTCATTCAAATAAGATTAATCATGCACTTGATTATGCATCCTGTAAAAAAAAAAAAAAAAAAAAAAAAAAATATATATATATATATATATATATATATATATATATATATATATATATATATTGAGCAAGACCAAGTATAGGGAAAAAAAATTCACACTTAGCATGCACCCTTTACCACTGAAGAAGAGTAGGTTCTCAAAATGTGTTTGGTGCACACCGGTTCAAATACATCAACATTACCACAGAATGAAGGCAAGTGTGGTTCAATATTTTATATTTCAGGATTGTTAATGATCTTAAAAGAAAGGAAAATGGAAAGATGTTTCTTCTTTTGTTTTTTTGCTTTTCTGGTGGTCGATAAAGGTGGAAGGGAGTACTGAAAAAATTGAAGAATATATTGTATTTCAAAGCAGGTTAATATTTGCTTTGTGGGCGGTACAACTGAGGTTGGCAGAAAGCAGCAGCTTATCTTTAGCATACCATACATTCACAATAGATTTATTGGAATAGATTTGGGAAATTGGAATCTGTGAATGAACTTTAAAAGCATGACCTTTTCTAAAAGTAAATAAAACTCCAACCCATAATACAGACAGTTATCCCATTATGTATGTTTACTTTATAAATCCTGCTGCAACTTTGTACCACAGTTTGGATTGAAAGGCAATTACTGCACTCCATAGTAGACCAAATGCCAACAGCAATCTCAGAACAAACCCTCGAATGTTATCTATTTATAGAAAAAAACTGGGACCCTGTTGTGACTTAAACTCAGTAATAAAAATGTTAGTTAGCCATGTTTTAAAGTTTTAAAGATCCACTGGTTCCTATAGTGAGGCTTTGGCTACGCAACAGCATTTAAACTCAATGACTGACTTAGATGTGACTTTCTGTTTGCAAATTTGTTTTAATAGCAATCAGGCTCTGTATAAAATTGTAAATAGGTCTCAGTCACGTGTGACTTGCATTGAAGTCAACCTGTGGCCAGAATTCCATCAAGGAATCTTTAGATCATGTGCTGAAAGTCCAAGCACAAAGTCTGATAAAATTTATCTAAAGTCTTTTTCCATGTAAGTTTTACCTAGTGTTTTTCCATGTAGTATATAACCCTGGCATGGATTTTTCCTTCTTATGTGCTTCTAACCAAACATTTATTAGTGCTGAACCAGCCGGGATCCCTAGCGGCCGCACATAAAACTGACATGTCAGTTTTTTGCGAGTGCTATTCATTGAATAGCGGCCACACAGAACTGACAGGTCACACAATGGAAGGTGCTTCTCCGCCCGCACTTTCCATTGTATGCTATGGTTAATTGGGATGCGGGCTAACACAGATAAACCCGCATCCCAATTCAGCACAAATAAAGTTCTTAAAGGGGTGCGGTGCTAAGAAATTATTCACAGAATAACACACATTACAAAGTTATACAGCGTTGTAATGTATGTTATGTCTGTGAATCGCCCCCTTCCCTGTGTCCCCCCACCCCCGCACGTGTACGCGGAAGTGTGGTGCATTATACATTACCTGATCCGTGTCACGCCCGTCCGCCATCTTGTGCAACGACGTCATCTTCGGACAAACGGCCGAAGCTCTCCGATCGTCCCGAGTGCTGGCTGCCCTCTGCCGCGTCATCAGATGCTCAGCCGCGATTGGCTGAGCATAACTGTGCTCAGCCAATAGCGGCTGAGCGGCTGATGATGCGGTTGTGTCATCACACCACTCAGCCGCGATAATGTATAATGACGTTGTGGCACAGAAGATCGGGGACGGGGGTCGGCACGTGACAGGTATGTATAATGCATCACACTTCCGGGTACACGTGCGGAGGTGGAGGGAAACAGGGAAAGTTATATAACTTTGTAATGTGTGTTATTCTGTGAATAATTTCTTAGCGCCGCACTACCCCTTTAAGGCCAGTACTGCAGTAGCAGCCAGGATGATCTTTATTGACATCGGCAATTCTGTGTCTTACAGCCTGTTGACCTGGCCTCATGCAATATATGAATGTGTGTTGTTGTCTAACACTGCCATAGAATGCCTTATTTCCCTATGGATACATGTCTACCACATGTCTACAATGTCTATAACATGTCTACCAGTTATATGGATAAAGTGGGATGATCTAGAATCTCTAAAATTTTTAGAAAAATGGCAAAAACCTAATGTGTCTGGGTATTACATACTAGAGATTATAGGTTAGATCGCAAACAACAAATCTTACATCCATGATCCATGGAAAGCTTCATTTTCAGTCTTCTAAATAACTGTAAAATTCTCTCTTGCCAGGCTAGGGTTAATATTTTTGTATTTCTGATAAAAAAAATAATAACTATTCTATATATAGTCCTCAGTTGGAATCTTAGAGCTGTCAGCATTGATTGTGGATATTTTCCTGACTTTTATGACATATTGTTATAGTAATTATCTGTTCCTATTTGTGAGCAGAGGCAAAGAACCAATAGAGCCAATTAAAGTATATTGCAGTTTTCATAGATAACCTCTAAATCTAGGTGCCTGAAAATGAGAACACAAGGGATTCACAGAAAATGTAGATGTCACATTAACCAGCATTAGGACCTTAGTTCCTTTGTCCACACAACCAGCCAAGGTGACTAGGTATTTGATCAGTTATTACCCTCTGAATGGTCACTGAAAATATTTCTTGCAACCCCGAGATAACAAGTGACCAGAAGTACCTGAGAACTAGGAAGAATGAAGGCAGAAAGACTTTTGGTTAGTAAGAGTATATCATTATCAGAGATCTATTCTTCATTAAGTCAAAGGCAGATCACAATGTTAAGGGCTATATCACCTGAAGAGCAGGGTAAGCTCTCTTACAGAGCCTTTTACATTGCCTGAGGAATGTGCATGGATATCATTAGCAATGTCCATGCTTTAAAGGGGTATTTAATGCACCAAAAACCTGACACTAGAATCTAGCCAAGAAACACCTCCAGTATTATGCATATTAACCCCTTCAGGACCAAGCTAATGTTGGCTTTAATGAACAAGGTCCACTCTGCATATCTTACCTATTTTACTTTATTTTGTAAAAGCTTGGAGATTATAGATTTTTTTTTTAAATCACATTTATAATTTGACTACTTTATGTTGGCATCATATGATAAACATCTTTTTATTTTTGCAGGCCATTGGAAGGCAGAGAAGTATAGCAGCAAATAATCAAATTTTCATGAAAATTTCAAAAATCTATTTTATTAGGGAGCAATTCTGCTCTAATATGGATTTGAAACAGCTGTATATAAGAACCCCGCATTAATCACCCCATTTGGTAGTGATTTCTACACAGAAAGCACCCTTTCTTTGATTAAATTTTTTCAGTATAAATGCAGTACAATGATACAGTTGAGCTGCAACACCATTTATAGGGTGTAGGTCTGTATATAAATCAATAGTCACAACCTGGAGGATCTTAAATGTACCATGGAGACCTTACACAACTTCATCTCAAAGTCTTCGAATAATTTACTTTAAGGCCTCTCTTTCTGTAATCCCCCAATTGGACTAAGTGTAGCTCTGGGATGTGTAGGTTTATCTCCACAGACGTATTGCTTCCCTAAGCAGTCCCAAATAGTAAGGCTTAACTAATAGAAGGTGGGAAGTCTGTCTCTCTTCACCCCAACCACATATTTTGGCAAAAAAAATTTGTCAAGAGATCATGTAACCTTTTTCTATTGGTGCATGTCTTAATAACTCTTTTTTTTAATGTATCCTTACAGGTGTTGCAGCATGCACAGAACTGCAAATAATTAATTTCCCACTTCTGTATATTCCCTTAAAATTTAATATGACAGTGATATATACTTATTCTGCCGCTGGTTATTTTTAATTTTTTTCCCCCCAAAATGGGCAACTCTGATGAATACAAGTTCACTTCATCAGAATCTTCAATAATGTGTCCATGCCTTCACAGTCAGGCTAATTTAACAAGCAATCCCATTACACTGTGTTCTTCTGAAACTGACAAGAGAAAAATGAAGGGCAATAATTAGCATTATTTCCTGACCCACAATGAACACGTTGAAGTGTATATTAGACAGTGGTTGAATTGTAATTACATACCATGGACCTAACAGACTCTTTTTAAAGATATAACAATGAGGTATGGTTTATTCAGACATATAACGCAACATACTGATTACTCCTGCTGTCAGACTGGAGTCTGCCTATTGTTATTTGATTTGATTTAGATGGTCACATCTGAACTTACCAAAGACATCTCGCTTAGCTCAAATTTATTAATGGTTTTTCTTTGTCTTTTAATTTATTAGCGCTAAATGTTGTACTTATTTTTGAGAACATTCAGTACTTTACAATATAATATTATTACTATTTAAGATGAATATATTGGGTGCTGGCCACAATTCATATCTACTTTTAAAAGAAAATCCCTTTTTTGCCATGTTATTGAACCAACGTTTCCCATAGCTTTGTACAGAGAAGGGACTATATTGTTAGCTGTAATGAAGCAAGGAGAAAGAGGGAGATTAATCAAACTGGTATAAATCTCCCCCTTTCTCTTTAGAGCCCACCAACAGCACCAAGAGAGAAATATGGAAGCAAAAAATATCGAATGGATTTTGTTATACTAGAAACACCGTAAAATACCTGAATAAAGCTGTTTTTCAGGAAGTTTGAAAGTGATTCATGTTACATTCAGGGACAGCCTTAGACTAGTGCAAACTATGTAACCACAATAGTTCCCCCCATTGTTAAGAGGGTGCAGTTTTATCACAGCAGCAAAATGTAGTGTATGCTATGTAAATAGTGTATGTGTGGTGTATATAGAATATATAGAGTATAATGTATGTGTAGTGTGCCTGTGCTGTGTACAGTGTGTAGTGTGTGTGTGTATAGTGTATGCTATGTGTGTGTTTGGCTGTTCATGTGTGTCCGTGTGTAGTGGGTGATATTTGTGATGAAAATCCTACAATAGATGTCTGTCCTAGCATTGCAGTATCTGGGATCTGAATTATTTTTTGTGGTTAGGTATGGTGTCTAAATTTAGTTAGAGGTTTGGGGTCTAAATTTATTTTGCAGATTTGAATTTATTCTGGGGCAGAATCTTTAATCTATTTGGGGGTTTCAATGGGGGGTGAATTTATGTTGGGGTCAGATTTGAGGTCTGGATTCATTTTGGGTCTAGTCTGAGCTCTGGATTTTTTAGGGGTATTTATTTAATGTTCAGAAATGTTATAACCTTATTTATACTCTCTAAAATTTCTCCTGTGCTTTCCTTATACACTAGAACTCACTACCACAACACATCCAGCTCTTACCCGCCATCAAGACCTTCAAAAGCAACCAATCTCTTCAGGAAAATGTGCAATGACAGTGCCACTACCGTACAGTATTGCACCACAAATAGTTGCTACCATAACTGCTTACAGATGACCAGCTGTCTGCCTCACCTACTGTTTCCTGTAAGTCAAGCAACAACACATAAGAATGAGATGATCATTTTCAATGCTATATGTCAGCTGGAAATTTGAATCATGCATAACCATGAACATGCAATGATTACATGCACACTCTCTGTGAATAGTCACCATGAACACCCCTCTGGAAGAATAATGGCTTTGGGATATTTTTAAGCAGTGGTATTGGCTTTTTTCCCAGTGATTACAAATCTTGTTACTTTAGCACTCTTCCTCAACCCAGTGAAATTCACATATGCAAACAGCCAGATCCTTACAGAATAATAAATTGCTTTTGATTGGCTTAGCCACCCATGAAGGCAGACCTTGCAACTGATAAGGGACCTGTGCACTAAGGGGCTCGGACTGGACACGGCAAGACCTGCTCATGCCCTTTAACTGTGCGCGTTCATGATGAACACTTACAGTTAAATGTTGCAACGATCTGACTGACAGATCAATAATCCATTGGAATTCTGCCCTGCCAGTCTCTTTTGTGGATGGCAGCAGCAAAGGTCATTTTCTGTCCCAGTCTCAAGGCTCGGAGAAAGAAGAAACGTTGGGATTGCGACAGAACCAGTGATTATGTTTAAAAAAAAAAAAAAAAAAAAAAAAACACATTACAAAAAAGGAATGTTTTTGATTGTTGTACCGTGTGTGTGTGGGGGGGGGTGCAGATTGCGGGGGTTGCTTTGGGGCAGATTGGGTTTGCTACAGTGGTTTATTGCTTCCTACAGTCTAATAACCTATGGGTGGTTTCTACAGTGGGGTTATCTATTGGGGGTTTACTATAAGGTTTTTTTGTGGGGGGCCCATCATATAAGAAATATAGACACCTCCTTATTGTGTACTTTTAGAACATATAAGGTTAAGTCCAAAGTCTAAGCTAGTTGATTTGTTGCAGAAAGTCATAGGCTGGACAATGCCTTATTAAAATATATGGAAGAGGCTTGGAGTGCTGAGTTAAGCCATAGCACCAATCATCAGTTCCTAACATCACTTATTTTCTGAATCAATGCAGATCTGCACACAGTGCTCTAAGATCCAAGTCCAATTATTTTATCTTCAAGTGGTCTATTTGTCATATTCATGGTTATATATGTGTTACCACTCTAATTTATTAAATAATTCTTTTCTTGCCGTTTTTATAAATTCTATGCAGGTGTTATACCAGAAAATGCTGCAGCCTCAAAGATGTATAAAACTCACAGTTCATTCTTTCTGCTGTAAAGTAATAAGCTCATCACTTGATCTTTTTAATCAGACTAAAAGTTTCTAGCCTCAATGTTGCCACCTTGGAAGCTCATATACTGGTATAAGTTAACTATTTTGCCCATATTACAATGTACAATATTTTCTTTATTGCGATTGAAAACTCTGTATTTGAAGGCAATTAAACGCTGCTAACAATAATATTCTCTTCTAAGTAAATCATTGTAAATAAATGTTTGTCCTTTTCTCCTTGAATTTCATGCCAATGGTCTAAGTGACATTGTCGGTAGTGCTTTTAATTGAAGTCCTTGATCTATTCCTCAACAGCACAAAAGGTAATGAAGTACCAATAGGAATGCTGAGAGGATGAGTAATTGCATGTGAGACACTAGACAGTGTGCAGCTAATGAGTTCTGTTTCTGAAAGATCATCTTAATTGGAAAGTGAACCCCTGAAGAGTTTATTTTGTCTTTGGTATGGTCCCACTTACTGCTGTGATGAAAGGGGGTGTTCCAAACAATAGAGTTGATAAACTCATAGACAAAACATATACACTCTATAAATAATTTCTCTTATATATTCGTTCTACTCAACCTGCCACGAGATGGAAAGTAAGGTGAATGTAAAAAAAACGTATCTCCATAGTAACCAGCTCCTATTGTAATTGACTTACATCTAGTTGGTGTATTATTCATTAGTTTGATCACAGTGACCTTGATAACTGCCAGCTGTTTTTTAGATTGATTTTGTGTTCTAAATTACACAATGTGAAGAAGTTCAATAGGTCCAATCTCTATTACACAAGACACATGAGATGTATGGTGTGTACTATTCTTTAATTTTAACATTAAAATGTATATGAGACAACCATAGTAGCCATATAATTGTAGGAAAATGTACAAAATATATATGGAGGGGGATGGGATATTTATCTCTTAGCATACAATAAATTATGCAGTTGAAAAGTTACAAAATACATAGTTAAAAAAAATTCAAATTTTTTTTTTTAACTTGTTTGTTTGCGGCTAAACGGGGTTCTCCTATTATTATTTTTTAAGCAGTTGAAAAGTTACAAAATACATAGTTAAAAAAAATTCAATTTTTTTTTTTAACTTGTTTGGTTGCGGCTAAACGGGGTTCTCCTATTATTATTTTTTAAGCTTTATTGTAAAGATATAAACTGAGATTTTCACTTAATAAAGTAGATTAGCTTAAACATTGAAGTTGCTTTTATGTGTCTTGGTTGATCCTCAAAGACAGCTGTCACATTACATTTTTGATTAGGCATTTGTATTTGAGGAGACTAATTTAAGGTCTCACCCTAACAGGGGTGACAACACACATCTCGATATTCACAGAAAACCAGAAAGCAAGGGATTATAGGAGTAATAATCCCTTGTATCCTGGTCTATTCTGTGATTTTATTTGTTGTTGTTACTTTAACTAGATTCTTTATGAACTTTTTGTAAATTCGTAACGAATCTGGTTTGTTACGGTTCGGTTCGCTCATCCCTACTTCTCACATCTCAAACATATGACATAAAATAGCAGAAATGAATGATACAATTAGGGATCATACATAATGTGAGTTTAAATGGAAATATAAGATAGTGACATGACATTGCTTCTTAAAGTGTCACTGTTGTTTAATTTATTTTGCAGAAATCAATAGTACAGGCAATTTTAAGAAACTTTGTTACTAGGTTTTTTAGCTAAAAAATGCATTTTTATCATGAAAAAGCAGTTTGAAGCTTTTCCTCTGTCTCCACATCACCAGGCTATCTCCTCTGAAGCCATCACTGACTTCTCTGACAGGCTTTCAAACAGCTCCCACTGTGGAATCCTTTGTTCTCTGCTCTCTGCTGGCGACTAATCAACATCCTCCTCCCCCCTCTCCTCTTTATAGGTTAGACAGAGCTCGACTGATGTAAAAGAGTTGAGATTTCCTGTTAATGAGCAGTGAATGAGAGAGAGGAGGGAGGGGGGGACCTAAGGAAAGTTTCTTGAATACAGATAATGGCATATTTGCCTAGTAAACCCAAATACAAAGTTTCTTAAAATTGCCTGTACTATTGATTTCTGCACAAAAAAAAAACTTTCCTGAACAGGAGAATTTATAGATACTTACCTGAAGTGGTATCGTTGTTCACCTGAGTTATAGTTAGACTTTGCAGTTTAACCCTGACCTTATAAGGTCATTTTTCTATCTCCTGTCATTTACTCTTTGTATATTATTTGTATATTATTGTTAAAAATATTGTTACAAACCTCATTTCTTTGATAGTTTCAGCTCATATTTTCATCTGTATGCGAGTCAGTCACTGTATTAAATACTACTGTATTATGAGGAAATTTATATTTTACGACTCTTGTCTTCAATAAAAAATTATATTACAAAATAATGATATCAGGTTAGAAGAAGATACAATTACAATATGCAAGTAGGTTGGACAATACTGGAAGTAAAATACCAAGACCATTGCACAAAAGATTTCAAACTTTTTTTTAATGTCTTAGAAAAACATGGTTAGGCTATGCTCACACTACGTAAAAGTACGGCCGTTGCACATAGTATATGCTCCGGCTCCCATGCAGACCCGTAAAGAACTGACATGTCAGTTTTCTGTGACCGCAATTCAGTGAATTACGGCCACAGAAAGACCTTTCAGTTCACACAATGAAGCGAGCGGCTCCGGCCGCAAGCTTCATTGTGTGCTATGAGAGTTCTCATGCGGGCGCGCGCTGATGTGCCCGCATCAGAACACTACAGCCGGAAAGATCATCTTGATGATCTTTGCAGAGACCGGCCGTTCCATGACCCGGCCAGGTAACGGAACGGCCCATCTCTCACGTAGTGTGAACATAGCCTTATTGAAAAATTTAAGGGTTATTACCACCTGCCAAATATTCAGTTCTGAACCACTGTGTAACTTCCTGGTGCAATGAAAGAGAGGAAGGGATGCAGTGCTGAGGTAAATCAGCTCGGCTTTGCTGTGTCTCCCACTGTTTCCATAGACAATTCTAGCCCTGAAGACATGTGTGACCTCAGAGGAAGAGGGAATAACGTATACTTACCACTGGTGTCCCAGCCCGGCCACCGCTCTCAAAGTGGGATTGAGTGGGCAAAGTGGGCAATGAGCTATCAACACTGATAGGACACAAAGGAACCATACTTTAAAAGAAATCAATTTGCTAATGCAAAGAATTAGCAAAATTGCTTTCTTTTGCATTCTCTATCAAAAAACAAAAGTTTAGGTGATGGGAATAATCCTTTAAGTATGTGATAAATAGATGTGAAATTAATTTGTACATGTTGGGATTCTTTTGATAAATGTGGCACTCACCACACATAGAACTGATACCCATGCATCAAACTTATGACATCTACCACAATGTTTCTTTTACTTTCCTGGATCGTTTTTATCTGAAAGTTGACTTACAATTAAAAAGAAAAAACTGAAGAAAAAATATTTACTGGAATAAACATAATTACTTTTATTATTAGCGTTATTACTTTACTATTATTATCATTCAGTTTTAGCAGAATCAACTGTCCAATTTACAGTATTTTCAAGAATAATCTATTAAGGATGTTTGACACAAAGTTCCTCCAAATAAAATATACGGTATTTTAAGGCTAAAAGTAATTTTTTTTTTAAACTCTTCAAAATACACAAGATTTGATTACACAAGAATCACTACAAAAGGTGTGATTATGATTATGTTTAAGAAGTGGGGAATAATAATAATATTAATAATAACAATAATAATAATATACAAAAATTGTGAAGTATCCCTATTAATCACTTGTATAAATCATGTTCCTTTGTGCAACAGTACTTGAGCTTTCAGGTATGTCAAGACCTAAAATTTCCCTTGCTTTTCAAAGGCACAAGGTACAACATCTGATTAAATATTTGAGCCAGTACAGAGCTAGCTGGAGAATGAAGTACTGCTGTTGCTGGGAGAGAAATCTTAAGAATCAATAAAGGTTCTTACAATTAAAGCAGGAGGTGAGCCAGTGGAGAAGCTATTTTTACTATATATATATATATATATATATATATATATATATATATATATATATATATATATATAAAACCCAATAAACCTTGAGACAATTGCAGTTTTTATATTGCCTACAAATCTGTTATTTTCCTTGTAAACTTTTAGGCTATGTTCACACTACGTAAAAGTATGGCCGTTGTTGCCATCGGCAACAATGGCCATACTTTATGTGCCTGTGAACACTGCCTCTACTTCAATGGGATCCCGGCCGGAGCGTATACACATGGTATACGCTCCGGCCGGGATCCAATGTGGACCCGCAAATAACTGACATGTCAGTTTTCTGCTTCCGCAATTCAGTGAATTGCTGCCGTAGAAAACCATGTCAGTTCACACAATGAAGCGAGCGGCTACCGCTGCAGTAAGTGCAATCTCGCAGCTGCGTCTCATTAACCCTTAAACGCCGCAATCTATAGCGATCGCAGCGTTTAAGGTAATCAGTGACAGATTAAGCATCCGTCACTGAGTGATCCGGATGCCAGCAACCATGCTGCGGGGGTCTCGATCACTTGTGCTGACAGGCAGGGTAAGCTTCTTACCTCCGTCCTGTCAGATCAGCGATCCATGTATAGAGTATGCTCTCAGGCAGGCTCTATGCATAGATCGCCAATAACACTGATCTATGCTATGCTATGGCATAGAATAGATCAGTACATGCAATCTAATGTTTGCATCTTTTACAGTGAAACCAAGTGTGAAAAAAAAGTGTAATAAAAAAGTTTTTAAAACTATTAAAAACCCCTTATAAACCCCCTTCCCAATAAAAGTTTAAAATACCCCCTTGCCCATTATAAAAATAAAAATATAAAAAAAATTAAATATATTACATTTTCCGATCTATTAAAATATAACATTATTGTTTCTTGGTGAACCGCGTTAACGGGGGGGGGGGGGGGGGGGGGGGGACAGGATTAATCATTTTATTAAATTATATATCAGAAAAAAATGAATAAAAAGGGATCAAAATTTTTCTGCTACACCTTAAATGCTATTAATAACTAACTAGAGATCATGGCGCAAAAAAATTACACCCCAACCAGCCCTGTAAGGGAAAAATAAAAGTGCTATGGCTCTTAGAAGGCGGGGAGGATTATCAAAGGGCTCTGTCTTGAAGGGGTTAAAAATAATATGTTGTCCTTAACCTCTTAAGGACATAGGACGTACCGGTACGTCCTATGTCCTCACTTGCACTTCAAAGCGGGGCCGCGCGGCGGCCCCGCTTTGAAGTGCCGCGATCCCGGGTGCCGCGTGTAGCCCGGGACCGCCGCTATTAGCGGGCACGGTCTGATCGCCGTGCCCGCTAATTAGCTAATCGGAGGCAGCTGTCAAAGTTGACAGCCGCCTCCGATTACCGGAGGCAACGTTTCCCTGGTGTCTAGTGGGGGAGATCGCTCCTCCGGGACCTTGTCCCGGAGGAGCGATCTCCGTTACTGATGCCGGCCGGGGACGCGTCCAAGATGGCGCCGTCCTCAGCTCGGCACTCGTTTGTTTTCGGCTGCAGCAGCCGAAAGTAAACGGGTGCCGATCTCATGGATCTCTGCAGCATATCTATGCTGCAGAGATCTCAATGAGAGATCCAAGTGTATATACTAGAAGTCCCCCAGGGGGGCTTCTAGTATATGTGTAAAAAAAAAAAAAAAAAAGTGTTGTTAATAGTAAAAATCCCCCTCCCCTAATAAAAGTCTGAATCACCCCCCTTTTCCCAGGTTTTAAATAAAAGTAAACAAATAAATAAATAATTAAACATGTTTGCTATCGCCGCGTGCGTAATCGCCCTAACTATTAATTAATCACATTCCTGATCTCGTACGGTAAACGGCGTCAGCGCAAAAAAATCCCAAAGTGCAAAATTGCGCATTTTTGGTCGCATCAAATCCAGAAAAAATTTAATAAAAAGCGATCAAAAAGACGTATATGGGCAATCAAGGTACCGATAGAAAGATCAAATCATGGCGCAAAAAATGACACCTCGCATAGCCCCATAGACCAAAGGATAAAAGCGCTATAAGCCTGGGAATGGAGCGATTTTAAGGAACGTATATTGGTTAACAACGGTTTGAATTTTTTACAGGCCATCAGATACAATATAAGTTATACATGTTATATATCGTTTTAATCGTAACGACTTGAGGAACATGCATAACAAGTCAGTTTTACCCCAGAGTGAATGGCGTAAAAACACATTTCCCCCAAATAAAAGAAATGCGTTTTTTTTTTTCAATTTCACCACACTTCGAATTTTTTTCTGGTTTCGCAGTATACTTTATGCAAAAATTCAGCCTGTAATTGCAAAGTACAATTAGTGACGCAAAAAATAAGGGGTCATATGGGTTTCTAGGTGGAAAAATGCAAGTGCTATGACCTTTTAAACACAAGGAGGAAAAACCGAAAACGTAAAAACGAAAATGGGCCATGTCCTTAAAGGGTTAAAGGGGTTGTCCAACGGGAAAAAAAATTCTTTCAAATCAACAGGTGTCAGAAAGCTATATAGATTTGTAATTTAGGTCTATTTAAAAATATCAAGTCTTCCCATACTTATTAGCTGCTGTATGTCCTGCAGGAAGTTTTATTTTATTTACATTCAGACACAGTGCTCTCTGCTGACATCTCTGGCCGAGACAGGAAGTTTACAGAGGTGTCAGCAGAGAGCACTGTTTCTGAATGTAAATAAAAGAACATTTCCTGCATGATATATAGTAGCTGATAAGTATGGGATGACTTGAGATTTTTAAAAAGAAGTAAATTACAAATCTATATAACTTTCTGATATCAGTTGATTTGAAAGAAGAAAAAAAATTCGCTGGACAACCCCTTTAATACCAAAAGTGGTGTCTATGTAAATGGATTAATTTTATTTAAAACCGCTAAACTATATTTGGCCCTGAAGACATAGAGTAGTCTCATTTGTCTCAACAGTAAATGTACAGACATGTGCAGACGACAAACCTTAAAGTGTCACTGTTGTTATAACTTTCAAAATCTAGATCAACAGTAGATGTGAAATGAAGCAAGTTTGCAATATACGTTCATTATTTTTTTTGTTGTTATCATGCTATAAAACAAAGCTGAACTTACCAGGAATCCAGGTCCAGGCTGCTGAAGGCAGATTTTCTGACTTGTGCTGCCTGAAAAAAACAGACAAAGCACAGGAATTCCGGCCAGTACAGAAGGTCACGGCTCAATGTGTCCATCAATCACATGACTGCCTTCTCTCTGTGAGCGCTCAGATGACCTGGTATACACAGGACTTCCTGTTTTCTGACTGTTTCCTTTTTTTTTTTTAAAGAAAAAAAAAACTGTCAGAAAACAGGAAGTGCCATGTTTTTCATGATAAAATAATTATAATAATAATAAAAATAATAATAATAATAATAATAATAATAAAAAAAAAATGTAAATTGCAAATTTGCTTGATATTACATCTACTGTTGATTTAGATTTTGAAAGTTATAATGACTGTAACACTTTAACCCTTTACACACCATGATGCTGCACACTTTAAATTGACATTTAACACATGCCATGCCATTGAAAAAGTCAAGTTGTGTGTCATGGTATGTAATGCATTGAACGTCAAGTGTTAATAGTATTTCTTTAAGTAAGAAATTAAAGAAACATGAATATCACATAAGAAAAAAGTAATAGACTGTGATAAATCTAATGGACTTTTAAAATGTAATACTAAATGATAGCTGTCAGTAACCCCTTGCCTAAATACCCTGCAATTAAGTTTAGCTTGCACGGATTGTGATGTAATAGAAGGTTCATATATTTAACCAGTATAATTTCATTGATGAACTGTATTAGTATGGTCTCTTTCACATATTACCTCCTGTGTTTCTCAAGAGATTGATTCAGGCAAAATTGTAAGTGAATAATAAAGAGGATTGATTTTAAAAGAAGAGGAAACTCAATCAAAGCTTAGTAATTATCTTGTCTATAGATTTTAATTACAAGTATTTTTGGTTTCTTTCAAACTTATCGGATGCCTAAAAAGTTCAGCAGAACTATAGTCATAGAACATTGGTCTCATTGGTGTAGAGAAAATATCCATCTTGTGTTTAATCAACCAATTAGTGAGGTGGCTTAACTTGTCCAGCTTCCATAGAATCTAAAAAAGATTTCAGCTAAATAATTGTAGTTCCTTTAAAAGGAAATGTTACCTTCAGATGTAGCCAGGGTTAACATGATCCCTGACACAACAATTGTGTCAGGGAGCTGTGTTAAGTCAATTAGAGTGTCGAGTTAAATGCGTCATTGTGATCAAGTTAACACAGGCTACATCTGTACATTATTCTGTTTTTATTAAAAAAAAAAACCTTTAAAAGATAAGTTATTCTCTAAATATGGCAGGCATGGTGGTATAAGAAAGTGTGCCCTTCACTTAATTTTGAAGCATACCTGTCACTAAGTCTGCTGCTTCGATCAGCAGTGAATTTCTCTCTGTGTCGGAAGGTTTGGGTATCCATGGATATGAACACGCTGTGATAGTAATGCATGCAACCCCATTACTGTTCTAGTAGTGATTACGTGCATCACCTTCACATTGTGTTCATATTCATGGATACCTGAACTTTCCGTCAATGGGGTCAGTGGACTTTGTGACAGGTATGCTTTAAAGGTTTACTATTGCTTCATTTCATCGGTGGGCAGTGTCAGCTAGGTGTGGCTCCATGGCAGTTGGGCCCCATCTCCCTGAGGAGAGGGGGCCCAACTGCTGTGAAGCCCAGCCTAGATGGAGCTCTTACTCATTAGTGTTTTAACTTTTATTTTGCTGGTTTTTTTTCTTTTATTTTGATGTTATTGGTCTTTATAAAGTTTTTAACTATATTCTTCAGTATTTTTACTAGGAATGAGCAAATCATTTACAATTTTGGTTCTCGACATTCACGAATGAAACTTAGTAAATCTATACATATCTGTCCACACTCCTCCGGTGTATTCCTCCGTGTCTTCATCCGCCACTAGCCTGCTCAGGCAATCACTGACTGAGGGACAGAGCCACGCCTAGTGATTGGCTGAGCGGGCTTTCACTCTCGATTTACAAGAAATTAAGCCTGCTCAGCAAATCACTGGCCACAGTGCTGTCCCTTCTCAGTCAGTCAGTGATTGGCTGTCACTCTCTGCTCAGCCAATTACTGAGTAACTGGGAACAGACAGTGCCGCAGCCAGTGATTGGGTGGGTGGGCTGTCACTCTTGTTTTGAAAGTGACAGCCTGCTCACGAAATTACTGGCCGCACTGCTGTCCTTCAGTCAGTGATTGCCTAGGCTAGCTGGAGGCAGCTGAAAACACAGAAGAGGAAACTGGGGAGCGCGGACAGGTGAATTAACTTTTTTTTTAACAAATTCGTTCAGCTAGATTCGATCACATTCAAGTAACATATGATTAGAGATGAGCGAACCGGTTCGTCCAGTATGGGATCTGGTTCGGATTTTCCCTAAAATCCAAGTCCGATCGGATTCGGATTTTTGGAAACCCGCTCCAATTTTTTTTTCTTGCTTTCTAAAATGGCAACCGCCATTCTAGAAAGCGGGAAGTGTTCCGGGCAGGAAAAGCGCTTTCCCATGATGCCCGGAACACACCCAATCAGCAGGGATCTTGTACTAGCCCACCCCCTGTGTGACGTCGGTATTGCTTTAAAAAGAGCGGTCACATGACTGCACCACGCAGTGTGTAGAGGGAGAGAGAGAGAAGAAGCAAGCTGCTGTTGTTGTGGTGTACTACAGACTATTGAGAAGATATTGTGGGAAAGGAAAGTGAAGATTAGGAAAGCAGAGAGGAGAAACATCTAGTGATTGAGAGAGAAATATAGAGAGGGCGAAAGATAGATAGATTAGGCATTGGAAAAGGGTGCACGGAACCGAAACTTGCAGTACAGATATACAAGTCCTATACTTCTGATAGTGTGTATATCACATCTGTCTTATCCTGAGAGACAAAAATACCTGGTTCAGGTGTATAGCATTGTATCTTAAAAAAGTGCTATATGTATATATATATATATATATATATATATATATATATATATATATATATATATAGAGAGAGAGAGAGAGAGAGAGAGAGAGAGAGCAATTTTTTAAGATACAATTCTATATGTATATATATATACCCAATTTCTATACTTGGACCCGTCAACCGAGAATCCGTCTGCCAGCAGGCCCGCCACAACTAAAAAGCAGACAGGCAGAAGTAGTCAACTAACAAGTCAGAAGCGTAGCCGGGACAAGAAGATGACCACTGGGGAAACCTCCTCCACTGCAGGTCCTAGTATCGGCAGCTCCCGACCATCCTTGCAGCCTATCGGTACTAGACTCTACACCTCGCCTGTGTGGCAGTTTTTAAAAAAGTTCCCGGAGGATACCTATGTGGTCATCTGTCACCTGTGCGACAGGCGCTTTAAAAAAGTTGCCATCCTGGAACCAGCGTCATGGCTGCCCATATGAAGCACCACCACCTTTCCGCCTGGAAGAAATGGGGTGATAGTGGGTCACAGCAGGCCCAGGCAGAGCCGTGGTCAACAGCAGCAGGAAGCAGCAGTAGTCAGGGGGGCCTTTCACAGAGTCAGACCTCCTCTGTTAAAGGGAGCGTGGCTTCACTCCCTTCTTCGGCTGGTGGCCCCGGTGTTGCTAGCAGTAGGCAGCCTGTCATCATGGAGTCCCTATACCAGAGGAAGACATATGGACCCAGCAATCCTGCAGCAGTCAAGCTGAACGCCCACCTGGCCAAGTTGCTGGTGCTCCAGGCTCTGCCGTTTAAAGTTGTTTACTCTGCACCTTTCTGTGAACCAGCAACTTGGCCAGGTGGGCGTTCAGCTTGACTGCTGCAGGATTGCTGGGTCCATATGTCTTCCTCTGGTATAGGGACTCCATGATGACAGGCTGCGCATATGGAGCACATCACCCCACTGCCTGGAAGAACCAGGACCCCCAGGGCACATGCCAGTCTCCATCCCAGTAAAGTCCCCAATAAAATAATCACCCACCATAAGTAATCTTAATTTATTTTTTACATACCATGTATTTTTACCCCATATGCCAGAAGTAAACAGGCTAATCCAGTAGCAAATGCCCATAATCAATTCAGATACATATGAAAGAAAAAAACCTTTACATTTATTGCCCATGCAAGAACATTTCCAACATAGCATATATTATCCACACCAGCTTAATGCCTCGCCAAAGTACAATTTGCAACCCATACCCCAAGTACAAATTCCCATGATTATGGTTCACAAGGAGGACATTCACAATCTTGTTAATCATATGTAGAAATGAGCGAACTTTTAAAAAGTTCGGTCCGACCGGACTTTCGGATTTTTTCGGATTTCATAGTTTAAAGCATTTTTGTGATACGGGGGTAGGGTATTTGGTTGAATTTAGGGCTCTACATGTCAGTAACATCATTATCTTTTCGATATCTCAAAGTCAATTTTTTTTTTCTAAACTTCACCATTCACCATTACAGGGTCTATTCAGGAAACTCACCATTACAGGGTCTATGCAGGAAATTCACCATTACAGGGTCAATGCAGGAAAAAGTGCACAAATGCAGTGAAGGAGCAGGGTGGTGTCATCACCCTTCCCTGGCCAAGTTGCTGGGTGTCCGCCGGCCATATTGAATTTACCCAGTGAGCAGTAATGGACATATACTGCCCTTGCCCGTAATTACTGCTGCAGATATCTGTGGTTAAATGTACATGTCTGCTCACTGAATGGCTCAGCGAGTCAGCAACCTTTTCACAAACTATACATGGCCGGGATAGCTGTGTTAGAAAAGTAGTGTCGACTTGGCACCTTCCACCGTGGCTCCATATGCTGAAGCATAGAAGTGATGCCTGGGTTCGGACCCAAACCCCAACCCACTTTATGGTCACAGATGTTACATATGGTAGATTGGTGTGGGATTGATAAATTGTCCCCCCAAAATGTACGCCGGATGTGGGATTGATAAATTGTCTGTCAGGATCAGCAGACGTGAGCCCACTCTGTCACGTGCCGTCTATCCCTAAGGGCATTGTCTAAGCGTATTCTCACAAGATACCCCTGAGAGTGGAGCTAGACTTTCCCAGAGGATATGCCAGGTCGCTATCTCCTGAGAGACAAAGCACGTGACAGCTGGTCCAGGCAGACCAGATGGCAAAGGTGGGACAACCCGTGTTGCCCACTGACAGCACAAATAGTAATGCACACAGGACGCACCAGATGAAAGTAATGGATGCAGGTGATGGATGCTGAGGACGAAGACACAGGTGCAGTTCACACAAGCCGGATAACCAGATACAGGAACGGTAGCAGGAGCAAACACGTCTTGGGTCAGGTTCACACACAGGATGCAGGTATGCTGGAAGCAACTGGGAGTGCAGGATCAAACAACAGGAACACCAGGGATTGAGGACACCACAGTGGCAATAAAGGAATAGGACAGGAACACAGGAACCAGGGCAGGAATTTCAGGAACACAGGAATGCTTTTGCAGAGCAAATGCACGAACACCTTAGCAAGGTCAAAGGACTTTGACACTCAGGTAGAGCACATGTGCAGGAAGCTTCCTTAAATGGCTAAGCCACAGGTGCAGGGTAACTAATGCACAGAGCAGTGCGCACGCGCCCCCTCTAGTGGATAGAATTATACTACATGCAGAGGAACATGCAGCTTGACCCGAAGACTTGAAGGACTAATGGCGGTGAATGAACACATGGTGGCTGAAATGCCCAGCCCCCGTTATATTGTCCCCCAATGTGTTTAGCTTAAATTTAAGCTTAAAGCTTACTGCTTACCATGGTGCAACCATTCAATGTGACTTACTTGTAATAGGCAGATATATAACTTAGTCATATACAGTATACAATTCTGTAAGCAAAACTTTCTCTTCTAATTCATAATTCTCTCTTGTACAAGTCTTGGAAGAATTTTAGAAATATATCAATCATAAGTTTTATAATATCTTAAAGATGAAACAATTTGAATGACAAGCTCAATAAATGCTTCTATATTGCCAGTGATTTTAGCAAATGAAACTGCCATACGCTGCATTGCTCAGACACACATTAGTCAGCCTAGCATGACTGTCAGAAATGTAGAGAAAACCAATGACTGTGATGTTTCTGTGTATTTTTAATCAGAAATCCTTGTATAAATGCAGCATTATATAAACATCGAAAGCAAATGGGGACTACTTTGTCTGGTAATCCTAGAGTTACAAACTAATACACAAAGAATGAAAGAAAATGAAGATTTTGCATAACAGTAGAACTGTAGGAGCAGTTTAAAAAATTTCCACACCCAAGAAAGCTTAAGTAGCTGGATTATAAATCACTATGTATGACACTGGCCGTTCTGTGACATGGCCCTGTCACAGAACAGCCTGTGTCAGTGAAGTTCATCCCGGCCGGGACTACAGGATGAACTTCATTTCTTTTTTATTGGGAATGCGGGCACATTCCTGTGTGCCCGCATTCCAATTAGCCATAGCCGACAATGTAAAGTGCGTCCGGAGCCGAACTTTATATTGTGTGCTCTTTCAGTCTTCAATGAATAGCGGTACACAAAATTGATATGCCAGTTTTTGGTGCGGCTGCAAGGAAACCCGGCCGGAGTGTATACACTCCGGTTGGGATTCCATAGAAGTAAATGCAATGTATTTATTTAATTAATAACGGCCGGTGTTGCAATCTGCAACAACAGCCATTATTTGAATTAATATGTTGTGTGAATGCTGGATCTCAATGCTGAGGGAATGCCTGGATGGACAATGCCATGGTAAGTATATATTTTTTTCCTTACTGCAGGAAACAGCACAAGATCCAGTTTTTGATTCAGAGAGAACCTTTCAGCAAGTAAGACCTTAAAAGGATTCCCTCTGGACCCAAAATGCATTGTTCTTGTGCTATTATCGGCAATAATGAAGAAAAATATACTTTCCATGATCTTGTCCATCTAGGGGTGGCACCAGTGTTGAGGTCCATTTTCCAATTTCACTTGACTAATAGAGTTACATCTTGAAGTGGAATTTTCTTCCCAGTCTGACACAGTGTTATCTGTTGCCACCTCTGTTCATGTCAGAAACTGTCCAAAGCTTAAGTGTTTTTCTATGGGGATTTGCTACCCAACGCGGATGACACAGGCGCAGCTGATCGTAAACCAAGAGGGGGTTAATATTCGAACTGCGTAACTGTATGACTCCATGTCCAAGAAACGGCCCTTCCATCCACATGAAGCATAATATAAATGTGTTAGAAATAGACAAAGTAGTCATCCTGAGAGTCAGAGTTGTAAACCTAGGTCACGTATTTTCAAATACACAGCAATGGCCTTGGTCATGTATTTGAAGTTTCTCATTAATGTATTTTGAATTTATTTGCATGGAAGTGCAGGCTAATGTGAACTATTCTGCTTAAACTACTAATTGTGTAGTAGATGGGCTACAAGCTATGCAATTAAGTGTAAAAGCCATCTTTTTAGTTAAACTACTAGGAGAGATGACATGTTGTGTGGTCACGCCTATGTCTGGACCAACAGTTGACATGACTGCGCTTCTTGACAGGAAAATTGCATTAATAATGCATAAGTATTCCAGGAAAGAACAGAACAATGTAATCTATAATTAAAAATGTTAATAACTGCAAAAATATACTTAATGCACTCAGTTTGCAGACAGACATTAGAAAGTGAATTTTGAGGTCACAAAGCAAATAATTCAAAAAAGGATGTGTGACTCTTCTGAAAACCCCCGTTGCTTTGAATTTCATTATGTGAATAATGTTTGTGATTTAGACTAGGTTTACAAAATGGTTACTTTATGAATGAAATATGACACAGCTAAAGTAAAGATGAAGGCTAATAAAGCACCCTATTGATTAGTTGTAACCATCTTGTGATTGCATTGAGGCTGGCTTCACATGTCACAGGAAAAACATGGAAAAGAAAAAATGTAGCCAAAAATACCGACTCCTTTCAGCCACATCATGTGATCTCAGCCTTATTATCAATTTAGAGATAAATCTTGGGCATAACTATTTTCTTTTGTTAACTTATTAATATAACACGGTGTTTGACAGAGGCAATAGCAAAACACACAACATACATATCAAAATGTCAGCATGACTGATACCATATTTTCTCAGTTTAAATGTAATACTTGCAAATTTTAAGATATTCAGTTAATTTGTAAATCACGTATAAGAGAAGAAGATGCAATGTCAACCACATTCAATCCCATTATGCCATAATGAGATGGGAGATGGGGTTTAAGACTGTGACAATGTTTAACTGTTATTGTTTGCTGTATTTCACTTTATTGGTATGTGTTTTATAAAAACTAAAGAAAGTTAAAAAAAACAACAACCGAGGATGAATGGAACACAACACGTCTGAGAAAAACAATTCTTTTATTTGCAAAATTAGAGTGGACAGACTTCTAAGTGCCAGATTTATCAATGTAGTGTGTTTAAAAAAAATCGCTTGCATACAAAGACTGTCTACTCTCAGTACTCTTAACAGTACAATAGATAAAGTACTCAAATAATAACCACCAGTATCTTATACTTGTGGGGAGGTACTGTCTTGATCTGGCAATGAGCTACCTAGTTGTGAAGAGTGTTGTTGCTGTTATGGCTGTGGTGCTGATCTATACACCACTAGACCCAAAGGGACTTTTATATAAGGGCAGCAGTAAGCAAACATTTTTAAACTGCGGGAGTACCCCTTTAAACTTGTAAAATCTTTGAAGTGTTATTCCATGTTCTTCACACCCACTTCACAACAACTAAATAATAGAATCACCATATGATCAAATATTGATCCAAAACAATGAAAAGTAAATTCAGTCTAGTTTCAATCAACAAGCGACTCAAATCTTCTCTCATTGTATTCATTCACCCTCCCCTCTACCTGGGTCCAGATTATATAAAGAATTCTTCTAACCATAACTCAACTCTGCACACTTACCAGTCGTAGTGTGGCTATGTTCACACAACGTCAAAAATAAAGAAGGCACCCGATTTTGATATATAAAAAAAAGGCAGCGATTCAACTGTCCGTTATTCATTGCATTGTGTGCATTGGATGCCTGTCTTCCTATTGAAGTCAATAGAAAGACGGAAGTCCAATGAACACAATGCACTGAATAACGGACGTTTTTACCGTGAACGTCAAAATAATGGATATGATCATTATTTTCGGATGTCTTTTGCAAACAGCAGACGTTTTTTATTAATTATTCACACACAGTTTTCTTTTGTCACTGTTTTTTTCCGTTTTTACTATTAAATTAAATGGACTTTTCAATTAAGACACACCCAAAGTCCAAATAGTAATTCCAAACAAAAATAATGTGCAAACACCAGTCAATGCACGAAGGGGAGGCCAGACAGCTTTTTAAACATCATTTTAAAAGGGGCTGAAAACGTTGCGTGAACATAGCCTAATAGTGTCTTCTTTGTGCCTCCAAAAAGTATGTATACTTTACTCCCCCGAGAAAATAAACTTGTATCTACAAAATAATAATGCCCCTTTTGTCCATCACAAAATACAGTAATAATACTCATTGTAGTCTGTAGAAATAGGCTGTGGGGATATAGTGCACAGCCACAAACTTCTCCTAGCTGCTGATTCTAAGGAGGTAGGTGTGAAAGGAAGGCTAGTCTACTGGTTGCAACAGTGTGATAGTGCATAGACACTAGCTAGTGCTAGGTACTAGTTTCAGCACTGAGAAACTCCTGCCTAAAAATCCATATTTCCCCTGACAACAAGTTATCGGATTTTGCTGCAGTGAAAGTCTAAATTAGTTCTATTGATAAGCTGCTACTAAAGTACACAATTATATCCTATTCACATTTCACTAGAATTTTATATAAATTGTAACTTAACAATATACATCAATATATTTTTTAAATTATATTCACAATCTGAAATGCTAGTTTGCTACTTCTACACCATAAAAATGTTTTCCAAGACCATTTTATTTCAATGTTTTTATAGATCATCGTTAGGTTGCCTTTATTTGCAGGCCTACACTGTTTCTACATCAGCAAGAGAAAAAAAAAAGTCCCAGACAGCTCATTTTATGAAAGCACACTACATGTTTAATAAGCTATAGGCTGAAACAACAAAATCAATAGTTTATACAGGAAGTTCTGGACACAGAATTGCTTAAGGCCTTTTTTAAGTTGATAAAGTTTAGAAGCAAAAAGGCTGTATTCTACATTGACTCTGGTAATCACAAACTCTGTGCATGTTAATAGAAAAATTAAACCTATGTTTTCCCTGAAAAATAAAACAAAAAAACAACAAAACATTAAGGTGTACTGCCGACATACCGGTGATGTCTTTTCACTCTGAAGACAGTCAATAAGATATTACTCTCTAATAAATAAATAGATGTAAAGTTAATCAGGCCCAATCATTCTGCATCTGCGATAAAAAGGTTCTGCTATGGAAAAAGGTTCTGCTATGGAAAATGCACTTATTTTTACTTGGAGTAACCGTATCTATTTTCAGTTAGTGGACAATTAGATTAAGGACATCTCTGCCAGATAACAAGTGTAAAATCTTAGAAATTACTTCTCCAGATTACAGAAAGTACAGAAGTAATATCTTAAGTTAAAAGCTAAAGTAAATCCAAGGACTTAACTGAAAGAAAGTGTGCACATATTTGTGATAAGCCGCCTGTCCACTGGGCAAAATATACAAACTTGTAAAAGTACATTTTTGGTACATTTAAGACACCATGTATAGTTTTATTTTTAGTCTTTTGAGATATTTATCAGAAAATTTTAATCATATTTTTGGTTGAAACTATATGCTCATCACTTGTTCCATTTTGTATTATGTGTAATGTATTGTAAGGCAAGTCTGCAATGTATAACAGTGGGCTGAAAGCTTCTGGCAGGAAGCTTACTATACATTAAATAAAGTTCTATTCAGGAGATTTGGAAGAAAAGCTTAGTCTATAAGATACTATTATATATATATATATATATATATATATATATATATATATATATATATATATATATATATATAAAGAATAGTGATGAGCAGGTACTAAAATGCTTGGGTGCTCGATACTCGAGACAAATTTTTCCCGATGTTTGGGTGCTTGTTTTGAGTAACAAACCCCATTGAATTCAATGGGAGACTCGAGCATTTTTGAGGGGACCCAAGCTCGGCCCAGGGAAGGTTGTCGGAGAACCTGTCAACCTCAGAAAATGATGGAAACACAAAGGAAATGGACAGGAAACAGCAGGGGCCGTATACATGGATGCCTCTGAGGCTGCCTAATCACACCATTATGCCAAATTCTGGGCAACAGCCTGGTGGTCAACCTCAAGACAATAACAATAACAATACAGTCTTCTTAAGAGGCCCCGGAATTGGAAAAAATACACTTTTAATCCTTTAAAGAGTATCTAAGAGAGGGCAAGTGCGGTAGCCTGTGTATTAAAAAGACCTGGTCAATTCTTCCTTCAAAAAGGCTACAACATCCAAGGAAGGTAGAAGGTGCTGCTCAGCAGTTTGAGCACCGCCTTTGGCGTTTACCCACTGCAGTGCTGCTGCGCCTACAGCTACCGACTGAAGGCAACATGCTCAAAATTTTAGCCTGACACAGCATGGGAGTGAAAACATAGGGAACCATTAAGAGGTAGCATATGAACCAAAAGGAAGCAACCCTGCAGACTGGCTGCAGATGACAAAAGATACTGGTCACACTAGTTTCTGGAAGTTGTTGTATAGTCTGTGCGTAAGTGGTGCTTCAGGCTAGGTTCACACTATGTATCTGTGCGGCTGTATTGCGGGCGGTAAATCATCGGCCGGATTTTCCGTTTCATGCGTACGCTGGAAAGTATACGATATACGGTTGCACAGTGCACACTATGTATGAGCCTACGGCCCGATCGTAAACGGACCCGTAAAAAATGAACAAGACCATTGTTTGCGGCTGGAACTGTGCAAATTCACGGCCGTGGATTGACAGGCGGTCCGTATGGAGTACTTAAAAAATAGCCGGCAATATTGCTGAATGCCGATGCCTCTAATAATTAATATATTAAATTAATAAAACACATTTTCTTTGTAATGAAGTCCCTTTCGTTGTTCAATAATTTAATTCTAACGAATCCATCATTGTGCAATTAAATATACTGTTAAAATAAATATATATATATATATATATATATATATATATATTAATAAATGTATATTTATATATATATATATTTATTTTTTGACAGTATATTTAATTGTACAATGATGGATTCGTTAGAATTAAATTATTGAACAACGAAACTAATTTTATTACAACGAAAATGTGTTTTATTAATTAAATATTAGTACAGGAAGCTCCATTTAACCGTTAATTCATATTCCCGGTAATAGAGCATTCTGTACTAATCATTACTTTACTTTAATGAAAACATCAAATGTTTCTTCTACTTATGTTATCACAATAGCATAAAAATAGGGGGGACCCTATGCGTTTTTTTTTTATTATTTATTTATTTAAAAAAAAAACACATAGGGTCCCCCCTATTTTTATAACCAGCCGGGTTAAAAACCAAGCGACAGCAGCCTGGTAACACCAGGGTGGGAAGAGCCATTGGTTTAGGCCCTCCCCAGCCTAAATCTTACCAGCCTGCTGCCGCCCCAGTCCAGGAGCGCCAATTTTGACGCTCCAGGACCAATGGCACCCGGCTCTTCCCAGTACCCCTGGTGGAATTGGGTACTAGGGTAATAATGGGGGGTTAGTGTTAGCCATTTTATACCGGCTAACACTAGTCCCCAACTTAGTAATGGATTCCGTCTATTAGACGGCTTCCACTACTAAGTCTATAAAGTAAAGAAATAAAGACAACACACAAGTGAAAAATTTTTTTTATTCAAATAAAAACACCCCCACACCCCTCATTGACCATTTTATTAAAAAAACACCAAACAACCGCTGGTCATCGACGTAGTCCACCGAATCCGACGTAATCCACAGGATACCGATATCTGAAAAACAAAAAGGGAGAAACACACAAAAACCCCACAAACAGGAGCACAACACCCATCATTGTGAGCGGTGTTGTGCTCCTTACAGTATGCAGCATCTTTACAGATCGCTGCTTACAGTCTGGCCCCCAAGGGGTTAAGGGAGGATGTATTGCATCCCCCTTAACCCCTTGGGGGCCAGACTGATGTCAGACTGCACCCATCCCAGCAAGGAAGGGGTTAAGTGACCCCCCTTCCTTACTGGGATGGGTGCAGTGCTGGGGAGGGGGTGGGGAGAGTTTTATACTCACCCCGATGTTGCCTCTTCGCTGGTCCGCAGCACAATGAAGTCACTGTGCTGCGGACCCGCTAATTATATGTGCGCTCAGCCGATCAGCCAATCAGCTGAGCGCACATATAATTCTAAATGTTTCTTCTAATAATGCTATTGTGATAAACATAATTAGAAGAAACATTTGATGTTTTCATTAAAGTAAAGTGATGATTAGTACAGAATGCTCTATTACAGGGAATATGAATTAACGGCTTAATGGAGCTTCCTGTACTAATTAATATTTAATTAATAAAACACATTTTCGTTGTAATAAAATCAGTTTTGTTGTTCAATAATTTAATTTAAACGAATCCATCATTGTGCAGTTAAATATACTGTAAAAAAATAAATATATATATAAATATACATTTATTTATATATATATTTATTTTAACAGTATATTTAATTGCAAAATGATGGATTTGTTTAAATTTAATTATTGAACAACGAAAGGGACTTTATTACAATGAAAATGTGTTTTATTAATTAAATATATTAACCATGAGAGGCATCGGCATTACTGCAGAGGATCGCAAACCCCGGTAATAGCGATTCATGTAAACTGTTTCCCTGCTTTTCCAGATGCATTCCAGAGGTTTTTGCATCACTTTCTAAAGATTTTATTTGTTATTTTTAGTTGAACCAGATTTCCAAGTAAATGACCGTATGTTTTCAGCCGCATGTCTATTTTTTCCCACGGCTGTAGTTTCAGCCGCACATTTCCAGCCGCATAAAAAATACAGCCGCACACATACATAGTATGAACATAGCCTTATGGTGTAAAGCACCACTTACACAGGACAATGAGCAATGAGGTTCTATGTAGCTGTACTACAAATCACAGCGATACAATGTACAATAGCAGCAGAACCCGCCACAAAAAAAATTAATAGTACTGTGGACTTCTTTGGGGTCTGTATGCAACACATGCTGTCCCCTTTCTGCGAGCAGTCGATCCCCACAGTGTGCAGCTAAGATCGTGGTAGCTGCACTGCAAGTCCCAGCCAGCAGTCAGGAGTACTCTAAAAAAAATAAAGATTTTAAGCCCTTGCAAGGGCTGTTGGTTTCTCTCTCTAGTATGCCTGCTGCAGACATGTCACTGAAGAAGTGTTCGAGGGGGTGTACATCTCTCCTAGGTTGATACGCACGGTGAGATGGTAAGTCCAGGATGGATCTGTTACTCAGCAGTGCTATGTTGTTGAGTTGTTATTTATTTTTACCGGGCCTGGATTTACATGGAATGGCAGGTAGGTTTTGGTAGAGGGACTTGCCATTCCCTCCCCCCCCCCCCGATCCAGTTCGGATTTTGTCATCAGGTGAGCTCTAATCAGCCTGAGAAGGTAAAAGCTCTAAAGAGGTGCAGAAGGTGGTTCTCAGCCAGGAGTGATCAGCCTGAGTGTTTGGTGTGAGCTGTGAATACAGCCGCTGCTGGAGCTTACGTTTACCCTGCGATATCCAGGTGAAAGACGCACTGTTATCTAATGTCAGATAGGTGAAGAAACCGGTAAGCGCCCAGACGGGCAAGACCTTTTTGTTTGTTTTGTTGTTAAAAGCACGGTGTTGCTGTATTTCTGTTTGCTGGACTGTTTATGCTGCAAATAAATGCAAGCTGTTCTTTTATAAAGCCAAGTCTGCTGTGAACTGTGTCCAAACACACCATCCCCCGGGAAGATCCCTACACTGCCTACAGGAACGCTAATTCCCTCCCTAACCCTCTCCCTAACAATCAGCAGCTCTGTCCCTAATTGTTTTCAGCATGCACGTAAGGCGAGCACCGCTGGCCCAGATTTTTATATGCCCGGGTCACCTGATCTGGCCAACCAATCACTGCTATCGACATGTATGGGTCCCACGTCATTGCACGATGTACCAAAGATTCTCCTGCATATGGATTGGCTGAGAAATTGCGCCCAAACTTACAGTAAAAGGATAATGCCATTTTCTCGAGTTTAGCGAGAAGCTTGTCCGAGCAACGAGCACCTTCGAGTATTTTAATACTCAAACGAGTACCAAGCTCGGACGAGCATGCTCGCTCATCACTCATAAAGATTTAATCAGCGCAGAATTTTCAATTTCTCTCATCTCCCCCCAGGCTAATCTCTATGCCTGTCAGGATGGTATCTTTGCAGAGCGTTATGCGTCCCTCTGCTCGTGCTGTGCGGCCGAGAAGGCGCTGATATTCTCTTATTTTGTTCTGTGTTTTGTTTTGCTGTGTCTGAACACTGGTTTATTTGCTCTTTGGTAGACACGCCCGACTTCACCTGCTGAGTTCTGTCTGGCCATGTCATGGTTAATGTGTGTTTTGGTTCTGCTGTTACTGACAGGTCTTCCTGCCAGTGGATCTGTCTTGTTCTCAGGTGTCTGTGCTTGGAGATCAGGGGGATGGTCCAATTACATTCTGGATCAGAACCCTGGCCTCCTATATAACTAACCCAGTCTGTGCACTTATTGCTGGTTATTGACTTAGTCTCTGCCCCCTTGTATCTTCTGTGTATTTGCTATCTCTGATTTTTGCCTTATTCCTTGACCTCCCTTGCTTGCCGCCTGCCCTTGACCATTTTGCCTGGACTTTAACTACGTTTATTGGACTGTGATTTTGTACTTTTGCTTCCCGATTGTTGTGATCCGGACTGTTTACTATTCTTCATTGTGTTTGTCTGTCTGTCTGTCTTGTATTTGTGTTCCACCTAGCCAGTGCAGGGACCGTCACCAAGTTGCTCGCCGCCATCTTAGGGCGGATTGTGGCAAGTAGGTAGAGACAGTGGGCGGGGCTGAGCTTAGGGCTCACTGTCTTGTCTTGTCCTGCTGTCCGGTTCCTAACAATCCCACTTTAGACCACAGTAGTACAGTAGACTACCCCACTTAAGTCTACAATACAGGCACACTGTAGAGAGAGTTATGTGATGTACACATGTCCTCTTCATAGAAAATGCCCCCCACACTACACCCACATCTGGTCTGGTGAATACTACAGCCCTGAAGCCTGGTCCAGCCTCAATGCAAAAAATTAGGGGTGGCAGAGAGAGTATGTAACAGCTAGCTTTCTGCTACTTTGTTGGTTTCAGTTTGGGAGCTCATCAATGCCCTTTTGCCTGTGGTTGGGAAAGTTGTTGGGAAGCCAAAAACTGCCAAATCCCATTAGAATCTTAATTAGCATCCCATCTTTATCAGCCACTAACATCCTGTAGGTTGCCAGGGGGCCCTCGATAGGTGAATCTATGGGACACTTATGATGTATCCTGTGCACTCACTTCTCCCCTTTGCCTCGAAACTTCCTAAGCAACATGTCTACCTTGAACTATCCTCTCACTTCTCATCAAACTTGTTCTTCAACCTCCTGCAATCTGTCTTCCATCCCCAACCCTCCACAGAAACTGCCCTCACGAACGTGGACAATGACATCTGTTAGTATCACTAGCTTGGCTCTCTCTTGCATCTCCTTTTAGCTCTCCAAGTGCACTTTTAGTGTGTCTCTCTCTCTCACACCACCTCCTCTTCTCACTCTCTCACTGTTGGTGTCCACCATGGATCTGTTGTAGGGTCTCTTCTCTTCCCCTTTGATACTTTTGGCTTGGGACACATAAAATATCATGGTTTCAAGTACCACACCTCTATGCGGATGACACTAAAATCTACCTCTATGGTCCAGATGTCAACCATCCAGGATTCCAGAGTGTCTGTTGGTCTTTTCCTTCTCCCTCTTCCTCTGACACTTACCACCTCCTGCCATCTTCACCTTAAAAACATTTTCCAAATCTATTTTCTCAATTATGATTCAACAAAACTGCTGGTACATGCTGGTCTCATTATCTTCCACTTGGACTACTGTAACATACTTCTTTCTGGCCTTTCATCTAACACCTTTGCTCCCCTCCAGTCTATCCTTAACTCTACTGTTCTACTTATCCACCTCCCCCCTTACTCTGCCTTTGCTTCTCCCCTCTGCTAATTCCTTCACTTGCTCCCCATTGCCCGTCAAATTCATTTTAAATTGTTGGACAATTTTTGGGTTCAAATCACACCAAGGGCAACATTTGCAAAGAGTTTGTATGTTCTCTCTGTGTTTGTGTGGTTTTCCTCTGGGTACTCGTTTCTTCCCAAACCCAAAAGCATACAGACAGGCAAATTTAGATTGAAAGACCTTATGGGAACAGGGACCAAAATTGACAAACTATGTAAAGTGCTATGGAATTAGTTGGCCATTAGGGACCATGTCTCTGAGGACACCTTAACGTTGGTGACATGGTACACTCTGATCAAATTGTTTGCTAAGATCCTCACTTTTTAATATCTACACTGCAGGTGTTTATCGTGTGTACACTGGGAGGAGTATATAAGGTAAACACTTGCACCTGTGGGTTGCTGTTGCACCTTTTTTTTTTTTTTTGTCTGTGCTTAAGCCACAAGCAGTGTGCAACCTGCAGTGATATCTCTGACCTGATATTCTGCTACCACGAGGCTCTCATCCACCATTAAGACCATCAAAAGTAACCTGAAAATGAATCTCCTAAAACTAGGCTACAACCTATAATAATTCTGCATCACACTTTGACTAGCAGCCCTTTACCTTCTGTCTCTTTCCCCTTACCTTGTAATGTTCTGTTTGTCACCCCCTATCTCTTGTATAACGCTCTGGAATCAAGGGCGCTTTGAAGAGAGATAATATTATGCAATGTGTTCCAAGTGAGTATAACCCTTTAGAACTATCTTTAATGTATGGTAAACAACACAAAAACATACAAGCAATGGAGTTATTTTAATTTATTGGCATTACTTTCCATATACTAAACTCCATATACTCCATAACTCCATATACTAAAAATATTCAAAAACAGTACTACTCATCCTGCAAAAATAAGCTTCTGTTTGACAGAAAAAAAGAGATATGGCTCTTAGAATGCAGGATGAAAAAGTGAAATAAAATTCTTGCTTATTAGAGTACAACCATGCTTGGTTATTAAAAGGTTAAAGTGTTACAGGGGCCAGTGTGCTATATTATGTACTAATCATTTCCTTCAATTCTTTTGAGGCTTATCATAATTTGTCTCTCGGGGCTGAGAAAGGCAACTGACTTCCAATTTGTACACTGCCGAAACCGCTGGCAAATTCAACATTACAAAAAAGCAATCAATAGTACACAAAAGAATAATAATATGACAACTGTGCTCATTTACTTTGTGAATATTACTCTGATAAGAATATAGAGATTGATGCCATTGGTCCTGATATTTCTTTATTTCAGTCTTTTAGCCCTATGTGAGCAATTTATGTCGCTATTGTGCACATTCATTGTTTATTTGTTTACCTTCAGTTTCAGTTGTTGTGATATACATTCACAATGCAATATTCTGGCAATTTATGTATGTAAAGAAGGGTTAACAAAATAAGAGATTTTCAAAACAAAAGTATACATGCATGTGTGTACAACATGGTCAAATTGCTTTAGTGACACCCAAGTCACAAAAAAAAAAAGCTTCTCTCAATGAGGTATATACAGTGTTAAGTTATGTTCACACCAAGTAAAAAAGAAAGGGTACTCACTGTTTCTCTTTAATATGACGTCCTTTATTACCACATTTTAATTTACCTTAAAGTGACTCTGTACCCATAATCTGAACTCCCCCCCCCCCCCCCCCCCAAACCACTTGTACCTTCAGGTGGCTGCTTTTAATCCAAGATCTGTCCTGGGGTCAATTTAGAAGGTGATGCAGTTATTGTCCTAAAAAAAAAAAAAAAACACTTTTAAGTTTCAAGCGATCGTGGCCTAGATTTTGTATGCATTAGGCTGGTACACCCTCTCAGTCCCTCCTCCCCACCCTCTCCATCATTAGGAATGGCCCTAAAACATTTCTCCTGTCTGAACATTGCACAGGTGCCTTAATGATCCAGCCCATGTGCAATGCTAACGCAGCTGATGGATAGGAGACAATCTGCCTGGAGCATTCCTAATGATGAGGAGGGTGGGGAGGAGGGACACAGAGGGTGTGCCAGCCTAATGCATACACAATCTAGGCCACGGCCGTTGGGCACAGGGCTACAAGTTTAAAAGTTGTTTTTTAGGACAGTAACTGAATCACCTGCCGAACGGACCCCAGGACAGATCTTGGATTAAAAGGAGCTATCTGAAGGTACAAGTGGTTTGGGGGGGACAGATTGTGGGTACAGAGTCGCTTTAATGGAATGTATTGAAGTCAATGGAATGACGGCCGGCCAATGCATGTTGATTATTAATTGGCATTGTTTGCGCCAGCATCAAAGTAATGACTATTATATGCAGACATCTTTTGCAATCAAAGGAAGTTATTGTTTAGTTGTTCACACACATTTTTTCTTTTTTTTCACCATCTTTTCATCGTCTTTACTATTAAATTCAATACACTATTAAATTAAAGAAACCCACAGGGAAATCAGTCCACCCTGATTTGTTATATTAACCTTTATTTTGTAGAAAACAGAGAAAAAAATAATTTATTTCTAGAGATGAGCGAACCGGGTTCGGGTTCGAATCCATCCGAACCCGATCGTTCGGCATTTGATTAGCTGGGGCTGCTGAACTTGGATAAAGCTCTAAGGTTGTCTGGAAAACATGGATACAGCCAATGACTATATCCATGTTTTCCACATAGCCTTATGGCTTTATCCAACTTCAGCAGCCCCCGCTAATCAAATGCCAAAAGTTCGGGTTCGAATGGACTCGAGCATGCTCGAGGTTCGCTCATCTCTTTTTATTTCCTAATCAGCACAAATGTGTGTATGTGTTGCTCATATTACTTACTTTGTATTGCTCATTGAAATTTTTTTAATTTTCATTTTGATCATTACCCCTGTAATGTAGTGGCATGTTTCGATAAAGATGGATTAAGCAACTAGTATATTAAATTTGCCCAATGCTATATTGACATTTTTCTTAATATTGAAACATCCAAACCATCAAAAGAATGTGTTTTCACAAAATACTGCTCCCATAAACTTTAACAGAAGACAAGGAACCATATAAAAAAACCATTTATTTTCTGTGCATTTATGCTTTGAAGCTCTCATTGAATTCAGGGAAAGCTCCAGGGCTAGCCCAACACACACACTCAAACTCCTAAAGTTAGAATTAGGTAAGGTAATGCACATGGGAGCAGTTTGTGCCACAGAAATGAATCATTATTAACCCATAATACTCAATTTGTTTTCACAAAAACATAAAAAAAAAATCATAGCGCTGTCTGCTGCATCCTGTTAAGGTATCTAAACTTATATATCCTAACAAGGAATATGCAATAGGTATAGCTCAGATGCAGAGAAAAAATATCTGATTGCATTAATGATCTAGTCAAAGTATTGACAAGGAAGTCGACACAGTAATGTTAGTAAACAAATACTTTTTCCGTACAATATAACTACTAGTTATATTGATATTTTTATTGAAAAGTAATTACATTTTACCATCAACCTATTTATGCTGTACCTGCAGATTTAGAATTTGTTGTACCTCCATGATACAATGCCTACAAAAGTAAGTTTTCAGTAAATTGTGTCACAAAGTCACATTGCTTGAAACTAACCAATAATTTTTAAAGGATATTACTAGTGATGAGCGAGTACTAAAATGCTCGGGTGCTCGTTACTCGAGACAAATATCTCTCGATACTCGAGTGCTCGTTTCAAGTAACGAATCCCATTGAAGTCAATGAGAAACTCGAGCATTTTTGAAGGGGACCCAAGTTCGGTAGAGGGAAGGTCGTGTGAAAACCTGTCAACCTCAGAAAATTATGGAAACACCACGGAAATGGACAGGAAACAGCAGAGGCAGCATGTATGGATGCCTCATAGGCTGCCTAATTGTACCATTATGCCAAATTCTGTGCAACAGCCTGGTTAAAACAGAGGTAGGCATATGAACCACCCAAAAACTCAGCCTGACACAGCATGGCAGTGAGAAAACAGGGAACCATTAAAACACAGGTAGCATATGATGAACCACCCAAAAACTTAGCCTGACACAGCATGGCAGTGAGAACACAGGGAACCATTCAAACACAGGTAGCATATGAACCACCCAAAAACTTAGCCAGACACAGCATGGTGGTGAGGACACAGAGAACCATTAAAAGTGAGGAAGCAAGTGAACCTCCCAAAAATTAGGCCTGACACAGCATGGCGGTGAGGACACAGAGTTCCATTAAAGCAGAGGTAGCATTTGAACCAACCCAAAATTTAGCCTGACACAGCATGGTGGTGAGAACACATGGAACTATTCAAACACCGGTAGGATATGGACCACCCAAAAACTTAGCCTGACACCACAGACCCAGACCAAGATGTACAATACAATCATCCAATAAAAATAGCCGGATTATGGCTAGATTTAGCCTCACACCCTCATGCAGTTGTGCATGAGAGGCATATCTTTGGAGGTAGAAACAAGGAATTGCAATACAGTCTTCTTAAGAGGCCCCGGAATTTAAGGGGAATACACTTTCAATCCTTTAAAGAGTCTCTAAGAGAGGGCAAGTGCAGTAGCCTGTCTATTAAAAAGATCTGGTCAATCCTGCCTTCAAAAAGGCTAAAACATCCAAGGAAGGTAGACGGTACTGGTGAAAGGCCAGGTCAATTGTGCCTTTAAAAAGACTACAACAACATCCAAAGAAGGATAGAAGCTACTGGTGAAAGGCCTGGTCAATCCTGCCTTCAAATAGGTTACAACATCCAAGAAAGGTATAAGGTACTGTTAAAAGGCCTGGTCAATCCTGCCTTCAAAAATGCTACATCAACATCCAAGGAAGGATAGAAGCTACTGGTGAAAGGCCTGGTCAATCCTGCCTTTGAAACGTCTTAAACATCCAAAGAAGGTATAAGGTACTGTCGATAGGCCTGGTCAATCCTGCCTTCAAAAAGGCTACAACATCCAAGGAAGGTCTGACATGGAGAGAGAGGAGCGGCTGCACATCACACCTATGGCTGATACTAATGCTGCTAAGCCTATTTTAAAAAAACAACTTCAGGATGTTGGAATATGAATTGATCAAGCCATATTGCCCCGTGTACCAACGTGCAGGTCTCCTGGTTCCCTACGCTAACTCCACACCATGTCGGTCAGTGACCGCCACCCTTGCAAAGCGTGCACATGCAGGGAAGGGAGGCCATGGAATGCAACATCCAACGAAGGATACAAGGTACTGGTGAAAGGCCTGGTCAATCCTGCCTTCAAAAAGGCTACAACATCCAAGGAAGCTTGAAAGTACTGTTGAAAGGCCTGGTCAATCCTGCCTTCAAAAAGTCTACAACAACATCCAAGGAAGGATAGAAACTACTGGTGAAAGGCCTGGTCAATACTGCCTTCAAAACGACTTAAACATCCAAGGAAGGTAGAAGGTACTGTTGAAAGGCCTGGTCAATCCTGCCTTCAAAACAGCTAAAACATCCAAGGAAGGTAGAAGGTGCTATTCAGCAGTTTGAGCACCACCCGTTGGCGCTTACCCACGGCAGTGCTGCTGCGCCTAAAACTAAAATAGCTGGATTATGGCTAGATTTAGCCTCACACCCTCATGCAAGAAGAATAACAATTCAGTCTTCTTAAGAGGCCCCAGAATTTTATTAAAAAGACCTGGTCAATCCTGCCTTTAAAACGGCTACAACATCCAAAAAAGGTTGAAGGTACTGCTGAAAGGACGGCAGAGGACACCAGTAAGATGTTACCAGTTGGGGTAACATTCCCTGCATAATGTGACTCCCCACTTCTCCCCCCACGGCTGTTTTGACTTTGAATTTGACTGTAGCAGTTGGGGTAACATTCCCTGCATCATGTGACCCCCCCCACTTCGCCCCCCCCCCCACACCGCTGTTGACTGTAGCAGTTGGGGAAACATTCCCTGCATCATGTGACTCCCCACTTCTCCTCCCACCGCTGTTTCGACTTTAAATTTAACTGTAGCAGTTGGGGTAACATTCCCTGCATCATGTGACTCACCACTTCTCCTCCGACCGCTGTTTTGAGTTTGAATTTGACTTTTAATTTCACTGTAGCAGTTGGGGTTACTTTCTCTCATTGACTTGCAGAAATGCTCACAGATGCGGTGCACCTTGGTGATCAAGTACGCCAAATTGGGGTAGGTTTTAAGGAACGGCAGAAACAATAGGTTGAAGATGTGGGCCAGGCATGGTACATGTGTGAGGCTGCCGAGTTGCAGAGCCGGCATCAGGTTAC
The DNA here is from genome assembly GCF_027789765.1 of Dendropsophus ebraccatus. NCBI lineage: Eukaryota > Metazoa > Chordata > Amphibia > Anura > Hylidae > Dendropsophus > Dendropsophus ebraccatus. Next base: position 64,447,467 of record NC_091455.1, on the reverse strand, counting down.
GCCCGTTGTCACACGCAACCAAGATCACTGCTAATTACACAGAGTAATACAATACAGTCTTCTTAAGAGGCCCCGGAATTTTATTAAAAAGACCTGGTCATGGTCAATCCTGCCTTCAAAATGGCTACAACATCCAAGGAAGGTAGAAGGTACTGGTGAAAGTACGGCAGAGGACACCCGTAACATGGCATGGTACATGTTTGAGGCTGCCAAATTGCAGAGCCGCCACCAGGTTCCGCCCATTGTCACACGCAACCAAGCTCACTGCTAATTACACAGGGTAATTAGCAATGAGCTTGGATATGGCTGCAATAAGAAATAAAGAAATAATAAAATTAATAAATGTCAGCCTGTCAGTTAACAGGCGGGTGCGCTTATTAGTGACTGATGACACGCTAAGGGCAGGGCCGCCCAGCACCTCCAAGTCAAACTCAAACTCGAATAAGCGGTGGGGAGAAGTGGTGAGTGACTTCCAAGCTGCTGTGAAAGATGGTGGCATATGCGAGGGGGCTGTGGGATACAATCTGTTGGTGGCTGCACCTATAGACTCTGTCACACCCCCTTTACACTGTGCAAGCAGTAGTGAACTTAGATATGGCTTGAGTAAGAAAGACAGAAATCTGGAAATATACAAGTGATCCCACTAGTTTTTGGGAGGGCTATGGGATACAATCTGTTGGTGGCTGCACCTATACACTCTGTGACACCCCCTTTAAACTGTGAAAACAGTAGTGAACTTAGATATGGATTGAGTAAGAAAGACAGAAATCTGTAAATATACTAGTGGTCCCACTAGTTTTTGGGGGGCTGTGGGTACAATCTGTTGGTGGCTGCACCCATACACTCTGTGACACCCCCTTTACACTATGCAAGCAGTAGTGAACTTAGATATGGCTTGAGTAAGAAAGACAGAAATCTGGAAATATACTAGTGGTCCACTAGTTTTTGGGGGGCTGTGGGATACAATCTGGTGATTGCTGCACCAATGCACTCTGTGACACCCCCTGACAATGAGCATTGAAGTTCTATGCAGGTGCACTACAAATCACAGCAATACAATTTACTACAGCAGCACCACCAGCCACAAAATCATAAAGTACTGAGCACTTCTTAGGGGTCTGTATGCAACACCTAATGTCCCCTTTCTGCCAGCAGCCGATCACCACAGTGTACTGCTGAAATCGTGGTAGCTTCACTGCAAGTCCCAGCCAGCAGTCTGTAGTAATACAATTTAAAAATGATTTAAAGCCCTTTTGGTGGTTTCACTAGTATTCCCTGCCTACTGAAACACTAATTCCCTCCCCAATGCTCTCCCTGACCAGCAGCAGCTCTGTCCCTAATCTCTTCCAGCATGCATATGAGCCGAGCCTCCACGGCCGAGATTTTTAAATGGCAGGGTCATCTGATCTGGCCAGCCAATCGTTGCTATCGACATGTATGGGTCCCACATGATCGCAGGATGTACCAAAAAGTCTCCTGCATGTTTATTGGCTGAGAAATAGCACCCAAACTTACAGGAAATGGATGATGAGATTTTCTCGAGTATCGCGAGATGCTCATCGGAGTAACAAGTACCATCGAGTACTTTATGGAACTTTATGCACTTTATGGTAAAATGTTATGATATCTTTGTTCTATACACCAGTCTGAGTTCAATGATGTGCATGTTTTCATACATTTTCTAAATTGTTTTTTTTTACAGTAAAACTTTTTAACAAATAAATATGATTAAAATTGCTCTATTGTGACTCTATAGAATGTCAATGAATGTCATTTTTGTGCCATGATCCCTAGCTTTTATTGGTCAAATTTGTGTAGATGGGACTTTGATATTCCTTTTTTTTTTTTTTTTACTATCGATCATAATTTTTAAATCATACCAAATAATTTACGAAATACAAAAAAACAAAAAAAAGTATTCAGTGTCTCACAGATAACATTCATTTTTCTTTTCCTCTCCATCTGGCCCAGACCGCCATGATGACTTATCCATGATTTGTCCATTGCATAGCATTGATCAGTGTTATCAGTGAATTTCTTATAGCATCTGATTCTATGAGAAGGTCAGGAATCTACTGCATGAAGGTAGACAGCATACCTCCACCAGTCATAAAAATCAAACGGGACCCCCTGGCACAAACCTTTTAATTCAATTCAGGTTATTTCTCCCATTGTTTTTGTGCCAGGCTTGAAGTTGAAGTGGGTTTCTGTCATGATTTACGGCAATTTCCTGCATAAACTATGTTAAATTCAATCTAGTGGGACTTGAAAGACTACACCTCCCCCACTAAGCTCAACTCACTCTTTGGAAAAGTGGCACAGGGGGAAAAGTAAAAATCTTTCAAGTTAAGCCGGCAGGAGTTCTTTTCTTAAGGTCCAACCCCAGCTGCACTCATGCATGCAATACAGAGTGGGAGTTGCTTACAGTACAGAAAGTATCTTTTTTCTGATTGTGATAAGTTGTTGTTGTTGTTGTTGTTTGACATCTATGGGGTAGATCTAAGGGTGTAAAATATGCACAGGTGTAAACTGCCCACAGCAACCAATCACAGCTCAACTTTCAGCTCTGGTAAAAGGAAAGAGGAGCTGCCATTGGTTGTTGTGGGCAGTTTACACCAGTGTATATTTTACTCCCTTAAATCTCCCCATATATGTTGAAATAGAGGTTTTATTCTTGAGACTCACCCATTAAAAAGGAAGCTTCCAAAAACAGCAACTTTTAAAAAACAGAAAATAAACAGAATTAAAGTGACTCTGTACCCACAATCGGACCCCCCAAACCACTTGTACCTTCTGATAGCTGCTTTTAATCCAAGATCTGTCCTGCGGTCTGTACGGCAGGTGATGCAGTTATTGTCCTAAAAAACAACTTTTAAACTGGCAGCCCCATGCCCAACGGTCGGGGCTTACATTGCGTATGCATTAGGCCGGCACAACCTTTCTGTCCTTGCTCCCCACCCTCCTCATTATTAGGAATGCTCCAGGCAGATTGTCTCCTATTCATCAGCTGTGTCAACCTGGCACATGGGCTGGATCGTTAACCCCTTAACGACATCGGGCGTAAATTTACGCCCTGATGCCGGTAAGGGAGTTCAGAGCGCGGCCCCGCTCTGAACCGCGCCGGTCCCGGGTGCCGCGTGTAGCCCGGGACCGTAGGTATTAGCGGGCACGGTCCGATCGGCGTGCCCGCTAATACAGTAATCGGATGCAGCTGTCAAAGTTGACAGCTGCATCCGATTACCGGACGCAGCGTCATCCCTGGTGTCTAGTGGGGAGATCGCTCCTCCGGGATGTTGTCCCGGAGCAGCGATCTCCGCAAATGAAGCCGGCCGGGGACCGCTCCAAGATGGCGCCGTCCCCGGCTCGGCACTCGTTTACTTCCGGCTGCAGCAGCCGGAAGTAAACGAGTGCCTATCTCATGGATCTCTGCAGCATATCTATGCTGCAGAGATCTCAATGAGAGATCAAAGCACTTATACTAGAAGTCCCCCAGGGGGGCTTCTAGTATAAGTGTAAAAGTTAAAAAAAAAATGTCATTATTAGTAAAAAGCCCCCTCCCCTAATAAAAGTCTGAATCACCCCCCTTTTCCCAGGTTATAAATAAAAGTAAATAAATAAATACATAAACAAACATGTTTGCTATCGCCGCGTGCGTAATCGCCCGAACTATTAATTAATCACATTCCTGATCTCGCACGGTAAATGGCGTCAGCGCAAAAAAATCCCAAAGTGCAAAATTGCGCATTTTTGGTCGCATCAAATCCAGAAAAATTGTAATAAAAAGCGATCAAAAAGTCGTATATGCGCAATCAAGGTACCGATAGAAAGAACACATCATGGCGCAAAAAATGACACCTCGCACAGCCCCATAGACCAAAGGATAAAAGCGCTACAAGCCTGGGAATGGAGCGATTTTAAGTGTTGTATATTTGTTGACAATGGTTTAAATTTTTTACAGGCCATCAGATACAATATAAGTTATACATGTTACATATCGTTTTAATCGTAACGACTTGAGGAACATATATAACAAGTCAGTTTTACCCCAGGGCGAATGGCGTAAAAACACATTTCCCCCAAATAAACAAAATGCGTTTTTTTTTCAATTTCACCACACTTTAAATTTTTTTCTGGTTTCGCAGTGTACTTTATGGAAAAATTCAGCCTGTCATTGCAAAGTACAATTAGTGACGCAAAAAATAAGGGCTCATGTGGGTCTCTAGGTGGAAAAATGCAAGTGCTATGGCCTTTTATGCACAAGGAGGAAAACCCGAAAACGCAAAAATCGAAATTTGCTCTGTCCTTAAAGGGTTAAGCACATGTTCAGCATGGAGGAAATGTTCCAGTGACATTCCTATTGATGAAGAGGGTGGGGAGGAGGGACGAAGGGGTGGTGCAAAGTTAGGGCACAGATACTCCCATTTGGCACAGGCTGCAAGTTTAAAAGTTGTTTTTTAGGACAATAACTGCATCACCTGCCGATCGGACCCCAGGACAGATCTTGAACTAAAAGCAGCTATCCGAAGGTACAAGCGGTTTGGGGGGGGGGGGGCGCAGATTGTGGGTACAGAGTCGCTTTAAAAATAACATCTGCCCTCTTTCCAAAACAGCACCTCACTTGTTCACAGGCTATATATCTGGTATTGCAATTGGGCACCACTGAAGTAATGCTCTATCACATCCATGTTTTCTCATCTTATACAACCCCTGTAAAATCGATGTATTCCTGTAATCTTACCCTTGTTATATAACATACGTTTAAACATTCTGACATTGTATGGCGCCCACACATTATTAGGTTATCTGGTTACACCTTTCAGAGTTACATACTGTAGCAAAAACTGCTATGATATAAATTTCCATCACAATTAGATCTGCAATGTGTTGATTGAGAGTTTTATTTAATTTGTTACAGCTGGGAAAAAGTAAAACGGTTAACATGTGTCTAGACAGATTTCCATGCAGCCTGATTCTCAGCTCTCACCAAATGACCAGATTCCTCATATTTGATTACCAGTGTTAATGCAGGACGAAAATAACTCCAGTACTGCAGGGCATCATTATATAGAACCTAAGTATTTTTTTTTTATTATTATTTATTATTAAAAAAAAGCGTATTTCTTTGGATATTTTAAGAACACGGAGGATGCATGCATACTTATCTTGTTATGTTTATTATGTTAATAGACATATATGCATACCTATTACACTAGTTAAATGTATTATGGAAATCAGCTAAGCAGCAGTCGCTGGAGAAACAGCAGTAGTTAAAGAATGAAGTGTATTTAAATTAATACTTTTTTTGCATTGCAATTTAATATTCACATCAAAGCATCCTAGAAAAAGCATCCTATTAAGATGCATGTGAAAACTCCCAGTTCTTCCTATACTTTTGTTTCAGCCCCACAGACAACGAACTAAATAAGACAAGTGTGCATTGATTTTACAGAGTGAATTCTTCTCCTTGCAGCTGCAGTGGGTTTATATAAAAGAAGCTTACTTTTTAGAAAGCATAGCTAATTATCTAGAATGCCCCTTCAATATACCAATTTTTTTCCAACCTGGCAGTTTTGGATTGCATCTGCGGATTACTTAGATATGGAAGAGGCTATTTCCCATAAAATTGTTCCTATGTTCATACTACCGAATCCTCATAGACACCTTCTTAAAATGCTGTTTTTAAGTGGTGCTATTTTAATGCTGCTTTCAGTACCATACATAAAAAATGCAATCTTACTCGTGTTCAATGAAAGCCTATCTTGAGAAAAATTGAATCTTACTTTTTCTATATAGATAAATGCGTTCATAAAATAACAAGTTTGGCTAATAATAATGCAAAGAAAATTTTACAAATGTATTCAGTGTAGACAGTAAGCTATAATCTAATGAACTATGTATGTAGTATCCATTTGGCAGCTTTCTTATATTACACCAACGAGTATACAGCAGCCAATATTTTATTAACAATGACATATTTTGCATATTTTAAAATTGGGGAGAAAACTTAAAGAGAATTAAACCATTTCAAAAAGGGATGTTTCAGAACAAGCATAGCAGAGGTTTATTTCTGTTCCTGCATTAGGGTATGTTCACACTGAGTAAAAAATGCGGAAATCCTCGGTAGAGCTCCCCGCCACGGAATCCTGCCTGCCTTGGTGTGTCAATGGGATGGCTCACGCCCCTTCGCTTCCTCTGCTCTCTGCTCAAACAATTGACATGTCTTACCACCTGACTACCTGTTTTACTCTTACATCTCAACTCAATCACTGGTCTAATGACTTGAACTAACAGTAACTGAGATCCAAATATTCTATAGATCCTTGTGAGTTACACACATGTATCCATCCTGTAGTATATTTTTTATTTGCCCATTTCCACTTTTCTTGCTCTTTTTTCCCCTCCTTTTTAAGTGAGTTGCATATTTTTGTGCACGTTTTTTGCACACATTTTTATTCCATTTTGAAATCTTAGTATGGCCTTCGGCTATGTTCACAATACGTAAGTTTCGTATTAAGCACAGCTGTTGTTGCAGATTTGCAACAACGGCTGTGATTAATATGAAACTTGCATAGTGCTGCCCTCTATGAAATCACAGCCGGAGTGTATACACACAGTGTACACTCCGGCTGGAATCGCTAGCGGTGCCGCAAAAAACTGACATTTATAGCGGCCACAGAGAACCTGTCTGTTCACACAATGGAGCATACGGCTCCAGTGGGAATTTGGTGCGCACGCATTCAAATTCATTAGAAGTGAAGATCATCTGGGCCGGTACTGCAGCACCAGCCAGGATGATCCTCAGTAACACCGGCTGTTCTGTGATCAGGTGAACATGGTCTTTTAAAGGGGTCATGCAGTAATAGAAAACACACAACCACTTTCATTGCAAAAACAGCACCCCCCCCCCTGTCCATAGATTGTGTGGTACAATATAGCTCTATTCACTTAAATGGAACTTAGTTGCAAAACCAAAACTCAAAACGAGAGTGGTGTTGTTTTAGGCAGAGTGTGCTAAGGCTAAGTTCATGCAACATAATTTTTGAGTAAATAACAGATGCGGATTGCAATGGAATCAGCGTCCATTCTTTACTGCAGGGGCGGCATTGCATTAAAGTCAATGCAATGCCACCCGCTGTGTTCACACAGCGTTATGTTAAAGCCCGTTCTTTATTAAACAGCCTCCAGAAATAAGAACTAATTAGTAAATGGCTAATTAATTTGCAGGCACACCCGACAGTGCCTGCAAGTCAATTGTAAAGAAGAACGTTCCTGCAGCCGATACAGAGGTATCGGCTGGAAGAACAGGCTGAATGCAGCCCTGTGGCCGGCTATACAACAGGTTAACATCGTGTGAACATTGCCTATGCCTAGAAAGCTCCTTTTAGCAGATCTCTTTATGTGTCTTGCTCGGCTCATGCAGTGAAACACATGAAGTGGCTCACAGATAAAGCAAGCCCAAGTGCAGTGTACAGCACATTTGGCACTCACCCAGGAAAACTAGAATATCACTTTCAGCAGCCACAGCATTGCCATATTCAAAGCTACAGCCGAACAGACACTAAAACTGTGTCAATGGATCTACTATTGAGCAAAATAAATTACATATGTATTATTACAGCCTATTAGGAGGAGGAGCCACATGTGGATTCCTGTACATGTACTTTCCCAGTTACATATTTTCCAGAGAACTGGAACAAAACATCAGTCCACCTGAACTAGAATAATGTTCCACTGATGGCCGTTGAAACGGACGTTATTTTATACTGAAAACAATGCCCAGGAAAAAAATGTCATCTGAACATAGCCATACAATGCGATTAATACATATGTCTACCGATTAAAGTCTACTCATGTCTACTGGAGCTAGAAAATCATTAAATTCATTGGCCTCCACTCACTACTATATCAATCTAGCACAATAAAAGAAACTTTTAAGGAACCCTCTTCTACTGTATGTTTGATTTTTCTCATCCATTTCCAATAAAGATGGCTTAAAACATACACACTTGTAGCAGGCCGGTCAGAAGTGTCTTGAGGGTTCACACGTAGTTGTTTCCCCACCCCACAGAATGAGTCTTAAGAGACTTTTTAATACTTCACACTGGCAAATCATAATAGCTTATTGAGAGACAGCAGATTTCATTCACTTAAAGTGCACTCCAGATTTCTTCTATCTACCTATAAGAGGTATATATCACAGTTGACAGGCCATGAAATAGATCAGGTTGTAAAAGAACTACAGCAGTATCACATTGCCACCAGAGAGAGGTTTTCTGAGCCAGAACTTATTAAGGGTGAAAATTATTGCCAGGGTTATTTGTAAGAAAATCACTTTAATTTAAGGTGGAAGAATTTTAAGGAGAGAAAGAACACAGGCATATTCTACAGGGAAGTAAAACAATACATACAAATGACTGTGACTTTATCTTTAAAAACTGCTTCAAACAATGAGCTATAAATGGAGAAGGTCCTTCTTGCTTCAGTTCAAATAACTTTGCATACACATATTTAGAATTTATATGGAATAATTAATTTGTATGCTATGGATGAGTGTTTATTTCATTTTAATGTGTGCTCTAATATCAATTTATTGCCCCATTGTCTACAGCAGTGACCAGAAATGCTCTTTGGAAAGGCATAAAAAAAAAAAAAAATTGGGGAGCGATCTATTCACTAGCAACCAACATTTAACCTTGATATCCTTGAAGTAAGTGGGTTACTCACATCTTGGAGGGGAGATTGGTCAAACTCCCCCCCGCCGCCAGGAAATCTCGTAGCCACAATACAGCCAGTCGATGTTGCACTTCTCAGTGAAGGACAGGATTTCTCCCCAGATCTTCTATGCGCAGCCTATTGAGTCTTCTGTCGTGCTTTACAGCTAGGACCGGAGCAAATTCCTCGATTACAGTGATTTGAAGATAAATTCAGTGATAATATTAAAACAACAAATTTATTCTTTGTCCAACGCATATCGGAATACCCAATTCCTTCATCAGGGACATAGTAGCAAATAACTGACATACACTTTAAAAATCCCACTAGCTCCTTATTCCTCCTCCCCTTTATATCACTGCCGGGGGAAAATTTGCAATCTAATTCATATAACATACATTTATAAAAACACACATATACATAAATATCTAAACTCTATTAGACAACAAACACATATATATCAATAAAATTTATACCCTTTCTATCATCTCATTAAGTCCATTGGGTACCAAAGTGTCTAATTTGAATATCCAAAAGCTCTCTCTTTTGCATAACCTATTAAATCTATGCAGCTGAAAATTTATCCTTTCTATTGGAAATACTTTTAATCCACTATTATCTCCATTGTGAAATTGTGAAAAATGACGGGAAACACTATGTTTGGGGAATCTATGTTTAATATTGAATCTGTGTGTATTGACTCTCCGTCATAGAGATTGAGTGGTTCTTCCCACATACTGGAGGCCACACGGGCACTCCAGTACGTAAATAACAAAATCTGAACCACAGTTTCGATGATCTTTTATAATTATCTCCTCTTCTGATCTTTCTCCTTTTACCACTTTAGTGCCTTCTGTAATATAAGGACATGTTTTACACATTTTTTTCCTACATTTATATATTCCTACTTTCTCCCCCATACTTTCTTTTTTTCTTTTTCCTGATTTTAATCTTGGGTATGATGGTGCTACCAATTGTTCGTGCTCTTCTAAAAATCATGCTGGGACCCTCACCGATCACCTCACTCAAGAACGGATCCCTCATTAAAATCGACCAATTTTTCTTTAAAATATTTTTTATGGCTGTATGATTGCTTGAGTATTTGGTGATGAAATTAACATTATTTTTCCTTTTCTCTTGTATTTCCTCTCTTTTCTTCTTTTCTTCATCTCGTTTCATTTTCATATACATTTTTCTGTTTAGTCCACTAGCTTTCTTTCTAGCCCCCTCTATGATTTTTTTAGGGAATTTTTTCTGTAAAAACCTTTTTTCTAGAATTTTTGTCTGTTCCTCACATATATCTTCTTTTGTACAATTCCTATTTATCCTTGCCATCTGTCCGAAGGGAATATTTTCTTTCCATTTCTTCAGATGTTCGCTGCTAAAGTGTAGGTACCCATTCACGTCAATCGGTTTAAAAAAAGTTTTAGTATTAATATCACCATTTTTAATATAAATTGACAAATCTAAAATGGCTATTTCCTCCTGACTTACATTTTCACTAAATTTAAGACCTCATAAATTATCATTAATAAAAATCATAAAATCTTTAAGATCATTGTCTGTTCCACTCCACATAATTAATAAATCGTCTATGAATCTCCCATGAAAATTAATAAATTTATGAAAACGACTCCCATAAATAAATTCTCGCTCAAACATCCCCATATATAAATTTGCGAAAACCGGCGCGCATTTCGCGCCCATTGCGGTTCCGAGGTGCTGAATAAAAAAATGGCTTGCAGACCCTTCTCATGAGGAATATTCGAATACAATGAAGCTACATCTAAAGTTACTAAATAATTATTAGGTTCCCATTTAATTTCATCTAATAAAGTTAACACATGGCCCGAATCGCCATCTTTTAACTTTATTAGAGGAAATTAAACGGGATAGACGATTTATTAATTATATGGAGTGGAACAGACAATGATCTTAAAGATTTTATGATTTTTATTAATGATAATTTATGGGGTCTTAAATTTAGTGAAAATGTAAGTCAGGAGGAAATAGCCTTTTTAGATTTGTCAATTTATATTAAAAATGGTGATATTAATACTAAAACTTTTTTTAAACCGATTGACGCGAATGGGTACCTACACTTTAGCAGCGAACATCTGAAGACATGGAAAGAAAATATTCCCTTCGGACAGATGGCAAGGATAAAAAGGAATTGTACAGAAGAAAATATATTTGAGGAACAAACAAAAATTCTAGAAAAAAGGTTTTTACAGAAAAAATTCCCTAAAAAAATCATAGAGGGGGCTAGAAAGAAAGCTAGTGGACTAAACAGAAAAATGTATATGAAAGGGAAACGAGATGAAGAAAAGAAGAAAAGAGAGGAAATACAAGAGAAAAGGAAAAATAATGTTAATTTCATCACCAAATACTCAAGCAATCATACAGCCATAAAAAATATTTTAAAGAAAAATTGGTCGATTTTAATGAGGGATCCGTTCTTGAGTGAGGTGATCGGTGAGGGTCCCAGCATGATTTTTAGAAGAGCACGAACAATTGGACAACAGATAGCACCATCATACCCAAGATTAAAATCAGGAAAAAGAAAAAAAAGTATGGGGGAGAAAGTAGGAATATATAAATGTAGGAAAAAAATGCGTAAAACATGTCCTTATATTACAGAAGGCACTAAAGTGGTAAAAGGAGAAAGATCAGAAGAGGAGATAATTATAAAAGATCATCTAAACTGTGGTTCAGATTTTGTTATTTACGTACTGGAGTGCCCGTGTGGCCTCCAGTATGTGGGAAGAACCACTCAATCTCTATGACGGAGAGTCAATACACACAGATTCAATATTAAACATAGATTCCCCAAACATAGTGTTTCCCGTCGTTTTTCACAATTTCACAATGGAGATGATAGTGGATTAAAAGTATTTCCAATAGAAAGGATAAATTTTCAGCTGCATAGATTTAATAGGTTATGCAAAAGAGAGAGCTTTTGGATATTCAAATTAGACACTTTGGTACCCAATGGACTTAATGAGATGATAGAAAGGGTATAAATTTTATTGATATATATGTGTTTGTTGTCTAATAGAGTTTAGATATTTATGTATATGTGTGTTTTTATAAATGTATGTTATATGAATTAGATTGCAAATTTGGCCCCGGCAGTGATATAAAGGGGAGGAGGAATAAGGAGCTAGTGGGATTTTTAAAGTGTATGTCAGTTATTTGCTACTATGTCCCTGATGAAGGAATTGGGTATTCTGATACGCGTTGGACAAAGAATAAATTTGTTGTTTTAATATTATCACCAAATTTATCTTCAAATCACTGTGATCGAGGAATTTGCTCTGGTCCTAGCTGTAAAGCACGACAGAAGACTCAATAGGCTGCGCATAGAAGATCTGGGGAGAAATCCTGTCCTTCACTGGGAAGTGCAACATTGACTGGCTGTATTGTGGCTACGAGATTTCCTGGCGGCGGGGGGGAATTTGACCAATCTCCCCTCCGAGACGTGAGTAACCCACTTACTTTAAGGATATCAAGGTTAAACGTTGGTTGCTAGAGAATATATCGCTTCGCAATTTTTCTTTTTTTTTATGCCTTTCCATGTTGGACTGGTGACTTGGATCCTCCGGAGGGTGTAGCGATCCCAACAGAATTGTGTTATTAATCTCTTGGGCGTTGGTCTGCAGTGAGTGGTGAAGCTTCACCACTCACCAATTGTGAGTGTTTTATTTCCTAGAGTCCTGTTCCAACCATAGGAACGTTATCGCTCCCAAAGTGCGTTTTTTTCTTTGTTTTTACACAGAAATGCTCTTTAAAATGGTCACAGTTTCCCTTCTTTTATTTATCTATAATGTATGTTTTAAGTCCTTAATATCCTGCTTTTAAACAAATATGTGTTATGAAAAGCACAGAGAACAGTGTTATATAGTAAGAAACAATAATAAAAAAATGCACGTGTAATACAATTTAAGGCCGGTTTCACACGTAGTAACAGTGCGGGCGTTAAAATTTCTGTCCCGTACATCTCCGGGTGGTCTGGCGGCTGTATTTGAAAACCACTTACGGTCTTATCGTAAGAGTCCGGCCGTAGTGTCATGATGTGTCTTGGCTTGTTTGGCCCCGCTCAAAAGCATGTATTTGATTCATGAATCTGCCCCCGGGCCAAATAAGCACACCCACATCCCTATAAAATCTCCGCCCACTCGCGAAGTACGCCCATATGCTTGTAGTGTTTTGAATGCCAAAAAAATAAAAAAAAAGATGTCTGATGGCGCTAATAATGCGCCCTATGGGCCAGCCCGGCGTATGAGGCTGCGCCGCAAGCACCAGCTCGTGGTGCTTTCGATCCTGTGGAAGATGCGTAATTATTACCAGCGTTTGTGTGTAAGTCTCTATATTTTTTTTTTTTTTTTTTTTTTTTAAAGCTTTATGTAACTTATTTCAAACTAGCCTTACAAACTGTTTAGGCTTATAATCCGTAAAACATTGATTTAAATGTATTGTTTATGCAAGCTCCCTTAAGTACTGTTGACCAAAGGTCCTTAAATGCAACTGTGTAATAATTTTGTGACTAATTGAGATGTCTTAAAAATAATAAATTTAATTTTTTAAAAATTCTTCTCAGAGGCAAAAAGACGCAGAGCAGCGCCGTCTGCAGGAGGTGGGACGGCGATATTGGGTCCACCCCATCAATGTTCGGAGGGAGACCCGGGGCCACATTGGTTGCCTGTATGATGATTTGCGACGGTATGTCGATTTGAATACATCAAAGTCGTCAAATCTTTGAATGTAATATTGCAAATGTAAAGGTTACTGTCCACAAATGTTTACCCCAAAGTCCATAATTTTATTATGTTTTTTGTTTATCCTTACAACGTTTGATGTTAATTTCAACATTTGTAAACCGTATGACATCTTCCTATGATGTGTGTTTGTGTGTAATATTAGTGATCAATATTTTTCTTAATTTGTTGCAGACATCCTGACAAGTTCCAGGACTTCGTGCGCCTGCCTATGGAGGCCTTTGATAATTTACTTTCCATTTTGACCCCACATCTCCAGAGACAGGACACCTACATGCGGAAATCCATCCCTCCTGTGGGACGTCTGCTCATAACGTTAAGGTGAAGATGCTTTATTTTAATGCGAACTATTTGTTCATGTAATTGTAGTGAAATCTAATATAGTGTTAAAATATGTAATAATTTAATATGTAGCTGAATGTGAAATAGAATCATAAAATACTATTTTTCATTTTTTCACAGATTCTTGGCGACAGGGGAGAGTTATGTATCGTTGCACCTCCAATTCAGGGTTGGTACGTCCACCATCTCTGGAATTGTGAGGTGCACGTGCGCCGTGATCTGGGAGCATTTGCAGCCCATCGTGATGCCCAGTCCGACCCGGGAGATTTGGTTGCAGTCAGCAGCAGGCTTTCAGTCTGTGGCCAATTTCCCCAACTGTATAGGGGCGGTTGATGGTAAGCACATACGTGTGAAGCAACCACCGCGATCAGGATCACAGTATTTCAATTATAAGAAATTTTTTTCTGTGGTCCTGATCGCGGTTGTTGATTCCACGTATCGTTTCCTTGCCATCGACGTCGGCTCCTATGGCAGTACTGGGGACTCCCGGGCGCTACTGAGATCAGAGTTTGGGCGGCGCATACTCTTAGATCACGTGACTCTACCTCCTCCCACTCCTCTTCCGGGTACCACGCATCCCGCTCCATTCGTCATGGTAGGGGATCAAGCCTTCCCTTTACTCAACAACCTGCTGCGCCCTTACCCACGGAGAGGGCTGGATGAACGGGGGAGACTATTTAACCGGAGGCTGAGCCGGGCACGTAACTTCGTGGAGTGCGCCTTCGGGATCAGGACTAGTCAGTGGAGAGTGTTTACCACTGCCCTGCAGTTGAAATTGGCCACAGTTGACATGGTCATTAAAGCTGCCTGTGTTCTCCACAACTACCTTCGGGACTATGCTCCCACCCCGGAGGTGAACGTGGAGACACTGCCAGCTTTTAGTGCCCCTATCAACTATGGCCAAGGGAGACAACTCAACCGCGGGATAGTGGTCAGGAACCTCTTTGCTGACTACTTCATGACTCCTGAAGGCGCCGTGCCCGTGCCCCTTTCACAGCCTCCCTTATGAGCCACGGCCACAGGACTGATGTTTTCCCGCATGTATGTCACCTGTCTCTGGGATGTGTGTTTTTTTATTTTCTTTTGTTGTTTGAACCCGATGTATTGGTTGATATTTAATTTTCATTCTCTTTTTACTAAAACAAAAAATATATTTTCTTATTCGACTAAACAATGTGTCTGCCTTTTCAATGTATGTAAAACATGTTGTGTGTTCCCACATAGTAGTGTTCGAAAATACACATTACCTCACTCGATATACTACTGGCCAGTAATTATCGAGCATGGTCACATCATGCTAATGTTAATTGTATAGTCCTTTGAACCTAGTGTGCTGAAAGATTGATGTGATCAAAACATGTGCATTTCCTATGGAGTGACCAGCAGGGTGCGCACTATATGTCTAACTTTCTAGTGTGGGATATGTAACAGGATCTGATATCTTCTAGTGCCACAGTCCATCTCACTTCTTAACAATCACTATTAACACACCACATATATCCCTCCACACATCACCCAGGTGCGCCAGCTGGATGTGGTCTACTTAGGTTGCGGTTCAAAAATATTATTTTATCATCCATTTTTTTTCTGTAAAACACAGAAGAGTGTATTCAAAGATTAGAAATCTCGCTCTTTACTTGATCACCTGTTCCTTGTCTACAGTCATCTCCTGGATTTCTTATCCAAAATCCATCACATCAATCTGCCAGTGTAAACGCTACATTATGTAGTTTATTGTGTGTACGTTTATATATCCTCCACTTTGTACATAATGACCACATGCTGGATGTCCTGCAGGAGGAGATTTGTACTACCATCGGACATAGAGCTCTATGTGGAAATGATAGTGTCATGATAATAACATTAATGTCCCAAAATATGTTAGTGCTCATCACAAGCCTCTCCTGCTCTGCCCACTTCCTGCCTTGGCCACAGATGTCAGCATAGAGCAGGCTCAGACCTCAAAAAGAAGGAATCGCAGCATTCACTACATCTTCGCTAGTGGCTTCACAATACGTGTATTTCACTCAGTATAGCTAACAAAAACAGCAGTGGATTCTAAACACCCAAAGGATCTCGACACAATGTTGTAATGTTGTGGATGTGCGCCATTAAAACACTAAATAAGGAAATTTCCTAATAACATCCATTCTTAGAAAAAAACTTAGCAATATTTCACTTTAAATGGCGCACAGCCACTCTATTTCTACATTGTGTGAACACAGCCTTTGTGTTTTTAAGCCACTACTGGTTTTGTTAACAATACTGACCAAAATATACTGACTCAAATACACGTATTGTGAACCTACTACGAACATGTAGTGAATGTTGCGATTCCTTGTTTGTCATGTATGACAGTGCTCTCTGCTGCCATCTGTGGCCAAGGCAGGAAGTGGCCACAGCAGGAGAGTGTTGGCCTGATAAATGAAATACTTAACTACATTATAATATTTCCTATCATGACACATTCATTTTAACACATACAGCAATGTCTCACATATGATTAGAAATATTCTCCTGAAGGACATCCAGCATGTGTTCATTTTCTACTAACGTAAAGCATACAACAAAATTTTATAAGACACAATAGCAACATTCAATACAGCTTTCTATGCAAACAAAGTCCACTAAGTATTTTGAAGCGTATTTCGTAGTTCCTTAGTGGCAGTCAATAATCATTTGTTTTTTTAACCCTTAAACACTAAAACATAAACAAGTAAAAAATAAGATTTCGGGAAACAACAAGATATGTCGCAATGGATTTATTACATGTCAAAAAATAAAACATTCACATGATAGTGTGTGTGGGTGGATGTGGGCGAGGGTGTGTGGAGACTACTTTGGACCATGTTGACAGAAGTTAGAATAGTGTGCAGAGGCAATAGTGTGGGCAATATGTGAAGGACACAGCCAGCCTGACTGTATTCTGGCACCACAAAAATAAAAGGGACATCCCAATCCCCCCAAGCTGTTATTGTCATCCCTAGCTAATGTGATGCCAGACCTTCTAAACAGTGTGTTATTGATGTGGTCCTGGTGCACACAAATGTTAGGAAATTATTAATGCTAGTAAGGCGCGGTTGGCACTAAGGCCCTACAGTGTAGCAGACAAGGGGTGGTGTTGGTGTAGCTGAGGAGAGGGAGTGCGGAACAAACACAAATGTTGTTGGACGGTCAAGGCACATGTCACTCTCTCTCGCCAGGCTCCACAGGACCCTCTTGACATCTTGGTGGTGGAGTCCTGGCCAACCCCTCTGCCAGATTAGGTTCTTCATTCTCTTCATCCGATGAGGCCTCTGCTGGTTGCTGAACTACTTGTGGTCTGAGGAGAAAACAACACTGGTCACTATCTAAGATGGCACTTTTGTTTAAGGACATATTTAGCCAGATAACTAAAATGGAGGCATCCAATGCAGGATTACACTCTGCCTGCTTTCACACTATTTTCTATGTACGAGGTGCCACACTAGAACTTTTTACAATATATTCACACACTGTTGACCCAAAATGTGGGTCTTCACAAGGCCACCCGAGTGGAACATTAGTTTACTCTATGGACACATTGCGTACATTGTTTAAACATTATGAAGACAGTCCACGCTATTGGCATAACTGCCATTTCATGTTCTGGATTAGATCCTGGAGGGATCAAAAGCTGTTCCCAAAGCGGTTAGGCCAGGCTGCATTTGTTAGTTATCTGGTGTCCAGCAGGGGGCGCCTCATCTTCCCGAAATCGAGATTACTCTAAAGTGTTCACTAAATATACTGCTCCCCCTGCTGGAGCCTCGATGTATACAATCTATATAAATCTAACACATGTCTATGTCTGCACACATAAGACACAGAGCTACTTCCGTCATCATCTGCTCCTACCATGGACACATGCAATTAACACACACACTTACCTGCGGCGTCTGGGGGAATTCAAAATGAAACGCAGCATTGGGGCAAAACGCAAAGCGGCCAGTTCTTCTTGGGCGGCCCCACGCCTGATCAGCTGCCGTCGCTGCCTGATGAATCGGTCCCTCACACTGGACCACCTGGTCTCCACATAGTTAGCTTCAAGCAAAAGCATCCACACATTAGGAATATATCAGCGTCAGGTGACCATAACACTCGAGTTAATGGTTTGCCACAGTGGCTAAACAACTTACCAATTATCCATTGCTGTAATCTAGTATGCTGGTCCCAATCTGGGTATACAATCCGGGCAACCTCCCTCCATGCGGCACTCCGTGTTAGCCGGCTTCTGTACCCAGGCGCAGGGCCGTCCCATAGCACTGGCCGAGCATGGACCTGAAAATCCAAAATCATTACAGTAACGTCTTAGAAATTATTAGTCAATAAGGTCATAGCTACTACACCCATGTCACATGCTACACGCCATGTTTGATTGTAAATAGTACGTCACTTATGTGGGTGGGGTCTCCAGCTTCACCTGCAGCCAACTCCCTCCCTCCATGATGTTTGCTGGCGCCACATATCATATACACAGTACACTACTACTCACATCATGTCCTCATAGTATTTGCCCTAAATATATGTGCTTACTACTAGGGAATGGAAGGCCACAATCCGGCGCGGGGGTCTGGGATCGGATAGCGACACGGGGGGACACGCCTCCTCTCTGTAGTCTCGCCACCTCAGCACTGGGCGTAGCGGGGGTGGGGGGGGTTAACTATTGCGTGTCGTGTGCTCGGCGAATTGCTATGTGACACCATGTAACGATGCTCAGCTTACCCATTTCTGTCCGGCATTGTCACGTCGTAAGCCGCTGCACTACAAGTGCCATAATGGTCGGCCACGCCTCTTTGAACGTGGCTGCTGCGGATTGTGTGTGCTTCCGACGTTACAACGCCTGACAAAGTACAAAGCAGAGCAGCGCTAAAAGCCAAAATACTCATTAGCCGAGCAGTGAACAGAATTAGCACAGCACACCAAACACTCCGGCTAAACAACAACCCCGCTACGCACACTGATGACGTGCATGTACTACAGAGAGGGGGCGTGTCCACGCTGTGTCGCTAGCCTATAGCATCATCAGCCTGCGCCGGATCTTGTGCGTGATTTGCGTACTATTTAAGCGACCTCCTTATGATGACACTATCAGCACATTATATGGTAGGATTTCTACTATGTATGTGCCGCCAACAACCATCATGGAGGGAGGAGGGAGGAGGGAGGAGGGAGGAGGGAGGAGGGAGGAGGGAGGAGGGAGGAGGGAGGAGGGAGGAGGGAGAAGGGAGAGAGTTCGCTGCACGGCCATCTCGCTAAGAGCAATCCTAAGTCACGCCCTGTTTGCCCAACAACATGTGCTATTACAAGGACAATTCCTCGACCAGCCATTACTTACAAATCTCGCCTAAAATACGATGTGCGTTACATGGTCCGAAAGAGCTAACACATTCACAGATTTGGAGGAGACACACACATCTGAAAAGACTCATGCAGTCATTGCTGGATTTCAAGCGCCCCCTGATGGCAAACACATAGGAATTACACACAATCGTACTTACATAAACTACTCGGAGCGATGTATCGTGCCACTAAATGACTATAGACAATCGTACACATAAAATAAATATTATCTAGCATCTATTGATCATTACATAATCGATTTGTTTTCACTAAATTATTTACCACTTAAACAGGATGCAATTACAGATGTGACTTTTGGACATCACAAAAAGCGATATAAAAGACAAGACTTGTAAATTACATGTATGTAAATGTGACTCACACAACAAATGACAGTCATACATTAAGTCACGGCCACACAACTATCTTCTCCGAGTCCAAAGGACGATCGAAATCTTTCTATCGATGATCTTATCTATGTATAAAGCACTCCCAACAGCTCCAGAAAATACTTACTTCACTGATCAGCTGGCCGACGGCTATAACAGACCGATCAGGATACATCTCGGGCTCCATGAATCACTCCGGCTTTGTTGTCCAAATCACTTCTTCTTCCAGCGACGGTTTTCAAAGTGCAGATTCTTACAATGCAGACACATCCTAAATAACCTTGGCTTCTACCCATAGGAACTCAAAATGATACATTTGTTATCTCCATCCAGTCACGGACACGGCCTAGGTGAAGCCTGGACACAAACAGTTGTTACATTCATCCCTGTATTTTGAGTTATATTTAAAAATATACAAGGACAATTACAAAATAAGACCGTGAGAAATGTGTGGCAAACAATATTTCTCTCATGGCTAAGCTTCAAATAAATAATTCCTTTCTTCTATCATCCTATGTCAAGGCCAAATGGCAATCCTGCTCTCATCACACAGGTGCAACTAGCCACAGTGCAGGGTGGCACTCAGATACATGCACTAACAATGCTATATAACATTTGGCCACTTCTCCAAGAAATGGACCACAAACACAACATTCCTTTCCCTTCCGGCCCAAAAGGCACCTGCAAAGGTCCAGGACACATGTCCACTCTCTGACAAGGCCGAGAGCACACCTGTACCAACGATACCTCATACCCAGCCCTCAGGCCAGGCACTCACTGGTCGTCAGTTAACTGCAAACTAAGGTGTAATCTCCAGAAGGAGAAAACTGGTGCTCAGCCATGAAATGACCACAGAACAACACGTTTGTTATTCCTAGATTCATTCCTTACACCCCTTTGTTTGCACCATGTCGTACCTGCTTGCCGCTTGGGCCCCACGATTTCTGTGATCCATTCTATATTGGAGCTACCGAACCGGTGGATCAGCCCAGCCACTATCTCCATATGTGAGCGAACACACTCATTTACATATGCAAATAACCAGCCCTTGGCGGCAAAGGCCACTGTTGACTAGAAATCAACGTTAGTTTTCACTTTGGTTACTGACAGGGTTACGAAATTTTGAATTACCATATGAAATAGAGGCTTTGTATTCAGACTGATAAAGTGTTGCCATCTGTATACATGGCTAAAATAGGCATGTCGCATTAATGCAAATCATTACGCGAAACAAAGTGCACAACCAGCTAAGCTTTTTCTGGGAGAGGTGAAAAAATGAGAGATTATATAAATACACAAGGAATTTTATTCAAAAACATTCTCAGACTTGCCAAGCAATATTATGTCACAATAGTAAAGTCAAAGTTAGATTAGGACAGAGGGGGAAGGGCGCATGAAGCTGCAGCTTACTGCAGACAGATCATTGCATTCTGCTGCAGGCTCCCAAAGGCCGATCTCGTGGGCCAGTCTAGGAGCAGACTATCAGATATTCATCCAACACACACTGAGTCAATGATTACCGTAGTGACACAACATGTTAATAAAAGCCTGAGACTTGTGGGAAATGTTACATATATATCGTCAACACATCCATTAACTGCACTATGTGCAAAGGCCAAACCAATACAAACATAATAATGGTTAATTTTTAGCTTTTTAAACTGAAAACATGTGAATAGATCCTTGATGTATCCTTGGCAAGGCTTTAGGCCTCTCCATGTGTGAAAATGTGGATTTTATTCTAGGATACAGTACATTGTGTAAGCGCGCGGTACTTTAGTAACCTTGAGCCAAATCACTACATTACACCTCCCAATCGAGAGAGAACAACGCAGATGTGTGTGGAAGAATGTCAACTATTCGACTTACACACACACACAATGTAGCATTGTTTTCTCCAGGCCAAATGTAGTTTGGATTTTATTGTTGATCATTAAAATACTTATAATGTTGAATTAAATATTATATCTAAAATAATTTTACACCAAACTCTGCATGTTCTGTATGAAATATCACATTAAACCCATTATTGTGTATAAAGGTTAACAAAAAGGATACATTTCACAAATCAACCTTCTGTGCAAGATGCTGAGTCAAACATAGGCAACAAAAGTCAGTAATGGATGTAAAAACCGGACACATCAGACACTTGCATTTAGGAACTCATCTATTTGTATGACAGTCCTTTTTTTTCCTTATTGACGTTTAAATGTAGTGACATATTGGTTCTGCTAACAAGGGCCCCTACACACAAGAACCATTCGCCCTGGAGATAGCTAAAGGAAAGACATTATGATTTTACTTTTTTCTATAGATTCTTTTAAATGAGGATCTTAGCAAACTGTTTTTTCAAACAGAGTGTACCATGTCACCCCGGTAAGGTGTCCTCAGGGACATGGACCCTACTCTACCCTAACACAAAATGACCTCTCTGGGCCTGAAAAAGGAGACCACTTGCCATAAACCAAAAAAAAAAAAAAATAAAAAAAAAATAAAAAAAAAATAGAAAAATTAAACCAAAAAAATATAATAAGATTATGATGTATTGCCTCATACATCACATAGTAGAAATCATAAACGTCGTGGGTAACGAGATGTCCGAGAGCGCCGTCCACGCCGTGGCTGGCGCCTAGGAACGGCCCTAGTACCCTCAGATGGAGGGGGCATGGCACCAGGTGGCTCTCGGGACAATGCTGGGGGGACAAGGGGGGAGAGAGGTGGGGGCACAGGTGGGGGCGCAGTGGTCTCGGGGAAAAGAAAGCCCTCCGGCGGGATATGTGGCCTCCGTGAGTGTAACCCATACACAGATTGTAGGAGGACGCCCACATAGCAAGGGTCGGGGAAAGTATCGGGGTCAATCTGCTCGTGACACGACAGCAGCACTTCTGTAACCATCCGCGCACTACGTGCCAGATTAGTAGGGAGATTCCGTAAACGGACTCCCAGATAGTAGCAGAAGAAATCATTCTGATCATCTCCTCCATCAAACCGCCTGACAAAGTTGACGACAGATTGATCCAACTCACTCAGTGCTGAATGAGCTTCTTCTTGCTCCCGACGCCTCCTGGTGGTGGTAGTAGTGGGCCTCGTGAGTGGCTGACGTGGCCGAGCTGCCAGGGGCACACCACTAGGACCTGCACCAGATGTTGATGGTGCTGCAGCCTCCTCCTCTTCGTGCATGGAAGTCGAGCCAGAAGGTCCTGGCATCGGCTCCGTGCCCTCAGAAAGAGTAGGACTGCCAGGCTCCTGTGATGGCGGTGGCGTGGCACAATCCCCCTCCTGCTGTGATGCTGCAACATCAGAACCAGCAGCATCCTGTCCTCCCGGTGGGTCTGCGAAATTGCCACTGGTTCTGTGGAGAGACAGAAAGGTTAGCTAATATGGACACATTCATAAAGGTACTTCATATATCGAATGTTTAAGTTTTGATAACATACAGTATGTCGAAATGTGTGTTTTGGTAACACGAAGACATTATGTAGTACTATGCGCATCCTATGTTAGGACATACAACTATTTATATTAACTCATTCACATTAGTGTTTTCTAATAAACTTAAACAAAAAAACATTAGCCAAAAATGTTCCCCGTTCTGAGTGTGGAAACAATGCTCTCATCTTCAGGGCATGTTGTGGGCATGGAACCATTCTGGTGACAACACAACAACAAGTGTTTTTTAATGTGGCCCAGCAGGGAGAGGAGCCTGAGTTAGTCATGTGACCAGATACACAAGCGGCCAGTAAGAGGCCTGTGTACCTGTCATAGATCCCCGCAGGCCACACTGAGACAGTGACAGAGCAGCAGGCCGCCCAGCATTGAGTATAAAGGAAGTGAATAGTGTGGGCCGGAGAACAGCTCTCGGACTGCTTAGTACTGTAGGACACTAAATATAAAACATTATCCGCTGCATAGAAACAGCCATTTCATTCACCATGCTTACTGGCTCTGCCACCTACAGCACACGCTAAACAACTGAGGGAGTGACCGTGATCTGCAAAAATCACGAGATGTTGTTCTAGCGCCATGACAGAAACTAACATATTTTAGAGAAATGACAGGATGTTGAAGCACGAGTCAGAGTGGTGTGTAAGCATTTGTTTGAGTGTGAGCAAAGGGGACTATTGTGATTGGTCAGGATACATTAACCCTCTCTGGACAGTCACATACACCAGCATGAAGGCTAACAAACATGACACAACTAGGGCCTTATAAAGAATGGCAATAGTGTATGTAGTCAAATTATCGGGATACATTAAAGATAATTGTCTGCACATTCCTATAAAACATATACATAAAGAGGCAGATTGGTGAAATCGGATGAGATTATCTGCTAGTGAGTATGGACCAGGTTCTGCTGAACAACCAAAGGCAGAATTAAAATTCATTACTCCCATATAACATTTTATCTCATGTATTACATATTGTACACTATATGATACTATATACATTATGGAATAAGAAAAATATACTTACTGCCGTTGACTGCGGCTCGGGATAAAATCCAACAAAGGCGCATAGCGCATGGAGATCGGCTCCCCACCCCTCTCCTCCGTGCGTATCGCCCGTTGGTACTGGTCCCTGACACTAGACCAGCGTGTCTCCACTGCTCGGACTGACAAAAGCAAAGATTTATTAGAAATAGATAGATTTTAATAATTGATAGATATTTCGAGGTCTTGGTAGAAATATCGGACATTGTTCTCACAATTTTATGTCATACATTATTTGACAACACGACATACCCATCCGCAGCTGCTCGCTGTCCGTCACATCGCCCCACTGTGGGACTACCACAGCCGCTATCGTCTCCCACGTCTCGCGACGCAGGACGCGGTCGTGGTAGCCACGCACAGTCAAGTCCCACAAATGGGGACGGGACCGCACCTGAAAAATTATATAGAAAGACAGAAATCACTAGACATCTCCATCTGACTTCACCTCTCTGTGTGTCTACATCGATTAGAATAAGAACATGTTTTCCATTATGACATTACATAGAGTGGTGTTGGGATTCCAACAGACCACCTGTGTAATCTAAGGAACACAGCCTAATAACCACTGAGCCAAGACTCACTAAACCAAGGAATGCCAGAACTCTTTGAACACACTTCTGAAAACATACCAAGATTGGTGTCTAATGATTGAATTTAGGAAAGGCTTTGTATCTTAACTAGCACTAATTAGTAGGCCACAAGACCAGATCAATGCCAGCTTTGCATTCACACCTGATGAAAGAGAAAATCAACATTGTTTCGAAAATACATGAACACATGTGCAAACGAGTGAAGCTAACTATTTCACTGCTGCGGTGTTTGTTCTGGTGTGTGTGTGGTGTTTTGTTATCTTAGTGTGTGGATAAAACATGTCACAACGACTATGGTTAGAGATCTCGACATTTTGTAATAACTATGGTCAACATTTATGTATTAAACAGTCGCTGATATAGAGTGACAAATATATTTTAATAATTAAATACATGTAAGGTTAGGTATAGCATTAGGTCGAACATTCGAGGAGGAGCACACAATAACATGAAACTACGTGCAAAAACGAGCTACATGAAAAACGCATCCAAAACGCAACCTTGCTCGACTCGATTTGCAAAAGATTCCACAAACATTACTTGACTATACTGTGTACGGTGTAGTGCGCACGCTTACTCAGATTCACATGCACTATATCACACAAAAAACGCATCAAAAACGCAACCTTGCTCGACTCGATTTGCAAAAGATTCCACAAACATTACTTGACTATACTGTGTACGGTGTAGTGCGCACGCTTACTCAGATTCACATGCACTATATCACACAAAAAACGCATCCAAAACGCACTATACTGATTTGTGCAGAAAAATTGTCTACATTTGTACACATGTCACTGTTATTAAATACAATTGATACATGTAAGAAATCAAACAACCCTACACTCAATAGGGATACTAAATTCGACATATGTAAGTAGTGGTTTTATATGGGAACTGCACTAGAAATTAATACTATAGCAGATAAGGAAACACATGACGATACTTTGTGGTTTTTTGCAGGCCACATTCCCACGCCCGTGTCGCATGACTAAAACGATTATATTTAAGACCACTAACAGTGTTGACATTCATATGTGTGTTACATGTGGCTTAGGTGCGTTTTGGTTGGCCGAGACGACCATGTGCATTTCTAAGTCCAAGTAAAACATTTTAACACATCACATAAATATATTAACAGAGATATGTATTTGGGTTCGCATACATTACATATTATTAGACATATATTTACATAGATATATAGATAGAGAGAGGGATAAATAGATACACAGAAAGAGACTACACATCCTATTTTCCAAGTAAAACCATTCTAGAAAGATGAGTGTAATTCTTCGATCAAACTTACCTCTGCGATCAGGCGTGGAACATCAATGTCCCGCTGCCAGGAACCACGTCGCCCACGACCAGCACCACCATGCTCCGCTCGCCGTGCCATCGCTCCAGATCGGGACACCTAAAAGGATGGTCACCTATTGAAGCCCATTCACTTGGGCCTTTTAAACTGAAGGGGCGTTACGCATTGATGAATTATTCTAATGAGAATCCAGATTGATCCGGCAGTAATCAGAGGTTCCGCCAGGCCCGAATGTTACTTCCTACGGTCGACTTGGACCATTTCGGCCCGGAAATAATGGTCTTGCTCATTTTTTACGGACCCGGATACAATCAGGCCAGAAACTCATACGGAGTGTGCACTGTGCAGCCGCATATCCTATACTTCCCAGCATACACACGAAACATCAAATATACGGCCGCACTATTACATCCGTACATACGGACGCACTATTACTACGTGTGAATCGAGCCCCCAAGTGGTTCTCGGTATAGTTATAGAATTACTTTAGCAAAGAAGTCATTTCTGCAAATAGTCTGAAATGGAGAGTATGCAGTTTCAATTACATGGGGGAACCTAGCTGTATAAGGAAATAATTTAATGTTAGCATGCTACTGCTCGCTTTCTTAAATCAAATATAATTTATGGTAGAGGTATAGTAGCTTGCTACAGATCACCTGGGTTTTTAAGGCTCTATGTTGGAGCCTTATTTGCAGGCTCATCATATTTAAGAAAAATAGCGCTTTATGTGACACTTTTTTGCCAATCAACATTAAGGGCACCTTAACCAGAACCTGATTGATCATATTCCAGGTCAATGGGAATCCACAAGACCAATTGCATCAATTTTAACACCGATGTAAAGAAAGACATAGTCAAAGGATGGATGAATAGATAGATAGATAGATAGATAGATACTAAATAGTCTAAAAAAGTTTTTAAAGCATTGCAGGGCTATGTTCACATGACTTTTTTTCTGGCCGTTGTTCAATACTTAAATCAATGGCCGTGTTGAGTATCAAATAACATCCATGGTTTAGCATATTTTAGCGGTCATTGCAACATTATTCTAGTTCAGGTGGACTGATTGCCCTTTGGGTGTGTCTGTGGCTATGTTCACACTAAGTAAAAAAAAAAAAAAAGAAAGAGAGAAAAGGCAGCCACTTTTTCTTTTTAAAATGTTATTACTGCATTTCAATTGATGTCAATGAAATGGCGGCCGCCCAATGCACACGGTGTATTAAATAACGGACGTTGTATGCATCAAAATAATAATCATGGCAATTATTCACAGACATCTTTTGTAAACAACAGACATTCTTCTCTAGTTAACATCCAAGAATAATTGTCATGATCATTATTTTGTATAATCATTATTTAACACACTGTGTGCATTGGGCCGTCATTCCATTGACTTCAATGCATTCCAGCAGATGCTCCTAGGCCTCATCCGCATATCAATTTTTTCTGTCCATTAATAAAGATCCTGATTTACGGACAGAAAAAGGACCCATTGGTTTCAATGTGGTCATCTAAACATCCGTATTGTAAATGCATCATTTTTTGGCTGCCTTTATTTGGCAAAAAGGTATGACCTACACTTATAAGCTATGTTCACACATAGTATTTTCATCGTCCTTTTGGTCAGTCTTTTTCTGACCAAAACAAGGAGGGGAACTCCAAAATTATAACTGAAAGATTTGCACAGCTTTTTGTGTTTTAAGTCCGTTCCTGGTTTTGGTAAAAGAAAAGGTTGACCAAAAGAATGCAAGAAAGAGAGATAAGGGCACTCACCCGTATGCGGCAAATTTCTCCTTTATTCAAAAGATGTGCATATTAAAAGTCCGTGCAAACATCTTACATGCGGGCAGACGCCAAACCACCTTCACGGCGTGTACATGATGGCCATTTCGCGCGCATGCGCGCTTCAACGGATGACGCCTCTCCCGTAGGTCGCAGGTAAAATACCTCATCTGACGTACTAGGAGTAGGCGTTTACAAAGTGTAAGGTAAATACCCTTTTGCATAAAAACAAATATTAAACGCAATGAATACAAAAAGTGATCTCAGATAAACATATTAAGTTCTATCTTATCATTAAGACCGCACTTTCCTTGTGCTCCTGTAGCTAGAATACAACGTGCTTCTGTTTTTAATAGTTGTGTGTTTGTATCTTGTCCTGGTTTGTAAAAAATTCTTTTTAAACCTGTGAATGTAAGACAATTCGTATCTCCATTATGTTGTGTGTGAATATGTTCTACCATTTTTGTCGCTGCTTTTTTGTTTTTTATGTAGTATATATGTTCATAAAACCTGCGATTTAAAGGTCGCAAGGTTTTACCAATATAAAACATCCCACATGTGCATGTAATAGCGTAGACTACACATTTTGTTTTGCAACAAATAAAATCATTTATGTCATATCTGACTCCACCTAGAGTTATAGTTTTAGTCACTTTAGCATATTCGCACCAGGAACAATCGCCACATCTGAACATGCCCTTTGGTTGCATAGATTTAATCCACATTTTTTCCTCTTTTACATTATTGCTGAATTTGCTATGCACTAGAATATCTTTTAGATTTTTACATCTTTTAAAGGCTATAGTGGGTTTTTCTGTAATTAATTCTGACAGAATAGGATCATTATTTATCAAATACCAGTTTTTATTTATTACCTCTTTAATGGTCGCCGCCATAGGGCTAAATTTAAAAGCCAGAGTAAATTTTTGCTTGTTCTGGTGTTTTGTTTTTAAGGCTGATATTTGTTTTTTATTTTTGTTTTTGTTTAAGAGGAATGTTCTGTCTTTGGAGAATGCCTTCTCCTCTGCCCTTTTAAGTTCATCAACTGGATATCCTCGTTGAGACAACCTATAGGTAAGTTCTTTAGCTTTTTCTTTGTACATTGTGTCAGTGCTATTGATACGTCGTAATCGTAAATATTGTCCGTATGGTAGTGCAAGTTTTACATGTGGGGGGTGGTAGCTATTGTGATGTAGCAAGGAGTTGCAAGCTGTGGATTTGCGATAACTAACTACTGTAAGTTCATTATTTGTAATTTTTACTGTAGTATCCAGGAATTCTAATTCGGATGTATTTATTTTGCTTGTGAAGGCCATGTTAAAGTGGTTATTGTTAATGTATGTTACAAAATTATTAAATGCTTCTGGGGTGTCATTCCAAATAATAAAGATATCATCCACGAAGCGATAATAGACACTTATCGCCCTCGTGAATGGATTACTTTCACTGAAAATCATAACCCTTTCAAATTCTGCCAAAAATAAATTAGCTAGGGTACATGCTGCTGGCGTACCCATAGCGGTACCATATTTTTGTTGGTACCAAACGTCATTAAATACAAAAGCATTATTTTCTAAAATAAAACTTAAGGCTTCACAAATAAATTCAACGAATTCAGTACTTTTTCCAATTCTTCTTAGGAAAGTACCGATTACCTCTACTACTAGGGCTTGAGGAATCCTAGTGTACAGGCTTTCTACGTCAATTGACGTTAAGAAAGCACCTTCTGGCCATGTGCATGTGTGTATAGATCTTAGAAAATCGTTTGTGTCCTTAATTAATGCTGGTACCTCGTCCAAAAGTGGCCGTAAGAGCCAGTCAACATATTGGGATAATGGTTCAGTTATACTTCCTATGCCGGAGACGATAGGTCTCCCGGGTGGACAAATTAGAGATTTGTGGATTTTAGGGACGAGGTACCAGCATGGATATTTAGGATTTGTGGGCAGTAATTTTTCTGCTCTGTTTTGTGAAATGATACCCCTTTCTATGTTATCATTTATCATTTCACAAAACAGAGCAGAAAAATTACTGCCCACAAATCCTAAATATCCATGCTGGTACCTCGTCCCTAAAATCCACAAATCTCTAATTTGTCCACCCGGGAGACCTATCGTCTCCGGCATAGGAAGTATAACTGAACCATTATCCCAATATGTTGACTGGCTCTTACGGCCACTTTTGGACGAGGTACCAGCATTAATTAAGGACACAAACGATTTTCTAAGATCTATACACACATGCACATGGCCAGAAGGTGCTTTCTTAACGTCAATTGACGTAGAAAGCCTGTACACTAGGATTCCTCAAGCCCTAGTAGTAGAGGTAATCGGTACTTTCCTAAGAAGAATTGGAAAAAGTACTGAATTCGTTGAATTTATTTGTGAAGCCTTAAGTTTTATTTTAGAAAATAATGCTTTTGTATTTAATGACGTTTGGTACCAACAAAAATATGGTACCGCTATGGGTACGCCAGCAGCATGTACCCTAGCTAATTTATTTTTGGCAGAATTTGAAAGGGTTATGATTTTCAGTGAAAGTAATCCATTCACAAGGGCGATAAGTGTCTATTATCGCTTCGTGGATGATATCTTTATTATTTGGAATGACACCCCAGAAGCATTTAATAATTTTGTAACATACATTAACAATAACCACTTTAACATGGCCTTCACAAGCAAAATAAATACATCCGAATTAGAATTCCTGGATACTACAGTAAAAATTACAAATAATGAACTTACAGTAGTTAGTTATCGCAAATCCACAGCTTGCAACTCCTTGCTACATCACAATAGCTACCACCCCCCACATGTAAAACTTGCACTACCATACGGACAATATTTACGATTACGACGTATCAATAGCACTGACACAATGTACAAAGAAAAAGCTAAAGAACTTACCTATAGGTTGTCTCAACGAGGATATCCAGTTGATGAACTTAAAAGGGCAGAGGAGAAGGCATTCTCCAAAGACAGAACATTCCTCTTAAACAAAAACAAAAATAAAAAACAAATATCAGCCTTAAAAACAAAACACCAGAACAAGCAAAAATTTACTCTGGCTTTTAAATTTAGCCCTATGGCGGCGACCATTAAAGAGGTAATAAATAAAAACTGGTATTTGATAAATAATGATCCTATTCTGTCAGAATTAATTACAGAAAAACCCACTATAGCCTTTAAAAGATGTAAAAATCTAAAAGATATTCTAGTGCATAGCAAATTCAGCAATAATGTAAAAGAGGAAAAAATGTGGATTAAATCTATGCAACCAAAGGGCATGTTCAGATGTGGCGATTGTTCCTGGTGCGAATATGCTAAAGTGACTAAAACTATAACTCTAGGTGGAGTCAGATATGACATAAATGATTTTATTTGTTGCAAAACAAAATGTGTAGTCTACGCTATTACATGCACATGTGGGATGTTTTATATTGGTAAAACCTTGCGACCTTTAAATCGCAGGTTTTATGAACATATATACTACATAAAAAACAAAAAAGCAGCGACAAAAATGGTAGAACATATTCACACACAACATAATGGAGATACGAATTGTCTTACATTCACAGGTTTAAAAAGAATTTTTTACAAACCAGGACAAGATACAAACACACAACTATTAAAAACAGAAGCACGTTGTATTCTAGCTACAGGAGCACAAGGAAAGTGCGGTCTTAATGATAAGATAGAACTTAATATGTTTATCTGAGATCACTTTTTGTATTCATTGCGTTTAATATTTGTTTTTATGCAAAAGGGTATTTACCTTACACTTTGTAAACGCCTACTCCCAGTACGTCAGATGAGGTATTTTACCTGCGACCTACGGGAGAGGCGTCATCCGTTGAAGCGCGCATTCGCGCGAAATGGCCATCATGTACACGCCGTGAAGGTGGTTTGGCGTCTGCCCGCATGTAAGATGTTTGCACGGACTTTTAATATGCACATCTTTTGAATAAAGGAGAAATTTGCCGCATACGGGTGAGTGCCCTTATCTCTCTTTCTTGCATTTTGTTGGATTACCTATATACCTACGTAAAGGAGCACCCCCTAGGCTACTTCATCATAGCCCTCTACACACGGCGATACCACGTATATAAGCCATTAAATAAGGAGTAGTGCCAGTGATCTCTACAGACAGTTATCCGGCTGACCAAAAGAAATTACAAAAATACTGTGTGTGAACATAGCCACACAGTCTGTTTTTGTAAAACAAAGGCTCTAATAGAAATCAGTTTTAAATGGACGACCTTCAGGTGCACTATCGTTTTTGCTTAGTAACTTCTAGACAGGCACCTTCCAAGAGGCCATTTACTACTTTCCTATTTTATCAGAGAACGCATTTTCTATTTGTTTCCTGATGTCCTTATATACAGTCTGATCACAGTGATCTAATGGTAAGATACGGACAAGGAGAGAAAGTAGTGCTGGTAAGATACCATTAGGTCAGTGTTATCAGTGATCTGTAGAGGCTTCACTTGCTACAGCCCCAATGCAAAAGCAGAACTTCTGCATTTGTACATTTGGCAAAACAGAACTGAATATATGTGATGGGCCCAGTCAGCCCAGTCTTGCTCTACATGCAGGAACATGGAGAATCTTTAACCACTTAGGGACAAGCCGTTTGCACTAGCTCTTGCAGTTTTTCACCCACAGATCCATATGACACAGTTATTTTTTCCATGAAATATGCAGCAAAACTGAATTATCTGTGTTTAGAAAAAATGAATAAAGGAATAAATTTGTGGATGGTGGTGGTAATAGTGGTGGTGCCGGGGGGGAGGTCTTTATGCCTATAGTAAAACTGATAGTCAGTATGATTACAACAATAGGCAATGTATAGAACCTTTATTTTATTTAACTGCTTTTAAAAAAAATTAGGACCTTTTTTAAAAAATCTAAATGTTTTTTCAATTTTTTCTTATTATGATCTATATAACACTTTTATTTTTTGGTCTCTGGGGCTATTTGAGGCTTTGCACTTAGCAAAGTTTTGTACTTTTTATCAGTACTTTTTGTTTTGCATATATGCAACTTTTTGATCACTTTTATTAAAAAATTTTCTGGATGTGATCAAAAAAAATTTTTGTTTTTGTTTACTATTTTTCTTTATATAATAGGAAATAGAGAATTCTTTAAACTTTTATAGTAGGATGGAAATCTTTATTAATGGCTTTTTTTCACACTAATTTGTGGCCCTCCCAGGGGACTCCTATGAACAATGCACTGATTGCTCAGAAAAAGTAAAGGACAACTTCAGCCAAAGTCTTTTTTAATATGTTATTACTTATGGAAACCTAGAAAAATTCCTAATGTACATTAATTATGGGAAATGCACATATAGGGCTGTTTCCCTTAATTTAGTAGATCATAGAGTGTTCAAATTCTGTCAAAAACCATGACGAATCAGGTGTGATTCCTCTGGAGTGTCCTGCAGGGTACACAGTATATGTAGAAGTCTATAGACTGTATAAAAGTCTATGGAAGATGTAATGTAATGTAAAAACTACACTTTATTGATGGACTATGTTTATGGAATAATTTGAGGAGCAAGGAAACTTGCTCCCCAAATGGAGGGCACCGAGCAGGGAGTGAGAGAGAGGTGCCGGTGCTTCAAACTACCTCCTCCCTCCCTGCTTGGTGCAGTGGGACAGATAGACACTACTACTACTCCCATCATCTGCTCATAGTATGAGCAGATGATGGGAGGAGTAGTACCAGGGAGATCCCCCATCACCAAGCCCCCCCTCAGCCAACATTACCCCCCCCACCCCAGCAGCCCCCTATAGCACCCGGGAAGCTGACTTTCCTCCTCGGTGCCGCTCTTGCGCTTTTAGTCTGCATAATCTTCAGCCGGGAGCACTGTTAGGAGCACTTCCCCATCCCCGCCGTCATCTAGCCAGCCCACTCCATTGATTAGGAGGAAGGTAAGCCCGTTATCAAAGAGCGGGTGGACCAGACGACATTGTGGGGGCGGGGAAGTGCTTTTAACAGAGATCCCGATGAAGATTATGGCAACAAACAGTGCAAGACAGGCGTCGTGGAGGAAAGTAAGACACATACCTTCCTCCTATAGGGGGCTATAAGCAGGTTAGATTTGTCTAACCTGCTGATAGTTCATCTTTAAAAATGCAAATCATCATGGAGAAAACAAATTATACAACAATGTCAATGAAAAACAAAAAAGTTATGGCCTTCAGAATGCTACTGTAAATAATAAGAAATTCCTGTGGTTCTTAAGGGCAAACTCTGTCTCGTCCAGAGGAGGTTAAGGGGCTTTTTATCAAAGACATCATTTAACAGTTATACAAAATTCTCCCACATCATCTTTAAGGCTGCTTAAAATAATAATTCAGGATAACTTGGATTCCGCTGCTTTGTCTCCTTTAGGTTTCTTTTCTTTCAATCATTAATTATGTTAGGATGAGATAACTAATCCTTAGAGCTACAATCTATTGATTTCTTGGTAGACTGTAGCAGTTAGTGTTACATAAAATATGTATGTTACTATTTTTTCATGTTCATTTTGCTTTGGTCTTTATCATATAATTATTCAAAAGAGTAATTTAATTAACCTCACAGTTAATATTAAAAATGAAAAGACCTAATGTAGTTTTTTGGCACAATGTGATTTGTTAAGGCAAGTAAAGTTAACTATGGACAGTTTCAGTAAGTTAAAAAAGATAGTATGTAAAGTGGTCACTGAATAGCTTGTATAACAGATAGCTGCTTTTAATCCAACACAGCTCTTGTCTCCAGTTCAGGTGGGGTTTGCAATTAAGCTCCATTCACTTTAATAGAAGTGTATAGCAAATCCCCACCCAAAATTTTGACAAAGGTGGTGCTGTCTCTGGAAGAAAGTGGCCATGTTTTTATAGCACTGTGCAACCCTTTAAAAGTGTAACAAACAGTAATTAAACAAGTATAATTTACATGTCTTTTGCATAAGTACTTTGCACTTTGCAACATATCACATTTGATTTGTGATTACTTGATGTTGGAAAGAAGGCGCATCATTTCCGTTTTAGGCTATGTTCACATTACGTGAACACCCTGCCGTTCTGTGACCCCGGCCGGTCTCAGCCCGGTACTTAAGTACCGGCCGGGTGATATTTCCGGCCGCGGAGCCCTGATGCGGGAGCGCATCAGCGCTTTCCATAGCACACAGTGAAGCAAGCGGCCGAAGCCGCTTGCTTCACTGTTTGAACTGACAGGTCTTTCTGCGGCCGGAATTCACTGAATTCTGGCCGCAGAAAACTGACATGTCATTTTTTTCCGGCGCCGCATGGGATCCCGGCCGGAGCGCATACGATGTGTGTACGCTCCGGCCGGGATCCCATTGCAAATAAGGCTATGTTCCACCCTCAAAACTACGGCCGTAGTTTTACGTAGTGTGAACATAGCCTTAGTCTGGTTGCACTGCTGGTGAAGGCCGTGGTCATCGTCGCAGTGCTAGCGGAAGCCCTTGGTTCACTTTCTTCAGCATGCTGTTGAATCCTGTGGACAATGGCTGCAGCTCCATCACCTCTGGGTGTTACTTTTCTTTGTTCAATATATGGGCTAACCAGTGATTTTTCCCAATTCTTCTAAAAAAATTTCCCATTGTTCTTTTATACAGTTTATTTTTGTTCCAATTTGGATCTATTTCACGCCATAACATAAATGCATTTTACGCCGACACATCAAGAATATTGTAAAAAAACAACTATTGGCCACCGATTAGTTTTGCGTTTTACAGGTGTAAGTGCCTATGAGTTGATCTACAGTATCAATTGCCCTTTTAGTGGCATTGTAATGTAGCATCATGTCTGGCTTTCTGTTGTCTTAGTTAATGATTGACCAAAATGAGATTATAACTCCTTTATTTTTTCAAAAAGTGGCTGGAGATTAGTATAAAAGGCTATCGGTCATTTTTGACTGAACAGTACAAGAGTAAAAAAATACGTGGAGCAAAACGTAAACAAAAAAATAAATAAATAAAAACTGCTATTAGTAAGAACCCCTCAAATGAGGAAAAGTCAATGAACCACAAGTTTCAGAACCGCATAATGAATATTTTAAAAAATATCAAATTTAAAATTCGGTCATTTTTGACCGAACAGAACAGCAGGGTTAAAGTGTCAGGGGCTAAGCTCTTTTTGGCTATGGCTGATATAATGTCATAGATGTCTAACCAAAGGAGTGTATTATTGGACAGAACCACCACATGTGAAAGTAAGTACATTTTACGCCACAACCTCTCCAACACTGCCCAGTGTAAGACGGGTCTATTTTAGAGATGTGAGAAGGGGTAAGATACCATCTTAGAACAATCTTTTAAGACATCTCCCAATGTTTAATCCATTTAGATAAATGTTTAGTCCATCCACATGCCTCTCCCCATTCAGTGACTGTATAAGAGGGATGTAATTCTAATTCCCATTTATTACAGTAAGAGGGTTTATCCTCGTTATTAAGCGTCACAAGTGCCCCAAAGAAATTAGAAATCCTAGTATGACATTTTTTTATCCTTCTGGCCCAGTAAATAGGATTTGTATTGCTTTAACAGTAACAATTTTAAGTTATAATGAACATAATTTACAAATGTAAAAAAATACTTTTTTTCAGTACGTGTTAAAAAATTTCCCCCCACATATAAAAGGGCTATCAGTGGCTTAAATGTGTCTAAAATTGAGAGTATTACTTTTAGAAATCACAGGAGACTGAAAACATTTGTACTGTGTAACACCCGTAACTAGAGATGAGCGAGTACTAAAATGCTCGGGTGCTCCTTACTCGAGACAAATATCTCCCGATACTCGAGTGCTCGTTTCGAGTAACGAACCCCATTGAAATCAATGGGAGTTTCGAGCATTTTTGCAGCAGACTCAAGTTCGGTAGAGAGAAGGTCGTGAGAAAAACTGTCAACCTCAGAAATTGATGGAAACACAATGGAAATGGACAGGAAACAGCAGGGGCAGCATGAATGCATGCCTTTGAGGCTGCCTAATGGCACCATTATGCCTAATTCCGTGCAACAGCCTTGTTAAAACAGAGGTAGGCATATGGACCACCCAAAAACTCAGCCTGACACAGCATGGCGTGAGAACACAGGGAACCATTAAAACAGAGGTAGCATATCATGAACCAGCCAAAAATTCAGCCTGACACAGCGTGGCAGTGAGGACAGAGTGAACAAGGTAGAAGCGGTAACCAGTCAGCCTTCCAAAAATTATACCAGACCTAGTATGGCAGTGAGCACACAGAGAACCATTAAAAGTGAGTGAGGAAGTAAGTGAGCCTCCCAAAAATTAGGCCAGACAGCATGGCATTGAGCACACAGAGAACTACCGGGATCAGCAGTAGCCAATATGGAGGCCAGGCAGGAGCAACAGTAACCAACATGGAGGCCAGGCAGGAGCAACAGTAGTCAACATGGAGGCCAGGCAGGATCAGCAGGGCAGGCACAGCAGTAGTCAACATGGATGCCAGTGAAGGCCCAGCAGTTGTCAACATGGATGCCAGTTAAGGCCCAGCAGTAGCCAACATGGAGGCAAGGGCAGGCCCAGCAGTAGTCAACATGGATGCCAGTGAAGGCCCAGCAGTAGTCAACATGGATGCCAGTTAAGGCCCAGAAGTAGCCAACATGGAGGCAAGGGCAGGCACACCAGTAGTTAACATGGATGCCAGTAAAGGTCCAGCAGTAGCCAACATGAAGGCTCAGTGGTTAGCACTGTAGCCTTGCAGAGCTGGATTCCTGGGTCAAATCCCACCAAGGGCAACATCTGCAGAGAGTTTGTATGTTCTCTCCGTGTTTGCGTGGGTTTCCTCTGGGTACTCCGGTTTCCTCCCACACCCAAAAACATACAGATAGGTGAAGCTTTGTGGAATCTGTGTGCGCTATACAAAAAAAAAGGGCAGACACAGCAGTAGTCAACATGGATGCCAGTAAAGGCCCAGCAGTAGTCAACATGGATGCCAGTGAAGGCCCAGCAGTAGTCAACATGGATGCAAGTTAAGGCCCAGCAGTAGTAAACATGGATGCAAGTTAAGGCCCAGCAGTAGCCAACATGGAGGCAAGGGCAGGCACACCAGTAGTCAACATAGATGCCAGTTAAGGCCCAGCAGTAGTCAACATGGATGCCAGTTAAGGCCCAGCAGTAGCC
This sequence comes from Dendropsophus ebraccatus, assembly GCF_027789765.1. NCBI lineage: Eukaryota > Metazoa > Chordata > Amphibia > Anura > Hylidae > Dendropsophus > Dendropsophus ebraccatus. The sequence continues at coordinate 64,409,555 of NC_091455.1, read as the reverse complement.
AACATGGAGGCAAGGGTAGGCACAGCAGTAGTCAACATGGATGCCAGTGAAGGCCCACTGTTTTGCTTTTCAATTTGACTTTGACTGTAGCAGTTCGAGTAACATTCCCTGCACCTCTCCCCACACCGCTCTTTTGATTTTCAATTTGACTTTGATTGTAGTGATGTGGCTCTGGCATCCTGGTTTTAATTCCTTGAGGATCTGGCAATTGTCTCATGCAAAGGGATTATCACTTGAGGTCCTGCCGTTCTAAATTATGTGCTGCCCAACAACTAGAATTGTTATTTGTTTCTTTAGTTTCAGCAAGGTCTGATTTTTTTTCCTTTTTGCTCTTTTGTTTTGTTATCATTTTATGCCAGCAGACAGACACAGGTCTGTATACGGACACACACAGGTCTGTATACAGACACACACTTAAGAACAGAATACTGACGAAGTTTACCACTAGGTTTAAAAATTGTAAGAAATTCTTAAAAAAATGAGAGAGACAAACACAGAATTAGACATCAACTTTTGCATTGTTCATTGTAGCACTATTTGGTAATAAAAGAAACACGTTTGTGCATTTTTGAAGATCCTTCTCATATTTAATTTGGAAAGATGGGCAAGGTCAGCCCCTTTACAGCCAGAGGAGTATGTATCTCCTTACAGTGCAAGGATCTGCAGGCCCCTGTGGCAGGAAATGGACAGACAAAACCAATAATCCACTCTTAAGGAGAAAGTTATTGCTGCAACCTTTGAACAATTTTCAGAGTTGTGTATCACTGAGCTTCATCTTTCCAGAATGAGCAAAACACTGTGCAGTCTTTGTTATGATTTAGTATTAAATTTGTAATAAATGTGCTCAGACTCATTGTGGTGGTGGTGGTGGAGGATCTGTATCCCTTTTTTCCCTGGAGGGGCCAGGCTGTGGGGAAGGAGGCTAAGCTGCTGGAGCAAGGGTTCCACTCCCTTTGGTAGCGTAGGTGGACTGCGTGGAAGACTGGGTGGTGGATTACTGGACACATTATCCCCTATCCACTTGATCACCTGTTCACACTGCTGCGGTTTCAATATCGGTCAGCCAACCAATCACTGCTATCGACATGTATGGGACCCCCTTGATCGCAGGATGTACCAAAGAGTCTCCTGCATGTTTATTGACTAAGAAATAGCGCCCAAACTTACAGGAAACAGATGAGATTTTCTCGAGTATCGCGAGATACTTGTCCGAGTAACGAGTACCATCGAGTACCCTAATACTCGATCGAGTACCAAGCTCGGACGAGCATGCTCGCTCATCACTACCTGTAACATTTCATGTAACACCCGTAACAGTCTAATTATGTTTTTTGTAAAGAAAAATTTAATTATTAAATAAAAAGAATTATCATCTAACATTATAGTATGAGATCTTAACTTCAACCAGTAAAAAACAACCTAAGCATAATTATTGTCCAGTTAGCAGAGTTTAGAGCTTTTCTTACTCCTGTCAGGATGCTAGGTCTTTTTTTTTCGGAACACCCGTAACACCTAGTTAAACAATTTTTTTAACAGCTATTTAAAAGAAACTGTAATTTAACCACATAAGTTAAAAATAAACATTAGGACGCATCTGTATATACCATAAAAACAAATATAATATATGTCCTTCTAATTTATTTATACATTTTAAGCCGTGCGAATGTAACACCCGTAACAATGGAATGGGCCAAGCCCTGTAACATAATCACGTCTTGTAAAGGCCCCCAGGTCTCCCAAAAATTGAATAAAAATAATAGCCTTGGTGATAAAATTAAATACAGGGGCTATACTAACTGTGTGCTTAACCCCTTCATGCTGCAGCTAGTTTGGGCCTTAATGACCAGGCGAATTTTTCAAAATCTGACCTGTCTCACTTTATGCTCTTATAGCTCAGTGATGCTTTAACGTATGCTAGCGATTCTGAGATTGTTTTTTCGTCACATATGGCACTTTATGTTAGTGGCAAAATTTGGTCACTACTTTGTGTGTTTTTTGTGAAAAACATCAAAATATCATGAAAAATTTAAAAAATTAGCATTTTATGAACTTTGAAATTCTCTGCTTCTAAAAAAAGAAAGTCGTAGCACATAAATTAGTTACTAAGTCACATTACCAATATGTCTTCTTTATTCTGGCATAATTTGGTAAACATATTTTACTTTTTTAGGGTGTTACGGGGCTTAGAAATTCATCAGCAAATTATCACATTTTCGTGAAAGTTTCCAAAACTGATTTTTTTAGGGACCAGTTCTTTTTTTAAATGGATTTAGAAGTCTGGTATCCTAAAAACCCCATTAAAAGACCCCATTTTGGAAACTACACACCTTAAAGAATTAATCTAGGGGTATAATGAGCGTTTTAACCCTACAGGGGCTGGAGGAAAGTATTCACAATTAGGCAGTAAAAAAATGGAAAATTAAAATTTTCCAATAATATATACGTTTAGATTAAAGTTTCTCATTTTCAAAAGGAACATGAGAGAAAAAGCACCACAAAATTTGTAACGCAGGTTCTCTTGAGTACAACGGTACCCCATATGTGGGCGTAAACCACTGTATGGGCACACAGGAGGGCTCAGAAGGGAAGGAGCGCCAATTAGCTTTTTCAATGCAGATTTTGCTGCAGAAGTTTCCGAGCGCCAGATGCGTTTGCAGCGCCCCTGTAGTGCCATCAAAGTAAAATCTCGCTATAAGTCACCCCATTTTGGAAAGTGCACCCCTCAAAGAATTCATTTTGGGGTGTGGTAAGCATTTTGACCCCATAGGTATTAAAGGAAAGTATTCAAAATTAGACAGTAAAAATGAAAAACTAAATTTTTTCCAATATTATGTTCTTTTAGTTTGAAATTTCTCAATTTTATGAGGAACAAGAGAAAAAAAGTACCCCAAAATTTGTAATGCAGGTTCTCCTGAGTGAAAAGGTACCTCATATGTGGGCATAAACCACTGTTTGGGAACACAAGAGGGCTCAGAAGGAAAGGAGCGCCAATTAGCTTTTTCAATGCAGATTTTGCTGAAGAAGTTTCTGAGCGCCAGGTCCGTTTGCAGCGCCCCTGTAGTGCCAGCAGAGTAAAATCTCCCAATAAGTCACCCCATTTTGGAAAGTGCACCCCTCAGAGAATTCATTTTGGGGTGTGGTGACCATTTTTAACCCACAGGTATTAGAGGAAAGTATTCAAAATTGGCCAGTAAAAATGAAAAACTCAAATTTTTCCAATAATATGTTGGTTTAGTTTGAAATTTCTCAATTTGACGAGGAACAGGAGAGAAAACGTACCCCAAAATCTGTAACTCAGGTTCTCCTGAGTAAAACGGTACACCATATGTGGGCATAAACCACTGTATGGGCACACAGCAGGGCTCATAAGGGAAGGAGCGTCAATTTGCTGGAGCAAAACCGCAGCTAGTAATGGTAATTAAAATAGCGCAGTTACTAAAATAAAATAAAAAAAATGAGATTACAGGTAATGTGGGGTGGTTACAGGCAGTCTGGGGTGGTTATGGGCAACCTGAGGTAGTTACAGGTAATCTGGGGTGGTTACGGACAACATGGGGTGGTCACGGGCAACCTGCTGTGGTTACGGCAACCTGGGGTGGTTACGGGCAACCTGCAGTGCTTACAGACAATCTGGGGTGGTTACGGGCAACGTGGGGTGGTTACGGATAAATTGAAGTGCTTATAGGTAATCTCGGGTGGGTACCTGTAATCTGGCATGGTTACCGCAATCTGGAGAGGGTCATTGGCAATTTGGGGTGGTCAGAGGCAACCTGCAGTGGTCAGAGGCAACCTGCAGTGGTCAGAGGCGACGTGGCGTGGTCAGAGGCAACGCGCGGTGGTCAGAGGCAACCTGCGGTGGTCAGAGGCGATGTGGCGTGGTCAGAGGCGATGTGAGGTGGTCAGAGGCAACGTGGGGTGGTTACGGGCAACCTGCTGTGCTTACAGACAATCCGGAGTGGTTACGGGCAACGTGGGGTGGTTACGGATAAACTGAAGTTCTTATAGGCAATCTGGGGTCGATACCTGTAATCTGGCATGGGCACCGCAATCTGGAGGGGGTCATTGGCAACGTGGCGTGGTCAGAGGCAACGTGGCGTGGTCAGAGGCAACGTGCGGTGGTCAGAGGCAACGTACGGTGGTCAGAGGCGAAATGAGGTGGTCAGAGGCAACGTGGGGTGGTTACAGACAACGTGGGCTGGTTACGGGCAACGTGGGCTGGTTACGGGCAACCTGCTGTGCTTACAGACAATCTGGGGTGGTTACGGGCAACGTGGGGTGGTTACGGATAAATTGAAGTTCTTATAGGCAATCTGGGGTGCATACCTGTAATCTGGCATGGGCACCGCAATCTGGAGGGGGTCAGAGGCAACGTGCGGTTGTCAGAGGCATCGTGGCGTGGTCATAGGCAACTTGCAGTGGTTACGTGCAATCTGGGGGGTTACATGTAATCTGGCGTGATTACGGGAAACCTGGGGGGGTTATGTGCAACCTGGAAGGGTTACAGACAATCTGGGATTGTTACTGCTAAACTGAAGTGCTTATAGGTAATCTGGGGTTGGTAAATGTAATTTGGGGTGGTTACGGGCAATCTGGAGGGGGTCAGTGGCAATTTGGGGTGGTTACGGGCAATGTGCAGTGGTTACTGGCAAGGTGCGGTGGTTACGGGCAAGGTGCGGTGGTTACGGGCAAGGTGCGGTGGTTACGGGCAAGGTGCGGTGGTTACGGGCAACGTGCGGTGGTTACGGGCAACGTGCGGTGGTTACGGGCAACGTGCGGTGGTTACGGGCAAGGTGCGGTGGTTACGGGCAACGTGCGGTGGTTATGGGCAACGTGCGGTGGTTACGGGTAATCTGGGGTAGGGTTAGGGGTAATTTGGGAGTAAACTGCAATTACTATAATAAAAAGTGTGTGTTTTATTTTTTTGTATGTTTGTCACTTTTTGTACTTTACACATTCATTTTCACTGTATTACTATGATTACTGTGATATTTTCTATCACAGTAATCATAGTTCAGTGACAGAGACCAAATTGGTCTGTCACTTTAAATTTTCCAGAGTTGGCTGGTTGTGAAGCGCATGCGCACTTCATAACCAGCCAGGACGTCGAGGAGGACGGAGCTCCAGGAGCAGGTGAGTATATGGGGAAGGGGGGGGTGACTGGGGGACGGGGGTTACGGGGGGGTGGGGGACGACTTGGGGGGTGGGGGGACATCACTTTTTATCCCCTGTCACCAATCATTTATGGTGACAGGGGATAAAAAGTGCCGGCAGCACATGTTACAAGCGATCAGCGGTATATAGGATATACCGCTGATCGCTTGTACCGGGACCCCACAGGGGGGTCCCTGATGACTGATGACCCTGATGACTTTCATTCATTTAAACTTTTCCATCCCTGCGAACAAACATCGTTTGTTCGCAGGGATGACGGCGGCCATCTTGGAAATTATGGCCACCGAGGGAGGGGGGTTAGTGATTCCCTACTAGGGGGGGCTGATCTGGGGTCTGAGGGGACACTTATTTCATCTCCCCCCGCCATGGATGAAAAGCAGCAGCGGCACCGGTAATCCCCTTTACCGACGGCCGCCGCTATAACGTTAATAGTGGCGATCGTCGGTAAGGGGGGGGGGGGCGGGACGGACCCCACACACTGCCCCAACCCCTCAGCTACCTCCGGTAGCTGGGGGGATGGGGTGGGGGCCGTCCCGGCCCCGCAGCCTTATTCTCTGCCATCGCCGTAAAAAGCTGATGGCAGCAGAATAAGGACCCTTAGTGACCGCCGTAAAAAGCCATATCGGCGGTCACTAAGCGGTTAAGGAGGCACATAAACATGCCCTGAACGTCAACATGGATGCTCTGGTCAGCCCTGTGAGTGCAGAAGTAGAGAGTAGGAATATTATGCAGGCATATCAGGGCACCCTCTAGGGTATGTTCACACTGAGCAAATCAGGTGGAACTTTCTGCCACGGAATCCCGCCTGTCTCAGTGTGTCATTGCCTGTCAATGGGCGAGCGCGCGCTCCTCCACTGCCGCAGCTCTCCGTTTCAAGAAGTGACATGTCACGGGGAAATTCCGCGGCAAAGCTCCCCGCCGCGGAATTCCGCCGTATTTGCTCAGTTTGAACATACCCTAATGGTGCGTTTACACAGGCAGATTTATCTGACAGATTTTGGAAGCCAAAGCCAGGAATGGATTTGAAAAGAGGAGAAATCTCAGTCTTTCCTTTATGACCAGTTCCTTGTTTATGGTCTGTTCCTGGCTTTGGCTTCAAAAATCTGTCAGATAAATCTGCTTGTGTAAATGCACCATAAGGCTATGTTGACACAACGTCTTTTCATCTCCGTTTAAAATTACGTCCGTCATTTTGAGTCAAAAAAACGGGTGTTTGCACATTATTCTAGTTTGGTTACTAATCGGCCGTTGGATGGGGCTTAAGTAAAAAGTCCATTGAATTTAATAGCAAAAACGGAGACAGAACAGTGAAAAAAGGAAAACTGTGTGTGAACTACAAATAAAAAACTTCCGCTGTTTGCAAAAGACGTCTGAAAATAATGTTCATGTTCATTATTTTGACGTCTGCGGCAAAAACGTCCATTTTTCAATGCATAGTGTGCATTGGATGCCCGTCTTCCCATTGACTCCAATGCAATGGCATTGCAATCAGTTAAATCTTGGCAAAAACGGACATTATATTAAATATGAAATTCGTCCGCCTTTTTAATATTTTTGACGTTGTGTGCACATAGCCTAAGTCTGATCTTGATATTGACAAATTAATAGGCAAATCACTGGCATACCATTTAGAGGGGGAGGACTAGTGCAAAGCTTCTCAATTAATTGCCACTGAACAAATCCAGCATGGAACATCGGGTTTACAGATACACCAGTCTTAATAAAAAATGCTCCCCCATCGCAATATTTATAAAAATCACATTGAAGATTTGACTTTACAATGCAATTTAAATATTTTTATCTATCTTGTGATCCAATCTTGTTGATGTGAAGTTTTGACCTGCTATGTTACAGGCATTAAACTTGGCCCTCCAGCTGTTGCTTAACTATAATTCCCATCATGCCTGAAGAGCCAAAACGACAGTTGATAGAAAATGTAGTTAGGCAACAGCAGTGTTTAGCACTGCTGTTCTAATTACTACTGATACAGTAAAGTAACATAAAATGTGATTAATTTAATTAGTATTTTCCATTACAAAAGGTTAAAAGCATGAGTTACTTTCTGCAAAGAAAAGTATCAGAGCCAGATGTAAGATAGTATACAATAACAGTGATACAGAGACATTTTGTTAAAACTTAATTGTAGACAATAAAATCTTTTAAAAAGCCTAAACCGAAAATTTACTTAGATTATTTTTTTTATAGTTTTATATTTCAGTATCACAGTTTTTGTCAGTCATTGTGTGAAAATAATTACAATTAGCAATAGAAAAGGTTGGTGTTAATAACCTAAACATAAGTGACTATAGACAGCTGATCCTACAAGTGACTAAACCCAAATTTACTTTTTAAAATACATAAAACTAACTCACATTGTTTTCTTACATTTTCTGATGCCATTCCTTGTTTACAGATTTGAACCAGAACTTCAAAATGAATACATTGCCTTTCTTATCTTTATGTACAGACATTCCCTCTAGAGCTTGAACCGCATCCACTCATACCTCAACTACTGTTTATCAAGGAGACATTGTCACAATCAAGTTACAAAAGAAATTAAGAGAGAAGTGTCAATGAGATATCACATGTTTATTGATGAGCTCGATGAGGGACATTATGAATGTTAATAACCTCTATCCAGGTGAAATCCTATTATTTATAAATCTTGCCAGTCCTTTTACTTGCTATTATGTGCAACCTTCAATTTAATGGAAATAACCATCCCTTGAATTGTTTTTCTCTAATTTACACATTAGAGAGCCCGATCGCTGAATGCAGAACATAGAAGATTTTTTTATTTTTTTTTAAGGCTTAGTTTAATAAATTTCTCCGGCCTTGTTTACTTTGGACTAGAATGTGAAGACTAATTAGCATGTACAAATATAGCTAAGATCAATACAGGATTTACTAAGCGACCAACAAAAGAGCAGGTGACAAGGGGACATCTAATTCATGGAGAAAGTGTGGTTTACAAAATGTTTATATCAAACTATTAAAATACATTAGATATTACAAAACCCAAAATGTCCAGGGATTGTAAACTGCTCATACTAAATGGTTATTTATTGATCTTTACACTGTATGTTCTATAAAATAATGAGGTTAAAGACAATATTTACCTTGAAACGGTTGCATATGACACTGGGAATATAATTCAGGCTAATCTAAGTGAACTGTATTGTTATCATTAAAGGGGTACTCCAGGAAAAAAAAACTTTCAAATTAACTGGAGACAGAAAGTCACAGAAATTTTATAATTTACTTCTATTAAAAAAAAAATCTAAAAAAATCTAAAGTCTTCCAGTACTTATCAGCTGCTGTATGTTCTGCAGGAAGTGGTGTATTCTTTTCATTCTGGAGAGCAGGAGAGGTTTTCTATGTGTATTTGCTATTGCTCTCAACAAGTCCTGTCATGGACGAAGGTGGCAGCAGGGAGCACCTTTTCAGACTGGAAAGAATATACCACTTCTTTCAGGACATACAGCAGCTGATAAGTACTGGAAGACTGGAGTTTTTTTAATAGAAGTAAATTACAAATCTCTGGCTTTTCTGGCACCAGTTGATTTAAAAAAAAAAAAAAGAACTTTTACTGGAATAGTCATTTAATATATTAACAGAAAGAGGGGACACTCTGGTTTTAAGATCACAGTGATTTCACCAACCTCTAAGTTTATTGGTTCAATAAACTGGATTTCTGGAACTAAAATAATAAAACACATTTTTTTTTTGTTTGTTTTTTTCTTACCCCACAACAATTTTTTTTTCTGTTTCGCCATACATGAAATGTTGGGATACTTTACAGTATATGTCTGGGGATTTTTTTTTTTTTTTAAATAATTTAATTTTAATACAGGAAAAGGTAAAATGAAAAGTACAAAGTACAAGTCCTGTGGAATTATCACTAATGCGTCATGACTGGGGATTGTGACACATGCATGGTGAGTCTGTAGGGCAGACCCATAACCTGGAAGACTCATGCTACGTTTACACGGAACGATTATCGGGCAAATTTTAGCGATAACGATTGAATTCGAACGATAATCGTACGTGTAAACGCGGCGAACGATCGATAAATCGTTCATTTTGATCTTTTAACATGTTCTTAAATCGTCGTTTGCAAAAAATTCACCGATCGTTCCGTGTAAACAGTCGTTCACTAATTTTACCTGTGTGAGATAGGCTTAAGCGATCGCAAAATGATCGCAAAACGAATTTTCTGTACGATATATCGTTCCATCTAAATGCTGACCGTTATAAAAAAATAATTGTTACTTCGAAATAGTTAATCGTACGATCGGGCCAATTATCGCTCCGTGTAAACTTAGCATCAGGGTCGATTTACACAGAAAGATTATCTGACAGATTATCTGCCAAAGATTTGAAGCCAAAGCCAGAAACAGACTATAAACAGAGACCAGGTCATAAAGAAAAGCCTGAGATTTCTCCTCTTTTCAAATCCAGTCCTGGCTTTGGCTTCAAATCTTTGGCAGATAATCTGTCAGATAATGTTTCTGTGTAAATGGACCCTAACTGTACATGTGTTGCAATTGCTTGTGCTGAGCCCTACATGTTTACCCTCCCAGAGGAGAGACGTAGTGGCCTGAGAGCACAGTAGAGCTCTGGCCATGCCTTTTTGACACTTCAAGTTCCAAAAAAAGTAGTTTTTAAAAAATATTTTCTTAACAACTATTTCAATGTTTCAGCAGGTTCATATTATGAAACCAAGTGATACACACCATAGTGCTTTCTTTGAACTGCCGCTCAGTTCCTGCACACAGTGCTCGGCCAAGCATCAAGCACTCAGGGCAAAAAAAACCCAAGGGTCTGTGGACTCCTCCCATAGGATCGTTAGCTTTTGAACCATCCCAATCCTCAAATAGTCAATATGCTAACAGTGTAGATCATACCTAGTATGAAAGAATTCACGTGCATATTATGGTGTTTATTACACACACTAGTTTAATTGACAGGTAGAAAATTCTATATAAGCCCAGTAAACTACATTAGATTAACTTGTATAAAATTGATTCTAAAGGGACTCCCAGCTAATCGAGTTAGAAGGTCTTAATATAGATTTATCACTACTTATCCTATTTCCACATCATTTCAGTTGTGCATGTCTACAGCGTTTTATAGTTTAGACATTTCGATCACATAGTACTGTATTAGAAAATTTCCAGGTGCTTTTAAAGATTTTCCAAAAATTTTCACAATATCCTGCATCATAATGTATGCAGAGTATACTAGAATAATATCTTAGAAAGCCACTGTCGTAGAACACATACCACCTTTTTTTCTTTTAAAAAATTAAAAATTACAAAACAGTTTAGGTCAAAGAATAGATATATAGAAGTTTAATTGACAGGTAGAAAATTCTATTTAAGCCCAGTAAACCACATTAAATTAATGTAGTGTATACAGAATATACTAGAATACTATCGTAGAAAACGTACCATATTTTTTAGTTAAAAGTTTAAGTTAAAGTTAGTTTAAGTTAAAATTTATTAAAAGACAAATATCTGTAACCCAGAAATGCGTACATCCATAGGCTATGTTCACACAACGTCCAAAAAAGGAAAGACGTCCGCTTTTTGTGTTTAGAAGGGCATCCCTTATTGCATCATTTTAAGTGACGAATAAAATGAATTGAAGTCTATTGTATAACGGGCGTCTTTTTCACACATTGTATTGAATGCGTCCTCCTCAAAACACGTCCGTAATTCAATACAATGTGTGAAAAGACGTCCGTTATTCCATAGACGTAAATTTTGTTTATTCAAGTCACTTAAAATTATGCAATAATGTACGTCTTTTCAAACAGAAAAAGCGGACGTTTTTTTTCTTCTTTTTTTTGGACGTTGTGTGAACATAACCATATAAGGATATTTAAAGGGGTTTTCCGGTCAAATATTTTGATGGTCTATCCACAGCATAGGCTGTCAATGGTTTATAGGCATGGTGCCAACACCCAGCAGCCCCGCCGATCAGCTGATTTGCATGACATAGGCACTGAAGATATAGAGTGTTCAGGAGCCAGAACCCTTGGCTCCATACATTGTTAATAGTGGTGGTTCTGGGTTACTGCAGCATACCTCCCATCAACTTTAACCCTTTGAGGACAAGGCCCTAAATGACCCAGTGGACCGCGCAAATTTTGTTCTTTGCGCTTTCGTTTTTCCCTCCTCCCCTTCTAAGAGCTCTAGCACTCTCAGTTTTCTATCTACAGGCCATGTTTAGGCTTGTTTTTTACAGGAATAGTTGTACTGTGTAATGGCGTCTTTCATTTTACCATAACATGTATGATGGAATTCCAAACTTATTATTTATGAAGATATAAATTGGTGAAATTGTAAAAAAGAATGCAATATGGTAACTTTTGGGGGGTTCCTGTGTCTACGTAATGCACTTTATGGTAAAAGCGACATAATACTATTACTCTATAGGTCAGTCCCAACACAACCACATGCAGGTTTACACAGATTCTCTAATGTTATATATTTTTTTAATGAAATCCTTTTTTTTTGTAAAATTATTAATAAAATGGGCCTATTGTGACGCTTATATCGCTTTTGTTTTTACACCTGGGGACTGTATGGGGTGTCATTTTTACACCATGATCTTTAGTTTTTATTAATACCATATTTGTGAAGATCGGACGTTTTGATCACTTATTGATTTTTTTTTTTAATATATGATGTAACATAAAATTGGTAATCTGCGCACATTTTCCCCTCTTTTCGTGTACGCCGTTCGCAATGACGCTTGTTATATTTTAATAGACCAGACAATTACGCATGCTACGGTATATTATATGTTTATTTATTTATATTTATATGTTTTATTTATATAATGGAAAAGGGGGGATTTCAACTTTTATTGGGGGAGGGGCTTTGGGGTAGTGTATTGTTGTTTTTAACTTTTTTTTTTTACACATTTGAAGTCCCTTTTGGGGGGATTGTTATACATACAATACTTTGATTTTTACACTGATCATTGCTATGCCATAGGCATAGCATTGATCAGTGTTATCGGTGCTCTGCTGATTGAGCCTGCCTGTGCAGGCTCAGTGACCAGAGCGCCGATCGGACCGCACGGAGGCAGGTGAGAGACCTCCGGCGGTCCGTTTTAATGATCAGGACCCCTGCAGTCACACTGCGGGGGTCCCGATCGGTAAGTGACAGGGGACTTCCCCTGTCACTTACACTTAAACGTCGTTCCACGATCGCAGCGTTTAAGGAGTTAATGGCACACTGCTGCACGATCGCTGCAGCGTGTCATTAACTGTGAGGTGTCGGCTGCTGATTGCAGCCGGCCCCCACCTGCTCAGGATGTACCGGTACGTCCTTGGTCGTCTGGGCACAGACTTTCAGAACGTATCCGTACTTCCTAAGTCGTCTAGGGGTTAATGGCAGCTGGGCTGGAATAAACCAGCTACTATAAACAATATATGAAGCTTCTGTATCCTGTGCACTGTTTATTTAGAGTGCTGTGCCAATCAGCTGGTGGCTATTGGTGCCCTAACTGTCAGCTCTTGATAACCAGGGGATAGGCTTCCAATAAAATTTGGCAAGAAAATGATAAGTAAATTTAGTAACTTTTAGTACGTGTTTCCTTTATTGGCGCTAAAGTAATAGTCTTTACTATTAAGCTTACATTTACTGTATAACACCAACTAAAATCTTACCATGCGTCGAGATTCCTGTTTTCTTATCTTTGGAGTTTAATGAAAAGCTTTTTTCTTTTTTATTCTTCTTCTTTTTTTTTTTTTTTTTTTAATTATCATCAGCAGGATGACTATTTATTTTTCAATTTGCATATTTAGGTTTCCAACCATTTTTATTGAGTAGTCAATATGTGCAATTCCAATCTATTTCAAATAAAATTACACAGATCTATTAGAGCTAATGTTGTATAGATTGCCCATGCATTATTACATTTAAGACTTAATCACAAAGAGCTTGACTTAGGCTATATTCCCACTACGTATAAACAAGGTCCATTATTTGGCACTCAAAGCAATGGCCGGAAATAAATGACATAAATATTATTTTGACGGCCATAGACAAACAAGGCCATTGTTCAATGCATAGTGTAAGATAATGTCTGCTGTTTGCATTGACTTTAATGCAAATAATTGCATGATGAAAAGGACGGCTGTTGTTTTAATTGAAAACAAGACATTTTTTTTCATAAAAAGTATGTTGTGTGAACTTAAGATCTCTGAAATTTTGGGTTGGAATATAATCCATTTTAGAATTATTTATGTGATTTCAATTTACAATCATGGTTACAACAGTTATAAACAATAATAGAAAGAAATGAATACATTAAGAACTAAATTGACAACACTTATTATTGTTTATAAATAATTGTAACAAATTGGCAACAATCCCAGAGCCTGTTCCCATAACACTAACCTTCATCAAAATAAGAAGTTAACACACCTGATGAAATGTTATTGTTTTATCTTGATTTAGATTGATTTAGCAAACTGTCAGCCACTGGGCTGCGTTCAGGATATTCTTGCAGCTGATACCTCTGTATTAGCTGCAGGAACGTATTTTTTATTTCTTTTTTTACCTTTTCATATAGTTGACTTGTGGGCACCGTAATTGACTTCAATGAAATGCCGTAACTGCAGTAAAGAATGGACGCTGATTCCATTGCAATCAGCGTCCGTTCTTATTTAAAAACAATGTTTTGTAGACATAGCCTATAAATGGCAATCATTCTATAAAACCATGCCTCTAGCATCACCCAATAAGCATATACCTATGGTTGATTTGGTGGCACAATTATCACTCCATGTTTATGTGCTGTAGTTGTTATTTAACATGGTGTTTAACCCCTTAAGGACAGAGCCTGAAATGGCCTTAATGACAGAGACAAATTTTATGAATATGACCTGTGTCACTTTAGTCATTAATAACTTCGGGATGCTTTTACCTATCCGGCTGATTCTGAGATTGTTTTCTCGTGACATATTGTACTTTACATTTCTGGTAAATTGGAGTCGATACTCATAACAAATCTTTATGAAAAAATCCCAAATAATGTGAAAAAATGTGAAAAAATGCATTTTTCCAACTTTGAAACTTTTTTGCGTATACAGAAAGTGGTTATACCACATAAATTATATATTAAATAGCATTAGCAACATGTCTACTTTATGTTGGCGGCATTTATTAAACTATCTTTCATTTTTTTTAGACAATAGGGAGCTTAAAACATTAGCAGCAAATTTCCAAATTTTCAGTCAAATTTCAAAATCAGATATTTTTAGGGACCTGTTCAGGTTTAAAGTGTATTTGAGGGGCCTGTATGTTAGAAAGCCCTACAAAGCACCCCATTTAAGAAACTGCACCCCCCAAACTCTGCAAAAGCATATCCAGAAAGTGTTTTAACCCTTTAGGAGAGTCACAGAAATAAAAGCTAAGTGTGTAAGGAATTTGAAAATTTTAATTTTCTGTGCAGAGATTTTATTGTAATCCAATATTTTTCATAATTATAAACCTATTACCAGAGAATACACCCCAATAATTATTGTCCCGTTTCTGCAGTTTATAGAAATACCCCATATGTGACCCTATTGCGCTATTTGACGCAACCACAAGCCTCAGATATAAGGGAGCGCCTAGTGATTTTCAACGCCTCCGTTATATTTGGTCATTTTTGACTGTACCACTTCAGGTTGGCAGAGGCTCTGGGGTGCCAAAACCTAAAAAACACCCCTAAAGGGACACCATTTAGAAAACTACACCCCTCAAGGAATGTAACAAGGGGTGCGGTGAGCATCTGGACCCCATAGGTGCTTCACAGATTTTCCGAACAATATGGCGTGAAAAAAAAAAATATTATTTTTTACACTAAAACGTTGTTCAAGCCTTCAATTTTTCATTTTCTTAAAGGGATAAGAGGCAAAAAAAGACACAAAATGTGTAGCGCAGTTTCTCCCGAGTACGGAAATATCCCACATGTGGCGATAAAGTGCCAAGGGGGCGCAGGACGAGCCTCCAAAGGGAAGAAGCGCCAATTGGCTTTTGGAAGCTGAATTTCACTGAAAAGGATTTCAAGCGCCATGTCGCATTTACAGAGCCCTCGTGCTGCCAAGACACTGGAAACCCCCCAGAAGTGACCCCATTCTGGAAACTACACCCCTCAAGGAATCTAACAAGGGGGGCAGTGAGCATATGGACCCCACTGGTGATGGGCACAAATGTGGAACAATGTGACGTAAAAGTAAAAAATTTCATTTTTTCACTTTCATGGCACAAATGTGCCCGTCATCCAGGGGTCCATATCCTCACTGCACCCCTTGTTAGATTCCTTGAGGGGTGCAGTTTCCAGAATGGGGTCACTTGTGGGGGGTTTCCAGTGTTTTGGCAGTACGAGGGCTCTGTAAATACGACATGGCTTTCATCATCCATTCTAGCCAAATCCAACCTCCAAAATCCAAATGGCGCTCCTTCCCTTGGGAGGCTTGCCCTGCGCCCACATGGCGCTTTATGTCCACATGTGGGGTATTTACGGACTCGGGGGAAATTGCTCTACACATTTTGTTTTTTTTTTCCTCTTTTAACCCCTTGTGAAAATGAAAAAATCATGACAAGATTAATGATTTAGAGTAAAAATTTTACAAAAATTACACAAAATGTTGGTCTAGCCTTGATTTTTTTCCATTTCCACAAGGGGTTAAAAAAGAAAATGAACACAAAACGTGTAGGGTAGTTTCCCCTGAGTACGAAAATACCCCACATGTGGGCATAATGTGCCATATGGGCACAAGGCAAGTCACCAAAGGGACAGAGCACCATTTAGAGGCTGGAATGGAGGATAGAGGCCATGTCGCAATTACAAAGCTCCTGTGCTGCCAGGACAGTAGAAACCCCCGACAAGTGACCCCATTCTGGGAACTACACCCCATAAGGAATCTAACAAGGGGTGCAGTGAGGATATGAACCCCACTGGTGACGGGCACTTACGTAGAACATGTGCCGAGAAAATAAAAAATACAATTTTTTTCATTTTCACGTCCCAAATATGGCCGTCAACAGGGGGCCATATCCCCGCTGCCCCCCTTGTTAGATTCCTTATCGGGTGTAGTTTCCAGAATGGGGTCACTTGTGGGGGGTTTCTACTGTCCTGGCCGCACAGAGGCTTTGTAATTGCATCATGGCATCCTCTAATGGGAATGGCGGCCATACCTACTTAGCTGGGAAAAGGGACCATTCTAATTTATTTGGGGGTATTAGGCCAATTATTAGTTTATAAGGTTGGAAATTACAGGTGTCCATCAAATTCAACCTGTGTTGATCCAGAGGAAGGCAAAAACCCCTCGTGAGGCAGACGACAGTAGCCTCATCACAGAGGAAAATTCCTTCCCGACTCCATAATGGCGATCAGAATAATCCCCGGACCGTGACCCCTGAAATAGGAATAAGGGACAGAATTTAGATAATGTAGAACCCCAGTGACGTGTGGTGCGCCTTGAAGCGATCCAGTATGCAGAGGCCGGGGTGATTAGGACAGGTGTCACACTGGAAAATGTTGTCCTTCCTGACCCCCCTGTTACGCCACACTCTGCACTTCTTCTGGGGTCTCCTGTTTTCCAGTGTGGGGGACGTCACCTGGAAAATGTTGTCCTGATGCGATACGGGGTCCTTCATATCCAGAAGCGCTGGGTCCGCTCCATGGCTGCTAAATATTAGGGCGCTATTACTACTTCTGATATGTTCGGATCATGCCGCAAGCTACAGTAGCTCGGACAGCGAGGGACCAGAAGAGGGGGCGCTGGTATAAAAGTTATCCCCGTACAGGTGGTGACCTTTATCCAGCAGTGGGAAGATCAGTTCCCGGACGATCTTCCCACTTGTTCCGAGAATGGGGGGGGGGGGCATCTGGGGGCATCTGGGGGCATCTGGGGCTGGATTCGGGTGTCCCTTCCTACATACACTCTAAGGGTACGTGCACACTGCGGAATCGCGACAGATAACCCTTCGTGCATTCTGCAGTTGGCACCCGCCGGCGGACTGATGCAGGCGCACGTCTCCGTCCGTGTCATAGACTCCATTTTATGGACGGGCGGATTCCGCTCTCCGTCCAACGTGTTCATTCTTTGGACGGACGATGGAATCCGCCCATGCATAACATGGAGTCTATGACACGGGTGGAGACATGCGCCCGCATCAGTCCGCCGGCGGGTGCCAGCTGCGGAATGCACAAAGGGTTATCCTTCTCCATTCCGCAGTGTGCACGTACCCTAAATCTGTAAGAGTACCCTGAGGTACACTCACAGAGTTAGTAGAATTTCACACCATACCGCCATCTCTTATTGGGACGGTACTGGCGGAAAAGACGTGTCTGGGGGGGCAGCTTACGCTACGCTACCCCCAGACACGTCACTGGATGATGAGGATGATGAGGATGAATGGAGGAAAGAAGGATCCCCCCATTCATCCTTACTGGCTGTTTCGGTGTCGGAGGCAATAACGTATGCGTCCGACACCGAAAACACCCTAGGGGCCATCTTTATACGGGGACTAGTATATGGGGTATGTAGTGGTGTAGTGTCAAACTTAATTCAATGTAGTGTGGTGTAATGTAGTGTTTTTTTACGTATTTTTTTACAGTAAGTATAAGAAAAAAACTACGCCAACAAAGGAGTTGCTGATAAATGCCGCACTTATGTGCGGCACTTATCAGCAGACCGTGGCAGTAGAATATAGAAAAAAAACACCCTACGCCAAAAAGGAGGAGTTGCTGATTAGCAATGCTGTGCGATGCTGATCAACACTCAGCGGCGATAGGGTGCGGAAAATAGGAAAAAAAAAATTTGGAAAAAAAAAAAACCTTTTTCTACATTCTGAACATCCCTGTAGCTGCTGATAAGTGTATTACACATATCAGCCGCTAGAGGGCAGCAGAGCGCAAAATACGGAAAAAGCCGACGCTGGAGCCGAAAATAGCCGAGAGAAGCCGAAAGTGACGTCACGGAGGAAGCCGAAGACCCGAACGAAGACGAGGACGCCGCGAACCCGGAAGACGCCGATCAGGAGCCCGGGACAGGTGAGTAATGTACAAATACCTGCTCTGGACCCCTCGGCTACCTAGCTGAGGGGTCCAGGGCAGGTATTTACTATATTGTAGGACTCTGATCGCCGTGCCACCGGCCCGATCGCCGTGAACCACCCGATCGCCGTGAATCGGTGACCACCATTACTTTTTACAGTAATGGCGGTCAGTGCCGTCCTCGGACAGCACCGACCGCCATTTTTTTCGGGGTCATCGGGTCACCGATGACCCGGAAAGGTTCCGATCGCCGCTATGGGCTGATCTGAATTGATCAGCCTATAGCGGCGATCGTAAGCACGGGGGGTGTTAACCACCCCCCGTGCCGTGAAGCTAAGATGGCCTGCTATGATTTATAGCAGGCCATCTTCCCCGACCGCTGTGTGTGAACACACAGCGATCGGGGAAACATCGGGCGTACCTATACGCCCATTTGCGTTAAAGCCCAGGCAACGGGGGCGTATGGGTACGCCCGATGTCGTTAAGGGGTTAAGGGAATAAATGACCAGGATATTTTTTTTTGCAGTCAGCGTCTGTTCTTTATTTAAAAACAATGTTGTGTGAACATAACCTATGAATGGCAATCATTCTATAAAGCCATGCCTCTACCATCACCTAATAGACCAATACCTATGGTAGATTTGGTGGCACCATTATCAATTCATGTTTATGTGCTGTAGTTGCTATTGACCATAGTGTTTGAGGGGTTAAATGACCAGGAGATATATATATATATATATATATATATATATATATATATATATATATATATTTAGATAGATATATGTATATATATATATATATTTTTTTTTTTAAACCTAGTCATTACAGTGGGAACCCTGCTGCCAGTAACTTCCAAGCTGCTGATGTTGATTGAATTACAAAAGATCCCATGCTTGTGAGATCTACATATTGGAGCCCTAAGACCAAGCACTCTATGATAGACAGTCACATCATAGTGCAACAAGGGGTTAAATGCTTGCCATTGGTTTGTAATAGAAATATAAACAGTGGGAGCTGGGGTTTTGTGTTTTCAGTAAATCCACTCAACAGAACTGTGTGTATGGTCTTATTTCACATTGAGGTCTTGCTTGACATTACAGAAATACTTCCAGATATGGTACTCTTCTTGTGTTTTTATAAGTTAGCTCTGGGTACTTCGACACCCATAAAAATGTACTGATCAATAAACTGACGTTCTATGAGATGTGTGTAACAGATAACAAATTTAGATTATGAGCCCCAATGTGTACAGGGACTGATAAGTGATTACAAGCTCTATACATTGCTATGGAATATGTTGGTACCATGCATGCAACAGAAATAAATTTGTAATGCCAATGTTCAAAATTGTATTTTTGAAATCAACCCATTTTATTTTGAACTTAGATGGAGATTGTTGTACTTATTTATTTGTAACTATTAATTTATATAAAGTCTTTACTTGTTTATACCTAATAAAAATCAGTGTTATCAATACAATAGGATAGGTAGTAGCCAATAATATAGGCAGGAACAGCTCTACTAAGCAAACACAAAAGACATGGCATAATTGTTCAAAGAACTGCAGGTCAGCCAACATAGAAAATTGTAAGAACTTTGAAAGTTTCTTCCAGTGCAGAGGCAAAAAACCATTGTGCTGTGATAAAACAAGTTATAATTAAGATCACCACAGGAACGGAAGACAAAAAAATATCCTCTACTGCACAGGACAATTATATTCAATTCTCCAGCCTCAGAAATGATAAGTTAACAGCCCCTCAGATTAAAGTAAAATGGAATGCTTTAATGATTTCAAGCAGCAGACAAATCTCAACATCAACTGCATAGAGGAGACAGATCTCCTGGACAGATATTCACAAAGAAAACCACTACTGAGGAAGGCAGATAAAAATAGATTTAGGGCAAGAAACAGAAGCAATGAGCATCAGAAATTTGTCCTTTGACCTGCTGAAACCGAAACCGAAAGGTTCACTCTATGTATGATCTATGTAGAAGATGAACATATGAGGGGATATTTATGAAGACCGACGTACAAGTATGCCAGTCTTCAATTAGGCCCTGCCCCCAATTGCTGAATTCCCTACCAGGTGTACACCTCTTAGTGATGCCTCCTCTCCACTCCACTCCATTATTTAAAAGCCACCACAAATGATCAACATATATAGGGACACTTTGAAGAAAAACATCCAGGGATACTACCTCATAGCAAAAAGTGTGCCAAGTGTTTATCAAGGCAAATAATGGCTACTATGAAGAATATGAGATAGTTAAAAATTGTGCCAAAAACGCATGTCTTTTTAAATAGAAAAAGTAGATGCCATTTTTCTTTTTTGGACTTTGCGTGAGCCTTACACATAAATGTGTTATTGGAAAAAAATCTGTTTAATAATTCCAATCCTTTTGTTATAAAAATGCTTTGTGCCATGTAACTATAGAGAGCAACAAAATTAATACTTGTACAGTCACATACTAAAACTGGTAATTGGTTCTGAGGACACCATGTCCACAGAAAATATGAAAAAATGGAAAGTTAAAGGAAGCGTATAAATCTAAAATGAATGAAGCAAGTCTTTACATATTTAGGCTGTGTTCACACAGTGTATAAGTCCGGACGTTCTGTGACCCAGCCGTGTCAGTTAAGTTTATCCTGTACGGTACTGCAAATAAACTTCATTTATCTGGCCCGCATCCCAATTCACCATTGCACACAATGGAGAGTGCGGCCAGAGCCGCACTCTCCATTGTGTGAGCTGTCAGTGTTGTGTGACCGCTGTTTAATGAATAGTGGCCGCACAAAATTGACATGGCTGAGTTTTACCATTTTGTCACTTTGCAGATGAGCCAATGTTCCTGAAGTCTGTAGAAACTTTTGCACTAGTAGGTTCAGCATGTGAGCCATGCAAGAAATGTGTATCAGCCCTCCCCTCTGCAATGCCGACACAATGTTCCTCCCGATGTCTATCACTATCGTCCCCACCTGCAGATGTGGAGGGGTGAACCACTTTGGAATTTCGTCCTCAATGGACTGAAGCAGTTCCTGCCCGTTATGGCTGCGTTCACCCAGGCTGCGCAAGTGCAGGACAGCCTGGCAGTGTTGGTACACTATAGGGATACAGTGTGTTACATCGTTATGACAGGAAGAAGTGATGGAGGCAGATAATAAGGTGTCTGAATGCCCCCAAATAGACTAGGAGGCCAGAGTGGTACGAGCTTCATTTGTTGTTACTGTTGCTGCACCTCTCCCGGAATAACATTTATCCAATGAGCAGTGATGCTCATATACTGCCCATGTCCATAGTTAGAATTTCAAAATTTACTGGCAGAGGTGCACCCGATTAGAGACACGGAAAAGCAAGAAGCGGCAACCCTTTTTCACAAGGTACTTGTGCAGAGCTAGAATTGTTTTATTCACCAAAGATGTCACGTTTCAAATCCACTCAGCCAGTCAGAAGCAGGGGCGGGATTCACCTCATCCACCTCCTCCCCAGCCATACACAAAAGAAAAACCAGCCCAGAGTACCCCTTTAATCAAAATAACTTTTGGATTTATTGTGTACAGTATATAGATTGTACAGGTTGTTAGTGGGAAGGAATGATTGTGTGGAAGGAATGATTTTACCCTTTTTCTTATTTAGTCATTATTTTTATAAATCTTTTTCTATTTTTGTAATTATTCATTGTTATATTTAGAAATACAGGTCAATCAACTTAGCCTGTCCATTTAGCATCTTTGCCTTAGGGTGGTTGCTGACATAGTGCTGACTTTTTGTGATGGCTTCACACTGAGACTGTTGTCTTAGCAGTGGCAGTGTTGTCTCAACAGTGGCACTGGTCCCCATGGAGAAGGCAGAGGTAGATGTTCTTGACCTCCTTCTTCCAATTGAGGCTGCTAATCCCTCACTTGCAGTAATGGGGCTGTGTGATGGTAGCTGCATTTGTTGTTGGTTACAGGCAAGAAGTGGTGTGGGAGTCCCGGTTCTTACAGGCAGTGGGGTGGTGACGTTCCATGTGCTGCTGCATAGAAGTTGTACTAGGATTTGAACACAAACCCGACCCACCTTATGATCACAGATGGTGCATATAGTATGATGGACTTTGGCGCCACTGGGACAGAAAAACTGCCACACCTCTGATTGCAGTGGGTGGATCTTTGTAGCAGGTGCACTGCTTGGGGTACCTGTTGACTGCCTGAGCTTTCCTGAATGCTACTCTTCAAGCTAGCTAATGGTGTACCCCTTTGTCTACCCTGGCCCTTCCTGAACGCTTATCTGACAGGTAGCTGATGGTGTACACCTTGGTGTACCCTTTTGCCTTAGGAACCACGAGTTGTGCTTGGGCCATGACGCTGGCTTACTGGAAGAAATACATCTTTGTCCCTTGATCAAGATGACAATGCCTTTGCTCCCAGGTTCCCACGTGGGGTCTGCCACATCAACATCGTAGTCTGGGATGAAGGTTTCCTCTTAAAGGCTGTCTTCCTCCAATGGCATGCCTTTCAATCTCATTGCTTTGTAAGAAGACTTCCCTGCCTGGCTCTCTTGACTGCTTTCGGGCCTAGCAACCCCTGGAGTTTCAGTGATGCCTTTCAAATGCTGACTGTCCTCCCATAGCTCAAAAACATCACCTGAGTACAGTGGCTGAAAGCTTAGGAAGAGTTTCATCGGACCTGTCCCCTGCCTCAAGTCACCTTTAGTGGACCATCAGCCAGAAAGCTTCAGACAAACCTAACACATTGAGGACCCTTCTGATGATTGCTGGATTCCAGGATTAACTACTAGCTGCTGTGGAGCTGAAACTTTGAAGAATAAACTATTCCAGGCTGGCTATTATTCCCCTATCAACTGAGTTTTACTGGGAGCTGCTGCCTGTGAGGATCGTCACTATCACAACACCGTGTTTCACCACTTCCACCCCCTTGACTGTAACCTCTCCTGCTGCTAGTGGACTAACCCTGAAAAGGGACAGACTTCTTTAGACACCTTGACATCTTTGCAGTGGGCAATTTATTTGAATCAAAATTTAACTTTTCAAATAAATTCTAATAAATTAACTTAAACTAACAGGGGATAGAAAGGGTGCCACACAAGGGCAAGTGAAAGGAAAATTGAAGGGGGTTTTGGAATATGTTAAATGGTTTATTAGGAAGTTTATAGATAAAACGCCGCTGATCCATCAGCGCCCACTGTTTTCCAGAGCAAAAATAGACAATTTTTAAAATTTGACATTTTCCATTTTTTGGCACTATCATAACAATAGCTGTTGAAAAAAACATTTCTCAGGTAGTAGTCCCACTATTATAGCTAAAATGGTTTTGCTTTTTTAATGACATTCGTTTGCAAGAGATTTGTGAATATTCAGAAATACGACCAAATATTCGCGAATCTCGTGAAAATTTTTTTGCTGATTCGCTCATCTCTAATCAGAGGGACACTGTGTGGTAATAGCAAATCTATCTCCTTAAAGTATTAGTATGTTAGATGCCCTAACTGCTTCTGGTGCTTTATATACCACATGATAACATATGATTATAAACCTTTAGGATAGCTGGTTAAAATTATTTATTTCATGATATTTCTGTCAGGCACCGGACGGCAGGGACAAGACAAGACAGTGAGCCCTGACGCTGAACCCACCAACTGTCCCTACCTTCTTGCCTCAAATGGCCCTAGGCAGCCGTGGACAACCACAAAGGCAGTCCCTGCACTAGTATAGGTGCACACAAAACAAGACAGACACACAAACACAATTAGGAATAGTAAACAGTCTGGGTCACAACAATCGGGCAGCAAAAGTACAAAATCAGAATCCAATAGGTGTAGTCAAAGTACAAGCAATATGGTCAGGGGCAGGCGGCAAACAAGGGAGGTCAAACATACAAAGGCAAAAACCAGGAGATGCACAAAACAGAAGACACTAGCAGGCAGAGACAAAGTCAATAACCAGAAATGAGTGCACAGACTGGGGTAGTTATATAGGAGGCCAGGGTTCTGGTCCAGGACATAATTTGACCATCCCCCTGATCTCCAAGCACAGACACCTGAGAACAAACACATCCACTGGCAGGAAGACCTGTCAGTCAGTTACAGCAGAACCAAAACACTGATTAACCATACCATGACATGGCCAGACAGAAATCAGCAGGTGCAGTTGGGTGTGTCCACCAAACCAAGTGAGCAGATAAACCAGTGTTTAGACACTGCAAAACAAAACACAGAAACAGAATACAAGAAAATCAGCTCCTTCTTGGCCCCACAGTACCAGCCGAGGGGCACATCATGCTCCGCAAAGATACAACCTGACAATTTCAGGGATTTTGCGGGGATTGTGGTCGCTGACCGGCACAGTGATGTTTTTTGGTTAGGGACTCATGTGTATCAGAAGACCTACACGTGGTACATGAGGCAATATGGTTTGGCCAAATTATATACTAACTTCTGATGTTGGTTTTAAATTTAGCTGAATAAGCCTTCGTGTCAGCCATGGGTGCGATGTGCAGCCATTTCTGTCTTTTTGGTTTGTGCATATTTTATGTATTCTGTCCCTTTTTTCATTGTGGCTAGCACTCGTGCTTTGTAAGACCCATGTGATCCAAATTAGCAGGAAGCACCTGTGTACATAAGGGGAGGATCTCCGATTATTCTCCCATTCTACCTGCAGAGAAATGGAAATAGAGGTAAGAGCTTGTTCACACTTGTGTTGCTTGGCGTCCACTTTTTCCAACGGTGGCGCCTGCGGGGTCCGGGGGGCCCTTTAGGGTCTGGTCCTGTGACAATGGGGTTGCAGGGCCATTCCGTGGCCCCCCTTCTCTGCTTGCGCACGTTTTGCGGTGATTGTGGTCGCTGACCGGCACAGTGCTGTTTTATGGTTAGGGACTCATGTGTATCAGAAGACCTGCACGTGGTACATGAGGCAATATGGTTTGGCCAAATTATATACTAACTTCTGATGTTGGTTTTAAATGTAGCTGAATAAGCTTTCGTGTCAGCCATGGGTGCGATGTGCAGCCATTTCTGTCTTTTTGGCTTGTGCAACCTGACAATTTCTTTTTTCTTCTTTTTAGTGGTTGAATTAGTTCCATTAAAAATACAACACCAGTAAAATACCATAATGCTGTACACAGGGGCTTAACTACACTATTCAGAATATTTTAAAACTATAAATATATTGAAATCTTATCCAAATCATATATAATGCAATTATGGAGAATATATATATATTCTCCATAATTACATTATCTTTGATTTGGATAAGGTTTCCATTTTATCATGTAAGAACATAAATACAATATCACAACATGCTATCAGAACACTCAAAAGGCCTTATTTGCATAATAGTCACTCAGTGTTCACACATACAGTATATGCATATCATGACAGAGTGTGGAGAAATGATGTCAAGAGCTGGTAATCTCACACCATGCTGTATGCATCTCAGGATATTTTAAGTATAGAGATAAGAAAGGACACATCTCTTTGCTATGAAATCTCATTTACATTCTGCATCACCCTACATAGTTAATATTTATATTCTTCTATATAAAGTAAATGCTGTGAATTAAAAGTTTTTACATACATTTGATTTTTTTTGGACTATTTTTTTTTTAAATGCCGTGGGAAATGGTGCAGTTCTCCACTGCTATTATTGCCTGCTAGCTATCTGCATTTTAGCTAGGAGGCATTTCTTCCAAAATAGATTTCTTGAAGAACATTGGCATTTAACAATTGCGACAAATAGGTTAGAAAATGAGTAGGTTTATTGTATAGGCGACAAAAGTTGAAAAAAAAGTTTCTACTTAATCCCAGAGAATTGGTACGTAGTAATGGCAATCAAAGCAGTTCTTAGGTGTCCTCATCATTCCTTCTGACAAAAAATTAAAAAAAAAATACAAAATTTAATTTTTGAGCAAAATGTTTTAAGTATCCTTTAACTATACTTTAACTCTTTTCCCAGTGTTTGTTGCTTGTAGTACTAATATTTTCATAGGCTTATGAGCAGTTCTTCACTTTAACTACAGTAAGTGCTACGGAAAAGAAAGAATGAGTACACTAAACCAATGAGCCAAATAATAGCTATACCTGTGTTAAATATGATGTGTTGATTTTACAATGAACAGTATTATTGTATAAGTGTATTTTATATATACTACTTCTAGCACAGCATTATTTACAGTTCCATAACATATGGAGGGTGGTTTGGTTATTAGTTATAAATAAGAACACAGAACAATAACTATACATCCATAACTGGAAACATGCTATGCGGACACATAGAGAAGGAGTGTTATATTTGTAATGGTCATATATGTGCAGACGCACACACAATTATAATAAACACAACCATAGAGGATGTTCACAGTGAGTTAGTGGATAACACCAGAGAAGTAAGAAAGAGGATTGGGGCCTTCGGAAGGATGAGCACCATGATGGGAGAAAACTGAAGGATGGAGGGTCACCGGGGACACTGAAGCCAATCTACAGCTCCTGAAAGCTTTCATGGCATTGCAAACAGACCCTTCACTTCATAACAACTGTCTGCGACATACACTAGGACTGTAAGACTTTTCTCAACTATTAATTTCTGTAACTTTTATTATTTTTAAAGAAGAAGCAATAAATCTCCATTTTATAAAGAAACCCCTCTGATGTCATCCTACTGTGTCGAGCCGTAATATTCCAGTCAAGTGAGTGGGATATATAAAAGAGGTTACTATTTTCTACAACCTGGAGGGTAGGATTTTTAAATGCTCTTAAACGCCAGAATTAATGTTGATAATCATACAATGACCATGGTTTAGTGTGAAACAACAACCGTTCACTAAAGAATGACCATTGTTATTACATAGTATGAATATAGCCTAAATGTGTGTTCACATGTAATGCGTTTGCCCTGTAATGGCCCTGCATTCTAACAGCAGATTTTTATTCTGCTGCAAGAATGTAGAGACGGCCATATTTAACTAATTAGCTACTGGTTTATCAACTCCTTTGTCACACTCTTTATTGAGTCTCCAGGTCTCGGTTCAATGATGGCCCGCTCAGCCAACCTGGATACAGTATGCTACCAACAAGGTAAATATGCTAAAATACTCCGGTTAAAAAATACAAATGAGCACTCATGAAGGTATTAGATTTTTATTCTTGCATGTAAATCGTCATGATGGACCATGATTGAATGAACTATCCTACAATCAGCCAACAAATGAGCATGCTCTTGTTTTTCAACTAATCACATCTTTTATGTGAACATAATAGGATAATTATTGTTGGCAGCACATTCCCCCTCCCTTAGGCTCCCTTCAGGTAATGTTTTCCCGGTATGTTGTGAATATATTAAGCAAAGTTATGTAAAAAGTACAGTAGTAAATATCCTTTTAAAGAGGCACTGCCATAAAAATAAAAAAACTTTAGACGTGTCAGAGACATGTCAAAAGTCTTGATCAGTCAGGGTATGAATGTCTTGTCTTTGGCCGATTAGGAGAACTAGCACAGAGAAGTCTGTGCTCTCTGTGTCCTCTACTGGCTCTTTGTCAGTTGACGAGATTGCCCCTAACACACCGAACAAGAAGAGGACCACGTGACAGCGTGGTCATCTCCCTGCTTAGTCTAGTTTTCAGTCATGGTCTGAACACTTAAACTGTGACTGATAATAACTAGTGACATGTCTCCCTGACAAAAGAGCAGAAAGTGCAACAGCAACCCACAGGTGCAAGTGCTTACCGTATATATTCCCCCAGTCTACACACGATAAACCTGCTCTGTAAATATTAAAAAATGAGGACCTCAGCAAACTATTTGATCAAACAGAGTGTACCATGTCACCTCTTTAAAGTGTCCTCAGAGACTTGGTCTCTACTCTAGCATTCTCACACTAGCAATGGTTTCTCCTGGGTTGATCAAGTCTACAAGTTGTGGTCCCTTGCGTTTACATTATGGGTAAGGTGTAATAGGAGCATTTATATATGTGATTGTTTAGTAACTAGGAGTGGGTAATTGGCAGGACTATATATAAGAGATATATACTGTATTACTTAAGATTACTTTCTTTCGATATCTGCATCTCTTAATAATATGTAACATATGTCCCCACATTATTTATTGATTACTTCATGCTACCTTATTTCATATGTATTCACATTGATGGAATTTAATTAATTTATGTATACCCATCACGCAAGTTATATACGATCAAGTGCTGGAGTGTTGTTTCCATTTTTATATATTTTAACCCCTTCAAGACCAAGCCTATTTGCACCTAAAAGACCAGGCTCATTTTTCAAAATCTGACCTATCTCACTTTATGCGCTTATAGCTCAGTGATGCTTTAACGTATGCTAGCGATTCTGAGATTGTTTTTTCGTCACATATGGCACTTTATATTAGTGGCAAAATTTGGTCACTACTTTGTGTGTTTTTTGTGAAAAACATCAAAATATCATGAAAAATTGAAAAAATTAGCATTTTATGAACTTTGAAATTCTCTGCTTCTAAAAAAAGAAAGTTGTATTACATAAATTAGTTACTAAGTCACATTACCAATATGTCCTCTTTATTCTGGCTTCATTTCATAAACATATTTTACTTTTTTAGGGTGTTACGGGGCTTAGAAATTTATCAGCAAATTACCACATTTTCGTGAAAGTTTCCAAAACTGATTTTTTTAGGGACCAGTTCTTTAAGTTGATTTAGGAGATTTGTATACTGGAAACCCCCATAAGTGACCCCATTTTGGAAACTAGACACCTTAAAGAATTAATCTAGGGGTATAATGAGCATTTTAACCCTACAGGGGCTGGAGGAAAGTATTCACCATTAGGCCGTAAAAAAATGAAAAATTAAAATTTTCCAATAATATATACGTTTAGATTAAAGTTTCTCATTTTCAAAAGGAACATGAGAGAAAAAGCACCCCAAAATTTGTAACACGGGTTCTCTTGAGTACTACGGTACCCCATATGTGGGCGTAAACCACTGCATGGGCACACAGCGGGGCTCAGAAGGGAAGGAGCGCCAATTAGCTTTTCCATTGCAGATTTTGCTGAAGAAGTTTCCGAGCGCCAGGTGCATTTGCAGAGCCCCTGTAGTGCCAGCAGAGAGAAAAAAAACCCATAAGTCACCCCATTTTGGAAAGTACACCCCTGAAAGAATTCATCTTCGGGTAGGATGAGCAATTTGACCCCACAGGTGTTAGAGGAAAGTATTCAAAATTAGACAGTAAAAATGAAAAACTCAAATTTTTTCCAATAATATGTTCGTTTAGTTTGAAATTTTTCAATTTCACGAGGAAAAAGAGAAAAAAAGTACCACAAAATTTGTAACTCAGGTTCTCCTGAGTAAAAAGGTACCTCATATGTGAGCATAAACCACTGCATGGGCACACAGC
This sequence comes from Dendropsophus ebraccatus, assembly GCF_027789765.1. Lineage (NCBI taxonomy): Eukaryota > Metazoa > Chordata > Amphibia > Anura > Hylidae > Dendropsophus > Dendropsophus ebraccatus. Next base: position 64,379,933 of record NC_091455.1, on the reverse strand, counting down.
AGGGCTCAGAAGGAAAGGAGCGCCAATTAGCTTTTTCAATGCAGATTTTGCTGAAGAAGTTTCTGAGCGCCAGGTGTGTTTGCAGTGCCCCTGTAGTGCCAGCGGAGTAAAATCTCGCCATAAGTCACCCCATTTTGGAAAGTGCACCCCTCAATGAATTCATTTTGGGGTGTGGTGAGCATTTTGACCCCACAGGTATTAGAGGAAAGTATTCAAAAGTAGACAGTAAAAATGAAAAACTCGAATTTTTCCAATAATATGTTCCTTTAGTTTGAAATTTCTCAATTTCACGAGGAACAAGAGAAAAAAAGTACCCCAAAATTTGTAACGCAGGTTCTCCTGAGTAAAAAGTTACCTCATATGTCGGTATAAACCACTGTATGGGCACACATCAGGGCTCAGAAGGGAAGGAGCGCCAATTAGCTTTTTCAATGCAGATTTTGCTGAAGAAGTTTCTGAGCGCAGGTGGGTTTGCAGTGCCCCTGTAGTGCCAGCGGAGTAAAATCTCGCCATAAGTCACCCCATTTTGGAAAGTGCACCCCTCAAAGAATTCATCTTGGTGTGTGGTGAGCATTTTGACCCCACAGGTATTAGAGGAAAGTATTCAAGAGGAAAGTATTCAAAAGTAGACAGTAAAAACGAAAAACTCGAATTTTTCCAATAATATGTTCCTTTAGTTTGAAATTTCTCAATTTCACAAGGAACAGGAGAGAAAATTCACCCCAAAATCTGTAACGCAGGTTCTCCTGAGTAGAACGGTACCCCATATGTGGGCATAAACCACTGTATGGGCACACAGTGGGGCTCAGAAGGGAAGGAGCGCCAATTAGCATTTTCTCTGCAGATTTTTCTGAAGAAGTTTCTGAGCACCAGGTGCGTTTGCAGAGCCCCTGTAATGTCTACAGAATAGAATCCCCCCAAAAGTCACCCCATTTCGGAAAGTACACCCCTCAAAGAATTCATCTTGGGGTAGGATGAGCATTTTGGCCCCACAGATATTAGAGGAAAGTATTCAAAATTGGCCAGTAAAAATGAAAAACTTGAATTTTTCCAAAAATATGTTGGTTTAGTTTGAAATTTCTAAATTTCACAAGGAACAGGAGAAAAAATGTCCCCCAAAATCTGTAACGCAGGTTCTCCTGAGTACAACGGTACCCCATATGTGGGCATAAACCACTGTATGGGCACACAGCAGGGCTCAGAAGGGAAGGAGCGCCAATTTGCTGGAGCTAAACCGCAGCTAGTAACAGTTATTAGAATAGCGCAGTTACTAAAATACAAAAATAAAAAAAATTAGATTACAGGTAATGTGGGGTGGTTACGGACAGTCTGGGGTGGTTCCGGGTAATCTAGAGGTGGTTACGGGCAGTCTGAGGTGGTTACGGGCAGTTTGAGGTGGTTAGGGGCAGTTTGAGGTGGTTACGGGCAGTCTGGGGTGGTTACGGGCAGTCTGGGGTGGTTACGGATAATCTGGGGTGGATACGGTCAACATGGGGTGGTCACAGGCAACCTGCTGTGGTTACGACAACCTGGTGTGGTTACAGGCAACCTGGTGTGGTTAGAGGCAACCTGGGGTGGTTACAGGCAACCTGGGGTGGTTACAGGCAACCTGGGGTGGTTACGGGCAACGTGGGGTGAATACGGACAACCTGCTGTGGTTACAGACAATCTGGTATGGTTACAGGCAACCTGCTGTGGTTACGGACAATCTGGGGTGGTTGCGGACAATCTGGGGTGGTTGAGGACAATCTGGGGTGGTTACGGACAATCTGGGGTGGTTACGGGCAACCTGGGGTGGTTACGGGAAACCTGCTGTGGTTACAGACAATCTAGGGTGGTTACAGGCAACCTGCTGTGGTTACAGGCAACGTGGGGTGGTTACGGACAATCTGGGGTGGTTACGGACAATCTGGGGTGGTTACGGACAATCTGGGGTCGTTACGGACAATCTGGGATGGTTACAGACAATCTGGGGTGGTTACAGGCAACCTGCTGTGGTTACGGATAAACTGAAGTGCTAATAGGTAATCAGAGGTGGGTACCTGTAATCTGGCGTGGTTACGGGCAATCTGGAGGGGGTCACTGGCAATTTGGGGTGGTTAGAGGCAAGGTGCAGTGTTCAGAGGCAAGGTGCGGTGGTCAGATGCAAGGTGCGGTGGTCATAGGCGACGTGCGGTGGTCATAGGCGACGTGCGGTGGTCGTAGGCGACGTGCGGTGGTCGTAGGCGACGTGCGGTGGTCGTAGGCGACGTGCGGTGGTCGTAGGCGACGTGCGGTGGTCATAGGCGACGTGCGGTGGTCAGAGGCGACGTGCGGTGGTCAGAGGCAAGGTGCGGTGGTCAGAGGCAAGGTGCGGTGGTCAGAGGCAACCTGCGGTGGTTGCGTGCAATCTGGGGGGTTACATGTAATCTGGCATGATTACGGGAAACCTGGGGTGGTTACGGGCCACCTGGGGGGGTTACAGACAGCGTTTCGGCGGTCACTAAGGGGTTAATGGGGGTCAGCTGCGGAATCGCAGCTGATCCTCATTATCTCCGGTGCTGTACACAGATGAGAGCGGGATCGCTGTCCCTGCAGCGATCCCGTTCTCATCACAAAGCCCCTGTCAGTCAGGAACGTATATGTACATTCCTCCTGCACGGGGCATGTGCAATAGGAACGTATATATACAGATGGCTGATGTGAAGGGGTTAATAATGTTTTCTTCAATAAAATATGGAATTTTTTTGGCTATGATCTGGTAGTACTTAGCTACGGTATAGGTATATGACTGAATAGCTTTTTTATGGTATTCCAACATATACCCATTATCAGCACTGGGCAGAGAAAATATGACATGAACAGGGTCTAGGACAAAACACTCCAGTTTAAAAGTAAGTAATTGAGCAACTCTCTAATAACATGAACATTACAGAATCATAGAAAATGAAAGTTTTTACTTAAAAAAAAAAATGGCCCAGGATGTAGATTTATATTACTGCATGTATTTTAGGTTGGACATACTAAATTCAGAACAGCTAAATGTTAAATATTGCAAACAAGGCCTCAAGGTAGGTTCTAGACCTGAATAGCAAGATTATTCTCCCTATATAGGTCAAATTTATTTATGACTACAAATATCGGCTACTAAAATATTATAACAGTTTTTTTTCTTGTGTTTTCTTTTTTTCTGCAATTGGACAATAACTTACAGAATGTCTAACCTAAAAGTATTTTTTTAAGTCTAACTAGTATCTCTTTTTTGAATATTTTGAACTATGTAAATTTACATGCATAAACATAAAAAGCATAGTTCTGCTTCATGAACTTTTATTTTAGCAAAAAAAAAAAAAAAACCTGTTTCCTTAGCTGGTGTAAGTAAAAATTGATATATGCATTTTTAAAGCTTAAAAGTGACAACAAAGCAACATCAGCCATATTTACATCAGTCACTCAAGCATTTTAAAAATGTTACACCCAAAGCTTTCTTCTGTAAATCGAACATAAAATGGAAAACATTCTAAAAAGCTCTCTTTGCAGCTAGAGTTTCACAGACTTATAGTAAGCAATGAAGTCAATGAACAATGGTCACTGTCATTTCAAACAACTTCCTTCCATTTTATAACCTACTGGTGATTCCTAACATAGACAAAAAAAGAGTTGAAATTGGATTATTTTTTATAATTTATAATTGTAAGGCTATATTCACACAACGGTTTTTCAGCTATGTTTAAAATGAAGTTCATCATTTTGAGTCTACCTCAGTGTGTGTGAACAACAACAAAAAAATAACCTCCACTGTAGACATCCGAAAATAATTCACATGATCATTATTTTGACGTCTGCACAGACGACGTCCGTTATTTTATACACTGTGTGCATTGGACATCCTTCATCTCCATTTAAATGCATTGCATTGAAGTCTTTTTTTGACGTTGTGTGAACATAGAAAAACTACAAAGAAAAACACATTTGAGCCAAGCAATTAATTTTCAGATAAATAATTTGTAAATTTTATTTGCAAATTCATAAAGAAATAATTCATAAGGTACATATAACATTACTGTTTAAAAAGGAAGCAAGACAGGGATACACAGCATAGGGGGAGAGACTGCACGGTCCACACTTGTAAACAATGCTAAATAGATAACACACTTTGGCCAACGGCCATCGAAGTGCTAAGTGCATAGTGCCAATAGAAAATGACGGAGGCAAAGTGTGTTTGTAATGAAGATGGGCGGTCCCAAACTAGTAATTCATAAGGATAGTATACATTTGTGTGAATATATATATATAATATATATATATATATATATAGCCACACCAGGGAAAAAGGTCCCGTAGATAGCAAGTGCAATATACAAGGGACAGCTGGATAAAGGTAATTGGATGCCACAAAATGTAGAAGAAAAGGGCTGAAAAACATTTACCACATGCCGCAGAGCCGTGCAGCTCTCTTACCCTCAGGAACACCCCAACACACGTTTTGGTCGTGCCCTTCATCAGGACAGATAGTGCTGCATGTATGTGCCCACATCTGCCCTGCTCATTCCTTCATGCTCCCTGCAGTCCGTCAGCCCTTGTGTTTCCCATCCTCTACATTACTGCTGTTTCTCATTGTTTATTTCATTAGTTTTACATGTTATTCAGAATAAAAATCATTATTTTTGGGGTGTTGAACCAATTGTCTGCATTTCAATTATTTGTTATGGGAAAATTTCCTTTGGTTTAATGATTTGGATTACAAGTATGGTCCCACTGTATTTGGCTAAGCAGGCTAGAGGCATGGGGACACGAAAGAGGACACTGAGGAAATTCAGACAGGTAGGTTGTACACAGAAACTGCACTTAAACAGCTAACAGTTTTGGTGCAGTTTGTTAAAAATCTGCGGACATAGCTAATCACATTCTTAAAACTTCGCTCATTTCTAGTTACAACATATATTTTCCAATAGTCCTCCAACTGGTTAAATAATGTGTTTTTAGAAAAATAAGCAAAAAAAAAACCTAGTGAATATTAAATGTCTTTATAATTTTTTAAAGTATTTCATATTTAATTAGTAAGCACTTTTTAATTTTAAGTACTTTACTTTTCTATTTCGTCTGCCAAGTCACTATAAAAACATCAAAAGAACAGAGGCTCTTCTATGAGGACGTTCATCATGTTGATATGTTCTGTATTCATCCCGTCTGTTTAATACTCTTTGTTTGAATGACAACTTCAGAATAGCATTTGTGTGCTTCAAAATGATATAGCTTGGAGACAGACATTTATTTATCTGATACTAAGTTCTGTATATATGTAAAAACCTTGTCAGTGATTTGATTTGAAGCACAGGACAGATTAAAAGCAAGATTAGTTTCATATTAAACTACTATCATTTACACAATATGAAAATGGGTGGAAAGATATTGATCAGGGAATGCGGTGTCAGGGTTGCAGCGTTTTGATAAAAAAAAAATATTTATATATATTTTTGTACCTGATGCGCAAATATTTGTAAACACTAAGTTGACCAAAGTTCAGATGTAATGTAGCATTTGATAACATTCACAGAAGTACGTTCATTTGTGAAATATGTATCAGATGTAACCTGTAAATATTTTGTTTCAGAATAATGATTTTAAAATTCTTCCAATTGAAATGGCGGTGAAAAAGAATCTGTTCGGAACCTATTTCCTGTATTTATGACAACAAGAATAGTTCCGTCTGGGGTCTGTCATTATTCACCAGTATTCATATGAAAACAGGTCAGCATTGCTGTCATGCCTATGTAATTAATTCATGGTGCTAGTAGGAACAGAGGTTATAAGTATGCTACAGGAAGTTACTCGAGTTACTTGTGGTGCGCATCTGAAAGGCCGCATAGTTCTTATATGAGCTGCATATATCACAAGAATGGCAGGACATGTCACATATCAAATGTAATGGGTTTGTTTATTCTTCTTTGACATAGAGAACTGTCAGAGATGCTCCATGTTCCACTGACATGTAATATTACACTGAGTAGATAAGACTAGAAATTCTACCTCTGTTTAACTGTAGGAACAAAATTCTATAAAAGTGAAGAATGCAAACTTTAGAAAATACCAGAATTTGTTAATAGTAAAAACCTGTATATTACTGTATTACACTAAACGACTATCAGCCTCATGTGGCTGATTACCAACCGTTCAGACCAATCTAAGGATCGTTCAGGTGGTCCCAGAGAGCGGCTTTTGATCTGGAAACTGACATGACAGATGTACAGGTCCTAAGGATTATACTGATGGCCCGTTTACCCTTAAATGGCGCCTGTACTACTGGACACGTCACTTGGAGCCAGGCTATGCTTTATTTTGGTTAAGTTTATCCAAGGCTCAGTGCCTTACAGTTCAGTAGAGATGAGCGAACTGCTCGAACTTTTGGTCCGAAAACAGTTCGCTCTCTCATCATGCCTTTGATCCCGGCCGCATACTTGCCCTCACGGAATTATGCAGCCAGAATATTCCAGGGAAACCCTGTTGAATTCCCTGGAATATCCTGGCCACATATTCGCAGGAGTGCAAGTACTGTATGCGGCCGGGATCACAGGCATGATGAGAGAGTGCCGATGCCGTCGGACCAAAAGACCGACGGTCCGCTCATCTCTACTGTTCAGCACTACTAAACCCCAGGGAACATTAGGGATAACTCTTTTAACAGGTGTGTGTTGGGACCTAGGGAGGACTTATACTACTCTGATGAATGTGACAGGTGCCATAGAGGTATCTTGCCAACAGTTTTACAAGAAACACCTAGCACCCCTGGGACACCACAAAAAGAAAATAGAACTGTCACCTAATGGTTGAGGATTTAAGACATAATACTTAATACATACAGTAGGTCAAAACGTCATAAATAGTTTGTGTCAAATAGAATTATAGACATATCTGTGGGGTGCCACAGCTACCAGCTGTTCAGTGCCAACACTACACAATGAACAGCAAGTCTGAGGGAAATGATTAGCACACTATCAATGAAGACACCCATCTTCTGCTATCCAATATATAGACTAGTGATGAGCAAATTTACAGTAAGAATGAAGCAAATCGCTTTGTTCCTATCTGTATTCCACTCATCAGGCTGCAGGCTTTGAAGTTCACTCCACTTGACGCTCATCCCCATGTGCTGGGAAAAGATGGATCCAAGCCTGAGAAACTTCTCCCAGTTTCCCAGGACTGGATCCATTTTTTCTCAGCATCCGGAGAGGAGCGGCAGGAAGCAGAGCAGATTTCAAAGCCCCGCAGCCTGATGAGTGGAATACAGATAGGAACAAAGCGATTTGCTTCATTCTTACTGTAAATTCAGTCATCACTATTATAGACATTCAAATCCAAAAACACAGGGAACTGTCCGCTGTCTGTCAGTACGTTTGTCCCACAATTAGGCAATCACCATTTACCAAAATATCCTATCTAAAGGCCCTATTCCATGGAACGATTATCGTTCATAAACTCGCTCCAACAACCGCTCGTTAACGATAATCTCTTTGTGGAATTGGTGTAAACGAGCTAACGAAAGAGGAGAAATCTTTATATTGTTGTTGAAAATAGTTTTTCAGCATGTTGGAAAAAAATCGTTGGTCTTTGAAAGATAATTCGCTAATAGGTTTGTAAAATTAGAAATCTTTCAGTCGATCATAAAAAGTTTTTAAAAAAGTAGGTTTGTCGTATGGTCATGATCAATCCGACAAACGTTTCAAACGACCATGTAACAATCTCAAAGTAAACGTTACACTACATATATCGTTCACGTTCCCTCGTTTAGTGATCATTAACGAGTGGTCGTTGGAGCGAATTTATGAACGATAATTGTTCCGTGGAATAGGGCCCTAAATCAAAAGAAAACTTACTGCCACATAGTAATCAAATCCAAAATCTTTATTTGAGGGTTAAAATATCCTAAAACAGTAATAAATCACACACAAAAACAGCAGCACACCAGACTGGAATGGACAACAATACGTAAATGCTAATACTGAACCAGATTGAATTTCACAATAATAACTTCTATAAGTTCAATGATGGCAAATACTCATAAAAACAAACTGCCCAAAAAGGATTACACATATGAGCCCACACCATCCAAGGAAAAATAATATATAAGAGCAACAGAAATTGTGAAAACAATCAAGTCACATACCCCTCTCACACTCAGCCTGTGATGCCGCCCTGACCCAGACGCGCACTTCGCTCCTGTCGTCGGGGAGTATATATATAGCCCTAGTATATTTTTTACTTGTACTTTTTGTTAACAAATAATGATAAAATAGGAGCCAAAGCGCAATGCCATGAATATGGTTACATGGGCCTTCATACATTTATATCATACAGCGCTCTACAAGCCATAACAATCTAGCGGCTGGGTACGCTGTGAAATAGAATCTTACTATAGCTGTCGAACATCAGATACTAGACTGTTGATTTGCATGTATGGGGAAAAAAAGTGGATAAAGATAGTTCACAAGAACATTATGTAGACATGTCACTGGAGAAGTGTTCGAGGGGGTGTACATCTCACCTAGGTTACTGCTAAGTGTGAGATGGTGAGTCCAAGAGGGATCTGTTGCTCAGCAGTGTTATGCTGCTGAGCTATTATTTACTGTTGCCAGGCCTGGATTTACATGGAATGGCAGGTAGGTTTTGGCAGTGGGACTTGCCATTCCCTCCCCTCGATCCAGTTCAGGTGTTGGGATCAGGTGAGCTCTGACCCTAATCAGCCTGAGAAGGTAAAAGCTCACACAGTGTGAAGATGGTTGCTCTCAGCCAGGAGTGAACAGCCTGTGTATTTGGTGGGAGCTGTGAATACAGCCATTGCTGGAGCTTATACATACCCTGCGGTATCAAGGTGAAAGACGCACTGTGATCAAGTGTCAGATAGGTGAGAAGACCTGTTAGTAAGCGCCCAGACGGGCAAGACCTTTTTGTTTGTTTTGTTCTTAAAAGCACGGTGTTGCTGTATTTTTGTTTACTGGACTGTTTATGCCGCAAATAAACGCCAAGTTGATCTTTTATAAGTCCAAGCCTGATGTGAACTGTGTCCAAACACACCATCCCCCAGGAAGATCCCTACAATTGGTGCTGCGGAGCAGGCAAAACGGTTGCTAGGGGCAACGGTGTGCATCAACTTGGCTACAGCTGCTTATGTCCTGGGTGAAGGCTGCTGCTTCACTCCAAAAACAGACAAGCAACATGGAGGAGATGATGAAGCAGGTAATGCAAGTGAGTTTGCAGCAACAACAGGCTCTGACAGACGCTAACCTGCGCCATGAGCAGGCTAATAGACAGCAACAACAGGCTCTGACAGACGCTAACCTGCGCCATGAACAGACAATGGCTGCACATCAGCAAGCGATGGCTCAACAACAACAGGCAATGGCTCAACAACAGAAACTTATTAAGCACCTGATAGCAAAGCAAGAGGCGCCTGCAGGTGCTAATCCACAGCCAGCGGCCGTTGCTGCTCCAGAGACTTTGTCTGTAAGAAGAGCTGTGCAGCGAGCGCTGCAAAAGATGACTGCTGATGACGATGTTGAGGCCTACTTAACTGTCTTTGAGCGGGTGGCTGAGCGAGAGAAGTTACCCTCCACTGAGTGGGCAGAAGTGATTGCGCCCTATTTAACAGGCGATTCTCAAAAGGCCTATTATGACCTCAGTGAGCAAGAGGTCAAGGACTATCCTCGGCTAAGAGCGGAGATACTTGCCAGACTAGAAGTTACTGCTGCTGTCCGTGCCCGGAGGGTCCGCAACTGGAGCTACAGTCTGGACAAGTCAGCAAGGTGCCAGATGTATGATCTGATCCATTTGGCAAGAAAGTGGCTGGAGCCAGACACCTCTACTCCTGCACATATCCTAGAGAGGGTCGTGATGGATCGCTACCTCCGAGCACTTCCTGCTGATCTGCAACGCTTGGTGGGACAAAGTGACCCTAGGAGTGCTGACGAACTTGTCAACCTTCTCGAGAGGTTCCAGGCGACCGAGGACTACCTCCGTGATGTTCCTGCAGCACCTTCACCTCCACGGAGTGCCAGACCTGTGCCGTCAGCTGGTAAGAGACTTCCATCTATTGGGGGAGTGTGGAGGGGTGCTGATAGAGGGAAGAGTGCTCAGGCGGTGTCTCAAGGGCAAAAGACTGGTGATGGTCCCAGGTGGCTAAGTGGCCCTAAAAAGGACTCCCCGCCAAGGAGACCAGGCCCTATCCAGTGCTGGAGATGCCATGAGACGGGACATGTGTCTGCCCATTGACCTCTTACCCATGAGCCCATGGAGTGTGACGCTAGCCGGCGTCAGTCGCTATTTGCGGAACCGTCTTTTGTTGCAGTCACTGGACTAGAGACTGAACCGCAAGTCTGCAATATTACTGTCAATGACTTCCCTGTTAAGGCGTTGCTGGACTCAGGAAGCCTTGTCACCTTGGTGCATGCCAGCCTGGTGACTGGGGACTTTGTGCCAAAAAGACATATGAGCGTGGTATGCATACATGGTGATACAAAAGTGTACCCTATTGTGCTGGCTAATGTCGGGACTGAACTAGGTGCTGTACAATATGAAGTGGGTGTGGTTAAAAACCTTATGCATAATGTGATATTGGGGCGTGATTTTCCATTGTTCTGGGCTCTATGGGGAAAACAACAATCCCCTGAAAGGAGTGAGGATACCCCTAAGTCTATTGCATTACCCACTGTAAATGATAAAAATGTACAGGATGAAAAAGATGCTTTTCCTTTGCAGGTCCTGGCTGGTGAGGAAGAGGCTCCTCCCACTGAGCAGAATGTTCCAGACTTAGAGGTGTCTAGGGATAATTTTGGTACTGCACAGTTGCAGGACCCCACTCTTAAAAATGCGAGAGAGCAGGTTGCTGTTATGAATGGGGTACCTCAGGAACCAGAAGCTGAGAAAAAGTTTCCACATTTTTCTATGACTAATAATCTGTTCTATAGAGTCACTAAGATTAATGACGAGGTTGTGGAACAGCTTCTGGTTCCTAAGCCGTACCGGCGTCAGGTATTGGACATGGCCCATAATCACGTGCTTGGGGGGACACTTGGGGACGGATAAAACGCAGGAGAAAGTCCTCCAGAGGTTTTATTGGCCTGCAATTTATGCTGACATAAAAAAAATACTGTGAGTCGTGCCCCACATGTCAGCCTAGCGCCCCAGTGTCGCATTTCCGCAGTCCTTTGGTTTCACTCCCCATCATAGAGGTCCCTTTTGACCGGATCGCAGTGGACTTGGTGGGTCCCATTGTAAAGTCGGCTAGGGGTCACCAGTACATTCTAGTTGTATTAGACTATGCGACCCGCTATCCTGAGGCTGTACCCCTAAGAAACACTGCATCTAAGACAATTGCACGGGAATTGTTTTATATGTTTTTATGGGTGGGGATCCCCAAGGACATCTTGACTGACCAAGGTACACCATTTATGTCAAAAGTGATGAAAGAGCTATGCAAACTGTTTAAAATCTCACACATACGTACCTCTGTATATCACCCACAGACAGACGGGTTAGTGGAGAGGTTTAACAAAACACTGAAACATATGTTAAAGAAAGTGGTGGAAAAAGATGGTCGTGATTGGGGTCACTTACTACCTTACCTGATGTTTGCCATTAGGGAAGTACCCCAAGCATCCACAGGGTTCTCTCCCTTCGAATTGGTCTATGGTCGTCACCCTAGGGGTTTATTGGATATAGCGCAAGAGACATGGGAAAGTGAGTCCACCCCATACAAGAATGTTATAGAGCATGTAGCACAAATGCAGGACCATATAGCCACTGTAATGCCCCTAGTAAGGGAACACCTCCAGAGGGCGCAAGAGGGCCAAAGCAGAATTTACAATCGTTCTGCAAGAATCAGGACATTTAGCCCAGGTGACCGGGTCCTCATACTTGTTCCCACGGTAGAAAGCAAATTCTTAGCAAAGTGGCAGGGTCCCTATGAAATTGTAGAGAAGGTCAGTGAGGTCAACTACAAGGTACACCAACCAGGTAGAAGGAAGCCTTTTCAAGTTTATCACATAAACTTGATCAAGCCCTGGAAAGACAGGGAATCCTTGGTGGTGACAAATCCTGTTGGTCATCGGTCACCACCAATCCCTCCGGTCAGGACTGGTTACACCCTATCAGTGTCAGAGAAACAGGAAGCTAGTTCCTGCAGAAAAATAAAGACAAGTTTTCTGACCTCCCAGGGCGTACGCATCTCATTAGTCATCATATTGAAACTGACCCTAGAAGCAGAGTAAACCTTAAGCCCTATAGGATACCGGAAGCACGGAGGGAGGCGGTATCATCCGAGGTAAAACGTATGCTTAACCTAGGAGTCATTGAGGTGTCCTAGAGCGAGTGGTCCAGCCCGATTGTGCTAATCCCAAAGCCCAATGGAACTTGGAGGTTCTGTAATGACTTTAGAAAGTTAAATGAGATCTCCAAGTTCGATGCCTATCCCATGCCCAGGGTAGATGAGTTGATAGAAAGGATGGGTAATGCCAGGTACATAACTACCCTCGATCTCACTAAGGGCTACTGGCAGATGACCCTCACTCCTGAGGCTAGAGAGAAGACTGCATTCTCTACCCCTGATGGGCTCTTCCAATACGTAGTGATGCCATTTGGGTTACATGGAGCCCCTGCCACTTTTCAGAGGTTGATGGACTTGATTCTGCGACCACATCGTGATTACTCCGCTGCCTACCTCGATGATGTGGTCATTTTTAACCCGGATTGGGAAAGTCACCTCTGTAAGGTCCAGGCGGTGTTAGATGCCATAAGTGATGCGGGGTTAACCATCAATGCAGAGAAGTGTGCACTAGCCTTAGAGGAGGCCAAATACCTGGGCTACATTATTGGGAGGGGGTTAGTGAAACTACAACTAAATAAAATTGAGGCAACACAGAATTGGCTTCACCCCTCACAAAGAAACAGGTCAGAGCTTTCCTGGGTATTACGGGCTATTACCAAAGGTTTGTGCCGAATTTTGCTTCAGTTGCAGCCCCACTAACTGACCTGACAAAGGGTGCAAAGTCCGCAATGGTGACATGGACTCCAGAGGCCGAGAAGGCTTTTCAAAGCCTTAAGTCTGCCTTGTGTCAACAACCTGTGCTAGTTACCCCTGACTTTAAGCAAGAATTTTTGGTCCAGACAGATGCCTCTAGCACAGGGTTAGGTGCCGTCCTCTCACAGGTCGTGAATGGCGAGGAGCACCCAGTGATGTACTTGAGTAGGAAGCTATCCCCGGCCGAGAAGAACTATGCCATTGTGAAGCGTGAATGTCTGGCAGTGAAGTGGGCCCTAGAGTCCCTGAGGTATTACTTGCTAGGCAGAAAATTCAAGTTAGTGACAGACCACGCCCCCCCTAACATGGATGAAGCTTAATAAGGAGAAAAATGCAAGGGTGACTAGATGGTTTCTGTCCTACAAAACTTTAATTTTAAGGTGGAACACAGGCCAGGAAAGTTACAGGCAAATGCTGACGCCCTATCAAGGGTACACTGTCTGTGGGGACAAAATGCTCAGCCCTCCGGTCTGGAAAAAAGGGGGGGATATGTAGACATGTCACTGGAGAAGTGTTCGAGGGGGTGTACATCTCACCTAGGTTACTGCTTAGTGTGAGATGGTGAGTCCAGGAGGGATCTGTTGCTCAGCAGTGTTATGCTGCTGAGCTATTATTTACTGTTGCCGGGCCTGGATTTACATGGAATGGCAGGTTGGTTTTGGTAGTGGGACTTGCCATTCCCTCCCCTGGAGCCAGTTCAGGTGTTGGGATCAGGTGAGCTCTGACCATAATCAGCCTGAGAAGGTAAAAGCTCACACAGTGTGAAGATGGTATGCTCTCAGTCAGGAGTGAACAGCTTGTGTGTTTGGTGGGAGCTGTGAATACAGCCATTGCTGGAGCTTATACATACCCTGCGGTATCAAGGTGAAAGACGCACTGTGATCAAGTGTCAGATAGGTGAGAAGACCTGTTAGTAAGCGCCCAGACGGGCAAGACCTTTTTGTTTGTTTTGTTCTTAAAAGCACGGTGTTGCTGTATTTCTGTTTACTGGACTGTTCATGCTGCAAATAAACACCAAGTTGATCTTTTATAAGTCCAAGCCTGATGTGAACTGTGTCCAAACACACCATCCCCCGGGAAGATCCCTACAATTACTTGAATTACTCAATGCAAAAAATAATTGCCAACCATTATCAAGTAGGAAAGTTACTGCATTCACAGACATTAGGGGGAAAATTTATCAAAGGGTGTAAAATATAGACTGGTGTTAACTGCCAACAGCAACCGATCAGAGCTCAGCTTTCATTTTACCAGAGCTGGAAGGTGAGCTGTGATTGGTTGCTGTGGGCAGTTTACAACCGTATATATTTTACACCCTTTGATAAATATGGGCCTAGATGCACCACATTCCTCACTTCTTCTTTTCCCAAGTTTAGAAAGTTTACCTTCTAAAATGCGAGTGCACAAGTGCATATCCCAAGAATCCATGACGGCACTGCATGGTGTTGCAGTATGTTATTCACTGTGTACTACTATTATCATTATTATTATTATTGGATTCTATTTATTCAGACATTTCAGCAAGAGGTGATACCAATAATGTTTTAGTAGTTTAATTTTTTTTCTTAATAAGGGATATTTGTTATATTTTTTAATTGTTGGAGTTTTTTTCTTCGCTTTTTACAGTTTTTGTCCCATTAGGCGCTAATGTATTTTACTGTCATTTTGCCAATCTTCAATTACATCTTTCCCCTTGACATGGTGTAGTAGGAGTACAATCATGGTTGGCCTGAAGGCCTGTATAAGACCCCAAGCTGCCACGATAACTAAGCACATTGCATCATTTTGGGGTGCATTCAGTGGCCAGACAGGACCAGCAAACAGAATCTAATGTACTTCAGCCACTAGTGACCACAGAATCTAGGGGGCTAAACAGCTTAATCTTAGCAGTTGCAGTTGGTTTTAGCTGCAATTAGAAGGTGTCAGCTACTATCTAGATAGCTAGAGATGAGCGAACCGGGTTCGGGTTCGAGTCCATCCGAACCCGAAGGATCGGCATTTGATTAGCTGGGGCTGCTGAAGTTGGATAACGATCTAAGGTTTTCTGGAAAACATGGATACAGCCAATGACTATATCCATGTTTTCCACGTAGCCTTAGGGCTTTATCCAACTTCAGCAGCAATCAAATGCTGAAAGTTCGGGTTTGAATCGACTCGAGCATGCTCGAGGTTCGCTCATCTCTATAGATAGCAAAATAAACTCCATCTCTGTACTCTTAGTCGTAGCTCGATGTACATGTCAGGGCAGGGCTGAGGTTAGTGCTTAGAAAAATGCTCATATCTGTTGCCTTGGCACATTGCTGTTAAACAGTGTTGTCTTCTACCAAATTCTTTCATATGATGGAGATAAATTGATCAGATTGTGTTATGCATACATCTGACTATGCCCTCAAGTGTATTTTCTGTTGTAATATGGCATTTATGTTAACATTTTTTGTAATTTTTCTATTCACCTTTCGCAATGTGATTTAACCTTGCTTTTTCTACATCCGTGTCTTTTTTTCTGAACACCTGGCTTTGAGACTGCACAAGTGAAAAGTGGTTGTGACATAAGAAGCTTCCCAGCTGATATTTTTTATATTAAAAATAATCATTATTTCTATAGTAACATGGTACAGTTGCTGTGAATAGAGAATAACCTTCAAAGTTCATCCATATGAGTTCTACTCCATTTGTACAGTCAAAAGAACACATCAAACCTGTTTCTTATTTAAGGTCAATGAAGTGGCTCTTACATTTCTTGTTGCACTCATGGCCTTTATTGTTCAATAAAAATGGTATTGTGATCAGTTTTAATGGCAATCTTGTTCAAATATACAGAAGCATTAGCAGAAGTAGTAGCATAGAAAATAAGAGACTTGGGCAAAGTAACATTGACACATCTTGATTTCTAATGCATAACCTTAAACTTGTTTAGCTCTTAGGTGGATAACCCCTTTAAAAACATTAAACACATATGTAGAAAAAAAATATGTGATTCTCAGGGGCCTCCGCATTCATCAAAATCCCACCACAAATCTCTCAGAGGATTTTGGAGCCGAATGGTAAGAAGCAATAACAGACTTTTCATCAGCTGTCTCAACAGTCAAAAAATGCAGGGTGTATTGAAAATGAGTACCACCACAAACATGTTAGAGGCGGTACAGATTTCAGTCATAGCTACGTCCACAATAGCGGCTACACAAATCCGAATACATCAGATCCTTCATAGTCAAAAAAGTCAGAAATGGTTCCCAATAAAGCAGATCAGATGTAAGATTGCTTGGGAAATTTATCATCTATGGCCTTAAAACAGGAACATATTCACACTTTATCTAAGGTTTAACATTCGTACCAGCACATCATTTTGACGTATTTCAAACCCTTATGAATGTAAACCACTTTACAGAGGCCTCTATCACTGAAACAACAGTTTTATCATTTCTCTAATGAACCTATAGCTCCTCTCCTCCCTATTTTAGGATCAAGTGAATCTATGACAGTTTGACGGGATTTGGAACAGCAAAAGCCACATGGGACATCAGGATGTAATACACAGAATTTCGGTCAGCACTTCTAATCCCTTGTATTATGTAATCCCTTGGAGGTTCTGGTCAATTTTCAATATGCTATTTAGATTATTTAGTGACATCCAGTCTAGTCCTAACATCACCTCGGGAGACAAAGTAGCCATCAAACAGTTACAATTTAATGAGGTCATCATTAAGATGGTGGGCAAGGATGGGAAAATTGTCCCCATGGATCTCTCTTCATATTGTGACAGTACTTATGTAATTTTAATTGAGAGCTCTACATATCATAAGTGACAGTGTGAACCCACCCCTGCCTTTACATATAAGCTCACTAAAATAGTAAAAAGTAAAATAGTAAAAGAGTATCCCCAAATAATCAATATTCCTAATAAGAACTTACCAATATTAAGACATTTTAGTGGAAATCCTTGAACAGGGTCACAGATGTGTAGCCCGTAAAGGTAAATCTTTAGGAGAGCTGTTGTCACCCAGCATGTTGCGAACTAATCGGGGAAGGTTTGGTTGCGGCGTAAGTCAATGCCACACATGCAAATTTGCTTCAATAAAAAAAAATATCACCAGAGCTCCCATGATAAAACTTTTGACATACAAGAACACATCAACTGTAACAGTGATTATGTTATATACATTATAGAGTGCACAGGCTGCAACCTCAAGTATGTGGGGTGCACTATTGAAAAACTCAAACAATTTATAGGTGAACTCTTGATCAGCATAAGTAAACGTAATATAATACTAACATATCAGGAGCAGCCAAACACTTCAATGAGACACATAGAGGAGAAACAAGCGCTTGTGGTTTTTAAGGTGTCCTCAAGGTATGTAAATCTCAGAGAAAAGGAGAATTTTTTAATTGATTTATTGTTTCATTATTTATAACATGCTTTTGTTTGTTTTTGTGTTTTTTTTTTTTTTTATTTACATTGCATTTCTTATAATACTATCCACATGGTGTCATGTTTTAAACATGGAATTAAGCAATTTGTATCTTCAGTGTGATTATGTACCACCAGTGTAAATATTGTGTGAATATTATAGGATTATTTAAGCCTTGTGTTCCAAGATCTTGTGATCTCTATGTTCCTGATGCAGCATGTCGGCCTCCTTCTTGAATTAACTACATGTTCTTAGCGTCTGGCTAGCGCTGGAGTTCTGTGCACCCTCTCCAGAATCATTTCTACTGTTGCCATCAGCTGTGCCTAGATGAGCTGTATCTCTTTATTTCTATTATTTTCATATCTTTTGGTTTATGTCAATATGCAAGACATGCGTTTAATTCAGTTTTTTTTTTTAATTTGTTGTTGCCTAAACAGAACAAAGAGACAGAATTGAGCCAGAGAGTAAAACGCAGAGGTGAACCAAGCTTTAATGTAACCTTTTTGGCCAACGAATTGGTCTGCCATATCATGTTATATCAGCAATGAGACTCCAATACATAACCTTAAATAGGCACTCTTATTTCAAGCAGTTTTTCTTACTTTGATAGACTGTGTGGGTTCTAACATATTGCCACTTAATCAAAAATGGCTCCTTACCCCAGAAATAAGTTCTTAAGTCTTGGCCTCTAGGAATTTTGTCTCTAGTAATAGTAATCAAGTCAAAACACAGAAGGTGGGGACAGGATAGACGGAGAGAGAAACAGAAAGCTTGGCTATGCTATGCAGCTGCAAGACATACACTTTGCCAGAGTGGTACCTTCTCCAAGATCACTCAACATGTTTTTATAATTACATTCTGAGAGCATTCATTAGGCTTACACAAACCTTCTATATATAAATATTTAGGGGTTTTCTTTATATTTTTGGCTGTACATTATTAACTTTTAGTATATCCTTAAATATTGGGACTGATTTACTATGGTGTTGCTGTCAGAAAATTTAAATTTTTTTGTCCATTTTCCCTGTCGGTTTTGTGTTCCAACATGTTTGCTAAAAAGGTGTGCAACACAATGGGGGAGATTTATCAAAGGGTGTAAAATTTAGACTGGTGCAAACTGCTCACAGCAACCAATCACAGCTCAGCTTTCCTTTCAGCACTGCCTAAAAATGAGCTGTGATTAGTTGCTGTGGGTAGTTTGCACCAGTCTAAATTTTACACCCTTTGATAAATCTCCCCCAAATTTTTCCAAAAACCTTACAAACCCATCATCTTTGTCCAAAAACCCTTCAAGTTTGTGAGCTGTGGGTACTGTATGTCATTGGTGTGTCTTTTAAAACCCAGTCACAGCTGACAGATTTACTTAGCAAATTGTATTTTTTTTTACTAGTTTTCTATTATAAAAACCAGCCACTTCTAGTGTGGAGGGATGGTTGGATTTTAGTTTTATCCTGTTAAAAACCTTCCAGATTTACTAAGGACATGCGCTATATTAATGAATTTGACACAAAAAACAGACACAACAGACAGCATAATGGCTTAAAATTGACAGATTGTTAGTAAATAAGTCCCATTGTGTTTTTCTGGTCATAAGTTCAGTATCATACAATCTGTATTATATGTATCATACAATTTGATGAAGAATGGCAATAAGATTTCCCATGTTTCCCGAAATATTTTATAGCTTCACATTTATCTATACAACGAAGTCACGTTCTACTAAAATTATTATTCCCATGCAAGATTAAACCTTTCAATTTAAAAGGCTCTGATGTGTGTTTCTATTGCTCTAAATGAGACAAAAATAGAAGAACAGGCACTTTAGATGATGTACTCGCCCGTTTTTAAACTACAAATTTTAGTGCAAAAAGTCCTGGATAGGTGGGGCTGTAGCTATGCAAATCAGGCTACAAATATTTAATATGTCGCCCTTGGTTTTTAACAACTTTCAGTATTTGCAAAATGCTAAATTTGCATGTTTTCCACTGCTGAGAAGAGTAAATTAGCTTAAATCATTACCATATACCGTCAAATTCTCTCCTTTAGATTTTCAGGCAAATAGATAAATCAATAGGCACTCTGAAATCAGTGGTCTGGCTGGTGTATATGAAGCTATAATGTAGATGTATAGATAATATAGTGTATATACTGTATAACACATATAAATATGTAAACTGTATCCACATACTCATAGCAGATCCACTTCAGGCTGGGGCTTGCATCAGGGGACAGGACTGTGGAGATAATCTCTTCATAGCTGTAACCCCTTTCTCCCCAGAGTGTGCCCAAATCTGCCCTGCCCATTCCTCTCTGCTGTCAGCACTTGTATTTCCCTTCCTCTCTATTCTGACTATAATCTGCACTTACACTCAGCTATAAACACTATACACTTCCTGGTTGGTCCATGCTGAACACACCCCTTCCCCAATGCTGTCATGTGACCATACAGACCTCTGACAACAGCCCTGCTTCTCTATTTTAGCCTGTTCTACTACACTACTGCATTATGGGGATCTGCAGTTCCATCCTTTATCAAACTGCGGCTGTTTAATCAATTTTTTTCCACTAAATCTCCATACCAGAAAATATAGGGTATGTTATTTGTAACATAAATCTTAAATACAAGTTTGCTAGCTTTAGTAATTTTATGCTTACTATGGTACATCTGCCTAACAATATATATAAAACCTTTTAATGAACTAACTTCATAATTAATTTTAACTGGCTAATTCACTTTTAGTGGGAGTGCATGACAGAGCTGGCAGTATTCAATGTCATATCTAAACACTGACAACAACATTTTCTCTTCTAATTCTAATTGCATAGTCCAATTTGCATTGGTGATTTATGTGTGCACACTGATACAAAGTTATCAGTATTGCTTCATGTATTATAGACACACTGACAAGCTCTCAGTGACAAGTACAAGTTCCTGTAATACATTTAGGTGAAAAATGGATAAAATATGCAATTAGTTTTGGATAGCAAATACAAGGTACATCAGTGCATAATGATTTGCATATAATTTGGAAATGTTTGGAGATAGAAGGAGGTTTATAGTCATTAGCTAGGTCCTCTAAAGTTAAACCAAATTTGTAACTTTTTGTTTTATATCTGGAATGCATTAACTTTGAATTAATTCTGCAAAAAAAAAACTTTGCAGAACTCAATAGTACAAGCGAATATAAAAAAGTCCATACTAGATATTATTAGGCAAAAAATACTTCCTTCTGTACTTACAAGGGTGTTTTTCCCTCTCTACCCCGAATAAAAGTAATTTACAAATATTTATTTAAAAAAAAAATTCACTGGAGTAACCCTTTAAAATAAAATGTATGCTATTGTTATGAGATTTGTATTTATGACTTTTCAGGGTATCAAAGAAGGGCATATTATTGATATACATGTAGCTCTATGCAACTTGCTTTCTGCTTCACCTCTAGTAGATTCATTGGAAGCCTGCCTAATGCATAGTGCCCCCTTAAATTGGAAGCCTGCCTAATGCATAGTGCCCCTTAAATTGGAAGCCTGCCTAATGCATAGTGCTCCCTTAAATTGGGAGCCTGCCTAATGCAGAGTGCCAATTCAACTGTAAGTCAAATATGTAACACTGTGGGGTAGTAATGTGCTAGACAAGGGAGAAATTTGGGTTGAAGGTGGGGGGGTTTAGGTGAAGGTGAAGAGCTTAGACAGAGAATGAGTTCCCATGTAAGAGATAAAATACAGAGCATAAGGCATGTTTAGCTTTGAGACTTTCCTTTTTTCCTTCAATAATAACTCCAAAAAGTATTGTGACAAGTAGGTCAAAAAGGTCATGTCACAAAGTCAGGTTAAACTAAGGGTGGGGTGGTAAATCACTGACTTGTAGCAAAAAAGAAAAGAAAAACATGCTGCAGGAGCAAACAGCATTGCTAACCTGTCTGCTTTAGTTCTATTTGATTAGGGGGTCTAATGCTGGGTTTACACGGAACGATTATTGGCCCGATCGTCTGATTAACAATGTCGGAGTAACAATTTAGTTTTTCATGACAATCAGCGTTTAGACGGTACGATCTGTCGTACGGAAAAATTTTTTTGCAATTGTTTTGCAATCGCGCGCCCGCAGCCCGGCCCCCCGCTCGCAGCCCGGCCCCCCGCTCAACCGCAGCCCCCAGCACCACCCCTAACGCCACCCCCGCCGCTCCGATCGCCACCCCAGCCGCTGCTCCGATCGCCGCCGCTCCAATCGCCACCCCCGCCGCTCCGATCGCCCCCCCCGATTCCGCTCTGATCGCCCCTGCCGCCGCCACTACGATTGCCCCCGCCGCCCCGGCCACGAGCATACGTTACCTGCTCCGCATAGCAGGTCTTCTAAATCCCTAGCTCCCCTCTTCAGCGCATTGGCTGAAGAGGGGAGCTAGGGATTTGAAGACCTGCTACGCGGAGCAGGTAACGTATGCTCGTGGCCGGGGCGGCGGGGGCGATCGGAGTGGCGGTGGGGGGAGAGCTGGGAATTTCAAACGGCTCCTCTTCAGCCAATCAGTGCTCCTCTTCAGTGGCGATCGGGGCGGTGGGGGTGGCGATCAGGGCGGCAGGGTTTGCGATCGGAGCGGCGGCGGGGGTGGCGATCGACCCGGCGCAGGGGGCTGCGGATGAGCGGGGGGCCGGACTGCG
The DNA here is from genome assembly GCF_027789765.1 of Dendropsophus ebraccatus. Lineage (NCBI taxonomy): Eukaryota > Metazoa > Chordata > Amphibia > Anura > Hylidae > Dendropsophus > Dendropsophus ebraccatus. The sequence continues at coordinate 64,357,820 of NC_091455.1, read as the reverse complement.
AGCGGCCGGACTTTCGCGCGACGACTGTTTACACAGAACGATCGGCGAATTTTTTGCGAACGACGATTTAAGAACAAGATAAAAGATCAAAATGAACGGTTTCTCGCTCGTTGTTCGATCGTTTGCTGCGTTTACATGTACGATTATCGTTCGAATTCGATTAAACCCAAATCAAATTTTATTGCTGACTATTGCATAACCAGTGAGATTGCAACACCTTTTGCATCATTCATCACAAAACAACAGGCTGCAAACACACCTAATGGTGTGTTTCCGCAGAGAGATTTATCTGACAGATTTTTGAAGCCAAAGCCAGGAATAGACTATAAACAGGGAACATGTCATAAAGGAAAGATATCAATTTCTCCTGGCTTCTGCTTCCAAAATCTGTCAGAAAAAAATGGAAAAAAAAAAAACAGGAAAAAAATGCATCATTACTCTTCCTATGGCTATGGTTACATACAGTAAAATAAAAGATAAATACAACAGTAAGATAGGTATAAAACACAACCATATTTTGAATCAATGGAGAGATACATAAGTGCAGAATTCTCTGCTGGTTCTCCTGATCAGTCGGGGTCTGAACACTCTCTATGACATTTTTGTGACCATTTGAGGAATGATTAGAAGCACTGTTTTAGTGGGCATGATCAATGCAAAGAATTCCAGAGAAAGTTTTATTGAATAGGAAGAGATGATATAGATATGTTGTTCCATAGATTCTAAACAGGCTACATTTTTCTACTTTCTAGCACAGCTAGATATAAAAAAGGTACCATGTATTTTCTTGTTCATACTAGGTACAAAGCCTTAGACCCAGGCAAATAGATAATAGTAGATAAAACAAATTATGCATTTGTCTTTGCTGATTGCCATTTGCCGTTACAAATTTGCTTTTTTTCCTGATGCTGATGTGCCACAGCATGGAGTGATGCTGAGCCACAGCATACATGTTTCCTCCCCCTTTACCTGTAATTGACATACAGGCCTGGACGCTAGCATCCATTCTGTGGCACTGAAAATGTTTACTCTGCAAATAGCTATAAGCAAAGACAAAGGCATCACTTGTTTTATCTCCCTCTTACCTATCTGCCTATGTAGTATGGCCCTTTAAGAGATGCAGAGCAAGTGACTGGAATATTCAACTATTCACTGTGTTGTGGCACAATGACCATATACTGAATGTTTTATTAGTATGTGGATCATTGCTTCAGGACAGACTAATGTATACACAGCAACCCACAGGTGCAAGGGCTTACTGTATATACTCCTCCCAGCATACACACACAGTAAACACCTGCTCTGTAGATATATATATATATATATATATATATATATATATATATATTTTATTTTTTTTTTAGAAAAGTGAGGATCTTAGCAAACTATTTGATCAAACAGAGTGTACCATGTCGCCATGTTAAGGCGTCCTCGAGACATGGTCCCTACTCTAGCATTTTCACACTAGCAATGGCCTCTCCTGGGCTGAATAAGCCTACAACTGGGCAAATAGGAACCAAATGATCTCTTTTATAGCAGCCTTGGGACATGGGTGGAGTGCAAGCCAAAAGGAGGTAGCCACACCCCCCACATTCAACAGAAAAAAAGGGAAATTTTGGCAGCACATCTATGACTCTGTTCACACTGCAGGTTGCACGCTGCTTGTGGCTTAAGTACAGACAAAAAACAAAAGGTGCAATAGCAACCACAGGTGCAAGGGCTTACCGTATATACTCCTCCCAGCGTACACACGGTAAACACCTGTTTTTTTTCAGTAAAAATGCCCCTAAATGGTTTTACAAAGGCTTTATAGTGAGTCTTATTACAAGCGCTATGGGTACTTTTGATGGCACTTATTTCTGATATACATGTACTGGATTTATGATGTCAGTTACTGTAACCCTTTTTTGACCTCCATTGGGAATTGATTTACCTTAACATGTTCGCACAGAAGTAAATACAGGATTCTACATGATAAGCCAAAAAACAAAGACTATATAAAAAATATTCACTCCTCAGATTTAAGCTTTATTATACTATTTTTAAAACAAGTCATACCAGTTTTAGCCAAAGGCAATGTGCCTGCTGGGGGTTCAGAGAATCAACATGCAGATGGCAAGCTAATGGCCACTTACAGCATGAATATGCAAATTGCACCAGCAGTCAACCACCATTTAGAGCTTTAAACATTCTGCTCGTCATAATCATCTGTTAAAGATCACTTGGCCAAATGCAGACATTCCGGCGACTGACAGAAGAATATTGCTTTACCTTTAGTCATACACTTAAAAGGCCAATTGATAATTATTTTAAGGACACATTTACAACATAATAAAATAATACACATATATTTCTTCTTATTTGCATACAAATATTTCCTACCCATGACTAATGCTCAGGTGCCAACTATATATTTTAATACTGAATGCCAGATACTGAAACATGCACATTTTTCCAATGTTTCTATTCTGCATTATGGGGCCATATTGCCTGATATTTCTTCACAACATATAGAAATATGCTTAAAGCAGTCCCATGGACATAGGAGAAAAGAGGTTGCTTTTCTAAGAATGCACTGTGACCTTTTCAGAGATAAATAGACCTTTTCATATAATAAATATAAACTGCTAACACATGCCTACAGGGAAGCAAATTAATTCCCCAGTGAGTTACTAGATGGCCCTCCACCCCCCCCCCCCTTTTATTGAGTTCTATTAGGGACATGGTAACTCACTGTGTCTCTGATGTGGACTGATTGTGCAAGTGGTAAGAACTTAAGTATAGTCGGAGACAGAGATATATCTGATAAGGGAAGCGTCCCCACAGTGTCTTGTACAAACAAGAAGAAGAAAAGAAAAAAATTACTACTGTGGTTGACAAATAAATAAATGTAAGTATTAGGGGGAGATTTATCAAACATGTTGTAAAGTGAAACTGGCTCAGTTCCCCCTAGCAACCAATCAAATTCCATTTTTTTACCACAGACTCTTTAGAAAATTAAAGGTGGAATCTGATTGGTTGCTAGGGGCAAATGAGACAGTTTCACTTTACACCATGTTTGATAAATCTTCCCCTTAATTTTTATTTTTGGCAACAAGAATAATACCGTGTCAAATATCTAAAAGGATATACAATATTAATAGGCCCTAAGTCATCCCTGCGTGTCCTTCAAAGTAGCCACTTGGTGTGGCTGTCCCCATAAATCCAGGCAGGGCTATCCCTAGATCAGTGTTTCTCAACCTGCGGTACGCGTACCCCAGGGGGTACACGCCGCAGGCTGAGGGGGTACGCCGGGAGGTGGGGGGGAAAAAATAGTTTTGGGTGCCGGGACACTGCTATCACCCAGCAGTATTCCGGCACCTATCCCCGTCGCTGCTCTCACATCCTTCCCCCAGCAGCAGCCTCACCAGCATTCTGTGGGGTACGAGACCAGCAGCCTCGCAACTGACTGTGTCTCTGAGGCCCTGTTGGTCCGGCCGCCGGCGGGGACATCAGCCCGCCGCCGCCGCATCTCCTCTCCGCAGCCTGTCACCTCAGGCAGCCTGTTTGGGATTCGTCCCCAGGCTGCCGCATATCCTCCTGCAGCCCCTGGCTGGACGCTGCTACCCGATCCGGCAGCCTCGGGGGAAGAGCGTGAGGCTGCCGGATCGGGTTGCAGCGTCCATACGGGGGCTCCAGGAGGATATGCGGCAGCCTGGGGACGAATCCCAAACAGGCTGCCTGAGGTGACAGGCTGCGGAGAGGAGATGCGGCGGCAGGCTGATGTCCCCGCCGGCGGCCGGACCAGCAGGGCCTCAGAGTCAGTCAGTTGCGAGGGGGTAGTGGTGCGCAAGGCTACCCCGTCCGGAGCTCCTGCAGTGGTTTGTGGACCGGGAGATGGGGCCCCCCACATCCTACGACTGGCGCTGCTGCCTGTGGAAGTGGGGTGCTCGATCTCCCGGTCCACAATCCACTGCAGCAGGAGCCCCCGGCGGGGTAACCCGGTGCACCACTAACTCATCTCCTCCCTACCCACATTATCACCTCTGTACCCCTCCACCTCCTCTCTACCCCCATCATCACCTCTGTACCCCTCCACCTCCTCTCTACCCCCATCATCTCCTCTCTACCCCCATCATCACCTCTGTACCCCTCCTCCTCCTCTCTACCCCCATCATCACCTCTGTACCCCTCCTCCTCCTCTGTACCCCCATCATCACCTCTGTACCCCTCCTCCTCCTCTCTACCCCCATCATCACCTCTGTTTCCCCTCCTCCTCCTCTCTACCCCCATCATCTCCTCTGTTCCCCCTCCACCTCCTCTCTACCCCCATCATCTCCTCTCTACCCCCATCATCACCTCTGTACCCCTCCTCCTCCTCTCTACCCCCATCATCACCTCTGTACCCCTCCTCCTCCTCTGTACCCCCATCATCACCTCTGTACCCCTCCTCCTCCTCTCTACCCCCATCATCACCTCTGTTTCCCCTCCTCCTCCTCTCTACCCCCATCATCTCCTCTGTTCCCCCTCCACCTCCTCTCTACCCCCATCATCACCTCTGTACCCCCATCATCACCTCTGTACCCCCTCCACCTCCTCTCTACCCCCATCATCACCTGTTTCCCCTCCACCTCCTCTCTACCCCCATCATCACCTCTGTACCCCCTCCACCTCCTCTCTACCCCCATCATCACCTCTGTTCCCCCTCCACCTCCTCTCTACCCCATCATCACCTCTGTTCCCCCTCCACCTCCTCTGTACCCCCATCATCACCTCTGTTCCCCCTCCACCTCCTCTCACCCCCATCATCACCTCTTTTCCCCCTCCACCTCCTCTCACCCCCATCATCACCTCTTTTCCCCCTCCACCTCCTCTCACCCCCATCATCACCTCTTTTCCCCCTCCACCTCCTCTCACCCCCATCATCACCTCTGTACCCCTCCTCCTCCTCTCTACCCCATCATCTCCTCTCTGCCCCCATCATCACCTCTGTACCCCCTCCACCTCCTCTCTACCCCCATCATCTCCTCTCTACCCCCATCATCACCTCTGTACCCCCTCCACCTCCTCTCTACCCCATCATCTCCTCTCTGCCCCCATCATCACCTCTGTACCCCCTCCACCTCCTCTCTACCCCCATCATCTCCTCTCTACCCCCATCATCACCTCTGTACCCCTCCTCCTCCTCTCTGCCCCCATCATCATCTCTGTTCCCCCTCCACCTCCTCTGTACCCCCATCATCTCCTCTCTTCTCCATCATCTCCTCCCTACCCCCATCATCTCCTCCCTACCCCCATCATCTCATCTCTATCACCCCATCATCTCTATCACCCCATCATCTCTATCACCCCATCATCTCCTCCGTACCCCCTCCACCTCCTCTCTACCCCCATCACCTCCTCTCACCCCTCATCACCCCTCTCCTCCTCTCTCCCGTCTTCCTCTCCCTTCTTCACCTCCTCTCTCCCCTGTCTTCCTCCCACATTCACCTCCTCTCTCTTCCTCTCCCCCTTCACCTCCTCTCTCTACTTCACCTTCTCTCTCTTCCTCTCTCCCCTTCACCTCCTCTCTCTTCCTCTCCCCCTTCACCTCCTCTCTCTTCCTCTCCCCCTTCACCTCCTCTCTCTCCTTCACCTTCTCTCTCTTCCTCTCCCCCTTCACCTCCTCTCTCTCCTTCACCTCCTCTCTCTTCCTCTCCCCCATCACCTCCTCTCTTCCTCTCCCCCTTCACCTCCACTCCCACCCAACACCTCTTCTTTCTTCCTCTCCCCTTTCCCCTCTTCTTTCTTCCTCTCCCCCCGCCATCACCTCCTCTCTGTTCTTCTCCCCCTTCACCTCCTCTATCCCCCACTTTCCTTTTTTCCCCCCTCAGACCTTACTCTCCCCTTGATCTCCTCGTGGCTCAGAGGCTGGAGAAGAGAACAAGACCCGCTCCATGCGCGGATAACGTAAGTATGAATTTTTTTTTGTTTGTTGGGGCAGGAGGGGGGTGGGCATTACTATGGGGGCAGGGCAGGGGGCATTATTACTATATGGGGGGTCATAGAAGGGGATATTATTTTTAAATGAGGGATCCTAAATACGAGGACAACCCACACACCTACTCACTTTACTGCGCATGACACCAAACAGCAGAATTATTACTGTATGGGAGCCTATAGGTAGGAAAAAGGGAGGGAGGTTAAAGGAAAACGCCTAAGATGTTTTGCAGGTTCTCTGGCAAGAGGTAAATTGTAGCTGCGAGAAATCATCATGGTGGTCTGGGCCAGATGGAGAAGCAAAGGAAAAGTGATGTCTGGCTACATGGGGAGGTATCTGGCTATAGAAGGAGGTATCTTGACTACATGGGGAGATGTCTGGCTGCAAGGGGGTAGGTATCTGGCTACATGGGGAGATATCTGACTACATAGGGGGGGTATCTGGCTACATAGAGGGAAGTATCTGACTACATGGGGGGAGGTATCTGGCTACATAGAGGGAAGTATCTGACTACATAAGGGGAGGTATCTGGCTACATAGAGGGAAGTATCTGGCTACATGGGGGAGGTATCTGGCTACATGGGGAGGTATCTGGCTACATTGGGGAAAGTATCTGACTACATGGGGGAGGTATCTGACTACATGGGGGAGGTATCTGGCTACATGGGGGAGGTATCTGACTACATGGGGGAGGTATCTGACTACATGGGCGAGAGGTATCTGACTACATGGGCGAGAGGTATCTGGCTACATGGGGGAGAGGTATCTGGCTACATGGGGGAGAGGTATCTGGCTACATTGGGGGAGGCCTCTTGACTACATGGGGGAGGTATCTGGCTGCAGGGGGACATATCCATCTCTGTGGGTTATATCCCACCTGCTTCTCTGGCACCCGGTTCACTGACAGCAGGCTCAGCCAATCAATGCACTGTCCCACCGTAACCACTGATTGGGTGAGCGGGCTGTCAGTGAGCCGGGAGCCAGAGAAGCAGGTGGAAGTACAGGCAGGTAAGCAGGATCTGTTAAGGGCCGGCAGCTAATTAGGTAAATAGGCTGTGGCTACATTCTCGCAGCAGATTGAAAATCCTCTGTGAGAATGCAGATACATAGGCCATAATAGTACAGAGTATCGCAGTGGATTTTGCTGTGAAACGTACACGTAAATCTACCCTGGGCAATGTTATTAATGGATGGCTTCCTTGGGGGTACTCGGCTGGAGCATCTCGTCGCATGGGGGTACTTGGCTTGAAAAGGTTGAGAAACACTGCCCTAGATAACCTACCATAGAAGACTTACTATAGTATAGTGGTGTGTTTGGATATGGTCAGTGTGGCCTAGGTGAGTAGGTATGTTTAATCCTTAGACGACCCAGGGCGTATAGTTACGCCTTGGAAGTCTGTCCCCAGACGACCTAGGGCGTAACTATACGTCCTGGGTGTTTCTCCGGCTATGAAGGGTGCTCCGGAGCGGAGCGCGCTTCATAGCAGGTGGGGGCCGGCCGGGACCTCACCGGTAATGACACGCTGCAGCAATCAAGATGCGACTGCGGCGTTTAAGTGTGAGTGGCAGGGGGACTCCCCTGTCACTTAAGTGTGACTGCGTGGGTCCCGATCGTTAAAACGGACCGCCGGAGGTCTCTCACCTGCCTCCGTGCGGTCCGATCGGCGATCTGCTGCACTGAGCCTGCACAGGCAGGCTCAATGAGCAGATCGCCGATAACACTGATCAATGCTATGCCTATGGCATAGCAAAGATCAGTGTCTGCAATCAAACTAATGTATGTAAAAGTCCCCCAAAGGGACCTCAAATGGGTAAAAAAAAAAAAAAAAAAGTTAAATTCACTAACACACTACCCCAAAACCCCTCCCCAATAAAAGTCTAAATGACCCCCCCTTTCCCATTATATAAATAAAACATATTAAAATAAATAAACATATAATATACCATAGCATGCGTAATTGTCCAATCTATTGAAATATAACAAGCGTCATTGCGAACGGTGAACGGCGTACACCAAAAGAGGGAAAAAAGTGCGCGGATTACCGGTTTAATGTTACATTATATGTAAAAAAAAATTTATATAAAGTGATCAAAACGTCCAATCTTCACATATATGGTATTAATAAAAACTAGAGATCATGGCGGAAAAAATGACACCCCATACAGCCTCATAGGTGAAAAAATAAAACTGTTATAAGCGTCACAATAGGGCTATTTAATTTATAATTAATTGCCAAAAAAAGGATTTCATTTAAAAAAAAATATATAACATTAGAGAAGCTGCGTAAACCTGCATATGGTTGTGTTCGGACTGACCTATAGAATATTTGTATCATGTCGCTTTTACCATATAGTGCATTACGTAGACACAGGAACCCCCCAAACGTTACCATATTGCATTCTTTTTTTACGATTTCACCAATTTATATCTTCATAAATAATATATTTGGGATTCCATCATACATGTTATGGTAAAATGAAAGACGCCATTACACAGTACAACTATTCCTGTAACAAACAAGCACTTACATGGCTTGTAGATAAAAAACTGAAAGTGCTGGAGCTCTTAGAAGGGGAGGAGGGAAAAACGAAAGCGCAAAGATCAAAATTTGCGCGGTCCACTGGGTCATTTTGGGCCTGGTCCTCAAAGGGTTAAGAGAAGTGAGTTTAGTTAGCAGAGCAATGTGCCAGTCCACTTGATCCCTGTGGGCTAGCTAGGACCTGGAGTCATCTCCCAAGAATTTCTAGCATACTGTATGTTAAAGCATCATGGAGCCATAAACCGCATAAAAGTGTGACAGGTCAGATTTAGAAAAATTAGCTTGGTCATTAAGGTCCAATCTAGCTGCAGTACGAAGAGAATAATAGCATGGCAACAATTATTTTTTTCTAATATTTTAAGATTCCTGTCTAGATGCTATGACTTTAATTCCTATATACAACAAGGGGTGTTGAACTCCAGTACGCCTAGATCTCGCATATGGTAAAACATAACTTTTTTTCTAATTGCTATATAAAAGAAGGAGACATAAAAACACTGTGCTAAAGTGACATGTGATTAAAAGCTGTACATTGTTAATCAAGGTGCAATATTTTGGCACTTAACCTATTCAGTGCCTGTTTGCAGGAAGACCCCAATAGTCCGGTTATTCCTCCGTCGGGGCCACCATCACATCAATTTCCCAGTACCTCGGGGTTAAGCTCAAGAGGCCCCGATGTGCTTAGGAGTCTCTCTCGCAAAGGCTACAGAACTAGCCATAAACAACCAGGGTAAGCCGATCTGACTGTCTATGCCCCAAGAGTGATTTTGCGCTATACGCTCAGGCTAACTAGTTCCCCTTCTACGGTTGCCCTGGTTGTATAGTAGACAATTAAATTACAATGTACAGCATTAAAATGGCCTATTAGTCTCGGGGCATAGACAGTCAGATCGGCTTACCCTGGTTGTTTATTGCTAGTTCTGTAGCTTTCACAAGAGAGACTCCTTAGCACATTGGGGCGTCTTTAGCTTAACCCCGAGGTACTGGGAAATTGATGTGATGGTGGCCCCGACAGGGGAATAACCTGACTATTGGGGTCTCCCTACAAACAGGCACTGAATAAGTTAAGTGCCAAAATATTGCACCTTGATTAACAATGCACAGCTTTTAATCACATGTCACTTTAGCACAGTGTTTTTTCTGTTATGTCTCCTTCTTTTATATAGCAATTAGAATAAAAGTTATGTGTTACCATATGGGAGATCTAGGCGCACTGGGGTACAACACCCCTTGTTGTATATAGTTTAGTGATGCCTCCATGTTGTATTTTGGGTTCTAGACGTTCTTCATGACTGTGATTCCTCTCATCTGGTATTTCATGTTTTGATTTTGACAAATGGTAAATGCATTGTATAAAGAAAATAGGAAATATTTTGACGATATTTTGACGATGCATTCTCTAAGGTTAAGTCAAAGCATTGAATTCTCAGCGAATACTTGTTTAGCTATCTGAAACTTAGACACACACTTTTATTTATGGACATACTGTACATTCTCCTACTTTCTCCAAAGTCACTAAAGGCATATAAATGCTTTAAAATATTCTATTACCATTTGATTTATCTCAAGCACCCCATCACATGTTACTATGGGAACAAAATCTAGGCCAGCAGTATGCCCTGGATGAATGGAAACAGGCTCTCTCTTGGATAATAAAGTGTCCCCTGGAATCAAACACTAAGAAATTGTGCAAAAGAGGTTTCTCACGCTAACAAAATTTGTAAAAATGAATAATTCTACTTCAGACACATGCCAAAGATACTGTGGATCACAAGGAACCTTTTCCCCAAGTGCTAAACGTGTCCAATAGTTCAATTGTTATTTTCCTCTTATTAATACTGTGATCCATCTTAAAAAGAAATAAAGCTTGACCCAGCCATGGCACCTTTTAACCCCTTCAAGACCAAGCCTATTTGCACCTAAAAGACCAGGCTCATTTTTCAAAATCTGACCTGTCTCACTTTATGCGCTTATAGCTCAGTGATGCTTTAACGTATGCTAGCGATTCTGAGATTGTTTTTTCGTCACATATGGTACTTTAAATAAGTGGCAAAATTTGGTCACTACTTTGTGCGTTTTTTGTGAAAAACATCAAAATATCATGAAAAATTTTAAAAAATTTGCATTTTATGAACTTTGAAATTCTCTGCTTCTAAAAAAAGAAAGTCAAATCACATAAATTAGTTAATAAGTCACATTACCGATATGTCCTCTTTATTCTGGCTTCATTTCATAAACATATTTTACTTTTTTAGGGTGTTACGGGACTTAGAAATTTATCAGCAAATTACCACATTTTCGTGAAAGTTTCCAAAACTGATTTTTTAAGGGACCAGTTCTTTATTTAGGTAGATTTAGGAGGTTTGTATACTGGACACCCCCATAAGTGAACCCATTTTGGAAACTACACACCTTAAAGAATTAATCTAGGGGTATAATGAACATTTTAACCCTACAGGGGCTGGAGGAAAGTATTCACCATTAGGCAGTAAAAAAATGAAAGATTAAAATTTTCCAATAATATATACGTTTAGATTAAAGTTTCTCATTTTCAAAAGCAACATGAGAGAAAAAGCACCCCGAAATTTGTAACGCAGGTTCTCTTGAGTACTACGGTACCCCATATGTGGGCGTAAACCACTGTATGGGCACACAGCAGGACTCAGAAGGAAGGGAGTGCCAACTAGCTTTTCCATTGCAGATTTTGCTGAAGAAGTTTCCGAGCGCCAGGTGCGTTTGCAGAGCCCCTGTAGTGTCAGCAGAGAGAAAAAAAAACATAAGTCACCCCATTTTGGAAAGTACACCCCTCAAAGAATTCATCTTGGGGTAGCATGAGCATTTTGACCCCACAGGTATTAGAGGAAAGTATTCAAAAGTAGACAGTAAAAATGAAAAACTCAAATTTTTTCAAAAATATTTTCGTTTAGTTTAAAATTTATCAATTTCACAAGAAACAAGGGGAAAAAAGTACCCCAAAATTTGTAACGCAGGTTCTCCTAAGTAAAAAGGTACCTCATATGTGGACATAAACCACTGCATGGGCACACAGCGGATCTTAGAAGGAAAGGAGCGCCAATTAGCTTTTTTAATGCAGATTTTGCTGAAGAAGTTTCTGAGCGCCAGGTGCATTTGCAGAGCCCCTGTAGTGCCAGCAGAGTAAAATCTCCCCATAAGTCACCCCATTTTGGAAAGTAAACCCCTCAAAGAATTCATTTTGTGGTGTGGTGAGCATTTTGAACCCACAGGTATTAGAGGAGAGTATTCAAAAGTAGACAGTAAAAATGAAAAACTAAAATTTTTCCAATAATATGTTCATTTAGTTTGAAATTTCTCAATTTCACGAGGAACAGGAGAGAAAATTCACCCCAAAATCTGTAACGCAGGTTCTCCTGAGTAGAACGGTACCTCATATGTGGGCATAATCCACTGTATGGGCACACAGCTGGGCTCAGAAGGGAAGGAGCGCCAATTAGCATTTTCAGTGCAGATTTTGCTGAAGAAGTTTCTGAGCGCCAGGTGCGTTTGCAGCGCCCCTGTAATGTCTACAGAATAGAACCCCCCCAAAAGTCACCCCATTTTGGAAAATGCACCACTCAATGAATTCATCTTGGGGTAGGATGAGCATTTTGACCCCACAGGTATTAGAGGAAAGTATTCAAAATTGGCCAGTAAAATTGAAAAACTCGAATTTTTCCAATAATATGTTGGTTTAGTTTGAAATTTCTAAATTTGACAAGGAACAGGGGAGAACATGTACCACAAAATCTGCAATGCAGGTTCTCCTGAGTACAACGGTACCCCATATGTGGGTATAAACCACTGTATGGGCACACAGCAGGGCTCAGAAGGGAAGGAGTGCCAATTTGCTGGAGCAAAACTGCAGCTAGTAATAGTTATTAGAATAGCGCAGTTACTAAAATATAATTTAAAAAAATGAGAATACAGGTAATGTAAGGTGGTTACGGGCAACCTGGGGTGGTTCCGGGTAATCTGGAGGTGGTTATGGACAGTCTGGGGTGGTTCCGGGTAATCTGGAAGTGGTTACGGGCAACCTGGGGTGGTTACACGTAATCTGGGGTGGATACGGTCAACATGGGGTGGTCACGGGCAACCTGCTGTGGTTACGGCAACCTGGGGTAGTTACAGGCAACCTGGGGTGGTTAGAGGCAACCTGGGCTAGTTACGGGCAACGTGGGGTGGTTACAGAAAACCTGCTGTGGTTACAGAAAATCTAGGGTGGTTACAGGCAACCTGGGGTGGTTACGGACAATCTGGGGTGGTTACGGACAATCTGGGGTGGTTACAGACAATCTGGGGTGGTTACGGGCAACGTGGGATGGATACGGACAACCTGCTCTGGTTACAGACAATCTAGGGTGTTTACAGGCAACCTGCTGTGGTTACCGGCAATGTGGGGTGGTTACAGACAATCTGGGGTGGTTACGGACAATCTGGGGTGATTAGGGACAATCTGGGGTGGTTACAGACAATCTGGGGTGGTTACGGATAAACTGAAGTGCTTATAGGCAATCTGAGGTGGGTACCTGTAATATGGCGTGGTTACGGGCAATCTGGAGGGGGTCATTGGCAATTTGGGTTTGTTAGAGGCAAGGTGCGGTTGTCAGTGGCAAGGTGCGGTGGTCAGAGGCAAGGTGCGGTGGTCATTGGCAAGGTGTGGTGGTCATTGGCAAGGTGCGGTGGTCAGAGGCAAGGTGCGGTGGTCAGAGGCAAGGTGCGGTGGTCAGAGGCAAGGTGCGGTGGTCAGAGGCGACGTGCGGTGGTCAGAGGCGACGTGCGGTGGTCAGAGGCTACGTGCGGTGGTCAGAGGCTACGTGCGGTGGACTGAGGCGACGTGCGGTGGACTGAGGCGACGTGCGGTGGTTGCGTGCAATCTGGGGGGTTACATGTAATCTAGCATGATTACGGGCAACCTAGGGTGGTTATGCGCAACCTGCAGTGGTTACGGGCAACCTGGGGGGCTTACAGACAATCTGGGATTGTCATGGACAGACTGAAGTGCTTATAGGTAATCTGGGGTGGGTACATGTAATTTGGGGTGGTTACAGGCAATCTGGGGAGATTACGGACAATCTGGAGGGGGTCACTGGCAATGTGCGGTGGTAATGGGCAATGTGCGGTGGTTACGGGCAACGTGAGGTGGTTACGGGCAACGTGCTGTAGTTACAGGCAACGCGCGGTAGATACGGGCAACGTGGGGTAGTTACAAGCAACGTGCGGTGGTTACGGGCAATGTGCGGTGGTTACGGGCAATGTGCGGTGGTTACGGGCAATGTGCGGTGATTACGGGTAATCTGGGGGGTTAGGGGTAATTTGGGAGTAAACTGCAATTATTGCTATAATAAAAAGTGTGTGTTTTATTTTTTTGTATGTTAGTCACTTTTTGCACTTTTACACATTCCTTTTCACTGTATTACTATGATTACTGTGATATTTTCTATCACAGTAATCATAGTTCAGTGACAGAGACCAAATTGGTCTCTGTCACTTCAAATTTTCAGAGCTGGCCGGTTGTGGAGCGCATGCGCACTTCATAACCAGCCAGGACGTCGAGGAGGAAGGAGCTCCAGGATCAGGTGAGTATATGGGGTAGGGGTGGGTGACTGGGGGACGGGGGGTGACTGGGGGGCGACTTGGGGGACGGACACTAACACTTTTTATCCCGTCACCAATCATTCATGGTGACAGGGGATAAAAAGTGCTGATCTGCACATGGTACAAGCGATCAGCGGTATATAGTATATACCGCTGATCGCTTATACCGGGACCCCACAGAGGGGTCCCTGATCACTACCCCATGCTCTCCGCTACCTCCGGTGGCGGAGAGCATGGGGCTTTCATTCATTTTTAGTTTTCCATCGCTGTGAACAGACATTCTGTTCACATCGATAGCGGCGGCCTTCTTGGATCTGATGGCCGCCGGGGGAGGGGGGTTAGTGATTGCCTACTAGGTAGGGGGGGCTGATCTGGGGTCTGATGGACACTTTTCATCTCCCCCCACCGTGGATTCACGGTGGGGGGGAGATGAAAAGCAGTGGAGGCGCCGGCGCATTAGTGACCGCCATATCGGCGCTCAATAAGGGGTTAATGAGGGTCAGCTGCGGGATCGCAGCTGATTCTCATTATCTCCGGCCCCGGACACACATGAGAGCGGGATCGCTCTCTCTGCAGCGATCCCGCTCTCATCATAAAGCCCCTGTCAGTCAGGAACGTATATTTACATTCCTACTGCACGGAGCATGTGCAATAGGAACGTATATATACAGATTGCTGACGTGAAGGGGTTAAAAACAAAATCCATGGCTTTTGTTGTTTCTCATATTTTAATAGCTACCAAGTTATTGCCCACAAAAAAAACAACAACTTCAGATCACAATCTGCTCTTTCTAATAAACTTTGCTCAAACCTGTCAACTGGAACTTTTATACTCTCCAAGAGTTTTTCGCTCTAAGACTTAAGTATCAAATTAGTTACCTTGAATCTTATTTCAAGCTCTTTCAATGTCCTAATATCTCTTTTGATTATTAAGACTTTGTGTTTTAGACCACATGTGCAAAGAGGCAAAGAAGTAATGCCCCAGACTATTCTTTTCAGCTCATATGAGAACCTGGCCTTTTGTAGTGGGCATACTTTTCATTGTTCATTATGATATAATTTAATTAATATTTCTTCCTAGTTCACCTATTATTATGTCAAGACAGTGACTGTCAAACTTACAAAATTTAATTGACAAGTAGACATAGTTTTTTTTCCTTACAGTTTTTTTTTTTAACTAAAAGTGTCACTGTCATCTGCAAAAAGTTTGGACGTGTAAAACAGATATGTCAAAACTTTTGATCAGTCAGAGTCTGAGTGTTCAGGCCCGTATCAATTATAAGAACGAGCGGGGAGAGGACTGGGCTGTAACGCAGTCCGCTTCAAGAGAAGCATTAATGATATCAGTCGGGCTCCATAGACTTACATCGGCAATCAATCGGAACCCGATAGATCACCTGATGCAGAGCCAGGAGTGGATCACTCTTAGCGCTGTCTTCTTCCGGCTCATTCTCATGATCAGTATGTCTCTGTGACATGTCAAAAGTTTTTTCAAGCAACAGTGACACTTTAATGTTTGTGATTTCTTTATAATGCACACGTTTATTGGACATGCTTCTTTTGTCTTTTACTCCTTTTCATTACCTCCTCTGATACCCTTTTAAAAGAAGATGAATTACATTCTTTACACTACCTCAAAGGATTCATGTCATTTCATTTGACTTTTCAGGGGAAGCTGTTCACAAGAAGTATCACTATATACTGTATGACCAATATTACTCTTATTTATGGAATTTTTACAACTGATTTTTGCTCTGCAAGTAGTCTTTTAGCTGTCTATCTCTTAAGGTCCGTTACAGCCAATAATCTCTTGGTGTAAAAGCTACTGTTAAAAGGCTGACATACATGTTGTCGGCTGAACATGTCTCTCAACATGTTGAAAAAATGGAGTGGTGGCAGCAATCCACCACTATCTCCTATAGGCTACCCGGGGAATGAGGAGAAAGCAAGGGCTGATCTGACATTTTGGAGCTCGCTTGCTCCGCACCATCGGTCCGTGAAATAGAGCCTTCTCTCTCTCTCTCTCTCTCTCTCTCTCTCTCTCTCTCTCTCTCTGCAGAAGGAAAAAGGAAGATGCTTGACAACAGAAGGAAACATTTTGATAACATATGTTCAACTTGTAGCTTAAAAGGGGTGGCCAGCCAGGCTGACGTTCAAGGAAAAAGACAAAATAGACGGCACTCGATAAGTAATGAAGAAAATTTCTTGCTTTATCTATCTGTTATTCACTTAAGCAATTACAAAGTGCAAAAAAGCTGGAATATATCCTCCCAGCACAGTAAGGGTATATTCACACGGGCGGGCTCGCAGCGAGATTCTCGCTGCGAGCCCGGCAGGTCCTGGCAGTTCCCATACACTACATACTTGCTGCGGTCTAAACGACCGCAGCGAGTATGTAATTCTGCCGCCCTTAACCCCTTCTGCTCCCACCCGGCTCCCCCGCTGTAAGCATACTTTACCTGTCCTTGCTGCACGGGTCCGGCGTCCTGCTCTCCCGTCCGGCCAATTAGTGTGTTGCCCAGCTGCAGCCACTGATTGGCCGGGCGGGAGAGCAGAACGCCGGACCCGTGCAGCAAGGACAGGTAAAGTATGCTTACAGCGGGGGAGCCGGACGGGAGCAGAAGGGGTTAAGGGCGGTATAATTACATACTCGCTGCGGTCGTTTAGACCGCAGCAAGTATGTAGTGTATGGGAACTGCCAGGACCTGCCGGGCTCGCAGCGAGAATCTCGCTGCGAGCCCGCCCGTGTGAATATACCCTTACAGTTTCCTGTTTGTACTATTGATATATATGCATAAGTTTAATAAAATAGGAGTTGCTATTTATTGAATGTAATGAATAAAAAATATATTAAAACAAAAATGTTTCAAAATATGTCAGCTTGACCACTACTGCTTTATAACAACAGTGATTGACATAAAAAGGTTTGCTATATGATGTCTCCTATGAATTTCTCCGTTTATTTCTTTCATTTGTCCTTTAATAGTTTAAGAAATACAAAATGGCTGTTTTTAGCCTCTGTTTCATGAGAAGTATTTGCTTAACAAGACACAAATTAATTAAATTTTTATTTTCATAGACGATAACGGCACCATAATTTGTATCACTCAGTTTTAATCATTTTATTCAATTACCAATATCAAAACAAAATTAAAATATGAATTAAAATAGACTAATCTGGGCATATTTTATTAACTACTCACTCTACACTTTTTAAACTGTACTCATTATATCACAGGAAAATAATTAATTATAAAATTATTAATATTTGACGATTTAAGTAATATTATTGTTAAATCATTCAGCTTAATTTGTCTGTATTTCAGACACTTTTTTGGAATGTGTATATGAATTTTGATAAGTCTGTTTTGAAGTTTGTTTATTAGAAAATTAAAAAAAATTTTGTGTCTGCATAGTGGATTGAATTATTTTTACTGTTATTTCACAGAGAAAGGCTATGTTCACACATCGTTTTTTCAACTCCCTTTGAAATGACATCCGTTATTTTGAGTCTAAAATAACAAACATCATTTAACCGTCTGGCCTCACATGACTGACATTTGCACATTATTTTAGTTTAGGTTACTAATTGCTTTTTGTGTGTGGCTTAATTTAAAAGTTCAATGAATTTAGTAGTAAAAATGGAAATGGAGAAAGAAAGGTGAAAAAAGAAAAACTGTGTGTGAACATCTAATGAAAAACGTACGCTGTTTGCGAAAGTCGCCTGAAAATAATGATCATGTTCATTATTTTGACGTCCATGGTAAAAACGTCCGTTATTCAATTCATTGTGTGCATTGGACGTCCTTCTTCCCATTGATTTTAATGCATTGCCATTGCAGTCAGTCAAATCGTGGCAAAAACAGACGCCTTTTCTCTATTTTTGACGTTGTGTGAACATAACCAAACTGAGGTTTTGCTCACAGCAACCAATCACAACCCAAGTTTTAATTTACCATAGCTTATTAACATATAAAAGATGGTTTGCTATGATTGGTTTGAAAGTTGGGTTGCTATGGCCCAAACCAGAAAGTTTTTATTTTGGCAGGTTGATAAGTCTGAGCCTTTTAACAACACAGCTGTTGAACCATTCATTTGAAAAAGAAAATAACTTTAATGGTATTATGAAGCTAAGATAACCAAGAAGAAAAAAACAGCATTCTGGCATTAGTCTATATGCCTTGCATCAAAATCTTAATAAAAACACAGAAAAAAGGACATAAAGCAATGATGCATTTTGGGCAATGATTGTTGCCACCTCCTCTTTTTTCCTTTTCCTCTTTTTTTCATATGAAACAACAATTTTTTTTTTATAGTAAATAAGTAACTTCAAATACTAGTCCCTCTACATAGGGAATATTTTCATAATTTGTAATTTTGGTGTCTTTTGTAGAGGACCCCATGATCAGCTGTTTTGGCTGATTATATCATTTATATATCAGTAAAAAATGTTATTGGCAGGATATGTCCCCACGTAAACACTTGATATGGTGCTTCCAATAATGGTTATGAATGTGACCATGATTAAGTTATGTTTTAGAATTTTCCTAATCACATGGGAGTGCTGACCGACCACAATCCTTTCAAACTTCCCCTTGCAAATTCAGCGTCTAGCAAATGCCAGGACTCGTGCACCCCACCCTTCCTCTTACACAGTCTGGAGCCGGAGAACATATAAGTTGGGTGAGCTGATCCATTCCTCTCTTTTTGCTATTGTTCTGAATGGCCACAACAATAATCATAAGTTAATCATGATTAACCCCAAACAATTGCCAATAGTAGATTCTCCTTTAAGGGCCAGTTCACAATGAGTAAACATGGTGTAATTCCGTGGCAGACCTCTCCGCCGCGGAATCCCGCTGTGCTCAGTGTGCTGCTGTAAGTGAATGAGAGGGCGCGCGCTCGTCCGCTGCAGCCTCTCTCTGCTCAAGAAAATGACATGTTACTTCTCCGAGCGGAGAGCGGCGGCAGCTGATGAGCGCGCGCCCTCTTATTAACTTACAGCAGCACACTGAGCACGGCGGAATTCTGCGGCAAAGAGGTCTTTTGCGGAATTACGCCGTGTTTACTGTGTGAACTGGCGCTTATTGCGCACCAATCTTCTTGCTTTATTGTTAGGCCTTATTCACACGTTTTGTTAAGTTGTCTGTGATCGCGGATCTGTGATCATGTACAATTTTATAGCCAACTGCTTTCTCTTGAGCTATTTACACGTTCCGTTTTTTTCACGGATCCGCAACCCGTTCCATGCAAATATAGGATATGTGATAACTCAGATGAGATATGGATGTCCCCATAGAAGACTATGAGATGCGTGTTTTTATCGGATTGCAGGGATCTGACATCCGCGCAATACATTAAAAACACGGATGTAATTTAATTAGTTTAATTAAAAAAGCTTTAAACAGATCTGTGAAAAAAATGGAGACAGATGCAAAATGGATGCAATCACAGGTGGTTTTTCACGGATTACGGAGGTAGAATGCCGACTTTATCCATGTACTTTGAAAATCACTGAAGGTGTGATTAAGGCCTTAATCAGTGTACTGAATGGGAAACTAGCTGCTCTATAAGGCTGAATTTACACTTAGAAAGACAGCAGCTGTTCTGTTACACGGCCGTGTCACAGAACGGCCGCTGTCAGTGAAGTTCATACCGGCTGGTATGGTGCTACTGGTAGTACTGGTCAGTGAACTTCACTTTTCATTTGTGCTCGCATTCCAAATCACCATAACAGACAATGTAAAGTGCATCTGGAGCTGCACTTTACAGTGTCTGCACTGTCAGTTTTTCGTGGCTGCTTTTTAATGAATAACTGACGCACAAAACTGACATTCCATAGGACACAATGTTATTTTAATTTTCAATAAATAGCAGCCGGTGTTGCAACAGCCATTATTTCTTAAAAAATTACATTGTGTGAACTTGGCTTAAAAGGGCCTTTAGGGACAAAAGAGGTAGATGTAAAGGTTTGATGTCTGTGCCCTTGATAAGATGAAAAGCTGTCACTAACACTGATTAGAAGGGCTGCTAATGCTTTTTTATATCAGTGCTTCCATCCGAGATCAGCATTGGATTGCTGATACCAAATTAAAATAGTTTAACTTTTTTTTTTTTAGTAGTGTAGCTTAGGAAGTTGTAAAATGTTTCTCTTTAATGGAAAAATTTTAGTACATCTGGGCTTTGATCAAAGTTTTACATTGTTAGGTAATGGTCCTGTATTATAAGGAAAGGTCAAACATCGTAAATCGGATGTAAAAAATTACATTAACTGTAAAATATCAATCAATAAGCAGCAACTATCGTAATAAGGGTAAAAAGAAAATAAGGAGAAGCAGCTGAGGAGGAATATTAAAAGCATTAAAGGTAATCTTAAGAATTTTAATAACAGTGCTTCATTTTTATACTATAATTGGGGAAAATGATAAAACAAAAAAATGGATATTCTTGGAAATGTCTTAAATATTACTGTTAATCTTAAATAATGAAAACCATAATACATTATAAATAGCCGTTTCTTTAATGATTTCTTGTGAACCAGTCAAGCGTGACTTATATAACTGTAAAGAAGTTTCGTCATCTAGAGAGTTAAATGTTTTATCTAAGTAATCAAATACTGTACTAGCTTGGTGGCTAAGTAAATGTTATTTTCAGTTTATTTACTAGAAAAAAAAGTTTGCGGCAAAATGTTGATCAAAAAGTCAAAGGCAAGCAAGCCAATATTTCATCTGAATTTACAATAAAAGTCAAAACGATTTAGTGAATTGATGGCTTTGGGAGAACAGACTGTAGAAGGTAGATAACTAGTTTAATTCTTGTTAAGGTCATAAAGATATTGATCTATAGCGGTCAGAAGTCTACTGCAGCAGTATAAAATGAAGAAAAAAAAACTTAGCAGGCAAGAAAAAGTTACAAAGAGACACAAAGGTGTTACATTGTGGAGCAAGATTTTCAGTTGAAAGTGGCAACACCTGGATTTGATTCAACTCTCTAATACAAACTAAAATGATTTTCTTTTAAAGGGACAAAAACATAGCACTGTTCCACTCTTGTAGATGAATATAGAGGAACAATTATCCCTGTTAACTCTTTCCTATGAGGTTTTCAAAATGGCAGTCTTACCACGGAGGAGTTAATATATATTAATACTGTTATAAAATACTAATACTTACACTATAAAGCCATGTTCACACGGCGTATTCTTCCGGCCGTTCCGTGACCAGGCCGGGTCACGGAGCAGCCGGTCTCGGCAAAGATCATCCCAGGTCGGTACTGCAGTACCGGCCGGATGATCTTTATGACCGCAGAGTTCTGATGCGGGGCGCATCAGCGCGCGCCTGCATCAGAACTCCCCATAGCAGACTATGAAGCAAGCGACCGGAGCCACTCGCTTCATATTGTGCACTGACATTGTGGCGCCGCTTGGGATCCTGTCCGGAGCGTATACTATGTGGATCCTATAGAAGAACTTTTCGTACAAAGTACAGCTATTGTTGCCGATTGCAACAACGGCCGTACTTTTACGCTGTGTGAACATAGCCTAACATAGTATAAGCATATTCAACAGCCTTTTACAATTTCAAGAGTAGAAGTACAGGCAAAATCAGATGATAGGCTGTTCACACAACGTTTTTTCAGCGCCGTTTAAAATGACGTCATTTGGCTAAAATAACGGACGTCATTTAGCAGCTTGTCGCTTAGTGCAATGACTGGTGTTTGTACATTATTCTAGTTTGGGTTACAAATTGCCCTTTGGGTGTGTCTTAATTGAAAAGTCCATTGAATTTAATAATAAAAATGGAGAAAGAACAGTGAAAAAAGAAAAACTGTGTGGGATCAACTAATAAAAAATGTCCGCTGTTTGCAAAAGACGTCCGGAAATTATGATCATGTTCATTATTTTGACATCCATGGTAAAAACTTTTGTTATTCAATACATAGAGGGAGATTTATAAAACATGGTGTAAAGGGAAACTGGCTCAGTTGCCCCTAGCAACCAATCAGATTCCACCTTATATTTTCCAAAGAGTCTGTGTGAAATGAAAAGTGGAATCTGATTGGTACTAGGGGCAACTGAGCCAGTTTCACTTTACACCATGTTTGATAAATGTCCCACATTGTGTGCATTGGACGTCTCTCTTTCCATTGACTTTAATGCATTGCCACAGCAGTCAGTTAAATCACGGCAATAATGGAGGTTATTTTAAATTTCAAAATCAGACACCCTTTCTCTATTTTTGACGTTGTTTGAACATAGCCTCTCACAGTAACAAACTAATCATCAATTATTGCTCCCAAAAGCTTACAATCTATTAGGAAACAGGACAAAAATTTTGGGTGGGTTCAAACATACAGGATCTGCAGCAGATTTAATGGCACAGATTTGAAGTTGCAGATTCAAAGCAAATCTGCAGCTTCAAATCTGCGCCATAAAATCTGCTACAGATCCTGTACGTGTGAACCCATCCAAAAGGTAGAAAATGTTTCATAGGCACAGTGTTTTATAAAAATAGGGTGGTGAAAGTAAAGCCGCACAAGCCGTTCACTAACCAATATCTGTGAACATAAAAATACAAAGCATGTGGAGTATAGGGGAACCATGCTAAACGAAGAGTGGAAAAATAAAAGGAAGGGACATCAGCTCTGCACCGTGCTTGACCTATTTACAAAAAATGTTAAATGTAACTGTCATTTAAAATATTTTTGCAGAAATCAATAGTACAAGTAATTTAAAGAAAATCTGTATGAGGTTTTATTAGACATAAAACATCCTTTCGTACTCAAAAAACTGTTTTGCAGAACCCCCAACCTCTCCCCTCCACACACACACACACACACACACACACACACACACACACACACACACACAACCACCACTTATTTCTTATCTGTTCATTATCAGGCAAAGTCTTCTACATTGCAGAGGAGGAAAGTAGGGATGAGCAAACTTTTGAAAACCTAAAACGAACCTTGCAATAACGGCTGATAGGGTATAGTTTTGTTTAGTTGCAGTTGCTATTACAATAAAAAAAGGGGAAAAATCAAAGTGCAAAAATAGTGAAAAAAAATTAGCCAAGGAGTAAGTATTTACACGGGACATAGGACACAAAGTTCCTTGGACCCAGTAGGGTGGAAAACAGACATTTGACAGTGGAACCAGCAGCAGTAATAGTACTGTATTGGACCCAGTGTGGTGGAGAACAGAATTGATGGAGGAGGAGGAGGAGGCACCACTTGATTGCCCCCAGTCCAGTATGGTTGAGAAGAGACTATTTAAGGAGGAGGAGGCAGTACCTGATTGCACCCAGGCCAGTATGATTGAGAACAGACTATTCATGGAGGAGGAGGGGGAGGAGGAGGTGGAAGTTCAGCCTTGGAGTGGTGGCCTGGTAATCCTCGCTGATGATGTTGTTCACCGCACTTTCAAGAACATGGACGAGTGGGATGATGTCGTTGATGCCTGCTCACAGAGTCGCATCCTTAAAAGGGATCAACAATTGGCAGGACATGTTAGAAGAGGTTTATCACATGTGCCATACAAGGTGTATGACGCAGTCCTCCCTGCTGCACTGCAGAGAAAAGGTTCCTCCCTTTGCGGGTGACGTCACACATCTGGATATTCACAGACAACCAGGATACAAGGGATTATAAGAGTAATAATCCCTTGTATTCTAGTCTATTCTGTAAAAAAAAAGTACAATTTTCTGTTGCCGTTGTTATTTTTACCAGATTCGTAACAAACTTTCTCAAAGTTCGGTTCGGTGCTGAAATGAACTTTTTGCAAAGTTCATAACGAATCTGGTTAGTTACGGTTCGGTTAGCTCATCCCTAGAGAAAATTGAAGAGGGGTTTTCTGCGTCCATTATATCCTATGAAGAGGGGTCAGGAGTGAGAGAGCAGGATGAGGAGAGAATCAGCCTGTGCACATTGGAGAATGTCTGGGCACATAAAACTCTGGATCACACCTGTCAAACTCAGGCCCTCCAGCTGTTACAAAACTACAATTGACATTGTGATGGGAATTATAGTTTTGCATCAGATGAAGGGCCTGAGTTTCACACCCCTGCTCTGGATTGACAGGTAGACTACTCAGTGCTGGTCTGGGAACTTGGTGTGGTAAGATTGCAGGATGCTGAAAAGGAGAACAAGAAGTATGGCTAAAGGAAGATATTAGCCTTAGATCACTAGCAGTACATGAAGCGAACCGAACCGTAACGAACCAGATTCGCTACGAATAGAGATGAGCGAACCGGGTTCGGGTTTGAGTCCATCTGAACCCGAACTTTCGGCATTTGATTAGCGGGGGCTGCTGAACTTGGATAAAGCTTTAATGTTGTCTGGAAAAAATGGATACAGCCAATGACTATATCCATGTTTTGCACATAGCCTTAGGGCTTTATCCAAGTTCAGCAGCCACCGCTAATCAAATGCCAAAAGTTTGGGTTCGGATGGACTCGAGCATGCTCGAGGTTCGCTCATCTCTAATTACGAACGTTGCAAAAAGTTTGGTTCGGCACAGAACCAAACTGAGAAAGTTCTTTACAAATCTGGTAAAAATAACGGTGACGCGTAATTGTACTTTTTTTCACAGAATAGACCAGGATATAAGGGATTGCTACTCCTATAATCCCTTGTATACTGTTTTTTTGCAAATATCAAGATGTTTGACGTTCCCCCTTTTAGGGTGAGACCTTAAATTTGTCTCCTCAGATATACCTGGGTGCTGCCTAATCAAAAATGTAATGTGACAGCTGTCTGTGAGTATTAACCAAGACACATGAAAGCAACTTCAGTGTTCAAGCTTATTGAATTTATTAAGAGAAAATTAGTTCATATCTTTACAATAAGGTTCAAAAAATAGGAGAACCCCGTTTAGCCACAACAACAAAAAGTTTTTTTTTAAAAAGTCCAAAAAAACTCATTGGGATTCTTCGTGTCCAAGACTGTGCACCCCAGTGCTGATGTCTGGTTCTTTAATTATGGGCAAGGGCAGTACATGTCTGTTACTGCCCATTGGGTCAACATTCCCCCAGAAGACCACCAGAGAGTTAGCCCATTCTTGCCACTGTCACCTCCCTGGTGATTTAGGGGGCCAGTCCTGCAAAAGTTCTGCCTCCACCAGCTTGCAACCATCCACTGCTTTGACTGCAGTCGAACCTGCCCCGGTGTCTTACCGAAAATGTCAGGCCCGGCACTCTCAGGCTGTCCTCCATTTTGTGAGCCTAGGTGAACGGAGCCACAGTGGGCAGGAGTTCCTCTGGACCATCAGGGAGGAGCTATATGAATGGCTGACCCAAGGTCAACTAACGGTGTGTTGTGTTGTAGCCCACAAAGGGAGGAACCTTTTCTCTGCAGTGCAGCAGGTAGCGCTGCGTCATACACCTTGTATGGCACATATGATAAACCTCATAGTGCACAGGTTTCTTCTAACATGTCCTGCCAATTGTTGATCCCTTTTGAGAACGCGACTCTGTGAGCAGGCATCAAGGGCATCATCCCACTCGTCTGTGTTCTTGAAAGTGTGGTGAACAACATCATCAACGAGGATTCCCAGGCCACCACTCCAAGGCTGAACATCCTCCTCCATGAATAGTCTGTTCTCAATCATACTGGCCTGGGTGCAATCAGGTACTGCCTCCTCCTCCTCTACCTCAAATGGTCTGTTCTCAACCATACTGGGCTGGGTGCAATCAAGTGGTGTCGCCTCCTCCAATAGTCTCTTTTCAACCATACTGGGCTGGGTGCAATCAAGTGCTAATGCCTCCTCCTCCTCCGTCAATTGTCTGTTCTCCACCACACTGGGTCCAATACAGTACTATTACTGCTGCTGGTTCCACTGTCAAATGTCTGTTTTCCACCCTACTGGGTCCAAGGAACTTTGTGTCCTATGTTCCGTGTAATTATTTACACCTTGGCTAATTTTTTTTTACTATTTTTGCACTTTGATTTTTTTCCCCTTTTTTCATTGTAATAGCAACTGCAACTAAACAAAACTATACCCTATCAGACTCCCACAATTGTAGCTGCAAATATTCAGCCGTTATTGCAAGGTTCGTTTTAGGTTCGGTTCGTATGAATTCGAACTTCACGAAAGTTCGCCGGATCGAATTGAACCAAACTTTTCAGAAGTTCTCTCATCCCTACATAAAGCCTGGGTAAGATGGTTATCACAAATGAGGGGGAAGAAATAGGGAAGTACAGAATTGTGGAGAGTTTTGTGGGTGAGAATTAGTTATTTTAAAGCAATTTATTTTAAAATCTGTATTGAAATCTATAAATTACTATTTGTCGGCTTTGATTATAAAAAAAAAAAAAATTGCATCAAAAACAGCAGTGCAATAATAAAAAAAAAAGACTGGTATGAAACTACCCTCAAATTGCTACCACACCCAGCTCATAATTGTTAGAACTCTGGACTTTTTATTATAGTGATTTAATTTTTTTCTACTATCCAGGCCCTTCACAAGATTTTCATAAACCCATTAAATCCATTACTATAAAAGAAACCTTTCACCTGATGTAGAAACAACATAGTTACCCAAACATTTACAGTTTGCACATTTTCCTCTTTTAGCTGGCACCCTGCTATAATAAAAGAATAAATATGCCTATTTTTTTAGGGAAACAGAAAGTGACAAACACTTAAGATGATGGTTTAATAATGTCAGTGCACAGCATTTTCAGGTGATAATTGCACCTTTCTATCATTTTCTTTTTCTATTCAAATATCAGTCTAGGAAATTGATCTGCAAAGTATTGCATAAACATCACACTTGGCAACACTTTTTTTAGTCTGTTTTTCCCTTATTTAGATTTTGTGGGTTTTAACAAGCTGCAGGTCGTATTTTATAGGCCTTTCTTAGTTACATTTTTTGTACAGTATTTAGAGTACACATGGTATTTTTGACTTAAAGACTATGGGCATATTTTCAATTATTTTATTTTTAATATTCTTAATTTATTGCAGGATAATTGTGTGGCTAAACTTGTAAAGGAGCCAACAATAAGTGATGCTTTGTTAAATCTGGTAATATTTAACAATGCAAAGCCAACTGGGAATGTCGCTGTCTGTGAAAACCTTGGAAATGTTGAGCCTTTTACTTTTGGCTAAAAATGTAAAAATTAAAGACATGTTGGTAGAAATTTTTTTTTTAAAGAGTACCTGTTCTGCCTGATGGTAAATCAATTTTTTTTTAATGACAGGCACTGTTATGGACTGTCATAAATATACAGATATTTTAGAGATTTTTAAGTAAACACTAAAAACCCAAACTGCTTAATTTGTTTCTATATGTACCGAATAAAATTATTTAAACTAAACCCCACATGGCTTACAACGAATGGTAAAAGGCTATATACAGTAAATGTTGGCCACTTGCTCTTCTTCCTATGGAAAAGCTTTTCTGCTTTTAGACTCACATGGGCATAACCTATTGGTACTACTATTGTGTATTATCTAGTTATAAGCTTATAGTGTTGGATAGCCCTTCCTTAGTCTGGGCAAGGGCGAGAAAGTTTTTCTATTTATTGGTCTAATTTTTCCGCCTGACATTTCTTATGTACTATCCTTCCTAATACTTTTATATTGTCTACTACTTGTTTGTAGTTTGAGTATCTAGCAGAGGAACCCAGCCTTCTTTGTTCTGTTGCCCCAGGCTCCACCCTACATTGTATCTAATTTTTAGCATTTTTTATGATTTTTTTTGGTCCTCCTTGTCATTCAATAAAATAAGTTTCTTATATTTTCTGTTTTGTTGTTTGGTTTAGAATCACCATAGAGCAGGGCAGCCCAGCCTAGAGCCAAATTTGCAACAACGGCCATGGTTAATTGTTCATTTACATTATGCTTGCAGCCAACTGCATCCCGACCGGAGTGTATACACATAGCATACACTCCAGCCGGGACTGCAAGTGGCCCCCCACGAAAACTGACATGACAATTTTATGGCGCTGCTATTCATTGAATAGCACGAACTGGAGAGAATGGAACGGCTGCACATCTCATCTATGGCTGATACTAATGCCGCTAGGCCTATATTAAAAATCAACACCAGAGTGTCTGTATATGAATTGATCAAGCCATATTACCCCGTGTACCACCGCGCAGGTCCTCTGGTCCACACGGGTCCCTACGCTAACTCAAAACCATGTCGGTCAGCGACCGCCAACCCCGCAAAGCGTGCACGTGCAGGGAAGGGAGGCCATGGAATGGCCCTGCAACCCCAATGTCACAGGACCAGACCCAAAAAAGTCCCTGAACCGTATTTTGTTTCTCTCTTTTCTCCGTGTTTTGCACTCCTCCTGGTGAGACCCACATGACCGCAATTAGCAGGAGACACCTGAGTGCTCATGGTTTTAATCCCTCCTGTCTGTCCCATTGTATCTTTGATAGCTATGGTGAGTGCAATACCTTATCCAGACTTGTGCTGTTTGGGGGCAGCTTCCTCCGCCGGTGGTGCTGGCTGGGTTTTGGTGTGGCATTTTTGGGTCTGGTCCTGTGGCATGGGGGTTGCAGGACCGTTCCATGGCCTCCCTTCCCTGACTGTGCGCGCCTGTGGTGGTCGCTGACTGGCACAGTGTGGACTTAGTGTAGGGACCCATGTGTATCAGATACCTGCACCCAGTACATGGGGCAGTGTGGCTTGATCAATTCACATACAGAATTCTGATGTTTTTTATGCAGCCGAGAGGTATTAGTATCAGCCATAGGTGTGAGGTGCAGCACTCTTTTTCTTCCCTGAACCGTATTCATTGAATAGCGTCCGCACAAGCCTAACAGGTCACACAATGGAGAGTGCGGCTCCATCTGTACTCTCTATTGTGTTCAATGGTGAATTGGGATGCAGGAGCACACGGATGCGCCCACATCCCAATTCAATACAATTTAAGTTTATCCCGGCCAGTGTCTAACGTAGTGTGAACCCAGTCTTAGGTCATGTTCACACATTGTGAAACACCAGCCGTTCTGTAACCCGGCCGGGTCACAAAGCGGCCGGTGTTACTGAAGATCATCCCAGCCGGTACTGCAGTAATGGCCGGATTAACTTCATTTCTGATTAAATGGGATGCAGGCGCATCAGTGTGTGGCCGCATCCCAATTCACAGCTGCACACAATGGAGCAAACGGCTGCAATTAATAGCAGCTGCACAAAACTGACATGTCAGGTTTTTTGCGGCCAGTTAAAATCCCGGCTGGAGCGTATACTATGTGTATACGCTTCAGCCGGGATTCCATTTATGCACATATACAGTAACATATGTTCTATATAAATCATGAAAGAGAGAGAGCAAAAAAGAGCGCACCGGCGCCTCATGTAACACCCTAGGATAAAACAGAAGGTGGATAGGGAGGTGTTGCGCTCACCTAAAAGCCATTTGGGCTTGATGCGTATCACCCAATATGGGTTGAGATGTGTTGAGATGTCCTGGTCCCAGCGGCTGCTAAGCTAGACGTACCGTTGGACGGGATGCTCCCACCTGGGGCCCGTATAGGTAAGTAGTGAAGTGGAAATGGTAAAAGCAGGTACAAAGGCTCCAGCGCTGCTACTGTAAGACCATCACGGGACTCCAGTATTTTGAGATCAAAGTGGATTTTATTTCAAAACAGAGCATGAGGTTAACATGTTTCGGGAAAAATACTTTCCCTTCCTCAGAACCAGTATGCATCTGGTTCTGTGGAAGGGAAAGTTTTTTTCCCAAAACATGTTAACCTCATGCTCTGTTTTGAAATAAAATCCACTTTGATCTCAAAATACTGGAGTCCCGTGACGGTCATACAGTAGCAGCGCTGGAGCCTTTGTACCTGCTTTTACCATTTCCACTTCGCTACTGTATAAATCATGGCCGTTGTTGCAAGTTGCAACAATGGCCGTGATTTATACAAAACATTCGTTGTGTGAACATGGCTCAATATTATACACTGAACTATTTTACTATAAAGTGGGCAATCCCTTTACCTGGGTTGATGTAGCTATAGTTCACTATCAATGGAATAAATCGAATGTAAGCAAATTTCCAGGACCAAATGGAGTATTTCAAAACATCTTCAAAAAGAGCTCTAGGTCTTCCACAGATAATTTTTGACCTTTAAGCCTAACATTCCATTGTGGGAAAGCAATTTAGCAATGTGAGAGACTTATAGGGTCTATATACAGAAGGGGGTAATAGGATTATAAATGATAGAATGGTTTTACTAAGGAAAGAACTTGCTAAATCAACCTTATATGTGTTTATAGGTTAATTGGACTTTTCAAGAGCATTGAACACTGTCCCTCACAGACACTTGATTGGTAATTTAAAGTGAATGTACCAGTTGGAATAGTAATTTTTTTTTCACTACCTTGTCGGCACTGGTGCAGCCATTCCACTGGCACGGTCCATTTTTAAAAGCACCGCCCAGGTCCTGTGATTGGCGCCAGTTTCTTCTTGTGCACAGGCTGGCTCTATGCACTCGAGGAGGGCCTGGCGCCCTCACTGTAATTATATCCCCTCCCTTCAATGATGGGCAAGACTTGATCCTAATGGAGGCACGTCACTGAGGGGAGGGAACATAATTACACTAGGGGCCCCTGGCCCGCCTCCAGTGCATATAGCTGGCGTGTGCAAATGAAGAAACCAACACCAATCATGGGACCTGGGCGCCATTTTGAAAAATGGACCACGCCACCAGGATGTCCACACTGGCGTCGACAAGAAAGTATAAAAAATCACGCTCCAACATTCACTTTAAGGTCTAAGGGTTTAGACGGTTTTGTTTGTAAAAACTGGCTTAAGGATCTAACCTACAGTAGTGGTGGTCAATGACTCCTACTCTGAATGATACCCGATTATACAGTATATTGTATACTATTGCACTGACAATGAGTGATCTCTTAAAAAGTAACTTTTAATTTTGGTATTTGAAAATATTTTTTCTTTGCTCCAAAAACACACAATAACCGTCACCAGTTATATACACATATTATCAGTCTGGGTAAGACATCTTGTTGGTTAAGAGAGTGCAGTCCATTTCTTACACGCAATTTTTCACGTGACTTGTTATTTACATGGGACAGTAGAAATAGACTTAACTCTCTCAACCAACAAGATGTCTTATCCAGACTGATAATATATGTACATAACATAGTGACTGTTATTGCGTGTTTTTGGTGCAAAGAAAAATATGTATTTTTTAAAACAGAATTTAAGTAACTTTTTATGGGTGTGTTCAAACCTACAGCATTCGCAGCGGATTTCACGCTGTGAGTTTCGCAGTTATATCCACAATGATGCTCGGTACAATTACAGTCTATGGCCCTGCATTCTCACAAGAGATTGAGAATGTAGGCAAGTATGCAAGAATATGCAAGTGATACAAGTCATTTAACTATTTAGCTGCCGGGTTGATATAAATAATAAACAGAAAATGCTTTCCTGCCAGCACTCCTGTTCCTGTGTCGGTGCACTGAATGGTTTGTCAGGACCAAGAGACTGAAGCAGGAGTGCGCCAAGGGAGCAAGGGCAGGTAAGCATTTGCCGTTTATTCTTTTTATCAGCCCTGCAGGTAATTAAGTAAATATGGCTGTCACTACATTTTTGCAGGGGAATTAAAATCTGCTGCGATTATGCAGGGCCATAGACTCTAATAATACAGACAATCATAGTGGATCTGACTGAGAAACTCGCCAATGCAGTACGTGTGAGTGTACCCTAAGAGATCACTTATTGTCAGTGCAGTATTAAAGAGGAGAGATTGAATCTAACTGTTTAAATGTTGTCAGTGATTTCTAATTGGTATACCCCAAGGTTTGGTACTGGGTCCAACTATGTATAACTTATTTATTAATTATAGAGAATGGGATGAACAGCACTGTTTCCATCATTGCAGATGACATAAATACCGTATATATGAATAGCCCAAAGCTGCTTGCACACCCAGTGATTTTATTGTGTGTTGCGTTTTTGTTTCTTACAGATTTTACTATCCTGAAACAGAACTATTCTACCATATACTTACTTGCTATACATATATTATACTGCCGTGTCTAAACCTAGCTGTATCAGACTATTGTCCAGGCATTTTCTTTAGCCATTCAATTTGACATTCATCATTACCTGTCCTTGGTTCAATCAATGGAACCTGCTTCATCATGGTCTAGTAAACAGAATTACAATCCTGAGTACTACGTGTCCTCTAGACTGAATTCACACTGATTTACAGACAGATGTTGCAAGAATGTAGCAATGATTATATGATCAATAAAGCATGAAGGTAGTTGTAGTCCTCCCTGAACAGCTGCTTCTGCTGTGCTTGTATGACTTCTGAACATTGTCTTCTACATCTTGGAATTTACATTATTATAATTCATTTTTGAAAATTGCAATAGACATAAAAGATACAAATAATAGAAAGACTGAGTAGACTTCATAAAGACGATTCAATTTGGTTTAAAAGAACAATATACTCTTTATAAATCTGAATTGAAGTGTGCAAGTGGGAGGATGGGAGAACTGTTGGCAAAAGGGGAAAGACGGGCGTATTCCTTGTAAAAGTCATGTGTTTTTACGCAAATCTGACATCCTAGATTCACGTATGAACCAAGCATAGTGATAAGCATAATGCAACTCATCAGATCATACCTTTCAATAACATGTCTAGGGCTTAGTTACTGTGCAGCCTATTTGTGCCCAAAAGCCCTACCCCCTCACACTTTGATTAACATGAAGTTCTTGGCTCACAGTGCTGAGTTCTGTGGATATTAGGCACACACACTGTTCATTCACACGTCACTACACTGGATACAGGAAGACACATCTTTCCTAGCTTTCTATGTGTTAGGTAGAGGCTTGAGTGTCTCATCGCACATGATTGGGCAGACTGACAGCTGGCAAAGAGCTCTCTTCCTGTATCCATTGCAGCACAGGAACAATGGGCGTGCTGAGTTAGCCATCAGCCTCACTAGCTCAGCATGCATGTGCTGCAATGTGAATTAATGGTGCAGTATATAAGCTGTAAGCCAAGACCTACATGATGATCAAAGTGCAAAAGGGCAGGGATTTTGGCTGGTCCGGAACAAAGGGTAGGCAGAAGTAGGCGATGGCCTAGGGCGCCATCTGGTGGTTAATTAGAAGGGGTGCAATTCAGTCATCCAGCCCCTGCCTCTGCGCAGAAGCCTTGCTGAGACACAGCTAGGAGAAAGCTCCTTTCCCCCTGGCATGTCCCTGCAGCCTGGCACCATCCCCCACCCCCCACAGCCTCTCCCAGCCAACCATCCCCGCCTCCTCCTAATGGAGACAGATGAGGAGTATGATTCTCTGTTCAGGGAGAGTGTCACCCTCCACTGCTACTGCTGTGTGGGTGAGTATATGTATGGATCTGTGTGTGTGTGTGTGTGTGTGTGTGTGTGTGTGTATGTGTGTTAGTGGTGTGTGTGTAATGTGTGTGCTAATGGAGTGTGTGTTAGTGCTCATGTGTGGCTGAGGTAGAACTACAACTCCCGGCATGATACTGTGTGGCTGAGGTAGAACTACAACTCCCAGCATGCCCCTGTGTGCCTGTGGTAGAACAGCAACTCCCAGCATGATCCTGTGTGGCTATAGTAGAACTGCAGCTCCCAGCATGCTCCTGTGTGGCTGTCATAGAACTGCAACTCCTAGCATGCTCCTGTGTGGCTTTGGTAGAATTGCAACTCCCAGCATGATCCTGTGTGGTTGTGGTAGAACTGCAACTCCCAGCATGCTCCTGTGTGGCTATGGTAGAACAATAATTTCCAGTATGGTCCTTTGTGGGTGTGGTAGAACGGCAACTCCAAGCATTCCCCTGCGTGGCTGTGGTGGTAGAACAACAAGCCCCAGCATCCACCTATATGGTTGTGGTAGAACTACAACTCTCAGCATGCTCCTGTGTGGCTGTGGTAGAACAAAAATTTCCATCATGATCCTGTGTGGCTGTAGTAGAACTGCAACTCCCAGCATGATCCTGTGTGACTGTGGTAGAACAACAATTCCCAGCATGATCCTGTGTGGCTGTGGTAGAACTGCAACTTCCAGCATGCCTCTGTGTGGCAGTGGTAGAACAACTCCCAGCATCCATCTATATGGCTGTGGTAGAACTACAACTCCCAGCATGATCCTGTGTGAATGTGGTAGAACTGCAACTCTCAGCATGATCCTGTGTGGCTGTCATAGATCTACAACTTCCAGCATGATCCTGTGTGGCTGTTGTAGAACTGCAACTTCCAGCATGCCCCTGTGTGGCTGTGGTAGAACAACAACTCCCAGCATCCATCTATATGGCTGTGGTAGAATTACAACTCCCAGCATGATCCTGTGTGACTGTGGTAGAACTGCAACTCTCAGCATGATCCTGTGTGGCTGTGGTAAAGCTACAACTTCCAGCATGATCCTGTGTGGCTGTGGAAGAACCGCTCTGAGGGAAAGTGAACCGGCCCCCTGTGTAAAAAGGTTAAGGACCCCTGCTATACACTATGTGGGGGCTAAACACTCTATTTGGGGGCTATACTCTATGTGGGGGTTATACATTGTGTGGGCTACACTACGTGGTGGAGACTACACTATGTGGGGGCTTTACACTGAGAGGCATACACTGTGTGGCGGCTATACTATGTGGGGGCTATTCACTGTGTGGGGGCTATACTAAGTGGGGGCAATTCACTGTGTGGAATCTATGCTATGTGGGCACTATACACTATGTGGGGGCTATACTGAGTGGGGATTATACACTACTGTATGTGTAGGGATATACTATAGGGACACTATAAACTATGTGGGGGTGATACTATGTGGGCACTATACACTGTGTGGGGGCTATATTATGGGGGTCTTTATTGTGTCGGAACTATACACTATGTGAGGGCTATGTAGGGGAGCACAGGGGTTGGCCTTACTGCTATATTGGGAACAAAGTTGCATAATTAATACTACAATACAATTCTAGTGGCTGGAGAAGATAGATGCAGCCTATGCATCCATCCTCTCCAACCATCAACATTAAAATAGCGAGCTTTTAAGTTTGTGTGAACCTGAACTTATTGTATTCAAAAATGTGTATATATGTCTTTTTTATGCAGATATATATATTTTTTTGTGTGTAGGTCTGTGTGTGTGGGGGGAGGGGCGCCATTTGCCCTCTCTGCCTAGGGCACCAAAACTCCTTGTCCCAGCCTTGGATTTTGGGTACTGGGGCACAGCACACTAGGCCATGTCTCTTTCACACTTGGTTGCCACATTGGGCTATGCATAGCAATGGACGCTGTTAAACTGCCGGCCACTGGGCTTCATTCAGGACATTCCTGCAGCCGATAATCTCTAACATTGACTTGCGGGCACTGTCGGGTGTGCCCGCAAATCAATTAACCGCCCACTTCAATGTAAAGTGCGGCCGCCGCCGCACATTACATTGTGTGAACACAGCAGGCGGCATTGCATTGACTTCAATGCAATGCCCCCCCTGCAGTAAAGAACGGACACTGATTCCATTGCAATCAGCGTCGGTTCTTTATTGAAACATGACAATGTGTGAACATAGACTTAAACTGCATTTTTCAAAGTAATTTTACCATAGACATGCTGTTGAAAGGTATGACCTTGATCCTTAAGTTGCACTCTGCTTATAACTGCCTGATTTGTATGTAAATCTTGGGATGGCAGGTTTGCTTTAATATGGTTGCACAGGCAGCAGCAAAAATCTGATGCCATCAGGCCCCCTCCATGCTGATATTCACTCTTTCTACATCTCAGAAGTACTGTATACCTTTAACCAGTGGCATGTTGAGAGCTCCATAATGACATAGGGCCAATGGGATGGCAATGAGCCTTGGATTGCAGTTTATTACCTGCAATCCTTCTATGGGGAGAAAAAAACCCTCTAGAATGAACTGAAAAAATTCATATATATCTTGTTATGGCCCCTTCAGGTGGCCCAAGTTGACAACGTGGCTCTCAGACTGAAAAGGGTTTTGCCCCTGCAAATTAACCTATTCCATCAGGTTGCCTATGTGCATAAAACTGACTGCATTTGGCTTTAAAGGCAGCTCAGATACTGAACAATCATACATTTTACTGACCTTGAATTCTATGGAGAAATTATGGTATCCATATGGCATCTAATAGGACATGCTGTGTATTCTTTAATACGCAATATATATGCACTCCTATGAATGCCAAAATCTGAATTACTCCGCAATAATTGTCAGTGTATTCGCCATATGTTTAACACAAAACATTTTGTATTTTTTTTCTCCCTATTTTAATGAGCAGAATAAAGTGTTTAAACTCTATGTAAATCTTTTCTAACAAAAAAATGAGGTAAGGTTTCTATGACAATGAAAATATATTTTATTTATACTTTGCTTATTATCAGCTGTCTATATAGTACACATATCGGTACTGCATGTACAAGTCAATAGTAGCCTGTCTAGCCCTAAATATAGCCCTGAATTTGCAATTAAAAAAATAAATAAAAATAAAATTGGGTTCTATTTAGCTTACTGATGGTACAAAGTAAAATTTCACACAATACTAAAGTATATGTCAAGTAAGGACAACCTGTTTTACTTTGTAATTCCCAATGGAAACATGAATATGGCTGCTTTTGTTGCTGAGACTCTTCGTAGTGACCTGTTATTGTTATAAATAACAGCATGAATGCTTATATAGAGGGCAACTACTGGGCAAAAACCAATACAATCCTAAATGGGAATTGCAATACTAAAATGGAAAAAAAGTAAGTATAAAATTTAGCTGTTTTTGCAGTGTAATCGGTGCACACACTATAGAGAAAATCTAGGAAGGGTATACCATGCTCATTATTTATGACCTGTTTTTATTAAAAATAATAAAGAGTAGTTTATCACCTTTTTATAAAGTGTTGTATTTGATAGCCGGAAAACATTTAAAACATTATTTCTTAGGCTATGTTCACACACAGTATTTTTGCTCAGTATTTTGCAACCAAAACCAGGAGTGGATTGAAAACAAAGAAGGCTTTTCAAATAGTGTGGAAATTTAGTGGATGGTCGCCATTTAACAGCAAATAATGGCCGTTATTATAAAACTATGGCCTTTTAAAAAAATAATGGTAATTATTCGTCATTAATTGGCGGCCATCCACTAAATTTCAACAGTGTGTGGACATAGTCTTTCTGTGTTTTCAATCCACTCCTGGTTTTGGTTGTAAAATACTGAGCAAAAATACTGTGTGTGAGCACAGCCTAAAAATGAATTACCCCCCCATAATATAAATTATTAGATAAACAGTAGCAAGCTAAAAAAAAGAAGGCAAAAATTAGGCTTTTATTTAAAACTGACCGTAAAATTAATTGGGGGGGGGAAAAAAAAACGGCCAATTTTTCTGCCATTTTAAATTACAACCATTTTAGTATAGTTACATGATACTGCCATAAAAACAGTGTTTGATCACAGCCTAAGATTGGATATATATAGTTTTTTGTAGTTTTTTCCTATTAATCACTGACTGAGACAGGATAGTGCTGTGGCCAGAGATTGGCTGAGCGGGCTGTCTGAGAGGTATAAATCTATTGAGTTCAGTTCTAGAAAAACTAGTTGGTTTCATTAGACATGTTTTAAAGAAATGTATGCAATAGAGAAAAAAGTGCAAGTTAAAATATCCTGAAATGACCTGGAAACACCCTGCTAAGGATGCCATAAAAGGTCTACACATTTGTTTACTGGAAAACAACAGTTGTGTGATGTCCACTCTAAAGGCCCTATTCCACAGAACGATTATCGTCCATATTCGGCCGATATCGGCCGCTACGGACGATAATCGTCCCGTGGAATAGAGTGCAATGATCAGCCGACATCATTCATGTCGGCTGATCGTTGCAGTCGCTTGTTTTTCAACATATTGAAAAACAAGCGACTGATACAGCAACAATCTGCTGCCGTCGCTCTGTTGAATAGGAGCATCGGTAGCAGACGCTGCTGTATCCTATGGGCTGCCCGGACGATCAGCGATCAC
The DNA here is from genome assembly GCF_027789765.1 of Dendropsophus ebraccatus. Taxonomy (NCBI): domain Eukaryota; kingdom Metazoa; phylum Chordata; class Amphibia; order Anura; family Hylidae; genus Dendropsophus; species Dendropsophus ebraccatus. The sequence goes on along the minus strand of NC_091455.1, from coordinate 64,319,728 downwards.
CTGGGCAGCCCCCCCCCCCCCCGCACTCACCCGCTCGCTGCAGCAACGTTGAATAGCGGCGGAAGCTAGCGGGGAACGAGGAGCAAACGAGAGCTGAGAGCACTCGTTTGCTCCTCTAGACCCGTGAAATAGGGCCATAAGTTGTATAAGATGCTCTAGCGTGTACAAAAGAAGTTTCTCGATGAGTCAACACCTTGAAATGGTAGGTCTTATTTCATCTTTCACAGGTTACTTATTTGATGAGCCTAGTGAAATAGAGGGTTAGACATACCTTCTATTTTACTAAGTATGTGTTTATTCTGTTTGAAGCATCGGCTAAATCAAAAAGGTAAGTAGAAAAATATGTCTCTCTTTTCTTTCTTTAGACCATGCAAAATTAAAACAGCTTGATTTTTGTTATGTGTTTGTGGTGTTGGAGCCTTCAGAGGCTGCACTACTTGGAAATTGAATCTGAAAGCCTTTTATACCTTCCAAAGAGCTGTCGGCTGTCATCAAGTGGTCACCATATGCTCTATCAATGTGGACTCAGTCTGGCAGCTTACACTTTACAAAGAATATATCCTGAGGCATGAGATAAGAACTGAAAATTTTAATGCTGGTAAAGGGATTACATAGTGCATTAAATTTTTAAATATACTTTATCTGTTTCAAAACTGAGCTTACAGTTATCAGATTTAGAACAGTATACCTACTAAATAATTTGGCAATGTTACACAAAATATTCCAATTGCTTATTTCTTCTTGATGACTTAATTGATACATATATTGCACGTAATTGCATTGGGGTGCACTGGATTCACTTCCAGACTTTATGGCTACTGTTTTCTTTCGCACAGAAGACACAACCACTACTGAAAATGTGTGATGATAGATGGTACAATATGTACAATCTCCAACACATTAAAGGCATATTCCACCCAAACATAACTTTTCATATGTTGCTGCCCATGAAGAGACTAACATTTCATTCCATACTTGTTATTATCTATTCAGTCTCCTAGTTCTGAGTTTCTGCTTTCTGCTGAAGACACAAAAAACTGTGTGAGCTGTTCTCTCTGTCTCCCTCTTCTTCCTCCTCCCTTCCGAGGTGGCTTATGTCCCTGGCAGGCTGCATCTGCAACTTTGTAGCTTCTTTTTAAAGCTGGGAGGGTGAAACTGAGGTTGCTGATGAACTCACTGGGATTAATCTTCCCGGCATTACAAAGTTGCAGAGAGGGAATTGTTCACATCAGCCATCTCGGAAAGGAAGGGGAAAGGAGAGACAAAGAGAACAGCTCACACACAAGGTTTTTTTTCTTCAGCAGAAAGCAGCAGCTCAGAACTAGGGAAAGGAGACTGAATAGATAATAACAAGTATGGAAAGAATTGTTAGTCTCACCATGGGCAGCAACATATGAAAAGTTATGTTTGAGTGGAATTCACATAAAACAACTAGTTCAAAACATTCAACAGTTACATTAGTCTATAATAAGTAGGGATGAGCGAACCGGCCAAGGTTTGGGTTCTTATGAACCTGAACTATCGGCTTCTGATTCCCGCTGTCTGCCCGCTCCGTGGAGAGGGTGGATACAGCCTATGGCTGTGACTGTATCCCAGTTTTCCAGGCGGTGCTCAAGGTTGTATCCACCCTCTCCACGGAGCGGGCAGACAGCGGGAATCAGAAGCCGATAGTTCAGGTTCATGCAAACCCAAACCTCAGCTGGTTCGCTCATGCCTAATAATTAGTTATAGACTAATAAAGAACTTCATCAATGTAAATGAAGACCAAAATACTATAGGGCTGTAAAAGTCTTTACACCAATACTGAGTTATGTAGCTCCTTACATCTAGCTGGATAATAGAAAATTGTCCAAGACCTCATGTGCAAGACTCTTTTTTTCTTATTAGTAGTGATGAGCAAACTTACCACATAGGCTGTAGTCATGTTTTCCTGGCAGCTGCATCCAACTTTTCCAGCCACCGGGAAATATTTGGTAATTTCGCTCATCACTATTCAATAGCAAATATGAATTCCATCTGTTTAAGGATATCTAGTAAAAATGTTTTTCTGGTGTTTTTTTTTTTTGTTTTTTTTGTAAGTAGTAAAAACTTTTTTAATATCCAACAAGATCTGAAGGTTAGTTTAAGATGTGCTGTCAATTGTGTGGATTTAATACGCTGACAAAGTATTTAGAGTTAAGACTGCCCCAATATATGAATAAACATTGAATCAGTAACTGCATTCCCATGAGTCCTATTACCATTAACCCCTTAAAGGGGTACTCCAGCGAAAAGCCTTTTCCCAGTAATTGAAACATATTACAAAGTTATATAACTGTAATATGCTTCAATCACCTTTCTGCCTCCCTTCCCTATCTTCCCCCCCCCCCCCCCCCCATCAGGAAGGGAAGTAAACTCATTCTTACCTAATGACCGTTGACCCCAGACTGCTCTGTGGCAGCCATTTTGTGACAATGACATCATCAAGAGGGAGGCAGGTCTAAGCCCTGTTAGGCCAGCCTTCTTTTGTCAGATGACACAGGTTGCTCAGCTCTGATTGGCTGAACAAGATGTAAGCCATCTAACAGTTTTACAGAGTCAGTTAGACATCACAGGAAACAAAGTGCATCATGGGAAAGCCCAAGCCAGGAAGTAAAGAAAAAATGAAGACACAAATTGGATGTTCAGGGACCTGCAAACAGCAGGAAATTCAAATGGAGAAAGACTCCGGAGGATTGGCAAATGTAAAAACTATGTTTGATTGATTTTTTTATTTTATCAGCGCTGGAGTACCCCTTTAAGGTCAAAGCCAATTTTCGTTTTTGCGCTTTTGCTTTTTCCATTTTATGTTTAAAAGTCCATAGCGCTTGCATTTTTTCACCTAGAGACTTATATGAGCGCTTATTTTTTGTGAAACCAATTGTACTTTGCAATGACAGGCATTATTTTTCCATAAAATATGCTACGAAACCGGAAAAAAATCATTTGCGCTGTCAAATTTAAAAAATAAATAAAATAAATTTGTTTTGATTTCGGGGAGTTTTGCATTTACGCCGTTTGCCCTATGGTAAAACTGACTTATTATGCATGTTCCTCAAGTCCTTATGATTACAACGATATGTAACATGTATAACTTTTATATTATGTGATGGCTTATAAAAAATTCAAACCATTGTTAACAAATATATGTTCCTTAAAATAGCTCTATTCCCAGGCTTACAGCGCTTTTATCCTTTGGTCTATGGGGCTGTGTGAGTTGTCATTTTTTGCGCCATGATGTGATCTTTCTATCGGTACCTTGATTGCGCATATACGACTTTTTGATCACTTTTTATTACATTTTTTTTCTGGATTTGATGCGACCAAAAATGCGCAATTTTGCACTTTGGAATTTTTTTGCGCTGACGCCGTTAACCGTGCGAGATCAGGAATGTGATTAATTAATAGTTTGGGCGATTATGTGCGCGGCGATACTAAATATGTTTATTTATTTATTTGTTTATTTATTAATTTATATTTATAAAATGGGAGAAGGGGACTTTTATTAGGGGAGGGGATTTTTCATTACTAAAAACACTTTTTTACTTTTTTTTTTACAGAAACTAGAAGTCCCCCTGGGGGACTTGTATATACACAGCACTGATAGAGATCAATGGTGTGTAAATACACAGCAAAGATCGATTAGATCGGTCATAGATTGCTTTGGCCTGCTGCAGGCCACAGCAATCTATTGCCGAGCCGGGATCAGCGTCATTGCGACGCTGAGGCCTGGCACGGGCAGAAGAATGGATCTCCCTCCCTGCGATCGCATTGTGGGGGGGAGATCCAACCCACTAGACACCAGGGATGTGAAGTGTAAAGCACTTCAATGCAGCTGTCAGGTTAGACAGCTGGATTGAGGTACTTAATTAGCCGGCGCGGCAACTGGACCCGTGCCGGCTGATAGAGGCACTGCCCGGCTGCAGATTGCAGCCGTGAGCGGTGCCGTTCAGAGCGGGGTCCCGGCGGGAGACATCATCATACAAAAAGTGGCAAAACTAATTTTATTTTTTTTTTAAATTACAAATTTTAGTGCATGGTTCGATCAGGTTTTTGTCATTGATATATTGCGGTGAACATAGTTATCTTTGATTTCTATGTGGTCTTTTGTAGGTATGAAAAAGAAACAAAATAACTTGTAGTAAAAATAATGTCAGCTATCTTTGTTACGAATAGGAGAGGAACAAAAATTATTAACAGGAAAATAGCAACCACTATGGTCAAAAGAGAGAAACACGTCATATATCCAGACAAACATTAGATAGAAGTGTAATTGGTTGTATTGACAGCATAGTTTTAGGTGTTGAAGTTACTGGCAGTAGTCTTCTAAAACAATAGTTTTTTATTTCTGAAAATTGTAACTGAATGTACAGTCATGTGGGAATTTAGGTTCAGTTAAGCTACAAATAAAAATATGATTACACTTTGTCTGAATCTTAATGCAGTAAAATTCCTGGCATTCATATCTTTCACCATTAACATTTTTTATTAAGGTATTATAACAAAAAAAATAGGTAACTTTATAAATAGATTTAGAGTTATAGGTGGAGATTTATCAAACAAGGTGTAAAGTAAAAATGGCTCAGTTGCCCCTAGCAACCAATCAGATTCCACAATCATTTTCCAAAGAGTCTGTGAGGAATGAAAAGTGGAATCTGATTGGTTGCTAGGGGCAACAGAGCCAGTTTCACTTTACACCATGTATCATAGATCTCCCCCACAGTCTATAGAACAGAGCCACAATTACAATGTTGCTTGTCATTGGAAACATTGGAAAGTTTGTTGCCACACATACTAGCTGAGCTCTTGTAATACTATACAATAGTTGTTTTGGATTGCCATAGGCTAGGTTCTGAGAAAAAATGACAGCTGTCTTTCATAATAAGAGCTGTCATTGTGCAAATTATTGTGTTATTTTCATTTTTACATAGTGTGAACCTAGCCATAGAGTAAACGTTTTGCTGTAACTATAATGTTTTGCAGGTGACAGGATATGTGGGAAAAAACAGCGGCACTGCTCCTGCCCCACTCCCACCAGGCTCCCGACACAGGCACATGCCAGGTATGGATTTCTTCCAGCATTGTAGTCTGCTTACAGCAGACATAATGGATCAATATATTACAAACATACAGGTTCTGCATTGATCTTTATGAGTAATCAACTTATCACACAAAGAAGCCCCCTATTTAAAAAAAAAAAAAGTTTGGGTTTTGTTTTATATATAAATAGACCCATCCCATAAAAATTTTAAGACCGTTTATTTATTTTTTATTTAAAATATATATTTTTTTTAAATAGTAAAATAAAATAAAGGGCACATCAACTGGGTATTGTAATGCCTAAGAATATAGATAACATGTCAGTTTTGCCACATGGTTATCGACGTAAAAGCAAATCTTCCCCCAAATTATTTTTTTTGTTTCACAGCATATTTATGGAAAAATGTGTGTAAATAATATTCCCTTATATTAATCTTTAAATGAAAAAAAAAGTTCTTGCTTTTAAAAGGTAACTAGGAGAAAACAAAAATCCAAAACTAAAATTGGTTGCAGAGTTCGGCTATGTGCACACTATGTAAGAGACCGGCCGTTACGTGACCTGGCCTGGTTGCGGAACGGCCGGTCTCTAAAAAGATCATCCCATATGATCTTTTTGGCCGCAGGGTTCTGATGTGGGCGCATCCTTGCGCGCCTGCATCAGAAGCTCGCTCCATAGTGTGCACTGATATGGTTTCCTGCATCCACTATTCACTGAACAGCGGCCGCAGAAAACTGACTGGAGCTGTTTGCGGCGCCGCTAGGGATCAAGACTGGAGAGTATACTATGGGGGAGATTTACCAAACATGGTTTAAAGTGAAATTGGCTCAGTTACCCCTAGCAACCAATCAGATTCCACCTTTCATTTTCCAAAGAGTCTGTGAGGAATGAAAAGTGGAATCTGATTGATTGCTAGGGGCAACTGAGCCATTTTCACTGTACACCATGTTTGATAAATCTCCCCCTATGTGCATACGCTCCGGCCGGGATCCCATAGACAGAGAGATAACGTATATTTACGTTGTACAACGGCCGTGATTTTATGAAAATATACGTTGTGTGAACATAGCCTTAGGCTGGGTTCACACACAGTATATTTTAGTCAGTATTGTGGTCCTTATATTGCAGCCACAACCAGGAGTGGATTGAAAACACAGAAAGGCTCTGTTCACACAATGTTGAAATTGAGTGGATGGTTGTCATATTTTCTGTTATTTTAAAACAACGTCTGTTGAAATAATGGCAGTTATTTACCGTTATATGGCGGACATTCACTCAATTTCAACATTGTGTGAACAGAGACTTTCTGTGTTTCAATCCACTCCTGGTTGAGGTTGTAATATGAGGACCACAATACTGACTGAATTATACTGTGTGTAAACCCTGCCTTAGGCTGGGTTCACACCACGTACATTTCAGGCAGTATTTGGTCTGCAAGTCAGGTCCTCATAGCAACCTAAACCAGGAGTGGATTGAAAACACAGAAAGGCTCTGTTCACACAATGTTGAAATTGAGTGGATGGCCGTCATATAACGGTAAATAACTGCCATTATTTCAATATAACAGCCGTTGTTTTAAAATAACAGCAAATATTTGCCATTAAATGATGGCCATCCACTCAATTTCAACATTGTGTGAACAGAGCCTTTCTGTGTTTTCAATCCACTCCTGGTTTTGGTTGCTATACAGCCTCAAAAATACAGCCTCAAAGTAAACTGAAAGGGACCTGAGATGCAGTAACCAGGCCCAGACATTAAATACCCCAAAACAATTCCTCCCACAGAAGAGACATCCGAGCCAAACCACAAATCTTAGAAATAATCAATAAAGTTTATTTTGTACAGTCATTTTGAAAACATGATTTACACACCAAAAAGTTTTTATTTAAAAAAATATTCTTTGTACAGAGGAGGACAACACAAGACAGACAAAACAACACAAGGAAAGGGAGACAACACAGATCATGCATGTGTCATAAAGGGAGTAAAGTGCATGCTTTAGCCAACGAATCTCATATATTACAAAGTGCCATGTGCATCATGCAATAAACAAAAAATTAACGGAAGCAAAGCGTGCAAAAAATGTGAACATGATATTATATACACAACCTACAACAAAAAAATGCTGGACAGTGTTTTTTAAATTTATCAAAAGAATCCTTTATTATTACAATCAAAAAACAAATTTAAAAGACATTAAAAAGGGGAGCAGAAAATCATACAGCACATACATCAGATGGTATACAAGGCAGGAAAAATAAATAAATGTTGTGTGCTCTATATACTCAGTAAAGGATGGTATATCAGTTAACCCACAGAGGAATAAAGAGTGTATATGGTAACCAATATACTGCAGAAAAGTAAACTAGTGTATATAATGCTGCAAGTGCAGACTAAAGTGCAACTAAGTGCAGTACCACATAATAAATTAGAAAACACAAAAATATATATACTCAAACCTCTGGGTATAGAGATACCCTGCCCGGTAATACCACTCACCCAACGCTGCGTTTTGCCATACAAGCTTTATCAAGGGTAGTGGCAGTCAGGTCACTTGTCTTACTTATATGTCCAGATACCAATCACATCACAGCTATACAGCTGGCCCACATTATTCTAATCATCTTACATCCAATCATATGCGCTTCCCCGTGCAGGATCTCCCACCCCCTCCCAGGTGTATCACACTCACCATATAGTTTGCACTAACTCCCTGAATACCGCCGTAGAAACCGGAAATGCCCGCGGTCACATGACCGCCCGCCGGTCGCATGGCAGCCATACGTCATACCGGAAGTGACGGGAAAGTCCGCGTCACCTGGTAATATTGAATCATGTGATTCAGTGTCATGGCAACGTGAATGCGATCCCGGTCACATGACCAGGGCCGCATCACATGTCCTGTGGATACGGACACAGCGCATGCGCAGTAACACAAAAACAAGACTTAAACATAGATCACATATACAGCCAGGCACAATAAAAGAAGAGAGAAAGTGATAAACAACTGATAAGTGTATAGATGAATCAGTGATAATGAATAAGTGTGAAAGTGCAAAGTGCCACACAGTGAAAAACAACCAAGAAAAATCCAGAAAAAGTGAACAAAAGTAAAAAAAAAAATAACCAGACATACCCACCATGTAGCTTACCCACTGTTGAATCTGAATAAAGTGTCTAAACATACATTAGAATAATCTATATGAAGTGACAAGTGTAAATATATATTTATGATTATGAGTAAAGAAAGATAAATAAATACCCTCCCCAAAAAAGACACAAGGCTGAATATGTAGATAAATGTAAAATCCTTCCTAAAAGGCCAATCTATATCTAATTTATAAAAAAACATATATATTTTTATATATATGAAAACTAAAAAAAACTAAAAAAAACTAAAAAACAAACCAGTGATTATAGTAACATGTGAATGATGAGTAATGAAAAAATGATAATAGTAAACCTATATAATGCGTAAATAATAAACATGATTATAATGGACTAACCACAATCAATGGGTCCACTGTACATAAATATAAAGTGCACTAGAGAATAAATAGTAAATAATAATTAATCATAAGCTCACACATGCAAAGAAAACCAAACCAATAACATACCCATGGTTGCACGGCACCCATATGGAACCGCATCATATAGCACCATAATAGGATACCATCACATATAATACCTAATTATTTGGGTTAAAGAATAAACCATCAATGTGGAAACACATTAATGTAAGAAAGTGCATATAGAGCAGAGCAACATCCACGGACCACAGGAACAATGTATTATGGGAGTCCACAATCTGTAGATAAATATAGATGGACCTAGGGATCCAATTATGTAATTTCTTCCTAAAGTTACACCTAAAAAAGAAAGACAAAAAACCAAAAAAAAGGGGGGAATGAGAGATAGAAAGAAAGTACCTGCAACAAAGAGAAAGCGCAATAGACCAGCGCACAGCTATTCAGATCAAACCATGCAGACACACATTAAAAACATTTAAAATCCATATAAAACATAAAAACAAGACTAACCTGAAAAAGCGTGTGTTTCTCTAAACCGGAGTACTCTAAGAACATCCATGTATAATTTTGTTCATAGGAATGGTGCAAAACTGTTATATTCATTCAGGCCAAACGGTGCCAAGGTGTTCAGTTGGTAAATCCACATAGTCTCTCTTTGTGCAAGTCGTTTCTTAATATCAACCCCTCTTTCACTACTGTATACAACATCAATCCCCCGAATTTTGAGAAGGAAGTTATCGCAATGGTGGACTGACTTAAAATGGCGGGGAATGGTCTTGAGTTCATCCAACAATGTTGTTTCTTTTGTCGCTCTAATATCTAACACATGCTCTCGCACTCTTCTCCTCAGTTGTCGCGAAGTCATTCCAATATAGATCAAATTACACGGACATGTAGCAAAGTATACCACAGCTTTGGTTTCACAAGATATGGGTTGGCAAATTTTTAGTTCCTTAGTTCCATCAGATGTGTAGAAGACCGTGGTCCTTTCCATATTCGGGCAGGCAACGCATCCCTTGCAAGGACCAGACCCCCATCTAGGACCCTTCGAGCCAAAGATCCCGACCTCTCTTCTTGGATTATAGTGACTACGGACTAGATGGTATGATATTATATAAGATGATCGTCAGAGGTGAAAAATAAACAAGGTAAAAATGCCCAGACATTATACAGTAAAAATAGCCAACTGCTTTAAGTCCCATTCTCTGAGTAGTGCAAGTGTAAAAACTGTGCCTAACAGCTGATCAGTGGATGTACTGCATTGTTGGTAGCTTCCTAATAGGCCATGATTTTGCCCCAAAAGCCCTTTAACGTTAGATCAATAGTAAGCAGCATGAATAAATGTAATACAATTCTTTACATCTTTTAGATACCACTGTAACTAACTAACTGTACTGTTCACTGTTGTCAGTATTTTGTTAGATGCACATTTTTGCCCTCAAAATCATAAAAATCCACTTGACTAAATCCATTATTACATTTTGTATAAAATACAATTGAGTCAAACATATTCATGTTAACTAAAGCAAACAAAGGAAAGCAACATTTGCATCCATCTGTCACAAATCTTGAACATGGATGTTTGCTCTTTAACAGTATGATAGAACTGAAATGTGCCATTTATAATGCTAGAGAGGTAAAAATTAACAGTCTCATGTATAAGTAATCCTGTATGATTCATGTTTTTTCTTCTTCTGTAGCATTGCTCTAGGAGAAATAGACCATCAAACAGCTTTTGCTTAAGGGCAACAAACAATGAAAACTATACTATGCACAAACATGTATCCAAGGGAAATACAGAGCAGCTGCAGGCTGCTATACTGAGATTCCCAAGAACTATCATTAATTCTCTACTCAGGAACTCAAGTACAATAACTTGTATGCGGTTATGAAAAGCTATATATAAATAGGACAAAAAAACAAATTAATTTGCTTTGCGAAATGCTTGATATAATAGTTCAAAAGAGCAAATGCATATAAGTAGTAAAATAGAAATGGCCAAATGTTTTCTTTTAGAGAATAAGACATAAGACATGAGGCATGAAATAAAGAAAAACATCTATTATAGAATATTTGAGGCATAAAGACCATGGTCAGGATTTATGCCCACAGTATCTTTATACCCAAGGATTGTATGCCTAATGTATATACATACATGCATATGAAGTAAAATGGCACCTGTCAAGGTGTTGGGTATATTAGACTGCCAGTCCTTAAAATTGATTGAGTCCTTACGTTAGAAGCAGAAATAAGAGTCTTGAGTCCCCAAGGTACTTGTTGGGCATGGAAAGGGAAGGCTAGTCTGTCTGGTCCAATGCCACAGAAAAGCTACTGTAGAACAGATTGCTGAAATCATTAATGTTAATCATATGTAAAAAGTATGGGAAATTGGCTCATGGTGACCCCCTGAAAAATTGTGGCTGAAAACCTCTTAGTGACCATCCTTATAATTGTGGATGAGAGCCTGGTGGTGACCCTTTAAAACATTGTGGGCAAGAGGCTGTGGTGACCCTCTAAAATGGTCTCATTGCACTGATATGCTGGTTGAGGAGAAGGAGGAAGATGAGAGGAAAAGGTATTAACCAATGCACCTTATACCTTTTTTAGGGTGATAGGGGCACATGGTTATCCAGTTAAAGCTTGCAAAGACACCTGGCACTTGACTTTATAATTCATTGCTTTCCATTGGTGGAGAGGTGAAGTCGGGAAATCCAGGTAAATTATAAGGAGGAGGCTGATGCACTTGCACAAAGCCGTGCCTTCAAGCAGTTGCTTGGTGTAGGTGCCAGACATCTCCAAAATTGATTTTCACAGACTTGACAACACTTTTAAAGAGTCACTGTGTTTATAACTTTCAAAATCTATTCATATTTTTTAAATCATGCTGTAAAACAAAGCTATACTTACCAAAAATCCAGGTCCAGTCTCCAGAAGGCAGCTTTTTAGTCTTGTGTTGTTTAACCCCTTAAAGGGAACCAATCACTGGAAAAACGCATATAGAGCTTTTGAAATGTGCTGTTAGAGCACACAGCACACTTGCCACACATGTTTCCATAGCCTCCGTGCCTTCCCTGTGTAAGCCGCAAAGTAACTTTATAAAACTGGCGCCCTGTATGCTAATTACCTGAGGTAGTCACCTGGGCGGTGTTCGGCTTGCAGGTAGTCACTGTCCCCTGGGCGTTCTACCGCTGTAATCACGCCCCTCTGGGCGTGATTCAAATGGCCGAGTAGCTGTGACATTCTGATGCCGGACGCCGCCGCACATGCGCAGTGCAGCCGCTTCCATTCCGGCGGTACTGCGCCTGTGCAGAATAGCCTCGAATAGCCTGTTAGCCGGAGTTCGAGGCTATTCTGCACAGGCGCAGTCCAACCGGAATGAAAGCAGCTGCACTGCGCATGTGCGGCGGCGTCCGGCATCAGTGCGTAAGCGCGCCGACGTTGGGCACGGCACGCTCCCGAGTGACGCCACAGCCACTCTGCCATTTGAATCACGCCCAGAGGGGCGTGATTACAGCGGAAGAACGCCCAGGGGACCGTGACTACCTGCTAGCCGAACACCGCCCAGGTGACTACCTCAGGTAATTAGCATACAGGGCGCCAGTTTTATAAAGTTACTTTGCGGCTTGCATGGTGAAGGCATGGAGGCTATGGAAACACGTGTGGCAAGTGTGCTGTGTGCTCTAACAGCACATTTCAAAAGCTCTATATGCTTTTTTCCAGTGATTGGTTCCCTTTAAGGACAGAGCCTGAAATGGCCTTAATGACAGAGACAAATTTTATGAATATGACCAGTGTCACTTTAGTCATTAATAACTTCGGGATGCTTTTACCTATCCGGCTGATTCTGAGATTGTTTTCTTGTGACATATTGTACTTTACATTTCTGGTAAATTGGAGTCGATACTCATAACAAATCTTTATGAAAAAAACCCAAATAATGTGAAAAAATGTGAAAAAATGCATTTTTCCAACTTTGAAACTTCTTTGCGTATACATAAAGTGGTTATACCACATAAATTATATATTAAATAGCATTAGCAACATGTCTACTTTATGTTGGCGGCATTTATTAAACTATCTTTCATTTTTTTTTAGACGATAGGAAGCTTAAAACATTAGCAGCAAATTTCCAAATTTTCAGTAAAATTTCAAAATCAGATATTTTTAGGGACCTGTTCAGGTTTAAAGTGTATTTGAGGGGCCTGTATGTTAGAAAGCCCCACAAAGCACCCCATTTCAGAAACTGCACCCCCCAAACTCTGCAAAAGCACATCCAGAAAGTGTTTTAACCCTTTAGGGGAGTCACAGAAATAAAAGCCAAGTGTGTAAGGAATTTGAAAATTTTAATTTTCTGTGCAGAGATTTTATTGTAATCCAATATTTTTCATAATTATAAACCTATTACCAGAGAAATGCACCCCAATAATTATTGCCCTGTTTCTGCAGTTTATAGAAATACCCCATATGTGGCCCTATTGCGCTATTTGACGCAACCACAAGCCTCAGATATAAGGGAGCGCCTAGTGAATTTCAACGCCTCCGTTATATTTGGTCATTTTTGACTGTACCACTTCAGGTTGGCAGAGGCTCTGGGGTGTCAAAACCTAAAAAACACCCCTAAAGGGACACCATTTAGAAAACTACACCCCTCAAGGAATGTAACAAGGGGTGCGGTGAGCATCTGGACCCCACAGGTGCTTCACAGATTTTCCGAACAATATGGCGTGAAAAAAGAAAAATTTATTTTTTACACTAAAACGTTGTTCTAGCCTTCAATTTTTCATTTTCTTAAAGGGATAAGAGGCAAAAAAAGACAAAAAATGTGTAGCGCAGTTTCTCCCGAGTACAGAAATACCCCACATGTGGCGATAGAGTGCCAAGGGGGCGCAGGGCGAGCCTCCAAAGGGAAGGAGCGCCAATTGGCTTTTGGAAGCTGAATTTCACTGAAAAGGATTTCAAGGGCCATGTCGCATTTACAGAGCCCTCGTGCTGCCAAAACACTGGAAACCCCCCACAAGTGATTCCATTCTGGAAACTACACCCCTCAAGGAATCTAACAAGGGGTGCAGTGAGCATATGGACCCCACTGGTGACGGGCACAAATGTGGAACAATGTGACGTGAAAGGGAAAAATTTCATTTTTTCACTTTCATGGCACAAATGTGCCCGTCATCAAGGGGTCCATATCCTCACTGCACCCCTTGTTAGATTCCTTGAGGGGTGCAGTTTCCAGAATGGGGTCACTTGTGGGGGGTTTCCAGTGTTTTGGCAGCAGGAGGGCTCTGTAAATGCGACATGGCGTTCATCATCCATTCTAGCCAAATCCAACCTCCAAAATCCAAATGGCGCTCCTTCCCTTCGGAGGCTTGCCCTGCGCCCACATGGCGCTTTATGTCCACATGTGGGGTATTTACGGACTCGGGGGAAATTGCTCTACACATATTGTGTGTTTTTTTCTCTTTTAACCCCTTGTGAAAATGATAAATTCAAGGCTAAACCAACATTATAGTGTAAAAAATGTAATATTTCATTTTCACGCCACATTGTTCCACATTTGTGCCCGTCACCAGTGGGGTCCATATGCTCACTACACCCCTTGTTACATTCCCTGAGGGGTGTAGTTTCCATAATGGGGTCACTTGTGGGGGGTTTCAACTGTCTTGGCAACACAGAAGCCTTTTGAATGCAACATGGCCCCTCGAAATCCATTCCATCCAAATCCAGCCTTCAAAAACGAAATGGTGCTCCTTCCCTTCGGAGGCTTACCCTGCACCCGCATGGCGCTTTATGTCCACATGTGGGGTATTTACGGACTCGGGGGAAATTGCGCTACACATTTTGTTTTTTTCTCCTCTTTTAACCCCTTGTGAAAATGATATATTCAAGGCTAAACCAACATTATAGTGTAAAAAATGTAATATTTCATTTTCACGCCACATTGTTCCACATTTGTGTCCGTCACCAGTGGGGTCCATATGCTCACTACACCCCTTGTTACATTCCTTGAGGGGTGCAGTTTCCATAATGGGGTCACTTGTGGGGGGTTTCAACTGTCTTGGCAACACAGGGGCCTTTTGAATGCAACATGGCCCCTCGAAATCCATTCCATCCAAATCCAGCCTTCAAAAACCAAATGGCGCTTCTTCCCTTCGGAGGCTTACCCTGCACCCGCATGGCGCTTTATGTCCACATGTGGGGTATTTCCGTACTCAGGGGAAATTGCTCTACACATTAAATGTTTTTTTTTATCTTTTAACCCCTTGTGAAAATGAAAAAACATGACAAGATTAATGATTTAGAGTAAAAATTTTACAAAAATTACACTAAATGTTGGTCTAGCCTTGATTTTTTTCCATTTCCACAAGGGGTTAAAAAAGAAAATGAACACAAAACGTGTAGGGTAGTGTCCCCTGAGTACGAAAATACCCCACATGTGGACATAATGTGCCATATGGGCACAGGGCAAGTCACCAAAGGGACAGAGCGCCATTTAGAGGCTGGAATGGAGGATGGAGGCCATGTCGCAATTACAAAGCTCCTGTGCTGCCAGGACAGTAGAAACCCCCGACAAGTGACCCCATTCTGGAAACTACACCCCATAAGGAATCTAACAAGGGGTGCAGTGAGCATATGGACCCCACTGGTGACGGGCACTTACGTAGAACATGTGCCGAGAAAATAAAAAATACAATTTTTTTCATTTTCACGTCCCAAATGTGGCCGTCACCAGGGGGCCATATCCCCGCTGCCCCCCTTCTTAGATTCCTTATGGGGTGTAGTTTCCAGAATGGGGTCACTTGTGGGGGGTTTCTACTGTCCTGGCCGCACAGAGGCTTTGTAATTGCGACATGGCATCCTCTAATGGAAATGGCGGCCATACCTACTTAGCTGGGGAAAAGGGACAATTCTAATTTATTTGGGGGTATTAGGCCAATTATTAGTTTATAAGGTTGGAAATGACAGGTGTCCATCAAATTCAACCTGTGTTGATCCAGAGGAAGGCAAAAAACCCTCTTAAGGCAGACGACAGTAGCCTCATCACAGGGGAAAAATTCCTTCCCGACTCCATAATGGCGATCAGAATAATCCCTGGATCAACGTGACCCCTGAAATAGGAATAAGGGACAGAATTTAGATAATGTAGAACCCCAGTGACGTGTGGTGCGCCTTGAAGCGATCCAGTATGCAGAGGCCGGGGGGATCAGGACAGGCGTCACACTGGAAAATGTTGTCCTTCCTGATCCCCCTGTTACGCCACACTCTGCACTTCTTCTGGGGTCTCCCGTTCTCCAGTGTGGGGGACGTCACCTGGAAAATGTTGCCCTGGTGCGATACGGGGTCCTTCATATCCAGAAGTGCTGGGTCCGCTCCATGGCTGCTAAATATTAGGGCGCTATTACTGCTTCTGATATGTTCGGATCGTGCCGCAAGCTACAGGGCAGCGAGAGACCAGAGGAGGGGGCGCTGGTATAAAAGTTATCCCCGTACGGGTGGTAACCTTTATCCAGCAGTGGGAAGATCAGTTCCCGGACGATCTTCCCACTAACTCCGAGGATGGGGGGGAGGGGGGCATCTGGGGGCTGGATTCGGGTGTCCCTTCCTACATACACTCTAAGGGTACATGCACACTGCGGAATCGCGACAGATAACCCTTCCTGCATTCCACAGCTGGCACCCACCGGCGGACTGATGCAGGCGCACGTCTCCACACGTGTCATAGACTCCATTCTATGCACGGGCGGATTCCGCTCTCCGTCCAACGTGTTCATTCTTTGGATGGACGATGGAATCCGCCCGTGCATAGAATGGAGTCTATGACACGGGTGGAGACACATGCCTGCATCAGTCCGCCGGCGGGTGCCAGCTGTGGAATGCACAAAGGGTTATCCTTCGCCATTCCGCAGTGTGCACGTACCCGAAATCTGTAAGTGTACCCTAAGGCACGCTCACAGAGTTTGTAGAATTTCACACCATACCGTCATCTCTTATTGGGATGGTACTGGCAGAAAAGACGTGTCTGGGGGGCAGCGTACGCTACGCTACCCCCAGACACGTCACTGGATGATGAGGATGAATGGAGGAAAGAAGGATCCCCCCCATTCATCCTCACTGGCTGTTTCGGTGTCGGAGGTAATAATAACGTATCCCTCTGACGCCGAAAACACCCTGGGGGCCATCTTTATACGGGGATTGGTATATGGGGTATGTAGTGGTGTAGTGTCAAACTTTATTCAATGTAGTGTGGTGTAATGTAGTGTTTTTTACGTGTTTTTTTACAGTAAGTATAAAAAAAAAACCTACGCCAACAAAGGAGTTGCTGATAAATGCCGCACTTATGTGCGGCACTTATAAGCAGACCGTGGCAGTAGAATATAGAAAAAAAACACCCTACGCCAAAAAGGAGGAGTTGCTGATTAGCAGCGCACTTTCGTGCGATGCAGATCAACACTCAGCGGCGATAGGGTGCGGAAAATAGAAAAAAAAAAATTTGAAAAAAAAAAAAATAAAAAATTTCTACATTTGAACATCCCTGTAGCTGCTGATAAGTGTATTACACATATCAGCCGCTAGAGGGCAGCAGAGCGCAAAATACGGAAAGAGCCGACGCTGGAGCCGAAAATAGCCGAGAGAAGCCGAACGTGACGTCACGGAAGAAGCCGAAGACCCGAACGAAGACGAGGATGCCGCGAACCCGGAAGACGCCGATCAGGAGCCCGGGACAGGTGAGTAATGTACAAATACCTGCTCTGGACCCCTCGGCTACCTAGCTGAGGGGTCCAGGGCAGGTATTTACTATATTGTGGGACTCTGATCGCCGTGCCACCGGCCCGATCGCCGTGAATGGCCGGCCGGTACCGGCCGGCCGTTCACGGCGATCGGGCCGGTGGCACGGCGATCACCATTACTTTTTACAGTAATGGCGGTCGGTGCCGTCCTCGGACAGCACCGACCGCCATTTTTTTCCGGGTCATCGGGTCGCCGATGACCCGGAAAGGTTCCGATCGCCGCTATTGGCTGATCTGAATTGATCAGCCTATAGCGGCGATCGTAAGCACGGGGGGTGTTAACCACCCCCCGTGCCGAGAAGCTATGATGGCCTGCTATGATTTATAGCAGGCCATCTTCCCCGACCGCTGTGTGTGAACACGCAGCGATCGGGGAAACATCGGGCGTAAATTTACGCCCTGATGCGCCAAGTACCAGGGCGCGAGGGCGTAAGTTTACGCCCGATGTCGTTAAGGGGTTAAAATAAATAAATAAGCACATGAAATCTGACCTTTAAAGAGAGTCAAAGCTCAAGGTGTCAGGCTCTTTGGGGAAGAAAAAGAGTCAGAACACAGAAAGTGTGGTGTTTTCCATTAGAATTTGGAAGTTATAACGACACTTTAAAGTTTAACTCCTTCAAGACCAAGCCTATTTGCACCTAAAAGACCAGGCTCATTTTTCAAAATCTGACCTGTCTCAATGCGCTTATAGCTCAGTGATGCTTTAACGTATGCTAGCGATTCTGAGATTGTTTTTTCGTCACATATGGCACTTTATATTAGTGGCAAAATTTGGTCACTACTTTGTGTGTTTTTTGTGAAAAACATCAAAATATCATGAAAAATTAAAAAAATTTGCATTTTATGAACTTTGAAATTCTCTGCTTCTAAAAAAAGAAAGTCAAATCACATAAATTAGTTACTAAGTCACATTACTGATATGTCCTCTTTATTCTGGCTTCATTTCATAAACATATTTTACTTTTTTAGGGTGTTACGGGGCTTAGAAATTTATCAGCAAATTACCACATTTTTGTGAAAGTTTCCAAAACTGATTTTTTTAGGGACCAGTTATTTCTTTAAGTTGATTTAGGAGGTTTGTATACTGGAAACCCCCATAAGTGACCGCATTTTGGAAACTACACACCTTAAAGAATTAATCTAGGGGTATAATGAGCATTTTAACCCTACAGGGGCTGGAGGAAAGTATTCACCATTAGGCCGTAAAAAAATGAAAAATTAAAATTTTCCAATAATATATACGTTTAGATTAAAGTTTCTCATTTTCAAAAGGAACATGAGAGAAAAAGCACCCCAAAATTTGTAACGCGGGTTCTCTTGAGTACTAAGGTACCCCATATGTGGGCATAAACCACTGTATGGGCACACAGCAGGGCTCAGAAGGAAGGGAGCGCCAATTAGCTTTTCCATTGCATAAGTCACCCTATTTTGGAAAGTGCACCCTTCAAAAAATTCATCTTGGGGTAGGATGAGCATTTTGACCCCACAGGTGTTAGAGGAAAGTATTCAAAATTAGACAGTAAAAATGAAAAACTCAAATTTTTCCAATAATATGTTCGCTTAGTTTGAAATTCTCAATTTCAAGAGGAACAAGAGAAAAAACGTACCCCAAAATTTGTAAAGCAGGTTCTCCTGAGTAAAAAGGTACCTCATATGTGGGCATAAACCACTGCATGGGCACACAGCGGGGTTTAGAAGGAAAGGAGCACCAATTAGCTTTTTTAATGCAGATTTTGCTGAAGAAGTTTCTGAGCGCCAGGTGCATTTGCAGTGCCCCTGTAGTGCCAGCGGAGTAAAATCTCGCCATACGTCACCCCATTTTGGAAAGTGCACCCCTCAAAGAATTCATTTTGGGGTGTGGTGAGAATTTTGACCCTACAGGGATTAGAGGAAAGTATTAAAAAGTAGACAGTAAAAATGAAAAACTCGAATTTTTCCAATAATATATTCCTTTAGTTTGAAATTTCTCAATTTCACAAGGAAAAAGAGAAAAAAAAGTACCCCAAAATTTGTAAGGCAGGTTTTCCTGAGTAAAAAGGTACCTCATCTGTGGGCATAAACCACTGCATGGGCACACAGCAGGGCTCAGAAGGAAGGGAGCACCAATTAGCTTTTTTAATGCAGATTTTGCTGAAGAAGTTTCTGAGCGCCAGGTGCGTTTGCAGTGCCCCTGTAGTGCCAGCGGAGTAAAATCTTGCCATGAGTCACCCCATTTTGGAAAGTGCACGCCTCAAAGAATTAATTTTGGGGTGTATTGAGCATTTTGACCCCACAGGTATTAGAGGAAAGTATTCAAAAGTAGACAGTAAAAATGAAAAACTCGAATTTTTCCAATAATATGTTCTTTTAGTTTGAAATTTCTCAATTTCACGAGAAACAGGAGAGAAAATTCACCCCAAAATCTGTAACGCAGGTTCTCCTGAGTAGAACGGTACCCCATATGTGAGTATAATCCACTGTATGGGCACACAGCAGGGCTCAGAAGGAAGGGAGCGCCAATTAGCATTTTCCGTGCAGATTTTTCTGAAGAAGTTTCTGAGCGCCAGGTGCGTTTGCAGCGCCCCTGTAATGTCTACAAAATAGAACCCCTACAAAGGTCACCCCATTTCGGAAAGTACACCCCTCAAAGAATTCATCTTGGGGTAGGATGAGCATTTTGGCCCCACAGGTATTAGAAGAAAGTATTCAAAATTGGCCAGTAAAAATGAAAAACTTGAATTTTTCCAATAATAAGTTGGTTTAGTTTGAAATTTCTAAATTTCACAAGGAACAGATGAAAAAATGTCCCCCAAAATCTGTAACGCAGGTTCTCCTGAGTACAACGGTACCCCATATGTGGCAATAAACCACTGTATGGGCACACAGCAGGTCTCAGAAGGGAAGGAGCGCCAATTTGCTGGAGCAAAACCGCAGCTAGTAATAGTTATTAGAATAGCGCAGTTACTAAAATAAAATAAAAAATGAGATTGCAGGTAATGTGAGGTGGTTACGGTCAGTCTGGGGTGGTTACGGGTAATCTGGAGGTGGTTACGGGCAGTCTGAGATGGTTCCGTGTAATCTGGAGGTGGTTACGGGTAATCTGAGGTGGATACGGTCAACATGGGGTGGTCACGGGCAACCTGCTGTGGTTACGGCAACCTGGGGTGGTTAGAGGCAACTTGGGGTGGTTAGAGGCAACCTGGGGTGGTTAGAGGCAACCTGGGGTGGTTACGGGCAATGTGGGGTGGATACGGACAACCTGTTGTGGTTACAGACAATCTAGGGTGGTTACAGGCAACCTGCTGTGGTTACAGGCAACGTGGGGTGGTTACAGACAATCTGGGGTGGTTACGGACAATCTGGGGTGGTTACGGACAATCTGGGGTGGTTAGGGACAATCTGGGGTGGTTACAGACAATCTGGGGTGGTTACGGATAAACTGAAGTGCTTAAAGGTAATCTGAGGTGGGTACCTCAGAGGGGGTCAGAGGCAATCTGGAGGGGGTCATTGGCAATTTGGGGTGGTTAGAGGCAAGGTGCAGTGGTCAGAGGCAAGGTGCGGTGGTCAGAGGCAAGGTGCGGTGGTCAGTGGCAAGGTGCGGTGGTCAGAGGCAAGGTGCGGTGGTCAGAGGCAACATGCGGTGGTCAGAGGCAACCTGCGGTGGTTGCATGCAATCTGGGGGGTTACATGTAATCAGGCATGATTACGGGCAACCTGGGGTGGTTATGCGCAACCTGCGGTGGTTACGGGCAACCTGGAGGGGTTACAGACAATCTAGAATTGTTATGGATAGACTGAAGTGCTTATAGGTAATCTGGGGTGGGTACATATAATTTGGGGTGGTTACAGGCAATCTGGGGTGATTACAGACAATCTGGAGGGGGTCACTGGCAATGTGCGGTGGTTACGAGCAACGTGCGGTTGTTACGTGTACTCTGGGGGGTTACGTGCAATCTGACGTGATTACGGACAACCTGCGGTGGGTACGGGCAACGTGCGGTTGTTACGGACAACCTGGGGTGGTTACGGGCAACCTGCGGTGGTTACGGGTAATCTGGGGGGTAGGGGTAATTTGGGAGTAAACTGCAATTATTACTATAATAAAAAGTGTGTGTTTTATTTTTTTGTATGTTTTTCACTTTTTTCATTTTTACACATTTATTTTCACTGTATTACTATGATTACTGTGATATTTTCTATAACAGTAATCATAGTTCAGTGACAGAGACCAATTAAAATTTTCAGAGTTGGCTGCTTCTGGAGCGCATGTGCACTTCAGAAGCAGCCTGGACGTCGAGGAGGAAGGAGCTCCAGGATCAGGTGAGTATATGGGGTAGGAGAGGGTGACTGGGGGACGGGGGTGACTTGGGGGGGTGGGGGGCGACTTGGGGGGTGGAGGCACAGTATCACTTTTTATGATGAATGATTGGTGACAGGGGATAAAAAGTGCTGGGGAGCACATGGTACAAGCGATCAGCGGTATATAGTATAGGGGGGTCCCCGATCACTGCCCTATGCTCTCCGCTACCTCCGGTGGCGGAGAGCATGGGTGTTTCATTCATTTTACTGTTAGATCACTGTGAACGGGGAGGGGGGGGTTAGTTACAGGGGCACTAGGGTGGCTAATCGGGGGTCTGATTTTACTCATTTCATCTCCCCCCACCGTGGATTCACGGTGGGGGGAAATGAAATACAGCGGCGGCACCGGCCCATTAGTGACCGCCGTTTCAGCGGTCACTAAGGGGTTAATGGGGGTCAGCTGCGGGATCGCAGCTGATTCTCATTATCTCTGGTGCTTCACTCAGATGAGAGCGGGATCGCTATCTCTGCAGCGATCCTGCTCTCATCATAAAGCCCCGTCAGAGCAGGAACGTATATATACATTCCTACTGCACAAGGTATGTGCAATAGGAACGTTTATATACAGAATGCTGACGTGAAGGGGTTAAAAACTTCTGACAGGGTCACGTCATAAGTTTTGGTCAGTCTGGGTTTCAGCATTAAGACCCCACCGATCAGGAAAATAAAGTGGGAGAAGTGCACAATTCCTTATCTGTCTCACAGTGATCTCCATCTAGGCAGTTTCATTATAATGTTATGTTCACACACAACGGCCACTGTTTTTAATGAAAACAGCAGCTATTCTTTTCAGCCTAGGCATGTCGTCTGTTTCGTGCACACGCCACACAGACAACAGCCATGGAAAACACAAGCATGTCAACTAATAATGGCCGCTGTTCCACCAACGGCAGCCGTTATTATTCTTCCATGCGCACACGGTTGTAGTATGTTCATCCATGGTGTGTATGGAAATCAATGCTTAATTGATTTTAAGACACCCCCCGAATGGGCCGTTAATAAGTGTTCCTGTGGTTGACAGAGCTCTGATGGCCACAGGAACGTACAAACAACACCCGGAGTTCGACCAGTATAACAATGGCCATTGCTAGTTTACAGTCAGTTATATAGTGTGTAAGAATAGCCTATATCTATGGGGCTTCCTGTATGGAGATGACTGTGGGGAAGTGCAGCATGCTGTTATGCAGATTTTTTAACTCATTCTACTGATTGCAGGGGCCCTTACCGATTAAAACTTTTGACATGTTGCTGTGACTTTGACCTAAATTAAAACCTTCTTTTTAAACAAAAATACACTTAAAACCAGTTTGAGGGACTGGACTAAATAGGACTCTAAATTTACCCAGAATCTTTACAGAATTATATCTACTAAAAATATCTTTATTAACAATGGGTATATCTACTAATGCAAAACATAAGTTTAAAAATAGCAAAAAATGAGTGGACCGTAGGTGTCTGAAAAAGTCAGATAATACTGACAATGAGAAACCGGTATCTCTCTATTTGATACGATCAGTGTGTTTGGGAAGGGGGGGGGCAAGAATGGCCACTAGAGGTCAATACCGTTGCCCTTCAATGATAGGTTACAGTTCACAAACACTATTATAAATGTATATACAAAATAGCAATCAGTCTCCGCTGTGAATCAATGTTATTAGGGGACCAATCAAATTGCCAGTATATACAAATACACACTGATAATAAGTGTCACGGCAACCATAACAAATCAATGAGTGTAAGTACGGCAAGTACTGACTAGAGCACAGTCAGAAATCGTTGTGCCACATACACATCATTGAATACATCATCCCAATATACACACATAGTATGAGAGATAGAGTACCGGTGCCCTAGTCTGGTTATAGGGCTGCAGGGCTTTCGCCCATACTACTAGGTAGACTATATACTAGCTGACTATCTAGTTAGTCTAACTCTCCCCGTATAAAGCCGGACAGCAAGTGATCTGCCGGCCCTGGGGACAGAGACTCAAGTGTAGCGACAACCAGGATGGATACAGACAGACACCAACATACACACTCGGCTGCAGTCACGAGTATTGAGCCACTCATCAATGCTTATTAAAAGACAAGGTCAGGCCCCCTCGACATGTTTCGGCACGATGTGCCTTTGTCAAGAGGTACGGGCACTGTGCCGCATCGCGCCTTCGTGGGGATTCTTATACCTCCAGGTAGAGTGCATTCTCCAATGGTAGCAGACGTAGGAGGAGTCAGTCTATGTATCCAATCGTCCTAAAGGGTTACCCGCACATGCGCTGTCAACAGTAGTAAACTGCCCATGAGACCGGGACTCCCATGACGTAGATGCGCAGGAAACCCTGCGCCAACACTTAGGCGATGAGAACCTCACAGCGCATTAGGTACGTATATTGAAAAGTAAATATAATCATACACTTAGGAGGAAAGACTCTAGACACTGGATTACAACCAGATAGGCGCTTATCTTTGCTAGTAAGCATAAATAATAGGAATGTCCCAAATTAAATCATAAGAAAAAGCTCTTAAAAGAGCGGATGGGCAGATCTCAATGTTACCAATAAATATAGAGACTATGATCATTAGATGAATGCCGTAAAAGCAAAGCCCTCATTTAAACCTAATGGACTGAGGCTTTTAAGTCTGTAAATCCAACGGGACTCCTCTTGGAGGAGCTTAGTATCTAAGTTCCCTCCTTGTGGGCCCTGTGTAATTTTACGTATTCCCCACACTTTAAATACTGTGGGGGAGCCTTCATGAAAGTCTCTTGCGTGCCTAGCTATTGCGCTGTCATTGCCCGTGTTTATATCGCTTATGTGGCGGGAGATACGATGTCTCAATTGCTGTAATGTTTTGCCCACATAAAGCTTCGGGCAAGGACACTGCATAGCATAGATAACACCCGTGGATTGACAATTGATAAAGTCTCTTATATCATAATTTTTTCCATCAGGAGGATTTCTAAAGGACTTTGTTTTAGGAAAAAATTTACAGAATTTGCAATGTCCGCAGGGATATGAGCCGACAGTAGTGGATTGTAGCCAATTCGAAGTGCGTTCTTCCGCATAATGGCTTTTGACTAGATGTTCTCTAATATTACGACCGCGTCTATAGGTGATAGCTGGATGCGGAGAGACTATGTTTTTTAAGTCAGGATCGGCCAATAGAATCGGCCAGTATTTTTTAAGAATCTCTTTGATCTGAATATTATTCTGATCAAAGGTTCCAATACATCTAATAAGTTTAGTTGATTTTGTGTCATTGGGTCTATCATTAAGTAAGTCCTGGCGTGGTGTGGTCCTGGCTCTAGCAAATGCCTTATGAGGGATTTTCTTAGGATAGCCACGAGCTCTGAATCTCTTATATAGGAGATTACATTCTTCCACAAACGCCTGCCCTTGTCTTTTAATAAGCATTGATGAGTGGCTCAATACTCGTGACTGCAGCCGAGTGTATGTTGGTGTCTGTCTGTATCCATCCTGGTTGTCGCTACACTTGAGTCTCTGTCCCCAGGGCCGGCAGATCACTTACTGTCCGGCTTTATACGGGGAGAGTTAGACTAACTAGATAGTCAGCTAGTATATAGTCTACCTAGTAGTATGGGCGAAAAGCCCTGCAGCCCTATAACCAGACTAGGGCACCGGTACTCTATCTCTCATACTATGTGTGTATATTGGGATGATGTATTCAATGATGTGTATGTGGCACAACGATTTCTGACTGTGCTCTAGTCAGTACTTGTTATGGTTGCCGTGACACTTATTATCAGTGTGTATTTGTATATACTGGCAATTTGATTGGTCCCCTAATAACATTGATTCACAGCGGAGACTGATTGTTATTTTGTATATACATCTATAATAGTGTTTGTGAACTGTAACCTATCATTGAAGGGCAACGGTATTGACCTCTAGTGGCCATTCTTGCCCCCCCCCCCCCCTTCCCAAACACACTGATCGTATCAAATAGAGAGATACCGGTTTCTCATTGTCAGTATAATAATAAAAATAATAATAATAATAATAATAATAATATATGTTCTGCAAGTACACAATTTCTTACATTTAGAACGGTATTTAGAACAAATTTTCATTTCCAGGTATTTTTGTATGTGGATGTATAAGGACTTTTCTGTTCAAAGCAAAATAACCTTTTTTTTTTTTTTTTTTACTGCCATCACATACTCACAACTGGTGGTATTGCTTTTTCTAAATGAAAGGGTAAAATTGCTGAGGAATTGATGGAGGAAAAACCTCATAAAAAATTCTTGCTCCTCATAAAAATCTAACTCATATCCTAGTTAATTGCTCATCAAAGTGAATTTGGAGCAGAATTTCAAAGTACTAGAGCCTAATTCCACACAGAATCAAGAATTGACATGTTGGTTCCTGAAGCAGAAGTTAAAGGCGTTATAAAAATAAAAAATAAAATAAAATAAAAACATTTCCTACAGAAAGAGTGTCACCCTCCACTTAAGGTGCGGTTTTGCAGCTCTCTTCCTCTAAAGTGAAAGGAGCTGAATTGCACGTATACCCCACATGTAAATAAGGGTCTTTACTATTATTATTTTTGTATATTTTTATACATCTACATTATTCTGATTGTGATGTACTGTAGGTCAGTTTATTTTGGCCATCATTATGTGCGGCTTTCTATTATATGGAGTATATCCATAGGTATTATTCTGAGGAGCCTAGCTTTATATGCCATTAATGTTAACATATCTATCTGCAACTTACATGGATTGTAACATGTACCTGGTACTTGCAATTTCTGTGACTGATAGCTGTCAAGGGACTAATTGGCTCCTTTCTAAACTTCGAACAATATTAGGTTGAATTACTGTATAAAGTATGCATATAGATGTTATGGAGGGAGCCCTTCCACTGCTGGTGTGTACTGTATATAGGTTGATTGTGGTGAGATCTATATTATTTTAAAGAATGCCTGTATGGTGCCATATTGGTAGACAACTACTTTTATAGATTCTTGGCTATGTTCTTTTGGCACTTTGTGACTGGATTACTAACATCACATCCCAATTGAATGCATCTATGATACAGTTGATGCATTTGCATATTACAACTGTTAATTTATATATATATATATATATATATATATATATATATACATACACAGGTATATTGCAGTGAAATTATAGAATTCAGGGATTTGATGAAATCCCGGGAAATTATGAAATGGCCTTCCTCTATTTCCCTGAAGAAAGTCAGTGATTTGATCAAATCACTGACCTCTTTCAGGGAAATGATGGAATGAACGAGTCAGGAGTCACCCGGCTCTATATTTATTTAGTAACACGACAACCGGACGTGACGAGGCGGACAGGGGAGCAGAGCAGGGAGCAGGAGGCAGCATCACACAGCACACTGGACCGGCTGCAGCGGCAGATGGGAAGTGCTGGGCTCTGCCGAGGAGGCTCCCCCCACCCAGGTGGCAGCATCACAAAGCACACAGGACCGGAGACAACAGAGGAGCAGAGTGGGGAGCGGGAGGCAGCATCACACAGCACACAGGACCGGAGGTGGACAGGGGAGCAGAGCTGAGAGCAGAAGGCAGAAGGAGAAGGAGAAGGCAGAAGGAGCCTGTCCGCCTCTGGTCCTGTGTGCTGTGTGATTATACACAGCACACAGGACCGGAGGCGGACAGGGGAGCAGAGCGGGGAGCAGGAGGCAGCATCACACAGCACACGGGACCGGAGGCGGAAAGAGGAGCAGAGCCGGGAGCAGGAGGCAGCATCACACAGTACACAGGACCAGAGGCGGACAGGGGAGCAGGAGGCAGCATCACACAGCACACGGGACAGGAGGCGGACAGGTGACCAGGAGGCAGCATCACACAGCACACGGGACAGGATGCGGACAGGGGAGCAGAGCCGGGAGCAGGAGGCAGCATCACACAGCACACAGGACCAGAGGCGGACAGGGGAGCAGGAGGCAGCATCACACAGAACACGGGACAGGAGGCAGAAAGGGGAGCAGAAGGCAGCATCACACAGCACACGGGACAGGAGGCGGACAGGTGACCAGGAGGCAGCATCACACAGCACACGGGACCGGAGGAGGAGAGAGGAACAGAGGGGGTAGCAGGAGGCAGCATCAGCAGCATCACACAGCACACGGGACCGGAGGTGGACAGGGGAGCAGGAGGCAGCATCAGCAGCATCACACAGCACATGGGACCGGACGGATGGGGCGAGGCGGACAGGGGAGCAGGAGGCAGCATCACATAGCACACGGGACTGGATGAGGACAGAGGAGTAGAGCGGGGAGCAGGAGGCAGCATCAGCAGCATCACACAGCACAAGGGACCGGAGAGACGGGACGAGGTGGACAGGGGATCAGAGCGGGGAGCAGGAGGTATGTTGCAGGGGAAATGATAGAATTCCATTCCATCATTTCCCTAAAAGGGGTCTATGATTTGATCCCTGAATCCCTGATTCTATCATTTCACTGCAACATATATACACTTTGATGGAGGTTATAGATGTTTACCCAGAAGAATTAAACAATAGTGGACATTTATCTTATTATCCTTCCACATGCTGCACTTCTGCCTAATCTTGCATAACCTTACAGCAGATTTCCCATTGCAGTCAATGGGGCTTGGATTGTAGGTGGATTTTGAGGGGGAGTCCACATTGTAATGCATGTGGAAACTCCCTCAAAGTACTTACAGTAAATGGGTTTACAGGAAAAAAAACATTGTATAGCCTATCCCCAGTATAGGCTAACAATAGTTAATGGGCAGAGTACTGCCTATTAACCTGTCAGCAGTTTGGTGCCCACACTACAGTTAGGGTGGTATTCCACGGGCCGATGCTAGATCGGCGCTCGTTTACTGGGCCTATTCCATGGCCCCGATTATCGTTAAACAAGGGCTGCAAGGACATTGTTACCAATGTCCTTGCAGCTCTTGCTTAACTAGTATACATACCTATTCATGGTGCAGGGCTCCTCTTCTCCCGGGTCCCGTGCACTCCTCCAGCTTTAGGGCGGCCTGTGTCAGCTGACAAGCCACTCAGCCAATCACCAGCCAGGACCGCCGCGGCCTGTGATTGGCTGAGCGGCCTTTTAGCTGATACAGGTCCTGACGATGGAGGAGCGCGCGAGACCCGGAAGAAGCAGGGGAAGAGGAGCCCTGCACCATGAATAGGTAATGTATATCATCAGTCACCAGCCGCGCACCCTTATTCCACGTAGCGGTACGCGGTCGGCGCCCGACAAATATAGGTCCGGACCTATATCAACGTTCAGCCAATGACAACGATCATCGGCTGATCGTTGTCTCTAGTCCACGGAGCGATAATCGGCCGATTTGGCCGATTTTCACTACGTGGAATGGGGCCCTTAGAACAGAGCCAGAAGCAGTTGACTTAATTCCCTGTTGAGGGATGGTGGCGGCACTTGTGTACTGCAGCCTTTGCTCCTACTGGAGTGAATAGAAGCTGAGGTTTAAGTACACTGCTACACAGCCTGCAGAGCCAACTGCTTCAGTTTATCCTGTGGCTTAAGGTTTAAAGGTCAAAGCCAATTTTCATTTTTGTGCTTTAGCATTTTCCACTTTAAGTTTAAAAGGCCAAAGCCCATTTTTTCACCTAGAGACCTATATGAGCCCTTTTTTTTCCCCCACTAGACACCAGAGAGACCGGGAGCACAGCATTTAAATGCAGCTGTCAGGGACCCACATTGGCTAATAGATCTGCTGCCTGGCTGCGCCATTCAAAGGTTTGTCATGGGGCGCTAAGAGGTTAATGTGAACACCCCCTTAAGGTACAGTAGTTACATCAACACCACAAGATCTTAATAATAATATTTCTTAAGATCTTAATAGTAATATTTCAGTAAAGAACGACCACTGATTGCAATGGAATCAGCGCCAGTTCTTTACTGCAGGGGCGGCATTGCATTGAAGTAAATGCAATGCTGCTCGCTGTGTTCACACACCGTCATTTTAATGGCCGTTCTTTAGAACGGACGATAAAATAATGTACATGCCTATTATTTCCGGACACTGTCCACTGAACAGCATCCAGAAATAATAGCTGTTCACGCAATGTAAAGTCAGCGTAAATTGATAATTGATTTGCAGGCACACCCGATGGCACACCTGTATCGGCTGCAGGAACGTCCTGAATGCAGCCCGGCGGCCAGCTATGCAACAAACGCTGTTAAACATTGTGTGAACATAGCCTAAGGGTCCATTTACACAGAAAGATTATCTGACAGATTATCTGCCAAAGATTTGAAGCCAAAGCCAGAAACAGACCATAAACAGAGATTAAGTCATAAGGGAAAGCTTGGGATTTCTCCTCTTTTCAAATCCATTCCTGGGTTTGGCTTCAAATCTTTGGCAGATAATCTGTAAGATAATCTTTCTGTGTAAATGGACCCTTATGCTACGTTTACACAAAATGATTATCGGGCGAATTTTCGCGATAACTAATTCGAACGATAGTCGTACGTGTTAACGCGGCGAACGATCGAAAAATCGTTCATTTTGATCTTTTAACATGTTCATAAATCGTCGTTCGCCGATCGCAAAAAAATCACAGATCGTTTCGTGTAAACAGTCGTCGCGCGATAGTCCGTCCGCCAATCGCCAGCCACCCGCCCCCCCGCTCGTAGCCCGGCCCCCCGCTCATCCGCAGCCCCCTGCGCCGGCTCGATCGCCACCCCCGCCGCCGCCAAGAGCATACGTTACCTGCTCCGCGTAGCAGGTCTTCGGACATCCCCGGCTCCTCTCTTCAGCGCACTGATTGGCTGAAGAGATGAGCCGGGAATTTCAAATGGCTCCTCTTCAGCCAATCAGTGCTCCTCTTCAGCACTGATTGGCTGAAGGGGAGCCATTTGAAATTCCTGGCTCATCTCTTCAGCCAATCAATGTAAGGCAGCACTGATTGGCTGAAGGGGAGCCGTTTGAAATTCCCGGCTCCCCTCTTCAGCCAATCAGTGCTGTCGTGCATTGATTGGCTGAAGAGGGGAGCTGGGAATTTCAAACGGCTCCCCTTCAGCCAATCAGTGCTGAAGAGGATCGCTGGTTGGATGAAGAGGAGCCGTTTGAAATTCCCGGCTCATCTCTTCAGCCAATCAATGCGCTGAAGATGGGAGCCGGGGATGTCGGAAGACCTGCTGCGCGGAGCAGGAAACGTATGCTCTCGGCCGCGGCGGTGGGGGTGGGCGATCAGAACGGGGGGGGGGGCGATCGGAGCGGCCGGGGGGGCGATCGGAGTGGCGGGGGGCGATCGGAGCGGCGGTGGTGGCGATCGGGGCGGCGGCGGGGGGGGGGGCGATCGGAGCAGCTGGGGTGGCGATCGGGGTGGCGATCAGAGGGCGGCGCAGGGGGCTGCGGTTGAGCGGGGGGGGGCGGGCTGCGGGCGCACGATCGCAAAATGATTTTTCCGTACAATATCGCCTCGTGTAAACTTAGCATTAGGGTGCGTTTACACAGAAAGATTTATCTGACAGATTTTGGAAGCCAAAGCCAGGAATGGATATAAAAAGAGGATAGATCCCAGTCTTTCCTTTATGACCTTATCCCTATTTATAGTCTGCTCCTGGTTTTGGCTTCAAAGATCTGTCAGATAAATCTGTCTGTGTAAACGCACCATTAGGCATTTGTATGAATTTTGTATGAATTTTGTATGAATATGGCTTATATATAAAATTCAAGATAGATAGAATAACATAACAACATAATCAGACTTAGGCCGGTTTCACACGTAGTAACAGTGCGGCCGTAAAAATTTCTGTCCCGTACATCTCCGGGTGGTCTGGCGGCTGTATTTGAAAAGCACTTACGGTCTTATCGTAAGAGTCCGGCCGTAGTGTCATGATGTTTCTTGGCTTGTTTGGCCCCGCTCGAAAGCATGTATTTTATTCATGAATCTGCCCCCGGGCCAAATAAGCACACCCACATCCCTATAAAATCTCCGCCCACTCGCGAAGTACGCCCATATGCTTGTATTGTTTTGAAGCAAACTAAACAATCGCCAAAGATGTGTGATGCCGCTAATAATGCGCCCTATGGTCCAGCACGGCGTATGAGGCTGCGCCGCAAGCACCAGCTCGTGGTGCTTTCTATCCTGTGGAAGATGCGTAATTATTACCTGGGTTTGTGTGTAAGTATAATAATTTTTTTTTTTTTTTTTTTTTTTTTGTCAAGCTTTATGTACCTTTTTTCGAACTAGCCTTACAAACTGTTTCGGTTTATAATCCGTAAACCATTGATTTAAATGTATTGTTTATGCAAGCTCCCTTAAGTACTGTTGACACAAGGTCCTTAAATGCAACAGTGTAATAATTTTGTGACTAATTGAGATGTCTTCAAAATTATTAATGTAATTTTTTAACAAATTCTTCTCAGAGGCAAAAAGACGCAGAGCAGCGCCGTCTGCAGGAGGTGGGACGGCGATATTGGGTCCACCCCATCAATCTGCGGAGGGAGACACGGGGCCACATTGGTTGCCTGTATGATGATTTGCGACGGTATGTCGATTTTAATAGATCAAACTTGGCTAATCTTTGAATGTAATATGCAAATGTAAAGGTTACTGTCCCCAAATGTGTAGGCCAAAGTCCATTATGTTATATTTTTGTTTTGGTTTATCCTTACAACGTTTGATGTTAATTTCAACATTTGTAAACCGTATGACATCTTCCTATGATGTGTGTTTCTGTGTAATATTTGTGATCAATATTTTTCTTCATTTGTTGCAGACATCCTGACAAGTTCCAGGACTTCGTCAGGCTGCCTATGGAGGCGTTTGACAATTTACTTGCCATTTTGAGCCCACATCTCCAGAGACAGGACACCTACATGCGGAAATCCATCCCTCCTGTGGCCCGTCTGCTCATAACGTTAAGGTGAAGAGGCTTTCTTTGAATTAAAACTATTTGTTCATGTATTTGTAGTTAAATCTAATATAGTGTTAAAATATGTAATAATGTAATATTTAGCTGAATGTGAAATCGAATACTAAAAATAATTTATGTTTTTTTTTTTTTTTTTAAGATTCTTGGCGACAGGGGAGAGTTATGCATCGTTGCACCTCCAATTCCGGGTTGGTACGTCGACCATCTCAGGAATTGTGAGGTGCACGTGCGGCGTGATCTGGGAGCATTTGCAGCCCATCGTGATGCCCAGTCCGACCAGGGAGATTTGGTTGCAGTCAGCAGCAGGCTTTCAGTCTGTGGCCAATTTCCCCAACTGTATAGGGGCGGTTGATGGCAAGCACATACGTGTGCGTCAACCACCGCGATCAGGATCACAGTATTTCAATTATAAGAAATTTTTTTCTGTGGTCCTGATCGCGGTTGTTGATTCCACGTATCGTTTCCTTGCCATCGACGTCGGCTCCTATGGCAGTACTGGGGACTCCCGGGCGCTACTGAGATCAGAGTTTGGGAGGCGAATTCTGTTAGATCACGTGACTCTACCTCCTCCCACTCCTCTTCCGGGTACCACGCATCCCGCTCCATTCGTCATGGTAGGGGATCAAGCCTTCCCTTTACTGAACAACCTGCTGCGCCCTTACCCACGGAGAGGGCTGGATGAACGGGGGAGAGTATTTAACCGGAGGCTGAGCCGGGCACGTAACTTTGTGGAGTGCGCCTTCGGAATCATGACTAGTCAGTGGAGAGTGTTTACCACTGCCCTGCAGTTGAACTTGGGCACAGTTGACATGGTCATTAAAGCTGCCTGTGTTCTCCACAACTACCTTCGGGACTATGCTCCCACCCCGGAGGTGAACGTGGAAACACTGCCAGCTTTTAGTGCCCCTGTCAACTATGGTCAAGGGAGACAACTCAACCGCGGGATAGTGGTCAGGAACCTCTTTGCTGACTACTTCATGACTCCTGAAGGCGCCGTGCCCGTGCCCCTTTCACAGCCTCCGTTATGAGCCACGGCCACAGGACTGATGTTTTTCCGCATGTATGTCACCTGTCTCTGGTATTTTTTTTTTTTTTATTAAATTTTGTTTTATTTGAGCCAGATGTATTGGTTTATATTTAATTTGCCTTATCTTTTTAATAAAACCAAAAATATATTTTGTTATTACACTAAACAAAGTGTCTGCCTTTTCAATGTATGTAAACCATGTTGTGTGTTCACACATAGTAGTGTTCGAAAATACACATAACCTCACTACATATACTACTGGCCAGTAATTATCGAGCATGGTCACATCCTGCTAATGTTAATTGTATAGTCCTTTGAACCTAGTGTGCTGAAACATTGATGTGATCAAAACATGTGCATTTCCTATGGAGTGACCAGCAGGGTGCGCACTATATGTCGAACTTTCTAGTGTGGGATATGTAACAGGATCTGATATCTTCTAGTGCCACAGTCCATCTCACTTCTTAACAATCACTATTAACACACCACATATCCCTCCACACATCACCCAGGTGCGCCAGCTTGATGTGGTCTACTTAGGTTGCGGTTCCCAAAAAATCTTTATCCTCACATTTTTTAAAGTAAAACACAGAAGAGTGTATTAAAAGCTGAGAAATGTCGCTCTTTACTTTATCACCTGTTCCTTTTCTACAGTCATCTCCTGGATTTCTTATCAAAAATCCATCACATCAATCTGCCTGTGTAAACGCTACATTATGTCGTTTATTGTGTCTACGTTGATATATCCTCCACTTTGTACATAATGACCACATGCTAAATGTCCTGCAGGAGGCGATTTCTACTCCCATCGGACATCCAGCTCTATGTGGAAATGATAGTGTCATGATAATAAACATTAATGTCCCAAA